>NC_136071.1:1146318780-1147518780 GCF_964261635.1 Lissotriton helveticus | reverse complement strand
TCTCTTTCCTAAAACTGTACCATGATTGGCGCAACTTGAACCACCCTTGTAAGTCCCTAGTAAATGGTACCCCTGGTACCTAGGGCACTGGGACTGAGGAGAGTTGCAGCACCAATTTTGCCACCCCAGAGACCCCTCACCAAGACTATGCAAGCTGTCATTGCAGGCTGCATGTCTTGGTGCAGAGAAAACCAAAGAGTCAACATGACACACAGCCCTCTGTTAGCATGAAAAGTGAGTGAAGTCTCACTCCTATTGGTATATCAAACATTTTTATTGTTTCTTAAAATTTGTAAAGAAAGGTGTTGAGTGTGGGTGGGTATCTGTAATAAACGAGCCGCTCTTGTGATTTTGGCACCCTGTGATGACCCTCACCACCACCATTTTAATTGATTTTAGTGTATTCCTTAATGTAGGATGGTCCTGCATTTGCCTGCTTCTCTTCGGTTCTGTAATCTTGCTGTCTTTCAGTGGGAGCTGTTACTGAGTGGAATAGTCTTGCCAAGAGCAGAGCCTGTGGGATGTGTATTTGAAGGTGTGCAGTTGTGCAGGAATGTGTATTGTATTGTGCATTGGTGAGAATTATGAGTTCTTACTATTGGCTTTGACCATTCTGTTTTCTGACTTTATTTTGCTTAGTGGCAGGGCTTGCCTATTGGCTTTGGCATTATCTTATGCTATCTTGCATTAGTGGCCTATGCTTAAGTGACTCCATCTTCTGAGCCTTTCTAGGTGAGAAGTGATGTTTTGCTTTCACTTGTTTTCTGCACTCTGTGTGCTAGTAGAAACCGATTCTTATCAGCGGAATGTAGAGGCTCCTTCTCAAAGTCATAGCAAAGCCCTGATCAACCAATGCTGTTTCCCCGGCACGGAGTGGTATGGAATCTGATGGGAAAAGGAGGCGAGGCTTGCTAGAAGCTTCAACCAATGCTTCCACTTGTATTAAAAGGGGGAGGCTCCACTGGTCTGGTGGAAGTTGGAAGTGGAAGTTTTGGGAGTTTGGATTCCGAGTGAGGGCAGATGTGTCTATCTCGGATTGAACCCTAATTGCTGAGTTCTGATCCCCGGCTGTGTGAAGACTTCCCCCGGCCAGAAGAGGGCAGTGTATGCGCTCAGGTGATGTATTGAGTTTTGTGATTATTGCCATTGTGATGTGAGCCAGTGACTGTGATCGTTTGAGGTGTTTTCTTTGTGGTGTGGGAGGTGCACATCCAGAGTGATCCTCTACTCTATATATATATATATCGTTCTGATCTCTTGCAGGACGTCCAGTGTATCTTATCTTATATCAGTTATTGCTTGTTTATTAATCAGTATTATAGTTTGCTTAGTTATCGATTCATGCCTTTAGATTACAGCTTTGCTACATATATTTGAATCTCATGCATTTGGTATCTGAGACAGCCTTTGTTTAGAGAGTATTATGTAATAAACCCCAAGCTGTATTCTAAAAGTGATAATCTTTGCATTTTGTTAAATAAAACTCCTTTTCCAATGGTGCTGTTTGTTGCAGTCTTGTTGTGCCAGGGGTGGTAAGACATGCTTAAAACTGTATATTATTCAAAGGTGTAATGATATATTTGCCTTCCAGGTGGGAGTGCAGTGTTTGGGTGTGGCTTATTAGTGAGAAGCCACATTCAAAACATGTTCATCCTCTGAACAAAGGTGTGGACATATATGCACAGCAACAGAGTTATTCTAAGAACAATAGCATCCCCACTTTGCACTCCAATTCAGAAAATCTTGAGGCTTTTCTTCATTTATCTCTCACACCTCACACTACACTTGAAACTCATATGCATTCATTGGGATTCCAAATGAATGCATATGAATTTCACTGTAGTGTGAGGATTAACACTACGAATAAAATGCTTTGAAGGCAATAAAAATGCTTCAAAATCAAGAAAGAGTAACTGATGATCATATAAATACTCATTGACTTCAGAGTGATTACTATTCCAAGAAATAAATGAAGAAAAACCTCAAGATTTTCTGAATTGGAGTGCAAAGTGGGGACAGTATTCTTCTCAGATTAACACTGTTGCTGTGCCCCCATACACTGCATGAGGTATAGGTCAGTCACTTCTTCTGCACGCCTTACAGCCCTAAGGCAGGGTGTTCTATATCACACATGTGGACAAATGTGCATGAGCAGATATGGCCCTACCCTATTAAGTCCATTCTTGGATATTGTAAGTGCACAGGAAAGCCGCTGAGAGTGCATGGGCTGGATACTTGTCATTACGAGTTTCCTAGCTCCATGATGGCTTCACTGTACCCTAAGATGTCTGGTACCAAACATGTTGTCTTAATAAATCCTCACTGATGCCAATGATGGATTTATTAATAAATGTACATAGGAGACTCTTTAGAGGGTCCACTGAAAACCGACCAAACCCTGGTGTGGTCTCTGACTAGTCTCAGCCAGCCTGCCACCACGAGATATGTTTCTGACCTCATGGGGTGAGAGCCAGTGCTCTCAGAGTCCAGGAACAAATACCTGCTCTGGGCAGAGGTGCTTCACACCTCTCCCAGGATAGGATGGCCTTCCAAGGTGGGAAGCTTCAAAGGCGATGCAGCCTTTGGAATGCGACCCAGGCAGCTGCAGCTAGTGGAGGATGCCAACCCCCCTTTCTTGCTCCACATTTGGTGGGAGGACAGGCGGGACTGTTATGTAAATTTGGAGGTGGTCCCCATTTAGACAGAACTCCCCCTAAGGTGGGGAGGGGATGTGGACCCCATTTTTCATTTCCCTCCATTTTGGTTTTGTTAAAATCTAGATTGTGGCATAAACATTATCGGCGCCATCTTGTCCTTTTCAGATCTATATGTGCGTGTAAGCAGCAGCCGTTTTTGATTGCCATGGCCTCTCTGTTCTCTGCCCACTGCTGATAGCCAGCGCGTCTCTCCCCCTCCCTCTCCGGCCTCGCAAGCATCCCCCGCGCTCTGATAGCCCCCGATCTCTCCTGCCTGGGCCATAAACGCACCTCCAGCGCGACCCTGCCTCAGAGCAACATCCCGTGCGGAACCCTCACACTCCTTTCATCTCTCTCACGCGAGCGGGCCTTTTGATAAACTCTCCCTCCTCGTCCATTGTCTGAACCGTTCCCAGGCCACCACCTAGCCTTGCAGCTGCAGTTTATTGCCCCTACAGTAGGAACTCACCCCATATCAAAGGAGCAGGGGTTAATCAATACCCTCACACCTCCAGATCCGACCGATCGCCCACTTTCCCGTTCCCAGCGGAATGTCCAGCTGCGCGATAACCACCACATGCTGAGATCGGGGTGGGAACTCTACTGTAGATGTGTGTGGGAACGGGCCTGGACCGGGGATTCCGAGGATGTCTTTCCTGGCCTTCAAAGAAACATTACGGATGCAATGTATGTAATAAAGCCATAAACCTGTGTATAAGAGGCCAGGCCTCAGAGATGCGGTTAGAGCACCTCGAGAAGATACCCTGTTGTCTGATTTGACGTGTTCTGCTCCGTCGGAATAAACTCCTGTTTCTAGCCTTCCAGTCTCCAGCGCCTGCCTCTTTGTTTGATAATCTTGAGTTGAGTTAGAGGCGGCTACGCCGGGCAATCTTAAAAGAAAAGGGCTATCGATCACGTCTGCCTCTCTTTTTACAATTGGCGCCCAACGTAGGGCCCATCAGCGACACGTGGATCCAGTGGGAGAGGTGCCGACGACAGTGTGAACGGCTGCAACGATCGGGAAGAGCTCCTGCCCGATAGACCCTCGTCTGGCAGCCGATCATCCGAACTTCACCGGTTCCGAGCAGACCTCTCTCTCGAGTGATCTACGGTCCTGACTGGGAACCATCAGGAGTGCCACAGCAATTACGGAGAATAGAGGACGATCGGGCGCTGGAAGCGGAAGACAAGAAACCGTCCATGCGGTCCGGGTAAGGTCGTGCGTGTAACACGGCGAATTGCGAATTGATTGTTTGATTGTTTGAAAATACTAGTATTACTCATTTGATTGTTTCTGAGAGATTCTCTGTCTGCAAACAGGGAAGAATAGGAGTATTCTCTCTTTGCAGATAGTGAAGGGTAGGTAACGCAGGCCTTTGCCCCCGTTGTAATCCGTCGTGCCTGCTTCCCTCTCCATTTGATTGATTGTTATCCAAGCATTTACTGTTTTGGAATTGGTTCTCTTTGGATCATTCTCTATTTGCAAACAAGCACAGAGTCGCAATACTCTGTTTAGTCTTTGCAGATAGTGAAGGATAGGTAACGCAGGCTTTTGCCCCCGTTGTAATCCGTCGTGCCTATTTTTATCCCTCATTTTGATTGATTGTTTATCCGAACATTGATCGTTCGGAATTGGTTCTCTTTGGGTTATTCTCTATTTACAAATAAGCACAGAGTCGCAATACTCTGTTTAGTCTTTGTGAATAGTGAAGGATAGGTAGTGCAGACTTTTGTCCCCATTGTAACCCGTCATGCCTATCTTTGCCCCGTTTGTTGGTAGTTGGTTCAGCCTGGACCGCTTATTAGAGGTGAACCATCCGGCTCCACTGGAGGGCACCCCTAATAAGGACATGTTTACTAAATATGGACTAGTCACCGTGGCTTATAGTAAGCTGTGGCATAAATACACGAGAAAGGATCGGGAAAGTCAGTGGCCACTGATAGGATCCTTTGATAACGATAAAATAAACGCGCTGGGAACAGCCCTTTATAACAATAAGACAACACCCACTATGCTCGATAGCTTCGGCATGTGGCGCAAAGAAACAGAACAGCGGAAAAAGAGAAATTAGGTCAGATTAGAAAAGGAATTACGCAAAGCAGCTCACCTAGCCGCTAACAAATTGAAGGAAGAAATAAAAGAAAGAGAGGAAACCAAGCTAAAACAAGATTCCGAATCATCAGGCCAGTGTCCCGTCAGGACACCCTCTACACTTTACCCCGAGCTACCTTCGAAACAGCGAACGAACGATGATTTACTACTAGGTCCCCCGATCATCTACATGCCCCCTCCATACGCCCCTTCCCAACCCTTAGCGCAGCACCCGCAACCCCCAACGACAGGCGAGAGTAGTGCCGGAGCCTCGGTCCTCATGGCCTCTGCGCCGACCGAACCCCTCGTACTCAGCGCAGCACGAGCAGCAACTTCAGATGATCCCGAAGCTGGGAGGAAAGACCCTGCTAGATCGAATAGATTAAGTAAGGATGAACGAGCTGGGATCGATAAGATTGTAAAGACACTGGTGGTGCGAAAGGAAAGTGAGGATTATGTAACGGATATGTACAATACATATGCCAATAGCCACAGACAACACTTTGTCGTACGCCTTTGTTACCATACCCTTAATGCCTATGAAGACCGATACCAAGGAAAAGGCCCTGAAAACCTAACGACTCTGTATAGGAAAATTGATGTCGGAGATGGAGGCGAGTGTGATGTGACGAACCTCTTCCCGCGTACGCTTGAAGTTTTCCGCCACCTCACGGAACAGAAACCAGAGACTAACACCACGACTCCTGCAGCGACTAAAGCCAGAGTAGAAAAAATTGACACGATGATGCCCATAAAGGAGGCCGCTCCCTATTGGGTTCCCCACGAGGACAGGGAGCACACGACGATATTAACCACCAAGATGCGAGAGGGAGGGTAGTTTACAACTGGGTTTACCAACCATGGGATCGGCAAGACATCCTGACTTTCCGAAAGTCCTTGCCTGATCTGCGAAAGAACCACACAGCCTTCTATACAGAATTAGCCACCGCATTGGGTTCAACGATTATGACCCTAGCGGATATCGATTTGTTTTTCGGGCTATGTCTGCCAGCTGATGTGTGGAAGCAAATCCGGAAAGTCGACCACCTTGAGCTGTTCGGACATACCTGGATACAACTCGGTGATGTAGACAAACAGCGAGAGCCGGGACAGAAACTTTTGAAAGCCATTCTAAACCTACCAGATAAGATCGTGCAGAAATTAAAAACCCTAGTCCCAGAAAGGAAGGTGGACTGGTCGATAGTAACGGCCTGTCACCAGAAACCCCAGGAAGACGTATCAGAATACTTCTCCCGGTTTGAAACGGTGTTCTCCGATTACAGCGGCCAGGACATGACCACTGCAACCGGACATCACTTGTTTGTCCAGAACTATGTGAAAGGCCTGACACCAGAAGTCTCGCAGAAACTACAGACTAGCGAGAGTAGTTGGGCGGCCTCCAAGCCCGCAGCTATCCTTCAGATGGCTCAATACTATGAGCGCCAAAAGAACGAGAACGATCAAGCGACTGAGAAAAAGAAAAAGGACTTGAAAGAGAGGGTGATGATTGCTCAGTTGCAAGGGGTGACTATAGGAAGGGAACAGTATAGAGGAAACTACCAGTCGAATGCTCCTAGAAATCCACCCCCTAGAGACCGCGCACCTGCACCCGGCGCTCCACGAACAGACCTCGATGAGAACCAGTGTGCGTTTTGCAAAGGATTTGGCCACTGGAAGTCTCAATGTCCAGTTCTGCAAGAAGCACTCAGAAATAAAGACATGAGAGACGTAGCGGGCGGGCCGAGAAATAGAGGACAGGGACGAGGGCACACAAACGACGCCAACAATGACAGACCTGGCAGACCGAACACGTTTGACCGTCCCCGACAGAATCAGTGCCAACAGTCTGACTGCGACAATACCCACGACTTTGCATAGGACTGCCATGGGCAAGGAAGGGATTCAGTCGAGCTCTATGTTGACCAGCAAGGTCCTTATGTCACCGCTAAGGTCCTAGGTACGAAGTCTCCATTTCTGGTAGATACTGGTGCAACACGTAGTGCGTTGTCTAAACGATTGATTCCCAGGGCACCCTTGTCTGGCTCACATGTGACATCAATAGGTTTTGATGGAACGGCCTCCACTAATCCCTTGTCTACACCGATCTCTTTTAACTTGGACAATAACACCACTGACACAACGTTTTTGCTCTCCTCCAACACCCCCGACGCCATTATGGGACTTGACTTGTTGAAACATTTTCGAGCCACTATTAGGTGTTCACAAGACGGAGTTCGAGTCATTCTGTACGACAACCCACAGATCTTGTCGCACACAACGCATGTTTTCCATCACTGACGCTGACTTGTCCTTACTCGACACCCTACCTCTGTACCTATGGGCAAAGACTGACTCGGACGTAGGACGCATGATGATAGACCCTGTACACATAACTGTTCGACAGGACGCAGTGCTCCCAAAACTCCCACAGTATCGGATATCGCCCGAAGGCGAGAAGGCATTGGTAAAAATCATCCAGTCGAGAGCTTTGCCTGCCTGCCTTCGAGCAGTAGCTGCTGCTGCTGTCTCGATCCGACAAAGTGAGGGGATTGTACTCTCGAATTCCCTCACGGTACTAGTGCCTCATGCTGTTGACACCCTCCTAAACCAGACCAAGACACAACACCTGACCAGCGCACGACTGACTGGGTACGAACTGACACTGCTCGCACCTCACATCACGTTGAAACGATGCACCACACTGAACCCAGCCACCTTGTTGCCTCTGCCTGAGAATGATCCCGATGTGCCCCCTATACATGACTGTGTGGCCCTCCCTATACTGACCATGGCTCACTCCCCTGCACACATAGGAGCAGCCCCTATGGCTGAACTTGTCTCCCGAGTTTGGCATAACGACAAAATTACAGACTCAGCCAAACGTCTTGTCCAACAATGCCTAGTCTGTCTGCAACACAACCCTGGGAAAGGAACTGTCGTACCCCGAGGAGGATTTGGGGTCCCCAACCACCCATTTGAAGTCCTACAGATGGACTATATTCAGTTAGAGAGATGTCAAGGACTGAAGTATGTACTTGTTGTTGTATGCGCTTTTAGCAAATGGGTGGAAGCCTACCCGACGCGTGACAACACTGCCATTGCCACTGCAAAAGTACTACTGAAAGAGTTCTTCCCTCACTACGGCCTTTGCCGTATTTTATGGAGTGACAATGGCCCCCATTTCATAGCCGAGGTTATCCAGCTTATCCTGAAAGGACTGGGGGTACGACAGAAATTCCACGCAGTTTTTCACCCCCTATCTGCTGGACTGGTCGAGCGGCACAATGCCACATTGAAACTAAAAGTGGCGAAAATAGTGGCTACCACAGGACTAAAATGGCCAGACGCTCTTCCCCTGGCATTGCTGTCAATGCGTTCCACCCCCACCAAACACCACTTGACCCCTTACGAGGTCGTTTTCGGCCGGCCCATGAGTATCTGGTCTGCACCCAAACCGAGATCTATTCACGACGTCCCGGACGTCCTAATGTCTGACTATCTGCATAACCTAACTAAAACACTGTCTGTTATTCATCATCAGGTGCTGCAGGCCATCCCCGATGCTTCCAGGGGCCCCGGACATACCATCCAGCCTGGAGATTTCGTCCTAATTCGGAACTTCCAGCTGGAGAAGAGTCTGGAACCCCGCTGGACGGGCCCCTGGCAAGTCTTGATCACCACCGAACAGCTCTTCGAGTGGAGGGGAAGCGAAATTGGCTGCATGCACATCATTGCAAGAAAATCTCTCCGACCCTGACGTCGACCGAAGACGTGACCACCCAAGAAGAGCTCCTGAACAAAGACCGACCATCCCTGAGCTGCTACCCTGAAACAGAGACACTCGAATTGGCGAAATTCCCTGATCCCACTGTGCCATCCAGAGAAGGGTATAACCTGCGACGAAAGAAGGGAGCTTCGGCTAAGCAGACCACTGACTAAGTTACAATTCTCAGACCGGTGGCCTAACACTACTAAGGCTACCAGGAGAGAAGCCCAACGAAGTTTGTGGTTCTGCCCACTACCGAGCACCTTGAAGATGATGGAAGCGCCCGATACGAAGATGATGGAAGCAACCGGACATCCGAAGACCCACTACAGAAACCCGAAAACTGACAGGTTGCACAGCTCAAAGACTATTGCTCTTCTTATCGCTCTTCTCTTTTGCCTCCTCCTCATGACTACCTTCTGGATCGTGGAAGAGAACGCACCGGCTCATAAGACATTTCTAACGACTGCACGGCCTACCACCATGAAAGAACATTACCTGGTCTCTCTTTCACCTCAAATCCAAGAAAGGCGTAAGGAGTTCTGGAACAACTCCTTCGTACAGTTGCTGCACCAACACAACCTTGCTGCCAATGCCACGAATTGCTGGATCTGTGGGTTGATACCACATGCCACCGGACATTCCATCCCCTTCATCCCTTCACCTTTCTCTGTTCATGGCTCCTGCCTTGCTTGGCTGATCCTCTTGCAAGAGAGCTACAGAGACAATGCCACTTCCAGCGAAACTATGTCACACTTTTATCATGGAGTCTGGCTGAACAAAACTGGAAGAACTGCTGCTCCCTTTTTCCCTCTAACCTCCAATGCCTCTGTTCACATGGACATCCCTGCCAAAGAAATGGTGGAGATGCAAATATTCAACAATCCAGCCAGACCCACCTTCTCCTACCTCCGGAAACGAACAGCTGCCACCCTGACTGTGGCCCTATCTGTCGTCAATGTCTCGGGCCTTGTATGCATCACAGGCCATGGGACACAAATGGTGGGCCACAGCACTTGCCGCATCACCAGAACTTTGGACTCAAGCGACCCACCCTCTTTTTTCACCTCTCCAAATATGTATTTCGTCTGTGGTACAAAAGTCTACACCTGGCTCCCAAAGGGCTGGGGAGGTACCTGCTACATTGCCTTCATCCTTCCTCCAACCTATGTGGCTCCGGCAAACCATCACCGACAGAGACGAGCAAAGGACATTGAGCAGGCCGACTCCACTGGAGCACAATTCTTGGATGCAATGAAAGGACTTGTTCCACTTTGGGGTCCGATGGCGAACAGTCGTGCCATTCGACATTTATTCCAGGCAGTCGAGACAACGATGAACATTACAGCTGGTATCCTCACAAACAATACAGCCGAGCTTCAGGCGGTCCGTCTGGTGGCTCTTCAAAACCGCCTTGTTCTAGATGTGGTTCTGGCAGGCCGTGGAGTAGCATGTCGTATCATCGGGTCCAGCTGTTGTACCTACATACCAGACAATTCACCCTCAGTCTACAAGGCCATTGAACACCTCCACAGACTCTCCTCAGAAGTTCATCAGGAACAAGAAGGATGGTCGCTTGGGAGTTGGTTCTGGAGTGCTGTAAAGGACTGGGGATGGAGGTTGTTCATGATCGTACTGATACCAATCGTCGTAATATGTGGACTCTGCCTGGGTATTCAATGCTTGCCACCTCTGTGTTCACTATTTGCTAACTGTATTTGCCCTAAGACTCCGAACTTCGAAGCTGAACGCATGAAAGCTTTGTATGATATCGAAATACGTAATATAATGGAGATAGACATAAATTGACAAGCTGGCTAGATATGTTGAAAAGGGAGGACTGTTAAAATCTAGATTGTGGCATAAACATTATCGGCGCCATCTTGTCCTTTTCAGATCTATATGTGCGCGTAAGCAGCAGCCGTTTTTGATTGCCATGGCCTCTCTGCCCACTGCTGATAGCCAGCGCGTCTCTCCCCCTCCCTCTCCGGCCTCGCAAGCATCCCCCGCGCTCTGATAGCCCCGATCTCTCCTGCCTGGGCCATAAACGCACCTCCAGCGCGACCCTGCCTCAGAGCCACATCTCGTGCGGAACCCTCACACTCCTTTCATCTCTCTCACGCGAGCGGGCCTTTTGATAAACTCTCCCTCCTCGTCCATTGTCTGAACCGTTCCCAGGCCACCACCTAGCCTTGCAGCTGCAGTTTATTGCCCCTACAGTAGGAACTCACCCCATATCAAAGGACCAGGGGTTAATCAATACCCTCACACCTCCAGATCCGACCGATCGCCCACTTTCCCGTTCCCAGCGGAATGTCCAGCTGCGCGATAACCACCACATGCTGAGATCGGGGTGGGAACTCTACTGTAGATGTGTGTGGGAACGGGCCTGGACCGGGGATTCCGAGGATGTCTTTTCTGGCCTTCAAAGAAACATTACGGATGCAATGTATGTAATTAAGCCATAAACCTGTGTATAAGAGGCCAGGCCTCAGAGATGCGGTTAGAGCACCTCGAGAAGATACCCTGTTGTCTGATTTGACGTGTTCTGCTCCGTCGGAATAAACTCCTGTTTCTAGCCTTCCAGTCTCCAGCGCCTGCCTCTTTGTTTGATAATCTTGAGTTGAGTTAGAGGCGGCTATGCCGGGCAATCTTAAAAGAAAAGGGCTATCGATCACGTCTGCCTCTCTTTTTACAGTTTGAGGGGGAATTAGCCAATTGGGTAAGGGTTGTGCCCCTTCCCACAGGAAGTGGTCACTTAGAGGGTGTAGACACCCTAAAGGTAGGTAGCCCCTTGGCTGCTACCTGTCTCCCCCTTTAACGCCCCTAAATTTTGTATTTAGGTGGATTGCCTGGACCCTGAACTCAGATTCGATGGACACAAAGAAGAAAAGGTCAAAGAAGAGCTGCTGACCCAAGGACTGAAGCTCTGCTGCAGAAAATTGGTGCTGAACCCTGCTTGCTGCCTTCAGGACTCGACAATTGTGGTGTGCTGTCTCATCCTGCAACTATGAGGCCTCCAAGAACACCAGAGCTCCTCCAGCCTTCTACAAATCGCCAAAGAACTCCCTTGTAGTGGAGGTACCACTCCCCTGCAGCCCACAGGCACAGAACCGCAGAATCCAGTTTTAACAACTTGTTACTCCCCTGTGACTCTGACGCAGCACCGAAACCAAAATTGATACACCAGCTCCAGAGGGTCAGATCTGTCTCCCTTCCATGTTTGGAGACACCAGGACCTACTGGAGCACCAATACCCGGGGTAACGGACCTTCTGCAACATTTACTGAGACGAAGAGTCCAGTCCAGACTCCAACTGCCCAGGAAGCAAGCACCCATTGAGGGATATCTATACCCCTGAGACCCACTTTGTGAGTAACCCAGCTGTCCTGAAATCACCTCTGCAGCTGCCTGTTCCTGACCGCAAGGACATATTGACGTGCTCCGCCCGACTGACCTATCTACTCTGCAACCGGCCCGCCGGCCTCAGTACCGATGAACCGTAGCCTTGAGGCTGTCACGACCTGCTTCCTCGAGTGGGACCAATCAGACTTACTATTAAGTCCCCTTGTGCAGTGTGTTTTCAGGTGGCCCCTTTCTTCGTAGCACGCCAGCTACCAACGACTTCAGCACTCTACTCCAGGTCGAATCCGTGACGGTCCCGAGAATCCACTAGTGGAACATTCGGCCTGACCTTGCTACCTACTTAAATTCCAAAGGGGAACCTTGAAATCCAACTGTGTGATTTTATATACATTTTTCTAATTTGTGCCCACTGACTTCAACTGCGTGTAATTGAGCACAAAAGTAATTCATTTTGCGAACTTGAAAAATTCATGACCTAAAAAATACTTACTGTGGAATGAAGTTCTTGGTCTGAAAAATTACATTACAATTTGTGTTATTTTTATTAATTGGTCTTGGATTAATTCTTCAGTGTGTGTCTCATGTATTGCCCCTGTGAATACAACAAATGCTTAGCACTACCCTATGATAAGCCTAACTGCTCGTCCACACAACCACAAATAGAGCGTTAGTATTATCTACTTTTGTCTCCGTATACCAATCTGGGTCTCACTGAACTCTCTGCACAGTGCACTTTGTTTTAGTGCAATTTACAGAGAGTAAGCATCCTACCCTCACCCATCCACCCATCCACCCATCCACCCATCCCTTCACTTTGCCATCATTTCAGCTATGATTCATTTATCCTTTCACCCACTCATCCACCCACTCTTTCATCCATACTTCCTTCTTTTCACCTTTCCTTGCAATATTCCATATGTCTTTCCCTGTTCTATCTACCCAATTTTCTTTTTTCCCTGCTCCTGTTTGCTCTTATATTAGCACTTGAGGCCGAGTTGCAGAAACAAGAGGCCCATAAAGAACAGCACCCCTCTTTAGCTGCTAAAGCAGGGGTTTGGGGATTCACAACATCCCTGAAGACCAGTGTGCCCTGTGAAGGAGAGGAGAGCTTTGGAGGGAACGAGGTCCAAAGGGGAGCCCAACTGAGTGGACTTAAGGTGCAAGGTGTGAGGAGATCGCTGCTGCATCGATCGGGTTGCTGCTCATGTGCAGATTCTAATTTGGAACCTCCGTATGCCAGGATAGGGACACCGTGAAGATAGCCTTGAGTGGAATGCCGTGCATGGATAGTGAAGCCTGTGCGGCTCCTTTTGTGACAACCCTCTGTGCTACGAGGGGCTGTCATGATAGTATTGCAGGAGTACAAGTGCATGGGCATTTGCAGAGCTTTGCAGTGGCCCCTTATGCCAGGAGGGGCCACCCAGGTCAAGGACTACTGTGTGCTGAAGGCGGCACCTTGGTCAGTAGCGGTGTGGCAACTCCATCTGCCAATCAAGGATTGCAGAGGATTGGACTGTGACCGAAGAACTGTGATTAGCGTAACCTGTGGTTCACCATCGAGGATTGTGCTTCTGATGTGACATCATTGATGACAACATTGTGTATGGCGGACGGCGCAAGTTATAGTTACTTCAGTTATGTATAACTGGTGAATTTCAGTATTGTTTTTGAGTTTACAACATTACATTTTACCTTGACAGTTTCACCTAATAATAACGTCATTTTAGCCTTTGATTATTTTCGAGAATATTTATAGATATGCATATATATATGTATTTATGTAGATGTCATTATATATATATATACATTTAACAAAAAAAACAAAGGTTAAAGGAGCATTACAGTTAGGTGAATATGTCAGTGACATCATTAACATTTTGAACTAAAAAAAACACAGAAATTCCCCAGGTATAGTTAGCAGAGCTAACTATAACATGCGCCCCCGCCATGCACTGCTTATGACCACACATATTACATCACTCATGACATGTTCTATGACATAATTTATGACATCACTCATGACATCTCAAATGACAATATCCCCCATCCACTAGGGTCCCTACTTAAAGTAAAGGGAAGGGAAGGGAAGGGAAGGGGGCACGCAGCCCTAGTTAGGCCCTGGAGACCCCATCCCCAGGGCCACTGCTACAACTAAAGGGGAGGGGACTATGTAGCTCCAGTCCCAGATCCTTGTTAGGCCCTGAAGACCCATCCCCCAGGGCCATTTTTTAAAATTAATGGGGGGGGGGGTGTGCGGCTCCCCTTCCAGAGTCTAGTTTTTTGGTGCACGTGACCAGAACAAGTAATAACTATCCCGCTGACGTCAAACGCCACCAAATTCAGAGCGAGAGCAAGTTCGGAAAAGAGCGAAACCTAAAGAAGAGCGAACTCCACCTCATAACATTACGTTAAGGATATTTCCTACTGGCCGCAATATAGAAGAAATCAGCTGCATAAACACTGATAAAATTGGATCCCGAAAAATACATAATCATAGGAGAGAGGGTAGCAAAGAAAAATTTACGGTCTACTGCTACAAAGACGACACCACAAATCTGTCCTACTGCAACTGAAACCAGCCCTGCTGAAGACCTTGAGATAAACTAACGTGTTGGTCCCACAACTGCAAGGTAGAAACGCGTCGGCACAACTCAGTGGTCTAGAAAGATCTAGTCTAAGACAAGTCTAAGACAAGTCGGCTTTTTCCATCTGGTTGAGTTGGAATAAGATAAACTCATCTGTTTAAAAGAAATTTTAAAGTTCTTTCAGACCACTTAAAAGGACCACAAGTCAGGACAGGTGGACAGGACTAACATTGTATATAGTCTTGACACAGTGAATAATAATGGGACATTAGAATCTTATAGAAAAACAAATAGTGCTTATACACGCTCAAGTTAATCAAAGGTGTGAAATGTTTTTCTTCTTTGTCTGAAAAAATGAAAATGTAAATTTTTAGTGACTTCCAAATATTTGTAAGAATTTAAGTGTATTGCTGTATAAGTACAATAAGTGTTCTTTCTGTATATATTTTCATGTTTTGTGTGTAAATGTAAAGGTTTCTTTTTTTTAAAGATAATAACTTGTGTTGTGTACACGGTGTAGGAATACTTAACTGCAAAAAATATGTAAAGATGCAAAAAATAAAATAAGTGCAGGGTCAATAAAAAGGACACCTGCTGCCAAACAATTTAGTGTGATTTATGGTGGCAGAGGTACCCTGTTTTGTTGAAATTTGTTTATTAAAAACAAGCATTAGGAAAGCCAATAAGTCTGACATTGTCTGCCAGCCCTTTGTCATTGTTCATATGTGTTTTATGCTGTCATGATCTTTGTAAAACTTTGTTGTTGAGGCAACTGCTGGCCCATCCAATATAAAACAAAAAACACCAGCTAAAATCAAAAACATTTTTATCGAAAAGCACCTATTGCCAGAGTAGTCCCTGTCACTGTCGGAAACTACTTTGTGTGCACATGTGCTCCTTGTGAAAGAGCAGAATGCTGTCATGCACAGTGAAGTGAAGTTAGCCAGTGGCTGAGGGGACTGACCCATTGCTCCATGCTGTGTGCTGCAGTGTGCAAATAAAATCGTGAATAACACAATAACAGATCAATGGATAAAGAGGGCTGGCTAAAACCCCTTTCAGTAAGTATAAAAGATATAACATATAATTTAATCTGCTTACTTTTTTAGGGCGGGCCAACAGCCAGACCTAAAAGAGGCAATTTCTCTAGCATTTTCTTGTAATTTGGCACCACCTAGCGGTGACATGAGCCTCCTGCTTTTCCTTGCGGCTGTAAGTAAGGGCTCTGAAAAGGCTTGCAAACCAGAGAACTATGGGCCCGATGTAGGTAATCCCAGATTACCGATTCTTAAATACCGAATCATACCGATTCGGTATTTAAGAACTGCCAATCGGGATTTAGGTAATTTTACCGAATTCATTACAGAATCGGTAAGATTCGGTAATTACTGAGTCGGTATTTACCGATTCGGTAATTGCCATTCATTCCTATGGGCCTGTAGGCCCATAGGAATGAATGTCAATTACCGAATCGGTAAATACTGATTCGGTAATTGGGGGAAACAATGAAGGGTGGCAGGGTGTCACTTTGACACCCTGTTGCACCCCTCAATTGTGCATGGGTGCACATGTTGCAGACATACATGCCCTTAGGGCATGTATGTCTGCAACATGGCACTGTTTAAAAAGCAAAAAAAATGCTTTTTTAAAGGGTTTTCATTATTTACCACCAACTTCTAGTTGCTGGTAAATAACGAATTCTTAGACCCCTGTAGCACTGATTGCAGTGCTACCTACATGTCAAAATACAGAATCGGTAATTTTACCGATTCGGTATTTTACAGAATCGGTAAAATTACCGATTCGGTAAAATTACCGATTCTGTATTTTAACATGCCCGTACATGTCCATCTTCAAATACCGGTCGGTAACGGCCGAAATCGGCCGTTACTGACCGGTATTTGGCGACCTACATCAGGCCCCAAATGCTGTCACCAAGGGATACAAGTGCATTTCAAATCCTTCTGTTCTACCCAATTAGCGATCTGTGGGTTTCTTCTTCCACTTTTACAGTGATATCACGCCCATAGATTGTTCTGGTATAGGTTATTTGTATAATGCTTATGCAGCCTAAAGGGGGTTCCATGGTGCTCTTGCCATGATGTATACTACTGGTGAGCGGTCAACACGACTACAATATCATAATGATGATGCTGACAGCTGGAGCAATCTAAAGCCAGATGTTTGGATTATGGCAGTGCCAACTCAGCCACTTATCCGTCTGAAGTCGATAAACTGAGTATTCATATGTAATAGTAGCGTCTGGTATATACACAGTACTTACAAATGTCCATGACTGCGGTATTAAGCACTATATAAATCCCTTTTTAGGGTGTAACAATAAACTGCTTTCTGTGCCGAAAGGTACTGAGCCCATTACCCCTGCAAGCCTCTCTCTGGGAGGGCTGCACAATTATGGTATGTACTTACATGCCTTGCAGCTGTGAGGTATATTGATTCTGCAGAGTATTGAAAGTCCCACATTCTATCCCTGCTGAAATAGTGCACACGGAACTAGGGACCCAATACATCTCAGACCATGTCAAGATGAGGCCTATTATGGCATGGATAAGAATATGGTCCAATCCAGAGGCAGCACTGACTAGGGAGATCATTTTGGACTGCTTGCATAGAGAAAATGGCCTAAAAATTCCGTGGCTTAAATACGTTAAGAATGCTCTAGAAAGTATAGATGAGCACCCACTCTTTAATGACCCTGCATCGAACTCTACTAGATGTAAAGCAAGGGTCAAAATGCTGCTTGAAGAGAAATTTAAAACTGCTAGACACGATGCTGATATGTTGAAAGGATGGATTGCAGCTCATTCCCGAATCAGCAATGGGGAGGGTATGGAAGCTGATCTGTTCCTGATGCATGATAGATTTTTATTATGCCGTTTTAGGCTCAATCTGTTACCTAACATTTTAGCATATCCCTCAGGGTTTACTGTAACGATTGAGCAGAAGGGTGCCTGCGGCTGCGACAATAGGTCTCCGCAGGACACCCTTCATTTTGTACTTTTATGTTCTTTTTATCGGAATCCAAGGCGTAGATTTTTGGTTGAGACCCTCAGGAAACAGAAATTCCGCCAGGCAAAAGCTGCATTACTCTTTTTGCAGAAAGCTAGTGACATGCACACTCTATGTTGTATTACTAGTTTTTTAAAAGTGGCAGTAAGATTGAGGAATACAAGGGACTAGCAAACATTTGTACAGGAATATTACCCCCCTACATGAAATGTATTTTTTTTAATTGCTCTGGCTTTTTTCTTAAAAGTCAAAAAGTTCAGAAATGTAATCTAATGAATTTTTTAATGAATTTTTAATGTATCAAGTGTATAAAATGTACTTTTATGATGGTTTTTTACTGTCGAAATAAAGATTCACTGAACTGAACTGATTCTGAGCACTACGCCAGACATTGAAGAACTGAAATATTTCATTTGCTTCTCTTCCCAAGTGCCTGCAAAATAAATCGCTTTTCCGATGATTTTTAGAGAAAATTGTGAAGTAAAATGAAACTAATTAGCCTCGTTGTAAAACACACATAAATATTGGGGTGAGAGGTCCTGTAAACCCCTTGTGGAAAAGAATAGCCCTCCATACTGTACTTGGTTGCCCGGTGCTAAATGGGGCTGTACTGAAACCTTTCCCGGGGTTATTCTTCCCTCCAGGCCCAGCTGTGACTGATGATGGAAACGGATGCATCGAGCAGCATAAAAAGTAATAGATACGATATTGGATTAATCTCAACCACTGCAATTAATGGGGGTCTCAAACCTTTTCGTCGTTTTTTTGCTGGCCTGGGCGTTACAGGTAAGGACCCACCGTATGCAAATGAGTCTTGATACCAAAACAGGTGAGGGATGCTTAGGCTCCGTTCGGAGAGCGCACGCATTTCACTTGGGACCATCCCTTTTAGGGAATGATTTCCATATGATTGTTACTAGAAAGCCACAGACCGACGGAATGGAATGTGGCCCAGAATAATTAGCAGTGGATGAGATTAATTCACGCACTGCTCCCATCATTTTTTTTGCTATATAAATAAATCCACGAATCAACCAGTCCTTAGCACCGCACAAAAGGTACGCCGTGTTTCTGAGCGCGTGTGTATTAATGACAGCGTTAATAACAACACCAATTTGTTTCGGAGTGCCGGAACAGGTGGCAGAGGATAGGAGAGCCTGGAACAGATGTGTCGGGTCCCCGGCGGCCTCAGGCACTGAAAACACTGAAGCACCCCGGGAAGGCACTCAGTGCCTCCCGCCAAGAGGCGCGGTCCCCACGCTGTCTGTCTGGAGTGCTGCGCGCAAGGCCCGCAAGTGTGAAAAGGAAAGTGCCGGCGTGCGGGAGCCGCTGGGAAGACAGCTTTTATGGAGAGGGGGGGGGACGAACAAGGGGGCGAAAAACCTGAGAAAATTTTCTGGAGCTGAGAAAAGGAGGGGGGCGGCGAACAGGTGACGGAGGCCTACACCAACACGCATACCGAAAAACAGATGCAAAAACGTGACAGCGATACTGACTTTGAGGACAGTGCATGTTGTAGTTTCTGAGTAACAGTGACGCACACACCCATGTGACGTTGTACTCAGCAGCATAACGCAAAATGAAGGGGCCACTCTGAAGAATGTGTTGTGGGGCCCCTGAGCCGCTCACATGTCACAGACATACATTGTTTTGATGCTGAAGGGGGCCCCATGAAGGTAGTGGCTTAAATTATGATGGGGGGCCCTGCAGAATGTGATGAGGGGCCCCTGAGCCTCCCAAATCTCACAGATATTCATTGGCCTGAGGGCAGAAATGCGGGACCCCCTCAATGGTTAGGGGGTCCCTGGAAGTTGGGGCCCCCCTGCGCCACAGGGACTGCAGGGGCGCATATTACGCCCCTGCCTGAAGCGTGGGAGGCCTTTACATCGCAGGGGGCTGCCTTACGCCCCTTGTTGCAGAGGAACTGTGGGGCATATTATCAAGCCAGGCGATAAAATTATCGCCGCTTTATCGGCAGAAAACTGCTGATAAAGCGGCGATAATGGGCTTGATAATATGCTCTATGAAATTCCAATCGAAGCCCATGTTAGATGTCTTCACATCT
Source organism: Lissotriton helveticus (assembly GCF_964261635.1). Classification (NCBI taxonomy): domain Eukaryota; kingdom Metazoa; phylum Chordata; class Amphibia; order Caudata; family Salamandridae; genus Lissotriton; species Lissotriton helveticus. The sequence goes on along the minus strand of NC_136071.1, from coordinate 1,147,499,180 downwards.
AACATGGGCTTCCATTGGAATTCCATAGAGCATATTATCAAGCCCATTATCAGCACTTTTCTCTGCAGTTTTCTGCCGATAAAGTGGCGATAATTTTATCGCCTGGCTTGATAATATGCCCCTGTATTATTTATAGCAACGACCATCCCGCAACATGATATACAGTACATGTATGTGGAGAGCGGCATGCCTGCCGCTCGTTTCTGGAGTGACCAATCCTCTCTTGCTTCGGAAGTATCTGCCGGCCAGACCCGCCTCCTGGCTGCACTCTGCCAAGCACATGCATCAGAAGCGACTGCCATCGCCAAGGAATCAGGGACCTGTTGCGTACAATGGCATTACGTCATCCCTTACTTATATAGCAAGTTAGGGCAATCAATCCATCCCTGGGATGAATAGGTTTCAGGTCCACGTGCGTCATCAAGGTAAGAGAGAGCTGGTAGTAAAATAGCAGAAGGAGATAAATGAGAGGAACAAGGTGTGGGGAGGGTGTCAGATGAAAAATCCTGAAGACAACCCTCAGGAGGGGACTGTTCCCCCTAGAAACTCTTCACAATCTGTTTTTTCTTATAATGCAGCGATCACCACTAAAGGCCCTATGACGAGTTTGACAGGGCGGCTGCTGGACAGCCGGCCACGGCACCGCCAAATCCATGTGGAGACAGCCCGCCCAATTATGACTTTTTAAGTCATTGACGGGCTTTTCCTTGGGCATTCTTACAGCGGTGTCTATAAAATAGGCACAGTATTGGAACGTTAAAGGAAGTTCCACCATGGCATGGACTGAAAAGGCCATGCCATGCTGGAGCGTCTGTGCATGCACACAGGGTGGCACATGTTGCGCCCCCCTGTGTGCATCCACAAGGCGTGAGGCACAAGGTGGCCCTGCAGGAAAGACCTCCATGAAAACAGTGGCAGTGATGAAAGTCGGAATATGCTTGGCGGGACTGCGGCTGTCCCGCCAAGCATACAGGTGTCTCTTGACCGCTGCACCACTGCCAGGGAAGGGCGGTTCCCCATGCGGAGTCGCAGTCTTAGGGCAGCACGACTACTAGGGTCATAATGGGGCGGTTGCAAGACCGCCAGCGCCATGCCACGCCACTATGAGTCTAGCGGACCTCACAAGATGTGTTTCTAGTGATAGTTTGACTAGTACTCCACAGGGTGAACATGGGTCCTTTAATGTCATTGATGAAGTACGAAAAACTTATTCCTTCATGTATTCCTTTGTGTTCTTTTTCCTCGGTGTATCTCTTTGTAGTGTTTTTGAGCAATACTAAGAATGTCAAATAGGTTTCTTGGAAATTGACGTCTGTTCCCTCCCTTCCAAACAACTGCTCAACTGAAGACTTTCTGGTGATACTGTGAGGAGTGTGACAATAACGTGTTATTGTTTGGCCGAGAACAGAGGGGATAGGCTTCAGGCTGAGCTTGGCAATTTACAAGGCCTTCTTCGAGGTTGCAATGAAGCACTCCACCATGCCACTTGCTTCTGAGCACAGTGGAGTAATGTTTGGTCTTGGAAACCTATGTATTCAGGAAACTCACAAATCATCTCCCCATATGGCATGCCATATGTTGAAAATATTCTTTTCATTCTTGGTATCACAAAATCAGCAGCCATGCTGTGTACTGGCGTGGCCTCAAGGAACTTGCAGTTTTCATCCATGATGACTATCATAGATTGACCAATGGGAATAAGGCTAAAGAAGTAAATGTTCAGTTGCCAGATTCAGTCAGACAGAGGAGGCATCTGAAGTGGTTACGGAGCAATGCCCTTGCTCAGGCTCTGACACACAAAACAACAGCCTTCCTCCAGGTGGTCCAGAACTGTGAACCACAACTTTTGGTAAATCAGTCTCTCTGGTGACAATGCTCCTATGATGTTTGGGCACTAGATGAATCAGTTGTCTCCTTCAGGATTCGAGATGATGACTTGTGTGCCTAAACAGAAGTTCCCTCTAATGTCGAGTGCACATTGTGAACAGATCTAAATTCTGGGAGATTACACCTTCTCTGCATTTTTTAAACCTTTTGAATCAAGCTATTCAGCCACAACAATGAGCGTTTTGTGTCACTTTGGATGGGCAAGTACAATAACATCCTCATCCATAGCCACAGATTGGGCCTGTTGAAACACCTACAACAGAAGGTTTCCTTCTATGAACACTTTTGAGGAGGAGTGAGACAGGTACAAGAGGAAAGAGTTAACAAATGTAACAGTTCATGCCGATTTGAGAGCTTCAACATTGTTGAGATCTGTGTTCATTCCACTGTAAGGGAACATGTGTCCATAGAACTTCAGGGGTGGCTGGAAGAATTCCCATTTACCTTGGTTCATTGTGAAATTGGCAGTAGCCAAAGTTTTATAAACATTCTCAGGAGCCTCATTGTGTTCCTGTTAAACACCAGGATGTTGTCAGTATAATTCAAATAATTGGAAACAATTAGCATAACCCTGTGAATTTCTTCTTGATAGATCTTATGATTTCTGAAAACAGGCGATTGAACATTCTAGAGCAATTTCTGATACTCCCTTCCTAGCCACCTAATACCATTAGGTACAATTATATAATCCAATAACTCCACTGTAGAAATATGAAAGGCACACTTATCCATCTTAGTAAAAAGGTGATCTTTCAACCATTGTAAGACTGTCTTGATGTGGTCCATGTTTATTGAAAGAGTTTGAAAAAACAAAATATCATGCAGATCAACTATACAAAATGTATCTATACATCCTCTCAAAACCTATGAAGTACTGAAATGATTCAGAGTCCAAAAGGCATGACTCAACACTCTAATAACCCAAACTTTGTGCAGAAATGCAGCTTTACACTTGTCACCCTCTTGGACTTTGACTGGATGGTATGCTCCTCTGAGATATAGCTTAGTGAAAATGTTTTGCATTTCTGATCTAAAAAATAGATCCCAACAGCAGAGGGTACTGGTTTTTAACTGTGATTCTGTTCAGTGCTCTGTAGTCTATACATGATCTTAACTCACCTAATTTCTCTGGAACAAAAAATAACAAAGCAGAGGCAGGTGTCTGTGATCATAAAATACACCCATTGTCCATATTTTCATCTAAATACTGTCAAAGATGTTCTGTTTCTGATTCTGTGAGTGCATGTACTCAGCTACAAGGTTTGGTGCTCCAGGTTCTAACTCAATTTTACAATCATAACTCCGAAATGGAGGTAGAATACATGGTTTTGGACAAACACAGCACTGAATCTTTCACAACAAAGTGGTAAAGAAGTTGCACACCCAAAGACATGAGGTACTGCAATTCCTGCTAAAGAATTAGAAAGATGACTCTTAAATGATTCTCTTATTTATTTATTTAAAGTTTTGTATAGCGCGAACATGACCCAGGTGGGTATCAGAGCGCTTTACATATGTTTAGGTAGGCAAAGAAAAGCAGCAAGATGATAGAAATCATTGAAAAGGTGGGGCAATATTCAACGGGAGCAGGATGAAATTGGGGAGCGCAGAGGAAGTCGGATGGGTGAAAGCAACAAGTAGGGCAATATATATCAAGAGCATACCAGACAAAAACAGTCACTTAGAATCAACAGGAGAAAGCATCAGGTTCAGTGCAGAGTTCATTAGAAGAGTTTGTTCAGTAGTAGAGTTTTGACTTCCCTTTTGAAAGCAAGAGTAGAGGGAATCAGTCTTGTTTCCACTGGAAGGGAGTTCCAGATTCTCGGGGCGATGCCAGAGAATGTACAATTGTAAGTTTTAAGCTTATTAAATTTCTTGGGCTTGAGCAGCAGTGTGCCGTGCTCCTTGTGGACCTGGAGCCACCCGAAAGTTCCAGCTTGTTTGTCAGGGAGAGTGGGGTGTTGAAGTGAAGTGCTCTATGGGTCATACATGCGATCTTTAGTTGTATCCTAGCTTCAAAAGGATGCCAATTGAGCAATTTAAGGTCCAGTGAAATGTGATTGGACTTCTTAGAACCCGTGATGAGTCTAGTGGCAGCATTTAGAGATGCTCTGATAGGTGCTAAACTGAGTTTCGGCAGACCGCAAAGAGTCGCACTGCCATATTCAAGTCTGGAAATGACAAATGCTTGCACCGCCGATTTAAAGTCATCTTGGGGAAGGTAGGGTTTGAGTTTTCTTAGGATGCAGAGTTGAAAATGTGCTTCTTTGGTGGATGAGCTGATGTGTTCTTTCATGTTTAGGTTTTTGTCTTAGTCATTGATTTAGTGGAGTCAACGATATGAGGTGTGCAGTTGAGTGCGGTGAGGTTACAGAGAAATTGCAACACATTGGGGTTTTGCCTAGTGGGTGCAATGAGGAGGAATTCCGTCTTGAGGGCATTTAATTTGAGATGGTTGGTGGTTAGCCAGTTCAGGGATTTGAGAAGGGTTCCATTGAGAGATTTGATGTCCTCGGAGGCGGAGATTTTAATGTAGAGTTGGGTGTCGTCCCCATACATGTGACATTGGATGTTGGAGGCTTTAGAAATTACAGTCAGTGGTTCAAGGAAAAGGTTTAAGAGAGTGGGGGAGAGTGAGGATCCTTGGGGGACACCAAGTGTGCAGGGCCTCGGGTTGGAGAGAGACTGGTTGGATTTGATTCTTTATGTTCTGTTATTGAGGAAAGAGGCAAACCATTAGGACCATGCCAGATAGCCCCATTCTGTGTTCCGAGAGGAAGAGTAGATTTTCATGTTTGACAGTGTCAAATGCCAATGAGAGATTTAGCAGGATTAAAAGGCAGGTTTCGTTTTGGTCAAGTAAAGTGAGAGCGTCGTCCACAATGTGAGTGATGGCTGTTTTGGTGCTGTGACCACTGCTGAAACCCGACTGGAATAGGTCGAAAAGCTGGAATTGCTCAATGTGTTTGCGAAGCTGTTCATGAACACATTTCTCCAGAAGTTTCGCCAGGGTCGGTATGTTTGTGATTGAGCGGTAGTTATTCAGGTCAGCAGGATCAGCTGAGGGTTTTTTGAGGATAGGGAGCACTAGGCCCGCCTTCAAGCAGGCAGGGAACTCACCTTGAGGAAGTGAGGCATTGGTGATTTTGGACCAGAGGGGTGCTAGTGAACATATCATTTCTTTAAAGAAGTTAGGGGGTAGGGGGTCATTAATGTGATTTGAGGGTTTGAGGGTAGAGAGAATGTTGAGGATGATAGAGTCATTGAGGGGAGTGAAGTGACTCCATGTGGTATTGTTTTTGAGTGAGAGACCCTGAGGGGAGGGCGGGGGTGTGAAGACAAAGGAGTCAGGAGAGGGCGAGAGAGTGAATGCAGCAGACCATAGGTCTGATTCGATTTTGTTTGTCACCAAACAACTGTGCTGACAATAATTGGAATTCAGTTGTACAGTATCATCTGCAAAAATCAATGCTGGGATGCAAACGTGCATAACTCAAGTATGCAAAAAAAAATCTAAAATGTGCTCCTCTTCTCCAGCACGAGTGATAGACATGGTTTTGGCACCTATGCCTCCAAGCGCTCTCGGGAGTTAGCGGAATGTACACTTACTCCAAGATGGCACCAATGGGAATGGGGGAATGGAAATGAGATACAACAAGAGAGACTGGTTCATGTTGCTTCACACAGGAGGTACCTCGTCATGTTACTTCACATTAGTTTGGCCTCTTAATCTGCTATCTGACTCTAGGTCGCACATGTGTCAGTTTGGTTGATTCTGAAGGGATGACTATAATATGTGTTAACAAGTTTGCTCACATACTCTCCTAAGAAGTAACAAGACTATCACATCTCTGATATAAGGTTTGCACTACGAACCTATTGGCCCTTTTGTAACCTCTCAGAAAGAGAGTATGTTGTGTCCGGCAGAGGAGCTGCAAACTATGTTCATACAATAAGGCAACTATGGTATCAAGTGTTGAATGGGGTTTAACTAATTGGAATTAAGGTTCAAAAGTCTTGTTGCAACAACAGGCTTCATGGTTTTGCATCCGGGGTGATTTTTAGTCACGCAGGGTAGTCGCTCTTGAGGAATGCTATTACAAGTGATAATAGTTATGCCTCTTCCTTTCTAGGCTGTTGACTTGTAACCTGAGGAAGTGGTTGTGTTGAGGGTGCAACCATCAAGGTAACGCACTGCACAGTCATGCATTAATTAGTGTCATTTATGCATATCACAACACTTTTGCTCAACTGGTGCTGGTTGCTTCTTCTTTGAAGGTTACCAAGATCAGCTGTTACAGAAGGAATAAAATCCCCATTGGTGATTAAATCACTGCAGGCTGGCACAAGCTCTGTGGTGATGCGCAGGAAGATTCTGGAAACACTGAGCATCTCCCCCTTCCTGGAACTCAATTGCCAAGCAAAGCGTGGCACCAAAGATGCACCTTTTATTTTCTATAGCCTCCCTTCATGAAGGTTCTGGAAGAGCTGAGTCACATACAGTGTAAAAGCCTCTGGAATAAGGACTGAGTCAAGCGCCGTGTAGAGGTCTCTGTAGGAAGGGCTGAGTCAAGCTCAGTGTGGAGGTCTCTGTGGGAAGGGCTGAGTCAAGCTCAGTGTGGAGGTCTCTGTAGGAAGGGCTGAGTCAAGCTCAGTGTGGAGGCCTCTGTAGGAAGGGCTGAGTCAAGCTCAGTGTGGAGGTCTCTGTAGGAAGGGCTGAGTCAAGCTCAGTGTGGAGGCCTCTGTAGGAAGGACTGAGTCAAGCTCAGTGTGGAGGTCTCTGTAGGAAGGGCTGAGTCAAGCTCAGTGTGGAGGCCTCTGTAGGAATGGGCTGAGTCAAGCTCAGTGTGGAGGCCTCTGTAGGAAGGGCTGAGTCAAGCTCAGTGTGGAGGCCTCTGTAGGAAGGGCTGAGTCAAGCTCAGTGTGGAGGCCTCTGTAGGAAGGGCTGAGTCATGCACAGGGCTGAGTCAAGCGCAGTGTGGTGCGTGAAGGCCCTTAAGCAATGCACTTTCCTTTCCAGGTTTCGGGCATAATAACTCATCTTCAGAAACTGCTTAATGGATGTTTTACTGGTGTGCCAGTTTTCATGTGGTTTGGCAAGTTGGGTTTGACAGGGAATGTGCTTGTGTGTGTTGGCATGCGGATGACCAGAAGACTTTGGTGGAACACCTTCTCCATGCCAGCATATTACTGGACCAGGTTGGGGACAAAACCACTGTTGGGCCTGTATGGGAGATCCTGCAAATCCCAGGTCTTCTGGTGTTTTTTCTGTTGGCTACGATATGGGATTTTGCAATGTCAACCATGGTGTACATAGAATCACGTTAAACTGAGGAGCATTTATTACATTGAAAGATCTATTAACAATTGCTTCTAAAAGAAACCAAATGAATTAATTATATGTATATGAAACTGTACTGAAACTGACGACAAAATGGACACATCAACTGCATTAGAGGTTGCCTTAGAGGAACCTTTTCTTAATTGGAGGTATTTGAAGAGATTGAGCAAACATGATGTTCATATAGTTACCTAGCGCTCATGAATTTAAAGTCCTGAAATAAAATTCTTGTCCATGTGAAAAGGTCATTTTCATTGGTACAATCATATTGGCTACTGAAGGCTTATTGGTATTCACCAACCATTTGGAAACTGACTTAATGCCTTTACTTGACAACGCTCTTGTCATTTTTGTGTGTGGGGTTACCGATGCTGGGTTCTTGGGTATTGTAGGCTTACTCTGACAGTCCTGAAACAAACAATCTATAAGGTTTTGACAAGGACTCGAAACACGGCCCTGGCTATAGCAACAAAGTTTCTTTCAGGATGCACTCATTTGGCAATCTGAATATAACAGGTGTGATGTAAAGATATCAAAACTTCCCTTTGTCCCCTAATCCTGACCCTTAAGAAGACAGTGGTGGCAAAGCTGCCCTCATTCTCTTGGATTTGTCAGCAGCCTTTGACACTGTCAACCATAAAGTACTGTTGGCCCTCCTGCAGAGAATTGGAATCAGTGATTCCTCCCTAATTATGTTAGAGTCTTTCCTAGCGAGTCGAGCAATCAGTCACTCTTGGAAATTTCGTCTCAAAGCCATCCTCTCTTCCGTGTTGGGTCCCTCTGGACTCAACATTAAGCTCCACATTGTTTATTGTCTATGTTACCCCCCCCGGAAAGCCTATTCCTTTCTTTGAGGTTCTCTATGGTGTCCTAAGCTGATGACATCCAGATAGCACAACCAACCTCGGCAGGAATCAAGTCACTGCACTGGCTTCCCATCCAATAGCGGGTGGAATTCAAGGCCTTATGCTTGGTGCACAAAGCACTGTATGGTGGAGGTGCAGAGGTTATCCAAAGAATGTTTTCACCTTCTATCCCCCATGTGCCCTCAGATCTGCTAATTTGGACCTTAATAATACTACTAAGGTCAGACGGGCAAGATGGGGTGGCAGAACTATATCGAACTGTGCGGCAAAGTTATGGAACAAAATGCCCACGGCTATGAAATTCCAATCTAATCTGCAGCTGTTTAGAAAGGACTTGAAAACATGGCTGTTCACTACCATATAGTCCACTGGTAACACAGGTGATACCTCCTTTCCACATACGGTAGTGCCAAGACGCCGTGGCAATCAAGCGCTCAAGAAACATATATCCTATCCTATCCTATCCTATGGTGGTCTCCATTTTCACTGACCTGCTCGAGGTACCCAAACGCTTCTGTAATTATATGCCGGAGGTGGGAAAAATGGTTGAACAAAAACGGTCTTAAACTCAAGTTGGGGAAAAAGGAGGGTTTTTTATTTGGTCATAATACTTCACTCTGGTCCCCCATATGGTGGCCTTTGGATCTAGGCAACTTGCCCTGTGCAGTCCGGAACTCTAAAAACCTTGGAGTCTATTTCGATGACAAGCTCATCTGTGCAGATCACATCAGCCAAGTCACTTCAACATGCTTCTATCTTTTGAAACTTAGGAAAACTGTAGTTGTCGCCCTTCTACTATCTATAATTGATTACTTTAATGCTTTATGTATAGGTTTACAACAGTGAGTGCTGAACAAACTTAAAATCCTACAAAAAGGGGCTGCCTGGCTGCTATTAAACATCCTGAAATTTCAGTCTGCCTCTCAGGCAATTGTCGATCTACATTGGCTGCCGGTAAAAAAGGAGTCACTTTTAAGGCTCTTTGTGTGGCTAATAAAGCACTGCATGACCTAGGACCAGGATACTAAAAAGTCAAGGTTCTACTTGAATGTTCCCAAAAGAACACTATGATCTACCTTTACCAAGAATGTGTGAGTCACAAGGTTCAAAAGAGCTCTTTGGGGCGGGAAGAGCTTTTTACCGTCTACTAGAAAAGCATGTAACACGCTACCAATGCACTTAAAAACCCAGTCCAAGTTGCTCCTTTTTAGGAAAGAGCTGAAAAACCTGGCTTTTTTCAAACTAGCTCATTGAAGGACCTATTTCTGTTTCAGAAAGTTTGCTAGCGCCAAGTTGACTTTGGGCATTTGCACGCTTTATAAATGCAAACGAACTTATAAAACTAAACTTAAGAAGAAGGTACACACATTAGCCAATCGACCATATAAGAGAATATTTGTATCACTTGAATCTAGAGAAATGTCACCACTGTGGGTAATTTCTTTGTAAAGACCAGAAGAGTGGACAACAAACTGAAAGGCAGTGTGGTTGCCAGGACTGGCCATAGCAGGCATCAGGCGTTTCCCTGGGAAGCCGGTTTTGTTTCTGGGGGCCGGTTTTGCAGCGTTGCTGCAATATTGGCCCCCCAGTTATAAAAGCAGCAGTGCTTCACACTTACCCCCCTCCACCTTCGGGGGCTGTTCCCACAAATTTGCCAGGGTTGCTTTGGGTTCCTAGTCCAGCCCTGGTGGTGGCCAGACCACAGAAGGGATGTTTACCAAATCCCTGATGTTGTAGAACCTGTGAGACCGCCAACAATAAGAGTGCCTCTGAGTGAGGCTTCCCCTGGCTTGCAAAACACAAGTATATCGCGACGTGTGCAGCACTATAGTTTTCAAAGTGAGGCCACCAGGGAAAGCAGAGTAAAGCAACCAGGCCTTCTCAAGCGAGTCCTGCCTACCCTGCAGGTAGGGAAAGCACACTCACTTGCTAGCCCCTCCATGGTCACTACCAGGGATACACAGCTTGTTTCCAGAAAACACAGGCTGAGCTGTGACGTCACTGGGTGCTAGAGGTGAGACCTCAAAAGTATAAAGATAAAAATAGGACTATTCTTTTTCTTAGTGTTAGAGAAGTCTAATTTCAAATAATTCATTAATGTGAAAGACAGAATGAGGAGGTAATGTAGTCCAGTGGAACAAATCATCAATACAACACAAATCAGAAGTTAATTTCAATTGTGCATTGAAACATCGAAGATAAATGGCATCTTATTTTTAAATGCACAGAGAAAATCAAGTCCTTTGTGTTATGGTTAGGAAAGCAATACAATGAAGAGAGCAGAAAGAAGTGGTGTATATATGCATTAAGCCACCTTATGGAAATGTTTGATACTTAGAAATAAGCAAATGTTTCCTTAAAATGGTTGATTGTATACTATATGGCAAGTGTCCCATCTACTGGTGCCTCCAAAGAATATGTTTAATTCCACTTTCCTGGAAATTTTCGACTTCGGCGAATACAAAATTAACACTTAGGTATACATTCGTCGTCTGCACTTAGGAGAAGGCTCCGCCAAGCTCGGATTCTTTAATTTCGCGATTGCGAACTTACATGAAACGTTTAAAACATCTAAAATAACGGTGTAAAGGAGATTTCTTGTGTGCACAGATCAAGCTGTTGCGAATTTTACCCTGAGTCAAGGCTGGCAGGGAGTTACTGCCTGTCTGGTGCTGTGATCCGACCTGGAAAACACACAAGATGATGGACGGAATGTTGCACAATGGCAAAACATTCACCCCCAGTCACAGATCTGGGTTTAATCCATCGTTATTTTGCTCACCAACCCACCTCAGTTCAGACATGGCCATATGCAAATCAGTCTTGACCCTGTGCCTCATGGGAACAGTCCAGCCCGAACTGCCAAGCCATGTCTTTCCTGGACCAGATTCAAGCATCCTAGGACCGGTTTCTGGCTATCAGCCGTCTTCAGCCAGGATAGCTTGACACCAGTGGCTTAGTCACGTCTGGGAATACCCTTCCCACATAGGGTGAACAGCAAAACACACAAGATGATGGGCGGAATGTTGCACAATGGCAAAACATTCACCCCCAGTCATAGATCTGAGGTTTAATCCATCGTTATTTTGCTCACCAAACCAACCCCAGTTCAGACATGGCCATATGCAAATCAGTCTTGACCCTGTGCCTCATGGGAACAGTCCAGCCCAAACTGCCAAGCCATGTCTTTCCTGGACCAGAATCAAGCATCCTAGGACCGGTTTCTGGCTATCAGCCGTCTTCAGCTAGGATAGCTTGACTCCAGTGGCTTAGTGAGCAAGGAACCCACGTCTGGGCATACCCTTCCCACATAGGGTGAACAGCAAAACACACAAGATGATGGACGGAATGTTGCACAATGGCAAAACATTCACCCCCAGTCACAGATCTGGGTTTAATCCATCGTTATTTTGCTCACCAAGCCACCCCAGTTCAGACATGGCCATATGCAAATCAGTCTTGAAACTGTGCCTCATGGGAACAGTCCAGCCCGAACTGCCAAGCCATGTCTTTCCTGGACCAGAATCAAGCATCCTAGGACCGGTTTCTGGCTATCAGCCGTCTTCAGCCAGGATAGCTTGACTCCAGTGGCTTAGTGAGCAAGGAACCCACGTCTGGGCATACCCTTCCCACATAGGGTGAACAGCAAAACACACAAGATGATGGACGGAATGTTGCACAATGGCAAAACATTCACCCCCAGTCACAGATCTGGGTTTAATCCATCGTTATTTTGTTCACCAAGCCACCTCAGTTCAGACATGGCCATATGCAAATCAGTCTTGACCCTGTGCCTCATGGGAACAGTCCAGCCCGAACTGCCAAGCCATGTCTTTCCTGGACCAGAATCAAGCATCCTAGCACCGGTTTCTGGCTATCGCCGTCTTCAGCCAGGATAGCTTGACTCCAGTGGCTTAGTGAGCAAGGGACCCACGTCTGGGCATACCCTTCCCACATAGGGTGAACATCAAAACACACAAGATGATGGACGGAATGTTGCACAATGGCAAAACATTCACCCCCAGTCACAGATCTGGGTTTATTCCATCGTTATTTTGCTCACCAACCCACCCAGTTCAGACATGGCCATATGCAAATCAGTCTTGACCCTGTGCCTCATGGGAACAGTCCTGCCCGAACTGCCAAGCCATGTCTTTCCTGGACCAGAATCAAGCATCCTAGTACCGGTTTCTGGCTATCAGCCGTCTTCGGCCAGGATAGCTTGACTCCAGTGGCTTAGTGAGCAAGGGATCCACGTCCCTATGTCTGAACTGGGGTGGCTGATTGAGCTAAAGAATGGTAATGGATTAAACCCAGATCAGTTGACTGGGGGTGAGTGTTTGATTTGCTCAAACGCTCCGTCCATCATCCCCTTTTGTATCGCTTTGTTCGCCCTAAATTGGCAGGGTATGCTCAGACGTGAGTCCCTTGCTCACTTGGCCACTGGATTCAAGATGGCCTGGCTGATGAGGATTATGAATCCGAAACCGGTCCCAGGATGCTTGTTTCCGGTCCAGGGAAGACATGGCTTGGCAGTTCGGGCTGGACTGTTCCCATGAGGCACAGGGTCAGACTGATTTGCATATGGCTATGTCTGAACTGGGGTGGCTAAGTGAGCTAAAGAATGGTGATGGATTAAACCCAGATCACTTGACTGGGGGGGAGTGTTTGATTTTCTCAAACGCTCCGTCCATCATCCCCTTTTGTATCGCTTTGTTCGCCCTAAGTTGGCAGGGTATGCTCAGACGTGAGTCCCTTGCTCACTTGGACACTGGATTCAAGATAGCCTGGCTGATGAGGATTATGAATCCGAAACCGGTCCCAGCATGCTTGTTTCCGGTCCAGGGAAGACATGGCTTGGCAGTTCAGGCTGGACTGTTCCCATGAGGCACAGGGTCAGACTGATTTGCATATGGCTATGTATGAACTGGGGTGGCTGAGTGAGCTATAGAATGGTGATGGATTAAACCCAGATCAGTTGACTGGGGGTGAGTGTTTGATTTGCTCAAACGCTCCGTCCATCATCCCCTTTTGTATCGTTTTGTTCGCCCTAAGTTGGCAGGGTATGCTCAGACGTGAGTCCCTTGCTCACTTGGCCACTGGATTCAAGATAGCCTGGCTGATGAGGATTATGAATCCGAAACCGGTCCCAGGATGCTTGTTTCCGGTCCAGGGAAGACATGGCTTGGCAGTTCGGGCTGGACTGTTCCCATGAGGCACAGGGTCAGACTGATTTGCATATGGCTATGTCTGAACTGGGGTGGCTAAGTGAGCTAAAGAATGGTGATGGATTAAACCCAGATCACTTGACTGGGGGGGAGTGTTTGATTTTCTCAAACGCTCCGTCCATCATCCCCTTTTGTATCGCTTTGTTCGCCCTAAGTTGGCAGGGTATGCTCAGACGTGAGTCCCTTGCTCACTTGGACACTGGATTCAAGATAGCCTGGCTGATGAGGATTATGAATCCGAAACCGGTCCCAGCATGCTTGTTTCCGGTCCAGGGAAGACATGGCTTGGCAGTTCAGGCTGGACTGTTCCCATGAGGCACAGGTTCAGACTGATTTGCATATGGCTATGTATGAACTGGGGTGGCTGAGTGAGCTATAGAATGGTGATGGATTAAACCCAGATCAGTTGACTGGGGGTGAGTGTTTGATTTGCTCAAACGCTCCGTCCATCATCCCCTTTTGTATCGTTTTGTTCGCCCTAAGTTGGCAGGGTATGCTCAGACGTGAGTCCCTTGCTCACTTGGCCACTGGATTCAAGATAGCCTGGCTGATGAGGATTATGAATCCGAAACCGGTCCCAGGATGCTTGTTTCCGGTCCAGGGAAGACATGGCTTGGCAGTTCGGGCTGGACTGTTCCCATGAGGCACACGGTCAGACTGATTTGCATATGGCTATGTCTGAATTGGGGTGGCTGAGTGAGCTAAAGAATGGTGATGGATTAAACGCATATCAGTTGACTGGGGCTGAGTGTTTGATTTGCTCAAACGCTCTGTCCATCATCCCCTTTTGTATCGCTTTGTTCGCCCTAAGTTGGCAGGGTGTGCTCAGACCTGAGTCCCTTGCTCACTTGGCCACTGGATTGAAGATAGCCTGGCTGATTAGGATTATGAATCCGAAACTGGTCCCAGGATGCTTGTTTCCGGTCCAGGGAAGACATGGCTTGGCAGTTCGGGCTGGACTGTTCCCATGAGGCACAGGGTCAGACTGATTTGCATATGGCTATGTCTGAACTGGGGTGGCTGAGTGAGCTAAAGAATGGTGATGGATTAAACCCAGATCAGTTGACTGGGGGTGAGTGTTTGATTTGCTCAAACGCTCCGTCCATCATCCCCTTTTGTATCGCTTTCTTCGCCCTAAGTTGGCAGGGTATGCTCAGACGTGAGTCCCTTGCTCCCTTGGCTACTGGATTCAAGATAGCCTGGCTGATGAGGATTATGAATCCGAAACCGGTCTCAGGATGCTTGTTTCCGGTCCAGGGAAGACATTACTTGGCAGTGCGGGCTGGACTGTTCCCATGAGGCACAGGGTCAGACTGATTTGCATATGGCTATGTCTGAACTGGGGTGGCTGAGTGAGCTAAAGAATGGTGATGGATTAAACCCAGATCAGTTGACTGGGTGTGAGTGTTTGATTGGTTCAGATGCTCCGTCCATCACCACCCCCTTTTGTACCGCTTTGGCCGCCATAAGTGTGGCGGGGTATGCTCAGACGTGAGTCCCTTGCTCACTTTGCCACTGGATTCAAGCAAGCCGGGCTGAAGACGGCTGTAATGCCAGAAACCGGTCCTCGGAAGCTTGTTTGCGGTCCAGGGAAGGCATGGCTTGGCAGTTCGGGCTGGACTGTTCCCATGAGGCACAGGGTCAGACTGATTTGCATATAGCCATGTCTGAACTGGGGTGGCAGAGTGGGCTAAAGAACGGTGATGGATAAAACCCAGATCTTTTGACTGGGTGTGAATGTTTGATTGGTTCAGATGCTCCGTCCATCACCACCCCCTTTTGTACCGCTTTGGCCGCCATAAGTGTGGCGGGGTATGCTCAGACGCGAGTCCCTTGCTCACTTTGCCACTGGATTCAAGCAAGCCGGGCTGAAGACGGCTGTAATGCCAGAAACCGGTCCTCGGAAGCTTGTTTCCGGTCCAGGGAAGGCATGTCTTGGCAGTTCGGGCTGGACTGTTCCCATGAGGCACAGGGTCAGACTGATTTGCATATAGCCATGTCTGAACTGGGGTGGCAGAGTGGGCTATAGAACGGCGATGGATCAAACCCAGATCTTCTGACTGGGTGTGAGTGTTTGATTGGTTCAGATGCTCTGTCCATCACTACCCCCTTTTGTACCGCTTTGGCCACCATAAGTGTGGCGGGGTATGCTCAGACGTGAGTCCCTTGCTCACTTTGCCACTGGATTCAAGCAATCCAGGCTGAAGACGGCTGTAATGCCAGAAACCGGTCCTCGGAAGCTTGTTTCCGGTTCAGGGAAGGCATGGCTTGGCAGTTCGGGCTGGACTGTTCCCATGAGGCACAGGGTCAGACTGATTTGCATATAGCCATGTCTGAACTGGGGTGGCAGAGTGGGCTAAAGAACGGTGATGGATCAAACGCAGATCTTTTGACTGTGTGTGCGTGTTTGATTGGTTCAGATGCTCCGTCCATCACCACCCCCTTTTGTACCGGACTGTTCCCATGAGGCACAGGGTCAGACTGATTTGCATATGGCTATGTCTGAACTGGGGTGGCTGAGTGAGCTAAAGAATGGTGATGGATTAAACCCAGATCAGTTGACTGGGGGTGAGTGTTTGATTTGCTCAAATGCTCCGTCCATCATCCCCTTTTGTATCGCTTTGCTCGCCCTAAATTGGCAGGGTATGCTCAGACGTGAGTCCCTTGCTCACTTGGCCACTGGATTCAAGATAGCCTGGCTGATGAGGATTGTGAATCCGAAACCGGTCCCAAGATGCTTGTTTCCGGTACAGGGAAGACATGGCTTGGCAGTTCGGGCTGGACAGTTCCCATGAGGCATAGGGTCAGACTGATTTGCATATGGCTATGTCTGAACTGGGGTGGCTGAGTGAGCTAAAGAGTGGTGATGGAGTAAACCCAGATCAGTTGACTGGGGGTGAGTGTTTGATTTGCTCAAACGTTCTATCCATAAACCCCTTTTGTATCGCTTTGTTCGCCCTAAATTGGCAGGGTATACTCAGACGTGAGTCCCTTGCTCACTTGGCCACTGGATTCAAGATAGCCTGGCTGATGAGGATTATAAATCCGGAACCGGTCCCAGGATGCTTGTTTCCGGTCCAGGGAAGACATGGCTTGGCAGTTCGGGCTGGACTGTTCCCATGAGGCACAGGGTCAGACTGATTTGCATATGGCTATGTCTGAACTGGGGTGGCTGAGAGAGCTAAAGAATGGTGATGGATTAAACCCAGATCAGTTGACTGAGGGTGAGTGTTTGATTTGCTCAAACGCTCCGTCCATCATCCCCTTTTGTATCGCTTTGTTCGCCCTAAGTTGGCAGGGTATGCTCAGACGGGAGTCCCTTGCTCACTTGGCCACTGGATTCAAGATAGCCTGGCTGATGAGGATTATGAATCCGATACTAGTCCCAGGATGCTTGTTTCCGGTCCAGGGAAGACATGGCTTGGCAGTTCGGGCTGGACTGTACCCATGAGGCACAGGGTC
The DNA here is from genome assembly GCF_964261635.1 of Lissotriton helveticus. Classification (NCBI taxonomy): domain Eukaryota; kingdom Metazoa; phylum Chordata; class Amphibia; order Caudata; family Salamandridae; genus Lissotriton; species Lissotriton helveticus. The sequence goes on along the minus strand of NC_136071.1, from coordinate 1,147,482,396 downwards.
AGACTGATTTGCATACTGCTATGTCTCAGCTGGGGTGGCTGAGTGAGCTAAAGAATGGTGATGGATTAAACCCAGATCAGTTGACTGGGGATGAGTGTTTGATTTGCTCAAACGCTCTATCCATAAACCCCTTTTGTATCGCTTTGTTCGCCCTAAATTGGCAGGGTATGCTCAGACGTGAGTCCCTTGCTCACTTGGCCACTGGATTCAAGATAGCCTGGCTGATGAGGATTATAAATCCGAAACCGGTCCCAGGATGCTTGTTTCCGGTCCAGGGAAGACATGGCTTGGCAGTTCGGGCTGGACTGTTCCCATGAGGCACAGGGTCAGACTGATTTGCATATGGCTATGTCTGAACTGGGGTGGCTGAGAGAGCTAAAGAATGGTGATGGATTAAACCCAGATCAGTTGACTGGGGGTGAGTGTTTGATTTGCTCAAACGCTCCGTCCATCATCCCCTTTTGTATCGCTTTGTTCGCCCTGAGTTGGCAGGGTATGCTCAGACGGGAGTCCCTTGCTCACTTGGCCACTGGATTCAAGATAGCCTGGCTGATGAGGATTATGAATCCGAAACTGGTCCCAGGATGCTTGTTTCCGGTCCAGGGAAGACATGGCTTGGCAGTTCGGGCTGGACTGTACCCATGAGGCACAGGGTCAGACTGATTTGCATACTGCTATGTCTGAGCTGGGGTGGCTGAGTGAGCTAAAGAATGGTGATGGATTAAACCCAGATCAGTTGACTGGGGATGAGTGTTTGATTTGCTCAAACGCTCTGTCCATCATACCCTTTTGTATCGCTGTGATCTGACCTGGGCCAATGGGATACCTTCTTTGGTATGTGGGAACCAAGTTGCAAAATACTGCTGATGGCTCAGATCCTCTAATAGCCTCTCCTCAAGTTCAGTACGATAAATGTCCACAAGAAATGTTGTTTTCTAGATGCTGCTTTGTTTGGACACGATGCGGCCTACAGCAAGGAACATTTTTCTAACTTATTTTGAAGAATATAAAATCACATATTCTGTAGCCCTGAGTGAAAAGAAGTTTCCATGAACACTAATTACTATCTAATTTCTCTAAACGTAAAAAGGTCACATGAAGATACATCATATGAAAATCAACATCTCTGCAGGCCTGAACTCGTAGGGGACTTTCCTGCAGTCCGAATGAGAAAGAGGATGTGGTCATTGGAGCATCAACAAATACAAGAAGTGGCTGAACAAAGTGAGAAAACATTCAAGAAGTGGTGTGGGTATAGGTAGAGGCGGCTTGTGCAACTGGTCCAAAGAGTATGACTTAACTCTGGCACCCGCTGCAGTTTCTCCTCACTGGCCCACAGCACTTTGTGATAAGCTTAGCATGGAAAGCTGTGAGTGTATGAACACAAACAGTAAAAGGTCAAATACCATGTCTTGAGCACATGCTGATCTGTTCCAAGGACTAGGTACTTTATTGCTGTTTAAGCAAGTGTCAAAAACAGGCAATCCCTAATGAAAGAAGGGCACATGAAGGAAGGATGGCGCCTGAGTGCTAACTTGACAGTTGCGGCTGGCATGGCTTGCTGGTGGAGGGGGTGGGACGGGGGGGACGGGGGGTGGCGCTGTGGGTCACGGCGGGGGATGTCACACAGGGTGGTCACACTGGGGTCCTGATAAAAATAAAAAAAATTACTTACCATGAGGCCGGGTCCAGCATATTCTCTGCTCTCCTGCCTCCGACAGGAACAGGAAGCAGGCAGCCGGGCTCCCTCCCCTAAGCCAATCACAACACTGCAATGCAGCATTGTGATTGGTCTGAGCACCATGACACAGCGCTCAGCCAGGGGCTTAAGGGGTGGACATGTTCTCATGGAGAACGGAAAAGTGTGCATGACTGGTTTGGGTGGAATGGGCACGCCCAACCAAACAGTCATTGCGCACTCAGGAGTGGACAAACCACTCCTCCCCTGCCCTGCTCTGTAAGCAGAGCGCCCCAAAAGCAAAGGAAACATAAAATGGTAATAATTAAAAGTTATTACCATTTTATGTTTCTGCACCTCGCACTGCGAGAAAGCAGTGGGGCGACACTCCTCCGCCATAGCCGAGGAGCCGCCACTGTAAATTGGTCCATACATTCTTATCTATATGCATCTCCTTGACAATGTTTGTGTTCCTTTTGAACTTGTCTGGTGCCCTCAGCTCCATTAAAACTTTGCGGCCCGGGTTTCTCATCTGCTGCAGGCAGCCCGTTCTTCTGAACTGCAGAACAAACATGGTCCCGGAGCATCTAATGGGGCCCAGCCTCCAAGAGGTGGGCAAGTGTCTCTTCAGATTAAACATGATGTGCACTGATTGGGTGGCCCAGTACCACTGTGCAATGCACAAATCTGTGAAAGGTAAAGCAGGCCTAATTGTGAACCCATGCCAATTTCCATGAAGTATATTCAATTCATCCTCAGACACGTGCAACACCCAAGATGTCCTGTGCATACCGGTTCCTGCTGCACGTATATGATGTGCGCTTCAACACTTATGTTTCAACAACTCACATGCATTTTAACTTCCATCCATGTCAGTCGGGTAACCATATGCATCAATCAATCAATCAGTAGATTTGTAGAGCGCTACTTGTCACCAATGAGGGTATCCAGGTGCAGGCAGGTTCCAATTGATTAACCAAATATCCAGGCCTTCAAGGACTTTTAGAACTCTGGAAGAGATGGGAAGTCCCTAGTTGAAATAGTAGCTTGTTCTATATCTTTGCTGCTAGGTAGGAGAAGGAGCGACCTCCGTAATCAGCTACGTCGGCTGTGGAGGTGAGGGTTAGAGAAAGAGACTCAGAGGTGAAGAGGGAAGGCAGACATTTTGCGTTCTTCCAATGAGGAAAGAGGCGATCCCTCTGAGAGCAGCTCCTTGGATGCCTCTGCTGTGCAGCCTCAGCATCAGTTTCTGCTACTTGGACAGAGTGACACTGGTCAGCAATCAGTAGAAGCAAATATAAGAAACAAGCACTTTGAAAGACATAGAGCTGTCTTTACCATCCATGACTGAGAAAACAGTAAGAACATGTTAGAAACGATTACAGAAGACTTCATATGAAGTTCTATTTAGGTATCACATCCTTGTCTTTGCAGACTGTTAAAAGCGGCCGATGTGCTTCTTTTTGACAGTTGTCAACATTGCCCTTAATACGAACTATTGTAATGTACATGGGTAGAAGATTCCATACCTTAATGGTGGCAATTTAGTGGAAACTGTCTGTGAAGTGAGGCGGGCCTGGGTACCTCTGGGGATATCAATACCAAGGTGGAGGGACTGGGGCTATCTAAGGTCCAGCACACGCACACCCCTAAATCAGCTATGAAAACAAGGAGTGTGCAGTTCCTGTATGGGGATCTAGGTCTCCCAGTACGGTGAGCCGGAGGCAGCGCTCCTTTTAGGAGCACGGACACCCTCACTCCCCGGGGGTGTCATGCTTCATCATCGGACAGCTCCTCGTTGGGCAGGTGCTGCAATGCCCAATGGGCCCCACAAGAGGGCTAATTACTGGAGTTTATTTATTTTTTGCTGGTGTGAAGAGTGAGGTCGGATGACTAGGTGTGAGTAGAACGGGAAAATTGTGTGCGTTAAAAATGACTAAAGGGATCTGAAGGCTATTTTAATCCCTAGGCCCCCTTGTCATGGTTAAAAACATGGATTGAGCGAGCAATAGATAGAATGGTCGATTCTCGCTACAGTTGTTGCAAGTCAAGGGTCAACATGTTTCATGCCTGTTAATGGCATTTCATCAGGACCGATCAACCTTCTTCTACTCAAACAGGGATGGACAGTCAAAGTATGTGAAAACCAAGCCCTGTATACATTACATAGATATGTAACATGTATCCTGGGGACAGATCTAAAATTGGTTGAACGTGGGGCCCCAATCGGACCGGTCAGGACAGACGCTACCGAGCGTGCCAACGGTCGGTAGTGAGTGCGCGATTCGGGCTGCCGACCTACCCCTTGCTCCGCCGGTGCTGGGTATAATCATTACTATTGAACATTTTGAGCCGGTGCTTTCCGTTGTTCAGCCCTGCGCTTAATTGTCAACACCGGCACTTATAGTGGCACTGTTTGTCTAAGTTAGAGATGAACACAACACAACAACACTTGTCTTTTAATTTCAATACACATTAAAATGTAGTAATACGTGTCGCCCAAGCCATTCTTATAGCTTTGGGGCCGTCCAATAGACTGAAATGTCACACTTGTAGTATCCAGTAATGACCTGGTATCCCTGTGGAGAGAGAAAGCTGGATGGTGATCACGTGGTGTGCTCTGAATTAAACTAACCAGGAGTGTAAAAGACTTTTTACAAAATGCAAGTAAACAAACTGTTTTTTTTATAATGACGAACAACAATAAAGTTAACACATTTACCATAAAGAATGTTTAAAAGGGGTTTGTTCTATACAATTACAGAGGGAGCATATATATTCAACTTTATATATGAACACTTTCAATTGGTAAATGTTGAAGTACCGGTAATTCTAGAAATGTACGTTAGATGGCGACAGGCTCCATATTTTGGATACGAACTTACATTCCATGTTACACGGATGGCACTGTTTAAAAATAGTTTTTTTGATAGGGTTGCTTTGAATGTAAATCAAAAGGTAATTTTTGATGAGTACTTGGTGGCCTGCAGCTTCTTTCAGAAATATAGACAATATGTAGAGATGATGCATATTAATATGTGTGACTCTATAAGCGGACATCAAGGGGGAAAGTCGCCTGGAATATTCAAAAGCAGAGCCCCCATCACAAAAAAAAAAAAGAAGTAAGGAAAAAGGAAAGGAAAGGAAAGGAAAAAATAACAATTTACAAGAACGCTAGAGTAATAGTAATAATAGAAACGCCTCTGTGTTTTTTCAGCCTAAAATGGCAAATAAACCCAGATAGAGGAGTTCTCTGACAACACTGAGGTCTTGGCTTCTCCATCAGGGTGAGGACCAACACCAGGTCCAGGCATTGGACTGATGTGGCGGTACTCTAAGTACGGCCCGCGTGCCACTTGCGGCCCACCAGACCTTTCCTTGCGGCCACTATGGAAAACAACAGCAGTGACGGACTTGGCGCCATTACTGCTGTTGCGCTTCTTCGGGGGCCGCATTTGCCGAGAAACGGTCAAAGGGGCATGCGCAATTAGTGCCTTCATGTTCACCTGCGGCCCCCGGCCTCATCTGCCCTCGTGACGTCATTGGCTTGCGTCGCGGCAGGTGGGGCTTTTAAAAGAAGGCACGCAAGTTGCTGCCTTTCTTTACCTGCTCTTATCCTCACCTACCTACCTCAGACTTATTATAATTTTTAGGTTTCACCTAAACAGCATGCATGTATGCATGCACTGTCAGCAAACTTAATTGTTAACCAAAATAGCTTCAAAAAGGGCTTAGAGCTTAGAGCCTGCCCATTACTTACCAATACTTACTATTGGTCAGCTTCCACATCACTCTTATTTTCTTGCTTCTTATTGGTCATGCCTCCTGCATCCTCTGGCTGCTCACCTCCTGCTGCTTTCTCTGCGGCTCTATCCCTGTTGTTGAATGATGGACCTAGCACAGCTTCCTGTCTGCTGCCAATGTCCATCCACTGGCCACAGGCTCCTGCAGGTACTTTTTTTTTTTACTCTTCTAGAGTGCATGGCACTCAATGCCCCCATTTCCCATCCCCCACAGCTCCCTCATGTTGTTTCCCTCCCTAATCCAATGCACCTCCCTTCTACACCTTACCACAATTCTCAAAGTACCTTCTGAACATAGCTAAATTCCAGAGGCACTGTAGGGGTAGCAGGGCAATTTCTGTGCAGGCATCGAGACTTGCTAGCAGGGCTCATCGCCTTGTGTTGCGTACATATCTGAAAAGGCTCCGTAGCTGACATTTGTAAAGCCAAATAATGTAACCCAGTAATGTATTTTGTTTGAATGTTTTCAACATTCAAACAGAATACATTACTGGGTTACATTAATTGGCTTTAAGCACTAGAAATCATAACCGATGGCTAATCAATCCAGTAAACGAGGAAAAGGTTGGATGAATTCGAAGGGCAGGGCCTATAAATTGGCGTCAACTTTTCCATTATTACAGGCAGGCCAGCATGTAATGCTGCGATCAGGAGCTTGGGACTCATAGGTCCAGACTAGGACTTTGTCGCTGTCTGGAGCAGCGGTGGCTCGTCCGCTAAGGCAGAGGAGCTCCGACCCACTGCTGTTTGGACAGTGGTAAAAGGAAAAATAAAAGGATGGTAACACTATGTTATTATCATTTTATTTTTCCATTGTCAAGCAGGTTTATGGGGTGGGGCTGTGCTGTCTTCACAGCCAGCAGGGGAGGAGTGATTGGGGCATTTAAGTGCGCAAGAAGGTTTGGCAGTCCGTCTTGGGCCGGTTAAACAGTCATGTGCACTTTGCATGTTCTCAACCGGCTGTATTAAAGCCTGGCTAGAGAACATGCACAGGCTCAGAGTCCCCATCTGAGTGCCGAACCACAGTGCTCAGACCAATCACAACACTGCTGTCAGGGTGACAGCAGCTTCGTGATTGGCTTAGGGGAGCATGTGTATGCTTCCTGCTTCTGGCAGGAAGAGAAGAGGGCAGAGGCGAGGTGGCAACCACCAGCAAGGTAAGTAACTTTTACTTTATTTTTCTATTCCCCTCCATCCCCATCCATACTACTTGGTGACAGTCGCCGCTGGTCGGGAGACAGATGGGAAAAGTGCATCCTTGGCATGGCTGCCCTCATTCCACCAGGCTGCATGTGTGTGTGTTGTTTTCATTCATTTTTTTAAATTTGCTCATCAGAAACAGCAGTCCAGCTGCTCAAGTGTCCACAGTTGATGGAAAGTGATTCTGGTGCCTAAATTCTGCCATTTTAGAAATGTTTTCACTCCTGAAAATCATAGGTTGTTGTACCCTCACCATGTTTGCAGCGTTAAAGAGAGCTAACACAAACTTCCTGTCTGCGACCAGTGTCTTTCCACTGGCCACAGGCTCCTGCAGGCACTTCTTAAAATGTTGGTATATGCTCTCTATACAAGTGCATGCGCCTCCAGTCCCTTCCTCCTCCCACTGTCCCCGCTATATCCCCCAACCCCGGCAGCTCTCTTGTGTTGCTGTTCCCTCCCTCCTCCCCTACAACTCCCTTACATTGCTTAACCCCGAGCCGCACTCCTCCCTCCGGCGCCCCCCACACATGGTTTCTGTTGCTTGTCCCCTAGGCTTCCTCCCCATGTCTGTTGTGTTACCACTGCCCCCCCCCCCCCATTGTTACACCCTGCACCCTCCAACCCTTTAGTCCTCTACAAAAAAACATCAAACAAAGCCAAATAGCTCTCACAGATGCAAGAGCTATTTGGCTTTGTTAAATGTTTTTGAGAAATGTTGCACAGCAACGTCGGCTGCTGTGCAACAGGGAGTAAATAAAATAAAATGCTAGAACACGGTCACTGCTGGGCATGTCCCAGCACTTTTAAAAGATTTTTACTTTAAGCCATGTTGCACAGCAGCCCACACTGCTGGGCATCATGTCTAAAACATTGACAAACCCAATAAATCTCATTGGCTTTGCAATGCTTGTTAACTTATTTGAAGGATTACTCTGTGTCAGGTGAGAATAGTGTAAAAAAAACAGGTCATTCCCATCATTAGTTTTTTAAATACTAAATCACAAAATCATGATAGCATTTCATAGGGTAGAGGGTCACAACAATAGCATGGATCCCGCATCCTGAATGTGATAGTAAGTTCATCAAAATGTAGGAGCCTTAGTTGGAGTATCAACCACTCAACTATAAGCATGCGAAGTTTTTGTGATTCCATATGCAATACACTGCCTGCTGGTTATTGGATTGAAAGGATGTGCCTAAGTAGCTCTGCATACAACATGTGAGGTTAGTATGGCTAGGAACCGATGGGATAGTCAACGACGTTTCGGTCTCTTGTGGTGTTAATCTACGAGTCCTTCCCCAGGAAACAGTAATGGTTGACTCACGATAAATTGCATCATAAACTGTGTCTAGTCAATAGAACCAAGAATGGTGAACAAGTCACCAATAAATGAAGCAACCAGGGGAGCAATCATCTGACACTGAAGGCAAAGTGGACATTTGTTGGTTCGAGCTCGATAAACTCTCACTTTTTTCTATATTATTTAGTGTAGTATCCAGGACACATATATCTCTTAAATATGTATAGTCTGACGATAAGCTATAAAATAATATCCTGAGTTTAGTGACTGTTATATTAAAGCTACTGGTGAAGCTGCCTTTTGGGGAAAACTCAACGGGGCACATGTGGGTGCAAGTATGTAACTAAATGGCCCCAAAAAATGTATTGCTGCTGGGCAAAAAGAAGCACCCAGACAGGAAAAATACATGTTGCCTGAGGAGCAGAAACATTTGCTCTGGGGGCACTGTGTTATTCCTAACTATAGGAAACTGTCGTTGCTTGCCTTCAGGTCGCAGCTCCAGGCAAACGGATTCCTTAGTGTGTCTTCAAATTGAGCGGAAGTGATATTAAGTTCAGATTGTATGTTTGAGATAAAAACACGCATGCGATGCAGCGATTGTACACCAATGCCATTCTTCAAAAGTTATTGGGAAATTAACAAAAGTGTTGCTCACTGAAAAGTGCTTTAAATAACAGAAGCCCCAACACGGAAACGAGACTCAAATAGGTTAGGAAAAAAACAATTCTTTATAACGTTTTATTGTTTTACTTTCAAAAAGTTTAGACCAGCATCATTGTTGTCGTGCCTTCAGAAATAGTCTGAAAAGTGATCAATAGATGGCGCCATGGTCACGCTGCTGCAGCTTGCCAAGTAGAATGAGCGGATTGGAGGCTGGATTTTACAGTGAAAAGTGCGGTATTTGAAAGTATCTAAAAATTAAACGCTAGGTGGCGCAGACGAGCCACAGACGCAATTCAAGCAGGACGAGAGTCCTTTGCAGAGTAGAAAGGCACAGGCAAATGAAGCATTTTGATGTGAAAAGTGACCGCTAGAGGGCGGAGCCGAGCTGTTTTGCTGCACATGGAGTTCAAGCAGCGTGAGCGCGAGGTCATTAGAAAAGAGAGTTTGAAAATTGAATCTAACACTTTTAAAAGCTGTATGATGAACAAAAGTTACAAATTCTGCTCTGGGGAAAGGAAGCAAAAAATGTTGCACGTTGAGCAACATCCAGGGTAAAATAACTGTAACTCGTGCCCAGAGATGTTTTAAGGCATGGGCAAAGTGGGCTCTGGCCCTGGGCCCCCGGCCTTTCAGGGGGCCCCCTCATAGAGCTACCTCTTTTCTGCAGAGTCTTGTCCTGGTGACCTTGAGTAATGCTTAGTTTGTTTTATATACCATTTTTCTTTAATTTATTTTTAATGCAGGTGATTTGTGAAAGTCTATCACAGACATTTTGCAGAGAAATGTTGTGTTTATGTTTCATGCAAAATCCATAAAAAAGGTTCTTTTAGATCAAAAGGACCTGAAATATGAAAATTGGGAGGGTGACACAGAGGTTATTTGCAGTAACAATAATGAGCTGCTGCTTTGTTACAATAACAAAACTATCCCTTAATATTAGATGTAAACACATTTAGAATTTGCAATAGTGTGCTTGTGCGCTGTCAGTGACCTGGTCAAAGGGTGCCTGAAAGAGCTAAAACAGGAGCCCCCAAAATAATTTAGCCCAGGGCCCCCAAAATCCTTAAAATGTCCCTGCTCGTGCCCTTGTCATGCACTGCTAATAGTCATTACGGTACATGTTACATCACTCACAACATGTTATACCACACCAGGGCACAAGTCGTAAAAAAAGAAGTGGGGGGACGCTGTCACCAGAAGGGACAGCGTCCCCCGGTAAAATAAGTGGGGGGACGCCGTCCACCCACGTGGTACCCCGACTCGAGCCCTGTACCACACCATTGATAACCTCACTGCAACAGCTGAAATTACATGGGACGGCTCCTCCACTAGGGTGGAGGAGCGCCACCCCACTGCTTTCTCGCAGTGCGAGAAGCAGAAACATAAAATGGTGATTACTACCATTTTATGTTTCTGCTTCTCACACTGCCAGGAACTAGAAAGGTTTGGTTGTGGGCGGGCAGGTGGGCGGGGCTGCTCTGTGAGCAGGGGAGGATCAATGTGCCCACTCCTGAGGGTGCAATGACTGTTTGGTCGGCCCTCTGGGCCACCCAAACCAGTCATACGCACTCTGCCCTTTCTCCATGTAGGCTGCAATGCAGCCTATATGAAGAAACTCGCCTTCCCATAAGCCCCTGGTTGGGTGGCGTCCCCACCAATCACAACTCTGCCATTGCGGCATTGTGATTGGTTGAGGGGAGGGAGGGAGGCTGCCTGCTTCCTGTTCCTGCCAGCAGCAGGAGAGCAGGAACCAAGAAAACGCGGAACAGGGCCAACGGACAGGTACGTTTTAAAAAAATATTATTAATTTACCCCCATACCTCCCTCCCCGCCCCACCCACCACCCACGATTAATGCCGGCCGCGACTGGAAACGACATCATGGAGGACAAGATTGTGCATGGTGCGGCACATGGTGCAGCACAAGGTATATTTACTTTAGCACATGAGCTATACTTTTTTTTTTTTGCAGAGTTTTATATAGCACGAACTAGACCCGAACCGAATCGGGTATCAGAGCGCTTTACATAGCACCAGTTACGTTACATGAGGACCCATATTCATTTTAGGCAGGGAGATTAAGTGCTTTGCCCAAAATCACAGGAGGTTTTGGCGTCGTTACCGAGACTCGAACCCAGATCCCCAGGTCCGAGGTCGAGCGCCCTAGCCGTTAGGCCAACTCCTCAATACTAGTGAATTTCACTAGTTCTGTTAGTTAAATACAGTATGTTTCAATTGAGATTTTCACTTAACTATAACATCCCTTCAACCTTTGTTTTTCCATTTAACTTCTAATGTTTTTTTCCCTACTTAACTATAACTGCCACTTTAACATGTGTGTGAGTGTGTATGTATGTATATGTAGAAGCCATGAGACAATTAAATGACACCTCTTGTTATGATAGATCAAATGGAATGGCATACAAGCGAGCAAAGGACGATGTAAAAAAGATGCTGATGTCATACAAAAGAAACAATTTGATCTCACAAACTGAGTTTGATTTTTTACATGTTGAACATCCAGTGATACCCATATTATATCTGATCCCTAAAATACACAAACAGAAAGTTCCAACACCTGGCCGACCTATCATCGCGGCCATCAATAGTGTAGGAGAGAATATTTCAAGTTACATTGATTTTTTTCTACAAGACATTGTTAAAAACTTACCGAGTTACATTAAGGACACAGAAGAAATTGTCCTCTATCATGTGGCAAGAGAATTGGTGTCTACTTACTCTAGACATAGAGTCGTTGTATACGTCAATAGATCATTCTAAAGGTTTAGAAGCAATCAGACATTACCTTGGTCTACGATCATGTGAATACTATGCTCACAACAAAATGTTATGTGAATTAATACATTGGTGCTTGCATAACAATTATTTCATGTTTGCTAAAAGCATATGGAGACAAGTCCGGGGTGTGGCGATGGGATCGTGCTTCTCCCCCAGCTACGCGTGTCTTCACGTGGGCTGGTGGGAGGAGCGCGGTCTCGTTACTACACCGGGATTTCAACATGTGCGATACTGGGAACGGTTTATAGATGATGTTTTCTGCATATGGGAAGGGGATGAGGCTAGTGCTCAGGTTTTTGTCGATGCACTTAACAATAATCAAGAAAATCTTTTCTTCACCTCTAATATCAGTAAGGTACAAGCAGATTTTTTAGATGTTCATCTAATTATTGAAAATAATGCTGTAACCACCTCTCTTTTCCGTAAACCGACAGCTGGAAACAGCATATTACATGCCAGTAGTAACCATCCGCAACATGTGATCAATAATGTCCCATATGGAGAATTGGTGCGGGTCAAGCGAATAAGTAGTACCCCTGAAATATTTGAACGAGAAGCCCGAAACACTATCGACAGACTCAAAGCCAGAGGGTACAGTGATAAGGTTTTTAATAGTGCTCTGAGAAGAAGCCGAGAAAAATCTAGGGAAGCATTACTCAGATCTGAGGCACCAAAACCCACAACAGAGAACAACACTCCTCGCTTGATTCTGACCTATAGCAAACAAGAAAGACAAATTAGGTCTATTGTTAGAAAACATTGGCCCATTTTGATGACAGATGGTTTTTATAGTGAGTTATTACAAGTTACTCCAACAATAACCTATAAAAAATCATATAGCATGCACAACAGTCTAGTGAAAACCAGCCCAGAGTCAGGTGGTGGCAGTACCTGGCTCAAATACAAAGGCTTTTTCAAATGCTCCACATGTAGGGCGTGCAAGTTCGGTGTGAACACCACTCACTACAGCACGCCGTTTTGTCCCATCAGTAAGACTATTCGAGGTAATTTCAATTCGAGGTAATTTCAATTGTCACAGTGAGTTTGCAATATATGTCCTGACATGCACCTGTGGTCTGCGATATGTGGGCAGCACCAAGTTACAGGTGCATGTCAGGATCTTGCAATACCTACGTGCAATAGTAAATAACGATAACACATACCCAGTAGCACGCCACTTCAAATCAACTCATAACAATGATCTGTCACAGTTGACATATTTTGTTATAGATGTGGTGGCTCCTCTCAGTCGGGGAGGTGACAGAGAGGGACTCCTAAGGAAAAAAGAAACAGAGTACATAGTGGAGCTGGATAGCAAATATCCTAATGGGCTGAATACAACTGAAGACTTACATCATTTGTTATAACTATTCACATTATTTATGTTGTGTTGTGTAGTATACAGGAAATGTTTATAAGAAACATGAAATAAATCCTTATGTGGATTTTTGTTTTTTTGTTCTTTAAGGGCCATTCGGATTCAAAAACATCGTATGAAATACAGGAACATTAACTGCATCAAGTTGCACCTATTGGGAACTAGTTGTGAAATTACATCTTTAAGATAATGAAATTGATAACGAGCTGAGTAAATTGTTAAACTCTCATCCAATAATCATGTACAACTTAGAGAACATTCACTTTTTTGTTATTTGCTAAACACAAAGGTTTTTTATTGGCACTTTGTTGTTTTTTTTTTAACTATCTGATATCACTTAGTATGTGTTGCCACTTAGGGTTTGAGTATGGGCAATTGGGGAACTTTTAATATACTTAATCAATGAAATTTTTGTTCTCGTATATCTATTCTATAGACCAATTTCAATAATAGTTCAGAATTCTTTTTTGGCATAAAAGTCAGAAAATTTAGATGTTTATATCCGTAGATGTTGTATATAGATGTATAGGGATACATCATATGTAAATATATGTATATAGGAAATATATATTTTTCTATTTGTATATACATTGTTTTAACAATCTTTATTTTTTGGTATGGTTTATAGAAGATGATAATATAATCTTTGTATGATTTCATAGACAAGGAGTGGTATATGAGACTAATTTGGATTTTTGCATTCATGCAGTTATATTGTTTTCCTTGCCCTTTAAGTTTAATGATGGTGGGTGCAGTGATCAGTAACATAGAAAAGTATTTTGTCTATGTCTATGCACCATGTGATTCACTTAGGAGGTGGAGCACTGCAAAGAAAAAAATGTATTTAAATGCGTGCTGACCAGGTGTATGGTGTGTGATCAAGAGCACTAGTTGCTCGAAACGCGTCGCCTGAGAGGTGAATAAAATCTACCTTACTGCAGCCTGGGGTCCGTGTCTTCTGTTGCAGGAGTTTTGCGGTTTTGAAGACTTGGTTTTCATATATATATATATATATATATATATATATATATATATCAACTTGCCACCAGTGCTGGTAACAGAGTCACGCTGTCTCGGGCGGTCTCGCTGTAGCCACCAGCAGGCTATAAATATTCTCCACCACTCTTCCAAAATTACGAAGAAAGCGAGACACCCAGAGCTGCAGTTCAAAGATTTATTTGGCAGATGACAAAGTTTCCACGACGCGTTTCGCCATTACGGCTTGCTCAGCAAGCCGTAATGGCGAAACGCGTCGTGGAAACTTTGTCATCTGCCAAATAAATCTTTGAACTGCAGCTCTGGGTGTCTCGCTTTCTTCGTAATTTTGGAAGAGTGGTGGAGAATATATATATATATATATATATATACATACATATACACACACACACACACACACACACACTCTGCTGGATGAAAATGAAATAATAAAACACACCCTCCTCATGTTGCGATGAACATTAGTAATAGGCTACCGATGATCCCAGAATTGGTGACAGGCTTCCAGATGCTCAGTCACTCATTCAATCCTTCTGTGCTGTGGGTGTGAACGAGGCGAGGCAGCACAGCAGGCGACTCTAAGCGAGTGAACTTCTGTCCCTGATTTGAGGAGAGGACTGGTGTGAACATGAGCCTACACAACATTGTGACTGATGTGCCTCACTCAAAAACCGGGACATGCATTTATTTTAACAAAATGTTTTGGGGCGGCCGGACAGAACATCTGGGCACCCTAACCTCCAGGCACCAGCATTTTTATAAACTTACAAATGAAACACTGCAGTTCCCCGCCCAAAGGCTGTGGACCTGGGGAGAAAGCTCATGCATCCCTTCTTCAATACTCCCCTTCATGGGTGTGATAAACCAAACCGTTAATTTTGGGGCAATTTTATGGGGTCGTATTTAATAAATGCAAACGTATGTACAGAAATCTACATATTATTTTTTGTACTTTAGCTAACATATTATCCCAGATGATCGAGCCATCCAGCACGCTTTGGCGATACATACCTGCATCAAAACTTTTCTGTGATTTTTCTTTTTGCTCAAGCACTTAGACCGCCCTCAAGCAACCATATTTTTGGGGTGCTCCTGGCCAACTGTAAACACTAGAGTGCAGAACCACCTGGTAGGTGACAGATCTGACATGCACGACCCTGTCCAGCAGGAAGTGGGTCCGCGGATACACTGCGCCCTTTATTGGGAAGAGCGCATTCAGAGCTCGCGCTATTGCTCTATCCTGGCTCATTTTAAACGGCTTACAAAAATCTGGCTCAAAATTTACCTAGAGGAGAAACCAATAACACATGGAATTGGGTCAGTTATTGCATCCAGTTACAGGTTGTTCTCTGTGCAATGGGAAATAACATTCAGGAACAATCTTTTGCATGTTTAAATTTCCCCAGGTATAACTTGGATGAGATGTGTGTGGGGAAAAACAGAGACAAAATGCAATTTTGTGAAATCTCTGATTTGATGTCCACTTTTAAACTCGGGACATCATTCAGAATAAGGCATAAGGAATCTACATTCTCTGAGGATTAGCTATGGAAAGTTCCCAAAACTATAAGGACCCGTCTCAGGGGACCAATACACACCATCAAAGCTCTTGATGTTCCATCTTACACTACTTAAAGCCATATTGCACACCACACAATTCTTATGTAGGACCAGAAGAAATATGATCACATCACCCTCATCCTGATAGAATTCCACTGGCTCCCTTTGCTGGGTGGCACCATCTTCAAAACCAGCTGAATCATTTACAAACCATCATGACCTACAACCCTTCCAGCTGGCTGACAAGCTCTATATCTCCGGTGACTCAGCACACCCACATCGAGCCTACCATCAAACTGGAGACAAAGAAGTGTAAGGAAGAAAAAACAAGGCAACAAGTCTTTTCCATCTATGTACCCAGGATATGGAACAACACCTTTGCATCCATTAAGACCTCCCAAACCTACAGCCATTTAGAAAAGAGTTGAAGGCACACCACTTTAATGAACACAACATCATGATGCAAGAACAGTTCACAAACCAGCTATTTCTGAAATCCCTGGTTGGCTGTATCCTTGCCTTTGACCCCGTACAATGCTCTGCTGCCATTGGCAAGGTTTGTGACATACAAAGACCACATACACACACACACAGGCCCACGTGTATGTGATTCATTTATCATGGTTACCAGAAATGTGTCTGTTTACATGAAGGGAACTCCTTAACTTTTCTCTAACTACACAAATCTTGCAGAATCATGAGTGCACATCCTGCCCTTGCACCAGCAGGTAGTGCCTAAACGCCATCATTGGGTAAAGGAGACACTCTATAAATACATCATAGAAGATTTAAAAAAATGAAACTAGCATTAGACCGAGTGATAGATGGTTAGAGTGCCAGAGAGGTGCATAAGTCATGACATTCTGTTTATCACGTCTGGCAAACACCTATGAACATCTGAAAAATAAAATACAGAAAGCGCCTGAGAGTACACCTCGTAGAAGGGGCCAAACAGGCACTGTAGGTAGAAGAGGGATGTGAGCACACTGCTTCACCTCCCAGCACAGTTCGCCCCATAGCATGCTGGTAGATGCAGTTCAGTTTAAAAGCCTAATTGACTTTTTGTTGAAGTGTATCACAAAAAGTTGGTGCAGGTTAGTGCTGTGAATCTCTAGACATATGTTTCTGGATATTATCCTTCATCAGTAGAGATTAAAAAACAAAATTCATTTGGGTTTGCTGAGAAAGTTGCCACAATCCTCTCAGGTCTCTGTACCTCTCCCTGGTACACAGGTGGATCTCCAAGAGCTCGTCAGCTTAGTGGCTCAAGGGAGCATTTTTAAACAGAAGGGGGATGGGAGCACACTGCTTCACCTCCCAGCACAGTTCGCCCCTTAGCATCCTGGTAAATACACTTCCGTTTAAATGCGTAATTGAATTTTTGTTGAAGTGTTCATCAAAGTTGGTGCAGGTTAGACTGTGAATCTCTAGACACATGTGTTTCTGGATATAATTCTTCATCAGAAGAGATAAATACAAACTTCATCTGGGGTTGCTGAGAAAGCTGCTACAATCCTCTCAGATCGCTCTACCTGTCCCTGGCGCACAGGTGCATCTCCAAGAGCTCTTCAGCTCAGTGGCTCAGTAGGCACTCCAGTGCAGAAAGTGTTTAAGGATAGTACCTGAGACACAGTAAACAGGCACAGTACTTCAACATGCAAGAAGTGATTGAGAGTAAAAAAGGACAGAGACCAAAAGGGCACTGCAAATCATTTGTGCAGAAGTGCCTGCCGATATGTGGGAGACTCTAAACAGGTGCTGCAGGAAATACTTAAGGAAAGTGTCGGAGAGAAATCATGCAGGTACTGCGTATCACCCAGCACAGGAAGTGGCTGAGAGGAGGGTATGTGGAAGAGACCATCCATGCACCGCAAATCATCCAGCACAGCAAGTGTCTGAGTGATTGTATCTGGAAGAGACAGTACAGGCACTGCATATCATCCAGCACAGGAGGCGGCTGAGAGGAGGGTATGTGGATGAGATCATACAGGCACTGCTCATCTTGTATTCTAGATATTTGTTACCCGCCATGTACACCCTACACCTGGGTTTCCTGGCATTGTAGAATACCCTACAAAGACTGCAGATTAATTACTATACTGATAAAAACCTAAGTGGCAGGAAGAAGCAATGTTTTTAATTATTTCTGGAGTTTGAGTAGGCTGAATTCCAACATTAGATGCAAGGGGAGGGCATTCCAGTGGCTGGCAGCTGCCACAGAGAATGCCCTGCCTCTGACAGTCTTACTTTGGGATTGAAGCACCCTTAATAGTTTTCGGTTCACTGACCTTGGTTGATGGGAGGGACAGTACTACTTAATCTTGCATGCAGCAGTGAGTGTATTGGCGTGTGTACAGGGCACATATGGGCCTGGATGGGCACTCGTTGGCTGCACAAACATGGACAGTAATGAAGTTCGTAGAAACTGGATGCGGGTATCGCGGGGTGACCATGAGCGATCACCCAGCATTTATTTATACCATCGGGCCTCGCCTGGCTCTCTGGCTGCTTGCTCATTAAATTGTATGGTAGAGGCTGGGTTGCACTCTACAACCCTTCTAATCTTTAGTGATGCAAAAATAATAAATTAAAATGACAAATCAAAAATGACTGGAATAACCAAATGACTATGGCATTGATGCGCTACAGACAAAGTATTTGAGTCTTTGGCTTGGTGCCGGGGTAGGCTGGAGCCCATAATTCTGGCTACGACCATAGGCATTGCTCTCAGGTTGTGCTTTGCCGTTGCTCGCTTGCACTCCCGGCAGCTGGCTGGGGGTTGTTGTGGATTCTCCATCTCCTTACTGGGTCCTTGCTGGAGTAGTGTTTCAGCTGGTCCTGAGGACAGCCTCATCGGCGAATGTATAATTGCTCGCCTGGTCATGAATTTTGGACTGTTGAGACCCTGCTGATCTGACCTTTTTGAACCATGAGATGTGCCTTGACACTGTGGATTTCCCTATTTGAACAGTCAGTATTGTTACTTGCACTCTGGTGACCTCCCACACCTTCTTCCAAATGGGTTGTGAAACTTCTATCCTGGATTGTGGTCTTTCATTATCACTTTGTCACCTACACTGATTTCAGGGTCACACTGCTCTGAGATCTTTTCATTCATGGCTCAGTGCTTTTCTTGGGTAGCTTATATACCAATAACTGCTGATTTCCAGCTCGGCCCTGCTAGAATGATGTCTGTATTAGCAAGTCACTCGGGCGCACCCTGTTGTGCTACGGGGTGTTTAACGGTACGCCCTCAGAAACTGGTGCAGACAACATTCTGGATCCTCACCCCGTTTGACTCCAATCCCGAGCATACAGTTGAGTGTTCGCATGAAGAACTCTACTTTGCCGTTGGCCTGGGGCAATTGAGGAGTTATCTTCCAGTGTTTGATAGTAAGATTGTGTAGTTAGGCCTGAATCTCCGGCCCTTAGAAGAGCAGACCATTGTCAGTTTTGATCTCATCAGGGATACCCAATAGTGCAAATATTTTCTCCAATGCCGGTCTGACATTTCCAAACGCTGTTGACCTCACAAGTTCAACCTTGGGATACTTGGTGTGGCTGTTGATGATGACGGTGAGCCGCCCATCCGGAAAATGTCCGAAGTCCATGCTGACAGATGACCACGCGTGTAGGCTTGACTCTTCAGTAATCACAGGTGCGGTTCGTGGTTCTCCACTAGTGACGGCACATGAGTGGCATTCGCTCACTTTTTTCCTATCCCACTTATCCACCCCCGTAAACCACACTGTATCTCTGAGACAGGCCTTGGTTTTGGCAATGCCTTTGTGCCCGTGGTGGGCCAAGTCGATGACTTGAGCCCAGAGAATTTGAGGGATCACAATATGTGGCCTTGCAGTAGCAGCACACCATCACTCATACTGAGCTCATCACAAATTCGCCGGGCCTGGCTCATGGCTGCTTGTTCTTCTGCAATGAGTGTTTGGGCTCCATCTAGGAAATTGTGCCATTGGAGCCTCTGGAGCACATCTTTGGCTTTCGATATACACTTGTCAGTTGTTGTTGCTTTTGGAAATCAGCCAGGGATAGTGCATGTGGAAAAATACCCTAAACAATTATTCTCACAAAGCCCTCCATGCCGTCTTCTTCCTCTGCATGTCGAGTCGCATTAGGTGCAAGGGGGTGCCGGTAGAGGTAATCTGCAGGATTGATCACCCCAGGCCAATACACCACCTCAAGCGAGTACAGTTGAAGTTGGGCTGCCCACCGCTCAATCTGTGGTAGTCCATTTCTTGCGGTGCTAGCAAACAAAGGGACCAGCGGCTTGTGGTCGGTCACCCTGACAAACCAGTGACCACAAAGGTTGAGGTGGAAGGGCCAATACGCCTACCTGATCACTAGGGCATTGTGCTCAATCTGTGCATAGCAGGCATATGCAATTGGGACCAAAGACCTTCCACGTTTCTCTTGGAGCAGGACAGCTCCTAGGCCCACGGGACTTGCATCAGCCACCGTTACAGTCCTATGCTTGGGGCTGAAATGTTTCAACGTGGCGTGAAAAGGTAACTTACCCAGGCAAAAAGACAACACAAATGTGCTGGTACAGTTCAAGCACCAATTAAAATAAACAATAATAGCAAAAAACAAGCACAAAAGTTGGCATTTAGAAATTTAATTTCATTAGAATGATAAAAAGTGGTCATAAATATGATCAATAACATAAAAAGAATTTTTTGAACATTTGATAAAAAAGATATTTTTCATTTCATTGGGAAATCAACAGATGCATTGTTTTATATGTGGATGTTCCCAACGATCTGTAAAAGAGATGGTTTTCGTCTACGCGTTTCAACACCTAAGTGCCTTCCTCAGGACGCTACCATCTTGTAGCTAAAAATAGATAAAACATTCTTTAGAGAAAGGAAAGCCATATCACTTTTGTGCTTACAAAGGTTTTTTGATTAATACATTGACACAAATTCAAGCTTGAACTGAAGTACCAGACAAAAGGTAATATCATATATGGTACCGCATTTGATAATACACTTGGCATGTCTAATTTGACACAAAAAAAAATATATATATGTACATATATAGTTGTCCTCAGGATCAAAACAAAGCCATTACTCATTGTTATTATGCATATGGTACATAAAAGGAGGATACAATATTTTGAGAAGGAAAGCGAGCCAGGAAAGGTAAAAAAAACAGGTGTATAGAGAGATATTTGGTTCCCTCCTTCTTCAGCACAAAATACATCTTTATTTTGTTCTGATTACAGGGTGTATGGGCGTTTGTTTTTATAGATCTGATGCAACTGATGCATATATACATTTGAAGGAGTATTATTTAATTTTTCTCTTGTGAACTTAATTGTCTGATGTCGACATCAGAGAGAACTGCATTGGTGGAGGTAGATGTAAACATAGTTCACTCATTCACATGATTATACATAGCCGGAGGGAAGCGAAATATCATGGTTCTTACCATGTGTGGTTGATGTTAGGTATTTGATGAGTATCCGTGTAGTAGTCAATCTGTCCACAATTTTTACGTCGTCTTGGCTATTCCATGACGAGGAGAAAATGAGAAAATATTCAGTTAAGTAATGCTGGGTATAGTTGCGGAGAATACATGTTTCAACGTGGCATCATGCAGGAGTGCTGCCTTCACTTTTCTGAATTCCTGCGCTGCTTTGTTGTCCCATTCCCACAGGCAATAATGTTTTTTCAGAACACACATTGGTTATGACAAAGTGGACAAATTTGGGCTAAAACGCCCGCAGTAGTTGGCCATTCCTAGGAAACTGCATACTCAGATGCATTCTGAGGAACTGCTGTTGACTTGATGGCCTCAACTTTGTTTGAGTTGACTTGTAGACCGTTGCATGAAAAGTGGAAGCGGAAGAATTCCACTGCTTTGACAAAGGAACACTTTTAGTGATGCAAGGTTAGTTCACAGTCTGCCTGGTGTTTGAGGGTGGCTCTCAGTCTCATAGAATGTTGCTCCAAGGTGTTTGATATGATGAGGATATCATCAGCCATATTGATCACTCCTACCAGCCCGGACGGTGTTTCACGAATGATGTCAAGAAAGACTTCAGCAGCTGAAAATATTCCAAAAATGAGGTGCTGATATCGCCGAAGATCTATGTGGGTTGAAACGGTTGTGATATAACTTCTTGCTTCATCGAGCAGTAGCTGGAGGTGTCCGGCGTTAAAGTCAATCTTAGAGAACCAGTGGACCCCGTTCAAGTCTGCCACAATGTCATCAACCATTGGGGTGATGTGTTGCTCACTGCAAATTGCTTTGTTAAGTAGAATCATGTCTACACAAAATCTTATAGCCCCAGGTCGCTTAGGTTTAGGGGCTATTATGAGGGGTGACACCCTTGGCGCTGGTCTGGTTACTTTTTTGATGACACCTAGCTGCTCTAACTGTTCTAGTTCATTTTCAAAGAGCAGACATAGGTGAAAAGGTACTCTTCAGTGTCTCAGGGCCAATGGTAGTATTGCTTCATCTATGTGGAGTGTGATCTTCCCTCCTTTTAGGCAGACAAGACCTCTGAACAGTTCTGGGAAGTCAGCCAGGATGTTATCAGCATGGGACTGGTGCACTTATCGGGCAAAGAAAACCAGGCACAGGTCCTTCGCAGTGTGGCATCCTAGCAAGGTACTGCTATTAGCAAAATCAAGCTTCATTGCTATGAAAACTCTGCAATGCACCATCCCCCACCCGGGATTTCCACACAAGGTCCAAGCCACTAACTCACTTGTACTGTCTGAACTTGAATACTCTATTGGCCTATTCCACAGATCATCTTTATCAACTATGCAAAGACTACAACTGATTCAGAACTCTGCCGCCAGACTGCTCCTACATGTAAAGCCACAAGCCATAACTCTCCTGGCTTGAGAGCCCTACATTGGTTACCGGTTGCAAGAAGATACAGTTTCAAGCTGCTTTGTATCATTCACAAAGCAATACATGGAACAGGCCTTCTCTTCATCAGGAGAAAAATCGCCAAATAAATTCAAAAAAGGATCCTCTGCTTCATGGAGAACTATCTTATCTTCAGAAGGCTTCTCGAGAGTTGGTTCTTCCCTACATGACCACCATGCTCAAACACAAATGGACAGCATATCCTTTGTATATAAGCATTTCATTTTGGTATATGTGTGTACCTAGATATGTGCATTTCTTTATATAAATATTTATAATAATATTCTTTATAAAAATATGGATACACTTTAGGTTTGCTTAACAAATGTACATATTACTTATTGTTAAAATATATGCTTAACATGTGTATAGGTCACTGCATAGGTTTCATATAAGTGATTTGATCAGATGCTTATGGTTATTCATTGATTTATCCATCCCAATATGTACATTTTAAAATAACTATTTATCCACAATTCCTTCACTATTGAATTGTTAGGAAGTAAAGAAAAAAAACTGTCAAATAAATTAGGTTAAAGTGCAGCAATTCTTGAAAGTCTGAGTTTATTAAATACAACTTAAATATGGATATATTAACTTCCTTATACATATATACATGCCATGTACTAATATATCTATATATGTATTACTTTACTCCTACTGTAAAAAGAAAAAACACATATTTAAGTCTCTCCAAACCACTACCCTATTTCACTTCTCAATATATCCTCTACCTCCACTCTCTGACTCATTCCCAACCCCATTCTACTACTACGATCCCCAAAATAACCCTTTCTAGACTCTACCCTCCTCTAGCCCTCCTTGCATCACCCCAAACCTCATTTTACTACTAAGAGCTCCCAAACAACCCTTTCTAAATTCTTCCCTCATGTATCCCTCTTTAGACTCATCCGACACCTCATTTTGCTACTATGATCTCCCGAATCCATTTCTAGAGACTCTTCCCTCCTCCATCTCTCCTTTACTCATCCCAATTGCATGGTTAGGGGGGCTTCGTGTGAGGAGTTCAATTCTAATCTGCCCCAAGGTGCCAGAAGAAGTTGTTTGAATTTTGACACTGAATTGTAGGGGGATGCGTCTCCTCCTTCCTCAGACGGGAGAGATATTCAAGAAAAGCAATGTTATTTTGGCAGCCCCGGTGGCTTCCTTAAAGCCCTGTCAACCCTCTGGAAGTACTTTGCTGCTCGGGAGATTACTTGCAGGTCTACTAAGTTTAGGCAGGCTAATATCGTTTTTCTGCAGGAACAGACCCATGCCTGACTCCAAAAGGGCTGCAGCCAGCGGCGGCAAAGGTTTAGAGTGTACCCGTGGAGGCAGATAGTATGAATTGCATCCTCCTTTGGGTGGTCATACAGCCTGCAGGCCACCTTTCCTTTTGCCCTCGACCATGGAGTGGCATGCGTACTTGACGTCAAGACCCCTAGCCGATGTTTTAAGAAGTTGCCTTGTATCCTGCTGCTAAAGGCCTCACCCAAATATTGCTGCAGCTTCAAGGAGGTGTAGCTGTTTAATGCCATCCAGGCATGTGCGTGTTTCTCAAGGATTGTCCTGACTTCCAAGGATGATATTAGTTTTGATGTTTTATTGACATCTGTTTTGATTATTTTGTGGCTGGGTGATGCTGACCACAATTATGCTAGTCCAAACTGGTTGATCTTTTAAAGTACTCTCTGGCTGCTGAGTAGGATTTGTTGGAAATTTTCAGCCATACATTGTTGTTTATAGTGTTTTTCTTGGCGCACTTGAGCCTATAACAGATGTTGGTGAAGAAGGCACACCTGGTGACTGACTGATTAGAGCAAAATCTAGCCTAATTTGTGTGGGTGAAGTGTAACTGGGGAGTGGTAAGATTTTCCTGTAGATTCTTATGATGGTCGTGCCCATACTTTTTGAGGGCCTGCCCCGGAGGGCTTCTTTTCCATATGCCAGAATGGGCACCACCATTGTCCTGGTTATTTCTAAGATGAGGCTATACAACAGCCTGTTCAGATTTCTAAACAGAGCCCTTAGCCCTGCTGCCAGTGCAATCCCTTTTTTTTTTAATTTCCAGTTTTGGGGGCTTGAAAGTCCCCTTGTTATTGAATATGAGGCCTGGGCATTTGTATACTCTTACTTGGCAGAGTCGTAGAACCTGCTGACTTAGCCGTATGTTCTTTGGAGCAGTTTGTGATTTTGGTCTTCTTGGTGTTGATTGTCAGGCCATTTTTGAAGAGTATTCTTGAGTGGCATTCAGAAGACATTGCAGGCCGACCTTCGTCTGGCGAATCAGCACCAGTCGTCGCCGTAGAGGACATTTGAAAGGAGTATGGATCCAAGTGTCGGGGTTTGGGAGTTGACGGAAAACTTGACAGGAGCACTGTCTGCCATGAATAGATTGAAAACAATGAGGGGCAAGACACACCCCTGTTTGAGTCCACAGGATGTTTTAATGGCCTTGGATAGATTGGCCCCACTGCCCAAATTAATTCTGACCCAGGTGTTGTGTTGATTTTCGATGGCTCTGAAGAGCGTCAGTGTAACAGAACAATTTTTGGGTTTGATCCAAATCCGGTTTCGGTTTACACAATCGAAGGAGACTTGGCAGAGATAAAGAGGTAGCTTGTCGGCTTTGGAGGAGTCAAGCAGTAGTGACAATGCTGGGGTGTTTGCTGAGGTCCCGTTCTCTTTTTTTTATCAATCAGTCATTCAATCAGGGGTTTATATAGCACGCTACTCACCCGTGAGGATCTCAAGGCGCTGTGGGGGAGGGGGGAGATCCGCTCAGGTCAGTCGAACAGCCAGGTCTTGAGGTCCTTCCTGGGCGTGTGTAGGGTCGGGAGCGTCTGACGTTTTACGAACCCCGTCTGGTTGATCGGGATGATTGAATTTGTGTTGGCCCAATCAAGGCGCAGCTCCAGCAGAATGCCTGCATAGTATTTTGCCTCGTCGTCAATAAGGGCTATCAGTCTGTAGTTCTCTGCTTTTGATTTGTTGTCTTTTTTGAAAATGGGTGCTATGATGGAGCCTTTCCAGGAAGCTGGTATCGTAGCTCCTGCTAGGATGTGATTGAATAACGGTACCTTGTGCCTTGCCCTTTTTGCCGGATCAGTCTTGTAGATGTCCTGTAAAATTCCGTAGGGGCCAGGGGCTCCAGTGATTCTGCCTTTAACCTCTTCGACGCTCATGACGAGCTCAGCTCATCATGAGGC
The DNA here is from genome assembly GCF_964261635.1 of Lissotriton helveticus. Classification (NCBI taxonomy): domain Eukaryota; kingdom Metazoa; phylum Chordata; class Amphibia; order Caudata; family Salamandridae; genus Lissotriton; species Lissotriton helveticus. The sequence continues at coordinate 1,147,456,907 of NC_136071.1, read as the reverse complement.
ACAGTGGAGCTGTGCTCATGACGAGCTGAGATCGTCATAACTGCCGTGGAACGCCTACGCGGGGTTAATTCCTCTTGTGCGGGGCGTTCCATTGAGTGGGCGGAGTAGTGATGAGCTCAGCTTGTCATGAGCCCAGCTCCACTGTGCAGCATAACGAGCAACGCCGTGCACCCCCCCCCCGCACCGCGGGGGAATTAACCCCACGTGGAAGGGGTTAAGATTATGCCAGTAAACGGAGTTTTCATCTATGCTTTGTACATCGTCTATGTCACTGGGTGGAGCAGCTGGTGTGCTTGCACCGCTGGTTGAGGCCTCCTCTGTCTCTCCTGGTGTGTTACCAGTGATTACGCCTTCTTGTGTAATTAAGAGTAAGGGGGGGGGACGCAAAAACAAATTTTGTGAGTGGCTGCTGTTGCTGTTCAAGATGTTTTGCATTTAGCACCATTTCCTTAGCGCAAAATGCATGTTTGCATCCGTTTTGCATGCTCCGTTGCATTTCATTTTGCTCTATGAAAATAACACTACCTTCCAGAAATAAGGTGAGGGAGGAGAACTCGAGCTGCATTTTTTTTTTTCGGGTCTGAATTTGGCCAAGTCCCCTACATTTTACTTAGTAATAAGGGATTCATCCAGGCCGCTTCAGCGATTGGTTTGTCATATTCACATTTTTCTTTTACCCACTTCATCACAGAGCAATGGGTCTCACAGAGAGTCGGCCCACTCCAGGTATGGGCAGACTTCAGTGTGAATGGCTGCTTTCTTCCCTTTCACAAGAACAACATCCTCACACAAAGTAGTTCCTGTCAGTTGAAGGGACTACTATCGCAGTGTGTTCATTTTGAGAGCAAAAATATTTGCTTTTAGCCAATCTTATTTTGCAGATTGACGAGGGCCTGAAAGCTTCTTCATCAACCAATTTTTGCAAAAACCCTGGCAGGGTAAAACAAGCATTGACAAAGCCAAAATGCTGTGAGTCAATGTTTGACCAATTGGATTTGCCAGTGCTGGTTAGGTCTTTTACTGCTGTCAGCGCAAGGGGTACAGTTTACTATAAGGGGCTTGGAGCCTGCCCATTACAACAAGTTTTTTGACTTTGTCATTCTTCTTTGCCGTCTCCTAATTGGATAGCGCATGCTGGCTTCACTTCCTCTGCTTTCCTGTAGAGCATGGACCAAGTACTGATGGATTTTGCTTGATGAGTGTCCTTCCGATGTTCATCCACTGTTCATGCAGGTACTAGTTTCTTTATTTGCATCCCCTGCAACCTGTTATCCATGTTGCTTCCTCCCCATAGGTCCTGTTGCTTCTACCCACCAACCTAGGGTGTCCAGGCATCCCGGATTTACCCGGATGGTCCCAGTTTTTCGCCAGCTGTCCCAGCAGATTTAATGAAATTAAGTGCATGTCCCGGTTTTAGAGGTGGTCAGCTAAAAATAGTGGGAGGTATATTTTTGTGTTCCTAAAAATGGCACTTTATGTATATTTTTACTGCCTCTTGTGTAATTCTCTGCTAAGGAGCAGTATTCTTGGCGCTGGGTTGAAGTAAAGTTGTAGTTCTGTTTTTGGAAAATGTCCCGGTTTTTGGCTTTAAAATTCTGGTCACCCTACCTCACCCCCCCTGCTCTGGTTTCTTCTTCACCTTCTGACCTCCCCCACCCCCTAGGAACCATTGTGTTGCTGCATCAGCCCCTCCCCTTGTGTTGCCTCCACCTGCCATAAGAGAGAAAAAAGCATTGACGTGCCCAGAGCTGGCCACGTCATAGCGCTTTTTTTCCCCTAACTTTCATTTTAGCCACACTGCTGTACAATAGGACAAAAAGATTATGGCACAATGCCAATAGCATAGGCGAGACCTAATGGCTTTGTCAAGGTTTGTTTTTAATTGTATTGGAGAAGTTGTAGGCCACGATTTATAACGTGGAAAGCAAATAATAGACTGAAAAGTAGAAGTGGATTATCTACCACAGCCAACACTGCCCCTACAAGCCCCGCCCCCTTCCTAGTATCCATCACGGAGACACTCCAGGGGCGAAATGGCAGCAGGACAGCTCGGCGGCTCCGGTGCCTGCTGCAATCGTGTTTAAACAACAAATTCGAACCCCGGAAGCCCATGGTCAGGCCCCCGCCCCAAAAAATAAAAGCGGTCGCGGGCACCGAGGAGCCTTTTGAAGGCGTGGAGGCATCTCAAGGGTCGTGAGAGGAAAACGCAATCTCTTTTCAAATGTATTTGCAGAAGAAGAAAAAAACGGTGACTCTTCGTTACCAACGGAGGGTTAACTTTCGAATATTAGGTTTGTAACGAACAACACACATTTTAGAGTCTACTCGGCTGTGATTATAGAGGAGCTTTATTTTTTGGGCGGGGCTGGCCATTTCCAAACAGCAGGGAAGTTTGGGGGGCGGGGGGGCTGTGTTACTTGGTCTCCCCTCTCGAAGTACACTCACTGCAGTGCTTTTAAATAGTTATTTAGGATGTCGGCGCTGAGGTGACAGAGAACGTATTTACTGCACCCCAGTACCCCGGCAGGGGGTTCCATGGATCCTGAACTAGGAGTAAATAAGTCTACAAAATCAAACTCGGCATAAACACCGGTGACGTCAGCACAGTTATTTACTCACCATCTCAGATAGTTTAGATACGAGGGGGCGGGGGTTAGGTCTTCCATTGCGACCCCTTATTTGTAGTGCCTTGAAGAGGACGAATTTGCAGTTAAACAGGTTGACCCGGTTTAGAATGACCGGGTCAGCTCATGCGTTTCTTCAGGTGTGCGGGGCGAGGCGGAACGCTGCGGTACTCCGGCTCCACAGGCCGCCGTCCGATCCCGCAATGGTTCCTGATTTCGGCCCCTCGGGGTGCGGGGTGTAGTCATTGGGACCAAGCGTCCCGTGTTTGCCCGGACAGACCAGGTTTTTCGCCTGCTATCCCGGTAGATTTCGGGAAATGAAGCTCCTGTCCCGGTTTTGAGTGAGGGTCGGCGGGACGGTATCTCTATGTTTTGCAAAATGGGTATAGTTAGCAGCTGTTATAAGAAAGCAATTTAGTGAACATGCTACTGGGGAAAAAAAAAAAAAAAAGAAGCTATTTATGTGTGTTCTTACCTCTCTTCTGGGATTCTCCAAGGAGAGCTGTCATTCTGGGCGCTGGGTTGAAGTAAGATTATCGTTTACTTTTCATTACGCTTCACAAACTCATGCATAGTCCCTGGAGAACAGGTTGTAGCAGCATAAAGACGATGTGACCCGAATTTCTACCAAGAGTGGTCCCCTGCAGAGGCTCGGTGGGCTGAGCGCGCGCTGCGGAGGTCAGTGTGCAACCCTTAGGGCACCGAATCGTGGTCCAGCAGGGCCGAAACCGCTATTTATCCTTCCAATGTTTTTTTTTTTTTTTTTTTAGAAGGGAGTACCACACCCATAGAAAATATCGATAATTTTGTGTCATAATAGCATTTCCGCTAAAAGCAAAACCTTCAGATTAAGAGGGAGTTGGATTTTTGAAAAAGAAAAAGCCTTTCCACCGAGCACTCATTCCAGCCAGTGCAGAGCATTAATATCGCGATATCGGTAGAAAAAAAACGGAGACATTGTGCATATTAAAAATATCGGTCGATTTAAAAGATAGAATTTGTATCCCCCCCCCCCCACACACAAATAATAAACAAAACATTACCCGCAAATGTTGCATTATATGCGCAGTGGCTTTCCCAAACCCTACAAGGACGCTCGCACCGTTTACGATCGGGTACTGGGTGTGGCGCAGCGACCAGAGCTGCCGACTAGGGAGCCGGGGTCCCGGTTCGAATCTCGCAACGTCCTGAGAGTCTGGGCAATTCACTTCTCCGTGTGCCCACGTACAGCGCCTGGACGCCCTCACCTGGGATAAGCCACGCTATATACATCTTCAAATTAATCCAGCTCAGGTACGTGCGTCCGTTACCTAAGCCACTACTGTTTAATTGCGGCACAGGACGGCTCACTTGAAATGAAATTGTGGTGGTGAATTAAACAAACATTGGGGGGCGCAGCAGATTCCTCACCGAGCGCCCCCCCCCCCCTTGCAATCCCATCACGGCAGTCCTGCAGTGGAAGATGGAAAAAACAAACATTGGGGGGAGGGCGCCCCCTTCCACACGGTCCTTAAACCCAGCCTCCGATCAGTGTCACCGAGAAGCATTAATTAAATGCAATTTATTCTCTTTTCGGTGTCTGACACGCTGCGGAGGAATGCCAGCTAATCACGGGGTGTTAATTGGGGCCAGCCAGACACTTGGCTTCCCATTAAACCCCGCCAGCGCTTTCTGCGGGGAGCAGGCTGCGGGGTTTAAAGACAGATAAATAACAGTTCAGGTGGGGGTGTTCGGCAGACGCGAAGGATGGACGCACCTTGTCAGAAACTGACAAAGAAATACACAATTAACGCTTTTTGCCAGGAAACAGCATGGCTAACGAGGGGTCATGTTGTATAATTAGATTTTGACAAATATGCCACAAAGAGACTAAACATAACCAGTATTTTCGCCGATTGTTCCACATTGTTTTGCTGAAGCTTGTTCGTGGACAAATTGCAGCTCCTAAAAAAAAAAAAAAAACAGGTCCTTTAAGAGCTATGTCCTGCTATTGGTGCACGCCACAATTTGTAAGCTAGTTTGTATTTTTTTCCAGAGCCAAACTACTGAAAGCTTATCCCTTTAATGCATTTTGTTGGAGATGGACTCTTTGTAATGGTTTTCGTGCAAATTAACACTCACTGCAAATTTGTTTCGTATTGGCTTTAGGTGAATGCGAACGAGGTAGATTGCGTGCAATATGTACATAAAACACGTATTGCGCTGGCATTGATGGGAATCGGATGTAGAACTAACCCGCAAATATCCATGCACTGGCATTCGTCATAGCGCTTAGACGAGACAAGGCGCTTTCAAAGTGGACAAGTAAATATTGGGCACTAACACGTCACAGAAGCGATTCCAAACTTTCAGTAGCGCTTCCCACGCATCCACCCCCTGCCCCGAACCAGAGTTTCATCAACTAGAAGGGATCTCGAATCAGAAAGCGCTATATGCAATCTTTAATTCATTGCGCCCCGCCGGAGTCACTGCTCTCCGCCCCCCGCAAGTTTGAACTTTAGTGAGCGAGCCTGACTTCCCACGGAGGCGCACTGATGTGTACATTTCCTTCTCTTTCCCTTCTTCCATTATTTTTTTTTGGGAAGTCCTTTTTCCTGTCCCGTCAGTTTGTCCCCGTCGCATTGCGCGTGCCTTCCCTTTGCACGCTTTTCCCTTCTTTGCACCCTCGCTCGATGTGTGAATAACCATGTTGCATTGTCGCTTTAATCTCCGTCACCTCGTTTGGCTTCTGTGCCCCCATACCCAGGTCAAAAGTTAAGGGTCCTATAAAAAAATTTCCGGCCCCAGTAGCGCCCCCCCCTCTTGAAGTTCATTTAAGGGGGGCTACAATACTACCCGATCAGGCAGAGACTTAGATTGTGTTGGGGGGGTCGTATTCCCGAGACCCCCTCGTGTGCAGCCCGGTTTCAGCCGCACCTTCGGTTTCCTGAGAGCGCGGGAGTCTTGAAAACAAGCTGATCCTTATCGGGCTAAGATAGGCAGGTCCGACAATAAGTGTAGATTCAGCGCCGACCATCAGGCAGGGGGGGGGGGGGGTGTGGGGGGGAGGCACAGGCCATCGACCTTGGCCGGAAGCCCTGCGTGGGTCTGACTCTCTATAAAGTCCTATAAACCAATTTTTCCCTCCTTTGGACTGGGGAGGGGGGTTTGCTCCATTTCAAGTGGCTCAATTCTAAAGTTTAGCTTTTTGGAAATCGGTCTTCACTTTTGAGCGGATCCAATCATTGTGTTCAAGTTTGCAGCTTTAATATAGTGCTTTATGCTGGATGTCTGCCTCTGAGCGCTTCAGGTTTTCGCAGATAAAGGAAATAGGGGCAGGAACTTGCAGAGGCGAACACTTCGGCATAACATTTAACCGACTGACCTGGTTCTCTGCAATTTTTTTAATTTTTTTTTAAACACAAGCATGGCACGTAATTTCTCCGCGGAACCCTGCTGAAAATAATAAAAACTAAAGGTCAGCTTCAGGGTCAATGCGTTAAACAACCAACCTTTTACTGCCTTCACATGTCCCAGAATTTTGCATGCCCTTTATTTCGCACAGGTTTAATATCTGTAGGGGCACCGCCTCTGAATTACCTAAAGCAGTCACAGACCATGAAAAATGCAGATTCAATGACAATGTACTTCATGTTAAAGGGTGCAACTGAAACGGGGTGCAGAGGCCTCTAATGGCGTCATACCACGAACCCGTGGCGGTGCTGGCTAAACCCGCACAGCGCCGAGAAGCCACAATCGTGGCACCATGCATTATGAAGTACATAAATTGCCAGGGGCGTTTCAAAGGAGTGAACCTTTGACCTAAACGGGTAAAAGCGCTTTTCATTTAGCACTGTCTGTACCAATGATTGCACTGAATATTATGGCCAGCTGCCACTGAGGTCAGCCGCCAATTTGCTTCTAGCGCCTACTACAGGGGCGTAACGTTTCCAAAGCACTTCGGGGCAGATTTATGAAGGCCTTGCGCCGCCGGTGCGTCATTTTTAACATGGGAAAAAGTGAAGCACCGGCGGCGCAAGGCCTTCATAAATCTGCCCCTTCAAGTTTTAGTGGACACGCTAACAGACGCAGAGGGGCATTGATTACTTTAAGATACATTCCTATGTTACCAGCACCAAAAAGCTAGAAAAGGGCGGGAATCCAACTCCCCTTGCCCCAGTGAACGTCATCACACATTTGCCGTCGGTTGGCCACATCTCCCGTAGTTACCAATGGGAAGGAGGAGCTACTGGGCGGCCACTGGGTTTCCAACAGCATTTTTTAAACAAGTTTATGGATTGGGCTTCTTGGCGCTAGAGGAGTTCACAAAAATTGCCCATAGAGGATTTTACACCATTACAAGACCCAGTGAGCGCCTCTACTCCATTGGCGCCATTCAACACAGTTGACGAGGGACCTCCGAAATTGTGTATCCACCCACCCTCCACCACCACCCAACCTCCGCGCCAACCACCCATTGTTCCAGCGTCATTTTGATTTGACCAAACAGTGGGCCTGCCTTTTTGCAGACGTTTAGCGCTATACCTGTGAAGCCGGGTACAAGCAGGTCACGGCGCTACAAGACAAGAAAGGCGTCCCTCCTGGTAAGTTTGTTTTGGCGTTATTTGTTAGAACACCTGCCACAGACTGGCGGTATATGATTAGCTGCAAAGTAATCTGCGTTTAACTGGCCAGCCCAAAACGATAGTGCACAAATTCACCATAATGCACATTAAATTGTTGTCAGTAGTGCATCAACAATATTTAGCGCAATTAAATAAACGCCTATAGGTTTTAACGCCATTATATTAAAATGCAGCTGAGATCTATTCATGGGCTACAGCACGTACAAGCGTGCCATGCTTGAACCACAATTTGGAAGACAATACCACACACACACACACACACACACACTGGGGACACATTAAACCAGAACACAAGTTCCATTCGCAAGATTGCATAGCGCCTCGACCTTGCATCCTGGTCTGCCAACGAGCTTGGCAGCTGCAAGGGCCAAGTGCGCACGCGCCAAACTCAGTTGATTCCAAAGCCATCAGGAAAACTCCGGACGGTTCGTCTCACATTTTACCCAGGGGCACCACATTTATTAAAAATTATTGCATCCTGTACAAAAACGTTCGTGTGCACCACATCGATCAGATTTTTACATTTTTACATTTTTAGCGAGTATTTACATAGGGCAGGATAAAAATGAAACTTTCCAGTTCGCACAATATGGGGGTAGTAGGGGAGGGTGGGGCACAACTGAACCGGAAATGTAAACTTCGAAAGTCCCATGTGCCACCCAGGGCCCGGCCTAGTGCATCACGAACCTTGCATTTTGACAATTTATAACATTTACAACGCTCAAAAAAGCACCAACTTGTACATTGTTCTAGACTACATATACAGACTATTTTTTTTGTACAATATGCTTCACCAAGAACCTATACAAAATATTTACATAGATTTCAATAAATAGATAGCATTTGTAAAAGGGCTTTTTACTTCCTTGCGCCCCCTGAAAGTCCCTTCCAAAAACGAGCACTGAGTATATGGAATTTGGCACTGCCACCCCACCTTTGGCACCTCACATTGCACAAGAGTAAGACGAGGAATGGTAAAGTTTTTTTTGGGCAATCGGATTGCCACATTTTCCAAATCCTGGAAGACTGGAGAAACACCGCTTCCAACCCGGGTGCGGCCATGTCGACCAGAAGAGTCTAGAAGCCATGAGTTCAAGGCGCTGAGCTAATACGAGTCTTTAAGTTCATTCAGTCACTCATCAGGAGTGTAGGATGGTGCTGCAGCCTACAAGAGTCAAGGCAGCAAATAACTTAGGAGCCAGTGTAGAAAGAGTAGTAGCCCATCGCCTTGGAGGCGTCTTTGTAGTCTTCTGGAGAGCCCAGGTCTTCGCATTTTATGGTTGGAGAGTTCTCGTTGCTCGAAGTGCTTGGAGAGAGGCGTCGTCTCTTGCACGCCCCCGTGTAGACCCCAGAGTCATTCGAGTCTATGGATTTGATAGAGGGTGGAGTCTCCACCCAGGAAGAAGCGAGGTCGTCCTTCAGTTTCTCCTTTGGGGCGTGCTGGTCATCACCAAAGCTGGGAGGGCTGCTTCTTGGAGGCCACGGGGAGCCCGTCAGCATCTTCCTCTGGTAGGGGGAGCCTCTGCCACCCCAGCTAGCCATGGACGCAAAGGCGGAGTCTGGGTAGTAGCCCAAAGGCGTCTGCAGAGGTAAAGACTTGAGGCCGTAGGTCAGCAGAGGGTTGGTGGAGTAGTCCGACTCGTAGGAGCCAAGGTCCAACTTGTTGGCCGCCGCCGCGGCCGCTGCTGCTGCAGCCTGCTGGACAGGTGTGACAAACCACCGTTGGGGCGAGGGGTTGACCATCTCCTCACCCTGCTGCGGGGACAGGAGGCCGCTGGCCTGTGGTACAGTCCGCTCCCCGTTGTAGAAGCGGGCTGGAGGGAGGTTGTTGACAAACTGTTCTTGGAAGAATGGCTGGACGCTGTACCTGGCGCCGGGCACGATCTGGTGGGATCTAGGGGAATCCGCAGGAGATGGAGTTAGTCGGTCACTCTCTGAGGCTGTGTACATGCTACAATGGAAAAGAAAGCTGAGTGATTGCGCTGTGAACACAGACATCTGGGAACATCTGAACCAGACAGAAACAAGGCCTACATTCCACTGCAGCTTTAAGCCCCCCACCCTAGTCCAAACTCAACTCCAAGCATAGTCCCAGATTCACACACCTGCATTTCCTGGATTCCTTTCCTCCAGTTTACCTTCCATTATGTTGAAATTAAATACCCACCTAGACATAACTGGATTCATATATACAACCCCTGCTTAGCATGTCCAGAAAAAAGCAACAACAACCCATAAAGCAGTCACCCACTAATTCTGAACTGCCAAGTACACAAGTCCCAGGATGGGTACTCCGTGCTGGAGGTAGCTACTTAAATGGTGGTTGAAATACTTGTATTAACCCAGACTTTATGTACCGCCGGTAAATGAAGAAGAATATTGAGCAGAAAAATTAATTTACTCAAAATATACAGACCCAACGTGGTCAAAGGATCCTAGGGTGAGCCAACAGGCATTGGCCCCATAAATGGGAAACATCCTTTACAACGAAACTTTTACAACGCAGGTTTTACAACGAAAACCATTACAACGCATTGCGCTGGGGGGCGCTCTAGGATAGGGAATAGAATTTACTATCCAACACCTTCCCTAGTGTCCAAGGGGACTGGAGTTGGAATAGTCAATTAAACTATTCACTATCCAGCACCCCAAAGCGCTATGCGTTGTAAAGGTTTGCGTTGTAAAAACTACGTTGTAACAGCATGCGTGGTAAAAGCATGCGTTGTAACGTCATACATCCCCCATAAATACAAGTATTTAACCATTTCCAATTCTGATTTCCACCAAATATTCAAGTAGTCCCGACTAAAAACAAAATGTGTGCCTGGTCACCATCTGCCTCAGGGGTAACGAAGGGAAGCCCATTAGACAAAAACGTTTTTTTAAAGTTTAATTTGCAAAGAAACCGATTTTAAGGAGTTCAACACATTGGCTCAGAATTGGAACAGGGGAGACCCGCCTAATTTCAAAAGTCATCAAAAAGTTATATTTTGTTGTTTTTATAAACTGCTTTCAACCACATTATGGTCGCTCGACCAAAGCCAGAAGAAGCCTCATTCATTGAAAACAGCGCTAGACTCCTCATAGGATGGCACAGGGATGCATTTCCCCATTTGTAACCAATCAGATCACCAGCTGGGTTTACACCACAATTTTGCTGGATCGATTTATACAGGTAGGAACACTCTCCCAGCCCCGGCCTCTATCAAAATAATCCGTACACTCACGAGAAACCTATACGGATGTGCAAAGTTGTTTGCAACATTTTTCAATTTCCAGGAAATGTGACTTTTGCAACCATTTATACGGTGAATTAGTTTGCCATTGGGCAAAGAAAACCCAGGGAAAGGTAATCCTGCAGAGAAAGAGCACCCCTTTCCATCTCGCCAGAGCACGGCTAAATAGGGGATTATCACAATGGCCAAAACGCTAGAGATGTAGTTTTAATCCACTTAAATCGATACAATTTGACTAAAATATTTGGAAAAGTAAAGCCAGGCCTGGAAACAGTTATCAAAACAGGGAGGGCGGGGGCCTGCACAACAAGGAGATGCAGGGCAGAGAAAAACAGTTACTTACGAGTCGTAGTTGTCGCGGAAGCCTTTGGCAAAGGGATTGTGGTCAATTTTCAGCTGTGTGATCTAGAAGAAAAAATAATATTGGATTAAAGTCAATGGCAGAGATGAGCGAATAAAGTCACCACTAGACGCATGCAGTTCTGTGGCATAAAACAAATGAGCGCAGTTTCACGACACGATTAATAGATTAATAATCATCCACACACATTTAGATAAATTGCAATGCAGCGCTTTCTGCACAACACCTCATTTCATATGAACACAGGATCTTAGATGATTGGTCCATGGATGCCATCCCTTGCACTAGTCTTCAGGCTCAAGGAAAGGAAGCCGCGGAACCTGATGGGTACAGAGGCTACGCAAGCACCAGCTGCACCAGAGCTCAAATTGTAACAAGTGCTGGTGCCCAAAGCTCTGCTCAAAAGCTTGCGACCAGAGCTAGCAAATGTAAGCGCCCAATACCAAAGCTGCGTAGTCAGACCCCTTTAATCCCCCTTTATCTCTTGCAGATTCCTGCTTTCTCCCTTTGTGGCATTCTCCCACTCCCTCCTTTCCCCATGTCTGTCCCCCCCTCCTCATCTTGCTCTTGGTAAGTGTCTGCTGCAGAAAAAGAACCTGTGCCTCCCCCCCCCCCGCTCAAATTAAACACAGAGTTGGATCCATACAAGACATTTAACAATTTCACCAAGTAGAAATTAACAGCCATCACTGCTTCTGGCCTGCTAACACTACTGCCATCTTAGTACAGGTGTACTACACCCGTATCATCACTTCCGTCCCCTTGTGATCTCAATACTAGTGTACTACACCCCTGACTTGACTTGCGTCCCTTTGAGATCTCAGTACTGGTGCACTACACTTGTGACCTCACTCCCGTCCACTTGTGATATCACTACTGGTATACTACACCTGTGATTTCACTCCTGTTCCCTCTTGTGATCCCAGTACTGTTGTACCATACCCATGACCTCATTATCAATACTCTTGTTATACACTCCTGACTTCACTTGTGCCCCCTTGAAATCTCAGTACTGGTGCACTACACTTGTGACCTCACTCCCGTCCACTTGTGATATCACTACTGGTGTACTACGCCTGTGATTTCACTCCTGTTTCCTCTTGTGATTCCAGTACTGTGTACCATGCCCATGACTTTCCTCATAACATCAATACTAGTATACTACACCCATGACTTCACTTCCATCCACTCTTGTGATCTCCATACAAGCGTACTACACCCATGACAGCATTCACTCCCTCATCATATAGATGTTTGTGCATTACACCCGTGACTTCTGGCCCGTCCCCTCTTGTGATCTCAGTACTGCTGTACTACACATGTGACCTCGCTCCCGTCCACTTGTGATATCACTAATGGTGTACTACACCTGTGATTTCACTCCGGTTCCCTCTTGAGATCCCAGTACTGTTGTACCATACGTACGTACCCATGACCTCTCATAATATCAATACTCTTGTAATACACCCACGACTTCACTTGTGCCCCCTTGAGATCTCAATACTGGTGCACTACACTTGTGACCTCACTCCCGTCCACTTGTGATACGACTAGTGGTATACAACACCCACGACTTCCCCTTCACCCCTTTGTAATATCATAACCAGTGTACACCACCCATGACTATAGCCCCGCCCACTCCTGTGACACCAATTCTTGTTGATATGGCAACCCTCTCAATGGGGACCAGAGGACCCAAAGTCACCACTTCGGAGTTACAGTTCACACCTGTCAATAAGCACTTCAACCCAACTGACGTGAGCCAAGACTCCTCATTGGTTAACACATCACTTTGTTAAATGAAAGCCCAGTGGTGCAATGTGACGATCCCAGCGACACTGAGGCCTCTACTCACCCTATAACCTTCGTAACTCAATACACCGACCACCAATGTCCACAAACCCACCACAAACCCTACGCTGGCATAAAAGACTGAACCAGTCTGATGTAGCAACCTGCAAGCTAGCCACCCTATCAGACTGATCCATCACCCCCCCACCCCCCTAAAGGATATATACCATTCCACCCACAGCTGGAAAGACCCCACAGTTCCGAAGACCCTCCTGCAACAGAAAGCACTGCTGGGGTACTCCCACCACCTAACCCCACCCTAGACATCCTGAGCAGCCACAAAAAAACCACAACTGGCTCATGCAGTAAGTATTGTGGTCATGTGTAACTAGTATAACTGTAAAGACCTGTTCAATAAAATACTTTGATAGTGGTCTCAAACACTGCCAAGAAAAGGGGGAAGAAATCAGCGAGAAAAAAAACACGACTCAAACAAGGTGCCCCCTTCCCTATGGTGATTGAGGTGGAGGAGTAGAACCAAGACAGTTCCCCCTTGACGATTCTCAAATGTTTCTTCCCTTTTCTGATTTGCCTTTTCTCCATACCCGTGTATTCCTCCCACACTCCCTTGGTGCTGTGACTGCATCCCCCCCTCCGACCTCACTTAATGGAACTCTGCTTTTTTTTCTCTTTGTCTTAACCTGAGAAAATCTACTATGCGTATATATGTATATACAGATAACTCTAATCACTAGTATATGCAGTAGACCTTTGTACTCTCTACCATTCCTATGTGACTCTTAGAGTATATCCATTTGTATCTCTTCCTTGAGTGACTTTACCATTTGTACATTTGCAATTTTTCTTTGTTTGTATCTCTTCCTTGTGTGACTTTACATCTTGTACATTTGCAATTTTTTCTGTTTGTATCTTTCATGTAACGCATGTAATCCTAAATCCTTATGTTTTGCAACTGGTTCTTATGTAAAGCGCTGACACCTTAAGGTAATGCGCTATATAAAATCACAAAATAAAATAAATAATAAAGGTTGGCTAAAGGGCAGCCGCCATTTTGCCGGCTGCTTTCATGGCCAAACCACCATTTCCACCAGTTTCCGTCACCCTGATGCCCAGCGGTCCCATCAGATACTGGAGAGCCACCTGGTGACTGGTTACAGCTCACCCCCTCCCTCAGACCGGAAGCAGCAGCCGCACTTCCGGTCGGGCACTTACATCAGTGTTCTGGTAGGCCGTCACCGCGATGAACTGGTTCTCCGGGAAGACGAATGTCTGCGTCTTGGTTGAGTCCTGGAGGTCCTCGACGCCGTCCTCGCTGACCTCCACGATGTGCAGGCGGGGCTGGTACTTGTGCAGGGACTGGAGCACGATCATCTGCAGGGGGTGAGGGGGGCACAGATCAGTGCACGCCATGCAACAAAATATAAATAATAAAACTAGCTTAGGCAGCTTTCACCTGGAGAGCCGACAGCCGCCCGTACCCCTGAGGTGGGGGAGCCCCAATTGGCTCCGAAACTTCAAATTAATAGGCAGAGCCCTTTTATTTATTTTTTATTTTTAAAGTTTTGTATAGCGCTAGCTAGACCCATAGGTATCAGAGCGCTTCACAATCATATTGTGCAAAGCCGAAGGGCCTTACATTACCTAGAAGGCTGACAGTAAGTAAGCAAAACACGGATAAAGAATACAGTGTGAACAATAAAAACTGACGTGAATGTCATAATAGTGCCAGACAGAAGTTCTTTATTAAGTGATCGTTTTGAACCATTAGTGAACTAAATGCCGAGGCAATGGTCATGTAAATCTGTATGTGGCCCAGATTGTTATAGAGGAATGTTACTTATGTTTGCACCCGCTGGCAGTTTCCCTACAGCAGAATGTGGACAGAGGTAGCTTTAAATAAGCACACCTTACATGAGCACCAGTCATGGTTTAAAGGGATAGTAAAATAAAGAGATCTGCCCAGATTCTCAGGACGCGGCATTGACGCCGAGATTCGATCCTGGTTCTCCAGGCCCAAAGTCTATAGTGCTGGCCTTAACGCCACACCGCGCATGGTGAAAGGGGCAGACGCTACTTGAAGCTCAGCTCGTTGTGGGCGAGCAGACAGCCAGGCTTCAGGCTCGAGCCAAGCTTTCAGTGACTCGCCCACCAGTACTGTAGGGTATGAAGGTTTGCGAAAACGTGCAGGGACCAGAAGATAAAATACTTAACAGAACCTACAGCTAGATGCATCAAACAAAAAATGCAACCGGTGTTTTTGGATTTGGGATGCATCATCCCAAATGCAAAAAATCGCAAATTGAGAAATCGCTAAATTGTGATTTGCATTAAAGGAATCTCAAATTGAGATTCCTTAAATGCAATGCATGAAAGTTTTAAGAACAGCGAATTCGCCAATAGGGCACGCAAATTTCCATGAAGTACAACTTCATGGTAATTTGCAACAACTAAAGTGCATTTTTCAGAGTTTCATGTTGCGCACACATGGCATGTGTGTGCACAACATGTGCAGAGATCAATTTCAGGGGTGCAACAGGGTGTCCAAACACCCTTGAAATCAGATTGTCTTCCTATTCATTCCTAGGCCCATAGGAATGAATGGTGAGGTATTCCTTAATTAAGGAATTCTAAGAAATCGCAATTTTTTTGTGATTTCTTGATACATTATATTTTGCTATTCCTTAATAGCGAATCGGTATTTTTCGCTATTAGGGAATCGAAATATGGGTTGTTGCTGCATCTGGGGGTAAGTTTCTTATTCTTGGCTTCCAGTATATGCCAAATGCCTAAGTTCCGGGATTGACTTCTAAGCGCCGATCTCAATAGTTCCTACACCAAACACCCATGGCTAAACAATATTCTTAGAGGAAGACAGGGGCTTCGTGACTTTCTAATTCAAGATGTTGTGGCTGCCTGGGCACCTTCTCGGGTAGGGGTGTGCCATCCTTGAGCACCTACCTCCCGCTGCACGTGCGACAGCTGCACCCACGTGATGCAGGGTTGTGTACGTCACCCGGAGCCCTTTAGAATAAACTGCCCAAGAGGTGCAGGAATACCCAGAGGCGCGACATGGTCACGACTGTCGCGATAGACTGGCCCTCAGAGCACCAGGACTGCGGGGCTTCTCGCCTTTGGGAACTGCGGAGTTCGAAGTATAATCGAGATGGATGGGATAAGAGCACTTAGTGCAATTACATCATTTCCGGCAGGGGGTTCTGGGCCATCCAGAGAACGAGAGCCAGACCGGAAGTGCGGGAATTCTGGGCCACAGGCGGTTGCGGGCAACCGGGGCCCAAAGGGAAGGTTATCTTGGCTTTCAGACCTCCCCCCCGCCTCCTCATCTCGAGCTTTACACTCGTTAAAATGTGGACATTGCGTCTTAATTTGCCCAATATTGTGCCCGTTTATCCAGCTCCTGCCCGCTCAGCCCTGCCCAGCTCCCCTCGGGTGTCCGCAGATTTGGGAGGCTTATGGCTGGCACGGGGCCAGATGTAGCAATTTCACCATTACGCCCGATTCATAGGGGCATCATTTTATCCTGGGTTCTTTCTAAGTGGGGATCAGGGCCGGACTGGAACCGATTTGTAACAGGGCCGTGTTTGCAGTTTGCACCCTCACTGCAAGGGTAGGTTGACGCCCCCCTCGGTAAAGCGCTACAGGTCAGGAACTCCGGAAGTGGTAAGATTGGACAGAGTCGACATAATAGAGAGGCAATAAATGTCTGGTTTGAAAGGGGTCATCGCCTACAACTAAGATTTCCAAAGACACCCCCTGACCTCCCCCGCC
This sequence comes from Lissotriton helveticus, assembly GCF_964261635.1. NCBI lineage: Eukaryota > Metazoa > Chordata > Amphibia > Caudata > Salamandridae > Lissotriton > Lissotriton helveticus. The sequence continues at coordinate 1,147,440,463 of NC_136071.1, read as the reverse complement.
ATTCCGCCCACCGTCCGAGCTCATCACTCTGAAAATTATCAATACATCGATAGTTGGGAATTTAAAAACAAATCAAGAGGGACGCATTTCACTCACTTGACTGCACTGTGATCTTCTGCAGACCCTTCAATCTCTACTACCGTATCGGTTTAGAATAGAAGCGCACAGGAAAAGCGGGCGGTTTGAGGGTGCACGGCTGGAAGGAGTTCACTTCAATACAGGGTGCCCTCATGTGACCTCTGCCCCTTATGACGCAACGCGTGACGTGTTTGTTCCCGGAGGCTCACCTGAGTGCTGTTGTTGTTGGCCCCCTTGTTGTTGGTGAGTTTCAGCTTGCCGAAGGAGATTTCCTGCCGCATCCAGTGGGCCCCGGTGTTGGGGGACTCGGGGTGCACGTACACCTTGTTACCTGCGAGCAGAGGGGCGGGGTTAGTCTGCGGCGGCGGCAAATCTAACAAGCGCACTATAGGCACTTACAGCCGGTGCCGCCCATCAGCACTTCCGCCTGACCATGCGTGTATGGGGGTACACGTCCCTTGTATCCGCACACATACACCCCGCTGCCCCTCCCCACGCCCGCAGTACCTCACGCACCTGTCCTGCTACCCACTCCTTGAGCCCAAAGGGGCAGATTTACAAGCCTTACGCCACTTTTGCGTCATTTTTAATTTGGGAAAAATGACGCAAGGCTTGTAAATCTGCCCCAGAGGGGCAGATTTATGAAGGCCTTGCGCCGCCGGTGCGTCATTTTTAACGTGGGAAAAAGTGACGCACCGGCGGCGCAAGGCCTTCATAAATCTGCCCCAAAGTGTTTACGCCCCGAGCATACACCCCGCTGTCCCCCCGCACACCCACTCCAGCAGCTCCCCTCACGCACCTGCCCACTCCATGAGGCCAATGTATGTACCCCCATGCCCACAGCCTGCTGTACCTCGCGCACCTACCCCTGCAGTTCACACGCACCCGTCCGCCCCACGTGCACCTATGTAGATACCCCAGGCATACATCCTGCTGCCCCCTGCACCTCCCCTCACCTTCACACTCCCATGGTTACCCCAAACATATACCCTCCTGTCCCACGCACATCTATCCCGGCAGTTCCCCACGCACACACCCCGCTGCCCACTCCCGTGCGCAACTAAACAGTTACCCCGCAACATACACCTGCCCTGCTGCACACCCCCGAGCTCTTGTTACCCCACGCACATACCCTCGCAGACATTTCCCCACTCTTCACCCTCCCCCAGACCCTGCTGCAAACACCCACTCACAGCCCCCCCCCCCCCCCGCTGCCCCACGCACTCACCCTGCATGTTGTTGTCCGCCTTGCCGCACGTCACCCACTTGCCCCCCTGGAAGCGCCAGTGGTTGGGGTCCGCCAGCACCACCTCCACGAACACGTTGTAGTGGGAAGTGGGGTTCAGGCCCGTCATGTTGAAGCTCAGGAAGGGGAACATGCGCCTGGAAGGGGAGAAAGGCGCTAGTTTAGACCACTTCATCAATGTGACCCTCAAACACCCGCCCTAAACACGCAACAACTTTACCATCTAAAACTTAAAGTTACATCACAGTTTCGACAGCTAAATGTAATTTAAATCCATTTTAACAATTTGTTAACCTTTCAAACTTAGAAGGGCCCGCCGCCGTGTATAAATGACGCCACTGTTTTTAAAGTGGCCTTGCACTTTAAAGGGCGGACACCCAAAATATGAAAGTTTGTTTTCCGAGAGCCACTCTCCGCAGCGGTTCTTTAACAAACTAGTTTGCAAGATTTGTTTGGCCCAATCAGAAGCGAAAAAAAAGGGACGGCGAATCTAACACTTAACAGAAGCGCAAAACAGGTGCCTGGAGTTATAAAGTTGGGTCTTAAAGCGCTTTCGTTTAAGTGGTTCATAACGAGCTCTCGTCTACCCGTGTACCGATTTAAGGTGTCGCGGAGAGGTCATGTTTGCGGGGCCGCCCTGTGAACACCTGGGGTGGGCTGACCCGGCGCAGAAGAGGTTTATTATAATCCGCTTCAGTCCTGGGGATGCGCACACATTTTATTCCGGGATCCCCCCCGCAGCGAGGCGATCGATTTTTAATCGAATCCAAGCGGGCGCTTGTTAGCAGCATGCGTCGCCCAGCGTGCAACTCTTTGGCGCACTAATGTTTGTTTTTAGTCGAATTATTCAGTTTTTTACCCCACCCCCCCTTTTCCCGTTGCCATTTTAAAGTGACAGGTTATGTGCTTAAATGTAGACAGTGGCATTTGCTAGTCGTAAAATCTGTTTGGTAAATTGCGAACTTGAAAAGCAAACTTCTGCACTTTTGGGTTGTTTCCCCCAGAAGTATTGACGTTTACAAGCCTGTGTCACATTGGCGATTCTGATAGATATATAAAAAAGACGAACAAATGTAACAGGAGTCATGTGAAAAGCTAGTTTTAGTAATCACATTGAAGCGCCCAGACACTTGATATATTTTCAGTTCTAAATATATTCGATTATGCTCCGATTATAAACGATTTCGAGATCTAAGCCCAGCGAGGTGACCAATTAAAGAGCTTGGAAAACGGCTGAGCTGGGTAGGAGCCCTTTTCTGGTGGTTTATAAAACTAAAGAGGCACGCGCGAAGTTTGCAACGAAAAAATAACTTAAACGGCGGTATTTAAACAAACGACCTTAAAGGCTGAAAGAGTGGTTTTCTTGGTCAGGGACGAGAACACGTTCACATCCGACAATTTATATCACAACGAATAAATAAGGTGGGGCTCATGGTTGACAAACCAAACAATTTGTCACACATGGTTTGTCAAACAAGCAGCAAAACAACGAACAAACAGGAAACCGCACACGCAAGAGCGAGGTGCAAACACCCGAGCACGTTCGCGCCACCAAATACATAACGTCGGAATAGTGTTTGCCTGCAAAATGAACAAGTAAACAACTTGCGAGGCAAATACGACATTTTATAAAGGTAAACGAAATGGCGTTAGGGAAATGCATTTTTTTGCCAGTATTACCATCTAAGTTACTGTGCCCCGTATAATGGGTCAGTTTATGCAACGACAGTTTTTTTTAAGTTTAGGAAATAGAAGTTTATTAAAATTATATGCAAATAGAATACAAAGAAACAGGCATCAAAACAAAATATCCTTACAGCTATGAGATAAAAAACGTTCGTTTATAATCTAGTTTGAATTCGTTTTAAGCGATTTTAGATTTCAAACTAAATTTGAAACTTTTTGCAACTGAATTGGTTTATTAATTAGTGACGTCATCGCCGGAATAATTAAACACTACCGGGCCTCTGGGGTTAAGTGGCAGTTACGGTTTATGACAGTTCGCCACGGGGAGAGATGGGTCATAACGGGCACAGACCGAGGACGGGCGTTTACATATATTTACGCGGTCCATTAATGATAAATTCCATCAATGAGTAGGGTTCTTTTAACATCGATTTATAGCGCTCCAGACCACGAACTGTTTCCTTCGGATTCGAGGCACTATTAGCTCAACGTCCAACTAGTGTCACCCATGGGGGCTTGTCTGCTGAACTTGTCATGTAGTTGCTATGTTACCCGCGGGCATTAATACGAAATAACGGACTGCTAGCCATCAACACAAGGAGGTCTCGATAGAGTTATTTTTGTGGACATAGCGCTGTTTAGCAATAAAGACCAACTGGCATTACCAGGCAAGAGAGGCACCGAGAGACCCATGAACACGATAGATTAATAGGCTGTAGAGAACTCGGGAGGGCCATGAAAATCAAATAACTATGCTACCCGGCGTCGCCGAGATGCTCTCTAGTAGGCAAGTTCATTTTAAAGTGAGTGTCAATTACCATCTGCACGTGCGTTAATAACAAATAACGGCCCGTTCGTTTACTCTGGCTAAAAGGGTAATTTTAAATGACTTAAGACGCATGAACAAAACTTTGAACACTCATTTTTGACAGTTTTAAACCAAATGTAATCCTTGCATTTAAAATTCTGCCCCCCCTCCCCTCAAAGTGAGAGCGGCTCCTTACCTGCCCTGCTTGGTAATTATCATCTCCGTCTGGTGCCGGTGAAACTTCAGCCAGAGGGGCCGGTTGCAGAGGAAGACCTGAGCCCGCAGCCCCTGTCCGGAGCCCCCCAGGCCGCCTGCGCTGCCCCCCATCCCGGGGTAAGGGCTGTAGAGCGCCGCCGGGCCCTGCCCATACTGGTAGCCGGGACTGAACTGCCCCCGGGCGGGGCAGACGGAGGGCGAGAAAGCAGCGGGGGGCAGCATGCTGCCGTAGTGGGGGTACCTGGAGGCGGGGGCCCCGGGGTAGACCTGCTGCGTGCCCGGCCCATAGAAGAGAGAGCATGGAGGGTCGCCCCCGGCCTGCTGCTGCTGCCCCGCAGCCTGGGGCAGGTAGTATCTGTCGGTCCCGCTGAGGCCGTCCAGGGCGTAGCGGGGGGCCCCGGTCGGGGAGCCCAGGCTATCGTCCGTGGAGGGGGACCCCTTGCGCCCGGTGTCCTGCAGGGCCTTGCCGTTGGGGGTGCCCGGGAAGCCCTCCTCGGGGGGTGCGAGTGTGGCGCCTTCCCTCCCCGCCCCAGCCTCGCCGCTCAGAGGGGCGCTCCTGGGGTACTTCTTCAGCGCGAGCCCCTTGTCCTGGGCCCCAAACTGCTGCTGGTGCCCCCCAATGCCGGGGCTGCTTCCTCCCTCAGAGGGTACATGCAACGGGTAGAAAGAGCTGGGCAAACTGGGGGCCGCCCCCGCCAGCATCTGCTCCCCCAACTGCATCCTTCAAGGGAAAGGCTACAAAATTAAAAATAACAGCAACATGCAGAGGAAACTGTGCAAAGTGCAAAGAAAACAACAAAATAAAACAAACTGACCCCTTCTCCGGGCCAACTGGGTGCAAAGTGAAAGGAAAATCTAAACTACTATCAGAGGGCCATTTATATTAAAATAAAAGGCTCGTTCCTTCCCAGATCTAGTGTTAACCATAAAAATCCAATTCACCCACCACCTCGATAGCACCGTGCAGGACCGTGTGAGAAACAAAACAAAACCCGAAATCTAACACGCTCAATCAATGTGCCTTAAAGAAGTGTTCGCCTTTCCCTTGCCTAACGAGAGAAAAAGAGGGAATAATAAAAAGAAAGCGCCCCCAGGAGCAGCAGCAGACGGCTCCGCGCGCCCCTCAAGCGCAGCTCACACGAAGTGTCAGGCGCGCAGCCGCGCCGCGCTCTTATATAGCATCGCCTCATTCACACCTCGAGCGGGGCTAATGGGGCCGGGGAGGGGCGCTGGGGCTGCCTGTCTTGGCGAGAGATGGAGGAGAGCAGACCCGAAAGAGCCCCCTCCGCTCTCGGCCCCCATTGGCTGCCGCATCTGACTCTAATTTAATTAGACAAGTCCTAATTGGGACAGTTCACCTGCGACTCTCGGTGCTGGGGGAGGCCAAGCGGAGGGGGTGCCCTGAAGGAGCTGGCCTCCACTGCAAGCTTGGGTGCCCCCCCCCCCTCTGCACGTGCCAGTCACCCTAAAAGCGTGCAATAAAAGTCACTCTCGCATGGGTGCCAATCCTAGCATCCATTCTTAGCTGCCGGCTCTCCTCGGGCATGTAAGGGCTGTTGACATTAGTACTGCCCGCCATTGCCAGTAAGTGCCAGCTCACTTCTGCCAGGCGGGCACGGCTGCCTTGACCAGCAGCTCAAGCCATCTTTCAGTTGGCATCGGTGACGAAGCAATGCCTTTATAGCTTAAAATCAGCACGTCATGTTCGAAGCAGATTGGGTGATTTGACCACGATCACACGAGGTGATAGATGTGAGGGAAGCTGGGATTAGAACTCAGAGGCACTCTATCCGCAGGTGTCAAGTTGACCAAGCGCCCCACGGCGTTGTTGTGGTGTGAGCATGTGCACCCTATTCACAGAGGCCCCAGTGGTGTCACTCAAAGTGCAAGGAGAAAGGGGCTATGCACCCCCCCCCCCCTCAAACACAAACAGATCATGGCTCTCTTCTTTCACCCCCACAAGCAGGGTTTGCAGCGTCTCTTAAGAGGCACCCACCCCTTCTGCTTCGAGCATAGCTCAGTCTTCAAGCAGAAGTGTATCTTGGCGCTTTAAGCCACACCTGTTGTTAATGCCTAACTCAGCGGTACTCCTTTTATCCGCACCCAAACTGTATACGTTTAGGACTCGCAGTTTGCGCGCAGATCTCTGCAGTGAGCGCCCAACCCAGAAAGCTATCTTACTGAACAAACTGAGCGGCAGGATCCATTTGTTGGCATATATAGCAATAATAGATGTCCTGCAGAGCGCCAAAATGCTGCTTCGACGAGCTTTAAGCATCTCCATGTATGCAGAAAAAAAACAAGTTCATAACCATACCTTTGACACTTTGCGCCTAAACCTCCTCTGTCGTTGTACAGCACTTTCTTCCACCTCTCTCCCTTGCCTTATACTAGCTACAAACTAATATATATATATAACAAATAGTGCCAACCCCGTAGCTTGAAGGCGCTTTGCTATTAATATTTCGCTGTACTTCATGTTGCGCTTACACTTGCTTGTATTTCCTGTGGTTGGGATGACACCTCTGTGTAGGACGAAACCTTCACACCAGATTTAAATTCGGTGGGTGGGCAAGGGGTCGGCATAAAATAAACCCTGTTGCTGTTTCCAGTGCCGTGCAAAGGCGAACTGTTGGTCGGGGCCGGATTTAGCGCTGGTGGGCCTGGTGCCACAGTCTATTTGCCCCCCCCCCCCCGCCCCTACGACCTCCGTTTTAGGGCATGCAGTTTTTTGATGGCAGTTCAAAGGTCACTGTGCTATGTTATGATTCGAATTTATGGACTGCAAATAACAAAAGGGTCTCTGTCGCAAAAGCGGTAACCCAGTTCTGTAATCTGCATTGTGCACGTACTGTTCAGCAGGCACATTAACCCTCTGCGCTACTTGGTGAATCCAAACTGCCCCTAGACACAACTTTGCTTTCACTTCCGCAGGAAGGAACATTAATCACCAGTTACTTTGACTTTTTTTTTTTTGCTGCTGGTCCCACAAGGAACTCTGCAGCAGCAGGTACTTTTGAATCAGTCAGGTATTTCTAAGCGCAACCCCTCCCCAGCTCAGCGCCCTGTGCGGGGGCACCGGTCACACCGCCCTAAAACGGCCCTTCTGCAAGGGCCACCATTTTACTCATTCATCCACCAGGCACCGCCCACCAACAACACAGTGGTGAGGATACAAACGGGCATCTCCTTGGCATGACGAGTGCTGGCTGGCAGAGCTGAGCTTTGAAAGGAGACGTGCCCAGGGTGACACGGAGCTGCAGGCGGCGCGGCTGGGATTGTCTTTATGGCAAGGGCGGGGCGAGGGGGAGGGGGGGTGTAACCTTCTAGGCAGACCGGCCTCCTGCGCAAGGTGACTGGGGGGGGGGGGGGGGGGCAGGGGGGGACCTGACATGTAGTTTGGCCCAGTCATGACCTAGCCCGTAGGCTCAATTCAGGATACTACGCAGAGACAATGTATATATTCTTTACTTTAGGATTAAGAATGGCTATTTTATTAGAATCCCAATAAGGTTAGCCATCCACAAACATTGTAAATAATATTGTGCACAAATCATGTAAAAATAATATTGTAGGGTGTGTTATGGGGGTTTCTGCGTATGGAAATGTACAGACATTTTGAAGTGTCGTCTTTTCCGAATAAAATACGGCTGGGTTTGTTACGACCCCTAAGCCAAAATAGTTCTGTTGGTAATTTTGTGTGCGGTCTATGCCTGGGGGGGGGGGGGGTACCCACCAGGTCACAGAATAGAATAGGGGTGTTTGGGGGCGGGGATTCAGCAATACCTGGCCATATGGGAAGGGCCCCGGGACCAGCTTGCTGTACAGAGGTTTCAGCCAGTGTGCCCAATGGCCCTGTGAGTGAAGCCATTGGGTGGCGAGGCTGGTAAGGCACTGCGAGCAGATGACAGCCTATGTATCCGAGCTACCCCCGGCCCATCCAGTCACAGACAGAGGTGCTCCGAGAGGAGCTGCCAATCAGAACCGGAGCAGCAACACGCAGTGAAAACAGAAACACCAACACAGGACTTAAGGGAACACCAAAGCGCGGTTCCCACGCACATTCACGTGCAGCTTGTGCTCATGCATCTTAAATACGTAGCCATTCACGCCCACAGCGCGTCATCGAGGGAGCCTGGAGTGCCAAGAAGCATACCTAAGGGAGGTGGGCGCTACACAAACCCCAGCCCTATAGCCAGGGCCACTGGAATTATGCGACAGGGGAGGGCAAAATTGTCGAGCAGAGTACATTTTGTTGCTTGAAAAGGCAAAATATGTGGCATATCATTTTGATAATATTACTTTATTATTTTGTAATTTTTAAAAACTTTTTAACACTGTCTGGGCATTAGTTGCATCTCTTTAGTATCAGTTTAACACCCACATATAGCAATAAGCTACAGAGAGGTAACCAGTCAACGTTTGCAGATTGCCTTCCACTGCGCAGCAGCACACGTTGCAGCGTTTTTAGTAACTTTTGAACCGTTTGAGCTAGAAACAAAATTATTTTTGGGGTGGCAGAGTGGGCTAAAGAACGGTGATGGATTAAACCCAGATCAGTTGACTGGGGGTGAGTGCTTGTATTGTCAACGCTCCGTCCATCACCACCTTTGGTTTTGCTTTGTTCACCATAAGTTGGCAGGGTATGCTCAGACGTGAGTCCCTTGCTCACTTTGCCACTGGATTCAAGCAAGCCGGGCTGAAGACGGCTGGAATGGCAGAAACCGGTCCTCGGAAGCTTGTTTCCGGTCCAGGGAAGGCATGGCTTGGCAGTTCGGGCTGGACTGTTCCCATGAAGCACAGGGTCAGACTGATTTGCATATGGCCATGTCTGAACTGGGGTGGCAGAGTGGGCTAAAGAACGGGGATGGATTAAACCCAGACCAGTTGACTGGGGGTGAGTGCTTGTATTGTCAACGCTCCGTCCATCACCACCTTTGGTTTTGCTTTGTTCGCCATAAGTTGGCAGGGTACGCTCAGACGTGAGTCCCTTGCTCACTTTGCCACTGGATTCAAGCAAGCCGGGCTGAAGACGGCTGTAATGCAAGAAACCGGTCCTTGGAAGCTTGTTTCCGGTCCAGGGAAGGCATGGCTTGGCAGTTCGGGCTGGACTGTTCCCATGAGGCACAGGGTCAGACTGATTTGCATATGGCCATGTCTGAACTGGGGTGGCAGAGTGGGCTAAAGAACGGTGATGGATTAAACCCAGATCTTTTGACTGGGTGTGAGTGTTTGATTTGTTCAGATGCTCCGTCCATCACCACCCCCTTTTGTACCGCTTTGGCCGCCATAAGTGTGGCAGGGTATGCTCAGACGTGAGTCCCTTGTGAAGACGGCTGTAATGCAAGAAACCGGTCCTAGGAAGCTTGTTTCCGGTCCAGGGAAGGCATGGCTTGCCAGTTCGGGCTGGACTGTTCCCATGAGGCACAGGGTCAGACTGATTTGCATATGGCCATGCTGATTTGCATATGGCCATGTCTGAACTGGGGTGGCAGAGTGGGCTAAAGAACGGTGATGGATTAAACCCAGATCAGTTGACTGGGGGTGAGTGCTTGTTTTGTCAACGCTCCGTCCATCACCACCTTTGGTTTTGCTTAGTGACAAGAAGCCAGGCCAGTGCCAGACACTACATTGTACAAAAAGCACACAGTTTAACATAACATATCAATGACATAACATGAATATAGCACAGCATAGCCAGGGCATCTGGAATGACAAAATTCAGTGACAGTGGTGAATTCTGCACAATTAGTATTAATGAGGTGAAGTCTTTGCCCAGAAAGTATTAATGTGCCTTAAAACAAAGTGAAATTATTCTGCCACTAAATGATGTCGAACTTTGCCTCACAATGTGTTTATTCTTGTTGCATACTTTAGCCGTCCCTATCATACAACTTGGTCCGCTGTTGCTGCATAATGCTGGTGGCCCTGGATATGACATATCACAACACAAAATAAAAAGTGGCATGTCAGAAGCTGGAAACATAAAGCACTGTCGTGCATTCAGTTACCTTGACATGCAGCTCCTGACAGACCGCATCGAAGCCAGCTCCAACCACAACAAGGAACTATTCAACATGGTTAGAGAGTTCTCCTCATCAGCCACAGAGAGCACAAACCGTCCATCTCAGGAAGTCGTATGAAATACCCTGGTGGACTACTTCTACAACATGATAGCCACCATCTACAGTAACTTCAAATCTCAATGCACCAACCTCTCCAAGCCTCCTCACACCTACCGAGGCCATTCACAACCCTCCACTCACCTCATGGGAACAGATCACCTCAGGGAGCACCTCAGCCATCATGAACTCCATCCACTCTGGAGCACCCACGGACCTCTGCCCCCACCACTTCTTCAATCTCGGGAGCAAGGAAATCAGCATTCAACTCACCTCCATCCTCAAAGCATCCATCATCAAGGCCGCCTTCCCCGATCAATGGCAACACACAGAGGTCACACCCCTCCTCAAGAAACCCCCTGCCGACCCCAGTGACCTCAAGAACTACCGACCCATCTCTCTGCTCCCCTTCCCCGCCAAAGTCCTCGAGAAAGCCATCAACTGACAAATCACCGAACACCTGGAGAACAACAACCTGCTGGCCACCTTCCAGATCAGCTTCTAAGCCAACCACAGCACAGAGACCGTCCTGATCGCTGCCACTGATGACATCAGAACCTTCCTTGACCGGGGAGACACAATGGCCCTGATGCTCCTTGACTTCTCAGCAGCGTTTGACATGGTATCCCACCTCACCCTCATCACGAGACTTTGCCACATCAGGATCCAGGGAAACGCTCTCAAATGGATTGCATCCTTTCTCGCAGGACGTACCCAGAGAATTAGCCTACCTCCCTTCATGTCCAAACCCAAGGCCATCATCTGCAGCATTCCGCAAGGTTCATCCCTCAGTCCCACCCTGTTCAACACCTACATGACTCCCCTGGCCAAAATTGTCAGAACCCACAGCATCAACATAGTTTCATATGCAAACGACACCCAGCTCATCCAGATGCTCTCAGAATACCCCTCCACTACCAGGACCAACTTCGACAACGGCATGACGAGCGTTGCTGACTGTGTGAAGACCAACTACCTGGGGAAACATGGCGGCAGCTAGTTGAGCTGCCGCGGTGCTCCAATCTGAGTTCCTGTCCGCAATGGCTGGTCGCGTTAGCATCGAGTTAGAGAGCAAGCTTCGGCGGGCGGGCGGCGAATCGGTGGATTGACGGATTCTGGCATTTTTATAAAATTTGGCGTCTGAGTGCCTCGGCGTATCGCGCTGATGTGCGGAGGCGGAGAGTGTTTTGTCGGCTTCGGAGCCATTCCAGGAGGGGCTGGTCTAGGCGGGAATTCTGCCGGCAGTCCGGCAGCCGGGAGTACTGCAGCCGAGCTCATCCCACCTCCTAACCTCGAGCAGACTATAGCAGAAAGGCGGCTCGACTACCAGCTCTCTTGCACGGCGACGAGGCAGGCTGCTTTCGGTTTACAGCTTTGGTGCTTAGCTGCGCTGGAGCTCCGCCGTGGGAGGAAGATCCGCAGCCTTTTCCTGGGGCCACGAAGAAGCTTGGTGGATCCCCGCTCCAGCTCCGGTATCGCCCTGGTATCTGCTAGGAGGTGTAGGGGGGGTGGAGGAGGAGAAAGATTCAAGGGCTGTAAAATCAAGTGTAGAGGCTGCTGAAACATCAAATAGAGTAATATCTGTGCCTGTGAATCGGGAGGCCCCTGATATTAGCCCTACCTCCGGTCTGTCGCCCCCCCTAGAAAGACGTACTAAAGTGAGCACCCCAACTACAAAGCCTAAAGTCAGAAGGAGGGGAAGAGGTGCTTTTAGTAGGAAAGCCAAAACTGCTGGGGAGGCCACTGACTTGGGTGTGGGGGTTGAGGCAGAAGTAAGTTCAGAGGCAACAGCAGCTTCAAGCCAGACAGCACAGGAGGACCCCTCAAAAAATAAAGTCTCCTCATATCTGACTGGTGTAGTTAAAGCGAAACGCGCTTTTACTTGTAAAGCGGCAAAGAACTCTAAAAGCGCCAAAAACGCCAAGGCAGCTAGTAACATAGGGTCTAAGATAACGCCGTCTTTGCGGTCTTATTTTAAGGTCGTCCCGCAGATCTTGCGTCTTTCAGAACAACAATCACCTGAAGTCACCTCTTATACGATGACGTCGTCGGCACACCATGAGTCTACTGCATCAGCTACATACACAGACCTAAATATCTTTACCTCAGTGTCTGTTCCTGTTACAGCGCTTCTCTCTACCACAGTAAACACAGTAAATACCTCGCAGGACTTGTCTGTGGTGGTAGATGTGGACACAAATGCAGAGGCAAACATAGTAGATGCCACAGATGAGTTTCAAGAGGCAAGTGTGGTTGATCCGGGATTGCAGGCTTCACCGCCAAGTCTTAGAACAACCTTCCCATCCACCTCTGAACAGCTTCCTCTCTCACAGAATTCAGAAAGGGACTCAAAACTTGGCTTTTCGACTGACCGCAGCAGTATTTTCAACTCATGGATACCCTTATGGGTGATTAGCTGCACTCTACAAATCATACTTGATTTGATTTGATAAAACATGCCCGTGGCTGCTAGAAAAGCAAAATAACAACACATTGGGGTAAAAAAAGAATGCTTTAATGGTATTGATCAATTGTATAGGGCTCACCACAATCTCAACTCTGTGGTGGGTACATTATAGGTGTAAAATGAGGAAATGGACACATTCACAGCAATAATTGCATTAAGCAGTGTGCCTCAGAGCTTATTATTATAAAATCATGCATGGCGCATAGCTTCCCAAAAACGGTTTCCCAGCACTTCGGCAAAGAGGTAGGAGCTTGCGGAGTGAGAAGTGATCAGTACAACCAGGTTCTAGCTTGAGCATTTAAATTGCACTCATGTCGCCCCTGTTGGTTCTACCCAAGTCACTGATATTAATTTTCTGTGCCAATCAGAAGGGTTGTGCAGGACACCAGTAGTTTCACGCCCAGTGTTGTGCGCTCATTGGAGTGGATGTGATTCTAGAAATTATACAACTTCATGCTTCACCAGGAGATTTTGTAATAGGCGTGAAGTTCCCAGGGCTGTAATGCATCTTTAGATGCCCATGGGCATTGGCCATGATCTTGCACTGACGTGTGCGGTGCCCAAGTAATCCCATTTCAAACATGGTCCATTTACCACCTTGAACTGTCGTCCATCTTGTCCCTTGGTGCATAAGGAACAGGGAGTGATGCTGGAGATCAAAGTGCAATGGGGTGAGATGCAGACTAAAAGGAGTGAGTAGCAATGCAGACGGTGAGTGAAAATGGTGACGATGGGTGACAAACCAGGCGTAAGGCATGGAGGCAGTGTCATCAATGGGGGAAAATGCAGGCACAACATTGTGGTAGAAACACAGTCGTTGGGCGAGTACACAGGCAATCAGTGACAATCCTTGCAATGGGCGCCATCCTGGAAATGTGTGATAAAGTTGCCAATGAGTCACAACATACGAAACAAGCATTGGTAATGCATCGGTTTCGCCTGTGATGAATATTGAGCTGTTTTCCTCAATCAACGTCCAGGACGAAGGAAAATGCGCCCTGACAAGTAACATGGGAATGGAGAGGATGTGGTGCAGTGGCCAGAGCTGCTGACTCAAGCGCTGGGGATCCTGGTTCGAGTCTCAGTGGTGCAGCATCTTGTGATTCTGAGCAAATCACTTGTTCTCTCCATAAATCTGCTGCAAGACTGAAAAGCAAAAACAGGCAAAACTTTATTAAAAATAGTCCCACCAAAGCAGAAATGAACAGTATTTTGGCTACGGAAATCTAATAAGAGAAGCAGACGAGGAACAAGCATTGGTAAATGCAGGAAAGAATGCAACAGCCAGTAGAAATGGAGAAAAAGTATGTGGCATGCACAGGAACCAATAAAAAGCCAGAAGAGAGATGAGGCGGGATGTAAGCCCCTTTTAAGTTTATATTAAAAACAATAGATTACACAAGCACAGCACAAGCACTGTGCAGGCAAAACCTAAAAAGTAACTTGTCCGTGCTGCAAATACTTGAAAATGCAGGTGCAGACGTGCGGGTAGCAACCCTGGCAATGAGTGATGATGCTGGCAATAGATGTCAAAGTAGCAATGAATGGCAAAGCTCCTACTGGAAGACAATGCTAACACTAGGTGACGACACAGGCAAAAATGCAGGCCAAAGCAATGGGTGTCAGTATCGGCAATGGGTGATAATGCTGCCAATCACTGAGAATGTGTGAGGTCCCTCCCTCCTCCATCCTCTTGGCCTCAATGACCGGCCTCTCCAGCCACCTTGTCCATTTCTGATTCACCCTTAGTGTCAGGGCCTAGCACAAGAGGACAGGGCAAGCACGAACTGTCCCAGCACTCAACCAGCTGTGGGGTAGAGGTAAACATCGCAGGGTCAGATTAATTATAAAAACACTTTTAATTTGAACACAATTGTCAACAGAAACATTGTGAAAATGATATAATAACTTTTGAGTCAAAATGAGGCATTATTTCACTATCATTCGGACTGCCTCGTCATCACCTACAGTGCCACTTGAACTACCCAAATCAAATTTTGTTGGGAAGAAACCACCAAATCAATAATATTCCATCGATACTGGGACACCCAGTCCGCGGATTACCATGAGCCATCAAACCGTGGCAGAGGTGCCCACGGGAGTCCCGCTTCCTGCCAATCTTTTGGGAGATGAACTTGGGCATGAACCTGGGCAAATGGGCCAGTGGTTCTGGGCTCTGGCCCAGACCAATATCCCCAACCCTGATGGCTGTAGATGGAACATTGTGTGTAGATTGTGACAAACTGCATCAATTCCCTTCTCCAACGCAGGGAAAACAATGAAGTGAGTGTGAATTAGACACAGAATGCAACTGGTGATCAACATCCAGACCAGGGCCATCATGAGCCTACACTGCGCCTCTGCAAGGTGTGACCGCAAGCTAGACAGAGAACTGTCTATGTGGGTAAAAGATAACACCAGCTACGCGAGTAAACTAGAAACACCTGCTAACTAGGGACACAAAGCAACCGAAGGGAGTAGCCAGAAAAATAAAATACTCACTTCTTCGATCTGCACCTCAAATGTCATCGGGTAAGCAGAGCTTGCTAAAAACGTAATCACTATATCCCTACATGGGCTCTTCGCTCAGGAACCAAATACCTTCTCCTGGTCCCCCGGTTTAAGAAATCAAGGATGGGTAGGAAAGCTTTCTCTCACCTTGCTCCTCTCTATTGGAACCAGCTCCCCACCCATCTGAGACAATGCCCTGACCATCTTCAATTTAAAAGGCTTCTCAAAACTGTTCTTTGCCTCCCGTCAGCTTTCTGTTGCATGTCCGCAGGGCTGTGATACCCCTTAGGGGGTGATTCAGGCACTCTACAAAACACATAAACAAATAAATAAATAAATACAAATAAATAAATAAGAGCGAGTAAGCCCTTCCCATCCCAGAATAGTTCTCTTCGTCCATCCTTCTGTCCACACATCTCTTTATCATTTAAGCCTTTCATCCATTAATACATTCATGTTTCAGATTTCCAAACATCCTTTCACCATTCCACCCATCCTTCTTCTACCAGTCTATCCACCCAGCCTTTCATCATTGCAGTCTTCCACCCATTCTTCCACCCTTCCACTCGCATTTTTATCCACACATCCGCCCATTCTGTTTAATCCATTCATCAGTTCACATTTCATCTTTTCACCTCTGTTTATCAGTACATCCATCCATCCATCCTTTCACTCTTCAGTCCAGGTTTCAGTTCATCCATCCTTCCATTCATTCAGCCTTTCGTCATTCCATGCGTTCTTGCTTTCACCCAGCCATGCAAATGCTGGCTTACCCTTCCATCCATCATACACTTTACCCTTGTATCTTACCCTGTTTTTAAGTACTTTTATCTGCAGAAGTGCAAACAGAACGAGCTCATAAGTACCTAATCCATGCTTCTAATGTCAACAGCACTGGCGCTTACACTGCTAAGGCGGGGCGTGGGGTTATGACGCCACTGAATCAACCCTTTCTTGAAAATATGCCCAATCTTACCATCTAAAACTGGGAAGGGCGGGTGGAAAAAGCAGGTTGCCCACTGTAAGCAGAACTACACAAGGGAGAGAGAGGGCACTCATACGATTGTTAAGAGGCCGCGTGTGTTCGTAAGGAATATCGCGAGATGTGGCCATTTGTATAGAAGGGTGGTCCTTGGAGTCTCTACATACAAAGGTGTGCCTCCCGGACATGATGATATGCATTCTTCTTTGTCATGCAGGGGGCTTAAAACAGAACGAGCCTCTGGTGGACACGTGATCTTGTGACACGTGGTCCGACATTCTACATGGTTGCTGGTATGCGGTGACCAGGCGACCTTAAGGTAATCTATGTGTTCAAAAATAGTCCGTATGGTGTTTAAACTTGTTCTCAACCAAAGACCTTCTTTGAAGGAACTTTAGCGATTCACTGCTGTCTCGTTTTTAATGTTACTACAGGTTTTGGAATTAAATGAGTGTGAAGATAAAGAAAAGTGAACCCCATTTTGCCCTGACGAAGTTGCTGGAACTTTTGAGCAACAAAACATGTTGGCATTAAGAAAATGAATATGGTGCAGTATTAACCATTTTTAGCCGGGGAGGCTTGCAGCAGTGGAATAAAGTTGGATAGCCAGCAAGCCTCACCACTTTTTTAACATTGGGAACCAAATGCACTGGTTCTCCTTGGGGTTCGTGGTGCACAAACACATTTACAGTTATTGAATAGTGTATATTTTGGTCACATTCACTATTGCTGCACTGCACGATAATTATTTAGGAATTCAACACACTTTTGCTTTCTTTTCACACACTACAAAGAGAGAGGGCCGATGATGAGAAGCGGGTAAACTGGTAATTGTTAGCCAGGAACCCCCTCGGGTGGTGCTACCATGAGGTACTTGCTCTCTGCTCACTTTTTCTGTTGTTTGAGTGACATTTTACCTGTAGTAACATTTTTAATTAAAAATACACCTGGACCTCAGGGCTTGGTGTTAGTTTACACACCCTTGGGATTTAGAAGAATTATTGGGTATCACATCCTTGTTGTAGGTCCTTCTGTGTAGGTGTCTCTATTTGGTAAGGCTCTGTTGTGTTGTTATATATAGAGAGGGCACTGCCAAGTTGCCCAATGACATTGGTGGCTGTGGAGGGTGAGGTTCAGGAAGGCCAAAATGGCCTATGCTTTGGGTTGTAAACCCTATGACCCCCAGAGCAATGGCCGCCTTTGACGCCGGCACTGCTTGCCACGAGTGTGTGGCCGTTCATGCTGGAAGGGCTGATACACAACATATTTAAATGATCTTGTTATTCGAAACTGGCAATGAAAGCTGAAATAAATGGGGCGAGTGCAGTGTGAGGAGCTATTCTTGTAATGTTTGCCACTGGTCTGAGACACACTAATATCATTTTTCACAGTTTTTTCTTTCAATGCGACTTATGCTTCTGCTGCAGATTATATACTACTTTGGACAACTTGGCAGGGGGGATTCTCAGCAGCCGCTGTCCTCATTATTGTTTGAAAAGTTTTGGCCTGAGCTGCTGGCGGGGAGGACATTTTACTCCAAGCAAGGGCACTCTAAACAAGGGGGCGAGAGTGGACACCACAACAACTGCCCCTAGCCCTTCATGGGTGCTCAAAATCACTAACAAGGGGAGGCTGGGGAGATGGTGCTAGCACCAGTAGAGCAGGTTATGGCCCAATTGACTAGGCTCATAGCCCAAATGGTGCCAGGAAGAATCCCTCTTTTGGGATGGCTCTGGCATGGTTTTATTGAGGACTCAGACTGCCAGAGAGTCCAGGCTCTCGTGTTATTGGGAAGCGGGTGAGTTTGTTATATGAGAAGACACATCTAGGGTCCCCAAGAGAAGGCCTAGTGCAGGGCCGTACTGGGAACACACACAGAGCAGCCCTGGCAATTTTTCCGGGCCTGCCCCTGGAGAAGCACTGCCTGGCCCCAGGAGGCTGAGAATGCTTGCTTGCTGCATTTGTTACTGGGGGCCAATATTGCAACACCGTTGCAAAACCAGCCCCCACCCTTTCAGCCTCCCAGGGAAATGCCGCCTGCCTGGTATGGCCAGTCTGGCCCTGTCCTAGTGGTGTGTAGAATTCCATAAAAATAAGATGACTCTGTTGTAGGCGTATCCAAGATCCAGGTCTATTCTTAGGAAATAGTTACAGGAGTTAATGTAGGATACTCAGCATATTAATCCAAGTAAGTATGTACAGGATAGTAAGCTCCACCGGGAGTAGCAACCCTGCTGCTCAGCCTCATGCATACACTGACAGATACACCTAAACATACACAGAGGGAACATTTCATGACATCACAGAGACTGGCTGAACAGCAAAGTACAGGACACAAAGAAAAGACAGAGTAGAGAAGAAGGCATGGTCCCAATTCAATTAGCTAAAGCTGGAGGGCAGCAGGAAGGGCATCCAAGACTCTAGGAGACTGGTGGTTAGGAGATATAATGTCTAGATCAGTGGTTCTTAACTTCCTGACTTATGTGTACCCACACTTAGTAATTACTAAAATTCAGGGACCCCCAATGAATAACTATTGGAATCTGTGGACCCCCACTGAGTCATTACTGGAAGCTGGGGAATCCGGCCTACACAATTGCGATGATTTGAAATACAAAACAATACATATATGATGGCATGTATTTTTCTCATGATTTTTTTTATCACAATTTTGATTTTAATGGGAAGGTTGGAGCTTTTCTAAATTCCATTGAAGCAAATCATGGTCCATAGCATAGTCTGTTTGAGGCTCCTGGTCAGTCCCACCAATCAGCCTGACGATTACAACTCCATTTTTCAAATCCTTCTTATTTACAGAACGATTTAAATTTTCGATTTTACATTTTGCTTCTCTATTTACATGCACTTTATTTTTCTGTTAATATTAGTTCATTTTCTAAGCAGTTGTGAACCCCGGGTAGGATTTTCAGACCCTCAGGGTTCCCAGTACAACATGTTAAGAACCACTTGTCTAGATTTTGTAATTGACTTTGCCTAATGATGACAATTATATTAATATGCAGAATTTTCGTAACTACGGCCTGAGATCTGTTATTCTCAAATCCAACAGACTTGGGCTGATTTTTTGAGGACAGACGGGTGGTAGATATTGAGAAAGGATGTGTTGTCCTTTGGGCTTTCCCTCCCTGTGGTAGCGAGGATTGCTACCTGGCCAGTTTTATACCACCACCACCGGTATTTTAATGTCCCTACCGGTACAAAAATGACCAATGTCACTTACATCCAGTATTTTGTTTCCACTTATCAGACATACTTTAAAACAGTAAATGTTAGACAAAACACTTTAAATGTGTTCTACAGCCGCCACCTTCATGACCTCCCAGTGATAATGAAAGTAAACAAAGGCAGAAAAGGCATGTTAAAATGAATCATGTACAACTCGGGACCTGTTCTTACGGTGAATATAATCCTCCTAATCCAGGCCTGCTACTATCATTATGTAAGTACAGGAAGCGGCTATCAATATTACATTTCGCTTTACTGGATCTGGGTCACCTTTTTACCAAAAGAGAATCTAAAAAACTGGTTGTGTTGTTGACCAAAATAATTCCTCCTCTATTCAACCCTCCCCTCCCCAAAAAGGGTATCTTGGAGTGAACGGAGAGGAAGAGTGGAGAAAAAGTGTGGGAGAGGAATGGTGGAGCCTCACGGGAGTAACACCAAGGAGGCAAGCAGGATGGTACTCGACTGCTGCCTAGGTTCTCATCATCAGCATCCAGCACTCCAAACAGAAGGAACGTGATAGTGCATAAAGAAAAAGAAATGGAAATACGTGTGTGGTGCTAGGGTGTCAATTCCTGTCTGTGTAACCCACTTGGTATACCGCAGGTTTAGACCCACAAAAAAGGGGGAAAGGTGTGCCGGACCCTATGGCACATTGATCCCGTGTAATAAAACCAAGCTAGAACACACTGGCCAGATATACTTTATTCCATGCTGTGTGTCTGCTACCTATTAAAAAGCCGACATGTTTCGTTGCCCCTAGAAAACTTACGGCAACTTCTTCAGGGCATGGGTCTGTTACTCCACCCTGCACCAACTTTCAATTGTATGCCTGTGAACAACATAAAAAGATGAAAACAACACAACCATGTTAGTAGGCACTATTTGTCTTAGGTGAATAAAATCTCCGACACTCACCCACTGGCATGTCACAAGCAATTTACCATGGTTAGGCACTTCACAGGCATACCTATACCTGTATGTTCATATGGATGTGTGCATTAAGTCACTTTGTCAATTGGTTCCCTGGTGCAGCCGTCATCAGCCTGTAAACATGTATATTGAGCATGGTAAGTTTTAATCTCTGAACGTAGGTTTGTGTCAGTATAGGGTATCGCTATACTTAGACATCCTCCTATCTCATGCTCTAGGGGTAAAGTAGATGCATATGTCTCCTAACGCTAGCTACATGGGCGCCGCGGGTTCTCTCTGGCTTTCTTGCCAGGAGTGCTAGTCATGTGCGGGTCATGTGGGATTTCTACGTTTTCGCTACTGCTGCAAGCACTGCCAAACACTTACCGGGACCTCGTGTATCGTGGAGCGTTGTCTCTACACCGTCCGGGTTCCCGGTCTGCCCGCTATTCTATAGGCTGATTGGAATATTCGCGTCATCACGTGATCACGAGTGCCGGTAGCTTGGACTACAAAGTAATGCAGCCGCCATCTTAGAATGTGTACTATGCCCTATTCCACAGTAGTAACGAAATATAAATATCCATCTATGGACAAATTATAAGCCATATGTTTCATCGTTATAACTCTACTTCCTGCGATGAACATCTAGTATGTACACAGTTTACTAAAAACCAAATGCGGAGAGGTGTCTGCAATCACGATATTTTATTCGTAATTTATATGTAGGTACTCTAGAATCAATTTAAAGACTCGCCTATTGTTTTGTTCCCTGATTTTACCGAGGATGACAATGTGCCATTATCGCATTGAATGCAGCTATTCTTATCTCACTTTTGAACCTGCACAACTTTATTAGACTACACTACAGTGACCAACAGCTGCTGCTGTCTGTGTCAGCTGGGGCTTTATAAGTCAGAGTGCTAACATTAGTATCTGGGGGCAGTCTTGTCCTAAAAAGTATATATTAAAACTAGGTGATGTTTAATTTAAATCTAAACTAGATTTCATAGTAAGGCTTTCCGTATGTGTTATTCATACTATAAGTTTAATACCAATGCTATACATTATGTGTCAATGTGTTAAAAGTGTACAGCTCTCTTGGAGCGCACTGCTAAGAATAGTGAGGAGTGTATCCCAGTAGTCACCACCTTTGGACCTATGTCGACTAAAATACGACAGGTGATAAGGCGTCTTTGGCATCTTCTTAGCACAAAAAATATGCAGATGCCCCACCCAGATTTGCTTTTAAACGATCGACAAATTTGAAAGACCGTCTGTCCACACCAGACCAAGACATGGAAATCATGAGACCAACCTACCACAAGGACATTATCCTTCACAGGCATAGGAAAGTTGGTGCAGGGTGGAGTAACAGACCCATGCCCTGAAGAAGTTGCCGTAAGTTTTCTAGGGGCAACGAAACATGTCGGCTTTTTAATAGGTAGCAGACACACAGCATGGAATAAAGTATATCTGGCCAGTGTGTTCTAGCTCGGTTTTATTACACGGGATCAATGTGCCATAGGGTCCGGTGATGAAGCAAGATTTCGCATATTACGCGACTTGCTTGACATCAAGAACCTCGAATAACATTTAATCCTAGAATTCAACTTGTACGTCTTACTAACTTTCCTTTATCTTTATATTTGAGTGTCGTAGTGATGCTTGCCTATGTGTTTACTAATACAAATAACCTGTGTCCCTAAAATGGCCGCCGCTTGATGGGTTTCTTCTGCGCATGCGTTAGTCACACTCACGTGACGTGACGTAGTTGCAGTTTTGGTGGGAATTCTTGCGCCTGCGCACTTGCGTCTAAAATGGTTGTCTGTGTCCTAACGTGGTGAAGCTTGCGCAGATGCTTTCGTGTTCTTGTCTGTTGCACTAACTATAATGCCATAGTATAATTTTTCAATTTAAGGAGTATAAAGTAGCTACTCATAGTATACAGTGAATTCATTTATTTCTATGTTTTAATTTGTTTTCGCTTACTTTCCATGTACCGCGGTATTGAGGGTCTGATGCAAAGCTCAAGACTCCATATTGAGACGATGTTCTGCGCATGACCGTATTCTGCCGGTGGCATTGACAGGGTGCCAACTGAAGGTCCCTGCCAAGACGTGCCTGGGAAGATGCACCTTCACCCAGCCGGAGAAGCTGAAAAATGTTACATTAGAAACAAATGTATTTCTCCCTATTGTATTCTGTAGAATCGGTCATGGGAACCCCAAATTCAATAGGCGGTTCCAGAATATGTAAAACTCGGCTTGTAGACGTAAATTGTGATTGGTGTGTTAGCCTATCCTAGGTGGGGACCAATCGAAATTGGGGATTCTGACACTTGCAACATTTGGGGGGTGGTACACTGACCCGAAAACAGTATAACTAGCCTAGGTTTAGCTAGAGAATTTGTCCGACTTGTCTGAATAGCTGACCTGTCACTGACCCAACGCACTCAATAGGTGACTGAATACAGAGCGCTGCGGAGCACTCTGTCCGAATTTGACCATAGACTCTAAAGGTTTTACTAAACCTTAAGTGCTGGTGGAGCACTTTGCTGGGGAGTTCGCTAACCCAATCGGGGTTTTGATTGATAGCTGCAGAGAGGGTGGAGCGCAGGCGTTGCTTCCGAACTGCGGGTGCTGGTCGTGCCTTGGTGGTCCTGTCCTGATCCTAATCTGGTTTTCCTGTCCTGTCCTGGGGTGTCCAATCTGCACCTGCTGTCCCATAGATGACTGTCCTTCCTTGGGTATTTCCTGTCCTTGACTGATCCGTGGCCAGGGTTGGTCTGCACAACATTCTAGGTAATTATATAGGGCTAAGAACTCTATACTGCACTCTCCATTTTCTGTCTTTGCTTAAATAAAGACATTCCTTGCATACGTTAATTTTCCATGTTTTCCGCAACCTACTATAAAAGTCATACAGTATATTTTCCTTAGCATGTCCCTATGTTTCCCTACCTTTTAGAACACATTCTCTCCATACTGTTTATGAATCATAAATGTGGTATATAATTTTCTCCTGCAATCTGATTTTGACGTAATGATGCTAGAACTATAGCGTGTTCCGCTTTTCCCCCCTCCTATAGATGTATAGGATTTCCAATCTTTACTTTGCAGTATTTTCTAAACAGTAAAAGTCTAGTTCGTGATCCATTTCCGAAATCTATTTAGTATATCGCTTTGTTATTACTTTCCTATAGATTCATAAATGGTTGCCTTAGTTTTCTTTTTATATGGTTATGTGCTCTTCATTATTCTGATTATAGATTGTCTTCTCATTGTAAATTGCATACACTCAGAATCTGATTTCTAAGATAAACTTTTAAAACTTCCCAGTAGTCTGTGGTTATTTGATGAATACAGAAGAAATAAAAGTCGGTATTGTATTTTGCCTGCCTTTTCTTTTACAGCTAGCTCCCTGATCCGTTGTGGTCATAGGTACCCGTAACGGTGGATTGGTAAGTCGGGTACAATAGAAATAAATAGGAAGGAACCAGGGTTACTGGTAGTAGAGTGTTAGGTCACCCGATTAATGTATATGATAAATTGGAAAAATATGGGCCTGGTACGTGTATGGTGAAATTATTGGCCGGGTGACCTGCGATCTCTATCAGTAATTTTCTGGTAGCAGAGCTATGGTTAGGGACTAGTTAAAGTTAGGTAGGACTAGTTAAGCTAGATAGGTTGGATGCTGCTAAAAATTTTGCTGCTAACATTTTATTGCTGCTACAAGGGTAAACAATTTTTGTGACTTGATCAATCACGTGAAATGTTTGCTTTGAAAAATTATGAAATGTTTTAAATTGTTTTTCTTATTATTATACTGATATATGTATTAACCCACTCGTTAGTAAAGTGTTTATATGTTTGTTGGGAATCCCCGGGGAATTGAATAGCGAGTGGTGAAGAGAATCCACTTCGCTATGAGGTCACTGGCTTAAGGAAAGTTAGTGCAGGTTAGGCAGAACTGGAACCACTAATTAGGGTTCTTTTTTCTGAATGTATGTTCGAACAACTGATAGCAACGAGTTCGCTGGCAAAACTTCTATTGTGATATAACCTGGTAAGGGTCGCATCGGAAGGAGTAGCAGGTTCGTCGGAGCTTGGGTGATAGCAAAGGGGTTAGCTGGTGAAACTTTAGACTTAGTATATGTCCCGGAAAGAAGTGGATAAGTCTAAGAAGTAGCAGGTTTTCTAATGCTTGAGTGAAGGGTAGGCAGAAGAGATCTATCCGTAGTGTGTGAAAAGTAAATGGAAGTAGTTTACTTGCAGTGAAACAAATCTTTACTGTCTAGACACTTGAGTACAGTGGCGAATGTGTATTCGTTGTCAAATAACAAAAGCACTTGCACTTTTAGAGAGAAATTAAGTTTCCGTTACCTTGTGAGGGAGGGAGTCAGTTGCGGAGCTGCTCTGACGTCACTCTGTGCCGCGCTGGGATTGGTAGACGCAGCGGGTGTGTAGCGGAGCTGAAATTGTAAAGGAGGGGTGAGCGCCGAAGCGTGAGAACCTGTCTCGCGAAAGGCCGCGCACCCATTGGTCGAGATTATTTGAAACCGTGCACTTCATTGGTTGCACGAAAATAAGAGACGCATTTGGATTGGGAGTGATTTGTAAACAAAATCACTCGCAGAAATCGTATGTGGCACACGTATAGACCGCATACTAGACCTGATCCACGACAGTTAGGGTTTGAAAACGATCAGTGGAAAGGGCATAACACCAGCATTATGTAAGGAAATAAGAGAAAATTGTCTCTTGTAACCAAAGTAAAGAATTATTTCAAAAAGGACACACCGATTAGAACCAGAGAAGGGGTTGTCATTCCGCCCCCTAATACTCCTGCATCGTTTATGATGTTTGATAAAGGGTACCATTCGTGTGTATGGTTGGAAAACTGGGCAGAATACACAAAGGACAACGGAATTTTGGCTTTTCCGTTAGAAGGTACATTCAATGGCAGGATTCTATTTAATTTGAGAACCCGAATGAATGACTTACCTCCCAGACCAAGATTAACGCAGTACGAAGCTTTAAAGGAATGGGAGATCGAGGCTTTTGAGAGAGATAAGCCCCGAATGGATAAAGGGTTAACAAAATTTTATCCGAAGTTAAAGCAAGAGACCAGAGATAAAAAGATGAAACAGTGGAGACAGAATATGATTGTAGAAGGGCTGTTTCCAATGATGCCAATGGGTGGTCCTCCTGCAGGAGAGAAGAGAACAGAAAAATGCAAACATTGGGTGCCCATTGGGGAGTCGGATGATGAATTATTAGATGACATGTTTATGAGAAGGCCGCCTCCTTATAATGAAGGACACCGACCCTCTAGTGAAGGGGATAATTCTCGGAGACCTCCTCCCCGGGAAGAGGCCAGATCAGTAAGTGTAGGAGAGGGTTGTCAAATACCTCCGTATAATGAGGGTTCAGGACCCCTAGGTGCTAGAGATATCTGTCAAAGAACACCATTTAGTGGGGAGTCAAGATATTCGAGAGAAAGAGACTTCTGCTCTAGACCTCCCTACGAAGGTGAGGCAAGGCCCTCAACGTCAGGAATTCCGTTCTCAAGACCCCCGTCTGAGGAGGAACCAAGATCCCTAGGCACAGGAAGTTTGTTCCCAAAACCTAATTACGGTGAAGGACCAAGTGAGACACATCCCACTGCCCCGAGTTATGCCCCAACTTTGACCCCGCAGGTATTACATGACAATTCTTTAGACAGGATACTGGAGGACAGGGAACGAGAGGTTCTAGCTAAGCAGAGAGCCGAGATAATTCAGAAAATCTCCCAGTTAAATACAAGTCCTGAAGCCTTGACAATCCCGGTAAAGATTGGACCAGTGGTTCCGCTGTATGGGGATAGACAGGGAAGTCCGAAAACTCCAGTTATTACTCCAGTTGTAGCACAGCCGAGACCGGAGCCCTTAATTGTGGATGACCAGACCAGTGAATGTGAGTCTGAGGTCTCGCTAATGGATCTGCCCATTAGGGTTGCAGGAAAAAGGTTACAGAAAAGACATAATCCTTTCAATACGAGAGAGATTCAAATGGAAACGACTTCGGGTACCAAGAGTGTCACATTGGTGACTCCTGAAGAGATTGAAAGATGGAGTCGAGAATTAGAAAAACAAACTCCTCAGTCGAAACCTTTAGATATCTTCAAGCTGAGAGTAGAAATGGAAGAACTAATGGCAGGAAATGTAGGTTTAGACAGATTAAATACCTATTCTGAAGAAGAGTTGCTGTTTATCGGCAAGAGTTTTACCCGGAATACCAGAGTGCTCCATGAAAATTTAACAGACACTGCAGCTAGTATGGGAATCGATATTTCAAAATCAAAGCCACTGCAGAAACCCTATAGAGCTGATTTTTCAGACAAAGATCTGGAAAATATGAATGTGTCAGGGAAAAAGGCACAGGTAAAAAAATTATTGACTGTGTTGCAAAAATGGGGAGACGTAGAAAAGTGGAAAGCCAGGTGGGCAAAGAAGAAAGATGAGGCCAGATCTAAACAGACGTCTTCTGAGTTCGTTCTAAAGGAAGCTGACAAACCTGAACAGTTGTACCCTATGCGTGAAGTGCCAGGTGGAAAATACGTGCACGTTCCATGGTCTAGACAGGATATTGTGTCCTTTACCAATGACTTTCCCAAATTACGAGAAAAGCCTGTGGACTGGTACAGGCAGGTGGAAAGGTTTGTAAAGGTGCAAAAGTGCTTGTGGAAAGACCTGGATGGGTTTTTCGACATTGTGGTTCCTGTGGATTTATGGACCGAATGCAAGGTTGCCATTGATTGGCCCAACAAAGAGTATGACAGGGACCCTGTAACAGGTGCTCCCTCTGATGAAGTGATGAGAAAATATGATCAGGTCATGTTACACCTGAAAAAGAAGGTGCCTGCAAAGGAAACTGATTGGACCAAAATAGATAGAACCACGCAGGAAAGGGATGAGTCTGTGCACTCCTTTTGTGAAAGACTGTTACAGGTGTTCAAAACTTACAGTGGTATAGATAACATCGAGATGAAAGATATGACCCACTTCATTTACAGGTTTGTAAACGGTTTAAGACCCGAAATTTGCCAGTGGATCAAAGACAATAAAATTTGTTGGCAGTCTAAGAAAATGGATGAGGTATTACGGTATGCAAAGCACTGTGAGGACGAGATGGCAGATAAGCGAAAGGCCCTAAAGGAAAAGGTTATGTGGGCACAAGTGAAGCTAGCAGAACGACAGGAAAAGCAATTGAATAAAATGAATAAGAATACCCAAAATCAAGGCTCTGGGGGTGGGGGGAAGCCCAAAGTAAAAATGAGCAGAGAAGAAGCTAAAAAGAAATTTCCCTGCCACCAGTGCGGAGAAATTGGGCACTGGAGAGACGAGTGTCCATATTTACAGCATGATAATACCCAAACCCCTGATTTAAGTCCACAGACGCAGAATGAAAAACCAAGAAAGACCCAGCATCAGGTAAAGGCAAGTCAATTGCCCCGAGCGCCAACACCAAATTATAAGGGAAAATCACCACAGGGTGATGACATAGAGATCTGGGGAGGCACTGAGAATAGAAATACAGCAACTTCGCAGTTTCTGTTGAATGATACTTTTCTCTGTGACGACCAATACTGACGGGGCCTGAGAGGGGAGGACAAGGAGTGTGTTCTTGGCGCCTCCTTGCCGGTAGACCAGTCAGGGCCATACATTGAAGGAAAGGTTGATGGAAATGATGTCACCTTTCTATTGGACACTGGTGCTACCCGTTCTACTGTGAGAACAGCGGACGTTCGAAACCTACCCCTCTCGGGAGAAGCAATCCAAGTAGTGGGCGTGTCTAATCAATTGATTAGTACCCCAGTTACTGAGCCCATGGAGATCACAATAGGGAATTTCAAAGAAATGCATAGATTTGTAGTTTGTGATACCAGTCCAGTAAACTTACTGGGACGGGATTTGTTGTGCAAAATGAACTGCACCATCTTTTGCACACCAAAAGGCGTCGAAATTCAAACCCCAGACGAGGATGGCATATACAAATTAATGTTAATTAGACCAGACTCAGAAATTAAACAAATGACTATACAAGACTTACTTGAAGAACTCCAAAAGACAGTGAAACCAGAAGTATAGGACTTTACAGGAAAGGATGTAGGATTAATGGCAAATGTAGACCCAATTAAAATAGCCATGAAAGAAAATGCAGTTTATCCCAATACCAAGCCATACAAAATGAGTGCAGAAGTGAGAGCAGGAGTTGCCATTGAAATAAAAAGACTGCTAGAAGCAAACATCATACAAGAAGTGATGAGTAGCCCATGTAACTCACCGATAATTGGAATCAAGAAACCTAGTGGCAAGTACAGGGTAGTGCAGGACCTGAGAAAGGTAAATAAGAGCGTTGTTCCATGTTGCCCTATTGTTCCAAACCCTGCAGTAATCCTGTATCAGATTCCCTGGGATGCTGAGTGGTTCACCGTGATAGACCTATGTCATGCATTCTTTTCGATCCCATTGCATCCAGACAGCAATTTTTTTTTCTCATTTGCTTTCGACAGTCACGTGTACGTTTGGAATTGGGTCCCTCAAGGGTACACAGAAAGCCCCTCTATCTTTTATCAGATTCTAAAATAGTGCCTTGAATCTTTAGTGTTACCGGGAAAATCTGTTTTGGTGCAATATATAGACGACCTTTTGGTGGCATCTAAAAGTCATAGAGATTGTGTGATTGACACCATTGCCTTACTGAATCACCTAGGTGAAAAAGGACATAAAGTGTCCCCTGACAAATTGCAGTTCTGTACAAAGTCAGTGAAATATCTGGGGCACCAAATAGAAAAAGGCATCAGAAAAGTTACCTCAGAGAGAGTCAAGATAATTCGAAACATGCAGTTACCCCGTACACAGAAAGAAGTCAGAATGTTCCTTGGGGTGGTAGGTTACTGCAGGCAATGGATTGTAGGATTTGCAGTCCTGGCAAAGCCTTTGATAAAAATGACAAAGAAAGGAGCAAAGGACCCCGTGGAATGGGATGATGAAAGCTTAACAGCATTTACTAAACTACGAGAATGTCTGTGTACAGCCCCTGTCCTAGGGATGCCTGATTATTCCAAGGAATTCGCACTATTCTGTGACACACGAGATAATTGTGCACTGTCAGTCCTAACTCAGGAGCATGGGTTAACAAGACGTCCAGTGGCATATTTTTCTGCCACTCTGGATCCAGTGGCTGCTGGATTACCTGGATGTCTGAAAGCAGTAGCTGCAACTTGCACGAGTTTAGAACAGAGTGAATCCATTGTTATGGGACATCCTGTAACTGTGTATGTTCCCCATGCAGTTGTGATTTTATTGACCAGAACTAAAACTCAGTATCTCACCCCTAGTCGGCTGACTAAATACGAGAGGATTCTCGTGGGTGCTGCGAATGTAATCATTGCTCGATGCAACATTCTGAATCCAGCTACCCTGCTCCCTGACTCAATGCTTGCAGAAGCCAAGGGAGAGGACGAGCATGACTGCATTGACCTGACAGAATTCAGTACTAAACCCCGCCCAGACATTAAGGAAATGCCTTTGCCTGTGGAAGATGAGGAGCTGTTCGTGGATGGCTCATGTATGAGACACGAACTTGTAGGCCTAAGTGCTGCATATGCTGTAGTCTCTGTAGATGGCATTAAAGAAGCATCCTGTTTATTTGGAGTAAAGTCTTCACAAGTAGCCGAATTGATTGCATTAATAAGAGCCTGCAAAATTGGAAAAAACAAAAGAATAACAGTATATACTGACAGTCAGTACTGTTATGGGGTTGTGCATGACTTCGGCCAATTGTGGCTACAGAGGGAGTTTCTGACTTCTTCAGGTACTCCCATCAGAAATGGGAAGGTTGTACAAGATTTACTGGAGGCAATCCAATTACCAAAAGAATTGGCAGTGGTCTAATGTGCTGCTCATAAATCTGGCATTGACCATGTAACTTTGGGAAATAGATTTGCTGATGAAGTGGCCCAACATTGTGCCAGAAATCGCATGTCTGTAAATGTCAAACTGGGAAGACCTGGAAACAGCTGCCAACTTATGGTGTTTGAAGAGGTGCCCACTTGGGAAGAGTTGAGAGATTGGCAGCATGCTGTGCCTTCAAAAGAGAAGGAAAAATGGAAGAAACTTGGTTGTCGACGAGAAGTTAGGATGGTGTCATTGTGGGCCCAAATGGTATGCCTGTGTTGCCTAGACATCTGCTTGCTTCTATGGCCAGACTGATACACGGAGATTCACACACTGGTAGGGATGCCATGGTTCTGGTTTTCCAACAAACATGGTACAATCCGAAGTTCAGGAAGGTAGCAGAGTCACTCTGCCAGAGGTGCTTAACATGTCAGCAGTTTAACGCTGGGAAAAGAACAGTAGTCGAATTGGGAAAAATTGGAAAATCAGGAGGTCCCTTTGTAAGAATACAGATTGACTTTATCACACTGCCTCGCTGTGAGGGAATGAGATATGTCCTTGTCATTGTCTGCCTGTTCTCAAAGTGGGTGGAAGCCTACCCTGCTAGAAAGAATGACGCCATAACTGTAGCAAAATTGTTACTACGAGAATTAATACCTAGGTTCGGGGTTCCAGTCACAATTGAATCAGATAGAGGCTGACATTTTCAGAATGAGATAATTGAGCAACTCAGTAAAGCATTCAAGATCACACAGGTGCTGCACTGTGCATATCGTCCAGAGGCTTCTGGAGTGGTGGAGCAAATAAATGGCACTATAAAATCGAGACTAGGAAAGATGTGTGAATCTACAGGCATGAACTGGATAAATGCTTTACCTCTTTTTCTGATGGGACTTAGAAGTATTCCAGATCGAAAAACAGGCCTGAGCCCTCATGAAATCCTGATGGGAAGAGTGATGAGACAAGCATGGGTACCAGGACATAAACTGCTAAACATTTCTGATGATTTAGTACTTGAGTACTGCAAGCAACTGGGTGACCAAGTGCGTTCTATCTCTCGCCAGATTGGGGAAGACGCCGTCGCCAATCCCACGACTCCAGTCCATAAATTGGTTCCAGGCGATTGGGTCGGAATAAAGAAGCATACTCGTACAAGTTGCCTTGCACCGAAGTGGGGAAAACAACGCCAAGTGATACTGGTGACCACGACAGCGGTGAAGTGTGCCGGCGTTCCAAAGTGTATCCATGCCAGCGATACACAGAAGGTGATTCCAGACGAGAAAACTGACGCTGAAGGTTGTCCAGCTAAGGGGTCTGCAGACGGTGGTCCTGAAGTAGCTGATGACGAACAACCGAGCACTAGTCAAAATGATTGGATACCCATAATCGACCTGACTAATGACCCAATCAGAACAAGAAGTCAAACCTACGAAGATAGAGAGTGGGATAGAGAGGAAGAGATAGGCACAGGCAAAGATCCTCAGATTATTGAGATTCACGTCAAGTCTGAGGAAGAAGAAGGTCAGACAGGGACAGAGCAAGTGATCGACACGCCTCCACAAACTCCTGAAGTCGAAAAGGGACAGACCAGAACTAGTGTAAAAGTTCGAACAGAAGAAAATCAGGAGATCGAAGTGCTTGAACAGGATCAGGTAGAACTAGAAGAACGTGTTCAGGACACAGAAATAGAAACGCCCAAAAGCCAAATCCAATATACACCTGAACAAGGCCAGCTTAGTGACCAGGCAGAAGAAATAGAGACAAGACCTGGAACTAGTCAGACAGGAAGGGAAGAATCAGAAGTGCCACAAGAAAATGAAAATAAAAGAGCATTAGAAGAAGGCCAAATCACAGTGCCAGCTAAAAGACTTAAGAAAAAGAAACATATCGAACCAAGATATATTAAGAGACTGAGACTAAGAATAAAAACAGTTGAGGAGAAACTTGCAGAAAGAAGGAAAAGTCCTCGTATTGCAGATCAAGCTGGAGAAAGCTCCAAAAGAAGAAGTGACCGAATATAAAGACTGAACGAGAAATACCAAGATCCTGAATGGACATATTTGATCTTGGAGGAGTTTGAGGATCTTGATATAACTGACGAAAGTGACGAAGAACAGACAGCTGATTATTCTGCCAATGAAGACGCACCAACCTGAATTTGCTCAGTGTAAGCTACCTGTGCAAAGTTACAAAGAGGGGTTGAAAACTTCTTCTGAACGAAAATGTCTGATTCAAATGTGAATGGAAGGCCTAGATGCAGTTGTTGTAAAACATGCTGCAGAGTATGTATATGTAGCATAGCTATAGTGTTAATAATTTGGATAGGACTAACAGTTTTCATTCCTTATATGGTGAGCAAAAATACTAATATTGACCCTACACAGACTGTGACCACTGACACTGAAGAACTGACAACACGAAGTGTAGAAAGACGTGAAAAAGCACTCAGACAAACAAAACGAGACTTAGAAGCACCAGATGAGGAAGGACTACATTATCACGGAGTTAAGAACCAGACACATTTAAATGTATTCGCTAACCTTTTAGTGCATTATGTAGAAACTATGGAAATAGAAGACTGCTATGTCTGCATGAAGCTACCTACTTCTGTAGCTGAAGGCGTGACTTATCATCACCTACCTTTGACCTATGGAATTTTCTGTAGCATTTTAGCTAGTTTATTTTACAAAAGAGGACCGTTACAGTACTACTACTCTAACTCTGACGTGATATTTTCTGAACTTCCAATACGTGGAA
The DNA here is from genome assembly GCF_964261635.1 of Lissotriton helveticus. NCBI lineage: Eukaryota > Metazoa > Chordata > Amphibia > Caudata > Salamandridae > Lissotriton > Lissotriton helveticus. Next base: position 1,147,407,492 of record NC_136071.1, on the reverse strand, counting down.
ATCTGAATCCTGTGCATACTAAAAGTGACGTTACACGGTATATGGGAGAATACTCTCTGACTATAGGTACCATAGACTTAAATGAAGCACACAGAGATAACTTGACCTGTTCATTACATGAACAAGAAAAAATGTTTTTAAACATGGCAGAGAAAAGAAGGGAGAGTTTCCAAAGAAAGGCAAATGATAAAAGACAGAGAACTCCTAAATGGGCTGAAAACATGGAAAGCACCTCCAAATGGTGGGAGTGGTCCTGCTTTGTTGCTGGATTTCGAAAGAAAAGGGAAACTCTGTCTTCACTGCGAGAAGACTAGTTATTATAATAACATTTTCATTGGTTCCAGTCAATGTGAACACAATTACAAGGTAATTGGAGGTTGGGGTTTCAAAAATGTGTCAGAACCTGTGTTTCCCGGAATTTATTATATATGTGGAAACAAGGCTTATTTCAAATTGCCGGATCACTGGTATGGAAGCTGCTACTTTGGCATTGTCTTCCCGAAAATATACCATGTGAAGGAAATTGCTGGAAGCAATGAAAACACTAATAGCTTAGTGCGTAGTAAAAGAGAAAGCGTAGGTGAAATAATGGGTAGTATTTTTAGTGCACTGATACCTGGAGTGGGAGTGGTTCTGAACACACACAGAATTTGCAAATTATCCACAATAGTGGATGTGTTGTCTACTGACACAGCTCATGGATTCCTGCTGGTCAATACCGAAATGGTTGCGATCAGATCAATGGTTTTGCAGAACAGACTTGCGCTTGACACCTTATTAGCAAAAGAGGGCGGAGTCTGCCGGATGTTGAAAGCGCAACATTGTTACACTTACATACCGGACAAAAGTGTACAAATTAAAAAATATGTGAAGAACATTACAAATTTGGAAAAAGAACTCAAACCACTGGAGGTTGATAGTGCCTGGAAGAGACTTACTGATGGTCTCTCCGCTGTAGGTCATTGGTTTGCTAATTTAGGTAAAGGTTTATTGTTTAAGGTACTGATGCCACTTGGAGTGATAGGTTTCGTCATATTTCTCATATTTGTCTGTTGCAAATGCCGCAAACACACAAAGAAATACGCTGTGAATAAGAGAGGTGTGAAACGGAGTGTGGATGAACTTGAATTGGAAGACTTAAATAATCAGATTTACAAAAAGATGAAAAATTCTCACCCTGATAAAGATGTGAAAAAGAAATTAAATCGGATGTTGGAAGAAATCGAAATGCACAAAGTGTGAGAAAAGTTGGTATCTGGTTCCATTAGTTTGTGATGATAGTAAATATCATCAAAGAGGGGATTGATGAAGCAAGATTTCGCATATTACGCGACTTGGTTGACATCAAGAACCTCGAATAACATTTAATCCTATAATTCAACTTGTACGTCTTACTAACTTTCCTTTATCTTTATATTTGAGTGTCGTAGTGACGCTTGCCTATGTGTTTACTAATACAAATAACCCGTGTCCCTAAAATGGCCGCCGCTTGATGGGTTTCTTCTGCGCATGCATTAGTCACACTCACGTGACGTGACGTAGTTGCATTTTTGGTGGGAATTCTTGCGCCTGCGCACTTGCGTCTAAAATGGTTGTCTGTGTCCTAACGTGGTGAAGCTTGCGCAGATGCTTTCGTGTTCTAGTCTGTTGCACTAACTATAATGCCATAGTATAATTTTTCAATTTAAGGAGTATAAAGTAGCTACTCATAGTATACAGTGAATTCATTTATTTCTATGTTTTAATTTGTTTTCGCTTACTTTCCATGTACCGCGGTATTGAGGGTCTGATGCAAAGCTCAAGACTCCATATTGAGACGATGTTCTGCGCATGACCGTATTCTGCCGGTGGCATTGACAGGGTGCCAACTGAAGGTCCCTGCCAAGATGTGCCTGGGAAGATGCACCTTCACCCAGCCGGAGAAGCTGAAAAATGCTACATTAGAAACAAATGTATTTCTCCCTATTGTATTCTGTAGAATCGGTCATGGGAACCCCAAATTCAATAGGCAGTTCCAGAATATGTAAAACTCGGCTTGTAGACGTAAATTGTGATTGGTGTGTTAGCCTATCCTAAGTGGGGACCAATCGAAATTGGGGATTCTGACACTTGCAACATTTGGGGGGTGGTACACTGACCAGAAAACAGTATAACTAGCCTAGGTTTAGCTAGAGAATTTGTCCGACTTGTCTGAATAGCTGACCTGTCACTGACCCAACGCACTCAATAGGTGACTGAATACAGAGCGCTGCGGAGCACTCTGTCCGAATTTGACCATAGACTCTAAAGGTTTTACTAAACCTTAAGTGCTGGTCGAGCACTTTGCTGGGGAGTTCGCTAACCCAATCGGGGTTTTGATTGATAGCTGCAGAGAGGGTGGAGCGCAGGCGTTGCTTCCGAACTGCGGGTGCTGGTCGTGCCTTGGTGGTCCTGTCCTGATCCTAATCTGGTTTTCCTGTCCTGTCCTGGGGTGTCCAATCTGCACCTGCTGTCCCATAGATGACTGTCCTTCCTTGGGTATTTCCTGTCCTTGACTGATCCGTGGCCAGGGTTGGTCTGCACACCATTCTAGGTAATTATATAGGGCTAAGAACTCTATACTGCACTCTCTATTTTCTGTCTTGGCTTAAATAAAGACATTCCTTGCATACGTTAATTTTCCATGTTTTCCGCAACCTACTATAAAAGTCATACAGTATATTTTCCTTAGCATGTCCCTATGTTTCCCTACCTTTTAGAACACATTCTCTCCATACTGTTTATGAATCATAAATGTGGTATATAATTTTCTCCTGCAATCTGATTTTGACGTAATGATGCTAGAACTATAGCGTGTTCTGCTTTTTCCCCCTCCTATAGATGTATAGGATTTCCAATCTTTACTTTGCAGTATTTTCTAAACAGTAAAAGTCTAGTTTGTGATCCATTTCCGAAATCTATTTAGTATATCGCTTTGTTATTACTTTCCTATAGATTCATCAATGGTTGCCTTAGTTTTCTTTTTATATGGTTATGTGCTCTTCATTATTCTGATTATAGATTGTCTTCTCGTTGTAAATTGCATACACTCAGAATCTGATTTCTAAGATAAACTTTTAAAACTTCCCAGTAGTCTGTGGTTATTTGATGAATACAGAAGAAATAAAAGTCGGTATTGTATTTTGCCTGCCTTTTCTTTTACAGCTAGCTCCCTGATCCGTTGTGGTCATAGGTACCCGTAACGGTGGATTGGTAAGTCGGGTACAATAGAAATAAATAGGAAGGAACCAGGGTTACTGGTAGTAGAGTGTTAGGTCACCCGATTAAAGTATATGATAAATTGGAAAAATATGGGCCTGGTACGTGTATGGTGAAATTATTGGCCGGGTGACCTGCGATCTCTATCACCGGCACACCTTTCCCCCTTTTTTGTGGGTCTAAACCTGCGGTATACCAAGTGGGTTACACAGACAGGAATTGACACCTTAGCACCACACACGTATTTCCCTTTCTTTTTCTTTATGCACTATCACGTTCCTTCTGTTTGGAGTGCTGGATGCTGATGATGAGAACCTAGGCAGCAGGCGAGTACCATCCTGCTTGCCTCCTTGGTGTTACTCCCGTGAGGCTCCACCATTCCTCTCTCACACTTTTTCTCCACTCTTCCTCTCCGTTCACTCCAAGATACCCTTTTTGGGGAGGGGAGGGTTGAATAGAGGAGGAATTATTTTGGTCAACAACACAACCAGTTTTTTAGATTCTCTTTTGGTAAAAAGGTGACCCAGATCCAGTAAAGCGAATAGTAATATCGATAGCCGCTTCCTGTACTTACTTAATGATAGTAGCAGGCCTGGATTAGGAGGATTATATTCACCGTAAGAACAGGTCCCGAGTTGTACATGATATAGTGAGAGGGGGACGACCTGTTCTTTATCCCCTTAGCTCCTTGTTGAATGCATGTTAAAATGAATACCAATGATTTTATATAAAGCCCTACCTAGGAAGCAGGTCCCTGGGCCTTTGAAAAATCTTAAAATGAGGACTGATGGCGGTATTTTTGTCTGGGAAAGGGGCAATCCTAGGGGGTACCAAGCCCACATGTGTCCTATGACAGGCTCAAGACACACTAACAATGTCTTTTATATGTCGCTGTTCTGTGTAACCCTGTAACTGATTTAACTTGTATCACACTTGTCCTCGTGTCATTTGTAACTCACTTGTCCTCATGTAAAGCGCTCTGATACCTCCGGGTCTAGCCAGCGCTATATAAAACTCTAAGAATAAATAAAAAAATAAAAACAGCAGACATCCACAGGTACGCATGTACAACGATTTACTGCACAACTTCCAGCTCAGATAGCAACCCAGGAGGGGGCAAAAAACATATTCTAAGTTTTCTCGCTCGTTCTGCTAATTTGAAAGATAACGGGAAGATGACGTGAACAGGAAGAGGGGAGCGAGCAAACTTCCCTTTACAACCATGTGGTCACAAACCAGAGGGGCCTATATTAATAGGACACGCCGCCTATCCCGGAATAGACGCGCGCATCTACAGACCTGTTCTCGAACACTCGTGAAGATTTCAAATTTACTACTGACAAGTACACCCTTTGGGGGATCAGCTGGCATGTGGGGGGGAAACCCCAGTCCCGCAGTTTGTTTTAATCTTATTCAGCACTGCAATGACACCTACTGCCCGATAGGGGCCGCACTTCCTCGCAGCAGGCGCCCCTTGGGTAGTGCAGAGGCAGACAGTGAAACTGTGAGCAAACTGAACGCACATTGAAAATGAGTTTAAAAAACAGCGGGGTTTCCCCGTGTAAGGGCTACACATAGAGTTCACAACTTCACACCTCATGCAGAGTCCCTTTTTCATCTCATTTTGGGAAATAAATCTGATACCCCGCCCCCAAACAAATGTTTTCTGAGAGTAAATGTACTTCATGTGTTCCCAATACACAAGCACCTGCAAAGTGATGGAGGAAAGCAGACATGTTCCACGACCACTTCAGACAGGCTTTGGAAACAGCACACATTAAGTGACGTACACGTTTGAAGCAGGCGCGGCTGTGTACGAAAAATGTGTGCATTCGTGAGACCCCCTCACAGTGAAGCCTGACAGCATGTTCGAGTTTACTTTGAGAAAGTGAACGCAGCACTCTGAAAAAAGCAGACCCCCGGATTGTAATCTGTAATTATTATTTACCAAGCCCCTAGAGGAGTTTAGTAGCAGTGTGCACTATATATCACGTGCCAAACAAATCACTTATGCGAGCTAGCTAAATCAAAAGGGATTGTTTTTAAAATATTCATCTTAAACTGGAGGTTTGATACAAAAAAATAAAAAAATACATGTTTTCCTACTTTCCCCCATAAATAGTAATCTCTCATATTATTCGGGGATGACATTTACCAAAATGAGTGCAGTTCACCTATAGCATCCAGTAAAAAGCGAAATTTTCTGACATACTGTTGATGAAATAGCACAATAATGTCACTGTGCGCCTTAATTGAGATCCAGGTTCAAATACACCAAACTGACCCGGCATTTCACCTGTCCAAAATACATAAAAATAAATCCATATTGATTAGGAAATATGTATGGGAAAAAACACTCAGTCACATCCACAAAGACAAGTGCATGGGTTTGGATAAAAGCTCTTACTTTCCCAGGACTCCTGGTGTATCACAGATATCAAAAGATGTCCGAGAAGACACTCAAAGCAAAAGGAGGGAGTCCCTATGTTCCACAACTTTGGGAAAATTGTGTCAGTACCACTCTTTTAGAAGCACACAGACCCTACACATTACAGAACCACAGTTTAAAGAATAATTTGCTGAATAATGCAAGTACAAAATTACTTAAGGTTAGAACTGATCGTATAATTTATTAAAAATATCATATATTCCTTAGCACTCTTAGTGCTCACAGTGTTCAGAAAATGATACAGGAAGAACCCAATAGATAAAAACAACAATGATAATTACACAAAAATTTATATAAAAACAACAGTTATTAATATACACCAGTTAATACATAAGAGTTAAGGTTAAAAACAGCAATAGTTGTTGCACACAAGTCGACGCAGCGTTTCGGTTTTATTTTTACACCTTCATCAGGACAGTATTCTAATTAAAAAAGAAACATACAGTTAGGATTCACAATAATCACATTTTGTTTTTTTATACATTGTTGTTAAGTCATGTCCATTATACAATTGGAACGTAAGTTCTTCCTAGTACTTTTACAAAAGGGCTGTGTGGTACTTAAAGAGGATACTCTCTTTTTATGGGGGTGAGTTCACTAGAGGTACTAGTTGGATGCATGCAGTACACACAGAGTAATAAAGTACAGCTGTACCTTGTGGTTTTCAAGAAAGGGAATAGCCAGGGGTCCTCTTTTATCAATTCGAGGTGTTCAATCTTCTTGGGCCATTCGATTATGCACTGGCATCAGTACAGTGTATAAGGAAATCTATGGAATAGTGAATAAAGGTCTCACTTTAAATATTATGGGACACAGCGTGAGACAATAGTTCTCAGCTCATCAGGATTGTTCTAATTACCTTTGTGTTTATATTGCACAATCCTTACATCTGAGGGTCGAGGGAGCCACCGTTTTATTTTCTTCGGAGTCTCTTAAAGAGATGATTGTTCTAATTATCATCAGAGAAAGAAAGAGCGGGAAAAAGTGACCATAAGGACTTGATAAATTCTCACCCTCCCCTTTCCCACACAGACGGGTTGAGTTCTGTGGGACTTACCATTTTGAAGTAAAAACATCTAAATGGATGCTCTTGACAACAGCTTTACAGATTGCAGTGTCCGTCACTGAACAGTCGTCCGTTTTGTTATAATTTTAAATCCGTATTTCATCCGGATCTATAATATAATACAATATTCACATTTAGTTGTATTATATGTGCTTACACAGTTGTCATTTTTTTGGACCAAAGTCTCATTTAGGATCTATAGCGGTCACAGAGTTTATGGAGATCTCAAATCGGCTTACAAATCACGTGATTTTGCAAGATATTATGTTACCTAGCTTTGGGGTCTAATTTACATATTTACCGTCATAGCCCTTGTCTGGTTAGCGGCAATACATTGCGGAGCCTCAAGGTTTTATATTAGCGCTTAAGATGCGGCAATTTATGTCACCCTTTTCTAGCCTTAAAGTATTTTAGCTCATGCTCGGTTCCAAGTCATACATTTTAGAGCCTTAAGATATACGGCTAGCGCTAGGAATGCGGCAAGTTGTATGACCCTATATATTTACCCTGCCTGGTTCGAGGCAATACATTGCGGAGCCTCAAGGTTTGTGTTTAGCGCTTAAGATGCGGCAAATTATGTAACCCTTTTCAGGCATTTAAAGTATTTTTAGCTCATGCTCGGTTCTCAGCCATACATTTGGGGGCCTTAAGATATACGGCTAGTGCCGGGAATGCGGCAAGTTGTATGACCCTTTTATCAAACATAAAAGTATTTATTTAATGTTTATACATACATAAAACACTAGGAAATCAAAAAATCTTGGTGACGGGGCCTCTGTTCTTACTAAAGCGAGTCCCGCCAATTACCAGATTACGGATATCCCATAGTTACTATCCTTATTCTTACCTTATGAATGCAGGTCGGCCTCCCTGCTCCTCTCAGAACCCTCGTTTTCCGGTACTTGCTTTCACCCGAGGACTTCCTGTTTATAAGTCCGCTTAGGTATCCGGTCTGTACCCTATTTCCCGCCAGATTTTAATTGGATATCCTGTCCGGTGTGACGTCTTCAACTACATTTGTAGTTTTTATTCATTCTGCGCCGTATATGTGCAGTCGGGTTTAAACTCTAGAACTACTCTGGTAGTTTCTATTACTTCCGCCCTTTATATTTTAAACAGGAGTGACTACCCATTGGTCTTGAACTACATTTGTAGTTTTTTTTGTTCATTATGCGCCGTATATGCGCAGTCGGGTTTGCACTCTAGAACTACTCTGGTAGTTCTTATCACTATCGCCCTATATATTTTAGACAGGCGGGAATAACCAAGTAGTTTAGACCGCTGTATATGCGCAGTCCGTTTCTAACTTAGGAAATACTATAGTAGTTTTTATTATTACCATCCTGTGAATTATCAAGTGGCAGATATGCGACCCTGTTACCCAGTTATAAAGGAAGCCTATAACAGAATCGGGATTTTCTCTTGGTGATACCATCTTCCCTCGTTCTTATTATAGAATTTCATTGAGTCGTTGTTGGTTCAAAAAATAATTATGCAGCCTTTCAAGATCAAAGGGATGTTTCCTTATTTACCACAATTATAATATATTAGTGCATTATGAATTCACGGTTGTTACAAGCACCAACCTTTATTAGAAATGCATGGGGACCTAGATTATTATAGAATGCGTTCCCAGTCTTCTTTGGAATTAAGACCCTGTTTAACACTGTTAAAGCGGGACATGAAAAATTGCTCTCGCTTTTTCCTTTTTATTTCCATATTACCCCCGCGGGCATTCATATATACTGTTTCCAGGCCACACCATGTGAGCTCATGTACTGTATGTTTTGCTGATTGCCAATGCTCTGTTAATGGGGCTCCTTTCTTTTTTGTCCGGATTGAGGATTTATGCTCATTTATCCGTAGTCTAATTTCTCTTGAGGTTTCACCTATATATACTAGATTGCAGGGACATTTAATCATATATATAATGTTCTTTGACCTGCAGTTAATAAAAGATTTTATTCTATGTTTTGCGTTGTTGTGTTCAACATACTCTCCTTTGTTAACTATTGAACAATTAGAACAGTTGCCACACGGAAAAGTGCCCGTAGGTAATGGGGCCTTATCCATGGTCGTTTGTATGAGAGTAGACTCTTCCCTGTAGGTGTGCACTAGTTTATTTCTAAGAGTTTGATTACGTCTAAAAGCAACCATTGGTCTGGGAATCTTTTCTTTATTTTTGTTGGTTATCAAATGCCAATTCCTATATATGATGTTTTTGATTTTATTACTGATGGAGCTATAATTGGTCACAAAAATTAGAGGTTTTTTCTGATCATTTTTATCTTTCTTGTGTAGTAAGTTATCTCTGTTAAAATACTTTGCCCTTTTATATGCATGTTTCACAAGGCGTTTGGGGTATCCTCTTTCAGTGAATTTTGTCATTAGTACCTTAGAATGTTTCTCAAAATCTCTGATATTAGTACAGTTGCGTTTAAGTCTCAAAAATTGTCCAAACGGAATATTATCGCGTTGGCATGGGGGGTGGTGACTAGTATAATGTAACATAGTGTTACGGTCTGTTTTTTTAGTAAAGAGTTCAACTGCTAGTACACCGTCTTCGTGTTTGATCACAATATCCAAGAATTCGCAGCTGCTATTACTAAAACTGGAGGTAAATTTTAAATTACTATCTCCAAGGTTTAGCCATGAGATGAATTCATTCAATAGTTCAACTGTCCCGGTCCACATAAAAAAAACGTCATCGATATATCGAGACCAGTGTGATATGTTTTCGAAAAAAGGTGCCATTGGGTTAAAAATGTGTATATTCTCAAATTCTGCCACATATAGGCATGCCAGACTAGGAGCACAGGTAGCTCCCATGCTGGTGCCCTTAATTTGTTTGAAATATTCATTATTAAACATAAAAATGTTGTTTTTCAAAACAACCTTAACACAATCAATAATGAACACTTCCTGTGGATTCAAATCTCTACTCTCTGTGCTCAGAAGGCTCTCTATCATTGTGATTGTACTATCTTGCGGGATATTGGTATATAGAGCCTCTATATCAAGTGTTACCAATAATTGGGTGTTATTATTAAAAACTAGACCCTCTACTTTTTGAATTATTGCTGCTGTATCTTTAATATATGCCTTTTGGGCTACAACATATGGCTGTAGGAAAATATCCGCGTATTTGCTCAGTGGTTCAGTAAGTGAGCCAATGCTCGATACTATGGGTTTAAGGGGTGGGTTTTCTAAATTTTTATGCACTTTCGGTAATCCGTAGAGTGCTGGTACTGTGGGATTTTCATTGTATAGGAAATTATATTCATCAGTGCAGATCACCTCGTCTTCCTTTGCTAGATCTAACATTCGTTTAATTGTCTTTTTTAATTCTAGCCAGTCATTTCTGCTGACTTTCTGGTAATGTTCTTCATTGTTCAACATGGTGGTGATTTTATCATTGTAGTTCTCCGTAGCCATAATAACAATACTACCGCCTTTATCTGCAGGCTTAATCGTGAGCATGTTACAGTTCTGGAGTTTGTTAAGTGCCTCCTTCTCTTCTAACTTTAAATTATAGTTTAGCCATTGTTTATGGTCTAGGAGGTCTGAGACACTCTTCTCTACAGTTCTCTCGAATGCCTCTATGTCTTTATTAACCTGCCCTAACTGTGGAGTCCACTTGGATTTAGGTTTCAACCCTGATTTGTTCGCTGATGGGATCCTATCTTTGTCTTCAAAGAAAGATTGTAATCTAATCTTACGAAAGAAAGTCTGTAGGTCTCGCTCTAGATTGAATCTATCTATTGGCGAGACTATTGCAAAACCTAATCCTTTTGCTAAGAGTTTATTTTCTGTATCTATAAGGGGAAAGTTTGAAAGATTAATTATGGGGGCTTTGTCTGTTAATCCCAGTTCTTTTGGCTCCTGGTGTTCGGTCTGCGATTGAACTGAGGTTGAGGGTTGAATTTGGCCCTCCCCCTGTTCCTCCCTCTCTGTTGTCCAAATTGTTGGCGCTGCTCTAAAAAAGAAAGGGATTCTCTATCTGACCTTTGGGTGGTGTCTTTGTCCTTCTGATTGTGTTGTTCACTGGACATTTCTGGTTCAGAGTCTGAACTCGTGTACGAGGTATCAAAGAAACGAACCTTCTTTTTTTGAAAATGTTTAGGTTGGTTTTGCCATGGTTTATAATTTTGGGTGTTCTCGCGGGGACGTTCATAATAATCTTTTTGGAGATACGGATAGATATGCTCTGGATTAAATTTAGCGATATCTTTCTTCAGTTTGGTGCTCTTTTTACCAATCAGGTAATCTCTATAACCATTAACATCATTTTTAATATCCTCTAATTTTCTTTTAGCGTCATCTAGGGCAGTACTTTCTTCTAGTTTTAGTTCCATCTCATTTATTTCCTGTCGTTCAATGATGAGGATAGCTGTAGCCGTTTCTATTATCAAGAGCATCCAGTCACGGCTGCATCTGTTGGCTATAAATGTCCAGTTTTCTATAAACTCACGATTATTAATAAAGATACCCGGTTCATTTGTTACTTGGAGTCCTTTGGGGATTATTCCTTTTTTGCAATAGTCAATGAGGAAATCTGAGTGTAGTTCTGTTCTCACTAGCTTTTTCTTGGCGTTCCATAACTTCCGCCATTCCTCTTCATCACAGTTGTCTATTTGGACTGTTGTGATGTTTTTAGTGGTACCATTCACTATTCTATTGAATTGGTCTTCACTATAGCTACGTGTTTTCAAGCTATCCATTATGGTCAGAGCATGGGGATTGCTCAGAGGTATATCCACACCACCTCCCCGGTTAAACAACCGTTAGTTACCAGTCAAAAAATAGAAAGGAGGTCTCCTTACTGTTCCAGTTTAGGGACAAGGAGAGAAATCAAAGCAAAAGGAGGGAGTCCCTATGTTCCACAACTTTGGGAAAATTGTGTCAGTACCACTCTTTTAGAAGCACACAGACCCTACACATTACAGAACCACAGTTTAAAGAATAATTTGCTGAATAATGCAAGTACAAAATTACTTAAGGTTAGAACTGATCGTATAATTTATTAAAAATATCATATATTCCTTAGCACTCTTAGTGCTCATAGTGTTCAGAAAATGATACAGGAAGAACCCAATAGATAAAAACAACAATGATAATTACACAAAAATTTATATAAAAACAACAGTTATTAATATACACCAGTTAATACATAAGAGTTAAGGTTAAAAACAGCAATAGTTGTTGCACACAAGTCGACGCAGCGTTTCGGTTTTATTTTTACACCTTCATCAGGACAGTATTCTAATTAAAAAAGAAACATACAGTTAGGATTCACAATAATCACATTTTGTTTTTTTATACATTGTTGTTAAGTCATGTCCATTATACAATTGGAACGTAAGTTCTTCCTAGTACTTTTACAAAAGGGCTGTGTGGTACTTAAAGAGGATACTCTCTTTTTATGGGGGTGAGTTCACTAGAGGTACTAGTTGGATGCATGCAGTACACACAGAGTAATAAAGTACAGCTGTACCTTGTGGTTTTCAAGAAAGGGAATAGCCAGGGGTCCTCTTTTATCAATTCGAGGTGTTCAATCTTCTTGGGCCATTCGATTATGCACTGGCATCAGTACAGTGTATAAGGAAATCTATGGAATAGTGAATAAAGGTCTCACTTTAAATATTATGGGACACAGCGTGAGACAATAGTTCTCAGCTCATCAGGATTGTTCTAATTACCTTTGTGTTTATATTGCACAATCCTTACATCTGAGGGTCGAGGGAGCCACCGTTTTATTTTCTTCGGAGTCTCTTAGAGAGATGATTGTTCTAATTATCATCAGAGAAAGAAAGAGCGGGAAAAAGTGACCATAAGGGCTTGATCAATTCTCACCCTCCCCTTTCCCACACAGACGGGTTGAGTTCTGTGGGACTTACCATTTTGAAGTAAAAACATTTGTTTTTATATTAATTTTTGTGTAATTATCATTGTTGTTTTTATCTATTGGGTTCTTCCTGTATCATTTTCTGAACACTGTGAGCACTAAGAGTGCTAAGGAATATATGATATTTTTAATAAATTGTACGATCAGTTCTAACCTTAAGTAATTTTGTACTTGCATTATTCAGCAAATTATTCTTTAAACTGTGGTTCTGTAATGTGTAGGGTCTGTGTGCTTCTAAAAGAGTGGTACTGACACAATTTTCCCAAAGTTGTGGAACATAGGGACTCCCTCCTTTTGCTTTGATTTCTCTCCTTGTCCCTAAACTGGAACAGTAAGGAGACCTCCTTTCTATTTTTTGACTGGTAACTAACGGTTGTTTAACCGGGGAGGTGGTGTGGATATACCTCTGAGCAATCCCCATGCTCTGACCATAATGGATAGCTTGAAAACACGTAGCTATAGTGAAGACCAATTCAATAGAATAGTGAATGGTACCACTAAAAACATCACAACAGTCCAAATAGACAACTGTGATGAAGAGGAATGGCGGAAGTTATGGAACGCCAAGAAAAAGCTAGTGAGAACAGAACTACACTCAGATTTCCTCATTGACTATTGCAAAAAAGGAATAATCCCCAAAGGACTCCAAGTAACAAATGAACCGGGTATCTTTATTAATAATCGTGAGTTTATAGAAAACTGGACATTTATAGCCAACAGATGCAGCCGTGACTGGATGCTCTTGATAATAGAAACGGCTACAGCTATCCTCATCATTGAACGACAGGAAATAAATGAGATGGAACTAAAACTAGAAGAAAGTACTGCCCTAGATGACGCTAAAAGAAAATTAGAGGATATTAAAAATGATGTTAATGGTTATAGAGATTACCTGATTGGTAAAAAGAGCACCAAACTGAAGAAAGATATCGCTAAATTTAATCCAGAGCATATCTATCCGTATCTCCAAAAAGATTATTATGAACGTCCCCGCGAGAACACCCAAAATTATAAACCATGGCAAAACCAACCTAAACATTTTCAAAAAAAGAAGGTTCGTTTCTTTGATACCTCGTACACGAGTTCAGACTCTGAACCAGAAATGTCCAGTGAACAACACAATCAGAAGGACAAAGACACCACCCAAAGGTCAGATAGAGAATCCCTTTCTTTTTTAGAGCAGCGCCAACAATTTGGACAACAGAGAGGGAGGAACAGGGGGAGGGCCAAATTCAACCCTCAACCTCAGTTCAATCGCAGACCGAACACCAGGAGCCAAAAGAACTGGGACTAACAGACAAAGCCCCCATAATTAATCTTTCAAACTTTTCCCTTATAGATACAGAAAATAAACTCTTAGCAAAAGGATTAGGTTTTGCAATAGTCTCGCCAATAGATAGATTCAATCTAGAGCGAGACCTACAGACTTTCTTTCGTAAGATTAGATTACAATCTTTCTTTGAAGACAAAGATAGGATCCCATCAGCGAACAAATCAGGGTTGAAACCTAAATCCAAGTGGACTCCACAGTTAGGGCAGGTTAATAAAGACATAGAGGCATTCGAGAGAACTGTAGAGAAGAGTGTCTCAGACCTCCTAGACCATAAACAATGGCTAAACTATAATTTAAAGTTAGAAGAGAAGGAGGCACTTAACAAACTCCAGAACTGTAACATGCTCACGATTAAGCCTGCAGATAAAGGCGGTAGTATTGTTATTATGGCTACGGAGAACTACAATGATAAAATCACCACCATGTTGAACAATGAAGAACATTACCAGAAAGTCAGCAGAAATGACTGGCTAGAATTAAAAAAGACAATTAAACGAATGTTAGATCTAGCAAAGGAAGACGAGGTGATCTGCACTGATGAATATAATTTCCTATACAATGAAAATCCCACAGTACCAGCACTCTACGGATTACCGAAAGTGCATAAAAATTTAGAAAACCCACCCCTTAGACCCATAGTATCGAGCATTGGCTCACTTACTGAACCACTGAGCAAATACGCGGATATTTTCCTACAGCCATATGTTGTAGCCCAAAAGGCATATATTAAAGATACAGCAGCAATAATTCAAAAAGTAGAGGGTCTAGTTTTTAATAATAACACCCAATTATTGGTAACACTTGATATAGAGGCTCTATATACCAATATCCCGCAAGATAGTACAATCACAATGATAGAGAGCCTTCTGAGCACAGAGAGTAGAGATTTGAATCCACAGGAAGTGTTCATTATTGATTGTGTTAAGGTTGTTTTGAAAAACAACATTTTTATGTTTAATAATGAATATTTCAAACAAATTAAGGGCACCAGCATGGGAGCTACCTGAGCTCCTAGTCTGGCATGCCTATATGTGGCAGAATTTGAGAATATACACATTTTTAACCCAATGGCACCTTTTTTCGAAAACATATCACACTGGTCTCGATATATCGATGACGTTTTTTTTATGTGGACCGGGACAGTTGAACTATTGAATGAATTCATCTCATGGCTAAACCTTGGAGATAGTAATTTAAAATTTACCTCCAGTTTTAGTAATAGCAGCTGCGAATTCTTGGATATTGTGATCAAACACGAAGACGGTGTACTAGCAGTTGAACTCTTTACTAAAAAAACAGACCGTAACACTATGTTACATTATACTAGTCACCACCCCCCATGCCAACGCGATAATATTCCGTTTGGACAATTTTTGAGACTTAAACGCAACTGTACTAATATCAGAGATTTTGAGAAACATTCTAAGGTACTAATGACAAAATTCACTGAAAGAGGATACCCCAAACGCCTTGTGAAACATGCATATAAAAGGGCAAAGTATTTTAACAGAGATAACTTACTACACAAGAAAGATAAAAATGATCAGAAAAAACCTCTAATTTTTGTGACCAATTATAGCTCCATCAGTAATAAAATCAAAAACATCATAAATAGGAATTGGCATTTGATAACCAACAAAAATAAAGAAAAGATTCCCAGACCAATGGTTGCTTTTAGACGTAATCAAACTCTTAGAAATAAACTAGTGCACACCTACAGGGAAGAGTCTACTCTCATACAAACGACCATGGATAAGGCCCCATTACCTACGGGCACTTTTCCGTGTGGCAACTGTTCTAATTGTTCAATAGTTAACAAAGGAGAGTATGTTGAACACAACAACGCAAAACATAGAATAAAATCTTTTATTAACTGCAGGTCAAAGAACATTATATATATGATTAAATGTCCCTGCAATCTAGTATATATAGGTGAAACCTCAAGAGAAATTAGACTACGGATAAATGAGCATAAATCCTCAATCCGGACAAAAAAGAAAGGAGCCCCATTAACAGAGCATTGGCAATCAGCAAAACATACAGTACAGGAGCTCACATGGTGTGGCCTGGAAACAGTATATATGAATGCCCGCGGGGGTAATATGGAAATAAAAAGGAAAAAGCGAGAGCAATTTTTCATGTCCCGCTTTAACAGTGTTAAACAGGGTCTTAATTCCAAAGAAGACTGGGAACGCATTCTATAATAATCTAGGTCCCCATGCATTTCTAATAAAGGTTGGTGCTTGTAACAACCGTGAATTCATAATGCACTAATATATTATAATTGTGGTAAATAAGGAAACATCCCTTTGATCTTGAAAGGCTGCATAATTATTTTTTGAACCAACAACGACTCAATGAAATTCTATAATAAGAACGAGGGAAGATGGTATCACCAAGAGAAAATCCCGATTCTGTTATAGGCTTCCTTTATAACTGGGTAACAGGGTCGCATATCTGCCACTTGATAATTCACAGGATGGTAATAATAAAAACTACTATAGTATTTCCTAAGTTAGAAACGGACTGCGCATATACGGCGGTCTAAACTACTTGGTTATTCCCGCCTGTCTAAAATATATAGGGCGATAGTGATAAGAACTACCAGAGTAGTTCTAGAGTGCAAACCCGACTGCGCATATACGGCGCATAATGAACAAAAAAAACTACAAATGTAGTTCAAGACCAATGGGTAGTCACGCCTGTTTAAAATATAAAGGGCGGAAGTAATAGAAACTACCAGAGTAGTTCTAGAGTTTAAACCCGACTGCGCATATACGGCGCAGAATGAATAAAAACTACAAATGTAGTTGAAGACGTCACACCGGACAGGATATCCAATTAAAATCTGGCGGGAAATAGGGTACAGACCGGATACCTAAGCGGACTTATAAACAGGAAGTCCTCGGGTGAAAGCAAGTACCGGAAAACAAGGGTTCTGAGAGGAGCAGGGAGGCCGACCTGCATTCATAAGGTAAGAATAAGGATAGTAACTATGGGATATCCGTAATCTGGTAATTGGCGGGACTCGCTTTAGTAAGAACAGAGGCCCCGTCACCAAGATTTTTTGATTTCCTAGTGTTTTATGTATGTATAAACATTAACTAAATACTTTTATGTTTGATAAAAGGGTCATACAACTTGCCGCATTCCCGGCACTAGCCGTATATCTTAAGGCCCCCAAATGTATGGCTGAGAACCGAGCATGAGCTAAAAATACTTTAAATGCCTGAAAAGGGTTACATAATTTGCCGCATCTTAAGCGCTAAACACAAACCTTGAGGCTCCGCAATGTATTGCCTCGAACCAGGCAGGGTAAATATATAGGGTCATACAACTTGCCGCATTCCTAGCGCTAGACGTATATCTTAAGGCTCTAAAATGTATGACTTGGAACCGAGCATGAGCTAAAATACTTTAAGGCTAGAAAAGGGTGACATAAATTGCCGCATCTTAAGCGCTAATATAAAACCTTGAGGCTCCGCAATGTATTGCCGCTAACCAGACAAGGGCTATGACGGTAAATATGTAAATTAGACCCCAAAGCTAGGTAACATAATATCTTGCAAAATCACGTGATTTGTAAGCCGATTTGAGATCTCCATAAACTCTGTGACCGCTATAGATCCTAAATGAGACTTTGGTCCAAAAAAATGACAACTGTGTAAGCACATATAATACAACTAAATGTGAATATTGTATTATATTATAGATCCGGATGAAATACGGATTTAAAATTATAACAAAACGGACGACTGTTCAGTGACGGACACTGCAATCTGTAAAGCTGTTGTCAAGAGCATCCATTTAGATGTTTTTACTTCAAAATGGTAAGTCCCACAGAACTCAACCCGTCTGTGTGGGAAAGGGGAGGGTGAGAATTTATCAAGTCCTTATGGTCACTTTTTCCCGCTCTTTCTTTCTCTGATGATAATTAGAACAATCATCTCTCTAAGAGACTCCGAAGAAAATAAAACGGTGGCTCCCTCGACCCTCAGATGTAAGGATTGTGCAATATAAACACAAAGGTAATTAGAACAATCCTGATGAGCTGAGAACTATTGTCTCACGCTGTGTCCCATAATATTTAAAGTGAGACCTTTATTCACTATTCCATAGATTTCCTTATACACTGTACTGATGCCAGTGCATAATCGAATGGCCCAAGAAGATTGAACACCTCGAATTGATAAAAGAGGACCCCTGGCTATTCCCTTTCTTGAAAACCACAAGGTACAGCTGTACTTTATTACTCTGTGTGTACTGCATGCATCCAACTAGTACCTCTAGTGAACTCACCCCCATAAAAAGAGAGTATCCTCTTTAAGTACCACACGGCCCTTTTGTAAAAGTACTAGGAAGAACTTACCTTCCAATTGTATAATGGACATGACTTAACAACAATGTATAAAAAAACAAAATGTGATTATTGTGAATCCTAACTGTATGTTTCTTTTTTAATTAGAATACTGTCCTGATGAAGGTGTAAAAATAAAACCGAAACGCTGCGTCGACTTGTGTGCAACAACTATTGCTGTTTTTAACCTTAACTCTTATGTATTAACTGGTGTATATTAATAACTGTTGTTTTTATATTAATTTTTGTGTAATGATCATTGTTGTTTTTATCTATTGGGTTCTTCCTGTATCATTTTCTGAACACTGTGAGCACTAAGAGTGCTAAGGAATATATGATATTTTTAATAAATTGTACGATCAGTTCTAACCTTAAGTAATTTTGTACTTGCATTATTCAGCAAATTATTCTTTAAACTGTGGTTCTGTAATGTGTAGGGTCTGTGTGCTTCTAAAAGAGTGGTACTGACACAATTTTCCCAAAGTTGTGGAACATAGGGACTCCCTCCTTTTGCTTTGATTTCTCTCCTTGTCCCTAAACTGGAACAGTAAGGAGACCTCCTTTCTATTTTTTGACCGAGAAGACACTCACCCACGATTTGACAGTAGCGTGCTCCATCACTTGTGACCTCGCCACATGAAAGTAGGAAATACCACAAGGATGACCTAAACCAATACCCCAAGCTTCCACATCTCCTTCAGCCACAACACCGAACTCCACTGGACCGACCCTCACTACATCCACTTCACCTTCCGGAAACCCACCATGCACCACCCCACCCAACAGATCCCTTGCAGATGCTGGAGCAAAGTCTCCGAAGACCAGCTAAACACCGCCCTCCCCCGAAGCCCACCTGTCGACCCCACCGACCCTGACACCGCAGCCCACAACCTTAGACAGTGGATTGATGACTGCGTTTAAACACCCTCGCCCTGCTCAAGAAACCCGCCAACAGACACACCAACAAGAAAGCAAGTTGGTACACCACGGACCTCAAGGCATCCACACAAACCTGCCGACAACTAGAGAAGAAATGGCACCGCGAACCGACACCGGACAGCTATGCAACCCACAAGAACACCATCCACAGACACCATCACCTCATCAGATCCGCCAAAAGGGCCTCCTTCAAAGACCGCCTAGACAACAACGCACACAACAGCAAAGAGTTCTTTAACATCGTGAAAGAGCTCTCCAACCCTAGCTCCAACACCAACGACATCCCACCTTCGCAAGACCTGTGCGACGCCCTCGCCACCTTCTTCCCTCACAAGATCGCAGACACCCACAACAGCTTCAACACCCTGACCGCCCTGACAATTGCTGAGACCTCCAACCTCACGACCACCACCCTCACCGACCACCTGCTCGCCTGGACCAACATAAACAACAATGGCACCATCAAAATCATGAACACCATCCATTCCGGCTCTCCGTCAGACCCATGCCTACACAACATCTTCAACAAAGCCAGCTCCACCATCGCACCCCATCTCCGCAAGGCCACCAACATCTCCTTCGAGGCTGTGACATTCCCGGAAAGCTAGAAGCACGCAGAAATCAACACCTTACTCAAAAAACCAAAGGCGGACCCCAAAGACCTCAAGAACTTATGACCCATCTCCCTGCTCCCGTTCCCAGCGAAGGTCATCGAGAAGACCGTCAACAGACAACTGACCCGCTACGTCGAGGAGAACAGCATCCTGGATCCATCTCAGTCCAGGTTCCGCAGCAACCATAGCACCGAAACTGCCATCATCGCTGCCACAGATGACATCAGGATCCTACTGGACAACGGCAAAACCGTGGCCCTCATCTTCCTGGACCTGTCAGCCGCCTTCGACACTGTCTGCCACCGCACCCTACGCACACACCTCCACAATGCTGAAATCCGAGACAAAGCACTGGACTGATCTGACCCTGGTCGGTGACGATCGCTCCACCCGCCGCGCGGCTCTCCCTGAGTGTGCCCGGTCTCCCTGCCTGCCTCTACCCGCTCGCCACTGACCCCGGTCTCCCTGCCTGCCTGCCGCTACCTGCTCGCCGCTGACCCCGTGTCTCAGGCTTCCTCTTCTCCTCGCTGCTGCTACCAGTGCTTGCTTTCGTTTCTTGCCGTTTTTCTGTGCCCGACCTCCGTGGTTGTCGCTCTTCCCCTCGGGACCGCTTTCCTGCCTCAGACCCCTCCCCGCTCCCTGCCACAGCTCCCCTGCGGCCCCGCCCCCCTTTTGTCTTCTGTACCCCGATCCCCTTCCCCGCGCCACCCTGCTCCCGCCTCCCAGCTGCTCCTCCCTCCCTCCGGATACTTAAGGTCTGCCAGCGCGACGGGGAGCTGTGACCTGACCTGACCCTGGTCGTGATGGTCGCTCCACCCGCCGCGCGGCTCCCCCTGAGTGTGCCCGGTCTCCCTGCCTGCCTCTACCCACTCGCCGCTGACCCCGGTCTCCCTCCCTGCCTGCCTCTACCTGCTCGTCGCTGACCCCGTTTCTCAGGCTTCCTCTTCTCCTCGCTGCTGCTACCAGTGCTTACTTTCATTTCTTGCAGTTTTTCTGTGCCCCGACCTCCGTGGTCGTCGCTCTTCCCCTCGGGACCGCTTTCCCGCCTAAGACCCCTCCCCGCTCCCTGCCCCGCCCCCTTTTGTCTTCTGTACCCCGATGCCCTTCCCTGCGCCACCCCACTCCCGCCTCCCAGCTGCTCCTCCCTCCCTCTGCGCCATTTATGGCGGAGTCCGCGCGTATGCGCAGTGTGCTCACGCAGCGGGCACGCCGATTGCGCGCCAAAGGCAAGCCCGTCTGCGCCCGTCCGTGCCTGGACCGCGCCCGCACCAGGAACCCTGGATCTCACCGATGCGTACCCGACGAACCTACAACGCCACCAGCCTCCACGCACTCAACACCGGCCGGAACCCCGCCTGCCACGGGCCACCCTGAAACGCACCCTTCACCTGCCAAGAATGCAAATTCACCTTCATCCGTCCCGGACCAGCACCAACCAAGCCTACCAGCAACAAGAATCACCTCAAGTGCATCCTGCTCAACACCCGATCCGTCCACAGGCACGCAGTCGAACTCTGGAACCTCCTAGACACAACAGCACCGGACGTCGCCTTCCTCACGGAAACCTGGATGAACGCCTTATCAGCCCCCGACATCGCCATAGCCATCCCGGACGGCTACAAGATCACCCAGAAGGACCGCAACAACCAGACCGGAGGAGGCATCGTCATAGTCCACAGAAACACCATTTGCATCACGACCAACTCGGAAGACACCCTCACAGCCGCCGAACACCTGCACTTCCAGATACACACCGACCCCAGGACCACCCTCAGAGGCACCCTTATCTACAGACCCCGGGACCATGCACCCAATTCATCGAAAGCCATCGCTGACCTTGTAACCCGCACGCCCTCACCTCCCCAGACTACATCCTCCTAGGAGACCTCAACTTCCACATAGAGAACAGCAATGACAGCAACACCATCACCCTACTGGACAACCTCGGACTCAAGCAACTAGTGAACACCCCTACCCACTACGCCGGCCACACGCTCAATCCCATCTTCTCCTCCAGCAAGCACGTTTCCTTCAGCCACTCCACCGGACTCCACTGGACAGACCACAGCTGCGTCCACTTCTCCTTCAAGAAAACCATGACCCACCACCACCCGCAACAGGCCCCCGCAGAAGCTGGTGCAAGATCACCGCCGACCAGCTCACCACGTCCCTCCGCCAGAATCCTCCCACCTTCACGACGGACCCCACGAAGCAGCCCGCAACCTCGCACAATGGCTCACCGACTGCGCCAACGAACTCGCACCACTGAAGAAACCACCCAGCAGACCGCACAGCAAGAAAGCCTCGTGGTTCACGGACGACCTCATAAACTCAAAGAAAACCTGCTGCTCCCTGAAGAAAACCTGTCACAAGGACCTGACAACAGAGAACATGACAGCCCTCAAGAACGCCACCCGCAAGCACCACCAACTGATCCGTACCACCAAGAGAACTACCTACAAACAGCGCCTGGACAACAACAAGGAACTCTTCAGCATCGTTAAAGAGCTCCCCAACCCCAGCCCCTGCACCAACGACATCACACCCTCGCAAGACCTCTGCAACGCACTCGCCTCGTTCTTTCACCGCAAGATCGCCGACATACACGACAGCTTCGGCGCACAGACCAACCACCCAACCACCCAACCAGCGCACCCAACCGCAACCCTCTGCACCTGGAACCCGATCAACACCGAAGAGACCGCCCACACGATGAGCACCATCCACTCTGGCTCCCCCACGATCCATGCCCACACCACATCTTTAACAAAGCAGACTCCATCATCGCACCCCAACTCCGCGACATCATCAACAGCTCCTTTGCTTCTGCCACCTTCCCGGAGAGCTGGAACAATGCCGAACTCAGCGCCCTCCTGAAAAAACCCACGCGGACCCCACGGACCTCAAGAACTTTCGACCCATCTCACTCCTCCCGTTTCCTGCCAAAGTCATCGAGAAGACGGTCAACAAACAACTCTCCGCCTTCCTCGACACAAACGGATCCCTCGACCCATCACAGTCCGGTTTCCGAGCTAACCACAGCACCGAGACCGGCCTCATCACAGATACCGACGACATCAGGTCGATGCTCGACAACGGGGAAACCACCGCACTCATCCTCCTGGATCTCTCAGCAGCCTTTGACACGGTATGCCACCGCACCCTAATACAACGTCTCAGCGACACCGGAATCCAAGGGGCGGCCCTGGAATGGATCATCTCGTTCCTCGCCGGTAGAACCCAGAGCGTCTGCCTCCCCCCGTTCTGATCCGCGGCCACCGAAGTCATCTGCGGCGTCCCACAAGGAACCTCACTCAGCCCCACCCTCTTCAACGTCTACATGAGCCCCCTCGTGGCCATCGCACGCAAACACAACCTCAACATCATCTCCTACGCCGACGACACACAGCTGATCCTCTCCCTCACCAACGACCAGGACACCGCCAGAGCCAGCCTCCAGGAAGGAATGAAGGACGTCGCGGAATGGATGAAGCTCAGCCGTCTGAAACTGAACTCAGACAAGACAGAAATCCTCATCCTGGGACCGTCCCCCTTGGCCTTGTGGCCACCTGCCCTGGGCACCGCCCCCAAACCCACCGACCATGCACGCAACCTGGGCTTCATCCTGGACTCCTCCCTCATGATGACCAAGCAAGTCAACACCGTCTCAGCATCCTGTTTCAACACCTTGCGCATGCTCCGAAAAATCTTCCGATGGATCCCCACTGCAACCAGGAAGACGGTCACCCAGGCCCTCGTCACCAGCCGCCTGGACTACGGAAACACCCTCTATGCCGGAACCACCGTCAAGCTCCAGACAAGACTACAGCGCATACAGAACGCCTCGGCAAGACTCATCAACTTCCACATGGAGAAAAACAACGACCGCAACACCACCACCCTGCTGGACAACCTCGCCAACCTGGGACTCAAGCAAATGGTGACCACCCCCACCCACTATGCCGGACACACACTCGACCCCGTCTTCTCATCCAGCAAGGACATCGCCTTCAGCCACGCCACCGGACTCCACTGGACGGACCACAGCTGCGTCCACTTCAACTTCGCAAGGACCACGATCCACCACCACCAGCAACAGGCTGCACGCAGGAGCTGGAACAAGATCACAGCCGACCAGCTCGCGTCCTCCCTGAGCATGAACCCTCCCACCAGCACAACGAACCCTAGCCAGGCGGCCACCAACCTCACGAAGTGGATCAGCGACTGCGCAGACGAGCTCGCCCCCCTGAGGACCCCGCCCAGCAGACCCGGTAGCAAGAAAGCCCCATGGTTCACCGACGAACTCAAGAGCTCCAAGAAGAACAGCCGAGCCCTCGAGAGAACCTGGCGCAGAGACCCAACACCGGACAACATGACTGCCCTCAAGCTCGCCACCCGAAAACACCACCAACTCATCCGCGCAACCAAGAAAACTGCATTCAAGGAACGACTGGACAACAACGCACACAACAGCAAAGAACTCTTCAACATCGTCAAAGAGCTCTCCAACCCCAACGCCGGAAACAACGACATCACCCCTTCGCAAGACCTCTGCAACTCCCTCGCCTCCTACTTCCACAACAAGATCGCGGACATACACAACAGCTTCAGCACTCAACCGACGAACACCACGACCGAACCACCGCCCCCCACCACCACCCTCCGCGCCTGGTCTCCGATCAGCACCGAAGACACCGTCCGCACGATGAACTCCATCCACTCCGGATCTCCGACCGACCCCTGCCCTCATCACGTCTTCAACAAGGCCGACGCTGTCATCGCACCCCACCTGCGGGACATCATCAACACATCCTTCGACACCGCTTCCTTCCCAGAGAGCTGGAAGCACGCCGAACTCAGCGCTCTACTCAAGAAGCCATCGGCTGACCCCACCGACCTCAAAAACTACCGCCCCATCTCGCTGCTCCCGTTTCCTGCAAAAGTCATCGAGAAGACCGTCAACAAGCAGCTGGCCGCCTTCCTCGAGACGAACGGATCCCTCGACCCCTCGCAGTCTGGCTTCCGGGCCAACCACAGCACCGAGACCGCCCTGATCGCAGTCACCGATGACATCCGAGCGCTGCTCGACAACGGAGAAAAAGCGGCCCTCATCCTCCTCGACCTCTCCGCGGCCTTCGACACTGTCTGCCATCGTACCCTAGTACAACGCCTCAGCAACGTCGGAGTCCAGGAGAAGGCACTGGAGTGGATCATCTCCTTCCTCGCCGGAAGGACACAGAGAGTCCGCCTCCCTCCGTTCAGATCTGAAGTCACCGAAGTCATCTGCGGCATCCCTCAAGGCTCCTCGCTCAGTCCAACCCTCTTCAACATCTACATGAGCCCCCTCGCAGACATCGCACGCCAGCACAACCTCAACATCATCTCCTACGCCGACGACACCCAGCTGATCCTCTCCCTTACCAACGACCCCGCCACTGCCAGAGCCAACCTGCACGAAGGGATGAAAGAGGTAGCCGAATGGATGAAGAACAGCCGCCTGAAACTGAACTCAGATAAGACGGAAGTCCTCATCTTGGGATCCTCACCCGCCGCTTGGGATGACTCCTGGTGGCCCCCCGCCCTAGGCAGCGCACCCAAACCAACAGACCACGCACGCAACCTGGGCTTCATCCTGGACTCCTCCCTCTCCATGACCAGACAAGTCAACGCCGTCTCCTCGTCGTGCTTCAACATCCTGCGCATGCTACGTAAGATCTTCCGGTGGATCCCCACCGAGACCAGGAAGACGGTCACCCAGGCCCTCGTCACCAGCCGTCTGGACTACGGCAACACCCTCTACGCCGGAACCACCGCCAAACTCCAGAAGAGACTCCAGCGGATCCAGAACGCCTCAGCACGACTCATCCTGGACATCCCCCGCCGCAGCCACATCTCCGGACACCTGAGACCTGCACTGGCTCCCGGTCAACAAGAGAATCACCTTCCGTCTCCTCACCCACGCCCACAAAGCCCTACACAGCCAAGGCCCAGGATACCTCAACAGCCGCCTCAACTTCTACGCTCCCAAACGCCAGCTTCGATCGACCAGCAACGCCCTCGCCGCCGTCCCCCGCATCCGTAGAGCCACCACAGGGGGACGGTCCTTCTCCTACCTCGCCGCCAAGACATGGAACTCCCTCCCCACCCACCTCCGCCTGACCCAGGACCACCTCGCCTTCAGGAAGCAACTCAAGACCTGGCTGTTCGAGCAGTAGCAGATCCCCCTCCCCCAGCGCCTTGAGACCCACTGGGTAAGTAGTGCGCTATATAAATGCGATGATTGATTGATTGATTGATCCTGGACATCCCCCGCCACAGCCACACTCCGCCCATCTGAAGAATCTGCACTGGCTCCCCGTTAGCAAGAGAATCACGTTCCGACTCCTCACCCACGCACACAAGGCCCTTCACAACGCAGGCCCCAAGAACCTCAACAACCGCCTCGCATTCTACACACCAACCCGCCAGCTCCGCTCCGCCAGCCTCGCCCTTGCCACCATCCCACGTTTTCACAAGGCCACCGCCGGAGGAAGATCCTTCTCCTACCTGGCAGCCAAGACATGGAACTCCCTCCCCACCCACCTCCGGCTGACACAGGACCATCTCGCCTTCAGGAAGCAACTCAAGGCCTGGCTGTTCGAGCAGTAGCAATCTCCCCCCCAGCGCCTTGAGACCCTAAAGGGTGAGTAGCGCGCTCTACAAATTCCCTGATTGATTGATTGATTGATTGACTGGACCACCTCCTTCCTCTCTGGTGCAACCCAGAGCATCCGCCTCCCCCTTTCCGTTCCGAAGCCACCGAGATCATCTGCGGCGTACCCCAATCCAAGGATCTTCCCTCAGTCGGACATTGTTCAACATCTACATGGCACCACTCGCTCACTTCGCCCGACTGCACAACCTCAACATCATCTCCTACGCTGACGACAAACAGCTGATCCTGTTCCTCACCAAGCATCCCCTTACCGCCAAAACCAACCTTCCCGAAGGATTGAGAGACATTGCAGAATGGATGAAGATCAGCCGCCTGAAGGTGAATTCAGACAAGACAGAAGTCCTCATCCTCGGCTCCACTCCCTCGGCGTGGGATGACTCCTGGTGGCCGACCACACTGAGAGCAGCACCAAAACCCACCGGCCACGCACGCAACCTAGGTTTCATCCTCAACTCAACACTCTCCATGACCAAGCAGATCAACTCCGTCTCGTCCTCCTGTTTCAACACCCTCCGCATGCTCCGCAAGATCTACAGGTGGATCCCCACCAAAACAAGAGGAACGGTCACCCAGGTCCTCGTCAGCAGCAGGATAGACTATGGAAACGCCCTCTATGCAGGAACCTCGGCAAAACTCCTAAAACGACTACAACACATACAGAATGCCTCCACACGCTTGATTCTCGACATCCCTCGCCGCAGCCACATTACACCTCACCTAAAAGACCTGCACTGGCTTCCCGTCAAGAAGAGGATCACCTTCAAGCTCCTCACGCACGCACACAAAGCACTCCACAACACTGGACCGACATACCTCAACAGCCAACTCACCTTCTACACCCCGAACCACCAGCTCCGCTCCGCCGACCTCACCCTCACCATCGTCCCCCACATCAGAAGAACGAACACCGGCGGCAGATCGTTCTCCCACCTCGCCGCCAAAACCTGGAACACCCTCCCCATCCTCCTACGGCAGACCCAGGACCTACTCACATTCAAGAGGCTACTCAAGACCTGGCTCTTCGAGCAGTAGCAGCACCCCTCCCCTCAGGACCTTGAGACCCTCACGGGTGAGTAGTGCGCTTTACAAATGTTATGATTGATTGAAGTTTGCTATAAAATATTGCTCTCCGAATAGAAACAGGAATACAGTTAGTTAAAATACCTCAGTGTATGCCACTAAGATATCTCTTTTATTGAAGAGGTACCCTGGATATCATTTAAAGAAATTTTTTCTAGGATGTTTGGTAAGTGATAATTTTTCATACATCTATTCCGATCTTTACCTTTCATACAACTAGTGGAGATTGACACGGATTTATATGTCTCTAATGGGGTAGAATCCCCTCCTTTGGGATTTGGGAAGCTTATACCATTTGATCATGACTTATGAGACAATTGGATCGTTGCATTGAATTATTATATGAAAATACTTACATTTTATCACAAAGAGCCCTGAGGAAGTTCAAGTCTTTTGAACGAAATGTGTTGGCTGTTTTTGGCTGTTCTGATGAAATAAAGAAATCAATAAAAATAAAATCTCAAGATATTCATGATTACGGACTAATTAATGGTTGGGTGCACTATTCCACATTGTTTGCTCCCTCCTGTTAATATCTTGTCGACATGTTTCGGCTGCCTTATTCGCTCATACAGGTCATCAGCTTTCTTCAGGGTTAAAGGGAGTTAGGAAGCCCTATCTGTAAAGTGTCATATTTTATTCACAGAAATAAAGAGTAAAAAGGCTCTTGTAGCTCTGCATTCCACTTCCTTCAACTTTTTTTATCCTGCAACATGAAAGCAGTTAGTCAGTCAAATACTGTGACGAACAATCAGCATTGTAATGACGGTGTGGGAAAATATTTAGAGTTACAGAAAAGATAGCAAATTTAGACAGGTCTTGAAGAGTCAAATAGAAGAGCTAGCACTAGAAATCAGACAGGCTCCAGGCGCGAGCAGCAATGGTCATAATACTATTAAAACTTAACCACCATGTTTGGAGAAATACCTCCACAATCCATGAAATAAAAGGGATGGCATGAAGGAAATAACTTTATAACAATGAGAGAGAGAGGGAAGATAACACTCTTAATCCCCCGGATAAGTTTTGTAAACAACAAAAGAGTGTAATTCAATAGGTGTAGGTCAGCACACAAAAGGAGGAAGGTGAAAATGAACAAAGCTCATTGGGTTTGCTCAGGAAGCCCTCACTCACCACCCTGGGTGGTGACATGCTTCATCATCGGGCCCACCGGGAGAAGCCGAATGCCTCCCCGGTGTGCTACTACGCCCTTTTGCGTGCTGACCTAAACCTATTGAATGAAGGAAATAACATCAGAACTTAGTACCCAACACTCAGAATACATTCTAATAATGTTGTCCTCAATGATCATCTTGACTGTTTCTGGAAGTGAATACACTTGGATATCAATATAAGTTTGTATTTGTTGGATGAATAAACTCACATATACAAAACAGCGTGACCTGAAGGACTTTTATTTTTATTTACTAAATAGAAATTTGACCCCAAAATATCAATATTTAACACATAGACAGATTCTGTCTTGAATATCTATCACTATCATATGAAAGGAACGTTTAATAAATGCCAATTATTTCCACCACCATTATGACAGGGGTGGGCACATTATACAACCAATATGCTAGAGGATTCACAAGTTGGTCCCATTGTGCACAAAATAAATCACAATGAGTACAGTGAATATGTACAGAACGGGTAATTCCTATTCCTAACTCCTTCTCCCCAAGTTACTGGACCCTTTTTTTGGGGAAGAAAAGAAGAAATGGCTTTGAATGAGGTGGTCTCACCCACATAATGTGGCATCCTTCATCATTGGCCACCTCATCCCACCCTGTTAAACTGGTACTACCAGGGTGGACTCAACCCAAATGAATGGTGGAGTTCTTAAGATATATTCCTGGATAATTCAGAGATCCAGTTTATAAAAAAAATACCCCAAGGTACACCACAGGTATATCCTTTAATATGCTGTTCCTCTGGTATGATTAAAATGTGAATAAAAAAAATTACTGGATGTTTAGGAGTACCATAGACCCATAATCCTTTATAGTGCCAACATGTTTCTGCCCGCTCTAAGATCAATGCATGAGAGAGGTTAACTGGAAGGAGGGGAGATAATAGGTATTTACGCTGGCCTGGTCTCCTAGACGAATGTGTGAGGACAAAAGTGACCCAATCCTGCCAGACCATAAACTAAAGAGTAGCCCTAAATAGGGTCTTGAAATGTAAAAAGCTCATGTAAGAAATTCTGGTATCTCTAATATATACCTATATATACTTACATACACTCATAGAATCAGAGGGATCCTTTTTACCCAGAAGAATGTCCCTGACCACTCAGTTGGCTCTTCCAAGATCTCCCCCATTAATTGGGGTCAAGTCCGCCTTGGTACCAGCATGGGATGAGGGTGCCAATGATGAAGTATGCCACATCACGTGAGCTAGTTGGCAGGGTATGCCCAGACGTGAGTCCCTTGCTCACTTTGACACTGGATTCAAGCAAGCCTGGCTGATGACGGCTGAATAGCCAGAAACCGGTCCCAGGATGCTTGTTTCCGGTCCAGGGAAGACATGGCTTGGCAGTTCGGGTTGGACTGTTCCCATGAGGCACAGGGTCAAGGCTGATTTGCATATGGCCATGTCTGAACTGGGGTGGTGGAGTGAGCTAAAGAATGATGACGGATTAAACCCAGATCAGTTGACTGGGGGTGAGTGCTTGCAATGTTCAACACTCTGTCCAACATCCCCTTTGGTTTTACATCACGAGTGACACCACATCATCCAAAATATTTTTTTTACCCAAAAGGTGTCCAAAAACCTGGGGACAAGGAGTTAGG
This sequence comes from Lissotriton helveticus, assembly GCF_964261635.1. Lineage (NCBI taxonomy): Eukaryota > Metazoa > Chordata > Amphibia > Caudata > Salamandridae > Lissotriton > Lissotriton helveticus. Next base: position 1,147,376,999 of record NC_136071.1, on the reverse strand, counting down.
AATAGGTAATCCCCATACTGTCAATAGATTCACAGCACTAGTTATGACTTATAATGTGTCTCAAGAGGAAATGCCGTGCCTAAATCCTCTTCTTATTCAATGTGACATGATGACCCGCTGAGACAAAAGCCAAGGGATGGTCACAATATGAAAATAATTACCACCATTATGCCAGGGCAAGCATTATGTCGGGGTTTGACACCATCGTGCCATGGATCTCCTACTTCATCAATAATTACAACCCCTATCCCATGGTTGGTGAGTCATATATCAGGGATTAGCCACCAAACTGTCTTAGATGCCCACATTAGGCAAGATGTTCCATCATGTCAGTGCAACCATTATGCTGGCATTGGACGCCATGCTTAACAGCTCTCCTATAATGCCAAGAATGACTTCCATTATTGGAAGGCCAGCCTTATGTCAAAGGTGGACACAAACATCCCTTATCCCTCGCCCGCAAGAATTGGCATGCCAAGAATCTCAATCAATGTCTTTTCAAGAGCACTTTGAAACTAAGCAGTCGTTCAGATGGTCGTTCATTTGGGCCAAGACTGTAGTAGTGCACAGCGACACTGGACATTTGAGGAAGCCTTATTATGAGAACAAGAAATCCAACAGTGGGCATCAAATATGCCAATAAATGAATTTCTGGAGCTTTGCTACCGGTCATCTAATCTTGAGATGGTTTGGGACCCCTATTAGAGATATAGGTAAGGGTTAATAGTAGCCTTTAGTGCCCAAAGAGCAATGACTAGTAGAAAAGTTTAATAAAAACTTTAGGAAAATATTCTAGCACTAGAATATGATATATCAGCGCTACCAAAAGGAAGCTTGTAGGGAACTCACAAACGTCAGTATTTGGCAGTGAGTAATGGTGAACTACAAGTAAAACTGGAAGAAAGTATTTTGAAGAGGTGGAAAACAAGTAGGCATCAAATGTTTGACTATTATGAAAAAGCAGTTGCTATACTGGCATGGAAGGCTACATCCGAGAGAGCCAAGAGAAGCTAAGAAAAGTAGGTGCGGATGCTTGCACTGAAGGGGAGTCCGAGATTTCAAAACGTTTTAGGCAGGACTTTCAGCGCTTATATAAATGCAAGGGAAATTCAAATACTCAAGAAATTAAAACATGGCTCAACTGGATCAAAATGGCGCTATTAGAGTTGAGCAGGAATGCCAATTCCTTATTAACCCCACCGCTGCTGCCGACGTTCAGCGGACGTCGCGTGCACTACCTTGGTAGTGCCGCGCACGTCGGTTGAACGTCGCGGCCCCGCCCGCGCAATAGAACGTTCCGCACTAGCGTGGAACGTTCAGCACAGGCAAGGGGTTAAAGTTGATAAGAGATATCACAACTCGACAGTAATCATGAAATTAGAGACATGTTTTTATATTGGGATTGCTGGCTTCCATGTATTGTTAACTCATTACAGTTATGTGGTGATGTCACAATGCCTGCTATTGGGGAACGTGTACAGGTGGGGCCACCTTCAACCACCAGCTCAAATTAAGCCCTGGAGGTAGAGGTGAGCGAGCCACTGAAACCTCGAGCCAGATGCCTGGCTCTGCTCGATGTCCTCTGGGAACTCCAGGACCAAACGAGAAGAGCTTTCACAGGAGGCCAAGTGGTTTAGTTGCTATAGATGCAGATGCCGACCATGTAAATTGAGGAACCTGGGTTGAATCCCTGTGTAGAAAAAAATGTGCAACATAGTGGGTGGCGGAATGCTCTTATGTCATTGGGCAAGGTTTGCGGTATGTAAAACTGCCAAGAATAAAATGAGGATTCTGCCTGTCACCCACAGTCTAATTGGATTCTCCAAGAATTAAGGATAAAGCACAAACCTTTGATGTGAGCTCGATATCCCGCTGGTGGCTGACTTTTATAGTATGAAACTGGAAAATCTGTGCTTCATCCCAGCTTCACTGCTTGACCAAATTATGTGATCCTATGCAATTACTGTATTTCATCGACCTACCTTTTTGTTCAATATCACATATGAGAGCTGCTTTACCATTGGTGAGTTCAGTATGTGTGGTGTTTTAAAACTTCTCTTGTTTTTCATCTAATAGCCTATAATAGTGGTTCTTATCCTTTTGACTTCTATGGCCCACCACTCAATCATTACTGGAATACGGGACTTCCCTGCATTAGTAATGGAATCTGGGGCCCCCACTGAGTCATTATTGGAAACCAGTGGCCCTGCCTATGCATTACGATGATTTCAAAATACAGGCAACACACAAAAATACAGAAACAAGCATTCATCACACAAATACACAAATGCTGAAATGTTGTATATAATCCACAAACAAATATAAATAAAAAATCTATATTTTAATTTGAAAGCGAAGGGTTGGAGCTTTCTTAAATTCTATTGAGGTCTCCCATGGTCCATGATATATTCAGTTTGATTCTCTTGCACTGCTCTCATGAATCCATCTGAGGATACTGACTGACTTAGTGTTTAGCCTCCAATTTCAAATTCCTTCACATTTACAGAACATCTTCAATTTTTAAGTTTTCCATTTGTCCTCCTCATTTATATCCACTTTAATAATCTGTTAATATTATTTAATATTCTAGTCATTCTTCAGAATTTGTAGAGCACGGCTGCTACACCCATGAGGGTCTAAAGGCGCGGTCAGATAAATATGCCTGTTCTCCTATCAGTTGAACATCCTTGGCTCAAGGTCCTTCCTGAATTGCTGGAGCTATATTGAGGCTCTGAAGTGCAGGGGGAGGTAGTTCTGGGTCTTAGCTGCCAGATGGGAGAAGAAGCAGCCTCTGCTGTTTGTCCAGAGGCCGTGACGGGTGGCAGCTAGGGATCCAGATCGGAGTTTCCTTGTGGGCTAGTGAAAGGTCATGCATGGATTAAGGTACCCAGGTCCTTCATTGTGTAATGCCTTGTATGCGTGGGTGAGTGGCTTGTACTGGCATCTCTTCATGCCTGGTAGTCAGTGAAGTTTCTGAGGTGAGGGATTTACGTGTTTTCATCTTGGGAGGTCGAGGAAGAGCTTGGCCACTGTGTTCTGGATTGTGTGGAGTTTCTTCATGAGTTGGGCTGTCATTCCTACATAGAGGGAGTTGCCGTAATCGAGTCTGCTGGTGACGAGAGCCTGTGTGAAAGTTCTCCTAGTGTTGGTCACAGGGCCGGACTGGCCTGTACCAGGCACCAGGCATTTCCCTGGTGGACCGTCGGGGTTGGAGGCCGATTTTGCTACAGGGACATTTTTGCAGCATAGCTGCAATATCAGCCGATGTAATGAAATCGGCCGAAACCGGCCATGGCAAACAGCTCGGCCGCACCCCCCAACCCCGGGGGGAGGGGGGCAGCCGAGCACTTAGCCAGGGCCGATTTTGGTTCCCAGTCCGGCCCAGGTTGGTCAGGAGCCATCTGAAAACCTTCCTAGGCATACAGAGCATGAGGACGCAGGCGGTGGACACGGCGCTGACTTGCTTCTTCTTGGCTAGCTGACTGTCGAGGATAATGCTGAGGTTGCAGGCGTGTTGGGTGGGTATCGGGTTAGGCCCAGCTCTGGGGGCAACTTTTTGTTGTTCCAGTGCGTCTCCTTTCCTGAAGATGAGTACATCTGTCTTGTTGCTGTTGAGTTTAAAGACAGTTCTTATTCATCTAGTCAGCAACATCTTTCATGCATCTTTGGAACTTGTCTTTGATGCTTCTTGGATTGTTAGTCGAGAGAGGATGAGTCGGGTGTTGTTATTGTAGGAGATGATGTTGAGTCTGTGGCTTTTGACGATGTTGGCCAGGGGGGTCATGTATGTTTTGAAGAGGGATGGGCTGATGAATGAACCTTGAGGTACCCGCAGGTGATGTTCTTGCGGAGATAGGAGTAGGGAGGGAGGGTGACTTTCTGTGTTCTTCTTGTGAGGTTGGATTCGATCCACTTGAGGGCTGCTTCTTGGATTTTGATCTGGTGGAGGCTGTTAATCAGGGTGTGGTGGGATGCGGTGTTGAAAGCTGCCGATAGGTCGAGGGGGATGAGGTCCACTGTTTATCTGGTCTGGCAGCATTTGAATGTCATCTGTGGCTGCGACTAGAGCTGTCTGGGTTCTGTAGTTTTTTTTTCGGATCATCTGAGTAGGCATTGAGGGCCCCCAGGGGTCCCCCGACCATAGGTTAAGAGCTCCTGGTCTTTAATGTTGCTCTGTCTAAATAGTTTCATGGCTGTTCCCACGCATGGACTCATAGGACCTGGTCACAAGTTGATGTGTTATTCATGTCACATGTAAATAATGATACCACAGGGGACGTTATTTATTGTGTGCAATAAATTACACCTATTACGAGTTTTTGGGGCATAACTTACTTGTGGAATTTGGTGTTTACCACCCCAAAATCTGCACGGTACGGTAAATACAGAACACTTTTCCCAGTCAAATTTTGGCAGGTTTGAGCTGCAAAAAGTAAACAGGTGAGATATTTAATGCAGTTAATTATCGGATGCATTAAACACAGCGAAACTTCTAATTCCGCCCTGCCACGTAAATTGGGGTTTACAGTACACTCAGATCGAAATTAACCGACCCACTCGTAATCAGGACCATAGCGCCTACAATTGGGGACCCCCGTGCGCTGCAGGGGCCTTTGTTACGCTTCTGTGTGCCCCCCTCCCCATGAAACCGAAGATATCCAGCAACTAATGCATTTTCCTTACACCCCCGCCCCAGTCCCTGCTACCCGTGGGCCTTAGCTAGACATGCTCATATTAATCAATGGGTTCCAAGAATTTACGGTTTCACCTCATTCACAAGAAGGACCGCGTGTTCGATCTGCTGCGACATTCATCAAACGTCAATGTTAATTGGCAGCCACCCGCAATAAACTGTCAAGTGACCCCACACCAGGGATGACACTTTCAGACAGCCTGTTTTTTTCTTCTTTTTATTACCAAAAACACTTTTGCATGCTAGGTCAAACAGTCACAGTTTTTTTCTTCTAAACTACAATTCCCAGAATGCAATGTTGACGGCTGACCATGCAGGGCTGGGTGGCGGTGTAAGAAGGAGTGACTTGAGGCTACTTCACATTTGATTACCGCCGTGAGAACCACATTACATGTGCCCCCTGCTAGCGCTATTGTGGACTTGTGACGCCTACAATCGAAGGGCAACTTTCGCATTCACTGTGAGGATTGTGACTGAACAGCAAGCAACCTTTTCGGTAGTTTCAAAGGTCTAATGCTTTCCGATTCCATGCCAGAACAGATCAGCTCGTTCTGTGTTTTTCTATGCACTCTGGAATCGGCAGACATTGAATAAAAGGACTACAAGTACCAGAATGCACGTCGAAAAAAGTAACCTGCCCGGCCTACATTTACATGGAGATGTGAGACCACCCTGACCTATACCGGGTCGTTGCTGTCTTCAACTGCACACAAAAGATAAGCAACGGGCTGACCCAGGCCCCCCGCAAGCACTGGTAAACAAAATACATTGTTAACAGCTGGCTTTAGCCAGACCTAAAATCAGGCGCAGTATGTGCTAAGGGGCCATCATGTCGGAAGTTGTTTCACCCTTAATCTGTCATTTTGTCTTTTCGAAGATCGGTTTAGAAGTGTTACTTTAATTTAGTTTTTACGGAATATTTGACATTCTAGGTTTTCATTTTTACTTGTAGGTGTATTGTATGCAAGTCACTTTGTAAATATGTTTATGTAAATTGCGAGTTTTGCTCCCTCGTTACCTCTACCACGCTGAGAGACCCCTTGAGGCTGAAGATCACTTAAAACCATCTCACCTTCACGTTTTACGCTTAAATCGATCATCGCCCCCATAGACCCCTTTTCTAAAACACCAGCGCGTGGCGGACCCCAAATTTTCAGCTTTTCTCGCGTGGTGTTTATTGTTGCGAACAGGTAGTTTCAAGTTTCTGTATTCTCTCTAGGTACTGCTATTTTTAGTTTTAAAAGGTTTGCGTCAAAGTGAAGGAAAAAACTCTTCCTAAAGCATTGTAAACTTATATACGGAGAGCTTTAATTCGGAATTTGTATTTCCAACTGCGAACTTGCAGGGGGTGGTGGGCGTCAAAAATACATTTTTTACCCAAATTCGAGGACTTGCCACCTTTTCCCATAGTTAAAAAAAAAACACAGACATCCCTCCTGTTCGCGTTAAAAGGAAATTAAGACACCTCCCGGAGTTCGCTCCACACTCTGGCACTTATGATCCTGTGAAAGCAGAAGTGGAAATACTAACGTTTTTCTGGTAACTTGTGCCGCATAAAGGAGCTGTGTCAAGGCCGGGGAGCGGCGGCTGCAGCCGGCTTGTGAGGCTAATGAGGTGAAAACGCGTGTTTTTCCAGCAGGGTGAAAGGTCAGCAGACGGCAGCTCCGGGTCAAAGCTTGGCCAGTTTTGCATCTGACCCAAAACGTCAGTTGTGCGTTAATCGGCGCTAAAGTGGCGTTAACGACCGCCTAATGGGCCGATTTGAGGCCTTCGGGCCCGGAAAGCCCCGGCCTCGCAGTGGTACCGCCCCTTCCCTCAGTGGGGCCGCTGAGACGAGATTAGTGCGAGCCTCGGGGCCTGTGGATTAAACAAAAAAGGGAAATTGGAACAAACGATGACGTCAAACACTTCCTTCTCTCGAGTTAAGCCGGGACTGCCCGCCCCAGCGATTTTCCACTTCGCACTTATTGATCATTCATCAGCCTCGGCCTTCAAAGGAGCCAAGGACTCACACCTCTTCCGGCAACAGATTTAAACATTTGACGTCATATCTTTATATAGTGCCCTGAAGTTTCTCAAATCCAAGCGATCGTAGATTATCACGTCCAGATTCTTTACTTTGCATGCTGGGAGTTGCAGTTCTTATTTTATATCGGGATAAACAGGACAACAAGTGCCAGAATGCCAAGAAAATACGGGTTGGTGTAAGATACTCACGCATGGTCCGTGTAAACCTCAGAGCTCTATTGTAAGAACTGCTACAACGCCTCTTTGGGTTATACTAAGGTCAAAACGTACCCGTTTGCACCCTAAGTGTATCAAAAGTAAAGGTTTATTAGACATCTTGAGAGGACATATAAATACTTTTCCTAAACTGGTTAAATACAAACAGTTTCGCATGCGCAAGGGTCTCATGTCTGTTCGTGACTGGTTATTCCAACCCATTTGTTTTCTTTGCGCTCAGATGTGTGGCCCAGATTTTATAACGAAATAAACCAGACTACGAGTCCCAGAATGCCAGAGGCATGTGGGAAATTTGAGAAGACTGGGATGCATTTTTTATCCAGACAGGCAGCGCTGGACGTACACACTACTATCAGTGACATCAGAGGTCCAAAGTCTCATAATTCCACGTGTGCGAAGTTAATCCGGGCGTGTCTATTTCTTTGCATTTTTGGAATTGTAGCCCTAAATTAATTACCGATAAATAGGACTCCATGTACCAAAATGCAAAAAATAAAATAACAAATAAAATCTCTGGACACCAACTACTCACACATGGAATCGGGAAACACACAGCCCTGTGGCATTAGAACCAGAATGCCACTGGGATAACAGCAAGTGACACCATGTGTCCTGTCAATCAGGGTTACCCATCGCGCCCTCTGATTGGAAGCTGTAGGGCCTGATTCTTAGTTTGGCTGATTTCCAGGTGCTGATAATGATACCCTGGGGTGTGTTATTTATCGGTTGCAGTAAATAGAACCTATTACGAGTTTCTGGGGAATAACAGGCAGATTTATGTGCATATCACACCAAAATCCGCAGTACGGGAAGTACTGTACACTTCTCCCCATGTAAATTCTGGCAGGTTTGACCTGCAGAAATGTAACACGGGGTGAGATAAAGTGCCCGGTAATTACCAGGTGCGGTAAATTCGAAGCAACTAATAATTCCGACCCGTGTGCAAACAGGGGTTGACGCAGGGGTCGGACAGCACCGACCCTGTTCGACCCGCTAGGCTACATTGCCTAGTCCTGAGATTTAGTTTAATAATTCATTCATAATATTTCTGTTAGTCCAATTGGCTCCCCGGAAGCACAGAAAGACTACAATAACCAGAATGCATTGGCTTCATAAATAAGACAGGAAGTGCGTTCATTCTACATGGAGTCCTTTAGGAAGGTGTCTCGCGTGAGAGGTGATGTCTCGTAGATTTACATGGAACTTTAGTTGACCAGAACTCCTGAATGTGCTCTCTCATTCCTGGACCAGTGCATTCAATTTGGCCATACATGCCACTTTTAACCTCGTTCAAATTTCTCCAAACAACCAATCACCTTCCAGATCAGGCCAGACTGGATGGCTTTCTGGTAAAAAGAGAGCATTACAATATGCAGCAGGCTTGACGAGGCTTCTTGCCCCCTTATGGCCTGAAGTTTGCTCGCACAACTGTAATGTAATGTAATGTATGTGTCTTGTAAAGGGCACTGCTGCCCTGAGGCATCGTGGCGCTGTAGACCGCTGGGGAACCCGTCCTGGCTACCCCTGTGAGATGGTCCCTACTGGGTATCTCCAAGGTGAAACCAGGCATCCCCGGCGAATGTGGGGGGGCCGTTGTAGAGATGAGGCAAGCTAATGCCCAGAGTTGCCGAGTGTGATCCCTGGTTAGAGTAGGCACCGAGGCAAGAATTATCGAGTCCGCTGACCCTGGTCCACGACCCTGCCGCGTCAGGAATTGAACCCTGGTCCCGGGACTTCTCTGCTTCCGGGTCTGCCGCCTCTAACCAGTGAGCCACACCACTCCACTCATACGTGTATGTACACAGAATAGGGCCGTCTTTATTTACAAGGTAAATTGGAAAGTATTTGCAGAAATCACCAATTCATAGTTCGCATTAACATGTTATAGAATATTTTAAAATACTCAAGATGCCTCAAGAAACAGCTTGGTAATATTGAAGACACCAACTGCATCATCACATTTGTGGTCAATTCACCATATCGCTCTTACCACCATTTTTTGGGAGTTCAAATCCTTATAAGATCTTCAAGCAGATAGGTTTTCACCAGAACATACGCACAATAAATCTGATAGTTTGCTTCTGTGCAATATAATGGAAAGCAGTGATACTGGAGATGGGCCACGTGTATGTGGTTTTTGTTGTTTTTAAAGCAGCTTTCGGCCTATAATTTCTCGCCACAAACTCTGATGTGTTCTAGTTACCCATGTATTTTCCACCTACACACAAAGTAAATGTGTATTCAGGTATGTGTCCATCAAAGGGCAAGTGTCACCGGGGCCTAGCTGACTCCACCTGCTCCACACATCTGCAATTATTTTTAAGCCCGTTTTCACGTGGCTTAGTGTTTACTTTTCAGAGGGAGGTGGAGGGTGGGTCTAGGGATATGAGGGAAGGCTTGCTGTCACAGAAAGAACAAGACAGGCTTCCAGGTGAAAGTGGAACCAATAGAACATAGAGGATGCCTATACCAGGGCGTGGCTGCTGCTTATCAGAACCTGAGCTGTTGTGTGGACCACTAGCCGTCCAATTACAAACCAGCACTGGTGTGGAGGCTTCAAGAGAGGCCACTGCCAACCACATGCACTAGGGGTTAATTTTGCTAGCTGACCACTCTTGGAATAGGACTGGATCCAACTGTAAAGAGCTCCCATGCATGTTCCCAGCTCTAGATAGGGCGCAGGCATCCGTGGGAAAGATGGAGTGACTGTAGCTTAGAGCTTCTTGGCTGTGCTGCAGTAACAGGTGTTGCCCTCGGACCCGAGCCTTCCAAAAGGGTCGAAGTATTTGAAAAGCGTAACTAACCTTTTGCAAAGCTGTAGCTGTTCATTACTTTCTGAAACTCACTGGCCCTGGATAGGTGTTCCCTAATTTCGGTATTTTTACAAAAGTGCCGATTTCGCAGGCCCTTTTGTAAAAATTGCAGCATTTTTACAAAAATGCCGATTTCGCGGGCACTGTTGTAAAAATTGCGGCATTTTTACAAAAGCACCGATTTTGCAGCAAACCACGAAATCGCGAACTCCTGGAGGGTCTGATAAAGGGCTCAGTATAGCTCTTGGAAAATCATTGCAACGTTCAACACTTAGTAGCTTGGCTACGAGCAGGCAGGCTTAACTTCTAAGACAGAAATGTAAAACATTTATAAACACCAAGTCAGTAAATATTTAAGACACAACACACAATAAAAATCCAATACCAGTTTATAAAAAAAGGAAATATTTTTATCTTTAAAGTGACTCCAAAACGAAAAAATCCAATGTAGGGAACCAGAGATATGAATATTTAAAGATTTAGCACTATACAGCACATAGAAACCTACACCACCTATTGGGACATCTGGTCAAGCTAGACTGGTACAAAGCCTGCCCTGGAGCCGTGTGTGGCTACGCCTCGTGGTAGATCTCGGGCAAAGTTTTTACCTTTTGACTTAGAAACTTTTCTGGAGTTTTTCTTCCCGGGGTCGGTTGAAGCTCTCAGCCAATCAGGATTCAGTGAAGGTTCACCGGCTTGCCTTCCGAAGAGCTTCCGGTCAAACTTGTGGAAGTCTGACCTCTGGAGCTTCCCAGCAGGATGAACCAGAGATCCAGGCCAGCATGCAGTTGAAGATGGGTGGCTTGACTCTTGCGGTTGGTCTTGGTCACCTCTCCTATGTTCGGACGTAGAAACTTTTACAGAGCTTTTTCATCAGGGGTCCCTCATTGCTCTTCACCAGTCAGCTTCCATGAGGGTTCGCCGGCTTGGGTTTCAGCTTACTCCCAGTCAAACTCTGGAAGTCAGACCAGCTGGAGCTTTTCAGCGGGACAAATTTAGACGGCAGGCTGGCTCGCAGTTAAGGGTCACCGACTTGGCTGGCCATGTCGAGTCGGTCCCCTTATGGAGCTTTTCTTAAAAGTTTCTCCAAAGTTCCCCAAACTTCTGGAACTTTTTCCTGAAGTTCGCCAAAGGGTCCCAACGTGTCCAAAACATACTCCAATGGGTCTAGAAGCTCCAAAATGGTTCTTGAAAGTTTGGGACTTCTGTTCCCACAACCCACTTGGACAAAATCCGGACAAATCCACTGGTAGTACTGCAGGCTGAGGATTAAAATCAAACTTCCCAGCATGGACCCATCTTCATCCCTGAGATTCAAGCAGCAGATCTGAGAGGCTCTGCCCCTCTCAGATACGTATTCCAAGTTCTCTGGGTCAAATAGTAGGGCACTCCTGTCCAATGAGGTGCAGGGCAACACCCGAGGGTATGAATACATCCTCCAAAGTGTGGCACTATTTTCTCCCAGAGAGCACAATTTCTCCAAAATCCATCATGGCTGATTTTCCAGCAGGGAGAAAAGAGCTGGCTAAACACACCTCCAGGATGGTTAATCTCCATAGTCTCTCCCCCTTGATCTGCTAATTCCTTCCTTAATCCTACCATTATACACTAGGGACTTAACACCATCGATGCTGGTGACGGAACCACTCCGTCACCAGTCACGGATGCGCTGTGCTGGTGACGGAGTGGTTCCGTCATGGCCAGGCTGCCGCGCCTGCGCGGTGCTGATTTTGCGCCTGCGCGGTGTGTTCTATTGAGCGGGCGGGGCTGTGACGGAACCACTCCGTCACAAGCACAGCGCGCCGAGGCTCGTGACGGAGTGGTTCCGTCACGAGCATGGCGTCGCCATGCGGCCCCCCTCCCCTCTAGCGCGGTGGCGAAATTACCACAGCAGCCAAGGGGTTAAAGGTAGTTTAAATCCCCCTTCCCTATTATGTACTGGGCCTTATAGGGGAGGTCATCCCAATCATAGGGGTACCCTACTCCATAGTGTACCCTAGTGAATGTAGGTGTGTCACTGTATTCTAAGTGTCTCTTTCCGTCTAGCACTGGCAATGGTTAGGCAGAGCCCAGGGTCCGTCAGAGTCAGTTACCACAAGTTCAAGTTAGCAGAAAAGTTGGGGGGTGCCCAGGGCCAGGATGACTTTGCAATACTTACCAAAGACAATTTGGGAGAAAGAGCACATATGCTGGGGTCCTGGTTAGCAGGCTCCCAGCAAACTACAGTCAAAACATACTGACACCAGGCAAAACGTAGGGGTAACCATAAAAGAAAGATCCTACTTTCCTACATGGAGCATTTCTGGCACAAGGAGACCTATGCCAGCACGCCATAATTTAAGACCAGCTGGCAACACTGCCCAGGCTTCCATCAACCTGATGCAACAATCTATACCCTAGAAGGCCCTCCTTCCAAGGCTCTCTGCCTCTCTCCTTCCAGTGTGCTCCAGCACTGTGTCCTTTCAGGCTCCTGAAACTCTCACTTCTGCCATACTCTCACTCCCTTCTTTCAATCTACTTTTACATTTCACTCCCTTTGGGATGTCACAGCACTCACTCCCTTAGGGTGCTTGCAGCTTTCTTTACACCAGTAGTCATATTGAATCCCCTCTCTCTGGGTTCATTAAAGCGGTCCAATTACCCTATTTTATAAAGCAGATTTCAATTAGTAATATTTGTAGGCCATGTCACTATGCATACCGTGGCTTATAAAGTAAAACTCCAAGTCCCAGAGTGCTTAGTGCCTTTGGCTAAAACATTATTTGATCAACATTATGCTTATTAATAAGCTGGCAGCTCTGCTTGGGGCTGTGGCGCTCACCCAGCATTACAGCTGCTGAGCTCGGCTTGAGTGCACTTACGATTGCGAAATTTGTGGCCACGGACTCTGACCTCCGGGCCCAAATGCTCCTTGTTGTTCCCCTGCAACATTTGGCACTTTAGAAGTATATCAAACAGCAGGATGATTGTGGATGAACTTTATGACAAGACCAACGTAAATTAAACTTATTCCATGGCCTCCTGTTTCCAAGGCTTTGCACACTTTCTCACACCAGCTGATTCCACATCTGGAGGGAAAGTGCTGGAAGTCATTGAGGGAATTTCTGGCACCCTAAGAATAGAGAGAAGTACGGGTTTTAAGGGCCCTTGTCTGCAGCCAGTCTCCCTCTTTTTGTGCTCTGCCTCTGTCCGCCTTGACTGCAGCATGTCGGCACTACTCCCATGCAGCCCTGTCAAGTGCCATACATCAGGGGTTAGACTAACGCAATTTTATGGCACGACACGGAGGCCAACATTATGCAATAAATCCTTTATTGCCACCCTTCAGCAGCAAGAAAAAAACACAACATGTTCTTAGAATACAGAATATAGAACTTCTGAGAACATTCCAAACTCAATAAAACTCCTCTCTTGTATGTACTCTTCCTTCTTTTATTGCTGCTGCTCAAAGAGATAAGTACAATTTATTTTCTCAATAGAGATTAAATAAAATAATAATAATAAATAATAAATAAAAGAGGAGCTTGATGATTTAGGCTCTTATAAAATTGTATAAATAGTATAATTGATTTCATTTAGGAATTGTATTTTAAAATGTTATATTTAAGTAACTTTGCCTTTAAAATAATGAAGGTTGTTATTTCCTTTTACATTATATGTATTTTGTGTAAGAATATCTTAAATATCCTCAAGTTTTAAGACTTAAAAATATATATGTGCCCTTTTACTCGTATAAAACCATTTCTTCTCATTTTTAACCTGTATGACTAAAGCGATATATCAGGTTTGACAAAGATGTTTGATAAATAAATTTGGGTTAGTTATCTTATTTTGAACGTATATTATTATTAGTAATGCGCTTTTGATCTTGAAGGCTCGAGCGCTCGAGCGCTTACCGTTAGTTTTTCATTTTGTAGCGCGAGTCAATCAGTTGTAGGACGCGCGAGTCAGAGGGTCTCGTGCGTGAGGAAAGCACGAGTCGACGGAGCTCGAGCTTCTGTGACGCATGGATCCAATGCGAAGTTACAGAGGCTCTCCTACGCGCGCAGTGTGATTGTGACTATTTGGAAACGCTAACGAGGGTATTTTGGCATACGGGAGCCTTGTTACTTTTGACGTTACTAGGCAACGAGCTCTCAGACGAGAGAACGTTTTTCCTTGAACACGAAGGGCATAATATTTCCTCGTTTTCAGTCAAATCGTTTGGACATAAAGAGAGTTTTGTGGTCTAGCGGACCTTAATTAGTTTGAAGAGTCTTTTGAAAGATTTAATGTTTGGATTTGGACAGAAATAATTTTAATATTACTTTTTTGTGATAATTAAATATTTAGTTTTAGTATTAAGATGGAACAAGGTGAAGGCTCTTTAGATGAGAGGATTAATAGAGCAATTGAAAAGATTACTACAGAAGTTTCATTACGTATGGAAAAGAAACTAGAGTTGATGTCTGTATCTAAGTCTGGGACACAGGAGGAAGAAGGTTTTTATTCTGCTATGGAGAATGATTCTGCGCAGAGAATGACAAAAAAGGCTTCAAGGAAAAGGAAACATGTTTCTAGTAGAGAGGAACATGATTAAAAATCAAGAATTACTAATGTGGAACATATTTGCTGTTCTGACAGGCAAAAAGAGATTGCTACAGGCAATAAGGAAGGGCATGTAAGAGGCCCAAGAGAAGATAAGGGTCGTAAACACAAATATGTTGTGTGTGAGGATTCCTCTGAGAGTGCAGAGGTAGAAATCAGCTGTAGTTCTGATTTTGATTCAGATGACGAGTTGCAAACTAAAAGATGCAGGAAAGAGAGTTTGGCAACAGAAGGTGATTCTATAAAGGATCCAATGGGCGATAGCATGTTTGATCCACTTTTAATTAAACATCCTTTCTCTCCGGAGTGGACTCCTTCTGAACATGTTGTGAAATATTTGGAATATAGGATGAGAAGAGAAATCCCTAAAGAAGTTAGGGTAAGACTGAGATCAGAATGTCCACGACCCTTAGTAGATAATAAGGTGTTAGTAACACCAGAACTTGATTCAAAGATGATTGCTTTTATTGCTAAAGGAGGTCGTGATCCAAGGAAAGGTATTGACAGAGGATTGAAATCCTGTCAAGATAGATTATTAGATGTTGTAGGACCAATAGCCAAGATTTTTGATATGGCTGAGGAAGCCAACGTGAATAAAAGTGAGATTGATGTACAAGAATTAAGGGAATGGATTCAAAGAGTTGTCTGTTTGCTAGGCAACGCGAATACAGCCCTTTCGATTGAGAGGAGAAAGAGTTTATTACTTAAAATCGACCCGAAGTTAGTAGACCTTGCTATTAAGGAAGAAGGCCCATTGGCGAAAGGGCTTCTTTTTGGTGATGAGTTTATTAAAGAATTATCGAGATATGTGGGTGCTTTTAGCAGTCTACAAAAATCACAGAGAGAGATCAAGAAAGTATTCAATGAGCGTGTTTTTGGCATGGCCGGGAGAACGAGGGGCCGGTTCCCTGGCCGGGGTCAAGGTATTACAAGAGGCTCATTTTCAAGAGGTTTCGGAAGAGGCTACTATGGTCAGCAGTTTTCTAGAGGAGGATTTTTCCCTCAGAGACAACATGGAAGAGGAAGATTTAACAGGGGAGAAAGGCGTGGCAGAGGTTCAGCTGGTAAGTCGAGACCTTTCTGCTATCCATGTAAAATTGGGCGGCAGACTTGCCCAATTCCTAAATGTTTGGAGGACTATAACAAAGGATCCTTGGGTGTTAGAAACAGTTCAGGGTTTCAGGATAGAGTTCATAGATTTACCAGTT
This sequence comes from Lissotriton helveticus, assembly GCF_964261635.1. Classification (NCBI taxonomy): domain Eukaryota; kingdom Metazoa; phylum Chordata; class Amphibia; order Caudata; family Salamandridae; genus Lissotriton; species Lissotriton helveticus. The sequence goes on along the minus strand of NC_136071.1, from coordinate 1,147,361,454 downwards.
CAGGAAAGGATTCCAAATCCAATAACGTTTGGAAAGGATCAGTTAGATTTGATAGACATAGAGGTGAGAGAGTTGATTCAGAAAGGTGCAATTGTGGAAGAAAGAGAGAATGTGGAAGGCTTTGTAAGCAATATTTTCTTGGTGGAGAAAAAGGACAAAGGAGGTATGCGTCCTGTAATAAATCTGCGACAACTGAACGATTGGGTGGTTTATCACCATTTCAAAATGGAAGGGATTTATCTTTTAAAAGATATTTTGATAAAGAAGGATTGGTTAACAAGATTGGATCTGAAAGATGCTTATCTAACGATTCCGATTTGCAGGGAACATCAGAGATCCCGTTCGGTCTGTCTTCAGCCCCGTGGTGCTTCACGAAAGTACTACGTCCGGTGGCAGCCTACTTGAGAGAGAGAGGGGTCAGGTTGATAATTTATCTAGACGATATTTTATTGATGGATCAGGACAGAGAATCTCTTCTTTCTCATACGGCTTTGACAATCAAATTAATAGAGTCGTTGGGTTTTGTAGTCAACAGAAAGAAATCTCAGTGTACCCCAAGTCAACAGACACAGTTTTTAGGTTTTGTAGTGGATACAGAACAGGCCATGTTGAAACTACCAAAGGAGAAGTTGAAAAGGATTCGGAAAGATTTAAGGAATGTGTTGAGAATGGACAGTATATCCTTAAGGATGTTGGCTCGAGTTGTGGGTCTTTTGTCTTCAACAATTCAGGCAATTTTTCCGGGTCCCTTACATTACAGGGCTCTTCAGAGATTGAAAGCTTATCATTTAAGGTGTGGTTTGAAATATTCAGAGAATGTGTGTCTTTCGCAGGAAGCGAGACAAGAGTTGGTTTGGTGGTTAAGGAATATGGATGCATGGAATGGGCGTGCAATATTTGGGGAGAATGCAGATCTGGTTATAGAATCGGATGCAAGTATGGAAGGCTGGGGTGCAAGGTGCGGTTGGCTGAATACTGGAGGTCGTTGGACGAATCAGGAAAGAGATTTACATATATATTGTTTAGAATTGTTGGCAGGATCTTTCGCTTTAAGATGCTTTGGGGATCAGACTTCGAATTGTTCAGTGATCTTGAGAATGGACAATGTTTCTGCGGTACGATATGTGAACAGGATGGGAGGTCCTCGTTCAAAAGGTTTGGCAGACATAGCAAAGATCTTTTGGGAGTATTGTTTGGAAAGGAATATTTTTGTTCAAGCAGAACATATTCCAGGGAACTCGAATTCTGTGGCAGATTGGTATTCCAGGAACTTTTACGATTCAAGCGATTGGATGTTGGACAGACTAGTTTTTATGAAGTTGAACCAGTTTTGGGGACCGTTTCAAGTGGATCTCTTTGCGAACAGGGTAAACAGACAGGTAACCAGGTTTTTCAGTTGGCATCCAGATCCGGATGCGATGGGTGTGGATGCATTTCTGCAGGATTGGAGAGGTCTAAGGCCATATGCTTTTCCCCCCTTTTAAATGATAAGCAGGGTGACAGGAATGGTCAGGAAGTGGAAGGAGACAGTGGTTCTGATAACCCCATTTTGGACCTCTCAGGCGTGGTACCCTATGTTATTAGAGATGAGTGTGGATTTTCCAATTCTTCTCCCTGTATTCAAAGAGATTTTACGAGGTCCTTTAGGGGAATTTCACGATTTGGTGACATCAGGACGTCTGGTTCTACTGGCTTGGAGGCTTTCAGGAGAGTTTGGAGTAAGCCAGGACTTTCATCAGAGGCTAAGAAACTCATTGAGGAATCATGGGCTCCAGGTACAAGGAAGGTTTATAGGTCAGCATGGAATAGATGGAATGGTTGGTGTGTGGAAAGGAGTATGGATCCCGTTTCAGCAGATGTAGTTGATATCTTGAATTATTTAACAAGTTTATTTCAAGGTGGTTTAGCTTATAGGTCAGTGAATTTACATAGGTCTGCTATTTCAGCTGGACATGAATTGGTTAATGGGATTTCTATTGGTCAGGATGTAATGGTTAAAAGGTTGTTAAGAAGTATTAGATTGGCAGTTCCTCCTGGACCTAGATACTCCTCTTTATGGGATGTATCTGTTGTTTTACATTTATTCGAATCATGGGAAGACAATACGTTTTTAGATCTGAGAGATTTGACTCTTAAGCTTACCATGTTGTTATGCCTTCTTTCTTTTAGAAGGGTTTCAGATGTTCGTGCTTTGGAGGTTTCGAGCAGATGTTATACTCCTGAGGGTATATGTTTTTATATAAAGCAGAGAACAAAGACTAATTCTAATTCAGTTTTTTATCCTTATCTGGTAGAGAAAGAGAAGCTTTGTGTGGTTCGTTGCGTTAAAGAGTATGAAAACAGAACTAGGTCTCTTAGACCGGTTGGGGTGGAACAATTACTGGTTTCATTCAGATATCCCTTTAAGGCAGTTTCGGCATCAACTTTGGCAAGGTGGGTTAAATTACTTATGGAAAAAGCAGGTGTTGATACAGGTAAGTTTAAAGCACATTCTGTTAGAGGTGCAGCTGCTTCTAAAGCAAGGATTTTAGGTGGAAGTTTGCAGGATATTCTGAGGAGTGCAGATTGGTCATCAGATTCTGTTTTTAGGAAATTTTATTTTAAACCGATTGAGAGTGCTGCACAATGTATTGTTGATATGCTTTGAACTTGCATAATGTTGGCCTCCGTGTCGTGCCATAAAATGTAGATTTTCCACAGCCTTGGTGGGCTGAAAATCTGGATTTTATTAGGGACACGGAGGCAAATATTATCCCACCCTTAGCCCGAGTCCCTTTTGATTATTTTTCTGTTATTTTTTTGTGCAGGTCAGAATACGTATTAAATGGACTTTATGAGATTGGTTGTTTTCATATCGTCGTTGGAAAGAAGAATGAAGACTTTGTGTTCTATTTCAAGTTTATCAGACTTTGTTTGTTACTATATTCTCTTTTCGCAGGCAACATAAGAAGGAAGAGTACATACAAGAGAGGAGTTTTATTGAGTTTGGAATGTTCTCAGAAGTTCTATATTCTGTATTCTAAGAACATGTTGTGTTTTTTTCTTGCTGCTGAGTGGTGGCAATAAAGGATTTATTGCATAATATTTGCCTCCGTGTCCCTAATAAAATCCAGATTTTCAGCCCACCAAGGCTGTGGAAAATCTACATTTCATATAATCCCCCGCGTTGGTGCAGGGTGACATATTTGTCACACATATCAGCTGGTGTAAACTGATAACTTGTTCATAGATGACTCCTGTCTTCCTGCTCCTGATATCCTGGAGGAGACTGTGTTGTGGCTCCTAGCGCCTACACCGGTCTTGCAGACTTTGGTTGCCACAGCTGGATGAGCTGAAGAAAAGCATCCTAGGCAAAGCGGAGACGCTTGATGTTTTTTCTTTACACGGTTCAAGTGATGCCCTTTAACCTGCTCAGCATTTGTTACTTGCTCTACCTCCATTTAGCCTGAAGATGGAGGGCTTGGAGAGAGCCTCGGAGATGCTCTTCTCAAGGACACCAGTGAAACCTACTCATTCAACGTTGCATCCACCTCTCAGAGCGGTGTCCGAGCTCTGCAGCGGGAAACAACCTTTACAACGCAAATTTTTACAACGCAACATCCATTACATCGCATGCCATTACAACGCAACCATTACAACGCATGACACTACAACGCATACCACTACAACGCATGTCATTACAACGCATACCATTACAACGCATAACATTATAACGCATACTAACCTTACACTATCCAACACTTACCCTACTGTTGCACCCCCTGGAGTTAGAATAGTAATTTTTACCCCTACACTATCCAACACTTACCCTACTGTTGCACCTCACTGGAGTTAGAATAGTAATTTTTACCCCTACACTATCCAATACTTACCATACATGCAATGTAATGTTATGCGTTGCAATGGTATGCGTTGTAAAGGTAGTATGAGTTGTAATGGAATGCGTTGTAATGGTAGTTTTAAAATATTCGTTGTAATGGCATGCGTTGCAATAGAATGCATTGTAATGGATGTTGCGTTGTAAAAAATGCGTTGTAAAGGTATGCGTTGTAAAAGTATGCGTTGTAACATCATACATCCTCTGCAGCTCCCCCAGCTCGCGATGCCGTCTCCCTACAGCCCCGAGCACTAGCTCTAGGCAGGCGCTGGCTGCAACACTGTCCTAAAGGGCCAAGACCTTGCGCTGGCCTCTCTTAGTGGATGGCTCACCAGCAGTGCTATATTCGCTGAAAGAATAGACAGAAGCTGAGCAGCACAGGAGAACTCAGCCAAAGCTGCAATAACAAGTTCCATGAGATGGTTTAAAAACTTGTAATAGTCTGAAGTGCAGGCCTAGTTAGAAAGGGAAAGTGTGAGAAAGTGTGCAAAGCCTTGGAAACTGGAGGCCATGGAATAAGTTTAATTTACGTTGGTCTTGTCTAACAGTGAAGCACCAGCCAGCATCCAACCATTATCCCTGGATCCCTTGTTCTTGTCCCACTCCTTCTGGCTGCTTTAGTGTTGATATTTTCTTACACCACAACTCTCTGTGCTCACCACTCCTTAATTGGGCACCTCCTGCAGGTGTTTTTGTAGCTCTCCTCTACTCACACACTATCCCCGACTCCCTCACCTGTGTTTCACTGGTCCCTCTGGAGACTTTACAGCGCCCCCTGATCCACATAACTATCACCTGCGCCCTACAATATCCTGAGCCACAGTCTGAGGTGGTTTTAACTTCTAACTCTCCTTTTCTCGTGTCCTGCTCCCCACCACCCACTGAGATGTCCCCCTACCTCAGGTAGCTTCACCACACATATTGCCGCATATCACAGTCGCCTGCCCTGTTTTTCCTATGACATCTCTGATCATTCTGACTTGGACCAATGACTTCCTCTTTGTCCTTCCTTGATATTCCTTCCAGTTCGCCTCAGCATCCAGCGAGGGTGTGGCGTAACGGCCAGCGCTGCTGACTTTGGAGCGGGCATCCAGGGCCGAGTCTCGGCGTCGGCTCAACATCCTGGGCTAATCACTTAATCTCCCCGTGCCTATGAACAGTGCCTGGATACCTACATGGGTAATTAACCACGCTCTACGAATCAGAGGATTTAATATTTATGTATTTGATGATGGGCTGATCTTACTGGTATTCAACTACAGCCAAAGGGTAAAGAAAGAAAATGTGATATATCTTTGGTCTCTTCATCCCTCTTTTAATCTCAGCTTTCCTTTTTTACAAATCCTTTTCCCCCCATATGATTTACCAGTGCTTCAAAATTCAAGGTTTATAGTTTTATTTCTTCATTCGGGACTTTTCAGTCCCCTCTTCCAACGTCATTCTACGTGCCTTCCCGGCGCACTCTTACTTCTGATGCATTAGTCTCACCCTACGAGGACTTTCGGAAAATTGAAAGCTCAGGCACAATTGCAGAATAAAATGTTCAGAAGAATTGAGCGGCAGGACATGTCTTTATCTGCTCAAAAGATGAACGCAGATCTATGACTGGCAACTGCGTTTTAGAGAGAAAATGTAAGTACTTTCCTTTTTAACTGGATCTTTTACTTTCCTTGGCATTTGCCTTTTCTTAAAAATGGCACTGATGGTTGTAGTATAGTCCAAACCAGAATAATCCACCCCGCATTTTTTAATAGTTTAGAGGTCAAATTGTTGAATCCAGGACAATGCAACTGGGGCTTGACATTTGTCATCTGAGCCAAAAGTATGTGATGCTGGATACATCATTTCACACAACTTTATTCCAGGAATAGAGATGGTTGACTCCAGGTTATTGAGTAGTGAGTAAGGAGCAAGTCAAAAGTAAGTTATAGGAAAATCTTGTGAACTGTGCCCTTCATGCCTCAGTTTCCATATTTGACAATATTTGGAAATCTTTTCAACATCTTTGCCTCATCCACCCTTTCTCTTCTATATCTTTCAATTTGAGGTGGAACCCCTCCCAGACAAGAACATTGCCTGCTTGATAATCTCCAATTACCCAGGCCCACCCATTCTGAGGTGGGCAGAGTCTTTCTCTCTTTCTACCACAATAACATAGATTTATTGCCCAGCAAGGCAGAAGCAGAAGTTGTCTATGCTCTTGCAGGGCTTTCGCTTGGAGATGCCTCCTGGACCCAGCCTCCTGCAGGGCGGTGGAGATAATTTAGATTGGTGGCAAGGCGGTAGATTGATGCCAATGGAAGCCTGTCTGTGGGCAAGGATCTCAGTTTGATTAGAATAATGACAGTCCTGGTGACCAGGTGAGGATACATACAATACGATGCAGGGTGAAGAGACAAGGCCTCGACTGAAGTGTAGTTGGTGTTTCGGCTTCCCCCAGAAGTGCAACAATGATAGACCTGCGCACACCAGTGAAAGTGTGTTGCAATGATGTTTAATCGAGGGAGCCGGCCCAGGAAGTAAGACAATGTGCATACCAGGGTAGTGTCCAGGAAAGAGAACATAGAAATCACTTGCAAATGTGCAGCTAGAATACTCTGGAAAGCAAATGCACAAACACTTTGGAACAGAACTTGCATGCGAATGGTAGAATCCTTATTTGATAATGAAAGCCTAGCTCCTCCAATTGGAGCAAATACCTGTGCTGATCCCAGATTTGAATATGCAAATATCTACTCATTATGGTTAATGACGCAAGTCATGAAGAGTTTGTGTCTTAAAGTGGACTGTTTGGATTGTTCAGCTCAGCTTACATTTTTTGATATTGTGTAAAACAATATCACCGAAGACATAGGACATTTCGAATGATGGAGTATGATCCTCGCCCTTTCCTAGCCTCTGCGACCGTCATCTTTTTCGACATTCAGCCTCTTCCAGTGGCTAATGTATACAGGAGGAAGAGTTAGACTAACTCGAGAGCATCCAAACCACTCCAGTGTCTTTTGGGAGCTCAACAGAGTTAATTAGGTAACCTTGCTGGACTACCTACAGCTCCTATAAGTCTGAAATGGAATCTTGCCAAACCTGTGGGAAGACGCAAAGGCGATCTCCACCCTTATCCACCCAACCTGCTTCCCTCCAACTTGGCACGGCCTTGAATGAGGTTTCTGCGATGATGGAGCCAGAAACTTTGGAGAGATTGAAGAGTTCTACGATCAGGCACAAGTCTTCATCTGATGCCTTCTGCCTGATGGTCTTTGGCTGCTATACAGCTCGTGAACGCGTAACGATCTGGACGATCTTTCCAATCTTTGGATTTCCCATTCATAACCCTGAGAGTTGAATCTTTGATGTTGCTTCTCTGTCCTGCATCCATCTGCAAGATCGCATATGGATCTGTCTGTGAGCTGCTATATCCATGCCTGCTCCTACTCCACCGACAGCCAAGACCAACATGAACAGGGCTATCGTTCAACCCCTTCCAGATGCCCGAAACTCTGTGCCTTGATCAATTGTTGAAAATACAGCCTTGAAGTTGGACACGGTAAACTGTTCTGTAATTGAAGCAACCCTACTAGTTCTTAGCACCAAATATGACCCTTCATAAGACTTTTTGAAGGTGGCTGAATTCAAACGTTTATCCACTGAAGCTGGAATGAGATGTTTTTGGGATTGTCTCCAGAGCACAGCCAGTGAATAGGCTTTCTAGACCTCTGGGCACTAAGGACTTTGTCAATGTGCAGAAAGCCAGTTGGACTGCAACCATTCCGCAACCTACTGAGCAGTATCTGAGTGTGATGCTTTTTCAGGTGATGATCAATCGCATGAGATATCACAGGGATAATTAGTGGAACTCAAAACCTTTTCATTAAGGAAAGACATACACAAGAACACTAGGAAATGAAGGATACATTTTTAAAGATTTATTTTTTAAATCAAACCCTATCCTAGTGCACACAACATGAATAGCAAGAAAAGGAACAATATAGTAGGGATAAAATTCACTGGTAGTGTGAGCAGCAGGTAATGTTGTAACATATTGGTAAAATCATACGTCCTGCTTTACATCAGTATTTACCACCCCACCCTCACTTCTTTGGCAAACTAAACTGACCTTAGGACCAAAGAAAATGATTATTTTGAAATTCAAAGATGGACCATTACCCCAAACCTTGGTTGAATAATGAACTCAGTGTTCAAATGAAATAGTAGCATCTGCTATTCCTGTCTGCAGAGCCAGGCAGAATGATAAGCCCCACAAGAGAAGGCTTAGCGCCTCACTGAAGCGTTCAGCAAGAGAAGATGATATGGTTCTGTACGGTCTCTGTCCTGATCCTCTGGTACAAAGTTCCTTTCTGTCGTTTCACACGATTTTCTTCGCTTTCTTCAATGCTTCAAAATAAACAATTTACAGGCACCTTTTTACTTTCTTATGTTCTGCGGAACCCTGCCCTTTGCTTAACACCTTCGCTGCGGCGGCTATTCCGCCACAGCGCTAAGGGGGCGGGGGCGTGGCGCTCACACGCTGGTGACGGAACCGCTCCGTCACCAGCCTCGGGTGAGCTGTGCTGATGACGGAGCGGTTCCGTCATGGCCCCACCCGCTCAATAGAACGCTCCGCGCAGGCGCGAAATCAACACCGCGCAGGCGCGTCGGGCAGGCCATGATGGAACCGCTCCGTCATCAGCACAGCGCCACCGCGGCTGATGACGGAGCGGTTCCGTCATCAGCGTCGAAAAGGTTAATAAGCAAAAAGTGAGAAGTGAAGTTATCAGCTTCCATGAAACCTTGTTCATCATTTTAAACAGTCACCAGAGTAGAGAATTTGATTCATACAAAGTAACATGAATATATTCAAGCAGAGTTGATTATCAGGTGATAATGAAACTTATATTAATGAATGTACACTGTATATTGTAATGGTCTCATCTAAATAACTAAAGTTTAATGCAATAAGGAGCATACATAAAAGGGAAATAAGCATAATATTTATAACCGTGTAGTAACATCATCTGTAGCCAGTAATGATCTGCTGACTAGAGGAGACAATATAGAAAGAATCTGGATTAAATCTGCCTTTGAATCTTTTGATTCTGCTCATGGGTAAAGCTTGGACGTGAACCCAAACCCTGTATTTCGATTGGGCTCTCTTAAACTCTGCCAACTTTACTTACTCCCCTGACTTATGCAGACCTAATCCTTCTTGTGAGCCCTCAGAGTACTTCCAAATATTCCTGTTATGCCTGATCTGAGAGAAGAAGACTGTGAGGGGAGTCTGGTCTCTACCAGAGTACAGTACCTTCACTTTCCTCTTTCTGGCCGGGATGTCCTCATGCTGCTGATAAATAAAGCATCGCAAGATGGTAGAAGGCACCTACCTACTTCTCCACAAATGCTAAGGTTTGCATGATCCAACTTACCGGGCACCAGCTGTTGCTTCCTATGGACTTCCATAATCAAACATCACTTTCTCTGGCAGCCACACTTCCACCATTGCTGCTGCATAATGGGAAAACTACATCAGCATCTACACCACAAGAGAATCTATAGTACGGACAAGGCCTTGTCTGCTAGTCATCCTGCAACATATCAACCAACTTTGATTTGTAGAGTGCGACTAATCACCCGCGAAGGTATCCATGCGCATATGATATATATCGTGACCTAGTCATCAGGATGCTCGGCGTCCTAATCAAACGGGGGTCCTTGCACACATGCAGGTTCTGATTGACATCTATCTGCTGCCTTGTCACCAATCCAAATTGCCTCTGTTACCCTGCAAAAGGCTGGGTCCAGGAGGCATCTCCAGGCTTCAGGCTTACAGGGGCATACGCCACTTCTACTCCTGCAAGGTAGGCCAATAAAAATAGAGGGTGTCACGGAAAACCCCACCTTAAGATGAGTAGGACCCCGACTATTAGGGAATATAAAGCCGGCAGTGTCCCTGTCTGGAAGGCGTCTACCTCACATGTAAAGATGGGGATTAGAAATGGGCGGGAGCCAATGATGTTAAACCTCTTTTAAGATATCCAGATGTTGTCAAATATGAGAACTGAGGACCAGGGACATGAAGGGCACAGTTCACAATTTTTTTTCTACAGCATACTTTTGACTTCTTCCTGAAGCTCTACTCTTTTCCCAGAAGTAAACCACACTTACTCCTGGATGAACGCTTTGTGAATTGCGCTTCGAGTGATTTGTCTAGTACCACATCATTTTGGTACGTTGGCAAAGGTGACAACCCAAGGTGCCTCGTCCTGGATTCAACAAGTTGGCCTCTAATCTCTGAGCAAAGAGAGGTGAATTATTCTGCTCTAGAACACACTGTTACAGCCAGTGTTATTGTAAGAAAAGGCAATTGTAAAGAAATGTAAAAATCTAGCTGAAAAGGAGAGCTGTGTCACTGTTGTTTCAAAGTACAGTTGCTAGCCATAGGATTGCATTGATTTTTGAGTGGATGCAGACATCTTATACTTCTTACGATCGTGCTACCCAGTTCTTCTGAACATTCTATTCTGCAGTTGTACCTGAGCTTTTTCATTTTGCAAAAGTCACCATTGGAGTAATCTAGTGCAACAGAAGCATGACTGTGCCGGGAAGGCAGGCAGAATGATCGCGGAAGAGGGGAGGGTAAAATCTTGATGCTGTGTGAACACAAAAACCTATGACACTTTAATTTTGAGGCATTGGTAAATTATTTGAGCAAAAATCCGATTTGTAAAAAAAAAAAAAAAGAAGTAACAGTGGAGCAGTCTTAGACTAAAAGTTAATGAAATGAGCCAAGAAGTAGGAAATGCAGTCACCAGAGGAAGCAGTAAAACACAGGTGAGGGAGGAGAGGCCAGTGATACGACTCAGGAATGGCGAGGACACGGAGGGTTGTTGTGTGCGAAGAAAGAAGCCCTAAAACTGCCCGAAGGAATAGCACAGCTAAAAAGACAGGCACCAGTGGTGAAAATAAGGGGGAGCTGCACCCCCCAGACAGCATCACGGAAGGGGTGGAAGATGGGAGAAGAAGATTGCCGGTCCAGAACGAGGGGGCAGCAAAACCACCTGAGGGACTAGTACACCCCATGAGTAACTATGGTACAAGGGGGTGTAAAATATTGGAGGCAGCAGAACAGCACTGCAGGGATTAGGGAGTGATTGGCAGCAGTGAAAGTAAGAAGGGAGTGTAAGTCTATTGGGGGAAATGAACAGAATTCAAGTGTTACCAGATAGGGAACAGCAAATACCACGACCGCCAAACAACGCGTTGCTTTTGTAACGCGGGCGGAACAACAAATGCGTTCCATTTACAACACAGGTCATTACAACCAAGGCGCGAGTCGAGGGTACACACAGGTACACAGCGTCCATCCACTGTTTTTTCAGGGGGTGGACGCTGTCCTCCCTCCCAAGAAGTTTAGCCTCACAGAAGTATGTTGAACTTGTCCTGGTGTCATTTTCAGATATCGGGACACCTTCAGCAGCACCTGTACATTGTCTGCTATCCATTCCCAGCAGCAACGTGCAGGCGGTGAGGGGGCTTTTTTTCACCTCCAGCTGGGCTGAAGATGAAGGCCAAAGTTAAGGGGCCATCGGGCCTCCTTTTGTTTGAATATGCTGACTGGAGCCGGCCTGGAACCTCACACTTAAAGGAGGTGAAACAAAGGCACACAGCTTGTTATCTCTTCACAGGTACTTCAGAGAGGCATGCTTTTGACTTTGTTCAGTCCCTGTGTTGGACTTGGCCCTTCTGGCAGGTTGACCCCTGAACTTTTTGCCTTTTGATGTTACATAATTATAGGGATTTCTGGTCTTTGCGCACTTTGACACTGTGTCCCAGTGTAAAGTGCGTGCACTCTCTGAGTGCGTGTGTGAGATTGGCCTGCCCTCCCATAGGAATGCATGGGGAATATGTGTGTCCATGGTAGTTCCTGATGTGTGGGGGGTGCAGGGTCAAGTTGGGTATGTGCGGACTCGTGAGATTAAATGCTGCGCGATGATGTGCACGGATTTAATGTGTCTAGTGTGGAGGTGCCACTTCTAGAAGTTGACCTGTCTGTGCAGTAAATTTGAATTGACTGTCTGGCTTGTGATTGGCTGGAGCTGGCTGGTGTGCCTGGCTCCACGAGTCAGGATGGGTCTGTCCCGATGGTGAATGGAGAGATCTGCATGTTGATGGCAGGGAGGAGTGCACCTGGGACCTGAATAGAGCTGGGCCTTCCCTACACAATGCTGGCTCTACCCCCTGTGGTGCGACTGATGTCCCTAGCCTGTCCTGTGAATGGGGAGAGGGGCTGGGCACAACAGAGTGCTCCAGAACCAGCTGCGTCTGGTTTTCCCCCACCCTGCACCCTAGAGACAAAGGAAATGTGTGTATAAAAAGAGGCTGTGACCTCATGTAAAATGTTCTTGTTTCCTGACTTGAATCTACCAGGGGCGTGCTGCTGCTGGGGCCCAGGGGAAGGCTTGCCTCCCTGGGCCCTGCCCAGCCCCTGGATTGCTGGAGGACTTCTTTTGGACCCTTCTGCCTGGCTTGAGGATGGCTGGGAGACTTTCTCCTTGCCCTGGAGACCTTTTCCTGGGTTTCCCTGCTTGATGCTGGAACCCCTTTGCTCTGGGAGTCCTTCCTTGGGGGCTTGATGGTTTCTGTGCCCCAGAACCTAATGGGCGCTTTATTTTCCCTGAGGGAGCGCTTTATTTCTGCCCTGCAGTGCTGGGCTGCATTATGTGATGGGGATTCCCCCTGCCTTGTGCTCCTCGCAGGTGCCCACCCTGCATTATGCCAGTTTATTTGATTAATTCTAGAGCGGGTGCCCACCCTGCTTATTTGTGTGCCTTAGCGGGTGCCCACCCCGTTTCCACATTTTATTTGCCTACTGAGGGTGCCCACCCCTCAATTTCCGATCTAAAAATCACCGCCGTGGCCCTGTGTGGCCGAAAACCGGAAGTCAGGCGGCCGGGCGCCTGGAGCGGGACTTCCACTTGCTTCCAGGAAGTCCTGCCCAACGCTGCGCTGGGATTGGCTAGAAGTGCCGGCGCCCGGCTGGAAGAGTAGACGGCTGCCCGGAGCCTCGAAGGGCTCTACACTAAGTCCCGGTCCCGAGATGGGGGACCAGGTGAAGACTGGCATGCAGATGGCGGGGCTCCCATGAGGAGGGAGAGCCCTGCCAGTGCCATTGATGATGTCCTGCGGGCGGGGCGTGAGGCAATGACCGGTGCCTGCCCACGCCGTGACTACCCCAGAGAAGCCTTCCCCCGCCGAGAGCCGGTGAGTTAAGACGGCTGAGGCAGGGGGAAGGCCACATGAGTGCAGGGGCCCACAGTGGCAGGCCGGCCCGACGGCGCCCCCTTTTAGAGCCAGGGAGGCTCTTGCGAGGAGCTGCATCAAGAGAAGGGGCCCTCGTGGATGTCTCCCCAGGCGCCAGAGTGGTGCCCTTTCCCTCTCCCGAGCGGCCCCAGATGTCAGCGGGACGCTCCTACGTTGGAGGACATGTGTGTTTGAGGAGCTGAGGTACCTCCCCCGCCCCCATGAGTGTCCCGAGCCAGATGGCTCCCAGGGGCCCAGTCCTTCAACGCCCCAGGGTTTGGGGGCATGATTATTTTCAGAGCGCTAGTGCGCTCCATGATGGGCATGTCTTGATTCAGAGTCTAGAGGGCTCCACCGTTTGCGCAGAGTTCTCCAGAGCTAGAGGGCTCCAGCAGTTGGCGCAGAGTGCTCCAGAGGGCACATGTGTGTTCAGAGCCTAGAGGGCTCCACCGTTTGCGCAATCTGTATTTTCAGAGCCCTGTGGGGCTCCAATGATTGGCGCAGTTTGTTCTGGAGGGCTAGTGAGAGCCCCCCTGCCGCAGTTTGATTTCACAGCCTCCCAGCAAGTAGTGGGCAGCTGCACCATTTAGGTTTTCCTTCCTAGGGACATGTCTTTGGACTCAGGAGTGAGTCGTACTCCTTCGGCCCTACTTTGGCCTTTCCCAGCTGCTCAGCACTTAGTGCCAGCTGCAGCATTTAGGCCCTGTTCTTGTCCTCAGCTGCCCAGCAAGTAGTGGGCAGCTGCTACGTTTAGGTTTTGGCGCAGTGGCGTAACCTGGACCTTGATGTGATTTATGTGCTAATGCTTTGGGTGTTAGGAAATGTACTGTGTGTAGTATGTTTTGCGTACCCTGTCTTGATACCTCTAAATACAATATATGCTTAGGAGGTTGTTTTACCTAGTATAGTTATGCTAGTGAGTTCATGGTTCCCTGCGTGATATATGCCTATGGTGGTTAGGATTGCGTAGGGTGTACTTACCTTCTACCAGTGGTTACTGGTTGTGTGCTACATTTGTTATTTGGTGCTACGATTATTCTATGTTCTAATTGCTAGTTCTACCAAGTGCTTATTCGTGACAGTGGTCCAGGTGGCCCTGTCCTGTGTATATAATCCCCTGTAAATTCTGCCTGTGCCAGTAGCACAGTGTAAATTGTGTGTTTTTTATCTAATGTGTTTGGTATAATACAAAGGCTATTTTTATATATAACCTTGTGTGGAGTTTCCTTTGTGGTGGGCCTTGGGTGTTGTTGCTGGGTGCGCGCGCAAACGCTTTACACATCGCCTCCAGGCTAAGCCTGACTGCTCGTGCCAAGCTACCAAGGGAGTGAGCACGGGTTATCTTTGGCGTGTAACTCCCTTGCCCTGACTAGAGTGGTGGTTTCTGCCTGGCTTTGGCCCAAGCCTCAGCCAACCAGAAATCCCATTTCTAACACCCTGTATATAAGAGCATGCACTTTTCAGATGTGTTAGTCTGTCCTAGTATTTACACAAATAACAATTTCAACCGCACTGTTTTATTTATTTTATAGCGCTACACATCCCAATGCAGGGTGTCAGAGCTCTTTACAAAACATACACATTATACATTGACAATAAATTATGTAAGTGTGTAAATCAATGTACCAGATGAGTTACATGAGGCAGGGTTACAAGGTGTAGGAGTCACATGCCCATATCTCACTGTGCTATATTTGAAGGATTACAATTTATGAACTGCAGGTAACAAAAGGATATCTGGTTAAAAGCAGTAACCCGATTACCTATCGACATAAAATAAATATCTGTCAACTGCATGTTGCATGAGGTGCTTAGCCGGAGACACATTAACCTTCTATACCACTTTGATTCAAATCTGGGACTTCACAAAACACAGATCCCTCCCACAAATGCGTTAGCACCCAGAGTTCTCACTATTACTACTATTCCCTGAGATTTACTGGGCACCTTTACAGCAGATGCCTTAACCCAATCAAACATTTTCAAATGCAGTCTTTGCAACCAATTAAGCAGAACAGATCTACTGCCATGACCCTCCTTGTTGCCAAAATCTTTGCGGCAGGGTTTAAAAAAAATGTATAGTTGGGGCCCAGATTTTGTATCCGGATTGCGCCAACTCCAACGCAAAATCCCATTTGTTAAATCTCATAATGCATTTAAATGTACTCATGAGATACCGGACAAACATATGTGTGAGGACTTAATATCTGATGTCACTTCCTGTTATGTCACTTCCTGTGATGACAAGTGCAATGTCACATGTTGTGACATCAAGCGCTGTGATGGCATGTGCCATGCTTTCACTTGCATACTACCTAACTTGGTTAGTCCCCCCACGTTTTTTTCTTGTGCCCTGGTTATAACAACATGCGTTAGGTAAAGTGGTGTTGGACTTTCAAACTCAACGCTTTCTTTACTATTGCGGAAACTGGAGTTGGAATAGTAAATTATACTATTCCCAAGTCCAGCGCCTCCCTAAGACAAGTTGTTGTAAGGACTTGCGTTGTAAATGGAATGCATGGTTCAGATATATTCATGGTTCTTCCCGCGTTGATAAGGAACGCCTGGAAAAGGAAAGCTTGGTTGTGTCATACAACCTTACAAGACAGCTGGGGTTGGCGGTTCAAATAAGAAGAGGTTAACATTCACACAAACATGTTTGTGGCCAGCTCAAATTAAGCTCCTGACCTTCCTTGAGTCAGTTCCTGTACCAAGCATGGGAATCATATACCAGTGTGCATTAAAAACGACTGAGCTCCAGGGGAGGAATATTTGATTACCAGCTCTCTTTTAAATTGGCACCAAACCTGGATTAAGGCTGATGAAAAGAGAGCTGGAGAAAGGGGTTGCTCTTGTTGAGCAAAAGAGATTGGAGGGACTGCAACCCCACAAAGGACAGCCTGTCTCTGGATCAGCTTCTTGAAGAGACTGGGAGATGTACCAGGGAGTCGAGAGTCCTGTACCTTCTTGAAAGATATTCCTGCAACTAGCTTCAGTGCTTAATTTGTCACAAAAAAACAAATTGCCAAGGTTGTTGTCAGGAGGCTACTGCAGCTTGCACCAAACAGTGACCTTGCTATGCTTCCAATTATATTAATAACACAACTACTAATCATCACACTTCTACAAGAACAGGAATTCAGAATATTTTATGCCTCCAAAGCTATGTGAAAGGGGAGGGTGGCAAGTAATAGTAATTTTCAATGTATATTGAATTACTAATTACCTGTTGTTGTGGTCATCTCTAAATTAGCCAGACAGCACCACCTTGTGGCAGACTGTCTCAAGCACTGGTGTTGACAATTAAGTGCTGGCGTCAATCACCGGAAACCACAGGCTCAAATTAAGCCCTGACTAGCTTGAAGGAAGAATCTTAATTTTATTGTGTAAGGGTATGGTGGAGGCACCCCTGCAGAAGGAAGCTCCCAGGAAAAAGCCCCACCCCAAGACACGTTGCTGAGTGACTAAGGAGTTGTGCAGTGGGGAAACAGCAGAATCTAACGGCAAATTTCTGTAGCCAGTGGAGGCTTAGCTCTGCACGGATCCTCTGTGTACTCTTAGTGCTCAACAAGATTACTCAGTACTTACGACTGGTCTGGAGATGAACTAAGGAGTTCTTAGGTGAGGCTTCACTGAACCCAACCCCACAAACCATATGCAAATCTAAAAAGATAATGCACTCCAGACAAGGGGCCCATAGATGTACCTGACATGAGTAAAGGTAAACCATAGTTAGCAGTTTCAGAAGGGTGGGTCTTTTAAGTGCAGCGGCATTAAGGATCATATCAGTGTTTTCTCTGTTTCACAAATATTTTGCTTATTTTCAGTTTCATGCAGTGGATTAAGGATTCCAGAGTATGGCCACTGGAGGCAATGTCTAGTCTGGGGAGATCCGGGTAGAATCTGTTGTCGATTATGGTGGGACTTTGCATTGAAGCATACTTGACAACATGGGCCTGGGCTTGAGACAGGCAGAGGATGCAGGTAAAAATGGTGTTAGCATAACATAGCATACCATAGCATACTATAGCATACCATACCAGACCATACCATAGCATTGCATACACACACCGTACTACACAATACCATAGTCTACCAAACCCTACTGTTGCATATCTGACATAGGTATTGTACCGTACAGTATTATACAGTACCCTACCAAACTACCCAAAACCATTACAATCCCTTCCACTCTGTCTGTTCAATTCCATCCTGTACTGTACCATACCCTAGAGTACTGTACCATACTAACCCTACCACCTATCATACTCTACTATACACCACCCTGCCTTACCATACTTTACATACCACCCCACCCCATTCCATCCGAAATTGGGTAGTTGGCTGACTGGGGTGTAAGCCTTGGTCAAGCAGAAACTACACGGCCAAGGGCAAGGGACAGGCCAACCCCAAATTGACTTGTGCTCACCCACTTTGAAGCTTGGCACGGAGCAGCCAGACTTAACTCAGAGGCAATGAGTAAAGTATTTGTGGAACACTTCAAACAATAAATCAGAAAAAAAAACACCATAACAGATTTAGAAAAAAAATAGAGTTGTTTTTAATAAATAAAACAAGACCAGAACAACAAAAATCCAATTAGGCAGGTACCTTAGGCCCACTTTCAAGTTTGCAGGACTGGAGTGGCAACACTTGGCTGGGTAAGACCGCAGTGTACCTCCTGGAACATAGTTCTCGAGGCGTTCTTCAATGTAGGCTGGGGCTTGGCCATAGATTGCTTTGTGGGCGATGCAGAGGCCCTTAAATTTAGCTTTCTGACTGATGGGGAGCCAGTGCAGCTTACACAGCAGCGGGGTAGCGTGATACGTTCTTGGGAGCCTGAAAATCATCCTGGCTGCATCATTCAGTACTACCTTTAGTTTATTAATAAGGTTCTGGGGGAGGGGGCGATATATAAGGCATTGCCATAGTCTAACCCCGAGACAATAGTGGCTGACAAAATCGTCTGTAATGAGGTGGGTGAAAGGAGGGGGACAGGTTTCCGGAGCTGCCTCATGAGACTTGTACATGTGCCGACCACTGAGGTGACCTGGTTGACCATGGAGAGCTTCGGATCAACTTTTATGCCCATGCTTTTCACGACCGGCACTGGTAAGGGGGTGGCACCTTGCTCCTGGGGCCAAAAAAGGTCACTCCAGTGGTTGCTTTTGGTGGGGATAACAAGGACTTTTGTTTTATCCGGGATGATTTTCAGTGAATTGGCTGTCATCCAGTTCACTGTAAATCTGAGAATTTTTTGTGGCAGATCATGCGCATGGGAAGAGTTGTCATTACGGAGGATGAGCTGGGTGTCATCCACATAGTTGAAAACCCTGCAGTCCAAGCTGGCTAGGGTCACTACTAGCAGCTGTAGGTACATGATAAAAAGGAGTGGGGACTGGGCAGAGCCTTGGGGAATGCCGCAAGTAAGGATGCCACTGTCCGATACCTGCTCACCCAACTGAATCCTCTGGGACCAGCCTGACAAGAAGGATTCTAGCCAGCGATGAGCCAACCCACAGATGCCCAAAGCAATGAGTCTGGCCAGCAGTTGTGCATGGCTGACCTATCAAACGCCGCTGATAGATCTAGTAAAATCAGGGTGCTCGGCTTTTTATTGTCAGCCATGATTCTGAGCATGTCCCTGAAGCTTCAGATCGAGAGGCCAGCCAACTAGCCCTTGGGGTCACTCTGGGTTCAGGGTTCAAGGGATGCAGGTCCAGTTGTTCTCACCCAGGCAAGAGGGCAGAAGGCAGCAGGTCAGCACAGCAAAGCAGGAGTCCAACAGAATGCAGTAAGCATAGTGGCAGTCTTTCAGCAGCACAGCAGTCCTTCTTTCTGGCAGAGTATCCACAGGTCCGGAAGTGTACTGAAGTGGTGGTGTCTGAGATCCATCTGTTATATCCTGGTTTCCTGGTTCTGGAAGGTGGGAGAAGCTTCTAGACAGTGGCTTTGAAGTGCAATGAATTTCTTGCCTCCCATGCCCTGATCCAAGCTGGCTGGAGTGACAACATGAGGTTGTTAGGCCCTATTGTGTGTGGAAAGGGCAAAAACTATTCAGGTGTGTCCAGGCTCCTCCCTCCCATCCTGCCTAGGATGGCCCATCACATCACACCTAAGCTCCCATTGTGTGTGTCTGTCTAGGAGGAATACACAAAGCCTAACTGCCAACTATACCCAGTCATGTGCCAGAGACAGGCTGCAGGCACAAAGGCCCAGATGTCTTACCGTTTTTTTTGTGGTTGCAAACGAAAATTCGGCTTTTGTGACTGCCAAAATGTCTTTCAGCAGGTACAAATCCTATTTTGCAAGTTGGTAACCTATTACCTACTTGCAAAATAGGGTTTGCGAGTCGATATTAGGAAGGGGTGTGTTGAGGAGGTCCCTTCCTAATACCGAAAGGGGAGGTATGAATGGTTTGCGATAGGAATGTGATTGCAAAACATTCATATTTTACTGACTGCGTGAAGGAGGTGGTAACCCTTCCCCTTTGTGAATGTGGGTGCCAACATTTTATAAGAGCCGTCAGTGGTCCCACGTACCACTGCCTACTCTTAAAAAACGAAAAAGAAACTTTTCATTTTTCTGTTTGAAATGCATCCTGTTATCCTTTAAGGAAAATGGGCTGCATTTAAAAAAAATAGTTTATTTCAAAAGCAATCTTAGACATTGTGGTCTGCTGACTCCAGCAGGCCACTATCCCTGTGATTACAGGCCATTCCCAATCTGTTGCAAATTGTGACCTGCCTCTTCAATATTGATGAGGCAGGTCAATCGCGACCCCATTGGGAACCGCTAAATGTGTCTGAGACACATTAGTACATTTCATTTTGCAAGTTCCTAATTGCGAGTCACAAAAAATGTAATTTGATACTTGCAACATGAAATGGCCATACATCTGGCTCCAAATAGCTATGGCAAGAAAATGCAAACTTTCTAAAAGTGGCATTTTCATAATTGCACTTTAAAATCCGACTTCGCCATAAGTTAGTATTTTAAATTGTGATTCCAGAGCCACCAAACTTGTAGGTTTTATCTCTTCATATTTGAAAATTACACTTATAAAATGTAATAGGCCAACTTCAATGTTATCCTATGGGAAAAATAGACCTAGCAGTAGTGATCAGTACCAGGACTTATGAAACTTAAAAATACGTGTCGTCTTTTAAAAAAACAATGCACCCTGACCTCTGGGCAGTCCAGGGCCTACCATAGGGGTGAATATATATTAAAAAAGGAAGGTTTGAGCCTGGTAGAAATGGCAATTTAATCTGCACACACAGGCTCTACAATGGCAGGCCTGAGACATGTTTAAAGGGCTACTTAAGCGGGTGGAACAATAAGTGTTGCAGGTCCAGTAGTAGCATTTCATTTACAGGCCCTAGGCACATGTAATAAATAGGGGTGGACGGAGCGCGCGTAGTGGTACTCTGCGGAATTTCACAGAGTTACTAGAAAACGCTGTAAAATTCCATGGAGTTCTGTGGCTGGAGGAGTGCCCCCACCAACCCTCCCCCCACCACCGCATCCCACCGCTAAAGCCCCAGCCCCCCGCCCCTTCCCGCTAAAACCCGGCCCCACCCACCCACTCCCGCTAAAGCCCAAAGAGAGTCAGACTTACCTTCTTTCCCAGATCAATGTCTTCTCTGTCCTGCACCTGCTTCTGGTCCTGGCTCCACTACTTTTACTGCTATGTCAGGAAGAACTGCAGTGCGCATGGTATACTACTTGAAGACATGCCTGACCTATAGGTACTTCCAGAGCAGCGGAAGTAGTGGAGCCAGGCCCAGCAGCAGGAGCAGGACAGAGGAAACACTGATGTGGGTGGCAGGTAAGTCTTGGCCAGCACCGGTGAACTCCACCCTGCTGCATAAGCAGAGTTTTGGAAAACTGCACACTCTAAACAGAGTGCGGAGTTACTAAATCTTCGCAAACTTCACTGGTGGAGCGGAGTTCACAGCCCGCCCTTGGTAATGATCTTTACTAGGGACTTATAAATCAATAACATTTGCCAATTGGGGGGAAGCCAATAATACTATGTTTAGAGGAGAGTGCACAAGCACATTAGCAGGGCTAAAGTGCAGGGCTGGACTGGGAGCACAAAGCAGCCCCGGCAATTTTGTTGTACTAGCCCCCACACGGTGCGTAGTGCGCGAGCTGACCAACACAAGGGGAGTTTGAGGGTGGGGGCCATGTGCAAGTGTGAAGCACTGGCTAGTCCCGGGAAACTGGCAACAAAAGTGCGTGGTTTATGCTTGCTTGCTGCTTTTGTTAATGCGACCGATATTGCAGCACCGCTGCAAACCAGACCCCAAGTAACAAACCCGGCCCCCACAGCTGCAAAACCGGCCCCCACCCTTCCAGCCTCCCAGGGAAATGCCTGATACCCAATCCAGACGGATGGAGGGCGCAGATTCCTAATACCAGCAAAAACAAGGTCAGAAAAAGT
Source organism: Lissotriton helveticus (assembly GCF_964261635.1). Lineage (NCBI taxonomy): Eukaryota > Metazoa > Chordata > Amphibia > Caudata > Salamandridae > Lissotriton > Lissotriton helveticus. The sequence goes on along the minus strand of NC_136071.1, from coordinate 1,147,339,834 downwards.
GGGGGAGGAAGGCAAAACTTTGGGTGAAATACTACCCTAGGGTTGACAGGCCTAACCCATCCCATCCCAATACGTTGCCCTACCCTATGCTACCATCCTATATTATCCCATACCACCCCATACCATTCCATATCATCCAGTATCCTACCATACCCTATCCTACCATGCCATCCGTAAACTACTTAACCTATTCTACCTTACCTTCCATACTTACGAACAGTATCTACTATATCTATCATAACATACCGCCTATTGTACATGGATGTCATACCTAACCTGCTATACCTACCATACCTAAGTTACCACAGGAACCAACCACACCTAACCTGTCATATCTAACCTATAAGGCCTCTATTACCCACCAAACCTATACTTACTTTACCTAATCTTACATAAGTAGCCTACTATACCTTTCATACATACCATGCCTACAGTCTATACCTAAACGAACATACGTACCATAGCCGACCTATATAAATGCAAATACAATAACTAAGCTGCCATTTGTACCTACCATATCTAGCTGGCATACATTTGCTATCCTACCTACCACACCTAACCTACCTCCACCGCTGATTATCTTTGGACCCCTGAAACTGGTTCCCACATCAATCAGCTGCAACAACCATTTAATTCCTTATCAGCTTGACTTACCACCAAGTGCAGGGATGTTTATGGGAAAACCCCTCTGCCATGATCTGGTTCTTCCACCCCTGCAGACACCAATCTCCATAGCGGTGCATAAACCCTTGTGAAACCTTAAACAGGCCTAACTTCCCACAGTGAGCAATAAGGAAGCATGAGTGAGGTTTTACTGGTGGCCAGGTATGGATGGGCAATATCACTACAGTAGGGCCTAAACTGGCCACTGCGCAACCAAGACGTCTTAAACGTCTTAAACTAACTTCACCACTTTATCAAATGGTGTGATCCTGAGAATATCAAACCGTTTCCTATTGACCTTGTTGAATAAGAGAGCTTAAAACTAAGTATGGGCGAAATTTGCGAATTCGCATTCCGCATAATCCGCGAATGTATGCGAACTTGCGGATTTTTTTTTCGTGTTCACGGGGCGCTTTGCATGTTCACGGGCCGCTTGCAGCGCGCCGACCGCGAAGTTACCCATGCGGTCGTACATGGGCGCGGCCATCTTGTTTGCGTTGCGTATTTCCGTTTCTGGGTGCTAGTTGCATGCTCGTGTTGTGCGCGGGGCGCGATTACGTGGTCACGTGCATTTTTGCGTGCTCGCGGGGGAAATATCACGCAAACTTACCCACACGGTCCACAATGGGTACGGCCATCTTGTTTTTCATTCATTGCTATGGTTCTGGGCATGCTTTTTCAATCCTCCCCTAATCTTTGCAATGCTTTGTTTCTTTGAACTTTTTTTGCTGTTTTTTAATCATTATCTATCCCTCTCTTTTTCTACATCTATATTTTGTGTTTTTGTCTACTTTTGGTTACATTAAAACTACTTTTTCAACTCTTTTCTTTTATTTACTTTTTCCCTATTCTCTTTCTATTATTTCCATTCCTGTCCAGGACCATGGCAAAGGGAGCCAGGAAGAACATGGGGAAGGGTCCCGCACCCCGTACCCGGCTCCCTTGCGGGCGATTAAGGGGGGGAGGATGTATTGGCCCGGGAGATTTTCAGCGCGGTGGAGGTGGCCGCATTCATCTTTTATGTTCAGCGCCGCCTCCCGAAGACTGTCGCAGCAGGCGGCAGGCCCGGTGCAGGGTATGGCCTCCGGGAGCGTCGCCAGCTCTGGGATAAGGTGTGCTGGGCCATGTTTAGGGAGTCGAGGGTCCGGCGCACCTACCAACAGGCGACGCACCGGTGGGCGGACCTCCTTGACCGGGAGCAGGATCTGCTCGACCTGCTAGGCGTGGAGATCCCTGGGCTTGGTGAGTAGCTATTTAATAACTACTTTGTTTTCTTCTGCTCTGTGTTATCATATTGCTAATATATGTTTTCCCGAAGAGCAAGAATACTGCCGATTCGATTACATTGCAGGTAAATTAATGTTTATAGCTTCTGTGATTGCAGCCTGCTCAGTGGCGTTGCTACTATGCTTACTTGTTTGCAACTTTGTGCTCATTTGGCCTGATCATGTATGAGTGTAGTGGTGGATTGATAGGTTGAGTATATTATGACTTGTTATTAGTAGTGGGACATTTTTCAGTGGTCTGCAATCATGATGACGGACTGTGTCTGTCACGTCGCGTGCTGCTGAGTGCTGGCAGTAGAACCTTTTTGTTGTTGGTTTAGTTAGTGATTTACATAACTTTCCAAGTAGACGGTCTGCGAATCCAGCAATACTGTACTATCCTTCTAGTTGAACAGATAAGATAGGTCAATACATGTAGTGCAATTGTTGGTAATTTGTTTCTCCGAGATAATTTTAGATTGTGGTCAAAGAAATCAAATATTTCAAAAAAACAATCATCCATGTTTGTGTTTATTTCATGATCATCAGCAACTCCCAGGGGCAACGGGACGATAGCAACGCCGGCGGAACAAGGTGGGCAGGATCGGTCCTCCGAGATCTCTTCTGCTGGCCCCAGTAAGTTGTTCTGTTGTAATGTTAATATTAATATTAATAATTATACTTCCCTAATTTTTACAGCACCTATTCATTCCAAACTGTTTCCTATTTCTATTTTTTACAAAATAGTCTTTGATTTTCTTGTAGACTGTTTCTACATTCTTATCCTGCCTCTACTATCACTCTCTGTGCTATTACTATTTACTATTATTATGATTCGGTCTGTGTAGGTAGCTAAGCTTGCCCAGTCGGCAAACTGTGTTAAACAAAACTCTGATCCAGCAATAGCTCTAGGCACTGAGTGCAGTCCTCTGAGTTGTCCTTCCTGTCTATTCCAGTCTTTTTAATGTAAGTGCTTTGGCAATTTCCAACAACAAAATGTCAATGTGTCCACCAAGAATAAGCTAGTAGTTGGCTTCTTTGATTTGATAGGAGCACATACCATACCGCTAGTGTTTCAGGGACTATTCTGCACATACAGAAGTATGGACAAACGAAATAGGACATTGTTGATGATAGGTGCAGTTTGACTTTCCAAATAACCTCACTCCGAACAGAAGTTGAACCCCCAATCCCCTGACCGACTATCCAGTGTGTCTGACCAATGATTATACGACCCAGAAGAACAGAAGAAGACTACCGCCGAGTCCCGACCTATCAGAGTCACGGAAGCATGCCCGCAAAGTGCAGTAGTGCAAACCCTTCCGCTCACTCACTCGTGAGCAAAAACCACACAGTGTTTTTTAGTTTTAAAGTTTTATTTTCAAATAAGAAATAAAAAAACAATTTCTTTATTTTTAGTAGCGCAGTATTCCGAGCGAGCAGTGGTGATAGATGACGTTAAAGTATAAACAGCCTTCCCTAGAATCAATATACTTCAACTTAACACATCTAATTATTAGAATAACTGTGCGGGAGCCCTCACCTTGTTTGAACTTCAAGTACTGGTGGTGATGAGGAGTAGGTGGTGAATTGAAAAGCTCGTGTTGGCAGAAGGGCAATGGAATCTTCTGTCTGTAATTAGAAAAATGGTGCACGTTAAAAAGCAAGCATTCATCAGTTGTGCCAAAAAGTGTAGCATGTAATGGCTAGGCATATAAAAGGTTTACACCCTTCCCAAAATCGTCACTTTTTTTCATTCCCAATAATTAAAAATTGGTTATGTATTAACATTGTCTTCCATTACGAGACGAAATAGGGGGTGGTGTATGGCATCTAAAAATATGACAGGCTTTTTCTAAACGTCATCACAACATCTGATGCGGCACCTCCTATCACCAGTGCCGGGGCCATCAGCGCGGAGGCTTCCACTACTCCAGGGGCTGATGCGCGGCGCCACAAGTGCCACCAGGAGGAACTGAGGGAGATGTCTCAGCAGCGGCGGCCGGTGGTAAGTTATTATACTCCTTACTTATTGACATTTTAGAGTAGGCTCGCAAAGGAGTGTATGATGTACTGTATAGTAGACAGTACAATAGTACAAGTACACTGTACTGTTAAGAATAGTTACTAATTTAGAACTACAATTTTGCCAATCACGGAGAAGTCGGTCACCCTTGACTTAGCAATAGCATTAGCGGCGTTAGTTCACGAGTAAGCAATGGCCCCCCTCTATTTGACTTCAACTCAGCTGGGAAACTTTTATCGTGAATCCAAGTCATATCAGATGAACTTGAGGGATGTGATGAACGAACAGGGAAAAAAGGGTAAAAGGAAGGACGAGTGAGTCGTAACATTTATGACTGTAAAGAATGATACTTGTTTTTGAATGCAGGCAGAGGTGGCTGATAGAAAGGAATCAGATGCATGGCTGCTTGAAGCAAGGATGGTTGGAGGAGAAAGAAAAGATGACTGCCTGTGTGGGTGAATCAGAAAATGCATGTGTGGTATGCATTGCAATATATCATTTGGGTGAAACTCAAATGCAAGTCAAGACGGTGGTTTACCAAATAATATAATACGGGTGTTAGTTGGTTGTTGAGAAAAAGTAAAGTTGGTACAGTTGAGACATTAAGAAGAATGATAGACGTTTACTTTGAAAGCCTGGATGGTATCTTCTTCCTCATAGATAGAAGAGGTGTATGTAGAGCAGACGCTCAGTGGATGAAGAGTGTTACTTTGAACAGCATGTCCGTGCCAGCGTAGCAAAGCAGAGGAAATCCAAATACTAGAAGTTGTGATTGTTCAGAAATACTCCCTTGACTAACAGTAAAGTAGTTTACTTTGCAAGCTCAGCATATATTGTGTATGTATTGTATAGTTCACATTATATCAAGTCAATTCCCTTCCTCCGGCAATTATGGGTATCACACTCACTCCCTATGTTAATAATTTTCTTTCTGCTGTGTCAATCATGGGTGGACTATCGCTGTTGTTCACTCAATCTATCAAAACAAAGCCCCTAAAGTCATCCATCATATAAGCAAAGATCATGTGATCGGCTGGAGATATGATCAGAAATGAATAATCTTCATTTTCCTTTCGTAGTAGTGAAGGCCTGGGGGGCAGTGCGAAATATAAATTACATTGAGCAGTAGCCCTTGATGTAACCGAGTATGGCCAGTGCCACCCCTATAGAAAAGTAAGAGCTTCCCTATCCCTACATGCATGTACTGCTTAAAGTAATGCGAGTCTGCGTCATAATGGCTTGTGTCTGTTTTTCTTGGGTGCAAGCTGACTGAGTTGGCATTATGCCGGCTATCACAAGTTCACGTACAAGTAATTTCTTTCGCAAAAGAAGAGAAAAAAAGAAGAAGACTGATGTACTCTCTGAGTCTCTGACTATGTAGTGAGTCCATAGTGCTGCTAGTAGAATTCCTGAAACTCCCACTAATGTTACAGGCCTACAAAGACGGCGGAAAGATACATGCCAAAATGTTATACTGTGCTTGCAAGTTGCTAGTGTTACTGTGAGACAACTTTCTGTTGAATTTTTTTGTGTTAATGTTAAAGAGTATTGGGTACAGTATTTTTCTTTCTTTCTTCTTTCTTTCTTCATAGATGCTCCACAAAAGCTCACCCGAAAGGAGATGGCTGTCAGGGCCAGGGCCCGGAAACTGGAGGCCATTTGTGCCGAATATCGGCGGCTGGTGGCTCGGGAGCAGGAGGAGGAGACGGCAACAGCTGCATCCTCCTGCAGTGCCCCCGGGTCCACCAGCCAGCAGCCTCCAGCTGTACGGCGTCGTGGCCCGACAGCCTCCTGCTGCCGCCGCGGAGCAGCTAAGAAGACACCAGCAGCTGCCCCCCCCCCAGAGCCTGGATGGCATGTCAGCGCCGCCTCCGCCGGAGAGTGGACTCCCTGGAGCGCGTGGCCGATAAACTCCAGCGCCAGCTCTGCAAAGAGATGCGGGACCACCTGTCCACAGGACACCGCCGGAAGAAGTGACTGTCCCTTGCCCCTTTTTAAAGGACTGTTGGGGGTGGGGGGGGGGAATTGGGCGTTAGGGATTCAAAGGGAGTTTATTTTTTTGAAAATATTTTTTATTTGCATTTTATAGTGTAAAAAACAGAACAAGCATGTCTGCATTAATCAACACACCCCACCCTTCCGCCCTCCTCCCGCATGATTCATCCTGAAAAACAAGACATTCTCTGTCGCCCCATCAATCCCCAGTCTATTTTGTCCCTGGCCCTCCCTTTGGGAATCACAGAGTCTTGTAGCATCCTCTCTCTTGTCCCATGTAAGATACTGCTGTGCCACTACAGGCTCAAAGCCCCCCGTCCAGGCCATGATATCTACGCCATTTGCCCCACTCTCTTCCAAACTTTTTAGGGCATCCCCGTGCCTTGTACGTGACTCTTTCAGCTGCCATGTACAGATCCATGCCTTTTCTCCATTCCTCCAGCTGCGGCAACGTGGCCATCCCCCCATCTCTTTGCCACATTTCTCTTGGCAACCACAAGAGCCAGGACCATAAAGATCAACAGTGGGCGGGCTAGGTCTACATCATTAGTCATGCATAATAAGACCAGTTTGGGATCTAGCGGCAGAGTGGTCTCCAGCAACTCCCCCAGTTCCCTCAGGAGCTCAACCCAGTAGGTTTGAATTTCTGAATAGGACCAAAGGGTATCGAAAAAATCTCCACCATCTCGACCCCATCTCAGGCAGTTCGGGTCACCGGCCTTCCCATTTTATATAGTCGCACCCGGTCAAAGTAGGTCCTATGAAGGATATTATATTGGATAAGCCTTAAGCGGGATTTAATGGCCACCTCCCTCGGGTGCATCAGGACCGTGTCCCAATCCACCGCATCCATTTCCCCCACATCATTCTCCCATTTCCTTTTAAGATTCACCAGCCCATCCGGGATGTTATTCATCACAGTTCTATAAGTCAGCGAGACTGCCCTATTTGAGATTTGCTCCTGCAGGAGGCGGCCCTCCAGTGGTGCATACTCTGGGAGTGTGCCTCTCAACGTCCCCTCCGCCCGCCATGCGTGTTTCAACTGTGCATACTTGAAATATTGCGTGCTACCTAGTCCATAGTCTGCCCTGAGGTCCTGGAAGGACTTCAGCGCCCCATTTTTCATCACATCCCTAATTGTTGATATTCCTATATCATCCCATCTCTGGAACCCATTTAGTTTACTCAATTCCCGCAGCCAGGCACATCGCCACAGCAGCGTCTGCCTCGTCGGCTTCCTTTCCCAGTCTGTACATCTCGTCGCCCGTTCCCAAATGTCGAGGGTAACTCTAGTGGCAGGAAGCAACCTACCTTTCCCCTTGCCCCATAGAGATAATGAAGGAATGTGCGCTTCGCCATGCCATGCCTCTCTAGGGCATAGGTAGGATGTGTAGCTGGGGCATGTATCCAGTCATTAATGGGCGCCAGATGTTCTGCCCAGTAATAGGCCTCAACATTAGGTAATGAGAGTCCACAAACTGTATTGATGCCTTTGGAGAGTCGTCAACGACACCCGGGGGTGTTTACCCAACCACAAGAAGGCCCTTAGTTCAACATTGATATCTCGGATCACCCGTCGCGAGATCGGGAAGTATTCGTTTTGGAACGCATATATATATCTGGGGAGCGTCATCATTTTGAACAAGGCCGCGTGGCCCAGAATCGTGAGGGGGAGCATCCTCCACCTGGCCGCATCCTCTACAAAATTATTTGTGATTCTTTTAATGTTCCTGTTATAGGAAAGAGTCTTATGCAGTGTCACATAAATTCCCAAATGCACAAACCCCTCACCCATCATCTGCAACCTTCCCGGTAGATCCCCCAGTCGTCCCGGCCCCTGGGATCATATAAGATCAACTTGTGCCAATTTATGCAATATCCAGCACGAGCCCCGTAGCGGTTTAGTTCTCAGAAGAGAGCCCCTATCGTCATAGCAGGGTGCGTTATATACAGGAGGACATCATCCGCGTACAGCGATATCTTCTCCTCTACGGTGTCTGTCGATCCTAGTCGGAACCCCCGAATGTCCCCATTTTGTCTAACCGCACATGCCAAAACCTCAATTGTGAGGGCAAAAAGCAGGGGAGACAAAGGGCACCCCTTCCTAGTCCCTCCTATCACCGGAAAGTCGCTGGATAGTGTCCCATTGACCTTAACTCTTGCCCTGGGGTCAGTGTGGAGCAGCTGAACCCAAGATCGGAACTTGGGGCCGAAGCCAAAACGCAGTAATACCCCGTCAAGGAACGGCCAGTGGACGGCATAAAACGCTTTTTCTGGTCTAAAGACAGGAACCAATGAGGGTCGTGCCTCGTGCTCACATCCTGTAGCCAATTGTGGGTCCGACGGAGATTTAAACTCGTGACCCTATCGGGAGGAAAACCCGTTTGGTCAAGGTGTATCAGCCCAGATATCACCCGCCGCAACCAGAGAGCAAGTATCGTCGCAAGAAGTTTCACCTCTACATTTAAGAGGGAGATGGGGCAATACGACGCACAGTCGTCTACCGGCTTACCCTCCTTATAGAGCGGTATGATTGTAGCCAAACGGAGATCCAATGGTAACTCTCTCTTCTGGGCCGCCTCCTCAAAGAGTCCTAGCATATGACGCAGCAGCAAGTCCGCTGTCTTTTTAAAAAATTCTGCCCGGAATCCGTTGGGCCCGGGGACTTTCTCGCCCGGAGCTTGGCCAGAGCTGTTCTAACTTCATCCAATGTGAAGCCTCTCTCCAGATCCCTCTGATCCTCATCCCCGTTAGAACCGGGAGCTCAATGTGCTCCATGTAGCGGAGAGCATCCTCTTGCGTCCCCAAGTCCTTAGCTTCGTAGAATGTTGCATAGTATTCAGCAAATGTCTTGGCTATCTGTTCATCTGTTCTCATCAGGTTCCCCCGGGCATTCCTAACTTGCTCCACCCACCTGTTGTTCCTGTCCTTTCTGCTAAGCCATGCCAATAGCTTTCCTGACTTGTCGCCCACGTCGTATAAACAATGTAACGTCGCCAGTGCCTGCATCTTAGCCTCCCCTGTGACCATGTCTCTGTACGATTCAAAGGGAGTTTTGAGGGACATTTGAACATTGGTTGGGGTTAGGGAGGGGGGTGAGTTGGGCCTTTTCAATAGTTTATTTTTGTTAGGGAAAATATATTAATTTATTTTACATACTTAAACATAGTATACGCGTTCATATTATTTTGTGTGGTGGTGGGCGGGGCTTACTGTACATTTGGTTTCCTCAAACTTACCAGCATGAATTATCTAAATGTCCAAAAATGTCCAAAAGTGCCACTAACAGAGTTAGTGAATTCAATTGCCCTACTAGTACTTTACTAGTACTACTATCAGTCTCTCCTCTCCTCTGAGTCCTAGCCCATTATTCTACCTCCCCAAAATGCTTATCTTACCTGTGATTCGTGTTTGAGAATAGGGCTAGGCACAGGGCTGGCTGCATGGCAAATGGCGATTAAGGTTGGGTATGGAATCCTGGACAGATGAAATGTCACAGTTGTGCTGGTAGTAGTAGTGGTACACACTGGCAGTAGCAGCATATGAAAAAAAAGGAAATGAAACATTGAGTGGCCTGAGCGTAGCATTTGAACAGTACGATAGATAGTACGGTAGAGAACAGTGCCATACATTGTAGCCTAAGCAGTGCTAAAGTATTCAAAATATCTATACTAGTTGCGTGGAGTATGGCTACTATAAGAAATAGTATTGAAGGTGAAGGACAGCAGCGTAAAATCATTAAGCATTTGATTCGTCACGTGTAGGAGGAGGATGTTGTTGATGATCAATCCACGATGGCGCACATGAAATTCTGATTTGAATGATTTTTCTGTTACTTTGACCTTATCCTCCCTAGCAAGTGTGTGGAATTATTGTTGTCATTTAGTCACACCTCAATGAAACCACACAGTCCGGGGGAAGAGGGTTAGGGTTTGAAAATTGGATGGGAATGGGGGTTTTTGGGAAAGTTTTATGGAGAGAGGAAAAAAAAAACACAGCATGGACAAACAACAAATGAAGATAAACAAATCTTTGGATACGAAGATATCCATAAATCTTTTAAGGGACATAAAGGAAGTGCATGCACTACTGCATGCATGAAGTTGTTTGCTAAATGGATGGTTAGATTACTGAAAACTAACTAGTACTTTCTACAACTTACTAACTATGAAGAAACAATGTGACAGTACAGGGCTGCAGTAATTACGCAATTTCAATTGCCTATCTGCCCTCAGAGAGAATAAACACTTAGTACATTAAATTAGTTTTAAAAATAGCAAAGAAAAAGCTAAACAATGGCTGGAGGGATGAATTTGAAGCAGAGAGCAAACAAATGCACAGAGTCACACTCATAGAAGTTCACAACAATAAAATTATTTAAAAGATAAGGAGAAGTGAAGAGGATACTGTAACTGTATGTTGTAGTTGTCCTGTTGAATTTGGGAAGTAGCATGCATCCAGCCATTCCTCTTATTCGCGGTACTCCTCCATTCCATCTGACGCTGCGTCGATCAATCTTGGTGACCAGATACACTGCCCACTGCCTGCCTGGCGTATGCGGGATTGCGGATCGCTACTGGTAAGCCTGAGTTAATCGTTTTTCCCATCGCACAGGGTAAAAGCCGGCCTGCAATTGTTGATGGAAAAACAGGAAGTGATATTAAAACACCACGGAGAAAAAAATATAAGGTACCCTGTGTAGTGCAAAAATAACACTTTCAGTTTCAGAGGCGACAGTATGTCATACAAGCATCATTTCTAAAGTGCGTACTCTGAGTCTCCTTTTCGAGGATAGTAATTAGCACACAGCAGGCCAGGGCCATGCAGACGGTCAAGGCAGGCACCACTGAGTGAATCAACCTGATGTAGCATACCTCTTTGACACAGAAAGACAAAGCATATCTAATTGTATGCAGCAAGCCACATTGCCACAATTTTACATGAACTGCTGTCTGGACTCTGGCATAACAACACTACACTGGCTCAACCACTCCATGCCACGACTAGACAGACATGTAGTTCTGCTGTAGTAGTTGTTGTTGACTGGTTTACCTGTTTGCCACTCACGATTTGGCCATAGTTCTTCCGTAAACTGACGATGATGACCCATCCATCCCAGTGAGTGACTGTAAAGAAAAAATATATATTATTTAACTTTGATCATCAACACTCATCATCATCATGGTATATTGGCAAACAGTGAGCCCAAGGACATTTTGCATTTTGGAAAATGCAACATAGTATCCCCTGCAGTTGAAGTACAATTTGAATTAAACAAGGTAAAAAAAGCAGAGTAGACTTGAGTTACATTTAGTGTGTAAAAGATTAAATAATAACAGAAGACATATGATTCCTTTTCATGCACAACAAACAAACAGCAATTGCTTTCAATAGAGCCAGACAGCCATTGCTGTCCACTGCATGCCATGCCATCTTCTCATTATTCATTACCTGTTCCACTTTTTGTCCGCATCTTGTTCTTAAAGGGCCACAGGGCAGCCTCTCCTGTCAATTTCAGAAGTAACTGTCAGCAATCAGCATGTAGTCCCTAATTACTGTCCCACTTGAGGGGACTCTTCTACAAAGCCAAAGTTTCTTGATTCTGCGTAATCCAGCCATCTGCCTTGAGGGAAATGGATGGGGGAGTCTGGAGGAGGAGGATAGAGGAGCAGGACTGAGCTGTAAACTAGTGAACCTCAGGAATGCAGACAGCGGCACCTTCAAATCAATAAGGAAATAATAAGATGAAGACAGTGCTGCTGATGGATTTGTTGTGATTAGTTGATTAGAGTTTTTGTTGTGGTAAAAGTTGCAAAACTAAGAAAGACACACAGGACTAAAAGTGAATAAGGATGAAAAAAAAGGAAGTAATTTTCAGGCCTCGGTGTCAGGAAAGTAGAGCTCTTCCTCAAACTCTGTGAATTGAGACGGGAGTAGGTCAGCTAACAGAGAAGAACTTCCGTCACCTAAGTCGGTGTCCTCTTCTTCCTGCGTGCATTCACGTATTTTGTAATCTGGTGGTATGAAGTGCTGATTCATCTTGATCATTGCTAACCTCTCCACATTTTTGGGTGAGAGGCGGGTCCTTTTTGAAGTTACAATGGCACCAGCAGCACTGAAAACACGTTCAGAAGACACGCTTGCGAGTGGGCAAGACAAATAATTTACAGCCAGGTTGGAGATCAGTGGCCATTGACCCTTTTTCCCATACCAATACAGCAATGGGTTCTGATTTAAGAAGACCTCTGTTGGGTCATCCAGATAGGCCTGCACCATCCACTCAAGGTTCTCCAGGGGTGCTCCACTTTGCATACCATCTGTGGCCTTTGCATCAACACTGGAACGAGCAAACCCTTGATGAGTTAGCCAATCCGCTTCCGACAATATTATGGCTGGGTCTGGGGCAGGTGAGGATGATGATATAGTTGCTGGTGTCGGTAACGGCTGTGAGGGAAAGTGACTGCCTTCGGCCAGAGAAGTGGACCTTGACGCCGGATGGCCTGCTGATTCAGTAGTACTTACGCCGGTTCCTTCAATTTCCTGCCGCTCTTTTTCGAACCGAGTGGCTGACAGAGCTAGCCAATGTTTGTACTTTGAAACATTTGCTTCATTAAAAGAAATGAATGCTTTGCTGGCCACTGCCTTTTTGTACCGTGGATCCAGAATAGTGGCACAAATGTAATGTTGTTCTGTATGTATTTTTTTAAGCCTTTCATTGTCAACTAGGCGGGTTAATAAGCTCTCTGCCAACTGATATGCGTCTTGCTTGTCAGTATCATCTTTGAACGTTGAAGATACCGCCTTCAGTTGGTGCTCTAGCATGCGCAACAATGGGATAGCTTTGCCCAAAGTACAGTCCTCCCTGCTGACTGAACGCGTGAAGACCTCAAAAGGACGAAGCATGTCTGTCAGGCTTTTAACTAGGTCCCATTCCTCCAACTCTAGCCTCATGTCTTTCATAGTAGAACCCCGTTGAAAGACATAGTCATTGATTACTATGCACTGCTCAGACAGACGCTCTAGCATGTAGAAGGTTGAGTTCCAACGTGTTACCACCTCCTGGATAAGTCCTCTGACTGGCACTCTGCGTTCACGTTGAATGTTCCTCAGCTGCATCCGGGCCTTAAAAGAATGGCTGAAATGTGTGCATATTCTTTGGCAGGTGGTCAGTAAATCGTTGACTTTGTTTTCTTTTTTCAAGAAATCTTGAACAACTAGGTTAATACAGTGCGCCAAACACGGCACTCTGAAATAGCCACCATCATGCATGGGCCTAACTACATTACTGCCATTATCCGTGGAAACATAACCAATCATGCGGTTTCTTGGATGCAGTCATTGCAAGACCTTACTGTTAAACTCCTCCAAAATGTTTAATGCAGTATGAGATTTCTCCATGGCAAACATGGCTACTGTTGCATGTTTCCGAGTAGCTTAAAAATTGTGGCTGTGTCAACACCTGCAGATATCTTGTCTCTAACCCCTGCAAAAGAGACCCAGTGTCCAGTGATGCACATGTAATCAAGGGCTTGGCAACTGGTCGACATGTCTGTTGTCAGGTGGATAGTGTGAACAGCACTCTTCTGCAAAGCTGCCCCAATCACTTCCAGCACATCTTGATGTAGTGCTGGAACTGCAACTCTGGCAAAATAGGACCGGCTAGGAACCTTCCATTTAGGGCAGACTGTTGCCACAAATTGTAGAAAACCCACCCCTTCCACGAAAGAACAAGCATTGGCATTGCCAATAGGTCTCGCTTGTGGGACCTTATAAGCACATCTTCCACCTCATTATTTTGCAGCCTAGGCACATGTTCCAATGCCGCCCAGCGAGTGGCGCTGTTTCCTCACATGAGGTAAAGACGGAAGAGAAATGCACGGCCGTGAAAGTGGCTCTCGGGGGGGGGGGGCGCATTCCTTTGAAGTGTCGGGTCTGATGCAATTATGTGAGGCAGGCTGGTTAGGAAGCAAATGGCAAGGGAGGGAGGCTGAGGTCCAGCTCTAGCATTTTAGCCAGCATTGCATTATAAAGACGTGCCGTTGGGTGGTTGCGTTCAAATGGCGCCTCCGACCAAAACATGCTTTTAATGGTGGTCTGGACCGGTTTACGTGATAATCATGATCCAGACTTCTTCAACCCAGTTAGGCTCATTGATGTACTTTTTCACATTGGTGTGTCTCCCAGACTCTTAGTGTGCCTCATAGATGTTGCTGGGGTAGAGGGTGTGGGCGCTACCACTGCAGTGCTGCTGCCAGGGGTACTGTGTGTACCAGAAAAACTGTCTGTCGCTTCTTCACCTCCCCCTGCACGATCAGCCCCTCGTCATCATCAGATGCAATATCAATGGATACATTTGAATTTCTTGTACTTTTGGCTTCCCAGATCTTACTTAGGTGCGCCTCCCAAGGGATAGTGTGGTGTTTTTGGAGATGACCTCTCTGGCCTCCGGTACCATAGTTGGTACCAAGCTTACCCCGACTAACTACAGCTTTACAAATCGAACAAATGACTAGGTTTTCCGCCTTTTTGCTAACACTAAAGAAGTCCCAAACAGGGGAGTTGAGAATTCTAGTGGTGGTGGAGGTACTACTTTCAATGCCAGATGAAGTGGAGGATGGGCGTGGCCGAATTTGACCCTGTTGTGCACTTACAGTTACAGCACCACTACTTGAGGTAACGGGGGTCGAGCTGGGTTTTCAGAGGTCTTAGTTCTATTGCATTGTTGCATAGTCCTTGTTGTTCTTCTGTAGGCGTTTCGATTGTGATGAGCCTCTTTGTTAGGACCTCTGTACTGGTAGCAAACCTTGGTGTTCTGCTACTTATTGGGAGTCCACTTGGCCTACTGTTTGTTATCGGCCACATGTTGTGGTTTTACCAGGTCGATGGATACAACTCGGTTCTCCTTTTTTCCAGCAAGTGGCGGTAGTACAACTGATCTTGTCCCGTTGACAGACAAGACAGGAACTGCTTTTCTGTAAGAAGGCCCAAATTCCTTCTTTACCGCGATCTTCTCCCTGACTAGATCCCCGACTTTTGGAATCCAGACAGGTCTTGCTGGGACAGGTGGTGATTCTTCAGTGGTTGTTGGCTGTTGTTTCAACTGTATGTTGCTCAGGTCTTTTCTTGTTTTGTTTAAGTCCTGCAAAATAGCCAAACGGTCTTTGACATCAAAGGTTTTTTCTATTACCACTGAAGTCTGACTATCAAGGTCAGAGATCAACATCCTAGTTCCGAATAATAATTCGTACGGACTGAATCCCTTCAGAGAATTTCTTGGCAAGTTATTTAGACTACGTTGGACACTTATTAGATGTTTGACCCACCCAGCTCCCGAACCTAATACCTTTGCCGTTATAGATTGCTTTATGTCACGGTTTTTTCTTTCAACAATTCCGTTCCCCTCAGGGTGAAATGGACAAGAGTACCGCAATTGCACGCCCATGCTGACCATGGCCTCCTTATAAGCCCGAGAGCTAAAAGCAGGACCATTGTCCGAATGCAGAATGCCAATTGCGTATGTGCCGATGAAGACCCGCAAATCTTTTATAACAGTTCTGGCGTCAGCCGTTCGCTGGGGCCACATCCATATGAATCTCGTGCATGAGTCCACTGCGACCAAGATATATTTATAGTTACCATCCCTTTGTAAGGGACCGCAGTGGTCTAGATAAACACAGGCTAATGGTTTATCCGAGATTAGAAGGGGCGTCTGTGCTGGACGTCTCACAGTTGATACTTTCATTTTTTGACATATTTCACATGCTAGAACATAGTTCCTTGTTTGTCTTCTCATTTGTGGCCACCAGTATCTCTGTTTTAATAATGATACAGTGGCTGAGACGCCAGCATGGGTAGAAGCAAGCCCTTCGTGTGCCGCTATTATTAGTCCTAATCTATGTTCCATGTTTGGAATTGCCCTATCCCCCACTCCAGGGATTTGAGCAAAAGGAACATTGTTTTCATCAGTTATGTATGAGTATTTTACTGGAAAGCCTTTAGGGAGTGGTTCTATCGAATCCTTTTCTGAAGCGCTGACAGCTTGTAATATTTCGCTGTCTATTTTTGTTTTTGACCGGGTGACGGCAGCTACGGAAGCCGTTTGCACAGCTGCCTTCGCGGCCTCATCAGCCAATGAATTCCCTGCAACGTGAACGCCATCACGTTGATGACTCAGTGTATGTATCACGTGAGTCTTTGGTAGTTCTTTTTGTAAAAGAGCTACTTGTTCCCATAGCATTTTATGCTTGATTGTGCCACCTTTCGCATCCTTGAAACCGTTTTGAAGCCAGATCTGCAAGTATTCATTATAAGATTGAACGCAATAATACGAATCGCACACTATGAGTGTGGGGAATTCTCGATCGGTATTTTCAAGCGCCATCTTGAATGCTAGTAGTTCAGCTCGCTGAGCTGTGCAATCTCCTAGAGATTGGGTTTTAGTGAGGGTTGGTTTAAATTTCCCTTCGTGCCAACGACCTTTAACAATCGCGCACGCAGCACTGTAAGCTTGTTTACCCCCTACTGCGGGTTGTGCTGATCCGTCTGTATATATTATACAGCCGTATTGGTCTAGAGGCAGAATTTCGGTTGGCGGAGGACATTCAAATTCATATTGGAGAAATTCTTGTGTTTTTAAGTAAGGATCAAATTCGTACACCACGTCTGTTGCAGCAAGAGAGTTAGCCCATTGTATCCATCTCGGATGGAGTGCTTTAGCATTTGGAATGCTTGCCTTTGTTACCGCCTCTAAGGCTGGTATTGGTGTCACGATTATTATTCGTTTACCTTGTGCCAGGGCTCGTTCTTTTGCTATAGCTGTCTGTGTTGCTGTAAGAATTTTTTCCGTTGGGCTAAATTTCATTTCAGCCTTAGTGTACAAGTGTGATTTAAATGCAATTGGTACCTTTTCTCCCTCATTAGAGGTCAGGTATGTGAATCCGCATCTCCCTGGGATGACTCGGATCACAAGGTTGCGTGTGTTATCACGTGTTTCTAATTTTGTTTTAATTAGCATGTCTGTTTGTAAGGATCTCAACATTTCTGTGTGTGTTTGAGTCCAATTGGATCTTTTAAAGTCTGGTTTAATTAGATCATAAAGGGGCTTTACCCTTTCTGCGTAATTTGCAATGTATGTTCTTCCGAAATTTAGGAAGCCTAGAATTGACTGTAGGTTTTTTAGTGTTTTAGGAGCTTGGATTACGGCACATTTCTCTAGGAAATTGTCTGCCAGGCTTTTGCCTTCACTTGATAACTCATATCCTAAGAATGGGACTGTCAGATGGGCAATTCTGGACTTTTTAAAGTTGAATTTGTAACCCTCTGCAGCGAACCCAAGTATTATGGTGTTCACCCTTTTCAAGTGAGTCTCCAAGTCATCATCTGTTAAGTAAATGTCATCAACATAAGATAATGCTTCATCATCATATAGTTGTAGTAATTCTGTTACTCTCGCTGAGAATACCCCCGGGCTGTTCTTGTATCCCTGGGCTAACCGACAGAATTGTTTTTGAGTGCCATTTACTGAGAATGCAGTTAAATATCTGCTCTCTGGTGCTATGTTTTGACAAAAGAATCCATTGGAGATGTCCAAGGTTGTTTTGTATTTTTTGCGCACTATGTTATTCATTAGTGCAGCACTGTGTGAGTTTTGCACTGCAAAAGTTTTGCAACATGTGTTAAGGTGTCGGTAATCCAAAACTAGACGATATGAATTGTCTGGTTTGGAGACCGGAAACAAAGGATTGTTCATTTGTGAGGTGCAAGTTTCAATCACCCCCTGGTATTCTAGCTGATCTAGTATTTCATTTACTTGTTTTTTAGCTTCTTGCTTAATTGGGTACTGCCTTTGTGCAGTTGGTTGTGATTTTAACTGGATTTTGTGAGGAGGAGAATCCTCATCCCATCCTACATGATTTTTATATAAAGCAGGTGCTAAGGCCACTGCCCACTTTCTAGCAAGTGTATATTTTTTATGAATCGGTATTTGATTCGAGAAGGCCGGCATAATTACTTCTTCGCCATGAGGGCACTCCCTGACAAACTCTGGTGGCCAGTCTTTTTCAGCTAGAAGGATATCATAGCCCTCGGATAGATTATCCCAAAATAGTCCCCTTATTTTCCTAGTCTTATCTCCCTCTATACGTAATGTTATCTCGTATATCTTGTGGGGCTTGCTAACTCTGGTGTCTGCAGTTTCCACTTGAAGGTATTCATTCGTGTCCACTGTCTCCAGATGATTCATAAGGACTTTGCGAGCTATGCTCACCTCTGCTGCGCTGTCTAGCATTGTCTGAGCCCACTCTCCGTTTTTCAGTTGTGTCCTCAGTATTCTCGGCATTGTTAACTACCTTGATACTGGCTACCTTCTTTTTTGGAAATTGTAATTTCTTTTTTAGCTGAGCAGGTTCCTTGTCTTTGGACTTGGCGTGCTCTTCTGATCGTCCTCTTCTTTCCGATTTCTGCGAGGAATTCTGAAAAGATTGAGAGGGACGTGTATCAATGTCTTGATATCTATCAGGTTTTTTAATATTATCCCTATTTCTAAGGTTATATCTATTCCCGAGGGGTCACTCTGCGGTGACCTCTGTCTTAGGTGTGGAGATTTCTCTCTTCGCCTAGGAGACCTTCCTCGGTACTGGAATTTCTTTTCTTTAGGATTGGATTGTTTGTTTCCATCCCAGTTCTTTTTTGGTGAATTATTATTATTAAAAAATATTTTTTCTGGACTTGTAGTCAGTTGCGGTTTTACTGGTATTCCACCTAGACTATCTCTGCCTAGTTCTTCATAGGATTTTTCTATGATTCTGGCAATTTCAGCTGGTTGGTCTGCTATATCTGTCTCTTTTAACCTCTGGCGGATCGCCACGTTTGCTGCTTCACCTTTTATGTTGGCTAGTAATATAGCCGAGACCTGCTTGAAGTCTTTCAGTAATTTCATACCAAGAGTTAAAGCAGGTTCTGGACCGTATTCATCTTGAATTTGTTTTAGCACATCTGGTATCACCGAAATGGATGGGACACCGTGCGTTTTTGTGTAGATGGAAGCAAAGACTGTACCCCAAGTGTCACAGTCCTCAATGTGTGGTGCGATTCCCATTGGGAGACATATAGTCAGAATCCTGTGTTTTTCCAGCGGGGTGGTGTCAGGAAACACCGCCTCTATTTGGGTGATTTTCTGTGCCAACCAGAATGGTATTTGTTCCCGTTTAGCTGGAACTTTACCTAGGCAGGATTGGATGTTCTGTGGTGTAATTTTATTTGTGTTCCCCTGGTGAGGGGTCAGCTGTGGAAGTTTAATCGCTGGCTGAATTGTTGAAGTCCGCATTACATACTGAACTAATTGTCTATGAATTTTTAGTAGTTGTTTTAGCTGTATTAACAGCTCTGCTGCAGGCATTCTATCGATGTCTGGATGTGGTGTGTATCCGGCTAAGACCGGCCACGTTGCTCCTGGTCTTCCTGAAGGACCGAGCCTTGTAATGTGATTATTGTGTTTTAGGGCGCCATCAAATAAGAGCAAATGCTCTTGGAATTTGAGTGGTACTTCCACCTCCTCGAAAGGAGTGTATGTTTCAGTAGGTTCCTCTACTTTGTAATAGTGGAAGTACTTTGTTACAGCATTTGCTGCTGGAAAATGTATCCATGAATAGTATACCTCTGTCTGCCGATATTCGTGTGCCTCAATTACGAATATGACTGTGCCACCTCTAGGTGTCAGTCCATTTTCTATAAGTTTTAATGTTATAGATCTCCTTTTTATGACCGGAATGAGTGTTATATTCGGGTCTGCTGCTTGCATGGTAGCATCAGCATCTGCGAGTTCAGTTGCTAATCTAACTGCCTCTCTTTCTTCATCACTGTCTGTCATTTTACCAACAGGATGGTATTATGTTTGTTTGCAGATCAGGTTTCTTATGGAAACAGAGATTAGATGCACAATATTTTGGAACTGTTTATCCTTCAACGTTGACTATACCAAGAACCATACATAGGAGTTCCCTCCTGCGGGGTTTTGGAGGATATAACCTTTCACCCACTCCAGACGTCTTTGGAGTATAATGGAAAAAGGGGTCTGAGTGAGAAAGCACGACTGAGTTACTCTAAATGTCTTACGTTAGTTTTATCGCCCTTTCCAAACACGTTGGGCGCCATGTAGTGTAGCTCCTATTTTCCCAATAGGCTCTGCGCATTGGAATAATACCTACAGCAGTAAAGGCCTAGGCCAGACGTTAACTAGGTCTACTACTGTCGATACTAGACTTAATTTTTGGGTTTGCCAGCTAAGCTCAGAGTTCGCTAGAAACTTTCTCGAATGTTCAAGGAAGGAATTAACTCCCCTGATTAGACAAGAAGGGATTTAGTTTCTGACAACCATAGAACATGACAACTTTGCTCTCCCCTAATCAAGAGTCAATCTCGAGAGTCGTGTGAGCACAAGGCAATTATTTTACTCAGTCAGTACGTGCATTCTTAGTCTCATCAGAATGTAGAGAAAAGGAAGAGACGGGCGTGTTCAATAAAAAGGTGTTATTTATTGATCAGTCTCTTTTCTCATACATGAGAAATGGATCAATATTATTGCAATACTTATAGTTAAGTAAAGTGCATACATTAAAAGCAATAGTATAAAATAATACTGTAAAAACATTGATATGGTTTCTGAGCCATATGATGTTTAAAATGATTAAAATATATTTACATACACATATACATTTGACTAAACGTACTCAACTGGTGTTTCTAAATACGCCTACCCCGTGTACCTGACCTAAGTCTAATGCGTGGGCGGGAATAGAAAGTTACAGTTTAAGTTAAGTTTGTTTTTGCCAAGTGAATAACTAGAGAATTCTCTGTGAGGGGTTATTCAGTTCTGTACCTGGAAGTTAGGATGAATGAGGAATGGTATCTCTTTCTCTGCTCTCGATATTCCAGGCTGCCTGCGAGGGCTACCCGGAAGCGCCGGTGCTGGGTCTCTCGGCTTGAGATAGCAGCGCGTCTCTCAGCGCGTCAGGAAGGCGGGGCTGCTGCCAGCGGGGTCTGCTTCTGCTCTCGGCTTCGGCAAGTATGGCTGCTCCGTCTTGTCACCACGCGTGTGTTTGCATAGGGCAAGGTCGGCAATATTTATACCTTAAAGGTGCCGAGATTGACGTAAGGATGGACATAGATACGTCAATAAAGATGTCATACGACTTGCTCGTTAGCACATTCTTTACTAAAGTTCTCTGTGAAATCAAAACAATGGCCGCACGGATTATCCAGGTTGTCATAGGTTTGATTTGTTATGAGAACGTCGTATGCCTTATCAGGGGCTGGAGGAATGTCGCGTGTCTAATTAGATCTCAAGCGTTATGACCTAATCAGATAACACGTTCCTGTGCCGTAGTGTGACTGCGTCAGATAACGGTATCTGCATCATGGGGGTTTTCTTGCCTCATGGGCTGACTGTTAGTTAACTTTATAGTAAGTTTAACCAGAATAGGGTCAGGAATAGGGGGACTGATTCAGAACCTATAGAAATACACGACAGGAGGTCCCTGCCGGCCCTTCTGAAGAGAAAATATGGCAGCTGCAGGTCATGTTGGTGTAGTGGTTACCTGTGTTGGTGGTGCTACCAGTGCCACGCTGCCCACATCCCGCTCAGCAGCAATTCGGGATAGGGTCAAAATGTCTGTCTGCTGCATGGCCGCTGGGGCCGGAGTGACGACTGTGATGACTGGGTCATCGTCAGACTGTTCATCAGCAGCAGAATACACTTCTTGTTCGTCGTCATCAGTATCACCCATAAGTGTAAGCCTTGCGGGAACCTTCCTTTTAGGCTTAGCTACCTTTGTCGGCTCATGGCGTGCCTCACTCTCAGACTGAATTGGTGGGTTCCAATCAACATCAAGATCATCAGAAGGAAGGGGGCTTGAAGAAGAACTTGTAGTAGCCCTCTTTGACCTTTTTTAGGTCGAGGGACCTTTCCGGTCCGGAGATTTAATGTTACTTAGTAGGGCTTTAGAACCCGCCTCCCTCCCTGTCTCTCCTCCATTGGCTGGCTTTCTAAACGGAGGCCAGCCATTGGAGGAGAGAGCCGTCCCTCCAAAGAAGCTCTGTCTTTTTCGGATTCGGGGATGTGATTTTTTGTGTTCTTTAGCCCTGTGACGTCGTCTGTAACTCAGAGCGCAAAAAACACGCCCCCAAATTTGAAAATGGCGGCGCTTTTCTTTAGGCCATTTCACAACGACCGCCGCCCCAAGAAGTCGCAGCCTCCTCCACCTAGCAGTCTCTGTGTGCCCAAGAGTACACATCGCGCCGTCTCGTTTTCTGTGGGCAGACAGGCGTTTAGAAGCTTGACCGTAGCACACAGCGCTGGATGCTCGGTCCGATTCCGGATCTCCATGGACTCCGACCCTCGCTGCCCCGGACCTGCGCGTCCTTCAGCCTCAGAGGGACCTCGCGGGCAGCTGTGCTGCGGGATGTGAGGAGGGGGGTATCAACAGTGTTAGGTCCTGAGATGTCCCACCGCATGTGTGCATCTGTATTTACATGTACCTGTGCTACACGGTATGCTGAATGTGTGCGCGTGGTTGTACCAGTCTCTGCATGTTTGCCAGTATCTGTGCCCATACGTGCGTGTAACAGTGCATCTGCGTGTGCACGTGTGTGTGCAGCTGCGCCAGTCCATCTATAAGTGAGCCCGTGTGCGCGTGCCTGCGGCGTGGTGTGCCAGTATCTGTGCCCATGCCTCCGTGCCTGTCTGCTGTGCGAACACTCCTGTAGCTGTGTGCCTGCGCGTGCACGTCTGAGTGTGCACGTCTGTTTGTGTGTGAATATTTGTGTCTTCATGTACGTCAGCATGCTGAAAGGTACGGGGGCGACGGGGGCCGCAGGGAGGGCGGAGGAATAATGAAGTGAGAGTGGACAGCGGGTCCGTTTAGCGTTACGGTTTTCTAGAATGTTATTTAAACATAATGTACTGAGTTTGATCTGTCTTAAATGGGCAACCATAGTAAATCCATACGTCATTGTTTGTTCTTGAAACGAAATGCAAGCCGGGGCCAGTATGGGAAGCAAGTGTTAAAGGGGGTGGCCAGGACTTGTTTCATCCGGTGCTCAGCTTTGTTCTGATACGTTGCATGTCCTGAAACCTGGACCACATGCATTTAAATCATATTTGTTTATGTTGTCTGTGCGCCAGTGAAATATTACAGACCAGGTGTAACACTACAGACACCAGCCAAGGGCTACTTTGAAAATATATATGGGCATGTTACATTTACAATGCATCCCATAAATTAAAAGTACATTCTCTAGTCATTGTTTTAAACGTGGTCATATGTATAACTATACATGTGGAACAATCAGATTTTGAAAGTTACCGCTAATGTAAATTAAAAGAACACTCTCTAGTCATTGTTTTAAACGTGGTCATATGTATAACTATACATGTGGAACAATCAGATTTTGGAAGTTACCGATAATGTAATCTAGAATATGTTTCAACTGTTCCTAACTTCTTGTGTAGAAGTCTGCATCACATGGTAGCCGTATTGTCCTTGCCAGAGGAGTCAGTTGAGCCGCCTTGCCAAACTGGTTAACCAGATGAGCCAGCAGCCTGTGAGTGGAAACACAGACCCAGTCATGGAAAGGAGCTGGAAAATTGACATTCGTGTCAGATTGCTCGAAAGTGATGCTTACTTGGAGGATTCCACGCTGAGATAAATGGAGGCTGGCCTTGAGACCTGCAGTTGGAGCTGCTTTGATCAAAGGTGCTGACCGTGCTTTCAGCTACTGATGAAGAAGCTCAGGAATTTCGGTAAAATGGCTCAAACACGTTTGCTGCATGGAAAACATTTTTACTGTAGAGAGTGGATGTTCCACAAACTTCAGCACTGCCTCCAGGATTCGAGGACTGGTAGCTCAGATCAGCAAAAGTGGGCTCATGTCTGGTTATGAGGACAAGCTAAAAGACCCAGCCGGTCAAAGTCTCCTGCAACCTGGGGAATGTGAGAGGAATGCACCAGAGGCATTTAAAAGGTGCAGTATGGCTTTCCTGTTATAATAGTGCAAGATTTGCCTTGCATGCAGCGTTCAACCTTTTAACCTGAAAGCTTTTTTGCCATTACCTACTAATATGAATGAGTACAGGTGTTTCAGCGCTCTCAATCATTGGTCTGTTCAGGTGTCTTTCATATTTCACTTTGCCCGCCTCATCGTACCCATGTTGCAGTGGGTCAGTACATTTCACCCATTTGCTCTCTTGCACTGCGAGTGGCAGCATTTTGCTTGATCACATGGCAGAGCTCCCTTAAAGTAGTGCACTTCAGGTCACTCCTTTTTTTTTTAATGTTATGCAATATGCAAAATAAAGTGCCAATGTTTGCTATACAGTTAAATGCATAAACAAAATAAAATGTTGCTTGCTTGCCAAGGCCAGACCATTAGACATCGCCAATGCAGGTTTTCTTATCCAGTTTCTACATAATTAAATAGGCTAAATTGGCTGCCAAGACATCTTAATGGCTTAAGTCGTATGTAATTGGTTTGGATGGTGATTTTATGAAACATTTCCCATGATGTATGTCGTAATGCATAGCCGTGGGTGAATATAACTATTTACACTATTAATATGTGTGTGGCTCTGTGTGTGTGGCTCTGTGTGTCTGTGTGGGGCTCGGTGTGGATAGCTTTTTTTGTAGGTGGCTCTATGTGTGATTAACTTTTTTTGTAGGTGGCTCTATGTGTGGGTGGCTCTGTCTGTGTGAGGGTGGCTCTGTGTAGGTGGCTCTATGTGAATGACTCTGTGTGAATGACTGTGTGAATGACTCTGTGTGAATGACTCTGTGTGGGTGGCTCTGTGTGGGTGGCTCTGTGTGGGTGGCTCTGTGTGGGTGGCTCTGTGTGGGTGGCTTTGTGTGTGTGGCTCTGTGTGGGTGTAAATGCAATAGGTCATGCATTTGCGAGCGATTAAGCTATTGGCATTGTAAATGACAATGACATTTATTTAACGATTAAGCTATTGGCAATGTAAATGACAATGCCATTTATTTATGATTTAAAAAAAAATAAAAAAAAATAATGAGCAATGCCAATAGCTCTACCTTTAATATTGCCGAGACCATTGCATTGTAAATGCTTGTCTTGCTGGGGATCTGGAAGACAATGGATCATCATCAGGAGGAGTGGCTTCCTCAGATGATACCGTCGCTTGAATCTCGATTTCCTGATGTGCCCCTACGGTAAACATCACTTACAACGAAACTTTTACAACGCACTACCATTACAACGCGGTCATTACAACACAAACTATAACAACGCATTGCGCTGGGGGGCGCTCTAGGATAGGGAATAGGTTAATTTACTATCCAATAACCTTCCCTAGTGTCCACGGGGACTGGAGTTGGAATAGTAAATTAAACTATTCACTATTACTCATTTCTCCCAGACAATGCGAGGAAAACAGTGGTTAGTTCCTTGATATTATCATCATTGGATTACTGTAACGGTTTATTTTTGAACGCTCAATCTAAGGTGGTGGCCAAACTACAACTTATTCAAAACGCAGCAGCAAGGCTACTGTCAGGCACCCCTAAATTTAAATCCATTAAGAATGTAATAAGGAGCTACCACTGGTTAACCGTAAAAAATCGGATCAAATTTAAAACCTTATGCCTCGCCTATAAAGCATTACATGGTTGTGGCCCGATGATTCTCAGACAGAAACTTACCTTATATCAACCCAACAGATCACTTAGATCCGAGCATTTGCACCAACTAACACTGTTACGGACTAGGACGGTCACTTGGGGCGATAGATGTTTTACAAACACTGCGGCCAAACTTTGGAACACTCTTCCGATGGTGATAAGATCCACTTTAACACTGTCTCAATTTAGAAAGCTACTAAAAACTTGGTTATTTGACCAATGATTTCTCTTTTCACTGTACGACTTTTGAAACCTGACAATGTTCTCACTGAGACATGAAGTTGAGCTATAGCGCCAAGACACCTACGGGTATACGTCGCGCTTTACAAATCGCAAAAATAAATAAATAAACTACCCAACACCCAAAAGCGCTATGTGTTGTAATGGTATGCGATGTAAAAACCGCGTTGTAAAGGCAGGCGTTGTAATAGCCTGCGTTGTAACGTCATACATCCGCCCCTACTTCTGGAGGAACAAACATTGTGGGCAGTTGTGCCGCTCCATGCGCCTCTAGTTGCGCCTCTCCATGAGCCTCTCCTCGCGCCTCTCCATGTGCCTCTCCTTGCGCCTCTACTTGTGCCTCTACTTGCGCCTCTCCTTGCGCCTCTCCTTGCGCCCCTCCTTGCGCCTCTCCTTGCACATGTACTTGCGCTTGTACTAGTTGAACCTGCGGTTGTCGTTGCGCTGTGGTTGTTGAACACTCGTCAGATGAGTTACACCCTGCGTTGATTGGATGCTACTTTCTTGCGATGAGCCAACATCACTGGTCGGTGGTGATTGAGCAATTAAAGTGGCTGCCTCTGCAGCACTCATGGCCTTGAACCTAACTTGGCGTGGTGGCACTGAGCCCAATGAAGCGGAGGTGCTGCTCCCAGCTTGGTCCCTGGCGGACCCCGCTGCTGCAGGCATAGTTTTTTCCCCCCAAAAAAGTGTCTGTGGGCACACCAGTCTCCTTGGTAAGTGGCACCACTTGCTTCTTCTGCTCCTTCTTACTGGCAGTGGCACTGGCAACTTTATTGGTAGAGGAGCTACGGCCACATTTCTTTGGGCCCATCTTCTTCAGATGTCAGAACAGCAGGCTGCAGTTGCACGAGTTGCAGAGTTGTCTGTGGCCACACGTGACGTCACGTGACGTTGTGCTGCACACACCGCAGCAGAACTTCTTCCTGGCACTGATGATGAACGATAACTGATTTGTGGTTCTCTTGTGCACCTAAAAGCAAAGGAAGCCAGAGGAACATCAGTTAAAAAAATGTTGCATATGTTGTGCTTCAATTAATATTTGCAACTAGGCATTTATTTTTACAACACACCCAAAAACGGAAAGACCCAAAATAAAAATTGCAATTCTAATCAAAAATGGATGTTTACATTAATAGAAGAGAGACCACACAGAGAGAGTTGTTTCATGCACCACTGAGTACCCCTGGGCATAATGAATGAAAGCAAGGCAAACTGGGTGCAGGCCTGAGCAGCACACTGCCTGGCTTCAAAATGGCACCTTGACCCCCACCCACATGGCCAGGCCCTGCCTGTACCAGGCGTCAAAATGGCCCCCACCCACATGGCCAGGCCCCAACAACACCCTAAAAAGTAAAAAAACACACACAAATCACCCCAATCCAATGCCATCCATGCCCTCAATGATGTTTAAATTCAAGACACCCCACAGAATGACTTGGTCCATGCACCACTGAGTACCCCTGGGCATAATGGATGAAAGCAAGGTAAACTGGGTGCAGGCCTGAACAGCACACTGCCTGGCTTCAAAATGGCCCCTTGACCCCCACCCACATGGCCAGGCCCTGCCTGTACTAGGCCTCAAAATGGCCCCCACCCACATGGCCAGGCCCCAACAACACCCCAAAAATCCGAAAAACACACAAAAATCACCACAATTCAATGCCATCCATGCCCTCAAAGATGTTTAAATTCAAGACACCCCACAGAAAGACTTGGTCCATGCAGCACTGAGTACCCCTGGGCATAATGAATAAAAGCAAGGCAAACTGGGTGCAGGCCTGAGCAGCACACGGCCTGGCTCCAAAATAGCCCCTTGACCCCCACCCACATGGCCAGGCCCTGCCTGTACCAGGCCTCAAAATGGCCCCCACCCACATGGCCAGGCCCCAACAACACCCCAAAAAGTCGAAAAACACACACAAATCACCACAATCCAATGCCATCCATGATGTTTAAATTCAAGACACCCCACAGAAAGACTTGGTCCATGCACCACCCACTACCCCTGGGCCCACTGGCTAGTGTGGCTTCACAGGCACCTCAAAATTAAAAAAAAATCCACATATAACAGTGAGCTAAAATTCAATGACATAAATGAGATTTAAGTTCAACAAAACTCAAAGAAACAGTTGTATCATGCACCCATGACTAACCCTGGGCCTACTGGATACTGAGGCTACCCACAATATATTTTTTTAAGTTGTGAAAACGTTTTTAAATTGTAGTTGCAGCAACTGCAATGCCCCAAACAAACAACACCAACTTACTTGTAAAATCTCAAATCCAAAAGTGATCCAAAGTCCAAAAAGTCCTCAAATACAAATATCCAGCTGCAGCCACAAAAAGTAATCCTTCCAGCTCCAGATCCAAATGAAAAGTGACCAGGACATGGACAAGGCACTGGGAGGAGCCTGCTGGTCAGGAACAGGAAGTTGGAGACTCTGGGGCACTTCCTTCCTCCCCTCCTTCCCCAAAAAATGGACTCCTTGCACAAAAAAGTGCAGCCAAATGTCAATCTGAGGAGGTATTCTGATCAAAACCATCATTTTCAGAAGATTTATGCTGCCTGCGGTGGATTTCCCG
Organism: Lissotriton helveticus; assembly: GCF_964261635.1. Classification (NCBI taxonomy): domain Eukaryota; kingdom Metazoa; phylum Chordata; class Amphibia; order Caudata; family Salamandridae; genus Lissotriton; species Lissotriton helveticus. The sequence continues at coordinate 1,147,311,371 of NC_136071.1, read as the reverse complement.
CCTGAAGTCAGCTGTGCGCCGCATCTACGTGTTCGCAATTGTTTACTCCCGTGATGCGTGATCGCGGGCCCTTATGACGTACTCGCATTGTCAAACTCTCGCTGTGCAAGATGACGGGCCGCGATGACGCACTCGTGGTTGAAAAACTCTTGTGTGATCACGCAGCAAGATCCGAAATGGCGCAGCGCACGCAAACCGGGAGGAAAAACAACTCGGCGAACTCAGAATCATGGTAAGTCAACGTCACGCGCGCGAGATTGTATTTTTGAAGCGGACCAAGCAAAAAAATCCACCAGCTTGCGAATTGCGGATTTTTGGACCAATACGTGCGATTCGCAGACCGCGAAATTGCCAAACATCCGCAAATTCCGCAAACGGAACGGATTTTCAGCCCACACTTACTTAAAACGTCCTGAGGATGTTTTTATCGATCTCTGGAGATTTTCGGCCTCATTTACAAAGAGTTTGCATAGGGCAGTTATGCAAGTCTTTTAGCTGCGAGGCCCTGTGCCAATTTCAGGAGCAGCCTGTGCAGGTAAGAGCGGTGAGGCCGGGTTGGTGGGTAGGGGATTCGGCAGAATGCCACAAGGGAAAATTAAATGAATAATTTTCCCTCGTCGTCGTCTGTCGAAATCCCTTTTCACCCCCACCCGGCCTCTCAGCCCCACTGCTCTTGCCTGCACAGGTCGCGGCTGGCCAATTCGAAAGGGGCAGGAATGCATTCCTGTTCTTTCAGCCAGCACCGGCGCACAATTTGCAGCCAAGCGCCAAGGCAGGCACCCTTGCACCATGTAGCAACGTGGCTGCGTTGTTGGCAGGATTGTTTTTGTGCAGGAAATCCTGCACAAAAAGAATCAATGGAGGCGTTTTCCTCGTTCTGTGTGTGCTGCTGCAGAACACATGGAAAGAGGAAAATATGAGGAGAAATAAGAACCTTTCTCCTTGTTACGCCTACTATGCGGAAGTGTAAGGTTTTGTTGCTGCCCCATCTTTGTGTGATTTTGGGAATCTGTGGCAGCGTCAAAAACCATGGGTGTTGCATGGGAACGCCCACCGGGACGCCCATGGAACGCCATCCTTGACAAAGATTAAGGTAACTCAGTGCTTTGCGCTGCTTTGTCTTACTCCATATCTATGAAGCCATGCAAAGCCACGCATGGTGGCTTTGTGTCGCCTTATAGATATACTGCACCACAGGTAGCGCAGGCCTCTTGTAAATGAGCCCCTACATTTTTAGTAGGTGGGGGACACAGAAAAGTGTGGCAGTCTCCAAAGGGGCGAGCCTACAAGGGCGTAGCACACTGGTTTCTTGTAAATCGTTTGATAATCCAGGGGGCAGCACACGGAGGAAATCTGGGTGTCTGAGTGGGCTTGTGAAACCTGGAAGTCCTGCGTTGTCACTGAGCTCTCCGCATTACTCAGCCACAAGTGTTTTATTATTTTTAGATTCGTCACTGTTTATATGCAGAGAGAACCCGAAGACTGTGGCTTTGGTGGGCGAAGTGACTAAAAAGGGTAGAGCGCGTGCCTCTCTGTACACTGACTGCTCCCCGTGGGCGCCTAGACCCGTGCTGGGTACAAGGCCTGCAAGTGGAAAGAGGTGACTCAGCTCACAGGTGTGGGTTGGGGCGTGCCGAGACCATCTCTATCGAAAGATGACAAGGCACATAGGGCCAGATGCAGGTAATCCACATTTACCGATTCTAAAATACCGAATTTTACCGATTCGGTATTTTAGAATCGGTAAATGGGATGTAGGTAGTTTATTCTGTGAGTATTACCGAATCCGTATTTAAGGATTCGGTAATTGCCATTCATTCCTATGGGCCTGGAGGCCCACAGGAATGAATGGGATTTACCGAATCGGTACATACCGATTCGGTAAAAGGGGTGATAGAGATCGTGGGTCACCTGACCAATAATTTCACCATATATTTTTCGGGCCCATATTCATCATATACATTAATCGGATGACCTCACAATTCTACCATCAGTATCCCTGATTCCTTCCTATTGGTTCCAGTGTACCCGACTTACCATCCACCGTTACGGGTACCTATGATCACGATAGATCAGGGAGCTAGCTGTGAAAGAAGGCAGGCAAATTGCAAAATACCAAATTCATGTACTTTACTTTGTATTCATTGAAATGACCACTGACAACTGGGAAGTTTTAAAAGTTTATCTTAGATTTCAGACTCTGCAATCATACAGTTTATAGCAATAAGGCAATCTATAATCAGAATAAAGAAGAGTACATAACCACAAAGGAAGAGTATACAGGCCACCATTTAAAATCTATAATGAGGAAACAAGAAATAACCGAAACAATGAAATTCAAGGGTGTATACTAAATGGTAGGAATTATTATGCACGTATCAGAAATTTACCATTGGGACATATGTCATGAGTGAGACTCTAGGGTAACCTATATATCTATAGGAAGGGTAGAAAAGTGGAACACGTTATAGTTCTAACGTTATTACTTCAGTTCAGTATTTAGGGTAAAATTGTAAAACACATTTAATCCATAAACAGTATGGAAAGATTTATACTCTAAAAGGTAGGGGAACATAGGAACATGCTATGGAAGATATATACTTTGATTCGTCATATAGCAGATTTGCGAAAAGCATGGAAAATTTACGTATGCAAAGGTATGTCTTTATTGAAGCAAAAGACAGGAAATTAGAAAGGTGCAGTTTAGAGTTTCGCTCTTATAATTACCTAGACTGGTGTGAAAACCAACCCTGGCCACGGGTCAGTCAAGGACAGGAAAACCCTCAAGGAAGGATACCCCTCAATGGGACAGCAGGTGCAGAATGGACACCCCAGGACAGGACAGGATACCCCAATTAGGATCAGGACAGGACCACCAGGACACGACCAGCACCCGCAGTTCGGAAGCAACGCCTGCGCTCCACCCTCTCTGCAGATATCAGTCAGAACCCCGATTAGGTTAGTGAACCTCCCAGCAAAGTGCTCCGCCAGCACTTAAGGTTTAGTAAAACCTTTAAAGTCTATGGTCAAATTCGGACAGAGTGCTCCGCAGCACCACTGTATCAAGTCACCTATTGAGAGCGATGGGTCAGTGACAGGTCAGCTATTCGGACAAGTCGGACGAATTCTATAGCTAAACCTAGGCTAGTTATACTGTTTTCGGGTCAGTGTACCACCCCCAAATGTTGCAAAGTGTCAGAATCCCCAATTTCGATTGGTCCCAAAGTAGGCTAGGTTTAACACACCAATCAGAACAGACTATTGTAAGGCTCAATTTACATTTTTGGGTACCGCCTAGCAAGATTGGGGTTCCCATGAGAAGTCGCACTGAATACAATAGGAAGAAATACATTGTAAATAATGTAACAGATTTCAGCTTCTCTGGCTGGGTGAAGGTGCATCTTCCCAGGCACGTCTTGGCAGCGACTTTCTCTTGGCGCTGTGTCAATGCCACCTCGCTACTTCTGGTCCTGCGCAGTACTGCACTCCAAAATGGACTCCCAAGAACCCCATCACCCCTCCATACCGAGGATACATGGAAAGTAAGCGAAAACAAATTAAAACATAGAAATAAATGAATAAACTACATAACATGATTGTGTACTTATGATTTATCACTATAAAAATATACTATGCGGTTATATTTTAGTGCAATACACAATAACACGAGAGCATATGCACAAGCTTCACCACGTTAATACGATGATCAGCCATCTTAACTGTATTACGCATGCGCACCCTTTCCCTCCAAGACTCCAACTACGTCATGTCACGTGAGTATGACTAACGCATGCGCAGAAGCAAATTTCAAAGCAGCGGCCATTTTAATAACGAGAGTTAATGGGATTAGAAAACACACAGGCAAGCGTCTCTAAGATGCACGCATATCCCAAAATAAATGAAATTAGTAGAACAAACAATTTGGGTTTCCTGGTTATAACGGATTCGAGGTTCATGAATCGAGCAAGTCGCGTAATATGCAAATTCTTGCTCTATCAGGGGGAACACATTTAAGGGTGGCAGGGTGTCACTTTGACATCCTGTTGTACCCCTGAATAGTGTATGGGTGCACATGTGGCACACATGTATATCTGCGAAACAATATGGGTTGGGAACACCCTTCCCTGAGGTGTGTGCACAATTTCTTGAAATCGCAAAGGTTTCTTCTCTCTTTTTCAATGATAATGATTCAATGTTCAAAATTATAAATCCAAAAGCTTTGTCAAGTTCAAATGAATTTAATATTCATACATCAATGTTTGATGAGGCATCAGTTCATAATCCATATGTTCAAAACACCCAATGCATTTCGGGTCGAAAATGACCCTTCCTCAGGGGTCTGTGAAATAAATACATGAAGTACAGATCAATATGACTATTTGAAAACGTAAAGAAAATAAAAAGAATATAAAGCAAATAAACAGCATTGTGCGATGCATAATAAAGGCGAAAGCAAAAATCGACATTCACTCGAATTTAACCAGGTTCTACTCAAACAGATAACAAGGGGTAAAGAACTCTGTGGAAAACATAATATCTGATTTCACGACTAGGTAGAAATATTCGCTTACTGGTTAAAAAAACGCCTATGGCAAGTTTGCCTAAACGAGCCTTAATGTGAGAGCTAAAGTGAGTGTTTTCCCTTTGTTATCTGTTTGAGTAGAACCTGGTTAAATTCGAGTGAATGTCGATGTTTGCATTTGCCTTTATTATACATCGCACAATGCTGTTTATTTGCTTTATATTCTTTTTATTTTCTTTACGTTTTCTAATAGTCATATTGATCTGTACTTCATGTATTTATTTCACAGACCCCAGAGGAAGGGTCATTTTCGACCCGAAATGCATTGGGTGTTTTGAACATATGGATTATGAACTGATGCCTCATCAAACATTGATGTATGAACATTAAATTCATTTGAACTTGACAAAGCTTTTGGATTATATTTTTTGAACATTGAATCATTATCATTGAAAAAGAGAGAAGAAACCTTTGTGATTTCAAGAAATTGTGCACACACCTCAGGGAAGGGTGTTCCCAACCCATATTGTTTCGCATTAGCCAGGCACTGCCAGACACAGTGCAGAGGTGAAGTTGCAGACAGACAAATCAAGAGATTAATGTCAGACTACTGAGTGCACCGAGAACTTTGTTGCTTTATACACATGTATGTCTGCCACATGACACTTTAATAATTTGCAAAAAATTGCTTCTTTTGGGGTTTTCAATATTTACCACAAACTTGTAGTTGGTGGTAAATAACGAATCCTAAAATGGGAAAAGCACTCATTTGAGTGCTCCCTACATTTAGGATTCAGTAATTTACCGAATCCTTAAATTAGGCCCCTACATCTGAAAAGCCTAATACCGGTCGGTAACGGCCGAAATTCGGTAATTTCGGCCGTTACCGACCGGTATTAGGCTACCTGCATCCGGCCCATAATCCTTTGTGGGGAAAAAAGATCGAAATGTATTACTTGAACAACAGTTTTCAATATTAACAGAAAGGAACGTTTGGCAGATGAAACTGTCACCAAACATTACAAACACACGTTACATGGGTGAGTTTGGTCGTGGGGCATCTTGGAAGCTTGTTAAGAACCCTGCACACTAGTAGCATCTTTGTTTTGATTTGAAAACTCAAAAAAAGTTAATAACGTTGATGGGTGCGGCACACGAGTGTTTTTACTCGCGGTGTCCTCTGTCTCCTGTCTCCGCCCACCCCCCATCCCAACTCCAGCCAGATCTCCCTCACATCCGAACGCTGCTTTAACTGGGTTGCTGCAAATGTATTTATGGTGATTTAAGTTGATGCTATTTTGTCCAGTGCTGTGGATTAGTTGTTTGGTGTGATTTTTTTCAAATTACAGGTTATTACTTTATTTAACCGCATGCGCGCCAGCGGTTTTCCCGCTGCGCGCTGCGATTTAAAAAAACCCGCGTTACATGACGAGCTCAGCTCGTCTTCCGCGTAGCGCAGGTTACGCTGAGCTCGTCATGAGCGCCGAAGGGGTTAAATGGTTTAACATGCAGCTTCTAGCTTTAAATGCAAACCTGAGCACGGAGTTAAATTAGAAAGCCCAGTCAAGTGGCTCTGTGTTGCGTTCAGTTGTTATAATGCACATGAATAGGGTGATACATAGTGTTCGTTTGGTCCTGATGTTTTAGACTACTTGTTCGAGGTAAGTCTTACAACTTTGTTTACAAAGCTTCACCTCAATAACTTCGTTTTTTCCGTGTGTGGTAAGATTATTGTGTTTAGCAGCTAAATTAAAAGTAGATTTTAATTTAGGCATTGTTTACATTTTATTAAAGACGCAGCCTGCTTTACTAGCGTCTTCATAGCAGGTTTCTAGTGCAATTAGGAACTGCAGTGGGTGCTGCTGAATTTATCTTCTTCAGGCGTTGTTGGTGAAGAATTAACACCTCTTCAGACCAATTCTCTGCCAGAAAACGACACTTCTTTCCGCTGCCCTGCTTTCTTCCTGTTTCGCATTACAGAGGCTGGGCATGTAAAATGCACGGGAAGTGCATTTTCTTGAACGGCTGAGGTATGTGCCCTTAGAAGAGACATGCAAGATTTAGAATGGTGGCACAGATCCCTTGTGTCAAGGAGGAGTTCATTGCCTAACAGATGTGTCTGTGAAATATTCTGGCTGAGTATTGTCTGAATACTAGGGCTATCAGCTTACTCGTCTGCCACGCCTTCTGAGGCAACTGAAAATGCTCCCTCCATCATGCTAGGGATTGAATGCCCATCTGAATGCCATCATTGAACAGTGCCAAGTCATTTTTTGCCAGCATTCCTCAGCTGCGTCCACATGAATGAACCAACTGCAAAAAAAACCACATCATGTGCTGGTTTAACGTGAGCATGTCCGTTATTTTTGCAATTGGAAATATCTTTCGTCTTAAACCTATTGCTTCCAGTGCATCATCATTTCTATATTTGTTTCTCTGTAGTTCATGCAAAGTGCTGATCTCGTCAAAGTGTGTGTTTCCCTAACTGTTTTTCTGCCTCGCTGCACAACAGGCCCCCCCTACTGTATACCTTAACATGTGTATTTGTAAAGCATACGTTCACCCGTAGATATCTTGGCGCTGAATAACAAAAGTTTCTTGTTAACCAACTCAATGGTACTCATTTTATCGACCTCAGATGGATGAAAGGCTGAGTGGACCCCCAGGATTTGAACCTGTAACCATGAGGTCAAACACAGGCCCTTGCACTGGAGGCATTAGTCCACTGAGCCAACAAACCTTGGCTAAAAGACATAGACAAAACTAAGAGCATTGACAAAGCCCAGAGCTTTTCTGTAGGCGAGACCTATTGGCTTTGCCAATGCTTGTTAATTACTGCGGGTGCTCAAGCCTGACAAGACCCGGCCCACTGAAAGGCATGGGTAGCACCAACAGCCAACTAATAAAGCACAACCGCTGCTGTCCCGCGGTCGCGCATCCATCAATAAACCAAGGTCGCAGAGCAAGGGACTCTTCGACCCTACGAGAATTGCAAGTAGTCAACGAAATAAATGATTACAATTAATTAATTACCAATGTTTATTTTCATCAGATTTGATAACTTGACTAACTGCAATACTGATTTTGCTCAACAACGATTCTACTCATACAGGACTATCAAATAATGCCCCCACGTGCATCTGGGAGATCCAGTGTAGTGGTCGGTGTCCAGGAAGGGTCCCAATCCAAGTCAGTTATGAGTGGAGCAGGGACTTGAGAATTACTGGATGAGGAGAAAGTCTTTAAGCTGTGTTTTAAAATCTGGTAAGGAGGTTAGGTCTGTGTTTCCATACGTTGTGTGCACAGCCAGGGAAGCCATGTTTCTTTTCATGGAAGCTGAGTTTCGCGTAATAGGGAGTCCATACCGCGAAGTTGACGCGAGCCACTGGAGAATGTCAGGTGGTGCGATTGATCATTGTGGATGGGTTTAGGAACTAAGCAGGCAGGTTTGACAGTGACTGTCCCTCAACAGGCATACCAGGATGCAGGGTTAAATTATTCAGCCTTCTATGGAGAGCTTGCAGTGCGTTTTAGCACTCAGTTGTCAACCATATACATATTTATGTTGCATATTCAGTGTGAACATAAAGCAATCCTTTTTTTGGTTCCTAAAACACTTCCATCAAGAGATGAGTAGGAGCACAACCTTTATGATGGACACACTTCTGCATAGTCACATTGAAGATTGGGATGCTTGAGTCCAATGCTTTGGGCAGCCCCCTTGCAGTGGCGGCTAGCAATATGAAAATGTGATGAGGCGCGATGGCGCAAAACTCAGCCTAAATGCTGCGTCCCATCTGGTGTGGCACTTCTCTCCCGGCGGGATCCTACTGACCATGAGCAGGGAAGGGAAGGACTTGCTACCTGCCCAGTGGAATGCACATCCAATCAATCCTAGAGCTGCTCTCATGCTGTTTTCAGCATGTTGCTTTGTTACTATTTATGGTTGATGACTTCTTGTCAGAATACTCTGCAAAACGTGTTAGTAGCCTATGGGCAGCATTTTCTGTTCGTGCCATCAATACCGCGTATAATAATATTGGCACCCGCTTCCTGGCTACAGTGGCAATATCTATGGGGCTTCCAGCAAATGGTCATCAGCATCATTTAAAAAAAAGGCTAAATAGTAAGGGAGCCAACACGCACCCTTGTCGGCCACCTTTTTCGGCCACCTTTTTCGACCAGAAAGGGTACAGTACTCTCCCCACTCGGCACATAACATACTTTGACCATGTTATTAGTATGTAGAACCTGTATGGCCATTACTAGCGAGGAGTCAACACCAATGTCCACCAGTGATCTGCACAGCTTCTCTTAGTCTACTAAATCAAAGGCTGCTTTCAAGTCCACAAATATTAGGTACAGCGATGTCTTCCTCACTACCATAAACATATAGGAGATGATATATAACCGGAGAGCCTGGTCAGTGGACCCAATGCAAGGCCTAAATCCAGCTTGCACTTTAGTCAAAATTTATTGAGCATCGACCCATCCCTGGAGGCAGTTGAGCAGGATTTTCCCCTGAATTTTTCCTGCACCATCCAGAAGAGAGATTGGACGGTAGTTGGATGGGCTGGATCGTCGCGTTTCTTATGGATCGGCACAAATAGTCCGAAAACTATGAAAGGGTTACAGCATTTCCAGCAAGGGCTGAATTGAACACTTTAGTAAGGATGCTGCCCAACAAATACGGCTCATCACAATATATGTCAATAGGCACCATATCGGGGCCTGGGGCTTTGTGTTTCTTTGCATCTGTCAGGGCTCTCACCACCTCTGGTACTGAGATATCAATATCCTCACAAAGAATATCGGGATGTTGTCTGTTATTTCAATAACTGACCATGGTGTCTGTGCGGGGAAAGGGGCAGGGCATTAGTCTTTTAAAGACGAGAACCCTCACTCACCCAAAGGGTTATCGTCTTTAAAAGACTAATGCCCTACCTCTTTCCCCGCACAGAAACCATGGTCAGTTATTGAAATAAAAGACAACATCCTGATATTCTTTGTGAGTATAGTGTAATTGGAGTGTTATCATGGATGTATATTACTCCGCGATTGAACCCTTTTGTGAGATTAAACTAAGATATCAATAACACAAGGCCAGTGGCATCACTAGGGTTGGTGTCACCCGGTGCGGGTAACTCATGGTGTCACCCCCTCACGACTTACTGCATGGACCTCCTCCAGTGGAACTGCACTGAACAACACAACACCAAGCATGGCAGTGTGGTCACACTACACTAGACTACATGGTGGCACTGCACTGAACAACATACCAGAGCATGGCACTTCGGTCTCACAACACTGCATGGTTGCACTGCACAACACGACACCAGAGCATGGCACTGCGGTCACACTACACCGGACTGCATGGCGGCACTGCACAACGCAACACCAGAGCAAGGCACTGCGGTCACACCACACCAGACTGCATGGTGGCACTGCACAACACTACACCAGAGCATGGCACTGCGATCACACCACACAGGACTGCATGGTGGCACTGCACAACACGACACCAGAGCATCTCACTGCAGTCTCACCACACTGGACTGCATGGTGGCACTGCACTGAACAACATGACACCAGAACATGGCACTGCGGTCTCACCACACTGGACTGCATGGTGGCACTGCACTGAACAACATGGCACCACAACAGTCAACAAGACATCACATTAATCAACAGAATTGAATATTAGAAAACATGACCTAACACTGTGCAGTATGGTACTAAAGTGCGCACAGCATGGCAACCTCCACAGAGGACTACACAACAGCACAACACATGACAACATACAACATGGTACTGTGCTGAACAACATGACCTAATACAATGCCATCACACTAAACAACATGATTACACACAAGACAACAAACGACAACACAACATGGCAGCATGCCACCAAGGTCAACACCAGAGATCCACATTATAGCATTGCTTTGGACAACTTAAAACATGGAGCCGCAACGCACAACACAACATGGACATTACACTAGAAAGTATGAAGCCACAGTGGGAAACGTGATGGCACCATATTAAACAACATGGCACAACTTTGGTTAACATGGCATCAAAATGAACAGTACAGCATCACACTAGAGAGAAGGACCCCACAATAGACAAAACATCACCACACAAAACGCAGTGGCCCAGCAATGGATGATATGACACCAGCTTAGCAACATGACACCACACTAGACAAAATGGCACCACTCTGGCTACCCCGATGGCGCAACACTGGTCAATATGGCACCAGACTAAACAGTGTGGTACAAAACTAAGTAATACAGACAATAGGCCTCAAGAACCCTCACTAAATCATAACACTAGACTGCACCCCATGTTATGTGGCACTAGTCAAGAAAAACAGCACTACACTGCACAGGCGGGCATGAGACTAGACTGAAAAGACACTGCACTGAACAACACGGCAGCTACACACTTGACAATATGATGACACATTCTGGCTTGGCAACACAGCACACTCTGGGCGAAACTAACTGCCATGTTAAAATGTTGAGAAAGCTCTTAATACAGTACCTCGAGACTGACAAAGCAAATAGATACGTAGCTGTTCTTAGCACAGCAGGTGCAGTGGCACCAGGGCTCTGGGGTGTAAAGTGCCCAATCTCACGTCAATTGTTACTATTTTTTGTTCTTGCACACGGAGGTGGTGGTCACATTTCCTCCTGCTTGCTCTAGGGTCCATAGTGCCCCACGAAAGCAACAACAAAAAAACAGTAAATAGCCATTGCAAAAAAGTACAGAGCTTCAAAGCGCAGCTCTTTCTGCGGGCAGAACACACACTTGGCCTCCGCTGTTTGTGGAAACCAATATCCATCTAAAACTGTCTCTTTTCTAATCACTCCGCTAATAGTCTAATCGCGCGGCGTGCTGCAAAAGCTGCAAGTCAATGGGTGCCCTGTCTGAGTGTATTTGCGTGCAGAAAAAACCACACACATCACGGAGGGCAAAGAGAGAGGGGTGGGGAGGCGCAGAGGGCTCAAGCCACCAGCATCCTGAAAAGAACCCAGGCTGCCCCCCTCCCGCACTTCAACGAACCCCACAGCGCACTAGGACAGAAACTGGGAGGTGGGGCGGGAGTCCCGTGCGCACAAGAGAGAACTTACCACACACTCTATCTAGACAGATGTTGTGTGCAAGAGGGGAGGATTCTTATTGCCCCATGTATGTGCACCATACTGAGAAATACTAATATTTGGTAAGAGAAAACATTATGTTTATACAAAATAAGTTGCCACAAAAACGAGGAGTCCTGTTCAAGAGTATCAATCTGCATCACGTAGGCATTTTTTCAGTCACACAACCTGCCATTCTGAAATGGCAGTACTATCCTATGAAAGACACTGAAGTCCGATAAATTACCATCCACATGATATACATATCGCTGTAGAAAAGTTTTAAAGAGTGTGCCAAAACTCTTACTCAACTCACAGTGACATCTTACCTTTTCTTTAGACTCCACTGTGGTGGTGGCTGGGCCCCTACCGGAGGGGTTCTGCAAATCGCCCAGGAGCACTCCCCATCCTAGACTGTCTCCACTCAGTTTAAGCGTGTGGTGGTGGCGCGCGTCAGAGGAGCACAGTGCGGGGGCTGGCCCAGGGCCGTCATTGGTAGCGCTATAAGATGGACGGCCCTGGGACCCACAAACTGGGTACGCTGCTGGCACACATCGCACCTTCACGACTATGCTAGTAGTTGGTGTGCGGTGTGCACTGCAGTATTTGTTGTATGCAGGTGTGCTTGCACAGTGCACTAATTGTACGTAATATGTGCACTGTGGCGCCGTCTCCCCCAAAATAGTGCCGCACTGCGGCCTGGGGTGGACCACCCCCACTGCCCTCCCCATCTACGCCGCTGCTAGTTGTTGAGTGGAGAGAGCCAGGAAGTAACTGCCGGTCCCAACTCCCGGTCCTGGACAGTGAAGGAAGCATAATGTCTAAGAGCCCCAGCCAACAAATGCATACAGTGCTAAAATTAAAACAGCTAAGAAATCCGAAGTCTCAGTAAGCAAAAGTATGATGGATTTAGCACAGAACTCCTGACTAGTGGTGAATGTTTGATTCGCTCTGCATTCCGTCCATCATCTGTGTGTCTTTTGCTAAAGGGCAATCAAGCAGTGACCCAGAGGCTGCTCTGACAGGTCAGTGTGTGGCCTGTTTTATGGTCTGCTGGTCCGGGTTTTGTTATTTATTAGTTATTTAAATAAACATTGCCTACAGCGAACACAAATCCATGCAGTGTTCTATACTTTGCAAAACACCTACAGAGCCAGTCTTCAGTTCTAAACTGTCCCAATTTGCAAACACGGGCCTCTGTTTTAGCTTTCCAACTCACTAATAGAGGCCGCTTTTATTTTGATTCATGGGCATATTTTCTGCCCCATTCCAACCCTGTTTTTTTTAAATTTATTTCTAGTGTGCCTTTTTAAATACCAGCAAACTGGATTGTCGTGTCTGTCTCGCCGCTGTTATTCATTATTGCTGATGATGATCATTGCATTTGTCTTCTTCCCTCAGTTACACCAATAGTTGTTGCGACATACATCATGGAACGCTTCTTAAACAAGGCGACTTGACAACTGTCTCAGCTTGTGTTAATTCTGGGGCACCTTTCTGTGTTCCTCCATCCTGTGTGAGTGTGAGGGGGGGGGGGGGGCAGTGCATCTGCATGTGTGGAAGCAGGGCATCCGCGTGGAGCCTTTTATGTTGATTCATCACCAGTCCAACCCTGTCACATCGGTCACGTTTGTTCCAAAATGCAAGTGAATTTGAGATAGAGAGACTGCATAATTAAATCATGCCCGTATGTAACTATTTTTTCCTTATTTCACTGGCTGCTCAGAGAGAGTCTGGGTTCCTCCGATTATAAAGCAGAGCAGAGGCGAGGCTGCGGAGCTGTTTTACACAGGGTAATCAGTCAGATTGGTGTCACCCCATGTGATGGGTGTCACCCGGTGCGGTCCGCACCCCCGCACCCCCCTAGTGACGCCACTGCACAAGGCCCAGAGCAGATGTTCTCTCGGGCTGACAAGGAGATTATGGGGTTGACACTATATAAATTGTTAAAGTGACTAGTCCAGACACATGGCCCAATAAAGGTTTCCGTAATGTGCACTGAGCCCCGCTCCACCCGTGATACCAATTCCCAGAATATTTGGGAGTTTTTTTCCTGTGCAGCCTCCTTCAATTCCTCCCTGAAAGTCAGTTGATGCAGCAGTTCTTGGTACTCAGAAGACGTTTATAATTGGCCCTACACTCCCTAAATAGTAATTCACTTGTGGGCAATGGTGTTGTTGTACTAGTGCGGATGATACAACTCCCTTCATTCTATAGCAATCTTCATCATACCAAGTAACCCGTGTGATCCTTCTCCCAGCAACCGACCAGGAGTCTGCAGGCCCAATGGGCTTAGACCACAGGGCCTTCAGCTCATCTTACATCTTTTTGTAGGCTGCTAGGGTTGTACCATTGTCACCACAAGGACAGTTCAAAATTACAGAGCCATACTTAATCAATATACTCTCTAGTAGTGGCAGTTTTTGTAAATGTTTCTCGCTGGTCCATCTTATCCTCTTTCTACACTTCCATACCATGCCTGTTTTCCACTGGGCTATTTTCAACAGCTCCCTGCCATAGGCATAATTCCAGACAAAGTACCACGGGATAAAGATCACCTCCACTCTTCCGACAACTGTCATATCGTGCACACATTTCCAGGCCTCTATATTAGTTAGGATAGGTAACAAGACATAATATCGAAGTAAAAATATAGAATGGACAGAATATCGAATTAAAAATATAGAATGGACAAAATATCGAATGGACACAATATAGTGGTTAATAATATCGAATTGAAGGTAAGGAATATTGATTGTCAAAATATAGAAGTATATAATATAGGCAGTAAAATATATCGAATTTTAGTAATATCGATTTTTTTAAGTGTTTTGTATGTTAGTGTATGTGTGAAAAGTGTATATTATTTTTGTAATGTATGTTTAATTTTTTTAAAGTAATTAATTTTATGTTATTTAATTTTAGTGTAATTTAATTCTGTAGCGGGTTGTGGGTTTATAGCGGAATAGGGTGGGAAGTAATTTAATTATATTAAATTAAATATTAATTTTTAGCAATTATTAATTATATTTAATTTAATTTTGCTTTTTAGTTCTGTAGCGGGTTTTGGGTTTATAGGGGAATAGGGTGGGAAATAATTTAATTGTAATTAATTAAATATTTTTATTTATTTATTGGTATTCATTTTGAATTATTCTTAAACAATTTTTAATTGGTAATTAATTTTTATTAACTGGTAATTAATTTTTATTAATTTATTAATTGATAATTATGTTAATTTTATTAATTTATTTTCCATAGCGGGTTGTGGGTTTATAGGGGAATAGGGTGGGAAGTAATTTAATTGTAATTAAGTAAATATTTTTTAAATATTTATTGGCATTTGATTTTTAATTTATTCTTAATACATTTTTCATTGGTAAATCATTTTTATTAATTGGTTAATTCATTTTTATTAATTGATTAATTGATAATTATGTTAATTTTATTAATTTATTTTCCATAGCAGGTTGTGGTTTTATAGAGGAATAGGCTGGGAAGTAATGTAATGGTAAATAATTACATATTAAAAATACTTTTTGTGTATTTATAATTAATTTACTGTTTAATTATTAATTGGTATTACTTTTTATTAATAATTCGTTTTTCTTATTGAAAATTAATTAGTTGTTAATTAATTGTGAATAGGTAATTGATTTTTATTAACTAATATTTATTTGTATTTCTAATGAACTAATTATTACATAATATTAAATTCGTAATTAATTTTAATGAATGTTTTATTGGTATTGATAATTAATTTGTTTTTAATAATATATTAAATCATTACTTTCCCTACTGTTAAACTCTCTGGAGTGGGAATAGTAATTTTTACTCCTACGCTATCCAACGCTTTCCATACTGTTGCACTCTCTAGAGTGGGAATAGTAGTTTTTACCCCTATGCTATCCAACGCTTTCTCTACTGTTGTACTCTCTGGAGTGGGAATAGTAACTTTTACCCCTACGCTATCCAACGCTTTCCTTACTGTTGCACTCTCTGGAGTGGGAATA
Organism: Lissotriton helveticus; assembly: GCF_964261635.1. Taxonomy (NCBI): domain Eukaryota; kingdom Metazoa; phylum Chordata; class Amphibia; order Caudata; family Salamandridae; genus Lissotriton; species Lissotriton helveticus. Next base: position 1,147,295,691 of record NC_136071.1, on the reverse strand, counting down.
GTCATTTTTACCCTCCCGCTATCTAACACTTTCCCTACTGTTGCACTCACTGGAGTGGGAATAGCAATTTTTACCCCTACGCTATCCAACGTTTTCTCTACTGTTGCACTCACTGGAGTGGTAATAGTAAATTTTACCCTCCCGCTATCCTACGGTAAAAATATTGTATATATTTTATTAATATTACGTTTATATATATATATATATATATATATATATATATATATATATATAAAACATCTTTTATGTAAAGAACACTCAGGGGATTAGACAGGGAGTTTAAGTCTTTCCAGAAAGCGAGAAGGTCATAATTGTGCCTGATGTGGTCCAAGAGATAGTCCGCCCCCTGCCTTGTCTTATTTGTTCTGTAAACACCAATGGTTCTGTCAGGTATAGCTATTTCTTTGTGAGTTAGAACAAATCTTGCAAACAGTAAATAAAAGGGATGGTGCCAGAACACAGACTGAAGTTGCAAATTGATTTATTGAAATCAAACAATGATTAACTTGAATGCGGAACTTCAAAGTCAAGAGTTTTATTCAATTAAAAAATCTTTATGTATGAACAGGCTGTCTAATCATTCATTTAATGAAATGGCGCAACTGATTAATATTTACATGAGTTCGACTTCTTGAATCAAAAGAACTTGAGGATCCCCACCATCTATACTCTACCTAAGGTGCATAAAAATCTGGAAAAGACACCTGGAAGACCGATCTCCTCAGGGTGTGGTTCATTGCTGGAGCCCTTGAACCAATATATCGATCATTTTCTTCAACCTTGGGTAGAATTGACTAAGTCACATATAAGGGACACAATGCATATAATCCAAGTAGTTAAGGGTCAACCAATTGATCCAGGGATTCAAGTTCTAGTCACATTTGATGTCTCATTCCTTTACATGAGCATCCTACAGACAAAAGCCTTGGAAGTGATCAGGACGGTCTTGGAAAAGCGTCCGGCACCTCATTGGGTTCCGACAGAATTCCTGATTTTATTACTAGAAATAGTAATGTCTAAGAATTATTTCATTTTCCAGAGTCAATACTATCTACAGTGTAAAGGCGTGGCTATGGGGGCTGGGTTCACTCCTAGTCTGGCCATTCTGTTTATGGACGCCTATGAGGATGAGCACCTCTACAGCCTCGATAACCCCCACATAAATAACATCGATATGCGGAAGGGGTATATCGATGATGTGTTCATGATTTGGTCAAGCAGCGAAACATCATTGACAGTATTCTGTGACTGGTTGAATGAGAGATCCAGTGATATTCAGTTCACTATGTCATCAAGTAAGGAGTCGATTAACTTCCTGGACCTTACTTTACAAGCTGAGGATTGCCTGATTTTCACCCATCTATATAGAAAGCCCACTGAGCGTAACACTTTGCTCAGGTACAACTCCAACCATCTGAGGAGTCTTCGAGACAATCTGCCCTATGGGTAATTTTTGCACCTGCGACACAATTGCTCACACAGATCCGATTACTTTAAGGAATCGGAGATAGTTATACAACACCTGAAAGACAGAGGGTATCCGACGGGGCTACTCAAACGTGCCAAGAAAAGGGCTTAGTATTGTCCCCGTGATACATTATTGGAAGTGAAATCTAAGACTAACCAGAATGAAAAGATCGTATGTGTGACAAATTACAATCCAAAAAGTCATGAGATTAAGAAAATAATTAAAAAATATTGGAATTTAGTAGCAACAGAAATTGGTATTTCTGAAGATCCACGGTTTGCTTTCAAACGTGGAAGGAATGTCAAAGATTCAGTTGTTAGTGCCTATTTGGAAACACCCAAGCAGCCAGACCTAAGAAATCAACTACATTTACCCCCCTTGACTGTGCACCACAAAAGTGGCCATTATAAGATCTGCCCTTTAACAATTGAAGGTAACAGTTTCTCTCATAATAATGGCACCTACACACGGGCTTATTTCACGAATTGCATTAGTACAAACGTAATTTACGTTGTCAAGTGCTCTTGTAACAAACTTTATGTGGGTCAGACCACTCAAACAATCAGGTGCAGGATCCTGCAACACATCAGTAGGATCAGATGTTGCGTACAAGGGGCTCCATTAGTGGAACACAACTAAGCCTCAAATGGACAGTACTTGAAAAAGTACATCTACACCCCAGAGGGGGTACCTGTCAGCATTGCTGAATTTCAAAGAATGCAAATGGATTCATTCTTTCAAAACGGTTTCCACAGGCCTTAACGAGATGGAGGAGACACATAAACAAATACGGCTAATAAGATATAGATGACACTATCCCCCAGATTCATCAAAGTAATGTTTTGCGAGTCCTTAATAGCGAATTTTAAGGATTCGCTATTAACGACTCGCAAAACGGGATGCATGTAGGAATCGCAATGTTATTTGCGATTCCTACTGATTCCTTATTTGCTAATCGCAAATAAGGAATGGCTTATGAAATGGGAGTCATTCCTTATTTGCGATTAGCAATTAGTGAATCGCAAATGTGGCGCAATTTCAAGGGTGCCAGGGTGTCCAAAGGACACCCTGTTGCACCCCATAAATGGTAATGTTCACTGGTGTTGCGCACACACATGTCCCAAAAACATGAGTGTGCGTAATATACAACTTAGAAAAATGCACTAAAGTGCATATTTCTAAGTTTTTGCTATTTACCACGTAGTCTGACTTCACGGTAGATAGCGGACCCAGATTGCGAATTCGCAATCTTTGAATGGTTCATGCATTGCATTTAAGGAATCGCAAATTGCGATTCCTTAAATGCAATTGCAATTTGAGAACTCGCAATTATTTGCGAATTCTTAAATTGCGAGTGCATGAACCCTTGATGCATCTCAAATGCCATTTTTGCGGGTGCAAACGGACGAATTTTGCGATTCGCACCGTTTGCGCTCGCAAAAATGCTTGATGCATCTACCTGCTAGTCCGATAAACATCACTTTCCCCGGTCTCTTTCTGCACTATTGTTCTACTGCAATAAATGGTGAACACGTAGTACCCTAAATAGTCTTCTTATTCTCTTTATAAAATGTAGATAGCCACACTGTGGGTCTGATACTAGCTATCCCAATGTCTAAACTGATGATTCTTTTTAATGCTTTCTTATTATGGTTGTTGTTTCATTGGATTCACAAATCCCCAATATATGTGTAAAGATCTCACGTGCGATCTATAAAATCTACCATAATTATGAGATTTCTTAATGACTTTTCCTTAATTACAGCATTAAATGTACTCTGTTAATTGAATATAATACTTGCTTTGTGCTTATCTGGATGTAATCATAATCACTGTTGTGCCTAAATACATTTTGTCTGCAATTACTATCAGATTTGATGTTCAGTTCAGAACTGTGATACCTGTTAATTGTATGTGACACTTGCCTTTTTGTTATGAAGATGTGTTCATGACCATGAATTTGCCATTACCATCCCCTAAAGGCATCTGATAGGTTGTTTAACAAGTGTAAATGCATCCACTTTGCCTCGCACTCTAGCCACAACATCATTATGTTTTTAATTCAGGCTTGGACTAAAATGGACATTTTTAACATTTCTTGTCATTATGATCCATACAAGTTGTAAGTTAGTGCATCCGAGATGGTGACTTTTGGGAGTCTTTTCTCCCTTTTTGCAAGATTGGTCATGGTCGAATTGGGCTGCTGCATTGGCCGTGCACGCTCCTTACGGGGGAATCTTACTCGCTGGGGGCTATGTAAGTGGGCGCAATCCAGGCCGCGCATATCGAGAACGGATCTCGGCCGGCATCCTGCTACTGATGAGTCTCCATCAGGATTGTCACGATTAAATTGTGACTTTACATTGGGCTCATTACGTAAGAAGCTCCAAATACTTTGTAACAAGAGCATGAATACATTTTCATGTATCGCAGCATAAGCCTCTTTTCAATCCCTGCGTGATCAAACTTAGAGTCACCATCGACCTATTGAGCAAATAGAATCTTCTGAGAACCCAACTCAAGTATTGTTCAGCATGATTTGAGGAAATGCCTGATTAAAGAAGCCTCTTGTCCAGGACTGGGTTTTAGAAGAAGTACAGAACTCTATTGCATAACTCCACAACTCCCCATCACCTCCACATGATTCATCCAGTCCAGGAACAACTGATCCAATCAGATTTAATCTTCCACAATTAACCTTTTTGACATCGTTCCAACTCCAGGAATCGGCCTCCTGTCCTGAAGAAGACCCACATTGACAAAGCCACATTATTGCTGTTGTCAGGGTCGAAACGTCGACGGTTTCAATTGCCCAATCCTCAACAGGTCTCATTGCTTTTAATTAATGTGGTTTAGTTCCTAGGCTTGAGACACTTGTAGTATATTCTGAAAGTGGACTTGTTTTAAAAAACCTCCACTTGTAAATATTTGCCAATTGTTCTTTGCTGTCACTCCTAGGTCATACACACTGATCTTGTCACATATGCACTTTATTCACCTTGTCACTATGAATATTAATCACGTGCGCCATTTCATTAAATGAATGATTAGAAAGCCTGTTCATACTTAAATATTTTTTCATTGAATAAAGCTCTTGACTTTAAAGTTTCGCATTCAAGTTAATCATTGTTCGATTTCCATAAATCAATTTGCAACTTCAGTCTGTGTTCTAGCACCATCCCTTTGATTTACTGTTTGCATGATTTCTTCTAACTCACAAAAAAGTAGCTATACTCACCAGAACCATTGTTGTTTACAGTATATAGGCCCAGGTTCTGAGGGATGCAGGGTTACCCCTTTTTGCTTTGCTGATTGTCTTATTTGTTGACAGGGTTGAAAACAAGCATTGTCAAATCCAATAGCTTCCACCTTTTGCCTTTGGCAATGCTTTTTGTTGATGCTGATCTTCAACAGAAAACACAACATGACACATCAAGTGTGGGATGTATGACGTTACAACGCATACTTTTACAACGCCTACCATTACAACGCAGTTTTTACAACGCAGGATCAATTACAACGAAGTACCATTACAACGCATGTATTTACAACGAAAATACCTTTACAACGCATACCATTACAACGTAGGTATTGGTAATTTTATAATATTTTTTTAAATGTAAATTAATTAAAATTAATATAATTTAATTTAATTTAATTTAATTAATTTTATTTAATATAATTAATTTTATTTAATTTAATCAATTTAATTTAATGAAATTAAATTAAAATTAAAATTAAATGTAATATTTAAAATATAAATAATATAGTATATATAAAAAATAATATAATAATAAAAAAATATTAATTTAATTTAATTAATTTTATTTAATTTAATTTAATTAATTTTATTTAATTTAATCAATTTAATTTAATGTAATTAAATAAAATTAAAATTAAATGTAATATTTAAAATATAAATAATATATTATATATAATAAATAATATAATAATAAAAAAATACCCCTTTACCCAAAAACCCAAAACTGACCCTGAACCCTAAAAATAGCCCTTTACCCAAAAACCCCAAACTGACCCTGAACCCTAAAAATACCCCTTTACCCAAAAACTGAAAACTGACCCTGAACCCTAAAAATACCCCTAAACCCAAAAACTGAAAACTGACCCTGAGCCCTAAAAATACCCCTAAACCCAAAACTGACCCTGAACCCTAAAAATAACCCTTTACCCAAAAACCCAAAACTGACCCTGAACCCTAAAAATAACCCTTTACCCAAAAACCCAAAACTGACCCTGAACCCTAAAAATACCCCTTTACCCAAAAACTGAAAACTGACCCTGAACCCTAAAAAATACCCCTAAACCCAAAAACTGAATACTGACCCTGAACCCTAAAAATACCCCTAAACCCAAAAACTGAAAACTGACCCTGAACCCTAAAAATACCCCTAAACCCAAAAACTGAAAACTGACCCTGAACCCTAAAAATACCCCTAAACCCAAAAACTGAAAACTGACCCTGAACCCTAAAAATACCCCTAAACCCAAAAACTGAAAACTGACCCTGAACCCTAAAAATACCCCTAAACCCAAAAACTGAAAACTGACCCTGAACCTTAAAAATACCCCTTCCCAAAAACTGAAAACTGACCCTGAACTTTAAAAATACCCCTTAAAAAAAACCAAACATATAAAATTTAAAATATAATTATATACTTACCAATACTTACGTTGTAATGGTATGCGTTGTAAAGGTACCTGCGTTGTAAAAACATGCGTTGTAAATACATGCGTTGTAATGGTTTTTGCGTTGTAAAAATTTCGTTGTAATGGTAGTGCGTTGTGCCCTAGGCCTAGCCACTATGCCCATTTTGCAAAATCGTCTCTCATACCCCAGAGGCTCATTGCTCGCCTGGAACCCGGGAAAACACTCCCAGTGTAAATACATCCACAAGGAGGACACCCCCTATGTAAGATGCATCCTCTGCAATAAACCCGAGGAAACGGAACGCCACCTAGGACTCCGGCTTGGCCTTCTGAATTGTAGATCCATGGCAAAACATGCTCACGAAATCAACATTCTCGTCCAGGACTCGCTGCTAGATCTATTGTTTCTGACGGAAACTTGGCTGACCCCGCACTGCAACTTCGATGTGGCCAATGCAACCCCCCCAGGCTACCAAATATGTTGCCTAAACAGGCCAATCGGTAGAGGTGGCGGCCTAGCCATACTCTTCAAAGACCACCTCAAATGTAGAATCGAGACCGGATCTGTCAAAGACTGTGAGAACTGCCACTTCACAATCCAGATCTCGCCATCTACCTCCCTTTCGGGACTACTTGTGTACCGACCTCCAGGATCCCTAGGTGATTTTACCAGCACTCTGATGGACCACATCTTACTCAAGTCCATCTCGGTCTCTAATTTCCTCCTCTTAGGGGATTTTAATATGCACTTTCTGGACCCCACGAACAATACTGCAGTAAACCTGCTCGCAGATCTTACTACAGCTGACCTCCATCTGCAAAATCCTAAAGCCACCCACGAGAAGGGTCAACTCCTAGACCCTATCTTCTCTAACATTGGGAACCTGCACGCTCAGGACCCCATTCCCCTGCCTTGGACAGACCATATGCTGATACCCATGCACTGGTCACTCGACATGTCACCAGCGCTCACACAAAAAACAAGGGTACAAACCAGACGATGGCACAAGTTAGTTCCAGAGGAATGGGAGGCCAAATTACGCGATACCATCGCCCCCCTGTCCACGGACCCAAATACCGCGGACAGAGAATTCATGGATTGGCTAGTCCGACCCCTAGACAGCTCCATTCCACTGACTAGCACGCTAAAACACGTGAAAAGAATCTATCCCTCTCCCTGGTACACACCTGCCCTTACCACCTTTAAAAAACAATGCAAAAAGACAGAACGCTCATGGAGAAGAAATAAGTCAGCAGAAGAGAAAAGCGTCTATCAGTGCTCCATGAAAGCTTACAAACGAGCCCTACATGACGCCAAAAGGACTTACTTTGAGGAAATGATAAACAACTCCGCCTGCTCATCCAAGGAGACTTTCTCCATTTTCAAAGAACTCCTCCTTGTCCCGGCCCCCCCCCAAAAACCTATGAACCTAAAAGAAGCCGAGGAAAAATGCGTCAAGTTGGCCTCCTTCTTTGACGAAAAAATTAAAAAAATTCTCACCTCCCTCCCACCCGCCAACTCTGACGTTTTAGAGAGAGCCAAGGAGCAGACACCTCCCGCCGACAAATCCCTCCTGGAGTAGCTTGGCCCAGTCACAGAGGAAGAAGTAAGAGTCATATTTACCTCAACCAAGAGCGGAGCCCCTAGCGACCCGGTTCCCATACGTTTTGCTAAAAATATCGCGCAGACCATAGTTCCTCAACTAACAGCCCTGATCAATATCTCACTGGAACAAGGAGAGGTTCCTTCTAATTGGAAGGAAGCTGTCGTCAAAGCGCTTCTCAAGAAACCGTCGCTTGACCCCACAGACCTCTCCAACTATAGACCTATCTCACTTCTTCCCTGGATAGGTAAAGTCGCCGAAAAACTAGCAAACAAAAAGCTGTCACACTACCTTGAGTCAAACCATCTTCTCAACGACTCACAGACAGGCTTTAGACCAGGTCAGGGCACAGACACTGCTCTCCTCGTGGCAGTAGAAAGAACCAGGGAAATCATCGACACAGGAGGATCAGTGGCAGTGGTCCTCCTAGACCTTAGTGCGGCCTTTGATACGGTCAGTCACCAGGTCCTAACCCACCGTCTCGGGACTGTTGGGGTTAAGGGCAGAGCTCTGAAGTGGCTTTCGTCCTTTCTCTCCCGTCGCTCCTACCAAGTATGGGAAGGCGAAAGCCGCTCCCCCTCCATCCCCCTCCAGTGCGGCGTGCCTCAGGGCTCCTCCCTGAGCCCTACGTTGTTCAACGTTTACATGGCCCCACTGGAGGAACTTGTCTCACCCTTCGGAGTCACTATCGTCAGCTACGCCGACGATACACAACTGGTGGTAACACTCTCCCACCCTAAGCTCGAGCCCTCCAACCTCCACGACTGCCTCTCCAGCGTATACCAGTGGATGAGCGACTCTGCTTTGAAGCTAAATGGCTCCAAGACAGAGATCCTGCTCCTAGGACAAAAAACCACGAACATCCCCTCTAACATCTGGCCCGCCTGCATGGGTGAACCCCCCACTCCCAAGAAGGAGGTCAAGAGTCTCGGAGTGTGGCTGGAGACTGACCTTACCTTCCAGACCCAGGCCAGAAAGACGGCCGGCACCTGCTACGGTTTACTTAAATCTTGCAGGAAAGTAATTCCACTTCTACCTTTCCAGTCGCGCCTCATGCTGATCCAGGGCTTAATTCTATCTAGGCTGGACTACAGCAATGCCATCTACTTGGGCGCCCCGGAATCCACCCTTCAAACTCTGCAAAAAGCGCAAAACGCCGCCGCTCGACTCCTAACAAACACTCCGGCCAGATCATCTGCCAAGCCCGCTCTTAGGAAGCTGCACTGGCTCCCGATTAGGGAAAGGGTCACTTTCAAGGCCCTCTGTCTTGCCCACAAGGTTCTTCACAACACCGGCCCCCCCATACTAAACAACTGGATCACCCCCTACAGACCCACTAGAGCGCTCCGCTCGGAGCACGGAAACCTTATCACGATCCCCAAGGTGAAAAAGGCCCGCATAGGTGGCCGTCGCTTCTCGGTAAACACTGGTATTAAGTGGAATGCACTCCCTCTGAACCTCAGAACAGAACCCAACCTCCTCCGGTTCAGAAAAACCCTTAAAACTCTTCTCTTCCCCTAAATTGGCACCTTTCCTGTCCTTTCCCCTTCACGAGTAACAAGGTTTTAGCGCTGGGATACCCACTGGGTGACTACGCGCTCTATAAAACTTAAAATAAATAAATAAATAAATAAAAGTTGCGTTGTAAAGGTTGTTTCCCTCAAGTGTGTCATGGTTTGGAACCATCCCAGTCGGTTTAAAGTGTGCTCGTCTTTTAAACACACATTTACATAAACATGCCATTGGTTTAGAGCACAGCAGATTCGTCAGAAATAATTTACGTCACTAGGAAATATGAAGGGCACAGAGTAATCAGAGCAGGGGGTGAAAAGAACTGCACACATGACCTGAGACACTGCAGAAATACCTGGGCATGCTGCAAGTGCCCTGGAATTCAAGCTAATCCCAATATTGCTTAAAGCTGACAAAGCACAAGCCAAGCTAAGTTAAAAGACAGGGTACAGAAGACAAAGGAGATCAGAGGTCATCATCATTGTGCATGAATGACTTCATTGCATCTCTTGCAGCAACCAGAGGCCTTTGGCAAAGGAAAAGAAGGCCAGGCTGAAATTCAAATGTAGAAGAAAAGTTAGAAGAGCAGATGAATCCCTTGTGACAGAGGAGAAGGTAGAGCTGTCCCAGAATCATTCCCATTGTGAGGCCTGTACGCCTGTACCCCCGATAGAGCTGGGGTGGAATCAGTCATATTAGTGACCGGTAACTCTGACCATTAAACTACTCTGGTTGTGACTAGGAAACTGGCATATAGGAAAATCAGGAAACATCTGTATCATGCCTCTGAAAGATGGGTAGGGCTGGAACCGAATCAGTCACCGTCCACTGACAGGTGACTGGCTGACTAGTGACTGGTTAATACATTTTTATTCTACCCGAGGGTAAATTAGGAGCAGGACTTCTTCCTTCTTGACCAGTTGTTGCGAGATGGGCGGTTACTTCTTCTGCTCACTGCCAAACCCTGGGGCTCCTGGCTCGTGCTTATATGCTGACTTCCTGCCCTTGATGCGTGTCGGAGCTTCCACTGGGGGTCAAGAATGGGCTCTTCCTACAGTGTTACTGCTTCTGGCCCACTGGCCACTGTTTTTTAGGTCTCTCCTAAGACAGCACATGCACTGTCTGTTGCAAGACATATTGTTAGTTGACAGTGGGCTTAGAGCCCACCCATTGATCACAATTGGTCAACTTTATTGTCATGCTCATTTGCTTGCTTCTTATTCAGCTTTCCTTCGTCCTCTGGTGGTGCTTGTCCCTCCTCTAGCGGTACAAAAGGGGGGGGGTGATGGATGGAGCATCTGAACCAATCAAACACTCACACCCAGTCAACAGATCTGGGTTTAATCCATCACCGTTCTTTAGCCCACTCTGCCACCCCAGTTCAGACATGGCCATATGCAAATCAGTCTGACCCTGTGCCTCATGGGAACAGTCCAGCCCGAACTGCCAAGCCATGCCTTCCCTGGACCGGACTCAAGCTTCCTAGGACCGGTTTCTGGCATTCCAGCCGTCTTCAGCCAGGCTTGCTTGAATCCAGTGGCAAAGTGAGCAAGGGACTCATGTCTGAGTATACCCTGCCAACTTATGGCAAACAAAGCGGTACAAAAGGGGGGGGGGGCAGGGTGGTTATGGATGGAGCATCTGAACCAATTAAAAACTCACACCCAGTCAACAGATCTGGGTTTAATCCATCACTGTTCTTTAGCCCACTTTGCCACCCCAGTTCAGACATGGCCATATGCAAATCAGTCTGACCCTGTGCCTCATGGGAACAGTCCAGCCCGAACTGCCAAGCCATGCCTTCCCTGGACCGGACTCAAGCTTCCTAGGACCGGTTTCTGGCATTCCAGCCGTCTTCAGCCAGGCTTGCTTGAATCCAGTGGCAAAGTGAGCAATGGACTCACGTCTGAGCATACCCTGCCAACTTGTGGCGAACAAAGCGGTACAAAAGGGGGTGGTGATGGATGGAGCATCTGAACCAATCAAACACTCGCACCCAGTCAACAGATCTGGGTTTAATCCATCACCGTTCTTCAGCCCACTCTGCCACCCCAGTTCAGACATGGCCATATGCAAATCAGTCTGACCCTGTGCCTCATGGAAACAGCACAGCCCGAACTGCCAAGCCATGCCTTCCCTGGACCGGACTCAAGCTTCCTAGGACCGGTTTCTGGCATTCCAGCCGTCTTCAGCCAGGCTTGCTTGAATCCAGTGGCAAAGTGAGCAAGGGACTCACGTCTGAGCATACCCTGCCAACTTATGGCGAACAAAGCGGTACAAAAGGGGGTGGTGATGGATGGAGCATCTGAACCAATCAAACACTCGCACCCAGTCAACAGATCTGGGTTTAATCCATCACCGTTCTTCAGCCCACTCTGCCACCCCAGTTCAGACATGGCCATATGCAAATCAGTCTGACCCTGTGCCTCATGGAAACAGCACAGCCCGAACTGCCAAGCCATGCCTTCCCTGGACCGGACTCAAGCTTCCTAGGACCGGTTTCTGGCATTCCAGCCGTCTTCAGCCAGGCTTGCTTGAATCCAGTGGCAAAGTGAGCATGGGACTCACGTCTGAGCATATCCTGCCAACTGGATGTGACATAAATGTGAGAATGTATCCACCCTGTTATTACATATGAGCCCTAATTCCTAGTTTCGAGAGCTGAAGACACTAAATAATTTGTGGGTACCTTGATTTGCCTAAGATCACACAACCATGTTTCGTTGAGAAGGCAGGATTACAGCCCTGTTTTTTACACTAGAGAAAACTATTTATCTATGGAAAACCAGGGACAGAGGACGCTTGTAGAAACTAAAACAAGGGTTGACTTCGTAGTATTTAAGGAAGGGGAAATGTGACTAGGAAAGGGGTTCACTATCTGAGGCTGAAAGGGGAGAGCTGGGACAAGAAAGAAGGGGGACAATAAAACATAGCTACATAAAATGCGAGCTAGACTTGCCACATCAATAATATCTAAATGTAAGCTCATGAGACAATTCAGTGGGTCAGTGCGCGTGTTGCAGAGATCTGCCTGTAACCTACAAGTCACAGCTTTGGGGGCTTGGTTCCTCGAGCATTTTTAATTTTCTGAGGTCCTTGATGTTGGTGTCACTGAGTGAATTGCAGCACCTATTTTGTTTTAAAGCCCGTGAAGCTGCAAGACTTGGTAGCAAGCATTATAGGAAAAAACAACTTATTGTACAGATTATACTAAAAGGAGCAGAAAGTAGAAAAAATGCATCGGGCAAAGAATGAATGTCACAACAGCGATGTAAAAGTGGACTGCTCCAATGACGAGAAAAACCTCAAAGGCGAAAAAAAATGAAGCTGTGATCAAAATTGTAGTTTTATTTAAGCTCATCACCGATCCACACATCTGCACACTACGACCCCCGCACCAACCACTGCTTTGACGCTCTCCTCTTCACTGAAACTTGATTATCCCTGCCTCCTCCACTGTCTTTGATCTCATCTGAGCTGGCTTAACACCACCGCCTGACAGAGCCCACACACAGCAGGCCGTGTCTGCAACATCGTATAGAAAACCAAGCTGTGAGCGACACTACCACCCACATGCCACCATACAGAAACCACCAGATCCGCTACAACAGCATCCACTGACGAGGTCCACAAAAAACAAGCGACGCCTTAGCCATCACACAGAAAACTAACGTATGAGTGAGAACACCATCCTCCAACCATGCCCACAAAAGCAGGTGCTGCCTTGGTGGTAGTGGAGGTAATAGGGGTGATGTTGTGTTGTGGCGATATTGTTGTATTCATGTTAGTGGTAGTGGTGGTGTGATACTGGTGGATTTTGTTTCACACAATAAAGCTCTAAGAGGCAATATAGACCATAAAACCAAGTACATAGCACAGGTGCCAAACACAAACACTTTAGATTGAGAGGAGATCTTTAGTTTTCTGATCCTTTATTTCAAAAGTTAAAATGTAGAACAAGTACAGCCAAATAGGTACAGGCAACGAGTTTCACTCTTTTCGGGCTTCTTCAGGGCATCCAGAACAGAGGAATGTTTGCATGAAAGTTACAGGAGCAAAGAGTATGGCTCACTATATATTTTGTGAGAGGTCTTTAATGTAAACCAATCCGATTATAAGCACAGTTGAGATATCTTTTCGTTTGATGGAGAATATCGCAGAAAGATATATAATTTTGCAAGCGTACACATTTTCAAGTGGGAAACCTGTCCCGGCTGTAGTACGGCCTGAACAGCAATAGATCCTCACCTCACAATTTACCCATCAAGTCCACGGGTATACTGGCACGGCAACGTAAAATTCAAAAAAGGTTGTGGTGGATTTTGTGGTATAGATTTTGGCAGCAGTTTTAGTATTAGTAGTTGTGGTGGTGTGGTGTTGGCAATTGTACTATGGTGTTGATGTTGTGGATCGAATTTGAGGTGTTGGTGGTTATGGTATTGGTGGGACTGATGGTGGTTATTGCTGTATCATAGGTGGTATCGGGGTTTGTATTGCTATTGGTTGTAGTGTTGTTTGTGTTGGTCTTAGCAGTGGTTGTACTGGTGGTAGTTATGGAGTTTTGGTGGGTGTGGTGGTGGCATTGTATTATGTTGGTGGTATTGTATTCCTATTGGTGGTATTGGTGGTGGTAGTGATATTTTCTGTGGTTTTGTTGGAGGTATTCATGGTATTCGTGTTGGTGGTACTGGTGGTAGTAGTGATATTTTCTGTGGTTTTGGTGGAGGTATTCATGGTATTCGTGTTGGTGGTATTGGTGGTAGTGATAATATTTGTGGTTTTGGTGGAGGTATTCATGGTAGTCTTGTTGGTGATGGTGGTGGTAGTGATATTTTTTTGGTTTTGGTGGAGGTATTTATGGTATTCGTGTTGGTGGTATTGGTGGTGGTAGTGATATTTTCTGTGGTTTTGGTGGAGGTATTCATGGTATTCGTGATGGTGGTAGTAGTGATATTTTCTGTGGTTTTGGTGGAGGTATTCATGGTATTCGTGTTGGTGGTATTGGTGGTGGTAGTGATATTTTCTATGGTTTTGGGGAGGTATTCATGGTATTCGTGTTGGTGGTATTGGTGGTGGTAGTGATATTTTCTGTGGTTTTGGTGGAGGTATTCATGGTATTCGTGTTGGTGGTATTGGTGGTGGTAGTGATATTTTCTATGGTTTTGAGGAGGTATTCATGGTATTCGTGTTGGTGGTATTGGTGGTGGTAGTGATATTTTCTATGGTTTTGGTGGAGGTATTCATGCTATTCGTGTTGTTGATGTTGGTGGTGGTAGTGATATTTTCTGTGGTTTTGGTGGAGGTATTCATGGTATTCGTGTTGGTGATGGTGGTTGTAGTGATATTTTCTGTTGTATTGGTGGAGGCATTCATGGTATTCGTGTTGGTGATGGTGGTGGTGGTAGTGTTGGTGCTGGTTGTTTTGGGGGTGATATTATTGTTGGCTACATCAGTGATTTACTTCATTTAGGTGGAGGCACCTGATAGCTATTTAATTCCCCTAGCCAAATATATAATGTAGACTTTCAAATGGACTCTGAAATGTTGATCATTACACACGCCTAAAAATATTTTCTGGTTAAATCTCTCCAATGTTCAGAGGTCATCCTGACTGAAGATGACACAGAGACTTGTTCCATGGGAACAAAGTTGCAATTGAAGGATTTTGCCCTCACCTGCCCAAAGCTCTTCGAGTAAATATGAACAGGAAAGGGTCTGAGACAAGACCTGCATTATGTAAGAGTCAAACAGGGCTCCATAAAGACACAAAACCACATTTGCATCCTCGTACGAGTGAGCCACTGACCCAAGACCCTTAACCTCTGAAACTGGAAGTAAATGTGATACAAATGGAGGCATATTCACACCCTAACTCACGTGTTGGCCTATAGCAGACCCCCCAAGAAAAGAGAGTGAAGCTAGCTACAGGAAAGGCTCCCCAGACACACTCTGAAACCAAAATAGGTGATGTGTGGCTCCCAGAACTGAGAGATCTGGGCACAGAAAGAGTTCGAAACAAGGCACCATTTGGGCCATATTTTCAGCCACCTGTCCCAGTCCATAAGGCACGAGGTAGGTGTGCTGTGATAGTGACCTGCTCCCCAGAGACAAGAAGACCAATCCCGTTCAGTGGCTACAGGTTAACCTAGGACGGTGGACCTTACCCTGTGGTCCATCGGCCCCATGGGGGTCAGTGAGTCCTACTCAAGGGTTCTGTGACTGTGTTACAAAATTAAATAATATTAAAATAACCTGTTAAACTGAAAAAAGTATATACAAATAAAGAAGCAAAGTTGAAAAGGGGGAAACGTGTTCTATATTAGATTGTGAAGTAAATTAATTATTTCAATATTTGAGCATTTGTGTGTTGTATACTTGTTTTTGTATTTTAGTGTTTTGCTTGTGGGTTCAAATCTTAGAAATTGCAGAAGGTACGGTGGGAATCTTGGGACTGTTTTGGGTGGCACAGTGGTATGGGGGAAGAGGGAAACTAAGGAGTGAATGCAGGATTCAATGGTGATGAGGTGCCAGGGCAGGGTGCAACAGTGGCGATGAATGTTGTTCAGACTATGACAGTCAGTGCAGCAGGGAGGACAGGCTCGACTGCGCCACTGGAGGACACTGGAGGAGGAGAAGGGGAGTAGCAGGCTGCATCAATGGCAAAGGGGAGTGATGTGGTATTTTTCCATATATATCAGCGTTAGAGACCCCTTGGGAGGGCACTTGATGCAGACCACCAAGGATAATATGAGTATATTGATTTGAGGAAATTACTGCATAGGGAAACAATGAGCAAAGAAGGCTGAAAAGCGGAGGACAGGGGGCTAGCTAAGAGGCATGAGGTGCCAATCAACATTGATACCTGGACCGGTGTATTCACAATATTGGCCAGTATTGTCTGTGAAAAGGCCCTTGAGCAGAATATGGCTGTGTGGAAGTGTTTGGACGTCATTAGGATGGCGAGCATTAACTTTGGGTGCCTGGTGTGGTTGCGATGTGAGGAGCAGTCCGTGGTGCAGAAAATCATGGGGGGAATATTGACTAGGGGCTTTGGCTATGATACATGGCACCTACAAGACCGTTGAAAACAACCCATACTGCGAGTGGGCTACCTATTCCTCACCAGCCCATTCCGCGTCGACCCACCCAGAGTGCGGTGAGTGGAACAGGTAAGCTGCCCCCGCGGGCAAATGATGGTTACCCCTGCAGATTTTTCCATGACTGTTCCTAGTCCAGCAGCTGGTACTCCCTACTGCAGTGCACAGCTGGGGGAAACCCACCCCCTATGGGACGGGACAGGAGCGACGGCAAAGAAGTGGTGACAAAGGGCAAATACTTTGGTTAAACCGGGGCACTGCAGGAATTCTTGAACCTTCGTTCTCATATGCGGGACATGAACATCCAATACGGCATACTCCATCCTTGTTTGTGTAAAATCACTCATAATGGCCGTACCCGTTCCTTCGATGATCCTCAGAAGCTACGAGAATATCTTCAAAGTGTATCTTCTCCTACTATGGACACAAATGATTGATCCTGTTATATGCATCCTAATCCTGCTGTCACTTGATGCGCTTATTACGATTGTTTTCGCTTCTTGATGTTTTGTATCTGTTTTCAATTTTTCCATGAGGTTATGTCTTTCATCTTCTTTTTCTGCCCTCTTGCTCTCTATTGCTCCTTGGGAGTTTGTGATCCCTTCGGCGTATCCTCGTCCTCGATGTCTTGGTGTTTCTTCTCCTCTCAGATCTGGCTTTCTTGCTTTGATCTGTCTCTTTGCTCTCTTCCCTTCTTCCCTACCTTTCCACTCCTCTTCCTTATTAGTTTTGTCCGGTTCTACTCTCTTTTTTTCAACTCTTCCTTTCTTATCGTTGCGCAGATTTCTTTTACGTGTTCTTGTTCTATTTCTTTTTCCGTGTTTTTTGGCATGCTGTCTTTGCTATGCTCACATTTGTTTTCTCATGTTGGTTTCCATTTATTAAGTATCTGTTTCATCTGTAGTCTTATTATTTCCATTACCTCCCTTTGTAGTTGTCCTCCTGCAGTGTGGTGGTTCCAGATGTCTTACCTTTCCCGATCCTCTCATCATGTGTAACTTTGTAACGTGGAATGTTCGTGGTTTGGGTCACCCCGTCAAGCGTCAAAAGGTATTGTCCCATTTATCCAAACTAAATTCTCAAGTTGTATTTCTTCAAGAAACTCACTGTTCAGATGCTGAGTCTTCTAAACTAAAAAGGCAATGGGTGGGACAAGTGTTTTTTTTCCCCTGCTATTGAAAAAAAAGGTGGTGTCGCCATTTTATTTCATAAAGGTTTAAATGTTCAAATTCTCTCCACACAGTCAGATGATGAAGGTAGATGGATTATGGCCAAAGTTATTATCCAAAACAAAAATATGGTTTTATTGAATGTATATGGTCCGGTTCGCCCTGATCCCCAATTTTGGAACTCTATTAAAATTCTCCTTTCGTCCATTGATTGCCCTAATATTGTTATAGCTGGTGATTTTAACCAATGGTTGGACCCCTTCTCTGACAGACTCTCTACAAGCAAATTTCACCCTGATAAGACACATAAATGTTTCCAAGCGGCTATGTCTTCCAGACCTCTTTTTGATGCCTGGAAAACTTATAATCCTGATTCCCTTGAATACACCTTTTATTCTAATGTCCATCATACTAGATCCAGAATTGACTATATTCTTGTCAGTAAATCTCTTCTCCCTACACTTCAGAAGTCAGACATTGGATCTATTTTTATCTCAGATCATGCTCCCGTTTATGCCACACTTGATCTTGCCCTCACCTCCTCTACCTTTAACCGCTGGAAATGTAATACTTTTCTTTTGTCTGATGCTGTTTTTGTTGAAGAAGTTAAAAAGTTTATAGCTGAGTTTTTCACTTTTAATGTCCCGTCAGATACTTCTACATCTAATAACTGGGATGCTTTTAAAGCGGCCCTACGAGCCTTCACAATTTCATATGTTTCTAAGAAAAAGAAAACCAATAGACTTAAATACGCTGCTCAACTTACCAAAATCAAACATTTAGAACACTCTTACTTTTCCTCTAAAGACCCTAATGCCCTTCTTAATCTGATTAACGCTAAATCCGAATTGAATAAAATTGCAACTGTTGAGGCCTGCAATACCCTGTTGAAAATTAAATCTAAATTTCATGGGGGTCAGAACAAGGCTGGTAAAATGTTAGCCAATTATATTAAAATCAAGTCTGAACGCAAATCTGTTGGTCCCATCCTTAATGAGTCATCTAACAAACTTGTCTCGTCTGATGATGACATTGCAGATGTTTTCCACAATTATTACCAATCCCTATACACAGATGACACTCACCCTACTGAATTTGATTTATCCTCTTTTTTTGGTAACCTCCCTCCTCCTCCTTCACTCCCTGATGAATTTGCTCAACTGGAGGTAGACATCTCCTCTCAGGAGATCCTTAAAGCTATCAACTCACTGAAAAAATCCAAGGCTCCTGGTCCTGATGGACTACCTATTGAATTTTATTCCACCTTTCAATCCATTTTTGTACCCCATCTCCTCCAACTCTTTAAATCTTTCATAGCTAATGCGAAGGCCTCCGGTTCATTTTTAGATGCCCTCATCATTATAATTCCTAAACCTGACAAAGACCACTCCTTTTGTAAGAATTTCCGTCCCATTTCCCTGATAAACTATGACTGTAAGATTTTTGCCAAAATCCTTGCTTCCCGACTAGATTCCATCATCCCCCTATTGATTAAAACTGACCAGGTAGGATTTGTAAAGGGTAGACTTGCAGCGGATAATGCTCGCATGTTTGCAAATGTTATTTCTCATGGCAAACATTATGGTTCCCCCCTTGCAGCTTTGTCATTGGATGCGGAGAAAGCCTTCGATCGTATTAATTGGCAATTCATGTTCCATTCCTTAAAATGGTTTGGGTTTGGCCCCTCTTTTATTTCCCTGGTTAAACTTCTTTATTCAGCTCACCGGGCCAGTATTTTAGTAAATAATCAATTCTCCAAATTCTTTCCCTTATCCAGGGGAACAAGACAAGGTTGTCCTCTCTCCCCTTTACTTTTTATTCTTTGCCTTGAACCCTTCTTGGAAAGAATTCGTTCCAATCCTCTAATAACGGGTCTTAAATCCTCGGCCATCGAGATAAAGATCTCTGCCTATGCGAATGACATCTTGATCTATATGGCTGATCCAGAATCCTCTCTCCCACCATTTTTGAATGGAGTTAGTTTATACTCCGCTGTTTCTGGATATAAGCTCAATTTATCCAAAACAGAGGTCTTACCATTAAACTCCTCATGTTTCCAATACATGTTTGCATCCACTGATTTCGCTTGGTGTCCTTCAAAACTCAAATATCTAGGTATCTGGTTTTCCACATCACTTATCGATACCCTTAAACTCACATTTGCCTCTCTTACTAAGAAAATTGAATCTCTTCTTCAGACTTGGTCCCTATTATTTTTATCTTGGTGGGGCAGATTAGACACCATCAAAATGATGATCACGCCCCATGTACTCTACACTGTCTCCATGCTCCCCATGAAAATTCCGAACTCATATTTTATTAAATTGAATTCCATTTGCTCAAAGTTTTTATGGAACAATAAACACCCCCGCATAGCACTACACAAATTGATACGCCCTAAGAATGAAGGTGGGGTTCGATTCCCGGATTTTAAAACTTACCACACTGCATTCCTTATTAAACAATCCTTTTCTTTAGCTTTTGATTTTTCTGATACCCCTATCCCTAAATGGATTACATTTGAGCGCTCGTTACTGAAGGATTTTTCTTTTCAACACACAGTCTTTATGTCCAATTGTTCATTCCTGACTAAACACCCTGTATTAAAATACTCCCAAGTAATATTACATAATTCATTTACCAAAGACTTGTCCTCTCTACAAAGCTTTTTGTTATCTAGCGTATGGTATAATAAACATCTTAAGTACAAGGGCAAATCTTTCTACTACAAGCACTGGAAAGAAAAGAATGTTGTATTTGTTCTTCAATTTTTCTCTAATAACTCCATTATTCCTTTTTCGGAAATGCAAGTTCTGTTTAACCTTCCTGCAACTTACATCAAAGAATACAATATCATTACTACTGTTTTATCATCTCACTTGTTAACCCTTCCTACATTTGATAATCTCTCTTCTTTATCTCCTTCCTCCCCTTTATATCCCTTATTTTCACTGCAACAACCTAAAGCTGCCCTAGTTTATAAATTATTATTGTCAAATGCTCAGGTCAGACCTAAATCTGTTACTGAAAGTGCTTGGGAAATTGACTTATCTATTTCTCTACCTGTTGATATATGGGACCGTTTATGGAGTAAATTGTTTAAGATTTCAGTTACTGCTCGTATTACACAATCGTTATTTTTTATCTACCATAGAGTTGTTATTACTCCTGTGAGTATTGCTAAGTTTTCTCCATCCTCCAATGATCTTTGTTGGTCCTGTGCTTTGCAAGCTGGTACACTCAAACATCAACTGTTCGATTGCCCCTCAGTTTTACATTTTTGGAAATCTGTTTGGAATATTTGCATGCGCATGTTTCATTTTTTTGTTCCATTATCGTTTGCTACTATATTTTTAGGTTCTGACTACAATGATCTTGATATTGCTCCATCAAGTGCAAAATTACTTGACTTGTTTATTTCTCTCGCTCTCAAAATTATTCTGTCCTGTTGGAAAGATAACTCCAAACTATCTGTTCACACTTGGTGGAATTTCATATGTGATGAACATCGAATTGCCATTGCCTCCTCTTCCTCTTCTGTACCCTTGAAAATTAAATCTGATCTTCTCTGGCTTCCCCTATCTTACTATTTATCTTCTCTTTCCTCCATTTAATTACTGTACCATCTTCTCTCCTCTTTCTATCTCCCTTTCCCTTCTCCTATCTTCTACTTCTATCTTTCCTTTCTAGCTTTCTTTTCTAATTTCCTTTCTCCCCTCCCCTTTTTTAATTCTTATTGTTTTAATATTTATAGTCATTCTATATCATCTTTATTACTTTATTGACTGATATATGTGACTTGTTATAATTATCTTGTATATTCTTAAAACAAAATAAAAATCTCTTAAAATGAAAAAAAAAAATAAAACGGGGCACTGCTACTGTGGTTGAACAGATATCCTGACAGTGCAATGGCAACTTTCTTGTGGGAGAGCTTTCCTTTTGGTTTTTGCACACCTTACACTGGTCCTCGGGTGGGTCGGCAGGCAGACAACCTGAGGTCCCGCAAAGACATAGAAGACATAGCGAGGGAGAAGTTGGGAAAAGAATTGAGTCATGGGAGGATGGCCGGGTGTAAGAAATTGAGTTATTAGTTGTGCTGAATCTGCGGCCTGCAAAAGTAATTGAATGTCAACATAACATGTGTTTGAATCTTTCTTAACTCATTTAGGCCACATGGAATACAGCCATAGAACCACCCACAAGAGGCTTCTCTCCCAGGCTGTAGAACAAACATTCCAACCTTAGGAATACTTTAGAAATCATCAGAAAGTCTCCTCATGTCTGATTTCTTAATAGCTGGGAGACAAAGTGTTTAATTAAAAACAATATTAATGGGGGTGGGGGATTACTGCACTCCCTGCAGCACCCACAGTGTTTGAAATTCATGAAGATGTTGACCCTGCCCTTATTGGGCCACCACAAGCAGAGAAAAACATATGTGCATATCTAGAACATATCTACTGATGCATTCAGTAAAGCAGTGTTTTGTGTTTGATCTTAGAGATGACTGATCAGTTGAGGAGACAGTCAACCCTCCATAGTTATTGTTGCCTGATCCATATTTGGTGCTAGTTCCCTGTGCACCCGCCTTATCACCAATAGAGAAAAAAGCCCCTTAAGAAATAAGGGCCACCTTATCACTCCAGTTCCTGATAGCCTTGCATCAGACAACATCATTTAATGCACATAGATTGTTACAGTTCATCAGGACTATGGGAAGTACTTCTGTCTGCCAAGATCCCCCATTTTGGTCACTTTGACTGTTCCATCGTTTCTGTTGTGGCTAACTTTACTGATAATTACCATGAGGATCGTGCATGGGCACAATCTTCCAGACCAAGCGCCTCCAGCTCCTGTTTCACGAGAGTTAAAGCCATACCCATCCTCTCATCCCATTGCTTGAACTTAGCACCTAGTCAACATTACTGCATATACTTTGCTCACTGGCACCAATAGAGATGACTCAGATTCCATATGCCCTATGAAGTTTATTGAAAGGAACTCTGCCAGTTCTGCTTGCCAATATGTAAGATTTTAACACAGTAAATACGTTATTAGATGATCCATCACTCAAGTAGTATTTGCGTAGCACAGCTAATCACCCCCCGGGTATCCAGGTGCTGTGCTGCAGGTGTCAGTTGAAGAGCCAGGTCTTGAGTCCCTTTCTGAAGCGGTTCAGCAAGGGTGAGGTTCGGAGGTGGAGAGGGAGGGCGTTCCAGGCTCTGGAGGTGAGGTGGGGGAAGGAGCATCATCTGGAGCGGCTTAGGGGTGAGGTAAGCGAAGCGAAGGTTTCTGGTCAGCTGGTGAAAGACCAGTCGGTGGTTGATGTAGTCGGGTCCTTGGTTGTAGAGGACTTTATGGCATGGGTGAGGAGCTCGAACTGGCATCTCTTCTGCATGGGGAGCCAGTGGAGGTCTTTCACATGCTTGGTTATGTCTGTCCTCTTGGTAGGTTGAGGATCAGTCTGGCCATTGGGTTCTGTATGGTCTGGAGTCTTTGCATGAGTTTGGTGGTGATGCCGGCATAGACTGCTTTGCTGTGGTCGAGCCGACTGGTGATGAGGGCCTGTATCACAGTTTTTCTTATGCTGATGGGGAGCCATCTGAAGAGCATGTGGTTCATGTAGAAGCAGGCGGAGGTGACGGCGTTGCCCTGCCATTTCATGGAGAGTTCGCTGTCCAGTATGATGACGAGGTTGTGGGTCTGGTCTTTCGGCGTGGGGGTAGGCCTGAGCTCCGCTGGCCACCAGTAGTCATTTCACAGGGCCGAGTATCTGCCGAACATCAAAACTTCAGTTTTGACAGTGTTGAGTTTAAGGCAGTTGTCTCTCATCCATGTTGCAGCATTCTTCATGCAGTTGTGGAAGTTAGTCTTCATCAAGGTGGGGTTTCCTGTGAGTGAGAGGGCGAGCTCTGTGTCATGAGTGTAGGAAGTGATGTTGATATTGTGGAACCTGACTATGTCTGCATGGGATTTCATGTAGATGTGGATGAAGGTAGGACTCAGGGATGAGACTTGCGGTACTCCCCATATTGTGTGCTTGGGTTGTGAGGTGTAGGAAGGGATGCAGATACTCTTGATGCGTCCCGTGGCGAAAGATGCTGTCCATCTGAGCGTATTCTCTATGATTCCAATCTGACGTAGACGAACAATGTGTGTGTGGTGGGAGATGGTGTTGAAAGGTGCAGAGAGATCAAGGAGGAGGAGAAGGTCTCGGATGTCATCTGTTGCTGTCATAAATCCTGTCTCTGTGCTGTGATTGGCTCTGAAGCCCAATAGGGAGGTATCCAGCAGTTTGCTTCTTTCCAGGTGTACTCTGATTTGGAGGTTGGTGGCCTTCTCTAGGACTTTGGCGGTGAACAGGAGGAGGGAGATGGTACTGTAGTTCTGGAGGCCTTTCCGGTCTGCTGAAGGTTTCTTGAGAGGGGTGTGACCTCCGCATGTTTCCGTGTTTCAGGAAAGGTGGTTGTTGATATGGAGGCATTGAGGATGGTGGTGAACTGGTTGCTATCCTGTTGCTTCCGAGGATGAAGAGTCGGTGGGGACATGGGTCGGTGGGTGCTCCTGAGTGGATGGAGTTCATCAGGATGGTACTTGTTGGTATGCTAAGTTGTTCCCATGTGGTGAGTGGGTGGTCGGTGGTCGAGGTTGTAGGTTTCCAGAAGAGGTTGTAAGTTTGGGGATCAAAGTTTCTATAGATGGTTGCTATCTTTTAGTGGAAGTGATCGGTGAGGGAGTCGCAGAGTTGCTGTGAGGGAGGGATTGAGCTTTCAGTGGCTGATCTTAACACATACACGGCTCTTGGATGTTGTGAACCCTACCTTCACACTAGTTACTATCAGGAATAGTACACTTTCCATCATTACCTCCTCTACTTCATCCATTAGTCCAGTAGTCAATGAGAACTTTTTTATCTCATGCTAAGGAAACACTGTTTTCCACCATTCACCGACAGTCCAAAGACATTCAACGAAAATAATGTGTATTTTGAAATTGATGTATTTCTTGTGCAAATAATTTTGTCACGATTCTTAGATATGCCAAAAGTGTTGGTGATGTGCCATATTATATATTGACCCAATGTTGTTTTTAATTCTATCTAGAAGGGGGATGTTAGTACGAGGTGTGACCAACCCAGTCGAACATTTATGGGAGGTGAATAATGCCAGATGAATGGTTCCTGCACCTTGTTACCCACATTCCTTGACCCTGGTAAATTCTGTCTCAGTGACACAGGCCAGCTCACATCCAGCCTACGTTTCGCTTCAAAGAGCTATGTCGGAGCTCCTAGAGGTCTTGCAATGTCAATATCCAGTTTATGCAAGTCACAGAAATCTAGCCTGATGATCAACCTCTTTTTATCGGTGCTTTAATCCATCAATTCTTCGTACATGTCTTTAAAATAAATCCAAGATATTATGTCAACAAGAGATTATGGAAATGTATATAATTATTACTGAATGGGATAATAGATGTCAACCTGTGTTTCATGATCTCATCTTATTGCTTCATCGGGGCACTTTCTTTATATAAGATGCATGGCGTTACCATACATGTGTTTACCACGCATGCCTTTACCACGCATGTCATACAATGCACCCAGCACAATCCATTTACCGCTCTTTCTGTAAAAATGGACTTCACATGTCCCTGTTTGACTTCATTTTCTGAAGACAACATTGGTCACGCCCAATTTAAATCTAGATCCAGTGGCAGTGAAGTGAATAGAAATTGCATATGTGATCTGAGGTCAGAGCCTGTTCATGGTTTTGTTGATTTCCACCCGCTATTTTGAGAACTGCTGATGCAGAATAACCCCATTGAACAGAGTGATGTTCCAAAGAAGATTCCCAACAGAAAGGAATAATTTAATGAAATATCGCTATTGCAGGGGGTCCCCAATCTATGCCAGATATTGAGAATTACCTCTGACTGTGTAAATAAGCAACATTTACAATAATTTAATGGAAATCTACTTCATGTATGGCTGTCCTGAAATTCTGACCTGTTTGGGGCGCTTATAGACTAACTATGTCCACCTCTGCTTCAGTGACTAGCTTTTTTAACCACCCCTCTTGCCCTCCCCCTTCGCCTCCAACCCCCCCCCCCCCTGGGCTACTTTCCACCACTGGTAGGACCACCTACCTTCTAACTTAGCACCTGGAACAACCCGCCGCCTCCCAGCCCACAACAGATGGATGCAAATGGCAGCTCCCCAGATGATCTCCCATTTCAATAACAAAGCCAGCAGCCAATGACTGTTCTGTCGGAAGGAATATGTGATGGGGCTGAGGAGAGACAGCTCTGGGGAGCAGATGCCATATTAACAAGTCCTGCGGATGCACAGAGTCCAAGTTTACTGTCATGTCCTGTCCCAGCATCTTAAAATGGAGCACAAAGTAGCTGGTTTTGTAGGTGCCATACACGGCGAAGACTAGACCATTCTTCAGATGTCAAGGCCTTAAATGGAATATCCAGCTTGAACAATGAGGTCGTAAAATGCAAAAATCATATGTGTCACAAATGTAAATATGTTTGTTTTTTATTTGAGAAGGGCACTAAAACATTTTCTTCGCAATCTTGCGCGCTCTCTCTTTTATCTCCGCCCTCTCTTTCGCTCTCTTTTATATCCTCCCCTCTCTCTTTTATATCCCCCCTCTCTCTCTTTTGCTCTCTTTCTCTCTCTTTTATATCCCCCCTCGCTCTCTCTCTCTCTCTCTCTCTCTTTCTTTTATATCCCTCTCTCTTTTATATCCCCATCTCTCTCTCTCTCTTTTATATCCTCCCTCGCTCTCTCTCTCTCTCTTTCTTTTATATCCCTCTCTCTTTTATATCCCCCCTCTCTCTCTTTTATATCCCCCTCGCTCTCTCTCTCTCTCTCTCTTTCTTTTATATCCCTCTCTCTTTTATATCCCCCCTCTCTCTCTTTTATATCCCCCTCGCTCTCTTTCTCTCTCTCTCTTTCTTTTATATCCCTCTCTCTTTTATATCCCCCCTCTCTCTCTTTTATATCCCCCCTCGCTCTCTTTCTCTCTCTCTCTTTCTTTTATATCCCTCTCTCTTTTATATCCCTCCTCTCTCTTTTATATCCCCCTCGCTCTCTTTCTCTCTCTCTCTTTCTTTTATATCCCTCTCTCTTTTATATCCCCCCTCTCTCTCTTTTATATCCCCCCTCGCTCTCTCTTTCTCTCTCTCTCTTTCTTTTATATCCCTCTCTCTTTTATATCCCTCCTCTCTCTTTTATATCCCCCTCGCTCTCTTTCTCTCTCTCTCTTTCTTTTATATCCCTCTCTCTTTTATATCCCCCCTCTCTCTCTTTTATATCCCCCCTCGCTCTCTCTTTCTCTCTCTCTCTTTCTTTTATATCCCTCTCTCTTTTATATCCCTCCTCTCTCTTTTATATCCCCCTCGCTCTCTTTCTCTCTCTCTCTTTCTTTTATATCCCTCTCTCTTTTATATCCCCCCTCGCTCTCTCTCTCTTTCTCTCTCTCTCTCTCTCTCTCTCTCTCTCTTTTATATCCCCCCCTCGCTCTCTCCTTCTCTCTCTTTCTTTCTTTTATATCCCCCTCTCTCTCTCTTTTATATCCCCTCTCTCTCTCTCTCTTTTATATCCCCCTCTCTCTCTCTCTCTCTCTCTCTCTCTCTCTCTCTCTTTCTCTGGGGAAGCAGATCCTATCGTGTGTCCTGATGCCCCCTCCTTTCCTTAATCATAGTAATAATACTACATAGTTGACTCTTCGGGTCTACACATATGCTTTATGCCATTCTGTGTTGTCATATGCAGTAGCTATACACAAAGTTATTTAACGAGCACAAGAATACAAGGGGTTAAATACACCCTGTGACATAAACTCATATTGAATAGGGCATGTGAGTGCCAGTTGTTTTCCAGTACATTCATTTGATCATGACAAGTGTGCATCAGTAAGCAGTGTTATCAGTTTAGTTAGGATATACTGTATTGATATGGAAGTCGGCATTTAATATTAATTTATGTATAAATAGCATGGCAGCGTTTACATGTAGCTTCATTTATTGACGTGGCTTACATATATATATACACACACACACACACATATACATATAGACATACATATCATATATACGTGTGTATATATATATATATATATATATATATATATATATATATATATATTATATATGTCAATTTCTCTCTATCTTTGTCTCTATGAGAGAGAGAGAGAGAGATGGAGATGTTACAAGGTCTTTTCATATTTAATTTTTGTTTCCTTGATTATCAACAGCTCAATCTCACCCCCCACTTCAGATTTCTCACTTTTGTTTTATGTTAATTACACTCAGGAGAATCCGACATGGTCAATTATAAAAATGCATAATTAACGCGGCCCGTAATCTATATAGAAGGGTGGTGTCAAAATATAATATATTCTAAATAACATGCAAGTCAATTTTTAAAAAAAAAATGCTTCCTTCCTTTTATCAACGGTGCACTGCAGAGTATGCAATAAAAAAATAGGCACATTGTGGAATAGAAGATATAAAATATGTGTAATTTAGACAGGAATGGCAAAGTGAAACTAAACGAGCCAGCAATTGTGCTCAAGATAAAACAAAACATAAAGAGTACATAAGGATAAGTCCTGTTTGATATAATAATAACAGCTACTGCTTACAGCCCCAAGAGACAATTACCTTCTTGTTCTATTAGAACAGAAACTAGTGGCTTCTGGTTTGTTCTAGCGTTTAGGTAAAATAAACAGGATGCAACAAGCAGACCGTGCTCCTAGCCAGAAACAGGCAGTGGCAAATATTGCCCATGTAGAGAGTTGTAGATAACTGATGGATCTGATACTCGTCCGGTAGCGTTTCTCGAAACTTTTTTACTTTTCCACCCGAGTTTTGTTGATTTTCTTCTGTGGCATCTGAGCTCTGGGCTCTTTCCCACTGTAAATGCAGTGTGAAAGCGCACGTACCCTACATACCCGTGTTGGGAAGTGGCGCTGCCTTGATGTTCTGGAACATGGGCTTGTCTGCTGTCGCAAACCGGTGTGTGCATACTGGCATCTATCATGATTAAACTCATGAGCAGCCTGCCATTGCAGGCCCCGGTGTGTGCGCACCTCCATACAATGGGCGGCCGTGCCGAAAAGTATGGAAAAGGCACTTTTGCCCCCACCCTACCCCCAAGTCACCTCATCCAAAAACAAAAAAAAGCTTGCTAAGTCTGGTGTCAATGTCCTGGGGTGTTTTCACACCCCTTCGTGGATGTCGGCATTTCAAAGCCAGGGAAAACGAGCTGGAAACCCACTATTTACTGTGGTTTTCAGCTTGTTTTCCCTGCCACTGTATGATATAGGCTCCTCACTGGGAGACTACGTGATGGGAGCTGTTAGAAGGGGCGATACCAGAGGGCTAGGATATGCTCTCCCGACTACTCCGTGACCAGCCTCTCCCAAGAATACTGCCGAGTCTTAACGTGAGGTCCTCGCCGGGGAGGACTTTGGGTCCAGGATCGTACACACTGAGCTCACACCACACTTATGAACGGACACCACACCGTGGATTTCAACAAGCAAGTTCTTTATCACACAGTAGAGATTTAGGCAAAATGAACACGTATTTACAAGCGATTGAGGTATCGCAAAGTCTCAGTGGTAAGGAGCAGGGAAGTGGGACAGTCTCAGTATTCGGCCAGTACGAAGCGTACCCTGCGCACAGCTCTCAATCCTCGAGCTGGGGGATACGGAAGATGGAGGTCGTACTGGCTGCTCCACTCACTTCTTCTTGAGCCAGGTTGTGTTGGTAACGTCGATGGTCCAGCCGGACCAGAGTACTCCTCGAGCCGCAACGAGGTCAGCAGCGCTCGATCCGGAGTGAACAGAGTGTCTGTCAGTTCTTGAGGAGCCGCAACCACGTCAGCAGGGCTCAGGGTGTTCAACAAATGTCCTTAGAGTTCAAGGAGGAGCCGCGACGAGGTCAGCAGGGCTCTGAGGTTCTAGTTCCTTCTTCACAAGGATGAGCCGCGACAACGTCAGCAGGGCTCGATAAGTTCCAAAGTTCGGTCTTCTCCCCAAGGGTTGAGCCGCGATCAGATCAGCAGGGCTCGCTTGTCCAGGATACAACTGCCCGCTAGTTCTTGGGCGGGCCTTGATATAGCGCAGTGGCCCTTTGATGCCCGGACCCTTGCAGGTGGAGATCTCGTGCCTCGGGGTTGGTCTTCGGAGTGTTCCGTCGGCTGGCCCTTGATCCTTTAGAAGATGCGTCCGGGGATTCCCAGACGCCCAGTAGGGCCTGGTGCCAGCTTTCGGGGAGGCCAGAGGTGTGATTGAAACCGGCCCACAGGGAAAGGCCAGAGGTGTGAGAGAAACCAGTCTCCCCGGGGAGGCCGGAGGGGCAATCGAAACTCTTTGGTCTTATCTCACTCAGGAAGCCCTCTACCCCCCAGCCGGGCATGGCGCGTCTGCAGCCTAAGTTTCGCTGGGGCCGGGGTCTGGCAAGGGCTATGGAGTCAGGGACCTCGGGAAGTGTAATGGCGGCCAGTGGCCCTGTGGGGTGATGCAGATTCAGGCACCTGGTACCGAGCAGGGAATGCGGGGATGGTCGTCCGTTGGTAGGGTCGGGTAGAGAGCGGGGCGGACAGGGAACGGAACGACCAGGGGTTTCTGTGTACAGGGCTATGCTAACGGGGTGCTGAGGAACGGGGGAACCACGCCACGAGGCCAGGTCCAACATGCGTCCCCCCCAGCTGAAAGGCAGAGAGAACTACTCATCCCCTTGGGGGTTCTCTTCACTGAGGCAGAAGAACCGGGACAGGCCGTCCGTGTTGGCGTGGTCAGCACCAGGCCGGTGCTCAACAGTGAAATCCATCCCCTGGAGGGAGATGGACCAGCGTAACAGTTTGGGGTTCTCCCCTCTCATTTGCATTAGCCACAGGAGGGGCTGATGGTCGGTTTGGACCCGAAAGTGAGTACCGAACAGGTAGGGCATCAACTTCTTCAGGGCCCAAACCACTGCGAAGGCCTCCCGCTCGATGGTGCTCCACCTTTGCTCTCGAGGGAGTAACCTCTGGCTAATGAATGCCACTGGCTGGTCTAGGCCCTTTTCATTCATCTGAGACAGGACTGCTCCGATGCCATGCTCGGACGCGTCCGTTTGGACCACGAACTCTCGGGAGTAGTCGGGGGCCTGCAGTATGGGGGCAGTGCACATGGCGACTTTCAATGCTTCAAACGCCTCCTGGCAGGCGGGGGTCCAGCTAACTCTCTTCGGCTGCTTTTTGGAGGTCAATTCTGTGAGAGGGACTACGATGCTGCCATACCCCTTTATGAATGTTCGGTAGTACCCCGTGAGCCCCAGGAAAGCCCGCTCTTCTGTCTGGGTCGTGGGGGCCTCCCAGGCAATGATCGCATCGATCTTGGGTTGGAGGGGGGCCACTACCCCGCTCCCGACCTGGTGCCCCAGGTAGACCACTGACCCTTGTCCGATCTGACATTTACTGGCTTTGATGGTGAGGCCCGCTCGACGCAGGGCCATCAACACCGCCCAGAGGTGTTGGAGGTGTTCAGTCCAGTGGGAGCTGAATACCGCGATATCATCTATATATGCGGCGCTGCATCCCTCCAACCCAGCCAGTACCTGGTTAACCAGCCGATACGGAAGATGGAGGTCGTACTGGCTGCTCCACTCACTACTTCTCGAGCCAGGTCGTGTTGGTAGCGTCGATGGTCCAGCCGGACCAGAGTACTCCTCGAGCCGCAACGAGGTCAGCAGGGCTTGATCCGGAGTGAACAGAGTTTCTGTCAGTTCTTGAGGAGCTGCGACCACGTCAGCAGGGCTCAGGGTGTTCAACAAATGTCCTTAAGTTCAAGGAGGAGCCGTGACGAGGTCAGCAGGGCTCTGAGGTTCCAGTTCCTTCTTCACAAGGATGAGCCGCGACAACGTCAGCAGGGCTCGATAAGTTCCAAAGTTCGGTCTTCTCCCCAAGGGTTGAGCCGTGATCAGATCAGCAGGGCTCGCTTGTCCAGGATACAACTTCCCGCTAGTTCTTGGACGGGCCTTGATATAGCGCAGTGGCCCTTTGATGCCCGCACCCTTGCAGGTGGCGATCTCATGCCTCGGGGCTGGTCGTCTGAGTGTTCCGTCGGCTGGCCCTTTGATCCTTTAGAAGATGCGTCCGGGGATTCCCAGATGCCCAGCAGGGCCTGGAGCCAGCTTTCAGTGAGGCCAGAGGTGTGATCGAAACCGGCCCACAGGGGAAGGCCAGAGGTGTGAGAGAAACCAGACTCCTCGGGGAGGCCGGAGGGGCAATCAAAACTCTTTGGTTTTATCTCACTCAGGAAGCCCCCTACCCCCCAGCCGGGCATGGTGCGTCTGCAGCCTAAGTTTTGCTGGGGCCGGGGTCAGGCAAGAGCTATGGAGTCAGGGACCTCGGGAAGCGTAATGGCGGCTGGTGGCCCTGTGGGGTGATGCAGGTTCGGGCGCCTGGTACCGAGCAGGGAATGCGGGGATGGTCGTCCGTTGGTAGGGTCGGGTTGGGAGCGGGGCAGACAGGGAAGGGGACCACCAGGGGTTTCTGTGTACAGGGCTACGCTAACGGGGTGCTGAGGAACGGGGGTAACCATGCCACGAGGCCAGGTCCAACAGGAGCCGATATCGTGTGTCACACGGTAGAACTATGTGAGTTGGCAGGTCTGTCTAAACCTAATCATAAAGCCACATTTAAACCTATCTCTAGCCCAAACCCTGAATCTAACTGTAACCCTAATCCAAGCCGCAGTATAAAGCTACCTTAAACCCTGAATCTAACTTTACCCTAAACCAACCCCAAGCCTAAGTATACCCTTCCTTAAACCCTAATTGTAACTCTTCATCTAACTTTAACCCTAAACCCTACCGAAGCTTAAGAAAAATCTACCTTAAACACTAACTCTGGCTCTAACGTTAACACTAACCCAGCCTCAAGCCTCAGAATAAAGCTACCGTAATCCCTAACTCTGACCCTGAATCTAACTTTAAACTTAATCCAACCCCAAACCTAAGTATAAACTACCTTTAACTCTAACAGTGAATCTAACTTTACCCCAACACAAGCCCCGGCCTAAATAGAACTTCACCATAAAGTTTCCTTTAAAAAATAAAATCTAGCCCCAAGCCTAAACCAAAACCTAATCCCAACGAAAAATGAATTTGAGTTTCATCAAATGTGTGGGAGAGATGAGAAAGAGGAGATAATGACTGTTTTAGACATAGTATATAAAGTAAAAAGAATGAGAATTAGTAACTACTCCTGAGATAAATCATACTTCAGTGCCACAGAAGAGAATATAGAGCCCCACCAAGACATTATTAGCCCTGACATCCTTGGTGTGATCTGCTCCCAAACTTTTTCCTTTCACCCTCTTGTTT
This sequence comes from Lissotriton helveticus, assembly GCF_964261635.1. Lineage (NCBI taxonomy): Eukaryota > Metazoa > Chordata > Amphibia > Caudata > Salamandridae > Lissotriton > Lissotriton helveticus. The sequence continues at coordinate 1,147,262,783 of NC_136071.1, read as the reverse complement.
TCTTACCTTGTTTTAGTGTGCATTAGGGCTCTGTGCACATTAGCACTGGTTTGCAGAGGAAAAGTGTTTGTACTCACTCCCTTAAAATTGGAAAATTGGCCTACATCTGATTGGCACGTGTAATTTACTTGTAAGTCTTTAATAAAGTGGTACTACATATCCCAAGGGCCTGTACCGTAAATGTTAGTAGTGGGCCTGAAGTATTCATTGTGCTACCCACTAGAGTAGCATTTTAAACCATGTCCCTCCTCTGCCATTGCAGCCTGTAGTGCATTTTTCAAATGTCAACTCAATGTGGCAAAATAAGCCTTTTGCTAGGCCTATGCCGATGGAAAAATAAGACTTTTGCCAGGCCTTGACCTTCCTGTTTAATACACATAAGTAACCCCTAAGGTAGGCCCTAAAAGCTCATTGTGCAGGGTGCCTTGTATTAAAAAGTAGGACATGGGGCTTTGGGTTTTATATGTGCGGGAAGTGAAAAACCCCTACGTTAATTTTTTACTACTGTAAGGTCTATCTCTCCCATTGGATAACATGGGGTTACTTTCTTACATGTAATAAACGCTAACTGTTGAATGGGAGCAGGAGGAAATGTATTATTTTGACTCAAATGAATTGTAATTTAAAATTATCTTTCTTAGTAAAGCCGGATTTTCAGTCAAAATTATGAAAATACCAATTTCCGAAAGTTGGCATTTTCTTTAACCCTGGGCGTAGTAGGCGTAGTGGGGCTACGCGAAGCTACGCGAAGTGGACCAGAAACTACGTCCACCTACGCACTTCGCGTAGCCCCACTACGCGCCACCCGCCTCCCTCCCGCCCTCGCTAAATACCACCCGCCTCCCTCCCGCCCTCCCTAAATACTGAAATAATTATTTTAAAAACAATAAAACACCACTTACCTTGTCGGCTGCGTCTCCGGGGCTCCCTCTGGTAACCGCGCCGCCATCATGGATAGTAATGCGCATGCGCGGGCGGCCGCGCATGCGCATTACTATCCATGATGGCGGCGCGGTTACCAGAGGGAGCCCCGGAGACGCAGCTGACAAGGTAAGTGGTGTTTTATTGTTTTTAAAATAATTATTTCAGTATTTAGGGAGGGCGGGAGGGAGGCGGGTGGCGGGCAACTTCGCTACGCCCACGGAGTGGGCGTAGTGTTGCCTGCTACGCCTACTTCGCAAATGGCGAAGTAGGCAACACTACGCTCACTCCGTGGGCGTAGCGAAGTGCTACGCCCAGGCTTAATTTTCTTGCCCTAACCATTTGATGGCTTTTGCCAGTGCCTTGGGTCACATGATTGCATGCAAATTGCTTTGTTGTTTGTGTTTGTATATTTTGTGATATGAAACAAAAAGGGAGTTCCCCCTTAATCCTATCCGGGACGGGGTAGCAAGTGTAGAAGAAGAAAAGTCCCACCTAGTATCTGCCACAACCCGGAAGCTGTGGCAAGGAGAAGGCAGGGAGGCCGACACTTGCTCAAAAGAGAATACCGCTAATTCAAAAAGGCGAACTCAGGCAAAGAGAAAAGTCAAAATATCTTTTGCCCTCACAAATCTACAAAACCTCAAGCAGAAGCCCCCATTGCTGCGATACGCCGAACACAAAGGAAAAATGCTGTTGATGTACAACAAATAAGAAAAATGTACGGTGGCCATTCTCCACACAACTTCGCTAATACTCCTGATTTTAATTAAACAGGTGGCTTTTTAACTATACAAAATGGAATCCACAAGAGCGCTATTCCTAAAAAAAGCAAAGCTGTACTAGTCTCTTGTCTGGACAACATTTGTCTTTTTAAACATTAAGATAAACCGTCCTGAAGAAGGTGTCACATCTTCATGCAAGCACCGAAACGCCGCGTCGACTCTTTCTGGTTTTTCTATGACATTATTGTGTAATTTTTAATCCCTTTTTTTAACAAAAATTTCTGTAACAGTACATATTGTGTTTTCTCTCCGTGACTGAGGGTTTTCCTCTCATGCTTTTAATAATAAAAAGTAACATTTTATAAATATACTTATGTATGTATGTGTTTTTCTAACATAGAACTCCTTTTCACGTATGTAATTTTCTGTGCACTTACAATACAGGTTTAAATTCATTGCCTAAACTAATGCCTAAACGTTTGGATAACAACTTTAGTAACCTCTGAGACATAGGGTTCTTTGACTCAAACTAGAGTCACTGCCATATAGCAGATACTAGGTGGGACTTTTCTTCTTCTACGTTTGTATATTTTGGCCATACAGTGAGACAATGGGGAACGGGTGGAGGCAGGATTGGCTTCTTGCCAGGATGGCTGACGGCAGGGCTATTCCCTGACACACTTGGACTTCAAAGGGCTGACTCCGGCACACACACAGAGGAACTTGATGCCAGCCTTTTGTCACCCCAGAAATCTTGGAGCCTTGGCAAGGAAAAGGAGAATTTCCCAGGACCAGATGTGACGGTAGCCCAAAGACTAGCACCCGGTATAAATATTGGATCCCAGAACACCTCTTCAGTACACTCTTGCATCTTTGGAAGACTTCAGACAGACTGCCTTTGACCCCCAGATGACTGCCATGCTGCTACCAGAGGACGACCCTGCTGCTAGAAGGCCACCCTTGCTGTTTGTAGGAGAACTTGACCTTCTCCTTCAACCCAGGACCACCAGAAGTGATTCTAAGGGCTAGTTTGCTGACCTCTAGTGTGAACTAAAGGGACATAACAAGCTCCTGGGGCCTTGAAACCTGCACCTGGCCTCAGCAGGAATGAGTCCTATTCCCCCAAGTGGTGCCCCAGGATCTGGGCTCTCGAAAGTGGTGTTGGTACTATGAGGTGGAGTCTGGATTAAATGTAAAAGAATTTTGGACACTAATAACCATGACAAGGAGACTTACAAGAAAGAATACAAGTCTTCCTAACTTTTCATTTATACATTTTATACAGAATTCTGACCCTGACGAAGTTCACGGTGTGAACGAAACAAATTGGCTGTCTTGTTTTGTCATCAAGAAAAATAAAGATATTTTGGACTCTATATGAATTGATTGGATTGATATATATAAATTGGATTGTGAATATTGCGGTGAACTTCAAATTTGTTTGATGTATTTTCTTGACCGTATTGTTGCACCTTTTGAGCAGCAGTTGCTGTAGAAGTGCACGCTATGACAAAAACCTTCAAAACATATTTGAGGAGGGAGGTGCAGAATTTGGTTCTTTAGCTCACTGCTTGACAGTGTCTTTATCTAGTGCTGTTGGTACTACTCCCCCAAGAACCTGGGTATTAAAAATATTTTCACCAAAAAGTGGCCTGAGACACAAGACCAGGACCTGCCAGCCAACCGATCCACCTAAGGTGCATCGGCAGTCAGCTCACTTCACGGCAGCTCCAAATGCGTTCTTCACTGCAGCAGCAAATCCTTTTCAGTGGGGACACTCATAGAAAATATACAGCCGAGTGGAGTCCTATACGGTTACAGCATGCATCTTCAGCCCACTGTAGATTTGTGACATCCAGTGACAAAGACCGAAGGTAGAAATCATCACCGTGACTTTGTCCAGTGGCTATCTAAAGAAAACGCCTCCTTCTCAGAGAGTGCCAGCTGCCTTGCTCCACTGAACTTCTACCTTCTCAGGAACTTTCTGCAAATTTTCTTTCAAGTCCGAAGGTAAGCCAAGACCAAGGCCTCATCCACCTCATGTGTCTGACCCAGGCGTCATTGTGGTCGTGCATAACTTTTGGCTTTGCCCTGGTCTCATGCGACCAGATACCCTTGATTGGCTCTTTGATCTTTTAGGAGCATTTTTGCATTAAAACCTTTACAAATGCCTAATTTTGATTCTACTGATTAGATTTAATTCACTTTGGTGTCATTTTATTAATTAAAATGTTTTCTAAATTGGTTTGGGATTTTTCTTGTGTTGTATGTATGTATGTATGTATTGCGACTTATATAGCGCACGTATCACCCGAAGGCATCAAGGCGCTTGCCTTGGGAACCCGTCCTGGCTTTTTCCCTGTGAGATAACCCCTACTGGGTATCCCCAGGGTGAAAGCCAGGCATCCCGCAGCGGGTGGGCCGCCGTAGTGGAGATTAAGCAACTATTGCCCAGAGTTGCAGCGTGGGACCCCATGATTAGAATACGCACCGAGGCGAGAATTATCGAGTCCGTGGACATTTTGGGCTCAGGACCCTGCCGCGTCGGGAATTGAACCCTGGTCCCGGGCCAGACCTCTGCATCAGGGTCTGCCGCTCTAATCAGTGAGCCACACTCCTCCACTGTGTTGTGGTACACTTTAATGCTGTTTATGTGCTGCATTAATACTTCACACAATGCTTCTAAATTAAGCCAGACTGCTTTTATGCCAAGTTGCAGCACAGGTTAATTTAGTGACCCTGACAAGGATTGCGGTTGTTGCTTGAGGAGGGTTTTCACCCTCCTCAACCAATAACACAATTTCTTACATCCATCCTACCATGGCTTTGGAAACCAGGCTGGTCCACGACCTGCCAAGACACTGCCACATCTCCCAGCACCTGCGCACACTCCACTGGCTCCCCATCCAAGCTAGAGTCACCTTCAAGATGCTCACCCATGCCCACAAGGCCCTCCATGACACCGTACAGTGTTCTATCAGCTATAAAGGTCAGAGGCAAGAATCGGGCACAGGTTTCGGGCTCACCAAGAGGCTGTTTAAGCAACAACCAGGTTTGGTAACCCATAGGGAAGTTTGTTTAGATCTTGTGTAAAAGATTTTACCCTGGCAATTGTAAATCTCCATATTGTGCAGGTTTATCTTTGTCCATTTTTAAATGCAGGCCCCATGGTACCTATAGACTGGTTCAGGTCATAGTGCACTTTGCGCTTGCACAGTCAGCATCTCTTTCAGTGGTGCAGGATTGTCAGAGTTGACTCACCTCTCAGATCTTGCCACTGGGAACAATCAGTATGGAAGGCCTCGCAGCGGTCACTAGTCTTTGCTATTTACCGTCTCCAGGCTGATAACAATACACTCTAACCTATGCATTCTGGGTGACCTTAACATTTGGTTTGATAAAACCAATATGACCCATCCAAAAACAATAATCACCGGCCTAGACGCATTGAACCTGCATCAGATTGTCCCCAATCCGACACACACCGCTGGACATATCCTAGATGTCATTTTTGCTAATACTGAACTAGTTACCTTTCAAACTATAACAGTTTTGAAAAGAAATTATAGCAAACAGATAATAACATGCCAAAACCTCTCATTCAACCATTAGTGTATATAGCTACGACATACACACAATCTTATATGTTTATGGTAACAAAGAGATGTATATTTTGATTTTCAAAAAACCTTTTTATTTTATTTTATATCAATAATTGTCTGATTATTTTGAATGTCCAAACTATAACTCCAGTCACATGGTCAGACCACCACTTGCTTGCTTTCCAACATAAAACAACGCCAAGCGACTCACCTAAAACTACCTTACATCCATCCACCTATCGGCCGTGGAACAAACTCAATTTGGAACACTTGGAAACACAACTAACATCCACTATACATCTGGAAACCATAAATTCTGTTCAGAATCTATATGACTGGTTACAGGAAGCTTTTGACATCCTGATACCACTCAAAACCACACAACAGAACAAAAGAAAATAAGTGCCTTGGAGAAACATAGAAATAAAAGACATAAAACAACAAATTAGAAAGCTGCAACGTACCTGGCTCAAAACAAACGCCAAACAAGACAAATTCACCTACAAAAAATTAACAGATTATATAAATCGGCTATCAAAAAAGCTAAGAAAAGGTACTATTCAGACAGAATTCAAAACGTTAAGGGGGTCATTAGGATGTCTCGGAAGCTTTTTTCCGGTCCAGGGAAGACATGGCTTGGGAGTTCGGGCTGGACTGTTCCCATGAGGCACAGGGTCAGACTGATTTGCATATAGCCATGTCTGAACTGGGGTGGCAGAGTGGGCTAAAGAACGGTGATAGATTAAACCCAGATCTTTTGACTGGGTGTGAGTGTTTGATTGATTCAGATGCTCCGTCCATCACCACCCCCTTTTGTACCGCTTTTGGCCGCCACAAGTGTGGCAGGGTATGCTCAGACGTGAGTCCCTTGCTCACTTTGCCACTGGATTCAAGCAAGCCGGGCTGAAGACGGCTGGAATGCCAGAAACCGGTCCTCGGAAGCTTGTTTCCGGTCCAGGGAAGACATGGCTTGGCAGTTCGGGCTGGACTGTTCCCATGAGGCACAGGGTCAGACTGATTTGCATATAGCCATGTCTGAACTGGGGTGGCAGAGTGGGCTAAAGAACGTTGATGGATTAAACCCAGATCTTTTGACTGGGTGTGAGTGTTTGATTGATTCAGATGCTCCGTCCATCACCACCCCCTTTTGTACCACTTTTGGCCACCACAAGTGTGGCAGGGTATGCTCAGACGTGAGTCCCTTGCTCACTTTGCCACTGGATTCAAGCAAGCCAGGCTGAAGACGGCTGGAATGCCAGAAACCGGTCCTCGGAAGCTTGTTTCCGGTCCAGGGAAGACATGGCTTGGCAGTTCGGTCTGGACTGTTCCCATGAGGCACAGGGTCAGACTGATTTGCATATAGCCATGTCTGAACTGGGGTGGCAGAGTGGGCTAAAGAACGGTGATGGATTAAACCCAGATCTTTTGACTGGGTGTGAGTGTTTGATTGATTCAGAAGCTCCATCCATCACCACCCCCTTTTGTACCGCTTTTGGCCGCAAGAAGTGTGGCAGGGTATGCTCAGACGTGAGTCCCTTGCTCACTTTGCCACTGGTGTTAAGCAAGCCGGGCTGAAGACGGCTGGAATGCCAGAAACCGGTCCTCGGAAGCTTGTTTCCGGTCCAGGGAAGACATGGCTTGGCAGTTCGGGCTGGACTGTTCCCATGAGGCACAGGGTCAGACTGATTTGCATATAGCCATGTCTGAACTGGGGTGGCAGAGTGGGCTAAAGAACGGTGATGGATTAAACCCAGATCTTTTGACTGGGTGTGAGTGTTTGATTGATTCAGATGCTCCGTCCATCACCACCCCCTTTTGTACCGCTTTTGGCCGCCACAAGTGTGGCAGGGTATGCTCAGACGTGAGTCCCTTGCTCACTTTGCCACTGGATTCAAGCAAGCCGGGCTGAAGACGGCTGGAATGACAGAAACCGGTCCACGGAAGCTTGTTTCCGGTCCAGGGAAGACATGACTTGGCAGTTCGGGCTGGACTGTTCCCATGAGGCACAGGGTCAGACTGATTTGCATATAGCCATGTCTGAACTGGGGTGCCAGAGTGGGCTAAAGAACGGTGATGGATTAAACCCAGATCTTTTGACTGGGTGTGAGTGTTTGATTGATTCAGATGCTCCGTCCATCACCACCCCCTTTTGTACCGCTTTTGGCAGCCACAAGTGTGGCAGGGTATGCTCAGACGTGAGTCCCTTGCTTACTATGCCACTGGATTCAAGCAAGCCGGGCTGAAGACGGCTGGAATGCCAGAAACCGGTCCTCGGAAGCTTGTTTCCGGTCCAGGGAAGACATGGCTTGGCAGTTCGGGCTGGACTGTTCCCATGAGGCACAGGGTCAGACTGATTTGCATATAGCCATGTCTGAACTGGGGTGGCAGAGTGGGCTAAAGAACGGTGATGGATTAAACCCAGATCTTTTGACTGGGTGTGAGTGTTTGATTGATTCAGATGCTCCGTCCATCACCACCCCCTTTTGTACCGCTTTTGGCCGCCACAAGTGTGGCAGGGTATGCTCAGACGTGAGTCCCTTGCTCACTTTGCCACTGGATTCAAGCAAGCCGGGCTGAAGACGGCTGGAATGCCAGAAACCGGTACACGGAAGCTTGTTTCCGGTCCAGGGAAGACATGACTTGGCAGTTCGGGCTGGACTGTTCCCATGAGGCACAGGGTCAGACTGATTTGCATATAGCCATGTCTGAACTGGGGTGCCAGAGTGGGCTAAAGAACGGTGATGGATTAAACCCAGATCTTTTGACTGGGTGTGAGTGTTTGATTGATTCAGATGCTCCGTCCATCACCACCCCCTTTTGTACCGCTTTTGGCCTCCACAAGTGTGGCAGGGTATGCTCAGACGTGAGTCCCTTGCTCACTATGCCACTGGATTCAAGCAAGCCGGGCTGAAGACGGCTGGAATGCCAGAAACCGGTCCTCGGAAGCTTGTTTCCGGTCCAGGGAAGACATGGCTTGGCAGTTCGGGCTGGACTGTTCCCATGAGGCACAGGGTCAGACTGATTTGCATATAGCCATGTCTGTCATGTCCCCCACCTCTCCTTCACTCTGGGGCCCCACATGGGGCCCCCAGAGTGAAGACTGCATGCCTTTCCGTGGCGGCATCGCCGCCGCGGAAAGGCACCTATATACAACCATCATAATATGGCTGGCGGTGTCTGATAGACACCGCCACCATAATATTCCTTTTCCGCCCCGGCCGCAAGGCGACCGGGGCGGAAAAGCGGCGGACGGTCTTTCCGTCCGTCGAGGTCCCCCCGCCATACTAATATGGCGGGGGGGAAAACGAGTGTGGATGTCGGGCGGATTCCCCCCGCCAGGCTGGCGGTGGCAATACGCCCGACATCCTAATGGTCCCCATAATGTGCAAATAAAGAATTCTATAAAATAGTCAATGAATTTCGAAAACCAAATTACCTAGAAGGAACTCATCCTGTTACTCAAGATTTCACAGACAAAGTGGCAAATCATTACACGGACAAAGCAGACACGTTGGACTCGTACTTACAACAGAAACAAAGCACCAACACTAAACTTTGTACCAAACAACTTTCCAAGAATGCTGTAATCAAGCCTCTCCGTTCCTTCCAACAAATCTCACACAATGAATTTATGGACCTCGTCAAAGCAAGCAGGCCTGCCAGCAACCCTTTTGACCCCTGTCCGCCAAACACTTTCAAGACAATTCTTTTAACAACCTCTGCTGCCATTCCAGTAAGAAGAATCATCAACGATTCTTTAACTCCCGCAATATTTCCAGAAGAACTCAAAAAGTCATAAATACGCCCTTTACTGAAGAAAACAAACTTGGACCGGCTGAACCCTGACAACTACAAACCCATTACAAATGGACCTTTCCTGGGCAAACTGATAGAAAGAGCAGTGTTCGCCCAGATGTCACAATTCATTGAAGAGAATGACATACTTTCAGATTTACAAACAGGATTCCGTCCGGGAAGAGGCACTGAATCTGCCCTCCTTGCCATCTGGGATGACCTAAAGAATACAGTTGACCGCAACGGGGTTGCTGCGCTACTCCTCTTGGACCTCTCAGCTGCCTTTGACACGGTTGACCATGACGCTCTGAAACAAATACTTTATGAAGCCGGCATAGAGGGAACTGCTCTAGACTGGATCGCGTTCTACCTTCGAAACAGAACTAATGTCATCCACACCCCACCTTTCTCTTCCAAACCGTACTCCACAAAAGCAGGGGTCCCTCAAGGTTCTATCATCTCGCCCATGCTTTTCAACATCTACATGAAGTCTTTACCAGTACTGATCAATAAATTTCCCCTCACGTGCTACAACTATGCAGATGACACGCGAATACTCCTTCAACTGGAATGCCCCAAAGACATTGGAAAATCACCAATTTTCAGCTGTCTCAGAGCCGTGGATCAGTGGATGACTTGGAGCCATCTCAAATTGAATGCACCAAAAACTGAAATACTCACGTGTGGCGATTGGAAATATTACAACCCGCTTGCCGCATGGCCTGATGAACTGGGATCACTGCCTAAAGTATCGAAGGAAGTAAGAAACCTCGGAATGACCATGAACTCCAAGCTGTCGATGAATGTCCAAGTGGATAAACTAGCAAGATCAAGCTTTGCTACTATAAAAACGCTGCGATGAATTTTCCCTCATTTGGGATTTCCACACAAGGTCCAAGCTACCATCTCCCTTGTTCTAGCCAAACTCGATTATGCCAATAGCCTCTACCACGGATCACCTTTAACGACCATGAAAAGACTACAACGCATTCAAAACTTGGCTGCCAGACTACTCTTGCATATCAAACCACGAGACCACATCTCCCCTGCCTTGAAAGCCCTGCATTGGTTACCGGTTGCCAGAAGATCCACGTTCAAGCTGCTTTGTATTACCCACAAAGCAATACATGGAATAGGACCACTCTTCATCTGGAATAAAATCACCAAACACATTCAACAAAGGAACCTCCACTCTAAAGGAGCATCTCGCCTCAAAATCCCACCATACAAGAAAAAAACCATGGGTGGCACATCTTTCTCTGTTCAAGTAGCCAAAATATGGAACTCTTTACCCCCCCCAACATAAGATCCACCGACAACCACCTTATCCTCAGAAAACTACTCAAGATCTGGCTCTTCCCCACATAAGCACCATAGGCAAACAGAAATTTACAGCATATCCCTCTGTATATAAGCATTTGTTTTCACTATAGATATGTACCTATTGTTGTATATTACTTTATAAATGTCAAACAATGAAATGCCCTTTGGCAATTTCAAACCCAGGCATACACACAGCTCAGGAAGCATCCATACAAAAAACCATCCTTGCGCAAAACACAAGCACCGAGATATGCAAAATTATACGAAATGTGAGAAAAATATATATCTCTATATGTGTGATAAAACCATACAGTTTATTAAAAGATAAGTTAAGACCAGCTTAAGCTCATAAACATCAATCAATGCAGATATACATATGAAAGTGCATCAACAATATACATAATAAAGAAAACTAAATAATTAAAAACAATCCTTGGGACAGAAAGAATAAAGGAATGATAATTCCTAAGAATTGAGAGAGAACTACAAAGGTAAAAATGGAGATCAGTCCTGATTCTCAGATATACAGCTTATATCAGGTTCGTTGTCCCCCAACTTGACTCAAGGTAGTTCTCCCTTTCTCGTATCAACGCATTTCGGTGGGCAGTCAATTTGTAGCCGACACCTTCCTCAGGATAATTAATAGTACCATCCCATTAAACAGTTAAAAACCTATAACACAATAAAACATAATTTTAGACCCAATCTTAAATATGGTTTAGCACACACAATCACATTTCAATCAGCATAATTTTAAATGTGGTTTAAGCACACATAGTCACATTTCAATCTGCATAATCCTAGACATAGGGAACAAATCCTAATAACAGAAAAATTATTCTCATCTATTCAATTCATACATACAGAAAACACCAATACATTTGCGGTTGAATAAAACCATCTTCCAGAATTCAGTACATTGCCTAATTCATATGTACAGATGCGGGTAAATGCAAATAGTATTTGAAAAAACTACATAATCATATCTACATCTTAAGGTACAGTTGATTAATACCCTATCATAGCTATGTCATATCAGAACAAACAGAGTTTTAAAACAGAATGGCATATATCTAATGCAATATGACCATCACTAAAAACTCACAGTATCAATTCGATATTCTATTGCTAATTTTTGAGCATACCGTTATCATTCAGATCATACCGTTTCCCGCCCTCCTACTTTATTTAGTCAGAAATTCCTCATTCTTACCGGTAAGAGTGTCATAAAAATGTATTACTCGTACTCCGGACAAATAGTTATGAGCGAACCTATAAGATATATTAATACATATATTAGTACCTCCGTCTATTCATCTTCACACAGATTTAAATAGGAAAGATCAAAAGATGCTAACCGTGGACAGATGATTAAGTCCCTTTGAAATAACTGCCGTTGCATTAAGCTACTTCTGAAAACGATGATGAGCTTTACATAAGTCTCAGAATTTTAGTATCGTATGATGTTCAAGCGTCCTGAAAGAAATTTTGTACATCGGTATATGCTTATATCCAACAAGAAATATCTCTAAGTGGAAATGCCATATATATATTTTTATACCCTACCTCAAGGGGAGGCTGTCAACGACTCGATTGTTTAGTCGAACACCCGGTAGAGTATACCTGTCTGTGTGGAATCAGCAAAAAGTGTATTTGTCCTTACACGCGACACCCCGCATCCGGAAGTGTGCACTGAAATTCAACAAAGGTACAGAGTTTCAGATTATGATTTCTAAGTCCGATATATGGAGGACTCCTAAATCACCCTGACTAAAGGTTCTCACCTGTATGCAAAGTAACGGACGATCGGGACAAACGTCTCCACGTCATGCGGACAGCTTGAACAGAGTGTGCGGCGACTAGTGTCCATTATATACATATACACGCACCAGAAGGCGCGAAAATCCTTACTCCAATAATTTCCGCCCACCGAAGCAGCTTCCGGGGCAACTGCATGTCTAATCCGGATGTAGATACCTCTTTCCGGGTTTAGCAAACTACCTAACTACTAGACCGCTAAATCAGAGGTTAACCACAGATGTATCGACCGCCATGAAAAGCGCGTCACATATTGAAAGATGTATGTTTACATCTGTATAACCAGTCCGGGTGCACCAAGTGTCTTAGTGTAAGTCCGCACCGGGTTATACATTCTTCAATTACTTAACTACACTTGAAAAATATATAAATTTTATTGTGAAAATATTAGATCTGATCACTAAAAGTTATATTAAACGGTCTTTTTTCCCTATATAAGAATCTCAGTCAAGAACTCACCATATACTTCAGCCTGTAGTCAATCACCGAGAGAATCCTAAATTACTCAGCCAGTCCCTATGATACGTTCCCATTCCTCTCTTGAATTGAGGCCTTTTCTAACAGTATCACAATGTGAAATATACCACTGTTCACGGCATTTGCGAACAGTTTGGATATTGCCACCTCTCTTGCCTATTTTCACTTTCTCAAGTATGAACCATTTAAATTCATTTTCATTATGGCCCTTCTCAATATAGTGTGTAACCAGCGGTGCATTAATTTTCTTAGTTTTTATCGCTGATCTATGTTCTTGGAACCTAGTGCGAGCCTCCCTTCCAGTTTCTCCTACATAACCGAGTCCGCAGGGGCATATCACCAAATAGATTACATTTTTGCTCCTACAATTATTAAGGGTTCTCGGTTTCATTAATTTACCATTGTGGGTAATTTCTTTAGATATGATACATTGTGGACAGATGTTGCATGAGCCACATCTGACATTACCAGCCACAACTACATTGTCAATTGTTCTCTGGTTAGGTTGAGGCTCCTCCCTATACGTGTGTACAAGGAGTTCCCGTAGGTTTTTATTTTTCTTGAAAGCAAAAATGGGTTTTTCCAAAACCATTTCCTCATCATGATTAAGAATATGTCAATTGCTATTGATGACATTCTTAATCTGATTACTCACATTGGAAAATTTAGTGACAAACACAACCTTTGATAAAGGTTCTTTCTTCTTAGCTGTTTTGTCAATAAGAGCCTCACGATCATAAAATCTGGCTCTCTTTAAAGAATGTGATAGTAATTTCTTAGGATATCCTCTGTCCTTAAACTTCCTCTTCAGGACATCAGCATGTTTGTAAAAGTCATGTACATCAGAACAATTACGCCTCAGGCGCAAAAATTGCCTTAAAGGAATACTCTCCCTCTGTGTCTTTGGATGAAAACTTGAAAAATGCAGGAGAGTATTCTTAGCCATTGGCTTTGTAAAAAGTTCAACTTCCAGGCACCCATCTACTTCTTTGATAGATATATCCAAAAAATCAACTTTGGATCTACTATATTGTGACGTGAACTTCAGGTTGGGGTCACCTAAATTCAGCCAGCGGAAGAACGAAGGAAACTGGGATAGACCTCCTAATAGACAGATATATAGTAGAAATGGCAAAAAACAAATTACTTTCTCTGATACATCAGGGTCTAGCAGTGATGAAGAGTGCCCGTCTTTGGATGAGCATCAAGATGGGACAAATAGAGAACAGGGGCCTTTTTTAGAACAGCGCCCAAGGAGAGGCAGAGGCTATAGGGGGAACACTGGGAGGGGGCAATTCAATCGAGGTCCCCCTCAACAACAATTCAGCCGAGGCCCTCCTCATTCTTTAAAGAGAGCCAGATTTTATGATCGTGAGGCTCTTATTGACAAAACAGCTAAGAAGAAAGAACCTTTATCAAAGGTTGTGTTTGTCACTAAATTTTCCAATGTGAGTAATCAGATTAAGAATGTCATCAATGGCAATTGACATATTCTTAATCATGATGAGGAAATGGTTTTGGAAAAACCCATTTTTGCTTTCAAGAAAAATAAAAACCTACGGGAACTCCTTGTACACACGTATAGGGAGGAGCCTCAACCTAACCAGAGAACTATTGACAATGTAGTTGTGGCTGGTAATGTCAGATGTGGCTCATGCAACATCTGTCCACAATGTATCATATCTAAAGAAATTACCCACAATGGTAAATTAATCAAACCGAGAACCCTTAATAATTTTAGGAGCAAAAATGTCATGTATTTGTTGATATGCCCCTGCGGACTCGGTTATGTAGGAGAAACTGGAAGGGAGGCTCGCACTAGGTTCCAAGAACATAGATCAGCGATAAAAACTACGAAAATTAATGCACCGCCGGTTACACACTATATTGAGAAGGGCCATAATGAAAATGAATTTAAATGGTTCATACTTGAGAAAGTGAAAATAGGCAAGAGAGGTGGCAATATCCAAACTGTTCGCAAATGTCGTGAACAGTGGTATATTTCACATTGTGATACTGTTAGAAAAGGCCTCAATTCAAGAGAGGAATGGGAACGTATCATAGGGACTGGCTGAGTAATTTAGGATTCTCTCGGTGATTGACTACAGGCTGAAGTATATGGTGAGTTCTTGACTGAGATTCTTATATAGGGAAAAAGACCGTTTAATATAACTTTTAGTGATCAGATCTAATATTTTCACAATAAAATTTATATATTTTTCAAGTGTAGTTAAGTAATTGAAGAATGTATAACCCGGTGCGGACTTACACTAAGACACTTGGTGTTGTAAACATACATCTTTCGATATGTGACGCGCTTTTCATGGCGGTCGATAGATCTGTGGTTAACCTCTGATTTAGCGGTCTAGTAGTTAGGTAGTTTGCTATATCTACATCCGGATTAGACGTGCAGTTGCCCCGGAAGCTGCTTCGGTGGGCGGAAATTATTGGAGTAAGGATTTTCGCGCCTTCTGGTGCGTGTATATGTATATAATGGACACTAGTCGCCGCACACTCTGTTCAAGCTGTCCGCATGACGTGGAAACGTTAGTCCCGATCGTCCGTTACTTTGCATACAGGTGAGAACCTTTAGTCAGGGTGATTTAGGAGTCCTCCATATATCGGACTTAGAAATCATAATCTGAAACTCTGTACCTTTGTTGAATTTCAGTGCACACTTCCGGATGTGGGGTGTCGCGTGTAAGGACAAATACACTTTTTGCTGATTCCACACCGACAGGTATACTCTACCGGGTGTTCGACTAAACAATCGAGTCGTTGACAGGCTCCCCTTGAGGTAGGGTATAAAAATATATATATGGCATTTCCACTTAGAGATATTTCTTGTTGGATATAAGCTTATACCGATGTACAAAATTTCTTTCAGGACGCTTGAACATCATACGATACTAAAATTCTGAGACGTAAAGCTCATCATCGTTATCAGAAGTAGCTTAATGCAACGGCAGTTATTTCAAAGGGACTTAATCATCTGTCCACGGTTAGCATCTTTTGATCTTTCCTATTTAAATCTGTGTGAAGAGGAATAGACGTAGGTACTAATATATGTATTAATATATCTTATAGGCTCGCTCATAACTATTTGTCCGGAGTACGAGTAATACATTTTTATGACACTCTTACCGGTAAGAATGAGGAATTCCTGACTAAATAAAGTAGGAGGGCGGGAAACAGTATGATCTGAATGATAACGGTATGCTCAAAAATTAGCAATAGAATATCGAATTGATACTGTGAGTTTTTAGTGATGGTCATATTGCATTAGATATATGCCATTCTGTTTTAAAACTTTGTTTGTTCTGATATGACATAGCTATGATAGGGTATTAATCAACTGTACCTTAAGATGTAGATATGAATATGTAGTTGTTTCAAATACTATTTGCATTTACCCGCATCTGTACATATGAATTAGGCAATGTACTGAATTCTGGAAGATGGTTTTATTCAACCGCAAATGTATTGGTGTTTTCTGTATGTATGAATTGAATAGATGAGAATAATTTTTCTGTTATTAGGATTTGTTCCCTATGTCTAGGATTATGCAGATTGAAATGTGATTGTGTGTGCTAAACCATATTTAGGATTGGGTCTAAAATTATGTTTTATTGTGTTATAGGTTTTTAACTGTTTAATGGGATGGTACTATTAATTATCCTGAGGAAGGTGTCGGCTACAAATTGACTGCCCACCAAAACGCATTGATACGAGAAAGGGAGAACTACCTTGAGTCAAGTTGGGGGACAACGAACCTGATATAAGCTGTATATCTGAGAATCAGGACTGATCTCCATTTTTACCTTTGTAGTTCTCTCTCAATTCTTAGGAATTATCATTCCTTTATTCTTTCTGTCCCAAGGATTGGTTTTAATTATTTTGTTTTCTTTATTATGTATATTGCTGATGCACTTTCATATGTATATCTGCATTGATTGATGTTTATGAGCTCAAGCTGGTCTTAACTTATCTTTTAATAAACTGTATGGTTTTATCACACATATAGAGATATATATTTTTCTCACATTTCGTATAATTTTGCATAACTCGGTGCTTGTGTTTTGCGCAAGGATGGTTTTTTGTATGGATGCTTCCTGAGCTGTGTGTATGCCTGGGTTTGAAATTGCCAAAGGGGCATTTCATTGTTTGACATTTGTCATTTGGTACCCAGCTCCTTTGGGTTATTGGGTCCCTCTCTTTTATTAGAGACTTAGTTTACGGCCTCTGGGCTGGAGAGACTTTCTTTAAATTGAATTTGTGGGCGGTTTACTATGGATCAGATTAAAACCTTTGGGTTTAGTGAAGACCAGTTAAACCGAATCATTAATACTAACAATGGAAACAAAATTACAGTTGTTTCCGGTAAAGGTGAAAACTGGGGAAAATTACTTAATCTCAAGAAAAAATTAATCTGTACTGAAGCTCATGCGGATTTTTTAGTCGAATATGTTAAATCAGGGACTATTCCAATTGGGTTACAGGTACGGAATGAACCTGGGCTTTTTGTAGAGAATAGGAAATTTCTAGAGACCTGGACTTTAATATCCAATAGATGCAGCCGAGATTGGATGCTCCTTATTATTGAAACAGCTCATGAACTAATAGTCATTGAGAAGGAGGCTATAGACAAACTTGAAGCTGAATTAAAAAACTGCCCTGCTTTGGATGAGGCGAAAAAGAAGTTAGAGGACATTAATAAGGATGTTGAAAGTTACTGTGAATATCTGATCAATAAGAAAACCAATAAATTAAAATAGGATATCAAGCGGTTTTCTGATGAGAAAGCGTATCCATTTCTAAAGGAGGATTACTACCAGCGGAAGAACGAAGGAAACTGGGATAGACCTCCTAATAGACAGATATATAGTAGAAATGGCAAAAAACAAATTACTTTCTCTGATACATCAGGGTCTAGCAGTGATGAAGAGTGCCCGTCTTTGGATGAGCATCAAGATGGGACAAATAGAGAACAGGGGCCTTTTTTAGAACAGCGCCCAAGGAGAGCAGAGGCTACAGGGGGAACACTGGGAGGGGGCAATTCAATCGAGGTCCCCCTCAACAACAATTCAGCCGGGGCCCTCCTCAACAACAGGAATATATGAAGACCAGGAGCAAGCGCTATTGGCGACCGACAGACTACCAATAATCAATCTGTCGAGCAAAATTCTCAGTGATTTTGAGATAAGGATTTTAAGCAAAGGTTTTAGTTTTGTACCGTCCACAGGCCTAGATAAATTTCAACTTGAAAAGGACCTACGTTCCTTTTTCAGGAAAGTCAGACTCAGGAGAATTTTTTGAAAATAGAGAAACTAGGACACTTGAAAATGTCTCAGGCTTCAAACCTCGATCTACCTTCACCCCAACACTGGGTATGGTGGGTAAGAATATAGAAGCCTTTGAAGTGGCAGTAGAGAGTGGGATCACTAGGATATTGGATAATAATAGGAGACCCAACCAATTCAATATAAATAAAGATGAAAAATTGGCCCTTGACGCTTTAAGGAATGATTGTTCCTTAACTATCAAACCAGCGGACAAGGGTGGAGGTGTGGTCCTGTTTGATACCTTAGATTACGAGAGCAGAATGTACAAATTAATTGATGTCAAGGAACATTATAAGCGGGTTAAGATGAGTAGTTTATCTGAAATTGCAAGAGAATGTGTGTCACTACTCTCTGAAGCTAGGGAAGCTGGCTGGATTTGTGAGGATGAGTATAGATTCCTCAACAACCAAGAACCGAAAATCCCTGCTATCTATGGGCTGCCGAAAGTTCATAAACATAGCACTGATCCACCTATGAGACCCATAGTTAGCAGCATTAAATCTCTCCTTGAGCCTATTAGCAAATATGTGGATCACTTTCTCAAACCCATTGTTTGCAGTCTCAAATCCTATGTGAGGGATTCAGCCCATATCATCTCCCTAGTTGAGGGCAAACCATTCTGTGCAGAGACTCAATGTCTAGTTACCCTAGACATTGAGTCTTTGTATACGAACATTCCTCAGGATGCAACAGTGCGGGTAATTGACAATATCCTAGCCAATCAAGACCTAGGTGGAGCAAATGGTGATTTCATTGTGAGATGTGTGAATTTGATTCTCACCAACAATGTATTCTTGTTCAAAAATGAACTTTTTAAACAACTAAAAGGGACCAGCATGGGAGCTACCTGTGCGCCCAGCCTGGCCTGCCTCTATGCTGGCCAATTTGAGGCCACCCACATTGATAATGAAATGGCTCCCTTCTTCGAAAATGTATCGGGCTGGTACCGCTACATCGACGATATTTTCTTTATTTGGGAAGGGTCCATAGAACTACTTGAGGAGTTCCTCTCGTGGCTGAATTTAGGTGACCCCAACCTGAAGTTCACGTCACAATATAGTAGATCCAAAGTTGATTTTTTGGATATATCCATCAAAGAAGTAGATGGGTGCCTGGAAGTTAAACTTTTTACAAAGCCAATGGCTAAGAATACTCTCCTGCATTTTTCAAGTTTTCATCCAAAGACACAGAGGGAGAGTATTCCTTTTAGCCAATTTTTGCGTCTGAGGCGTAATTGTTCTGATGTACATGACTTTTACAAACATGCTGATGTCCTGAAGAGGAAGTTTAAGGACAGAGGATATCCTAAGAAATTACTATCACATTCTTTAAAGAGAGCCAGATTTTATGATCGTGAGGCTCTTATTGACAAAACAGCTAAGAAGAAAGAACCTTTATCAAAGGTTGTGTTTGTCACTAAATTTTCCAATGTGAGTAATCAGATTAAGAATGTCATCAATAGCAATTGGCATATTCTTAATCATGATGAGGAAATGGTTTTGGAAAAAACCATTTTTGCTTTCAAGAAAAATAAAAACCTACGGGACCTCCTTGTACACACGTATAGGGAGGAGCCTCAACCTAACCAGAGAACAATTGACAATGTAGTTGTGGCTGGTAATGTCAGATGTGGCTCATGCAACATCTGTCCACAATGTATCATATCTAAAGAAATTACCCACAATGGTAAATGAATGAAACCGAGAACCCTTAATAATTGTAGGAGCAAAAATGTCATCTATTTGTTGATATGCCCCTGCGGACTCGGTTATGTAGGAGAAACTGGAAGGGAGGCTCGCACTAGGTTCCAAGAACATAGATCAGCGATAAAAACTAAGAAAATTACTGCACCGCTGGTTACACCCTATATTGAGAAGGGCCATAATGAAAATGAATTTAAAATGTTCATACTTGAGAAAGTGAAAATAGGCAAGAGAGGTGGCAATATCCAAACTGTTCGCAAATGTCGTGAACAGTGGTATATTTCACATTGTGATACTGTTAGAAAAGGCCTCAATTCAAGAGAGGAATGGGAACGTATCATAGGGACTGGCTGAGTAATTTAGGATTCTCTCGGTGATTGACTACAGGCTGAAGTATATGGTGAGTTCTTGACTGAGATTCTTATATAGGGAAAAAGACCGTTTAATATAACTTTTAGTGATCAGATCTAATATTTTCACAATAAAATGTATATATTTTTCAAGTGTAGTTAAGTAATTGAAGAATGTATAACCCTGTGCGGACTTACACTAAGACACTTGGTGCACCCGGACTGGTTATACAGATGTAAACATACATCTTTCGATATGTGACTGGCTTTTCATGGCGGTCGATACATCTGTGGTTAACCTCTGATTTAGCGGTCTAGTAGTTAGGTAGTTTGCTAAACCCGGAAAGAGGTATCTACATCCGGATTAGACGTGCAGTTGCCCCGGAAGCTGCTTCGGTGGGCGGAAATTAATGGAGTAAGGATTTTCGCACCTTTGGGGCGTGTATATGTATATAATGGACACTAGTCGCCGCACACTCTGTTCAAGCTGTCCGCATGAAGTGGAGACGTTAGTCCCGATCGTCCGTTACTTTGCATACAGGTGAGAACCTTTAGTCAGGGTGATTTAGGAGTCCTCCATATATCGGACTTAGAAATCATAATCTGAAACTCTGTACCTTTGTTGAATTTCAGTGCACACTTCCGGATGCGGGGTGTCGCGTGTAAGGACAAATACACTTTTTGCTGATTCCACACAGTCAGGTATACTCTACCGGGTGTTCGACTAAACAATCGAGTCGTTGACAGCCTCCCCTTGAGGTAGGGTATAAAAATATATATATGGCATTTCCACTTAGAGATATTTCTTGTTGGATATAAGCTTATACCGATGTACAAAATTTCTTTCAGGACGCTTGAACATCATACGATACAAAAATTCTGAGATCTATGTAAAGCTCATCATCGTTATCAGAAGTAGCTTAATGCAACAGCAGTTATTTCAAAGGGACTTAATCATCTGTCCACGGTTAGCATCTTTTGATATTTCCTATTTAAATCTGTGTGAAGAGGAATAGACGGAGGTACTAATATATGTATTAATATATCTTATAGGTTCGCTCATAACTATTTGTCCGGAGTACGAGTAATACATTTTTATGACACTCTTACCGGTAAGAATGAGGAATTCCTGACTAAATAAAGTAGGAGGGCTGGAAACGGTATGATCTGAATGATAACGGTATGCTAAAAAATTAGCAATAGAATATCGAATTGATACTATGAGTTTTTAGTGATGGTCATATTGCATTAGATATATGCCATTCTGTTTTAAAACTCTGTTTGTTCTGATATGACATAGCTATGATAGGGTATTAATCAACTGTACCTTAAGATGTAGATATGAATATGTCGTTTTTTCAAATACTATTTGCATTTACCCGCATCTGTACATATGAATTAGGCAATGTACTGAATTCTGGAAGATGGTTTTATTCAACCACAAATGTATTGGTGTTTTCTGTATGTATGAATTGAATAGATGAGAATAATTTTTCAGTTATTAGGATTTGTTCCCTATGTCTAGGATTATGCAGATTGAAATGTGACTATGTGTGCTTAAACCACATTTAAAATTATGCAGATTGAAATGTGATTGTGTGTGCTAAACCATATTTAAGATTGGGTCTAAAATTATGTTTTATTGTGTTATAGGTTTTTAACTGTTTAATGGGATGGTACTATTAATTATCCTGAGGAAGGTGTCGGCTACAAATTGACTGCCCACCGAAACGCATTGATACGAGAAAGGGAGAACTACCTTGAGTCAAGTTGGGGGACAACGAACCTGATATAAGCTGTATATCTGAGAATCAGGACTGACCTACATTTTTACCTTTGTAGTTCTCTCTCAATTCTTAGGAATTATCATTCCTTTATTCTTTCTGTCCCAAGGATTGTTTTTAATTATTTAGTTTTCTTTATTATGTATATTGTTGATGCACTTTCATATGTATATCTGCATTGATTGATGTTTATGAGCTTAAGCTGGTCTTAACTAATCTTTTAATAAACTGTATGGTTTTATCACACATATAGAGATATATATTTTTCTCACATTTCGTATAATTTTGCATATCTTGGTGCTTGTGTTTTGCGCAAGGATGGTTTTTTGTATGGATGCTTCCTGAGCTGTGTGTATGCCTGGGTTTGAAATTGCCAAAGGGGCATTTCATTGTTTGACATTTGTCATTTGGTACCCTGCTCCTTTGGGTTATTGGGTCCCTCTCTTTTATTAGTGTATTACTTTATAAAACATGTAAAATAAGTATGTTGTTGAGAGAAAAAAAAAATAATAATAATAATAATATTCATCAATAAATAAAAATCATCTTTGGTCTACATGTACATACTTCCATTGTGCATCTATGTACCTTCCATGTACTTGGATCTGTGTGTCTGTTACTTTTCTCCTGAAAAAGTATATCCAATGCACTACCCTATTTCTCATCCTGTGCCTCTATCAATATATTTAATCTAAATATACTTACTTCCTTTATGTATCTATATACTTTCAATGTACTTATGGATCTATATATTTATCTCTTTCTTCTAATTTAGCATTTCCAATGCACTAGCCTATTTCTCAGCCTATACTTCGCTCTATATATCTTCTAGCCCAACCTTCTGACTCATCTCAAACTTCTTTCTACTACTCCTAATGCACTACCCTATCTCTCATCCTATACATCTATCAATATATCCTCTACATCCACTCTCTCATTTATCCCAAACCCCATACCACTACTATAATAGCCAAAATAACCCTTTCTAGACTCTCTCCTGCTCTACCCCTCCTTGCATCATCTGACACCTCTTTTTGCTACACCGATCCCCTAAAACAAACATTTCTAAACTCTCCCCTCTGACTCCTTCCCTCCAAAACTCCTTTTTACTCATCCAAAAGCCTCTTCCTACTGCTAAGACCATAAAAAAAAGAAAACCTTCACTCTTTTATCCCTCCACTATCCTTTTCAATCAAAATTAACAGACTAACATGTTCACTTCTCAAATTCCATATTCCATATTCAACTATACTAATATACTGCCCAAATAACTGAATAACATATCTACTACTCAAATTACTTCATATTTATACTATACTAATTTTCAACACTAATCCTTTATGGGTTCCGGAGTGGCGTGCTACTCGCCAGAAAAACGCTTCAACACCCATCAGGGGTAACAAGAGTTATATGAATGCAAATCTTTCTTCCCCTTTTATCCATCCGCTATCCTTCTCACTCCAAGTAACAGACTAATATCCACCACTGAAATTACCTCATATTTCACCATATTAATTCACCACTAATCCTTTACAGGCTTCCTGAATAGCAGGCGTCAACAAGCAAGCGATAAATAAATTCAAACCTTTGTCCTCCTCTATCCTTCCGCTATCATTCCAAATCCAAATAACTGACTAACCTATCCACCACTTAAAATGTACTTGCATGTTTCACTATACTAATTCAACACTAATCCTCTATGGGTCCCGGAGTAGCGTGCTACCCGCCGAAAAAGCGCTTTGACGCCTCGTCAGGGGTAGTAAGCGCTATATAAATGCAATTACAATACAATACAATACAATACAATACTCCTCACAGTTTGTGTTGGCATCAATTACACTCCCTGTACACGCCTGTTTTCTCGGGTACTCCACACTTTGGGAACATGGCTGGGCTTCTCTTCCCGGACAGCCTCTCGTCCTGTAGGTCTAGTCACCCTCCTTCCCTCTCTCAGGAGACAGGTAGGCAGGCTTTGCTTCTAGGCCCTAGGGAGGCCAAAATCTCCAACATGTTGCACAGACTACAGGGGAAGTCCCCTCGCATCTGGGTGGGACTTGCTGTCTCATAGACACTGGCATTAGATCACAGCAGACCCTTGTGCACTCTGCAGTGCACTCCTTTCCTTGGGCAACAAGAACTTGGAACCGGAACCAGGTGGGATGGTTTGGGACTCACTTTCGTATTCATCTTGCAGACAGGGGATGTTAAACTGCTGCCTAAACTCCAGTTTCTTTCCAAATGTAATTTTCTGACTACAGGGCAGACACAGACCTTGTGCAAGGTGATGGCTCTCACAGCAGGTATTGATGATGTTGGTTCCAAGCAGGAGTATGCAGAACATGTCCACAATGACATGTGAGGCTCTGTGTCAGGCTATCAGCCCTTCTCAAATAGCATCCCACAAAATCATACTCTCACCACAGCAGGCAGTCTTGCTACCATCCATACCTTACACACGTGGGCTTGACATGCACAGAGGATGTCAGTGCATAGAGCTGGGTGCCACATCTAAGTTGAACTTTACATCGGTGTGACCGGTAGACACCACATTCCTTCTAAATCAGGGAAAAGGTCTGTTCAATACTAATAAACCACAAAAATCGGCCTGTTCCCTTCACCACTTAATTTCAACAACTTAAGACATCCGACAGCCACAGATCTCGAGTCGGGGTACCATGCGGGTGGACGGCGTCCCCCCACTTATTTTACCGGGAGCTTGATAACTGGAGCAAATGGAGCCACACATTCACTCTTTGGCCTCTCTGGGGCGAGATTGGAGCCGATTCAGAACGCTGCTCATGTGCTGGCTCCTCTGATCCAATCGCATCTAAGGCGTGAGCGAGGGGAGGCAATGAGTCTGATGGTGCAAGCCACCTTTCGTAATGTCACTTCCTGTCGTGACGTCAGCATCCCCCCACTTCTTCTTTATAGGACTTGTGCCCTGGACAGCCATTTTATGTCACTATTGAGGACATGCTTGGTGCCCCCTTCAGGTCACAGAGCAGATTCCTTGGAATCTCCAGGGACAGCACCAGGTCTCAGCGCACACGCTAGATTAGCATGCCCGCCTTGTCAACAAAAGTCAGGATGCCTTCCACACATGGAGTCGGCTCACTCAGTCTGCGGTACACCGGGTTTACCTTGCATGGGATATACCGGTCCCAGAAGTTCACAATATGAAAAACAGTGGACCCAAATAGAAGAAAGTTTGTTGTAGGGAGAATGAAAAATGGATTACACACGGTGACTAAGGCAGAAGCAGTAGAGTGACCAAGATGAAAACCACTCTGAAGATTATGAGAGGAAGGATATTGTCATAGTTGATTAATAAACTATATGGGCAAAGGTTTAAGACATATAGGGCCATATGTATCAATCAAAATTGCGATCGCAAATGCCCAAATTCTCAGAATTTCAGCGCTTGCAATAGCAATTTTGCTTAGTGGTATGTATGAGGCAAATCTGCGTGCAAAATAAGGAATCCCAAAATTTGCAATTCCCTATTTTGCGATTGCATTTCAGGAATCGCAAATTTAGCTATTCCTGAAATGCAATGTAAGAAGCACCAAACAAGTGCAATTTGGTCTTTAGAAATCGCAAATTACCACCAACTTCAAGTTGGTGGTAATTTGCGATTTCTTTGAAAAAAATCACTTTTTTGCATTTTTCAAAGTGCAATGTGAAGCACATACATGCCCTTAGGGCATGTATGTGCACCACATGTGCACCCATGCTTATATCAGTGGTGCAACAGGGTGTCCTTTTGACACCCTTGCACCCTTGAAATTGCATTCTCAATTTGCGATTCTCTAATTGCTAATCGCAAATTGAGAATGTCTTCCCATTCATTCCTATGGGCCTCTAGGCTCATAGGAATGAATGGGGAGGTACTCCTTAATTACGAATCACAATTTGAGATTCGCATTTAAGGAATATGTAGGATTCGCAACATTTATTGCAAATCCTACATAGATAGAATTTTGCGATTCTCATATAGCGATTAGCAAAAAATCGCTATTTGAGAATCGCAAATGAGGACTTTGATACATATGGCCCATAGCACAGGAGAATAATAAGGTTGTTGTTGAGGGATTTGTAGGTGTGGGTGAGGAGTTTGAAGGTGACCCTCTTCTCAACGGGGAGTCAGTGGGGGTCTCGTAGGTGTTTGGTCATAGGTTCGTGACTTGGTGTCCCGAGGACGAGTCTGGCTGCTGCGTTCTGGATGGTTTGGAGTTTGTGTAGAAGGGTTCTGTTGATTCCGGCGTATAGGGTGTTGCCGTAGTCCAGTCTGATGGTTATGAGCGCATGGGTGATGGTTCTTCTGCAGTCGGGGGATCTATTTGAAGGTCTTGCGGTGGATGCGCAGGCAGTTGAAACTGGTGGAGGCGACAGCGTTGAACTGGCAGTTGATGGAGAGGGAGAAGTCGAGGATGATGCCGAGGCTTTGTGCATAGTCTGTAGGGGTGGGTGGGTTCCCGAGGGCGGAGGGCCACCAGGTGTTGTCCCAGGTGGAGGTGCAGGATCCGAGGATGAGGACCTCACTCATCTCTGAGTTAAGCTTCAGACAGTTGTCCTTCATCCAGGCTGCCACGTTCTTCATTCCTGCCTGAAAGCAGAGTCTAGTGTCAATGACCTTACTTCCTTATCCCATTCCCCCCTCCAGTACTTATAAACTTGGTAGCTTATTCATAAGATGCCTGCGTTGCCGGAGCCTCACTTTTTTTGACGCTGCGGTGGAGCATGCCTCTCAATCATATCTATGAAGCAACGTAAAGCCTCTCTGTACGGCTTTTCATGGCCTCGTAGATAAGGAGTAAGGCATGCCAGAGCAACGTGGTGCGTTGCCTTACCCTACATCAAGGAGGCATTCAATTGGCATTGTGGTGGGTGTTCTCACGCAACACCCATGGATTTTGATGCTGTCCCAGATTTACAAAATCACGTAAACCTGAGGCAGCGCCAAAACCTTACTCCTCCCCAGAGCAGGCGTAACGAGGAGAAATGTTTTCATTTCTCCTCGTTATTTCCTCTTTCCGCGTGTGCTGCATTTTGCAGCACACATAGAATGAGGAAAACGCCTCCATGGATTGTTTTTGAACATGAAGGTGTCAACAATTCTGCCAACAATGCAGACACCCTTGCACCACGGTGCAAGGGTGCCTCTGTTGGCGCTAGGGACCATATTGTGTGCCGGTGCTGGCTGAAAGGACAGTAATGCGCATTCCTGTCCTTTCCTTGTGACGCATGGCAGTGCAGCAAAGGGACTTGCTGTGCTGCCCTGCGTCAAAAATTCATAAATGTGGCTCGAAAGTGCATTTATCGCTTACGAAAACTCTCTTCACCTCCTTTGCTTCTCTACGAACTTCCTGCAGTCTGCAGGAGGAGTGTCCATAAAGTAGTTCTCTACCCTTTGTAATTTCCTATTTTTTGACCTGTCTCTCCTAGAAACAGTACCTGAAAAACATGGCGGAGCCAGTGTATCCCAGAACAAGCAAACGAAAGCCTCATTTTAGAATGCTGCCATGACTTTACCTTGTGCTACAGGGGCTCTGGTTCTCGCACCTATTTTGTCACCTCTGCTGGGCTTGGGGATAGTGCCAGGGAATTAATTGGGATGAGCAGGTAATGATGAGGGACCCTCTTTTTTTGCAAATCAGGTCCCAGATCTGCTAACCTCTGGGTAAGCAGCCTTATGCAAAGCAGGCAGTCTTGATACTGACTCATATGAAGCATTGTCATCATTCTTTAGCAGGCAAGTCCCTAGTGTGGATTTTGACCTCCACAAGCACCTTTGAAATTTGGGACAGGATGTTGAAGTGGCAGCGAAGGGTCTTGCTGACTACAAAGATGAATCACCAAGGATTGCGGGGCCAAGGAAATCAGGACAACTACCTTCTATTTATTTATTTATTTATTTATTAATGGCATTTATAGAGCGCATACAATTACCCTTGGGCGTCTCGGCGCTAAAAGTGCATCAATGTCTCACCATGAACAGAAGTACGGAAAAGAATCACTGATTGAATAACCATGTTTTCAGGTTTTTTCTAAACTGAAGAAGTGTGGGGCTTGTTTTTATATGATTAGGTAGGGTGTTCCAAAGTCTAGGGGCCGCACAGCCTTGCTTGAGGGCCATCTCCCTTGTATCGCGTGGTCATCTAATGTTGCCTCACAATCCATGGCAATGACCCCTTCTGGCAACCTCGTTGACAGCTGAAGACAAACACACTCAGAACAACAGATTCAGGTCTACCATTGAGATAAGGCTTCGTCATCTGACGGGACATTGACACAGAATTTTGAATCCCTGGCTGGTTGGATTTTCATTGGAATGGGAGGTGACAGGCCAGGTGTGCCCAAGAGGCCACAGCAGTTGTTTCTGACTCAGACCATCACTCCTTTTAGCGATTTCTAAACATTCCTTAATTACGACTGGCAAACTGCGAGTCGCAATTAAGGAATGGCTTCCCATTGATTCCCCATAGGAATGAATGGGAAATTGCAATTTGCGAGTACCAATATGTACTCGTAAATTGCGCATGCAGTTTCAAGGGTGCCAACGTGTCAAAAGAGGCCACAGCAGTTGTTTCTGACTCAGACCACAACTCCTTTTTGCATTTAGGTCGCTACCACCAGGAGGTCGCTTGTTTTGTTGTCATCTTCGGTTGAGGCTCTCGGAATAAAGGTGGGTCAAACAGCAGTGGTCTATGCAAGATGGCTTGACCCACGTCAGCATGGTCTCATGCTCTCAACATAAATGTAGTTATCCAATGCTAATTAAAAAATAAATTAAAGAACTCCTATCCATGAGTTCCTGTAGGAATAGGAAGTCCACACGGGCTGTAGACAGTTAAAATGAGGCCGTACCCCAAGCAAGAGCTGATTTAAGGGGATCGAAGGGGAGGGGAGCGACCACTGTGCCCTCGGCCTGGTTGCCCCCTCGATCCCCGCCTGCTGCCTGCCACTTACCTGCTGCCTGCCTGCCTGCTGCCGATCCATCCCGGCGCCCCAGCCGCCGCAGGGCCGCCCGCCTTGATCGCCGATCCAGCCCGGCGCCCCAGCCGCCGCAGGGCCTGCCGCCTGGATTTCGCGCCGGTTTTTGACGCGACCCCGCCCCCCCGCCTACCGATAGGCCCACGCGCTCCCCGCCTCTCGCCTGACCCGCCCTCCCGGATCCCTTCTTAAGGGGACACCGACCCGATACTTGCAGCGACCACTGTGCCCTCAGCCTGGACGCGCGCAGCGGGAGCACCAAATGAGCGCCGAAGGCGCGCCAAAGGTAAGCCCGTCTGCGCCCGTCCGCGCCTGGACCGCGCCCAGTGCCAGGACCCCTGGCCCCCGCAGATCCCAGCCCACCCGCCGGACGTACGACGCCGCCACCCTCATCGCACTCAACGACGGACGAGCCCCGGGATGCTACCGTGCCACCCCGAGGCGCTCCCACGGACCCTTCTGCTGCACCGCCTGCAAGTTCACCTGCATCCGGACCTGCCTCGCACCAGCACCCGCCAAGACGAACACCAGCACCAACCACCTCAAGTGCATCCTGCTCAACACCCGCTCAGTCCACAGACACGCCATCGAACTCTGGAACCTCATCGACACCACAGCTCCTGACGTTGCCTTCCTCACGGAGACCTGGATGAACGCCTCTTCAGCGCCCGACATCGCCATCGCCATCCCGGATGGCTACAAGATCATCCGGATGGACCGCACCGCCAACCAGATGGGAGGAGGCATCGCCATCATCCACAGGGACACCATCCGCATCACGACCCACACCGACGACATCCTGACTACCGCCGAACACCTACACTTCCAGATCCACACCGACCCGAAGACCACCCTCAGAGGCACCCTGATCTACCGACCCCCGGGACCACGCACACAATTCAGCGAGGACATCGCCGACTTCGTCAGCCCGCATGCCCTCCCCTCCGCTGACTACATCCTCCTCGGGGACCTCAACTTCCACCTGGAGAACAACAACGACCGCAACACCACCACCCTGCTCGACAACCTCGCCAACCTCGGACTCAAGCAGCTGGTGACCACCCCCACCCACCTCGCCGGACACACACTCGACGCCGTCTTCTCATCCTGCAAAGACATCGCCTTCAGCCACGCCACAGGACTCCACTGGACGGACCACAGCTGCGTCCACTTCACCTTCAGAAGAACGACGATCCACCACCACCAGCAACAGGTCGCCCGCAGAAACTGGAGCAAGATCACAGTCGACCAGCTCGCCGCTTCCCTGAGCCAGCACCCTCCCGCCAGCTCAGCGAACCCCAGCCAGGCCGCCGACAACCTCACGAAGTGGATCAGCAACTGCGCGGACGAACTCGCCCCACTGAAGACCCCGCCCAGCAGACCCGGCAGCAAGAAGGCCCCATGGTTCACCGACAAACTCAAGAGCTCCAAGAAGAACTGCCGAGCCCTCGAGAAAGCCTGGAGAAGGGAGCCAACACCGGACAACATGACCACCCTCAAGCTTGCCACCCGGAAGCACCACCAGCTGATCCGCGACACCAAGAAAACTGCATTCAAGGACCGACTGGACAACAACGCACACAACTGCAAGGAACTCTTCAACATCGTGAAAGAGCTCTCCAACCCCAACGCCGGAAACAACGACATCACCCCATCGCAAGAACTCTGCAACTCCCTCGCCTCCTACTTCCACAACAAGATCGCGGACATACACAACAGCTTCAACACCCAACCGACGAACGCCACGTCCGACTCAACCGAACCACCGCCCCCCACCACCACCCTCCGCGCCTGGACTACTATCAGCACCGAAGACACCGTCCGCACGATGAACTCCATCCACTCCGGATCTCTGACCGACCCTTGCCCTCACCACGTCTTCAACAAGGCCGACGCTGTCATCGCACCCCACCTGCGGGACATCATCAACACCTCATTCGACACCGCCACCTTCCCTGAGAGCTGGAAGCACGCCGAACTCAGCGCTCTACTCAAGAAACCAACAGCGGACCCCACCGAACTGAAGAATTACCGCCCCATCTCGCTCCTCCCGTTTCCAGCCAAAGTCATCGAGAAGACCGTCAACAAGCAACTGGCCGCCTTCCTCGAGACGAACGGATCCCTCGACCCCTCACAGTCTGGCTTCCAAGCCAACCACAGCACCGAGACTGCCCTCATCGCGGCCACCGATGACATCCGAACCCTGATGGATAACGGAGAAACAGCGGCCCTCATCCTCCTAGACCTCTCCGCGGCCTTCGACACCGTCTGCCACCGCACCCTAGTGCAGCGCCTCTACAACGTCGGAATCCAGGAGAAGGCACTGGAATGGATCATCTCCTTCCTCGACGGAAGAACCCAGAGAGTCCGCCTACCTCCGTACAAATCAAAGGCCACCGAAGTCATCTGCGGCGTACCCCAAGGATCCTCGCTGAGCCCAACCCTCTTCAACGTCTACATGAGCCCCCTCGCGGCCATCGCACGCCAACACAACCTGAACATTATCTCCTACGC
The DNA here is from genome assembly GCF_964261635.1 of Lissotriton helveticus. Taxonomy (NCBI): domain Eukaryota; kingdom Metazoa; phylum Chordata; class Amphibia; order Caudata; family Salamandridae; genus Lissotriton; species Lissotriton helveticus. The sequence continues at coordinate 1,147,231,436 of NC_136071.1, read as the reverse complement.
CGACGATACCCAGCTGATCCTCTCCCTTACCAACGACCCCGCCGCCGCCAGAGCCAACCTTCACGAAGGAATGAAAGAAGTAGCCAAGTGGATGTCGACCAGCCGCCTGAAGCTGAACTCGGACAAGACGGAAGTCCTCATCCTGGGATCCTCACCCTCCGCCTGGGACGACTCCTGGTGGCCCCCCGCCCTGGGAACTGCACCCAAACCGACAGACCACGCACGCAACCTGGGCTTCATCCTGGACTCCTCCCTCTCCATGACCAAGCAAGTCAACGCAGTCTCCTCGTCGTGCTTCAACATCCTGCGCATGCTACGGAAAATCCCCACCGAGACCAGGAAGACTGTCACCCAGGCCCTCGTCACCAGCCGACTGGACTACGGCAACGCCCTCTACGCCGGAACCACCGCCAAGCTCCAGAAGAGACTCCAACGGATCCAGAACGCCTCGGCCAGACTCATCCTCGACATCCCACGACACAGCCACATCTCCGGACACCTAAGAGACCTGCACTGGCTCCCGGTCAACAAGAGAATCACCTTCCGTCTCCTCACCCACGCACACAAAGCCCTACACGATCAAGGCCCGAGCTACCTCAACAACCGCATCAACTTCTACGCTCCCAAACGACACCTCCGATCAGCCAGTCACGCCCTCGCCGCCGTCCCCCGCATCCGAAGAACGACAACAGGAGGAAGGTCCTTCTCCTACCTGGCTGCCAAGACCTGGAACTCCCTCCCGACCGACCTGCGCCTGACCCAAGACCACCTCGCCTTCATGAAGAAGCTCAAGACCTGGCTGTTCGGGCAGTAGCAGCACCCCCCCCCCCCTAGCGCCTTGAGACCATCCGGGTAAGTAGAGCGCTCTATAAATGTCTATGATTGATTGATTGATTGAGGGGCTTCCGGGAACAGAAAGGGGAGAAAGACTATAACCATGTTTCAAGGAATGAAAATAGAAAGGGCCACATTGGAGATTAGGGGCCATAACATTGCTTCTCTCCTGGGTGAGGACTTCACCTCACATGTTTAGGACTGTGACAAGCATCACGGTGGAGATGTGTACAGTGTGCAGTCTCAAATGAAATACACTGGGAACAGGTATGTGCACTGACCTATTGTCCCTCTTTCATATATTTCTTTTTCTCCTTCTTGGGGGATTTTTCTCCAGCAATACCTTTCCTTTACTACTCTAATCAGCAATGCCGCTTCTTGACAATTTGCAGTGGTTCCTGTGAGCCTCAATCGACTACTTTAATATTTCTAGTGCCCATGTTACAGATTAATGACGCTATGTTTTAAATTTCATAAAGGCAGTGGGACTTCAGACACACGTACAATTTTCTCGAGTTTACACCAAGTGGTATTTTGAATGTGTAAATATTAGCAGAATTTCGCCACCGCATAGTCGAACTTGAAAAACAAGACCAACAGCCGCACAATGATGCCATAGCTGGGTTTTCTTTCCTTTTTTGCTTATAACCTGTGGTGCACTTGAAACCAACTCAGTGACATCCCCTCCCACATGACAGTCCAGAGTAGGAGTTTGGAAGAAGCATATAAAATAGGATGAAAATATAATTTCATCAAATTAAAGGACATTCGTTCAATTCTGAATAAATGTTTTGGTACCTCCGAAAGTGGCTTCTGTATTTGTATACACCAAGGGGCACATGCATCACGAAATGCTTTTGTGAGTCCTTAATTGCGATTATTAAGGAATTGCAATTAGGGACTCTCAAAAGCCTGTAGAAATCGCTATTAAAATAGCGATTTCTAAACATTCCTTAATTGCAACTCGCAAATTGCGAGTCGCAATTAAGGAATGGCTTCCCATTCATTCCTATGGGCCCACAGGCTCGTAGGAATGAATGGGAAACTGCCTGGGCAGTTTGCGAGTACCAATATGTACTCGCAAATTCCGCATGCAATTTCAAGGGTGCAAAGGTGTCAAAAGGACACCCTATTGCACACCTGAAATTGTGATTTGCACCCATTTTGAGCACACACATGCCCTAAGGGCATGTGTGTGTGTAACCTGAAACTTTGAAAAATGCATTTTATTGCATTTTTCAAAGTTTTTAGCCCCACTCGATTTCACTGTAATTTGCTTTCCCAAATAGCAAAATGGCTATTTCAAAGTAATTCTTGAATTGCATTTAAGAAAAAGCAAATTGCAATTCCTTAAATGCAATTGCAATTTAGGATCTCGCAAAAAATTGCGAATTCTTAAATTGCGCTTACCAAACACTTTCATGCATCGCTAAAGGCCAATTTGCAATCGCAAATGGCTGATTTTTGCGAATCGCACTATTTGCGCTTGCAAAAACCTTTGATGCATGTGCCTGCAAGCATTTAATGTATATCTAAAAGTTGTTGCCATAAGGTAACCACACCCATTCATATTCAAGAATATGTTACACTGTCTGTTTTGGACAGAGCTCAAAGTCTGCAGATTGAAAAATACAAGGTATTATCATCATTAATAACATACTGTGAAGCCCCGGCGCCACTTAATTACCTCAGAACAAGTTTTCAGAAAGTCGCTATAGATAACCTTGGCCGAGCATGGAAGAAAGAAACCCGCTGGCTATAGATGTGCATAAAAAGAAAAATATAATTGTGCCTGCTTCTCCAAACAAAATGGAAAGCTTCTCATTGAGCAATTTCAGCTTGGAAGAGACCGTTCACCTTTCTCCCGCTAAACAAATACCCCAAAGAAAGCGAGAATGCTCATTATATGCTTGCGATAAAAGAGATAGTCTGTGAAAAGAAGAAATCCCAGCCTTAATGAAGCGAATAGACTCTGCCGGCCTGTCCGCGGCTTCTTACATGGGGTCTCTAGCAATGGCGGCCATGTTTAATAGGTCAAGGGTTGAAGGGTGCAACTTCCTTAGTCACCTGAAGAGGGCAGTTGATATCTAACACAATACATGATGGTGGTTTATGGAGCTGGTAAGATGTCAAATATAAAAAAAAGAGCATTTTTGAAAGCTACATGACACTCCCACATCTCACTAATTTTACTTCAACAATTATAATGTACCATTCATAGTTAATCAGAATTTTTTTATTTGACACAACGTTGAGCATGAGAAAACGTTTTCCACACTCATACCTATCTTTAATGACATTGCTTAACTTTTAAAATAAAATGCATAATTTCAAAGATTTTCTTAGGATCCGCCACCGCCGAGTCTGTCGAATGCTGGGGTTGCTGAATGCCACAGGCGCCTCGGCTTGACTCCACTTCCGGCCTCTTTCTTTCGCCAGAGTACACTTCCTTTCACTTTGTCTCACCCTTGAAGAACCTTGCTTTTTTTATCCCTGCTTCCACCCTTTGGCACTATTTTCCTGTCTTTCTCTTCCTCTTTCTCTCCACCTGTTCTGCCTTTCACTCTCAGTCAAAGCCTGATGATGAAAAATAATGTCCTGTCCTCATAAAGGAGTACACATGCCCACCACCTTAACCACCAGCACAAATTAGGCATTGCTTACTGGCAAACATGATGGTAAAGCTTTCACCTAGAGGATTGCTTCCAAGCAAAGGTGGAGGTACCCTGAGGGAATATGACACGTTATTTCGCATGCCATTACTTCGCATGCCATTACTTCGCAGTTATTACTTAGCAATAACCGTTACTTCGCACATTTTTAGTTCGCATACCATTACATTGAAAGTGTTAATGTATTCAAAGTAAAAACTTGCCTAGTAATAAAAATGGTGTGCAGAATAACGTGTCATATTTAAAAAAGACATTTAACCCCTTTTTTCAGCTGTTTAAACACAACACTACAATAAATAATAAACAAATACACTACCCTACACATCTAAAACTCTGAAGCACTACCAAAACACTAAAACACTACACTACCCGACACTACTGAAACACCACTACGCTACCCTAAACCCTAAATCACTACCCCTTGCACGAAAATACACATTCCCCTACTCTAGTTCCTACACTCAATCACTACCCAGCACAACCCCGACACTACACTAAACACTAAAACAGTAAACTACACTACACTAAAACCACAACACTACCCTAAACCCTAAAACACTACCCTCAGCACGCCCCTGCCCCAAGCCCCAGTCCTGTCCCTACTCCCAAAAACTACCCTGCACGACCCGACACTATCCAAAACCCTAATACAGTACCCTACACTACATAAACTCCACAACACTACCCTAAACCCTAAAACACTACCCCCAGCACGACCCTGCCCTTAGCCACAGTCCCTTCACAATCCCCCGACACTACCCTGCACGACCCCCGATACTACCCTAAACTCTAAAACACTATCCTACACCACACTAACACCACAACACTACCCTGAACCCTAAAACACTACCCCAGCACGACACTGCCCCTACCCCCAGTCCTGTCTCTACAATGAAACACTACCCTGCACGACATCCCGACACTACTCTAAACCCTAAAACACTACCCTACACAAACTCCACAACACTACTCTAAACCCTAAAACAATATCCCCAGCACAACACTGCCCCCTAGCCCCAGTCATGTCCCTACTCCCAAACACTACCCTTCACGACCCCGACACTACCCTAAACCCAAATACCCTACTCTGCACTACACAAACACAAGTACACTACCCTGCACGACCCTACACAGCCCTACACGACCCTACACAGCCCCTCTTACCTCTCTCTCCTCGTGGTTCCTCCAAGCGTGGTTCCTCTCATCTCCCCCTTCCTGCTTTCTGTGTTGTGCTCTGGCTTCCTCTGTCAAGCAAGTTGGTGTGACGAAACGGAAAAGCGCCCGTTTCCTCACAAAGAAGTGAAGTCATTACAATGCATGCGATGTACCAACTTGCGTAGTAAAGGCTAGGCGTTGTTACATTGCATGCGTTGTAACGCATGCAAAGTAATGGTACGCGGACTAATGGCTGCTAACGCCCTGAAGCATCACCAGTGGCAGGCAGCATTTTGAGAGGACCATGGTATAGGACAACCTACATTTATTTAATGTATCATCATCTTGTACCTGATGTCGAGGCCACAAGAGATAGCCTGGTGTACCTGTGGTCCATGGGGCCTGACGCCCTTCATAGTGGCAGTGTATCGAAGGCCCTTGCATCCCCGGTGCTATAATGAGGTCTTCACCCCTCAGCCGTTGCGTGCTTTTTCGTACTAAATTGTGCATGGAGCTTCATTTTGTTTTATTTTGCTGCAGGAGGTAGGCCTACTCTGAAGGCCTTCTTCAGGACACCATGCACTGGCAACAGTCTAAAATCCCACTGTCATTAAAATGGAAGGTTCCAGCCAATAGGAATAGGTCCAAGCTACCCTGTCATTACCACTGAGATCGTTATGAGGGTGATATTCATATAGTTGGGCAGTTACTCCTTGGAAGGTAGAAACTCAGGGGATAAGGTAACCGAATCACTGACAGAATATCGAGGAGGAAAATATCGTCCTGCAAAAATATCGGTGACAAAATATAGACTACAAGAATATCGAATTCCTATCTACAAACAGGTAAGTACAGAAATATTGAATCCAAAATATCGTTGTAAATAATATAGTTTGTTAAAATATCGAATTTTTAAAATGTCTTAAAAGTAATGTAAAATTAATGAAATAAATATAATTAAGTAAAACATACTGAAAAATACTTAAATAACCTTAAAATGTGGCGTGCATGATGGCAAAACAAAATATTGCTCAGTTGTGGGGAGCTAGCCAGGCACCCCGAATTTCTAAATGGGCAGAGGATCTGGACTGGTGTATGTTTAGGGAGAGAGCGGTTTACGTGGCCAGGGGTTGCCCTGAGAGATGGGGGAAGATCAGGGAGGCATGGAATAGTTATCGTGATGAGATATGTACGGCCCAGGTGCAGCAAGTGGAAGCAGAGGCGCAGGAATCCCCATGATCCTACCACTGTATATAATGTTTAATTTGATTCTGTGCAAACGACAACTTGACCTTCGCAATGACGTAAATTATTATTTCACCTGATGTTATTTTTCTTTTTGTTCATTTATCAATAAAACTTTTTTTTAACATAACCTTAAAATGAATAAATAATTAATGTAAAAGAAAAAAAATAAACATGCATTTTTATTTTTTAATAAATATATATTAACTCAATAATATTAAAACATATTCAATATTTTTAGCATAGGATAGCGGGAGGGTAACATTTACTATTCCCACTCCAGTGAGTGCAACAGTAGGGAAAGCGTTGGATAGCGGGAGGGTAATAATTACTATTCCCACTCCAGTGAGTGCAACAGTAGGGAAAGCGTTGGATAGCGGGAGGGTACAAATGACTATTCCCACTCTAGTGAGTGCAACAGTAGGGAAAGCGTTGGATAGCGGGTAGATAATAATTTCTATTCCCACTTCATTGAATGAAACAGTAGGGAAAGCGTTGGATAGCGGGAGGGTAAAAAATACTATTCCCACTCCAGTGAGGGCAACAGTAGGGAAAGCGTTGGATAGCGGGAGGGTAAAAATTACTATTCCCACTCCAGAAAGTGCAACAGTAGGGAAAGTGTTGGATAGCGAGGGGTAAAAATTACTATTCCCACTCCAGTGAGTGCAACAGTATGGAAAGCGATGGATAGCGTAGGGGTGAAAATTACTATTCCCACTCCAGAGAGTGCAACAGTAGGGAAAGTGTAGAATAGCGTAGGGGTACAAATTACTATTCCCACTCCAGAGTGCAACAGTAGGGAAAGCGTTGGATAGCGTAGGGGTAAAAATTGCTATTCCCACTCCAGTGAGTGCAACAGTAGGGAAAGTGTTGGATAGCCTAGGGGTAAAAATGACTATTCCCACTCCAGAGAGTGCAACAGTAGGGAAAGTGTTGGATAGCGTAGCGGTAAAAATTACTACTACTGGAGTGCAACAGTAGGGAAATTAACTATTTAATTATTTAAAAAAAAATTCATTATCAATACCAAAAAAATATTAATTTAACGGAATTACCAATTACAAAATATGTAATAATTACTTAATTATAAATACCAATTATTATGTATTCAAAATGAATTACCTATTAATAATTAACAAATTAATTTTCAATCTCAAAAATTAATACGTAATAAAACAGTTAATAATTCAACAGTAAAATAATTATCAATACACAAAATTAATTTCAATAATTACTTAATTACAATTAAATTACTTCCCACCCTATTTCCCTATAAACCCACAACCGGCTTCGAATAATAAATTAATACAAATGATATAATTATCAATTAATAAAAATGAATGACCATTTAATAATTAATCAACAATAAATTAATTATCAATACACAAATATAATTTCAATAATTAATTAAATACAATTAAATTACTTCCCACCTTATTCCCCTATAAACCCACAACCCGCTACAGAACTAAAACACAAAATTAAAGTAAAAATAATTAATAATTCCTAAAAATTAATCTTTAATTTACTATAATTAAATTACTTCTCACCCTATTCCCCTATAAACCCACAACCCGCTACGCAAATATTAAGAAACATAAAATTCATTACTTTAAAAAAATTCAAACATACATTCCAAAAAATACATACTTTTAACACACATACTAACACTTAAAACACTATAAAAATTTCGATATTTTTAACAACTATATTATGACTGTCGATATTACTAACTTTGATATTATGAAAATCGATATTTCTTTCCTGAATTTCGATATTCTGCACCACTATATTTTTGCAATCCGATATTCTGTCCATTCTATTTAAAAAACTTGGTATTCTGTCCAGACTATATTTTTTTCGATATTGTGACTGTTCACCAAGGTAACCAGATTGCGTGAAGCCTCTTCAGAGGAAGCTAAGCTGGTCTATGCGGTTGAAAGGCGGTGCTGCCTGAGAGCTGCAGAGCGATTCAAATGATAAAATACCCAGGCACCTGTTCCAGCAAGGGAGGACCCCTTGGCGTAGACCACTTGCCCAAGAAGCTGCATTTAAATTACAAAAAAAACATCAACTGTGGTAGCACACAAAACAGTGCTTCAAATGTATGTTTCCGAGAGATTTGTTTAATGTGAGGATGGATACATGATTGGATGAATTATTCAGTCAAACATAAAAGGACCTTTCATCGTATTACTGACTGACTGCCTTGTGCTTTATTCCATTTGTGTGTTTTATTTGGGGTCCTAGACAGTACTGCTGTTTTTTTCTTGGGTGGGAGGGGAGAGCAGAGGAGGCCTAAAGTCCAAAAGAACAGTGCAAGTTGCTAATTGTGGTTAGAAAAATGCTTAATGCAGTCATACCCTTTTGTTAGTTAGAAAAGTTAGGACTCAGCTTACTAAAAGCGCTTTATGATGAATATTTAATACAAGTGGACATAAGGCACGACTCCCTTGTTTGGTCCCTTCTACTTGGGAGGTTTCCCACCCATGTGAATTAATTAAGCCAGATGAGGCATCTATCAGTTGCACCCAATTACTGTAAACAACTCCAAAACTGATCTTTTAATCAATGGAAGAACACAGTGATTTAGCTGGGGGTTCCTGCCCCCCCCCACCCTCTGCCCATCTCTCAGGCAGTAGTAGCTGCAGTCAGCAAAAACAGACACTGCCCATCAGCCTGGGGACAGCAATCTTGTTCCCATTTACATTTCACATTTTTTTACTCTTCAATTCCCTCAGAGAATTTGTTTCTAAAGGATTTTATGTTTCTGAACGTATTTTCATGCAACACATTACTCATGTAAAGAGCGCACTGTGAAAAGAGATGCCTGTATTATCTGTGCGAGTTCAGGATGTGAGTGGGTATTTATAAACGGGTATGAGTAAGAGCTGTGAAGTTCAGGCCGAAGGCAGAGCACATTTCTCACAGTGCCTGTCAGTGGGCCACAAACAGGTTCAGAATAGATGCTCATCCGATCCTTGGCCTCTCTTTGGAGAGCATTGAGCAATGCTGAGGTGTGCCAGTTGTAAAAGTGATTCTATGCGGACGTGTGTGAAGGTGGTACACAGCTGTAGTAATATTACCGGGGTAAAGAATAAAGAAAAGGCAGGACTTACAGCTGAGTGGGTGCATTGGTGTGTCTGAGAGGTTGAAGGCATAAGATGCAAGAAAAGTATGTGCAAGAAAGAGTGAAAAGAGAGTAGTAAAGAGAAAAGAGATGAGGTGTGAGATATGCAGATGTAGGCGTTCAGAAAGAAATCAGGAAAAAGCGCATTTGTTCTGGTGTGCTATGCACAGATATCCCCTGTTGTCTATGCTGGTTCAGGTGTAAACAACTTTTCCAGTCAAAATGCAGAGAGAGAGGACCCCCTTCCATAGGATATGAGACAACATGACCTCTCTGTGTAAAGTGGCCTGGTGCCCCATAAATGGTTTTTTTTTCAGACTATTAAACTCTTGAATAAAAAAAACGGCTGCAAAAAAAAAATTCTCTTGTCAATAGGTGTGTTTATTGCACAACTCGATGTTCTCTAAGCACTTGCAAATGGTCAAGAGAAGAGAGATAAATTGCTTTGCCCAGGATCACACAATTCAGTCATGTGGGGAAGACAGGATTAAAACTCTGGACTCCTGTTTCCAAACTTGGAAATGAACCACTGGGCCTCCGAGAGAAGAAGTCCGCCTTGACGAACTACTCAGCCGTGAAGAAATGAAAGCGTCGCGCCTGGAAGCCCCGTGGACGCCGCGAACAAGTGGCTTGTCCGCGAGGAATGTCCCCCTTGCAGCCGGGAATTGTCTTGTCACTTTGCCGTCAAACCTCGGAGGACGTTTAGGGGCAAAGGAGCCAGGAAAATCGCGCGTGCCCTCCTGGGCCACCCCTTAAGACTTTAAAAGCCAAGTATCGATTTTGAGTTACCCTGCTCCACCTCCGCCGCGCGGCTCTATTCCCCGGCAGGCCTCGGGGTCCATTTGTTCCAGAGAAGGAAAAAAAAAAGCTGCAATCACTGGCAGATCCGTGCGCGGTCCGTGTCATCCCCGCGCCAGCCGCCGGGTCCAGCGACACCTCCCGGCTCTCCGGGCCGCTGCGCGCATCTGCAGCCTCTGGAGCGCGCGCCCCGCCACGCTCAAAACACATCAAGTGAAGGAATTGATTTTGCGTGTAGTCATGTCCTCGCTCAGTCCATCTCCTCGGTCTCCTGACACTTTCTCACGCTGTTTGTTCTCTCTGCCGCTCCGTTCCCTGGGACGCTCTGTTCTCGCTGCTACTTTTTTCTCATCACAATTCACAGCCTCACCCAAAATGGCTGACTTGTCCCCTTCAGCCACAATGGCCAACTCATTCCCCCGCCGTGCCTTCACCAAGTGGCCAATTTACCCCACAATAGGCAACTTACTCTCCCAACATGACTTGCTCTCAATGTGAGGTTATTCCCCTAACCCGTTTATGAGACACTTGTTCCAATGCTTGTAAATGTAAATGTACAGGAATTTATATAGCGCAAATCACCAAGCGGTTTCTAAGCGCTTGCTTAGGGAACCCGTCCTGGTATTCCCCTGTGAGATAACCCCGGCAGGGTATCTGCAAGGTGAAAGCCAGGCATCCCGCCGCGAGGGGCTGTTGTGGAGATTAAGCAAACTATTGCCCAGAGTCGCAGAGTGTGAACCCGTGAATCGAGTAGGCACCGGAGCGAGAATTGTCGAGTCCATGGACATTTTAGGACTCAAGACCCCGCCGAGCCGGGAATTGAACCCTGGTCCCGGGCTGACCTCTGCTTCCAGGTCTGCCTCCTCTAACCAGTGAGCCACACTTCTCCACTGTTTGATTTCTCACAATTGTCAACTATTTCCCAAAAAGGCTTCCCCCTTATTGGCCAACGTATACCTCCAACAGGACCTCACCCACAAAGAGAGCCCATTGATCTTAGAATATTTTTGAAAACATAAAGGGCCATATGTATGATCACATTTTCCCGGATGTATGACATTACAACGCATGCTTTTACCACGCATGCCTTTACATCGGAGTTTTTACAACGCATGCTGTTACAACGCATAGCGCTAAGGGGTGCTGGATAGTAAATAGTTTAATTTACTATTCCAACTCCGGTCCACGTGGATATTAGGGAGGGTGTTGGATAGTAAATTAAATCTATTCCCTATCCTAGAGCGCCCCCCAGCGCAATGCGTTGTAATGGTTTGCGCTGTAAAAGTTGCGATGTAAAAGCATTGCGTGGTAAAAGTTGCGTTGTAAAGGATGTTTCCCCATTTTCCCATAGACACAAAATAGGAAAAACCCTTTGATACATCCGGCCCAAAGTTATATATCTAAAAATTATGTGTAAAAAATGAAGGGGCCTATTTATCAAAAAGTCATGCAGCGCCGCAAGCCGCCTTGCTGCGCTGTGTGACAGGGAAAGGGCAGGAATGTGCCGTATTTAACATTGTACAGCACATTCCTATCTTTTCCCAGCAGTGACGTACAATGTGCTGTCTAGCGCCAACGCAGGCACCCTTGCACCGTGGGTGCCTGCGTTGTAAGCAGGGTTGTTCTTGTGCAGGAAGGGACACCTTTCTCCACAAAAACAAGCCCCTGAGGCATTTTCCTCTATGTGTGCTGCAGAACGCAGCACATATAGAAGGAGTAAGAAACAAGGAGAAATAAAGATATTTCTCCTTATTACGCCTCACCTGGGAGGCGTAGCATTTGGCGCATTCCAGGTCAACCAGTGATGGTAAATTTGGGAATGCGTCAAAAGTCATGGGTGATGCGTTAGAACACCCACGCACCACCCATGGAACGCCTCCCTGGGGCAGAGTTATGCAATGCATCGATTTGCGCTGTATTGGTTACTTCGGATTTATCAAGCTTATACAGGGCGACACAAGGTGGCCTCGCGTGGCTTGATGAATAACACTTAGTAGTTGTGTCGCGCATCCACCTGTTGCGTGGTGCACGCGTGTCGCAACTACATAATAAATAGCGTCCTAAATTGGGGGCATGACCTGCCTGGTCCCAAGATGGCTGCCAGTTCTTCATACTCTCTTGTGTCCTGGTTCTTTTTCCTGTGCTCGTCTCCAGGGCGCTGTGGTCAGTGTGTGGGATCCGTGAGATGGCGTGTGCAGAAGGGGACCTGCATTCATGTACTGGGTGGATCAGAAATCTAATTAGTGATTTAATGAATCAGTAATATGGAACTAGGTTCAGGGAGGCCAGGTGTTGAAAGATCCATTGTTGGGAAATATACAAACAGGCTCACAAGGGTGCAGCTCAAGAGAAACCAGGAGCCTGTATACTGAGAAAGATGAAGGAGACGCAAACCGAGGCAATAGAGGAATGGACAAAAATCTTCATTTAGAAAGACTATTGATTCCCTTCAAGGAAAACACCAAATCAAGGTCTCAGGAGGGACACTTGAACCATGCACTCCTTTGTGAGGGGGGAGACATGTCAAGGTCAGGCTCTGCAATCATAAGAGAGGGAGGGATAAGGACAGATTTATTCCTAATTTGATGACTTTTGTGCTTTCTACCTACCTAGCAGCTGAAGAAGGCCCATATACAAGGGCTCAGCAGGTTTGCCCTGAACCCATTCTTCTGGGAACACTTTATTCTTCATATAATCAACTCAGTGACTCAAACTGGATTCATGTTCAAGAGCGATGAAACAACTGACAGTATAAAATAATATTGCATCCCACTGTGGTCTGTCTTTCTGTCTCCATCACATATAACTTGGAAACATATTGTCATATCATTTATTAAACTAACTAAAATGATAAGCCAACATAGTTCTAAACTTCACACATTTCTTTCTGAGTTTGTTTAACTTCAAAATCTCGTGCATAAATGTATGTGTGGCTGCACCCAATATGAAATGGTATGCGTAAAAGACACCGGTACACACCTGCACACACACATGCACCATCCATACACAAATACACAGACTCCCCGCCCACAAGGATGGTTGTTGCTAGTCAGTACAGCTAGTTCTTCTACAGGGAAACTAACAGGAGAAAAGAGAGGTTTTCAGGCTGAAGACCAGATGACTCCCCCAAGAGCAAAGTGATGAAGAAAGAGGCTTCCACCAGGAGAGGAAGAAAACCAAGAAATCCAAGGAAGCATGGCTGTCTTGCCTTCTTTTCATGAATAAGGACCATCATCTGAATTGAACCTGAGCAAAAGCTTTGGTTTGTGACATTATATGGACACTTCTACCACAGTGGAATATTTTGTTTTGTTAGTCGAAAATATAGTTCATGTCATGCAGTGCGTTTTCACGAATGTCTAAGCATCTCAGCTGTATCTTAGGGAATCTAGGAATGTGTAGGTTTCTAAAGGGCCTAAAACCTCTTTTCTTAGGTGAAGGTCTGTTTACGTGTCTCACGGAACCTACTGCTATTGCATGGTACATCGAATGGATGGATGTCTCACAGACTTCAGGAATCTGCGGGTGCCTCAAAGAATCACTGTGGTCGGTTTTGATATATCAAAATTTCAGGCTGCAGAAATTTCTCAATTTTAAGAAATCTATGGTTGTATCAGAGTCGAAGACTCAAGGAATCTGTGGATATCCTAGAATCAAAGAATCAAATAAAATATCCAGACCAAAGCCTTACCGAATCTATAATTATATCAAAATCACTTGTAGTGATTAGACGCAATGAATCTCAGGTTACTTCAAACTCAAGGATTCATAGAATCAGTTGATATCAGAAAATTGAAGGCTCGAGGCTTCTCATAGATGTTTCAAAATCATCGAAGACTCATAGAATCTGAAGATAGCCGACAACGAAAGGCTCAAAAAACCTACAGGGCAATGAAGAGTCAGCGAGTGAAGAAAGACGTGGATATCTTGTATCTTGAATTCAAAGCTTCAGATAGTCAGCTGTGTTCATAAATACTCAAGCAATCTGTAGACATCTCAAAGTAAAAGACTCAGGAAATCTGTAGATACCACAAAGATTCAGAAATTCTAGTGATGTCATGGTGTGACTGAATGAATTTATCCATTACGTATGCTGACTGCGCGGCGACCTTTACCCCCGGCGCAGCGCTACACCTGACCGAAACAGACGGAGGCCACGGCCCACACACACCCACTTGGAAATTTTGCAGAGGCTAGGAAATGGATTCCCCCGCAATTGGCTAGTGTGTGCGACATATCTGTTGAATGGCCTTTGAGCCGCGTCTGGTGTATCATTCCACTATCCATCTATTTAAGGATTATCGCTGTTCAGGGAGAGTCAACCCTCATTATCCCTATTGACTTATTGTGTTAGGATCCTGCCCTCCAGTTCCAGCTTTTAGCCGTTATTTCGACCGATTATTCAGAGCACCGTCTTTGGTGAGACCCTAATAGAAGATTGCACCATTACATGGCTACCTGATGAAGGCCCAAGGCCGAAACGCGCGTAGATTCTATTATTAGCCATGAAAGATATATGCAATTGAATCCAATTTGTCTTGTTTGTTTTTCCCTTTTTCTGTCTTTTGGAGATTCATTGTAACTATGATATATGAATGTGATATAGGATTATTGACACTGGACTGATAAAATGATGGATGTATAGATTATTGACTATATAGTATAGATGGGATTGTATCATTGGACAATTGTCCTAACAAGAGATTGATTCATCATCTGTGGTCTTATTAATTAATTGATGTGCATATATATATAAATTGTTCCTTTCCCCTTTTTATATGAATTATTGAATCAAAAACATGAAATTTGAATAATATTTATCCATGGTAGTGTACATGTTTGTATACGTATTGGGACCATGGTTTGTTGTGTTTCCTATTTAGTTATTCTCATAGATGTTTCAAAATCATCAAGGACTCATGGATTATGAAGATAGCCGACAATGAAAGGCTCAAAAAACCTACATGGCAATTAGGAGTCAGTGAGTGAAGAAAGAAGTGGATATCTTACATCCAAAGCTTCAGAGAGTCAGCTGTGTGCATAAATACTCAAGCAACCTGTAGACATCTCAAAGTCAAAGTCTCAGGAAATCTGTAGATACCACAAAGATTCAGAAATTCTGGTGATGTCAGAAAGTCATGGCGTGACTGAATGAATCCTTAGCTTTAGCAAAGATTGTGGAAATCTACCCCGATCCACCATTCCGAAGGTAGCAAACAATCTGTTCTAAAAAATGACAACAGAATACAAGATCCAAATACGTAACACATGTATTTTTATATTTGCGCAGACTTCATTTAGCCTACACTTGAACCTCTTTAGCCAGTTGCAGTTTTTGACACATAGTCTTTTTTCTCTGCCTGGACAAGCTTTTTCCTGCTCTCCCATCTGTTCAAGAACTTGGATGTCGAATGCTAGTTACCAAAGGCACCCGCAGGGCTTCACAAACAGGGATGATGAAATTGTCTCCACTGGTCTCTGCCAGTCAACTGCTTCAGGCAATTCCAGATGCTCACATGGTTTAACTTTGTGGCAAAAGCATACAAGATACACACCATTTAGAGTGTAAGGTGTATGTTATCAATCTAAAAACTCTAAACTGAGTCATGCAGGCACTTTTGTTGATCAAGGGCTTGAGTAGAGTTTCTTGCATTTCACATTTTGTGCAGATTTAAGCAAAAGAACTCGGGGCAAAACGTCTTGTTTATTATATTTACATTACATCTTCCTCGAACTAGTCTCCTCGTGCCAGGTTGCTGTTAGTTCTATTATAGAATGTTTGATGTGACTTGTATTTCTGGAACAGTTGCCTCTTGACGTTCTTCACTGCCGGTTGCTACGCGGCACCTGTTATTAATAAAGACTATATTTATTACATCTACGACCTCCAGTGTACTTACCTACTACAGGAAATTGTAGAACAAGACCATTACAGGTTTATAAAGTCAGAACAAGACATCCTACGCCTTGGCTAAGTAAGGCATCAGATTTGGGCATCCAGAGGAGCATTTACTGATTTACTGGTAGGGTTCTCCAGGGTATGTTGGACATCAACATCTGCTGCAGGTTTTGAGGGTGAGGAAGGCAAGAACCGGGGGCAGAAGATTCTCTGTAAACGTGGCCACCCTGTGGAATTCCCTCCCTTTGTACTTGCGCTCAGAAGCGAGCTTTTTACGGTTTCGTAAACTTTCAAAAACCTTTCTGTTCCCTGTCTAATCTTTGTGCGTAGTGTGGTGGTGTCTCCTCCTGGACAAGCGCGGGGATGCCTAATGGTAACCAGGCGCTATATTAAAACTCACTAATAATAATAATAATAATAATAACATGTTTACTGGAGACTGGACATCACCAGACAAATAAAAAAAAATAACCCAGTCTATTTGTTCTTGTGAATGCACAGGCATCTTTGCAAGCAGACATGCTTACTTGAAGGTTTGCAAGTGCAGTTTTCATGAAAACTCACAGTTTATCATCATTCTTGTGAACTGCATAAAAATACATTGAATTGTAGTTGAACAATGCTGTGACACCTTCTACGTGCAGAGGTAGGTTATGGTTAGGCTGACCTTTTTTTAGCACACTTTTTTTTGTGGTTTTCGATGTTGTTTTCTCAGTGTTTTCCAAACCTTTTTTAACCCTTTCCTTGCACCCGTCGGCCAACGGCCGTCGTGAGCACTACCTCTGAAGTGCTGCGCACGTCCATTGGCCGACGTGGCCACGCCCACTCAATGGAACGCCCGCACCGCAGTGGAATTTTCCCCGCGGTTAAGGCGGTATTCAATACTGATGAGTTTTTATTCAGCTGCCTACTTCCCAAAACTGAAAAAACTGATTTCCATTGTTTACAAAATATATTATTTTTTCTGTGATTCTTTTAAATCACGTATTTAATTTAAATGAGAAGTAAAGCAGGCTATCTAGCGTCTTGCTATTACAGTGTGTCCAGTGGGCTTCTTTTAGACTGTTTTAGGAATGGAAAGTCTGTGTATTGCGCTGTCACTAACATCTCATTACCCTCACTCACATCTCATAACCTCTCCCACTCACTCTGTCGGGTCTCTGTCTGATTTACAGGACAATAAATGGACTAAAAAAGAGTGATACATTCAACTGTTTTAATAAATTCCTGGACACAGCCGGGAGTCATTCACCACTCCTTACTCTATTTTATGAGATTGTAGGGGTGAGCAATCTTACCCACAACATAGTACCATGTGAAACCTATATAATGTTTTTAATACAGAATTAATTTGGAGCCATTCAAAGGCACCTGAAACTTGATGTTTTAAGCATGCTTGTCAGCTTTTCTGCACTCGCTGCTTGACTACAGTAAGGTGGTGTTACTGTTGTGTGGACATTCTGCCAAGTTTCCCCTTATGTCTCACTTTTAGTCAGTCCTGACTTTTTTTAACAGACAACACATTCAATCCTAGGACTGGAAAGTTTGCTCTTAACATTGTAACTATGGGTTAAAAAAAACAGCAGTAAAGTGCAATTGGTTAAAAAGCCAGGATTCGCTGAAGGTATCACACATAACAATGGGACACTTTGCAGCTATAATTTTTTTGCAGTGTAGAAAGTCTTGTGTCATGTTTTCACCACTATCCCATGTGCATGGTGACAGCACTCTATTAAAAGGTACCTGTCACTACACCTTGCATTGAATGTTTAAAGTCTGGGCTTTTTAACTGTTGACCTGTATAAATACTTTCTTGTTATAAAAGGTGGCTGATGTATCAAATGGTTTTACTTATTTTGCGCATGTGGTTAAATGTGATAGTACATATTAATCAAAATTTTTATGAGCCAGTCATTTCACCAATCAGTGAAATAATTAAACACTGTCAGACGATCAAATGTTATTGCAATATTTATTCTCTAATATGTATAAAATAATTAGACCAGACCTAAAACATGCTTATAAACCTTCCACTTTTAGTTCAAGCAAACAAAACAGGGGGAAAAAGGAAGAATAAACAATAATTTTGTGACATCCCTAAACAACAGGACTCATGCAGAATAGTGTCAGACTAGTCTCTCTTACTCCTACCTTGTATAACAAAGTTACATTGTGTTGGCCACTTTAGGAAGAATAAAATTACATTTCCTCCCATTTCCTTTCTTTGAATGCATTTTAGTGTGCGGTTGTACAGGCGTTCATCAGTGTTTGTGTTTACACTGATGAAGGCTGTTTCGATTTTGGTAGGGTTTAATCAGTTATTATAGGTTTAAGCCAAAAACAGGAATGCCTAGTATGGTTCCCGAGGGGAAAAATGATTTCCCAGCCATAGTTACCAGTTCTGACCATTTCACTACTTTATCTAATTAGGCAGAGCGATAAAGTACTTATGTAGGTGCGCAGAGTTCAATATGATATTTATTAACATTGTTGAGTGCGGGTAGGGGCCATGGCTCATGAAAGGTAACGACTCAAGTATGATATGAAGCCCCTTCTCGGCCTCAACATTGCTACTAAAAAGCATAATTCACTCTACAGCATCTACCTATATGGTTTCTGACATGGCCTTTTTTAACACATTTATTTTAATTGAAGGTATTTAACCAAACAAGAATGCCAGGGGTTACATTTGTGCAGTCAGGTAAAATCACATTCGGAGGTCCTTCCTAATTAGAAGAGTTTTTCCAGGTGTAAATTTATTGAAATATGCATTATGTGGAGTAGTAAACAGTGTATTTCTGATGACATGTTCTGTCTAAAGCACCTTGAGAACAAAGCAAGGTGGTGAAAAGGGGAGTGGCATGGCCCCCTGGACCATTGTTAGCTCCCTGTCTAGGTGCACGGAAACCTATTGTTTGTGAGGGTTTGTTGGAATATATTCAGGTGTACACCCAGTGACCACTGTGAGCTATTTCATGTCGGTGCACATCATCAAGGTTTTTTGACTCCAGTTGGATCCACTCTCTCGCAATTTGTCTGTTAGACCTGATCTTCTTGGTGTGGTATTCCCCCACACTTTTTTCCTACACTCCGCATTTTTGCTGAACTCGTTTTCATTGTTGTTAGAACTCTGTGCACTTTGCCCCTGCTAACCAGGGATAAAGTGCTTGTGCTCGCTCCCTTAAATATGGTAAAATGGGTATAGATTCTAATTGACAAGTTTCATGTACTTATAAGTCCCAAGTAAATGGTACTACATGTACCCAGGGCATATATATTGAATGCTACTAGTGCGCTCCAGCACTCATTGTGCCAGCCACTAAAGTAACACTGTAAAACATGTTTCAGGCCTTTCCCTGCAGCCTTCTATGCAGTTTTGAACGTGTCAAAATAAACCTTCACCAGGTCTAAACCTTCCTTTTTAGTACTTCTAAGTCACCCCCAAGGTAAGCCCTAATCACTCCTAGGGTAGGGTGCATGGAATTTAGCAGTAGGACAGGTGTACTTAAGTTTTACATGTCCTTGTAGTGACAACCTCCTACAGTTGATTTTCACTGTCGTAAGGCAATCTCTGTCATAGACTAACACTGAGAAATGCATCTTCCACTCATTTGAATTGAAATGTAAAATACCCTTTAATGGTGAAGTCCATTGTCTAGGGTCACTTTACTGCGAATTGCTCTCCTGTGGTGTGTGGTAAATTCCTTGCAGACATGGGGACAAAAGGGCTTTGGTAGCGGGCAGGATATTTCTCTCTTGAGCAGGATGTCCTGGGGGAGTTGAACCCAGTTCTTTTCGAGCTTCAAACTGTAGCTTCATGGCTATGCACACCCACTTCCTGACTTCTAAGAGCTTCCTTCCCTGCCACTGACAGATGCAGCTCACACCTAGGCCTGCCTGCCTTTGTCCCCATTACAGATTGGTGCCAAACCCAGGAAATGGGCAAGGTTAGACAAAGGGGGCAGCCCCTACTCGGAGGCTGGCACTGGGTACACGAAAAGAACCTTCGAAACCGCCCATCAGAACACTCCTGGACCTGTGAAAGATTCAGAAGAAGGAGTGCCATGGTGTCTGAAGAAGGAAGACTAGGCCTACTTGCCTTGAGCCCAGGGTGCCCAGAAGTGACTGCAATGGTCAGAAATCTTGTTTGAGCTACAGAGACACAACAGGCTACTAGAGACCTCCTTGCAAATGCCCTTGCTGAGCAGCACAACCTGGACATGACTGACCCCTGCTGCGGGCCTCTTGAGAAGTGAGTCCTGAAACCTAACAGGTGCCTACAGGTCATTGACCCTTGGCTAGCACCAAAGTGTACTCTTTCTGAACTCCAGGTGAAAATACAGATGTTTTGGACTACTTGCAACTGCGTGCGAGCTCTTCAAGAAACGATAAACCACTGCACCTGCGTTCCAGCGTCAACCTGCTTTTTGCATCAGCTACAACTACTACACCTCTCGCCAATGGGAAGCTCCAGCGATGACCTGCTCTCCACACCAAACTGCGCCTGCCCAAGTCAACCGCCACTGCGAAGCTCCAGCAGTAACCTGATCATCCCACCGACAACAACCTCCTTAAGGCCCCCGCCAATGTGAACTGTCAGCCAAGGTTCCTCACGTCGACTTGGATTCTGAGAAGGTAAAGTCCCACTGGGGCAAACCTGGTCCCTATATCAAACCCAGGCTCTGTTACAGTCAGCCTGAACTTATGATTTTGACCCGGTCCCGCCGACCAAATACCCGCAAGTGGCATTTTGTGCTTTTTGGTATTATTTTCACCCGAAACTTTAAAAAATCATAACTTAGGTTCTACTGATTGGATTTTTGTTATTTTGGTGTCATTGTTTTATTGAATTATACAATATGTTTCTAAATTGGTTTGGGATTTTTCTTGTGTTCTTGCTTCATTTTATTTCTGTTTTAGTGCTGCGCAAATACTTTACACTTCTATGTTAAGCCTGATTGCTTCTTTGCCAAACTTCCAGAAGCTTAACCACAGGTATATTTATAGATTGTTGTGGTTCACTCTGACAAGGATTGTGTTTATTACTTGAATGGGGCTTCCACCCCTCTCACCAAATGAACCAATGTCTTACAAATTCCTTTTCTAGTCTTTCTCTTTTTAATATTTTCCTCTTTTCATTGATGCACTTTCAGACATTTTATCCCTGATGTGTTTGTGTGTTAGTTTATCATAATGTTTATTGAATATAGATGATAACATGCTGTTAAATAAATACCCACAACATGTTGGGAAGCCTAAATACCAACTAGAGTTTAATGCAAAGTAGCAAGCAGCCCAGCAAAATAATTATGGACAATTGTTTTACCATGGCTTGTACTAGAAAAATTTCAGTTACAGAATAACACTAACACACATAAAATTTAGAATAGTATTTATATGCTTTCTTTCAATGTAAGTCAATAGAGCTTAATCACAGGACACAATCTTGTTACTTTCTGCAAAAACATATCTAATGAGCAGGTGTTAGTATCTTCTCCCTTGGGAAGCACTGGACGTCCTTGATTAAGAGATATCATTGATACATACAAAACTAGCCTCGTTGTCCTCTAAAATCCCGCTTCTACTTGTTTAGTTCCAAAGTGAAATTATGCCTCTAGGAAATACGCAAAAATATTTTTATGGCAAATATTATTGTAAATTAATTTTATACATTTATTCCTATTCACTTCATTTTGAATAAAATCATTGATCAATTTAAATATCTTTAAAAAAAATCTGACATGTAAATTAAAAAATAAATTCCTATTTAAAGTTAAAAAAAGCATATGCTTTAATAATCGCTAAAAGTGAAGTCTAGAATTAATTAAAAGTATTTCAATTATATTTTAATAAAAAAATTATGTTACATTAATTATAATTTTGAAAAGGTTGTTAGAATATTTTATAATCTATATAAATAAAAATGTAAATGTTTGTTTGTTCAAAATCTTAAATCTCCGAAAGTTCTTCATCGATTGCTTTGACATTTTGATACAACGTTGGATTCGATTAAGCGCGTGTTTATATATACACAACATTGGATTCGAATACGCGTGTGTCCAATACCCGCATGTTTTTAATCGAAAGGCCGAACAGACCCCATCGATTTGGTTGCTGCGCAACAACTACAAGGAACGCATAGAGCCAATAGTCTACATATATTAGGATGGACAGTTGGTGTCAGGATGGCAGACCGGGAAGTGGGTGGAGGGAGGGGGGAGGAGTTGTTTCACTTTGCAACATTAGCGCATGTTTATATATACACAACTTTGGATTCGAATACGCGCGTGTCCAATACACGCATGTTTTTAATCGAAAGGCCGAACAGACCCTATCGATTTGCTTGCTGCGTAACAACTACAAGAGACGCATTGAGACAATAGTCTACATATATTAGGATGGACAGTTGGTGTCAGGATGGCAGTCCGGGAAGTGGGTGGAGGGAGGGGGGAGGAGTTGGTTCACTTTGCAACATTAACAAGGGACGCATAGAGACAATAGTCTACATATAATAGGATGGACAGTTTGTGTCAGGATGGCAGACCGGGAAGTGGGTGTAGGGAGGGGGGAGGAGTTGTTTCACTTTGCAACATTAGCGCATGTTTATATATACATAACTTTGGATTAGAATACGCGCGTGTCCAATACACGCATGCTTTTAATCGAAAGGCCGAACAGACCCTATCAATTTGCTTGCTGCGTAACAACTACAAGAGACACATTGAGACAATAGTCTACATATATTAGGATGGACAGTTGGTGTCAGGATGGCAGTCCGGGAAGTGGGTGGAGGGAGGGGGGAGGAGTTGGTTCACTTTTCAACATTAAAAAGGGACGCATAGAGACAATAGTCTACATATATTAGGATGGACAGTTGGTGTCAGGATGGCAGACCAGGAAGTGGGTGGAGGGAGGGGGAAGGAGTTGGTTCATTTTGCAACATTAACAAGGGACACGTAGAGACAATAGTCTACATATATTAGGATGGACAGTTGGTGTCAGGATGGCAGGCCGGGAAGTGGGTGGAGGGGGGGGGAGGAGTTGGTTCACTTTGCAACATTATTTAAAAGAACACGATGCAACCGCGACCTGGGGTTCTATTACATGTTATATATTAAGGATGCGTCCAACATCTACCATCTGTACTGATTGTTTCTGTTATAAAAACTGATGTGATGTGATTTAAATATGTATCAAATTGATATCTGGAAAAACTGGATAACAAGCAGCAAAAAGAAAAATACTTTGAGTACTTGCTATGATACATGTACTACTAACTGTGGTTTTCAATAAAGTTTTTATAAAAAAAATAACAAAGCTCAGGGCCAACCTTTAGAATTCTGCGGTTTAGATCTAGACACGGACTGCTTCTCACACGGACAATTATATGTTGCGTAATCTAGAGTCGGCAAACCAGACAATCTCTATTTCTGCACAGACAATGAAACAACAAAAACATATTGTATACCCACAAGCATTGTGAAATTAAACATGTTAGAAACTTACTCTTTTCTTTCTCTTCCATTTAACCAGACTGAGCCACAGCAACGCGTGGCTGGGTACAGCTAGTGAAATAATAAATATGTGTTCTTTTGTTTAGAAACAATAAATTACCTTTATTTGTTTTTTAATTTAACATTATTTACGATGGAGATTAATTTTAAGTCCCTGTCTCAATTATTTTCTATGTGAGGGTGTTACAATATCAGGGGTTGGACATGTTTGGTGCTGGACTTACTACTGTTTCATTTTGGAAGTAGTAACTTACAGTCTTGGCTCTGTCCCCTTTTTCAGGGGATGAAGACATTTAAGTCTTAGAGGGGCATATTACCAAGCAATAGCGATAATTATCGCTAAGCTTGGTTAGCGGCTATAATTATATCGCCGCGCTCCGACAATTTTTACCGCTGAGATACCTTGATATTATCAAGGTTTATCTCAAAAGCGGTAAAAATCGTGCGAAATGCATAAATATCGCTGAAAAATCAGCGATATTCAATCATTATCGTGACAATGCTCTTAGCCATGTTATCCACCTTCCATTGGATAACATGGCTAAGAACTGCTCTGGGCAGGCGTTAGCTTTTGGAGATAATCGCGCTTAGCGCGATTATTTCCAAAAGTAGGTAATAGGAGATAGCGATGTTAGCAGTCGCTAACATCTTGGCACGCCCACTTTGCATGTCATTAGCGATAATTATCGCTGACATGCAAAGTGGGCCCCAAGATGATCGCTATCTCCTAATAGCTGTCGCTAACTGGTGTTAGCGACAGCTAGGTAATAGGGCAATAAAATTATAGCCGCTTTAGCGGGAAAAATTCCCGCTAAAGCGGCGATAAGGCCCTTGGTAATATGCTCCAAAATTACTCAAAAGTGTAAGAGTAAATTACATGTGTAAGTTACCCGAGGTGTAAGTTACCTTTGTGAGTAGCTCCAAATGTGTGGAAAGGAGACTTATCCTGCTCCCATTGTTATGGCTAGGAACGCAGCATGACACAGATTTTGTTCAATCTTAGACCAACTCTTCTCTGAACTGTGCACCTTGCGAAAAACATATTTTATATATATCTCCACAAGTTAACTTTCCTTCCAATAACCTCTCTCGGGTTCCTTTCGATTCTCACCTTCTTCCCATTACCTCTACTATCACAACTAACAAGAAGCCCTTGATTTGAAACAATAGAAACCGATAAGTGTTATCTCCTGTCTTAGACAACTACTAATTCATCCACAATAACAGCAATGGTTCCTCCTTGTGAGCGGAGGAGCACCCTCCCCCCCACACTACAGCACTGAAAGCTGGAAAAATTGTAATACAATGAATACCATTTTATTTTTCTGGCTTTCTGCCAAACAGAGAGGGCAGGGAGGGGCTAGTGCGTCATTGCTGCTGATTGGCAGTGTGCATTGCGCATGTCGGTTTGGCCGGGTACCTAGCTACGGCCAAACCGACATGCACAATTCAACCTGTCTTAGACAGCTGGGATGGAGAGCCGCACAGGCCTTCAGTACTCTTTGGAGCACCGAAGCTGCCTGCTCCAGCCAATCCAGAATCTTTTCTCATGCAGCATGAGAGCAGCGTCTGGACTGGATAAGGACCTGTGCGAGCTGTGGGACCTCGCGCTCGGAGTTGTCAGGAGCCCGGGACTGGAGAACACTGAGGATGTGATGCAGGATCAGGTAAGTGAAACTTTGTTTTCTCCATATTTAAATGTTTGTTTATTTGTAAGTATGTTTTTGGATTATATTTATGGTGATTTACCATTTTTGTGGGTTACCAACCACCACTGCTTTATGAATGCCAGCTCCAGGTCAGAGTTTGTTTATTGTGTCGCCTTCAGATTGCAAGCCTGGCCTGGAAGCGCACAGCCTTTTTTTCTTGTACATCCAAGAACTCTGACCTTCGGCCCTTGTAGGCACATTTTGAGAAAAAAATATCAAAATATTACATCACAAATGCCCAATACCGGTCGGTAACAGCCGAAATTCAGTAATTTCGGGCGTTACCGACCGGTATTGGGCCACCTACATCTGGCCCATTATCCCTTGCATCTACAAGACTGGTAGAAATGTCTTGGACTAGATTAGATGATTCCTGGACAATGGGCCCCATCCCACTGACATGTCCCATTGCAAAGCTATGACCATAACCTGCCTTTTTCGGGATTAGAAGGTGAAAGTACACTGAGCGTTTCTTCTTGGAGAAATCAAACTACCCCCTACCACATGAAGTCTGGTCGCAATTATTGGGCTACCCTTGTTGATTCCTGTGCATTTGGTCCCATGCTGCTGATCTTTCCATTTCATGTTCTATCAGCATTAGAAGATGAAAGTATACCAAACCCTGGCAGCCAGGAAAATCAAACTACCCCCTACCACAATAAGTGTAATCACAATGTCTTGGGCTAGCCTTGCAGATTCCTTGCCCCATCCTGCCGATCCATCCCATTATTGGCTTTGGAAGGTATGATGGGAAATCTGCCTTTATTGGTATTGGAAGGTGATTGGAAGTACACCAAGCACTGCCAGCCGAGAAAAATCAAACTTCCTCTTACTACTTAAAGGCTGATCATAATGCCTTGGGTTAGCCTGTTGATTCGTAGGCATATGGCCTCATCCTGCTGACCCTTTCCATTGCAATGATATAAACCACTATCTACGTTTATCGACGTTAGAAGATGAACGTATGCAAAGCCCTGCCTGATGGGAAAGTCAACTACTTCCCTCCACTTCTGGACTGATCACAATGTCTCAGGCCAGCTGTGCTGAGCCCAGGGCATCTCTGCAAACCCTCAGGATTTTAGAGACGTCACCCACAACCTGCTGTTATAAACATTTGTATTTGACATACATCGAGAACTCCCCTCTAATTGCACACTGCGAACTCTGACCAGAAATGTCTCAGAAGAAGGTGTGTGAATTAGTGCAGATACTGGGACTAAGCAGGTATTTAGGAAGGGAGCATTATACTCACTTGGAATATTATACTGTATTGTATAGTGTTTACTACCACTATGCAGAGCGATGAAACACTTACCGTCATGGATAGAGAGTTACACCATGTAGGGTGTGTGGTTCGAAGGGCAATGTTTTATTTTGAGCCTAGGTGGGAAGTGTTTTCATGTCGTGTGTGATGACCACCAGGGAGACCTAGATGAGACTGAGAGTAAAAGCTATGGACAAAAGTCTGAGGAGTTAGCGACGGCTTCAATAACTAGATGATGGCTTTTGTGGTACGCAACCAAGAGTCTGGACACTACTAGCAACACACTTTCCATCCTTGCTCAAGGTGAGTGCATCATTCATTCTTGTGTTCCTACCAGGAACAAAGCACAGAACAGCCTAAACCAGCAAATGGTCTGCTGACCCTGGGGTCCTGCGACCTCTACTCAGTAGGTCTACGACTGTTTACAAAATGAAATAATATCAGGAGATTTAACCCTTTCGCTAAGGGGCGGGGGGGGGGGGCGCGGCGCTCCGACGCTGGTGACGGAACCGCTCCGTCACGCCCCTCGGGTGGGCTGTGCTTGTGACGGAGCGGTTCCGTCACGGGCCCGCCCGCTCAATAGAACGCTCCGCCCAGGTGCGCCGAGCGGGCCGTGACGGAACCGCTCCGTCACCAGCACAGCCCACCCGAGGGGCGTGACGGAGCAGTTCCGTCACCAGCGTGGGAGGGGTTAAAAAGTATCTACCCTTAAAAAGCAAAATGGAGCACTGAAAAAATTTAAATAATCTGCAAATCTGAAGAAATTTTACATTTTGGGCTAAAGATTAAGTTGGTATCCTTAGCTTGATTCGTGGGAGCAGCGCGAGTGCAGTAAATAGTAGTTTGGACATTTCTGTTCTTTAGTATGCGCCTACAGGAAGAGAATGTGTATTAGGAGCAAAGGAGGCAAGGTGATAAATTGAACTTACACTCTTGGCTTTGTCCACTTTTTCATGGGGAGAAGACATGTAAGTCTTCACTTTTGATTAACTTTACACTTGGATTCTGTGAATAGCCAAAAGTAGTAAAATATAAGAGTAAATTACATGTGTAAGTCACTCGCAAGTGTAAGTTACCGTTGTGAATAGCCCCAAATGTGTAGAAAGGAGACTTACCCTGCACCGATTGTTATGGCTAGGAACACAGCATGACACAGATTATGTTCAAAATCTCTAGCACATCACCTTGTCTTGTAAAAACTCAAACCACTTTTGGAAAAGATTCAACCTTTCGATTAAAATTAAACTTTTGACTTTTTATATTTGTTTGTGAATTAGAGAAAAAAATCCATAATTTGTGTATTTGCTTGATGTGTACTTGTTTCTGTAATTTTGTGTATTTTTCTGAGGTTCAAACTGTAGAAATTGCTGAGGCTGGGGTCCCTGGCTTCCAGTGGTAATTCCCTATGGATCCACAGTAGTCAAAAGGTTAAAACACGTTGGAGTAAAAGTCCTTTAACATTGATAAAACACAGTGTCAAGTCTGCAATATCTAGTTGGAGCATCCCACACATTGTACTTCTGTAAAAGGTGCCAAGAATGACCTTCTTCAGCCGTTAAAACGAATGGAGACTTGCAGAGGCCGATAGAAGTATTCATAAGGTGCTCAGAAACATGTTTTCTGCCATGCAGTACACAACAAGGCAAAGCTTCACACAGTTCTGCTGCATTGACAGCCTTTGTGATGTTTTCATCCTGATAGACCACCAGGGTCTTAGCTACAACAGACCTTCCATACGTAAAAGTAAAGCGAATCACACTGTACGCAGCTTGTTTTAGTGTTATTGGCACCTTATCAATGTGTTTGACCCATGTAAGGGTTCCGAAGAAACAAACCGCCAGGCAGTCGAAGGACCTGACTTTGTCCAGGGTTCCACCCAGAAGGGAAGAATTTTAACCCAACTCCCCACATACTACTGTCATTGCTTTACATTTGTTGCCTTTTTTCCCTAAAACTGTAGGCTTCAAAGGCGGAGAACAGGGACCTCAAAGTCCAAGATGTCTTAGCGGTAAGTACCACATGTGCACTATACTTCTGTTAGGTTATTTTATTTCTCAGTTAAATTGCGACTCACTGTCTCCACCCAATTCTCCATTCGCAGTTCAAATGGGGAAAACATTTTGGCGGCTGATTACACCACTCTTTCTTATATGGATGAGGGTGATAATGCCAGTTCTTATTAAATTCGGACCTGAAATCCAGATTTTACGGTAATTCCTCATTTCTGAGGGAACCCTGAGGGTCTCATTTGTAATCCCTAAAAGAACCTCCCACAAGAGTTACCAATGCCACCAGAATCATTAACTCACTCGGGGTGGAGGTATCAGCAGTCATAAATGCAGCCATCTTAACAGGGGTGTCAGGAACTCCCCACCTGAGGAGCTTGGGGAAGGTGTGAGTTCCACTGGAAAGTTCTGGGTAACACAAAGCATTAGCTCCTCCGCCTTTGATCAAGGACACTGAACTCCAAAGAGAAGCTCAAAGATACTTCTGCATGAGAAGAGTTGTAGCTGTGGGATGGGAAGACATGGACAAGAGTGCACAAAGGCAAGGGGAGGAAGGAAGAAAGGCTGGGTCAGATTTAGAGAAGGTTGGAGAGAGGATAGATGAAAGATGGATGGATGAACGCAGGGATGGGTGGAAGATCCATCGATTTGGAGAAGGATAGAGAGGTAATTGATGGGGCGGTGGATGGATGGGAGTTTGGATTGTGGAGAGAAAGGTACATAGATGAATGAAGAAAATGGAACACAGAAAGCTAGATGGAGAAGAAGATGGTTGGAGAGAATGGGAAAGAAAGGAAATGCATGGAAAGATGGATACAACGGGTGGAAGGGTGAAAAAGAACTCAAAGAATGCTGTAAATAAGGGAGAAAGGAAAGTAAGATTGCAAAGGCAGTGTAATGGAGAGGAAGAAAGAAGGACAAAAGACAGAAAGAAGGATGGAGCGAGGGAAGGAATTTCAGAAGTCACTCAAGGAGAACAACCTGCAGAATGGTTGCTGGGCTCACTCGTTCAATGTCATCTTGGTTGCCATTGAAAGTGAGGGTTATTTCATTTTTCTGGCTTCTCCGTTGACTCATATTGAACCCATTTGTTCTTTTTTCCATTGCATTACTGCCCCTCTGAAATATGAATCTACTGCATTAATTAATGGCTTTTTCAATATTTTCAACGTTCAATGTTTTTGTTGGGGTACTTGCTCTGTCCTGCAGAAAAAAAGAGTGCCATCTTTTTAAGTGTGGCCCATCCAGCATATCCTGGCTTTTTAGCCAATGTCAACCTGTGCTAACAAACCTATGATTATAACTGGGAATGCAAAACTACAACTCCCAGAATGCATTGTGTCAGGACTAGCTCCACAGTGTCCCACATGACATAGGAACACTTAGCAGCACAAGACATGCACTTACCTAAAAAACTATTTGTCTGACCTCTAACATTGCTTCTAATTGAAGGAGTTTTGGCATGACCCTGTAATATCATCTAATAATCTGAATTAAACATGGACACCCACCTCTACTGATCGAGCCCCGATGCACTGCAGTCGCTATTATGTTAAACACAGCACTCGCGCGACAAAGCCAATTTAGAAAAGAACGCGAGAGGAATAAAAATAAATATATACTACAAACATTTGTCAGAGCAGAAATATATGAAAACAACAACAAAAACATTGAATTCACAGAAACATAATTGGTGCCAGAATATGAAAATTCCGTAGCAAACAGCCAAATGTTATTGCAAATGAGAGTAATTAGCATATTTTCATTTTGTGACACCAACAGACTGCGTGCTGGAGGAAGAGCTGGCTGCGGAGACAAGGAGAGCTGCTTAATATCCCACACGCAGAGGGTTTGCTTGACGCCAGGCGCGGATGCTGCTGGCACTTCCTTAGCGCCATGATGGTGCCCACACAGCAGCCCCCAGAGCGCTGAGCTACATGAGACAGGTCTCCCGGCAAAGCTCGCAGGGCTCCACTCCACCCCACCAAGGAGAGACTCATGATTAAAACGGTAAACATCGTTTACCACACATGCAAGACAAAGCATGTCATTACAATGCGGTCGTTACAACAATCCCGTTGTTACATCGCATACCATTACAACGCAAGTCGGAACAACAAGTTGCGTTAGTGGGCAGAAGGTGTTGGATTTTAAATCCAACACCTTCCCTACTGTTGCACAGACTGGAGTTGGAATAGTAAATTATACTATTCCAACATCCAGCGCCCCCTACAGCAAGTCATTGTTCCGACTTGGGTTGTAAAGGTATGCAATGTAACCACACAGTCGTTGTAATGGCATGCATTGTAAACACATGCGGACTAACGTGCCATATTCAATTAAAAGTAATCACAGTGGTGACATTCCCCATCACCTCTTAGAACTGTGCTCTTGGAACGTGAATGGTCTTAGCAGTAAGGGGGGTGACAGACTTCACCACTCTCCTTAAAAACTTCGACATCCTCCTCCATCCAGAAACCTGGGTCCAGAACCCAACACCAATCATAGGCTTCAAGGAGTACCAACAGGAAGCAATAAAACAAATCGAAAGAGGGCGGAGCCGCAGGTGGACTCTCAATATGTATAGTGTTGTATTCTCTTATTTTACATCTCCCCTTTAAGTAGAACATTCTATATCTGCTGATGTCACCTTGCAACTTAATGCTCTGGTGTTCTCTTATTGTCAGTTGCTCCTGAGCCTTTAATGGGAACACCAGCTTTTCTCTGTACTTCTATTAAAGTACTTAAACTATCTCAATGGCTTCATTAACATAATAACATCGATTACATCAGATGGCGACGATTGGCTTATGGAGCAAATGAAGTACAGAGTGAGTATTATACAGGAAACTCGACTGGTGAGAAAAGAACCGGGAAAAAAACGCGTGAAGAAAGAAGTATCCTTTCATCAGAGAAAAGGAATTGGTAGCTGCCATTCAAGAAAATGGAATAATGACCTCCATCTCGTAACAAGACCTTCAAAAGAAGTCGCATCCTTAAAAAGGACAAGAACCTTCAAAAAAAATTATCTTACGGTGAGCATCTTAATTGACTTGTATTGTAACTGTCATAATATTTTTAAAATTTATTATTGCAACCAACGTCAGTACGAAGTCACCATGAGATTTGTGTTTAAAAAATGAATACTCAATCTATATTCACCAACTCGACGAGAGTCAACGTATATTTTTAAAAATAAACCTACTCACGAGCTCCGACTACCTCAGCGACTGGTAGCGTGCGTCCATTGTTTCTTTCTTCTCGTTCCAACACGCATGCGCAAGAAAACTAAGCGTGTACAACGTCAGAGACATGTTACCTACATGAAAACGTACGTGCGGCCATTTTGGATGCAATTTATCGTTACTTAGCAACCAGACGAGTCGGACGAGCTAGCGTGAGGTAGAAAACTCATTTTTATGAAAACAATTCATCGCGTTTTTCACTTTTCACTACCTTCAAGTGAATGAAGTACAATTGGAAAAATATTCCTGAATGTGATAGTTTCTGAACTTTATTTGAAGTAATTGGAAGTGTTCTCTTAAAAAACCTCTGGTCACTTTTGTTTCATTCACACATTAATTTTGGGAATACCACAACCAGGAAGCTCACTGTGGAATACACTTTTATTGGAAGTTTATGAATTTTGTTAAATATTCAATAAATACTGAAACATTGTCTGAAACATTCTGAAACATTCATTAGAGGACATTATGGAGAATCCAAGTGTAATTGCACCACCTATGTTTCTTCAACAAAGTGGAGAACCGCCCATAGAGTGGGATGAATGGATTGACATTTTTGAAAACTACATAGAAGCTCTTGATGGCAAAGACTTTAGTGCTACGAGAAAGAAGGCATTACTCTTAAGTGTACTTGGAAAAGAAGGTCAGCATGCTTTCAAATATTTACCGCTAGGTTTGAGTCAAGATGGTAGAGCTATTAAGAATGTTTATACTGAAGCTAAGGCGAGAATGAAGAAACAATATTCTAAAGAAGTGAATATTGTTATGGCAAGACACAAGTTCTATACTCAACCCCAGAGAGCTGAAGAATCTGTTGACCAATTTGTTACTAGATTACGAGAGCTGTCTTTGAAATGTAATTTTGGAGAGATGAGAGACGAAATGATAAGAGATCAAATGATTGTTCAATGTAAAAACAAGAAAATGCAGGAAAAACTTTGGGCGGTAAAAAAATCCCACTCTACAAGCAGCAATAGACATTGCCAAGGTTGTTGAGGAATCTACTGCGTGTATGAAAGAGATGGAGAAGAAAGAGACTTTCAGGGAGAGTGGGAATGGGGCGGTCTCGTCTATCACACAACCCGAAGTTGCTGCATTGAACAAAAAGGTGTTTGAGGCTAATGAGAAAATTGAAAAAAGAGGTTCTGGAGGATACAACAGTGGGGAAAAAGGAAGGTATCAAATGAGGATGTGTAGCAGGTGTGGTACCACCTATCATGGAGCAGATTATAAGCGGTGTTTTGCCATTGATAAAGAATGCAGGAAGTGTGGAAAGAAGGGTCACTTCTCTAGAATGTGCAGAACGTCAAATAGCGACAAAGTAGCGATTGTTGAAGTAAGGCGTGAGATGAATGTGCAAGACAACGTGGAAGGTGCGGATAAAATATTGTGTTTAGATGAGGCAAATACACTACGAATGGAACCCGGTAGAAAGAATAGGCCTAAAGCTAGCTTCAACATCAACAAGAAAGAGGTTAAACTCATGGTTGACCCAGGTTCGTTTTGGACAATAGTACCAGAATCCTTGTTCAAGGAGAATTGGGCGGGAACTGTTTTGTTACCTAAAGACGTCAATCCTTGTGGATACCAAGGGGAATGTATTGATTTGTTAGGATACACGGAAGCAGAGATTAGGTTTCAGGGACGATCCATTAAAGGGAAAGTGTACGTTGCTCGTTCTGGGCCAGCAATCTTGGGATGGAGCCATCAGTATGACCTTCACATTGTCATTGATCCTAGAGCAACACAGCAAGTGATGGTTGTGACTGAGATGAATGCTGAAATGATAGTTGAAGGTATGTCAGACTTGTTTGCTGAACGTATTGGTGAATTGAAAGGCTACGTACATAAGATTGTACTCAGGGAGAATGCAGTCCCGATGCAACACAAAGTGAGGAAAGTGCCTTTTATAGCTAGACAAGAGGTTAGGAGAATGCTAGATGATAACGGTGTGATTGAACAGATAGAGATTTCACCTTGGGTTTCGCCAGTTGTGATCACGACCAAATCGGATGGCAAATTGAGGTTCTGTGTGGACCTTCGCACACTTAACCAGAATATTGTTGTGGACAATTTTCCACTTCCAAATATCAACGAATTAGTCTTGTCATTAAAGGGTGGTAGGTTTTTCTCCAAACTAGATCTACGGAGTGCGTACCATCAGATAAGGTTACACAAGGACTCAAAGGCGTTGACTGCGTTTATCACTACTGAGGTGGTTTACCAGTTTACCCGTATGCCCTTTGGTCTCGCGTCTGCGGCAGGGGTTTTTCAGAGGATGATGGGATCTGTTTTGAAGGGGATAAGTAACGTAGTGTATTTTCAGGATGATGTTCTTTTGTTCGGAGAGACGATGGTGCAGCACAATCAGATTTTGAAGGAGGTTCTGATCAGGATGGAGCAGTCAGGTTTAACCTTAAGGAAAGAAAAATGCAAATTTGCTGTAGAAGAAGTGGAGTATTTGGGCTACACTCTCTCTGCATCTGGTGTGCGGCCTAAGAGGGATCTTTTAGAGTCAATAAGAAAGGCACCTGCACCATGTGACAAAGATCAATTAAGATCATTTCTTGGTCTTATTCAATACTATGCCAAGTTTGTAGAGAATTTTGCAGCGAGAACTGAAAAGATCAAGTTGTTGCTAAGGAAGGGGTGTAAGTTTGTGTGGGCTGATGAACAGGATGAGTGTTTTGTTAATATCAAGAAAGCGATATGTGACGCAAAAATCCTGACTCCATTCGATACTAAGTTGAAGTCGGTGTTGACTGTTGATGCCAGCGCCGTTGGTATCGGTGCAGTGTTAGCACAAGAACATGACTCAAGTTTGAAGACAGTAGCCTTTGCGTCAAGGACACTTACCAGTTCAGAAAGGAATTATTCCATTATTGAACGTGAGGCATTGGCAGCTGCATGGGGTTGCGAGTACTTTAGGATATACTTGTGGGGATTTGAGTTTAGGTTGTTGACAGACCATAAACCGTTACTCAAATTACTTTCCCCGGGTGGTGCAGGAAAAGGGTCAGCGAGGTTGGCTCGATTAGCTGCTAGGCTTAAATAATTTGTGTATAGGGTGGAATATATTCCTGGGTGGAAGAACTCTCAGGCTGACGGCTTATCTAGACTTCTCTTACCTTGGGAAGTTTTAGACAAGTTGGGTGTTGAGGCTATGCATTCAGAAGGATCCGTGGCAGCCATTGATGAACTGGTGGATATTTGTACTGGCGCTATTAACAAGAGTAAATGGAATGCTTGTATGGCCAATGATGAGGTGTTGAAGTGTGTGAAGGATTTGATTGTGAAAGGTTCTAGGAGAGAGAGTACCCTACCATTGGGTGTTCGTCCCTATCTGAAAATGTTAGAGGATCTATCCATTTTAGATATCGAGGGAAATGTCATCATGAAGGATAATAAGTTCATTCCTCCTTATGAATTAAGGTTCATCTTGTTTAAGTTGGCACATGAGGGACACCTTGGGCAATCACTTACGAAGAGGAGAATCAGAGAGTTCTTCTGGTGGCCGGGAATGGACCAGCAGGTCTCTGAGTGGGTTGAGAGGTGCGGGGAGTGTCTCGAGAGTGAGAAAAGATTGAGAGTGGGATGTCAGAGTGATGTTGGGAAAATTGATAATCCGAATTTGCCCTGGCATACTGTTTGCCTTGACTTTATTGGTCCATTTCATTCTTTGAGTCAGGACATGAAATTTGGGTTTGTCATGATTGATGTCACTTCCAAGTGGTTGGTGGTGAAATTCACTAAAGAAATAACGACAAAATCCACAATCTACTTGTTGTCTGAGGTCTTCAGGGAGGAGGGTTACCCTGTTAAGCTCATTACTGACAATGGAACCCAATTGGTTTCTGAGGAAATGGTTAAATTTCTGGATGCTTGTGGTATTGTTCACACCAGAACCTCTCTGTACAATCCACAAGGGAATGGTGTCGTTGAGAGGGCTAACAGAATGGTGAAGTGCGCTATCCAGATGGCTGTGAGTTCTGGTGGGTGTGTGAGAGACATGGTTAATGACTTAGTTTGGGCATATAGGACAACGGAAAACGGTGTTACCAGTAGAGTTCCGTTTGACATGATGAGGGGACGGCTGGCTAGTACCAAACTTGTTCCAGCTTGGTTGAAAGAGTGCACAAGGTTGGCGGATTTGGGAGGTGGTACATCTAAAGTTTGTGATGGGTTGAATAAAAAAAAATTAGCAGCAAATGATTGGGTAACAGTTAAACCTGGTCGTGTAGGTCTGGGTCTTACCAAGTCCAGAGGTCCTTTCAAAATTAAGTCAGTCCATGACAAGTTTGTAACACTTTATAATGGTGAACACTGGAATTTGAGGAGGGTTGCTCTCTACAAGAAGGCAAACAATGTCAATTCTGATGGTCTACAGTCTCAACCAGCTCCTGAGCAGGCGGAAGAAGATGGAGAAACCTATGGCGACAACGCTTACTTGTTGCCTCAAAGGATCAGGAGGCAACCCAGTTATCTTCAAGATTTTGTCTGTCATTAGTACAGTAACGGAA
Source organism: Lissotriton helveticus (assembly GCF_964261635.1). Lineage (NCBI taxonomy): Eukaryota > Metazoa > Chordata > Amphibia > Caudata > Salamandridae > Lissotriton > Lissotriton helveticus. Next base: position 1,147,195,445 of record NC_136071.1, on the reverse strand, counting down.
GGTGTGGGCATATGTCCTGAATTTTTTTTTTCTTACTTTCTTTTGTTTACTTCTTTTGCTTTTGTTTGGAAGGAAGGAGGATATGTTGTATTCTCTTATTTTACATCTCCCCTTTAAGTAGAACATTCTATATCTGCTGATGTCACCTTGCAACTTAATGCTCTGGTGTTCTCTTATTGTCAGTTGCTCCTGAGCCTTTAATGGGAACACCAGCTTTTCTCTGTACTTCTATTAAAGTACTTAAACTATCTCAATGGCTTCATTAACATAATAACATCGATTACATCATATAGCAACCCACCTCTGGTGACAATAAGACCAAGTAGACCTCGGCCTAGCCTGGGCACAGTGTATTAAACTTTCACTGCATCCGGATTCATGAGACATAGAGCTTTAAATTGGACTCTTTCTGGGGAAAACTCCTCAAGACCTGGCTTTTCGAGCAGTAGCAGCATTCCCCACCACAGCGCCTTGAGACCCTCACGGGTGAGTTGTGCGCTTTACAAATGATATGATTGATTGATTGATTCAAGATCACAATCCAACGCCAGCCACTAATCTGCAACATCTACATTCATCGCAGTCAGAAGAGCAAAGTCAAACAAATTGCCTCATTAGCCCAAGTTTTAAAATCACTGCAAAATATGTTTCCCTAACATTAATTCAGATTTACAGGAGATTTTAACATGCGTTTATTACAAACAAACATTTACCAGCCCAATCAACAACACCATGTGAGAGATATGATGACATTACAACCAGTAATAGCAAACTATCAGAAAACTGATCGCCACAGGAAAACATGCCTGTGCTCTCTCAATGGCCGCTTCCCACAAGATCAGCCAGCCGCTTTCACTAGGACTGGCGCAGTGGACTCACTTGGAGTCTTTGATTGCGGCACTCGCCACCAACTGGTCATCCAATCATCCGCAGCCTCTCAACACACCCACTAAAGAGGCACCCAGGTTCTCCTTAGCCATTCGGAGGCAAAAAAAGAGAACTAAACATGGAAATGAGGCAGCTGCGGAAGAAGGATCCAAAGCATAGCCACTCCACCAGGGATCAAATTGCAGCTCTGAGGCGCACTTATGAAAATGCAATTTGGACGGCCCAAAAAACAGATCAAGCAAATACCTCGTTAAAAATACTGCACACAAGCAAGACAAAAAATAGCAAACAGTTCTGGGCAGAAATCAACTTACTCGCAAACCACACATTTTGCCATCACGAAGCTGGCATTTCAGAATTTGACTGGATAACGTATTTCAAAGCGGCCCTCCCAGGACAGGTAGTAAATGGCATAATCTGGAAAGGCATAAACACTCTGGAATTAATGCCCATAAAGAAGCCACCAGAGTGGAAACGGCTGAAAGAAATGCAAGTCAGGCAATCCATGAGGAAACAGAAATCAGATGGGGTACTGGGACCAAATGGTCTCCCAAACACCCTATTTATGCAAGATCAAGCTTTCTGGGCTTCATACCTTACCCCTTTGTTTAATCTGGCATTCACCACCAGTACAACTCCTGCATCTTGGCGAGGAAGTGTCCTCCATCCAATCTTCAAGTGTGGTTCACGGACACACCCAGTGAACTACAGACTGATTGCCCTGATCGAGGTCAAAGCCAAACTCTACGTCGCCAACCTATTAATAGACCTGGAAGCATGGGTACCAGGCGAAAACTTCATCCGGACCACACAAATGAGATTTAGGGCCGGCATGAGCACAGCCACCAATCTTCTTGCCCTCCGTCTTCTCATTGAAAAGGCAAATCACAAAGACTCTAACTTATACACCTGCTTTGTAGATTTAAAAGCAGCAACATGGGCCCAAGCGACCTTCTTTGGGTAAAGATTGCCAGATAGGGCACACCTCTGAAACTGCTCGAGGCCATAATTAATCTGCACACAGATATCTGGGTACGAGTCAAAATAGGCAGGGGCCATAGAACAACTAAAAAGACCCTCACACTCATCGGCCTAAAACAAGGATGTGCCCTCACCCATTGTCTTTTGAACATATATACAGCAAAAGTATAGTGTATTTGTATTTATATTTTAGACTTGTAGAGCGCCTTATCACCCAGGGGTCTCTAAGCGACTACCAGAAGTATCAAGAGACCCACCAAAACTTGCAAAGAGACCAGTGCGCAGCCTACAATACGCTGACGACATTGTCTTATGCAGCCAGACCCCAATCGGCCTCCAGCGACTTATACCTACTCTTTCTCAAATTCACTGAATCATCAAACTTGAGGCTAAATTACAGCAAAAACAGACAGCATACTATATAAAATTCTATTGGAAAGCAGCCTTGATCTGTTCACCACCTACAAATACTTGGGGTGGCAATGGGCTCAAGATTAAACTTTAAAAAGCACATAGCACTAAGAAGGGCTTAGACCAACAAGCTATATTTCGCTTTCAACCTATTCCCAAAAAGATGGGTCGCTCTTCTGAGCCATAATTATTACAAATTATTGAGGCGAAGTTTCTACCTTCGCTGACCTATGGTTCGGAACTCCTAAAGTGTAAGTACACAACCCCCCTAAGTCAATGACAGTCCCCTCAGTTCAAACACATGTTTCATATACCACAACACATTCCTCAAGCACCAGTGTGCCAGGAATTCAGGCTTTTCCATCAACTCCAGGTAAGGTCGGCCACCTTAACCAAATTGTGCTGGAAGATGAGAGCTGCACCACCCCGGTCACTGGCTGCCTTGTGCTGGTACAAAATGGAGAGTCAGCACACTCATAAAAATGACTGGCCCACAGTGTCCCAACAAGCATTAACAACACTCAACCTCTCCAAAGTCTGGGAGTCAAACATTAGCCTCACAGGGCTTAAAATATCGCCAACAAAGCGGCCAAGCTAAAATCATAAATGCTCAACAAAGCTGAAATGGCTGGGATATACATAGTTAGACAATCGTTCAAACCTAAACCAACTGGGGCCCCCAACCATACCTCACCTGCCACATTTCTCAAACAATCCAATATTTTTTTCTACTAATCCACATGGTAGCTTTCCCTTGAAAAGACCAGGTCTCATCTTGGAAACAAAGTTGGCCGGATCCCCTTTCCCGTTTATGTGGCCGATTTGAGGAAAGCCTATTACACTTTCTGTGATGACGCAGTGCGCAGTGATGACGCAATAGAACAGCAATTCAATTCAGCTTTCCTGGAGGGCAGTTAAGTTCTTATTACAAGTTAGAAATGATTATCAGCACAACAGCAGCTATGCTAGATAAGAAACCGTCGCCCTCAAGCACGGATACCAGGCACGGCCCGTGCAGGGCGTTATACCGGGGCGGTGACGTCAGGCGGGGGAGGGTGAGGGTGGGGGGTTGTAAAATGCGGGATATGGACCATTACAGGTAAGTACGGGGAAAAAAAACTAATTTTGTTGCCCGCGCTGCATCACATTTGGCGATGCAGCACAGGTAACGAAATTCGTTCCCCCCCCCCCCCCGGTACTTACCTGTAATGGTCCATATCCCGCACTTTACAACCCCCTACCCTGACCCTCCCCCGCCTGATGTCACCGCCCCGGTATAACGCCCTGCACGGGCTGTGCCTGGCGGATACCACTGACCGAGTAACCGGAGCCCACCCTCCATATAGGCAGTCAAGCTCCATCACAAGCTATTAGGTAGCCCTTATTCCATAAGGGCCCCTGGACCTTAAACCTCTGCTAGGACTAATTTACCTCTGATCCTCATGCAAACTTTTGGGTCTGCCCACCTGCAGCTTGCACAAATACATCGGCACACACTTGGTGTTCACGGCTATTGAACGTTCTTACGGACTTAGGGGCAGATTTACAAGAACTGGCGCATCTCCGCATGTTAGCAGACATGCAGCAGTTAATTTGTGGCACGTAAAAAAACCCTTGCGCCACCATGGATGCGTTGCATTTTCAATGCAGTTCACAGTAGCACAAGGATAGACAGATGTGTTTGCAAATTACCATCAAGCAGGGGCAGCTCCTCCACTAGGGTGGAGGAACGTTGCCCCACTGCTTTCTCGCAGTGCGAGAAGCAGAAACATAAAATGGTAATAACTTCCCGTTATTACCATTTTATGTTTAGTTGCGGGTCGGCGGGGCTGCACTACAAGCAGGGGAGGAGTGGTGTGCACACTCCTGAGGGCGCAATGACTGTTTGGGGCCACCCAAACCAGTCATGCGCACTCTGCTCCTTCTCCATGCAGGCTGCAATTCAGCCTGTATGGAGAACATGGCCTCCCCAGTAACCCCCTGGCTGGGTGGCGTCCCCACCAATCCCAACGCTGCCATTGCAGCGTTGTGATTGGCTTAGCGGAGGGAGGGAGGCTGCCTGCTTCCTGTTTCTGCCGGAGGCAGGAGCACAGGAGCAGGAGCCGAGAAAATGCAGGACCCGGCTGGCGGACAGGTACGTTTTTTTATTTATCATTAAATTAACCCCCCTCCCTGCACGACCCCCACTCCCCCACCCGCGATTAATGCAGGCCGCGACCCTCAGGTTGAAGTAGGTAGTAATCAGGTGCAAACTATAAAAGGAGTGGAAACTTGTAATTTTCCATAATGGCTGCTCTGTATGCTACGGCAAGGAGAACTAGTCCGTTTGCTACACATCACTACAGAAGAAGGCAAAGGTAGGAAAATATTTTCAGAATCGGGGAGACTTACAGGTACATGCATCATTGTTGCCGTTTGCGATTCCTTAATTGCGAAAATTGAGGAATCGCAATTAAGGAATCGCAAACGGCAATGCATCAAAAAATCGCCATTTTTTTAGCGATTCCTTATTTTTCCTTAATTGCGATTCACAATTTGCGAATCGCAATTAAGGAATCCCTGCCCATTGATTCCTATGGGCCAAAAGGCCCATAGGAATAAATGGGAGGACAATCTCAATTTGCGATTCGCAATTAGCGAATCGCAAATTGAGATTGCGATTTCAAGGGTGCAGGGGTGTCCAAAGGACACCCTGTTGCACCCCTGAAATCAATCTATGCACATATGTTGTGCACACACATGCCCTAAGGACATGTGTGTGCACAACATGAAAGTTTGAAAAATGCACAAAATTGCATTTTTCAGATTTTTCGCAAATTTCCATGAGGTCCAACCTCATGGTAATTTTTTCCTCCTAATTGCGAATTCGCAATTTTTTTGGTGTCATGCATTGCATTTAAGGAATCGCAAATTGCGATTCCTTAAATGCAACCGCATTTTTAGAAATCGCAAAAAATAGCGATTTCTTGTATTTTTGATTGATGCATCCCAAATAGTGATTTAGGAATCGCAAACGGCCGAATTTTGCGATTCGCACCGTTTGCGATTCCTAAATCACTTGATGCATGTGGCTGTTAATTTCAGCACACTGAGGAAGAGATATAAAATAAGTACATGCTCAGCAGCACTGTTAGTTTGGATTTATTAGCTGTATTAGTCCTTTTGTTTTGTAGGGACACACAGAGTGTTTCTGTCTAACCCATTATCAGGTACTTTGCTGCCTACACCTTTTAGCCCCAGGAAGCTATCAGGGGGTTGTAGCCACAGCAGGAGGGGTTTTGCAAAGTTCCCTGTCACGTTTTCTTAGGAATTTTCTGGATGCAACGCTGCTAAACACTCACATATATTTTTTCCAAGTTCTCACCCAGGCTTACACGAAACAAAATTAGATTTCTTTCGCGTGGCACATTTCCCACACATTATGGGGCCGTGTTGATGGCACACATGTCTTAATTTGCCCTCCTAGGGCTACTGACGTTTTGTACAGGAATCAGAAGAGCCATCACTCCTTAAACATTCATATAGTTTGCAATTCTGGCTCTATAATAATTGTTGCAAAATATCCAGTTTCAAGTCATAGCTTCTGTATCTTCAGTCACCGTGCCCTATACAACCGGCTTGTAGGAGGAGACCTTGGGGATCATTTTCTTTCAGGTATTTGCAATGTTATACATTTATATTTATTAATCCATACAATTTGTTATCATTATTAAATTTACGTTTCCCTGTGTTAGGTGACAGTCCCTGTCAGTATGCACCTGTATGATGACTCCAAACCTCAATTCATCTACACAGAGAGACCGCCCATACAGTATTAACTACGGGCGAACCAGGTCTGTTATAGAGTATACGTTTGGGCTAATGAAGGCGAGGTTTCTCTGTCTTCACAAGAGTGGGGAAGCACTACAGTATTCACTTCCTGCGGTATGAAAGATAGTGGCAGTGTGTGTTATGCTGCAAAATATAGCTGCAAGGAAGGGACTTCCAATGCAGCCTGAACATGGCCACCCACCACCAGACACATCCTAAGATGCCACCAGAGCAGTAGTGAAGGGAGAGCCAGAGTTACATTGCTGTTGGAAAGGACCATCTTTTGCTTGATATTTCCCCAGATGTTTGCCTTCTGTTGCTAAACCCATGTTGTTGGCCATAGGACTCTGCACACTTTACTCCTGCTAACCACTAGTTACATTTTTGTGTTCTCTCATTTAAACCTGGTCACATTGGCATATACCTAATTGGCACATCTCATTCACTTACAAGTCCCTAGCACTACATGTAACCAGGGCCTGAAAATGAAATGCTACTATTGGGCTGCAGGCCTGATTGTGCCACACACTAAAGTAGCACTAGAAAACATGTCTCCAGGCCTGCTCCTACAGCCTGGCTAGGCTGTTTTGAATTACTATGTTGACTTTACATACCTTCCCTGTTAATACCTGTGTGTCACCCTTAGGTAGTCCTAATTGCTCATAGGTCAGGGTGCATTGTTGTTAAAACCTGAGTCGGGTCGGGGACAATCGATATTTGCCCGGCGGTATTGCCTCTGTGACCCTCTAGTTATTTAATCAATGAAGAGGCAGGCGCTGGAGACTGGAAAGCAGGAAACAAGGTTTTTATTTTCTCCGGAGGAGAACACAACGAAACGGACAGAAGGTATCGTTCTGAGGTGCTCTAGATACATTTCTGAGGCCTGGCCTCTTATACACGGTTTTATGACTTTATTGTAGATTACACATTCATGTTAAAGCTTTGATGTATGGAAAAGACATTCCCGGAAATCCCCTTTGGGCCCGTTCCCACACACATTTACAGTTGAAGTCCCCACCCTAGTCATAACAGGTGATGAGTATCACGCAGCTGGATATTCCGCCGATTCACGGAATGTAGGGGGTTTGATCAACCCGGGGATCCTTTGATGGGGGAAGCTTTCTATTGTACGGGGAGGGGCAAGGAATGGTATCGGCAGAGCTGGGTGTCGGCCTGGGAACGGGGAAGACAAAACGGGCACACGGGGAAAAAGGGGGTTTGCATCTAAGGGCCGGAGATCATGAAAGGGAAGCAGGGAGGTGTCGCGCTGGGAACAGGATGAGGGCCTGGGGCAGAGCAGCGCCGAAGAGGGGTTTATGACTCAAGGCAGGTGCAAGCAGGGGGTGGTCTTAGTGAAGGCGAAGGGCTATGTCAGGGGCCAGCGGCATGCAAGTGGGTTCGTTCTGCTCGGGGCATCTTAAAAAAATGGCGGGCGCGCACGACAAAAGTGTGGCATCAGGGGAAGAGGCAAGATGGCGCAGATAATGTTCACCAAAACGTACTAATTTTCAACAGTCCTCCCTTTAACATATTCAAGACATCTTGCTGGTTCATTTTCTACTCGGTTCTATTGTGGTGGGCATGAGAAAGAAAACGGTAGGAACCCTAGAGGAAAAGAGTTGTAAACAATACATTTTAACATTTCTAGTTTTTAGGAGGTGGGCCTATTTGATAAACTTTGATCAATTTGTTTAGCAGGAAAGTCATAGGAAATGCAATACAAAAACGATTCTGTAGCGAGAGCAGCAAGCATATTTCATACTGGCAGGTTATTACATATATATCAGGTTCGGATTGGAGCATGATCAATACAATGGCGGCTGGGAGAGAAATGAGGTCTAGCAGAAAACGGCGATTGGGGATGTCAAATGTTCGAAGTTTAACGAGTTCTCATCATTCTTTGTTGCCTTTCGTTGGCGCTGTTGAGCACCGGCGGTGGAGCTACAAGTCCAGCTGTGTTCTAAGTTCTGCGTTGCAGGGCACGACCCTTTCCTCGCGTTTCTGGTCGGAAAGGTCCTTATCACCCTGTGTCCTTTGAGGTGATTGTCAGAAAGTTCAGATGGAAGAAGAGCGTACAAAACAGTCCATAGGGTAGGTCAGAGGAAAAGGGGGATGGAGCAAGGCCAAATTAGGAACAAACTAGGGAAACGAGAGACTTCAAATAGGCGGGCGGGTGACCGAATTCAGAGAGCGGGGACTTGTCGACCAACACTGGACATCGAGCAGGGGCATCAGGTCGACCCTTTCTTCTCATGTTGTCGAAAACAGTGCCTCGTCCTGCAGCTCTTTTCTGTCGTGGTCTCGCCTTGGCTAATGTCGCAGGTGTTCCTTAGTCTGCAGTCAGGCCTCGTGCTCCCACATCCGGTCCTTCTCTCCTCCAACAGCAGTACCCTTAAACAAGTTTGAAAAGACAGTCTTTAGAGAATTTGCAGATGAAGATAATCAAAAAGTCTATTTCTCTCCCAGCTCCAGGCAAAGAATGAAAATGCCCGTTATATTAGTGTTCACAACTGGCATATGAATGACCGGTGACGGGCCTGTTGGATTTACTATGATTTTCCTTTACAATTATTTATTACAGTCACGACAGTTCATCTGATGGTGGCCCACCTTCGTGAGACGAACCTGGCAAAGATATGCCGTTCTCTAGAGTTTTACATTTACAAAGGGTACTGTGAGTCGTCAACATGGTACTACACAGGTATTTTGCTGAGAGATGAACATGGCTACCTGGTTTTCAACTACTACGGGGTTCATTTCGATGATTTCTTTACCTTGGACTAGTCTGTTAACCTTGTAAAACATCATTCTGGATCCTACGTAACCCTTTACAGCCCGATTACTTAATTAGGAAGGACAGGGGTTTTATGGGAAACAACCAGGGACATAGGAAACTTGTGGGAAGGGCATAAATCGACCCATCTCTCACAACCGGAAATGAGGGGTAGTTTCATAATTCCAGTTTTTGGGCGGCTGATACAGGGGAGGTAACAGGGGTGATCATTTTTCCGGTTTGGGTATTGCGACAATTCGGGGAGGGGAGGGTCGCGTATTCTGAGGTCCTTGTTTTATACCATAGGAGCCGCTGACATGTGGTTCCCTTATTTCGGGTCAGATTAGGGAACCTCTGTCGTCTTACCTGTCCTTTCCCTTACGGCCCAACCTTGGTTCATTGACTTCTAGCGGAAAAGGAGAGGTAATGACGCGGCCTCAGGGTGATTGTATTAAAGACACGTTTTTGTGCAAATACTGACGGTATTTGAAGCCAATTAGGTGGTGTGCTAGGGGTGGCAGTCTGCCAATTTCGGGGCTAATCACTCGGAAGAGTGGGAGTGCAAAAATAGAGGGAGAGAGAGAGAGAGAGAGAGAGAGAGAGAGAGAGAGAGAGAGAGAGAGAGAGAGTGCAACGGCAGGCTAAATAGTACACGTGCAACAGAGAGGGTGGCAGTGTATTCAAGAAAGGCTATTTAGTGCATTACACAGTAGAGGGCATTCACGGGTCTGCGTTAGAATCTTGTAATCATGCAGTTTGAGCATTAGACAGGGTAGAGGGGACGTGCCTTGAGAAAAAGGAAAGAAAAAAAGGAGGTACCATTTTGTCGCACTTCTCGCATTCTCGGTCCTTCGACCAGTTGGGTCGACGCCTCAGTCACACACACACATTCCCTCATAGTTTCGCATCATACGTGACATGGGTTCATTCGTCCGGTCTGGTTTAAGGGTGATCACTTTTTATCAGGTTGTGCTAATTTTCCGGGTTTGTTCGATACGTGAGTAGTTTGCAGGCGTGCGTAGACACCACCTTGCGGCGCTAGTCCGCTTCGTGTATTAGACATGGCGAGGCTTCAGATCTCCGCCACACCTCGGCTGTAATCTCTGATGTAACCTGCAGAGGGAGGAAAAAGGGGGGTGGGGGAGACAGCATTCGCGCATATTCAAACACATGGGTTCATAAGTCCTTTACTTACCTCTTACTCGTCTTTCCTCCTTGGGGCAGGGTCCTCGGGGATATGGTTTCTGGAGTCGAGGGGGGGGTAGTGTGTCCATATAGGTCGTGTGCGGGGAAACGTAAAAAGGAAACCAGAGGTGCTTAGTGCGAGGTATCTAGTCAAAGGATGTATCTCACTATCGGGATCCTTAAACCTCTTTCAACGCTGTGGCGTTCTAAGGTTCTTCGGTTCTTGGGTCAGCTCCGTTCCCTGATACTTTGGAACGTTGTACTTTATCACATTTACATTATTTCATTTCACCCTCCTTTTACATTCCCTCATTTACACCGTTCGTTTTACCCATCCTTGGAAGTCAAGGTCTTCCTCTACGCGAGAGTTCATGAGTCAGTCGCGTACTTTGAAGGCGGAGTGTCGTGTTGTCGATCCGATCCGTCCTCCAGGGCTGGGCAACCATCTTCTTTTAACCTTAAAGAGAGAGCAGAGTAGGGTGCACAGAAAAGAACTTTCCCACCGATCCCACATTTTTTTAAAATAAAGCATGCAATACCCGTCCATAGTTTAAAAAACTTTATTTTGCAAAATCATTTCAGCATGAGGATTATGAGGGTGCGGTCGTACTTGGCCGGTCGTGGCAATGGCTAAAGTGCGTACAGTGGGGGGGTGTCGTTTGCAGCAATAAAAACATCGGAAAGTTTTACTCATTCATTTGTAAGAGACTAAAACGTCTATTAATTGGCTGGGGGTTCGGGGGCATTTAGTTTCATAATTTAGAAGCATAATCATAATAGTGGTAATCAGATTTCTTATATGCATACCGTACGTGTGCGTCGTAAATGAGGTTTACATCAGTTATAAAAATATAATACATTGTACATTTGTAATCAACATTTGTAACGGGGATCCTTTCATACTGTTCGTCGAGTGAGTTCTCCTTGTCTTTTCTAGCCAAGTGTACAAAGGATCATATAAAATCTCAGAACATCAAGTTTATATTAGTGCGAAGGAACACCACGAGGTGTTCGTAAGTTCCGATTGATACCAGCGCCATTTTGGGCAGGGCCGGCTCAGTCCGGAAGCAGCATCAGGGGGAAATGTTTCCCATTACTGGCAGTTTGGACCAGAGTCCTTTTCGGCAGTTCTAGAATTCATGCTAACAGAAGGAGTGGCAATGTCATGTTTGCTTCGTCGGCGACCAAGGCAGCCGTCCCTTATCGGAAGTCTGCAAAGGTCGAAGGTTCCGCCGGGGACCTTTGTAGGATCTTCAAGGCTGCGGAGATGCTGTCGGAGATGGGGGCTCGTGCTCCAGGGGGCAAATGTTCGAGTTATATTGCCGGTCAAAGTTACTCTAGTGGCCGGGGCCCGCCTTCCAGCGGACCCAGACGCCATTTTGAGGCCCTACAGGGGCCACTCTCGTCGAGTTTGCAAGAGTGGGAGAGATCCTTCGGAGTGAAAGGAAGAGGTTCCTGTTGTGTGAAAGCGGGACGTTCAGCTGGGGTGCAGCTGTGATGCCCCCACCTGGGGGGGGCGAGGGAGACTCGTTCGCATCGTCTCCTTCTCCCGGTGCACTCCATGCCGCTCCTTTTCATCGCCCCGCATGAAGGTCTCTCCACATCCGGTGTTTCCCAAGTCCTGTGCTCAGTGCTGTGGGAGTACGGTCACCTGTGGCGCGCATTCGGCGCGGCACGAGTATCAGTGCAGTCATTGCAGGTTCGGTGTTCCGAAAATATGGCCACCATTGCACGTTCGGTGCTGCGCAAGTACTGGGGTGCCACCATGGTGTGTTCGGTGCTGTGGAAGTATTGGCACCATCGCCTGACTGGGGGTGTTCGGCGTCGGGCCGGGGGCTGGGAGACCTCCTATCGGTGGAGGTGGGAGAGGCTCGTCCGCGTCGCCTCTCCCTCCCAGCCCAACTTGGACAAATTGTTGTGGAGGCACGTGCAGGACATCCCGCCGTCCAGAGCTGCTGCGGCTGTTACGGAAGAGAAAAGGAAGAGGTGCCTCGTTCTTCTCTGGACATGTGGCGGGGCTACTTAAGTCTATCCAGGCCCGTTGCGGCTGGCTGAGGAGACATGTGGCGGGACTACCTACAACTGCCCCGGCTGCTGGCTCCTGCCTCTCCTCCGGCTCCCCCATACGTTAAGATTTCCTGACCAAGACTTGGCGGCCGGGTCCGCCTTATATGGGTTGCCGTTGGCTGGGCGTAGCCGTAACCCTGCCCTACTTTGGAAGGTTCCAGAATGGGGGGGGGGGGGGGCGAATGTTCTGTTTGACTTTCATTTTCTACAGTTTACCGTTATCATTCCTTGTTTGTTGTGCTAAATTAAAAGTTCAAGTTCATTAATGGTCTACGGATTTTGTTTTACCATTTCTTTCTTTCCAGGTTGCTTTTATGCTAAGTTTCTGCTAACAGAGGTTGAGTAACACGGAAACACGTGTAGAGGGATGACGCAGATTTGTACTTTACATACACACAAACTCAGACGGGGGACAGTACAAGTACGACATACAAAGACCCAAGACGAATATAAAACAGTTATTGGTCATAATTATCTCTTTCCGTCTGTGAATTTGAAACGAGGCTGGGTTCCCGTCTTGACGTTGCCCGACCTAGGAGAACTTGAGCATGCCGCTGAAATTGTCCTGGCGAAATCTGTGCCATCGGGCATAATCAAACGTGGTGGTTCTGTCTGGTCTGTCTATGTAAGTCGGGTTCTTCTTTGTCTCGCGCTTTTTCTCGTACTGCCGGTCTGTCGTTCCTGTCGGCCCTTTGCCTTTACTCACGCTCAGTAGAGTCGGGCATTGGGCTTTCCAGTGTCCGACATACCTACAAAAAGCGCATTGGTCTGGCCCTAAGTCAGGTCGTCTTTTGCATAGTGTCGGGGGATAAGTTGTGGGTAGCGATGTCCTGGGGTTGTCCTGTCGGTATATTTCTCTACTTGGTTTGTCCTCGTCTTTTCTCTGTCGTTGCATAGCCTCTCTGCGCCACATACCGAGACTGTCGAGCATAATTGGCGTTGTCTTATTATTTCGAAGGGCTATTTCTAACGTTTCTATTTTATCAAGGTCAAAGGATCCTGCCAGTGGCCACTGTTTGTCTTGACTCTCTTCGGTATACCTGTGCCACAATTTATTATAGGCTATGGTGACTAATCCATAGTTTATGAACATGTCCTTATTAGGGGTGCCTTCTAGTGGAGCTATATGGTCCACCTCTAATACACGGTCCGGGCTAAACAGGCTATTAATCAGTGGGGAGAAGACAGACATGACGGCTCGTAACGAGGGACTAAAAAGTCAGCACTGCCTATCTTATCACTAGGTGCAAAGACTGGACAGAATATTTCTATTCAACGTTGTTTGCAGGCAGTGAATACCTCATGGATCAAAAAATAACAAAAAAGACCAATAAATAACAATGGGGAGAATGAGTAGGTCCGCAAAGATCTGCGTTACCTACCCTTTTCACTATCTGCAAAAAGGGTGGTCTCTTCCCTGTTTGCAGACAGGGAATCTCCAGGAAACAATAGTTTTGCGAACAACAGTTCAGTTTCAAGTAATTATTGAGTGGGGGAGAAAAAAATAAGCACGGCTGTTGCCCTACCTATCCTCCACTGCTTGCAAAGAGAGAGCCCGTTGTTTCTCCGTTTGTAGACAGTGAATCTCCAAATAAATAAAGAGCAATACTAGTATTTTTAAACAATCAAACAATCAAGCACTTATTTCGCAACTTGTCGTGATTACACGACCTTACCCGGACCATGTGGATAGTTTCTTGTCTTCCGAATCCAGCGCCCGATCGTCCTCTTTTTCTCGTATTTCTCACGGCACTCCTGATGGTCCCCAGTCAGGACCGTAGATCACTCGAGAGAGGTCTGTTCGGAACTAGTGAAGTTCGGATGATCGGCTGCCAGACGAGGGTCTATTGGGCAAGAGCTCTCCCGATCGTTGCAGTCGTTCACTCTGTCGTCGGGACCTCTCCCACTGGATCCACGAGTCGCTGATGGGCCCCACGCTTGGGACGCCAATTGTTAAAACCTGAGTCGGGTCGGGGACAATCGATATTTGCCCGGCGGTATTGCCTCTGTGACCCTCTAGTTATTTAATCAATGAAGAGGCAGGCGCTGGAGACTGGAAAGCAGGAAACAAGGTTTTTATTTTCTCCGGAGGAGAACACAACGAAACGGACAGAAGGTATCGTTCTGAGGTGCTCTAGATACATTTCTGAGGCCTGGCCTCTTATACACGGTTTTATGACTTTATTGTAGATTACACATTCATGTTAAAGCTTTGATGTATGGAAAAGACATTCCCGGAAATCCCCTTTGGGCCCGTTCCCACACACATTTACAGTTGAAGTCCCCACCCTAGTCATAACAGGTGATGAGTATCACGCAGCTGGATATTCCGCCGATTCACGGAATGTAGGGGGTTTGATCAACCCGGGGATCCTTTGATGGGGGAAGCTTTCTATTGTACGGGGAGGGGCAAGGAATGGTATCGGCAGAGCTGGGTGTCGGCCTGGGAACGGGGAAGACAAAACGGGCACACGGGGAAAAAGGGGGTTTGCATCTAAGGGCCGGAGATCATGAAAGGGAAGCAGGGAGGTGTCGCGCTGGGAACAGGATGAGGGCCTGGGGCAGAGCAGCGCCGAAGAGGGGTTTATGACTCAAGGCAGGTGCAAGCAGGGGGTGGTCTTAGTGAAGGCGAAGGGCTATGTCAGGGGCCAGCGGCATGCAAGTGGGTTCGTTCTGCTCGGGGCATCTTAAAAAAATGGCGGGCGCGCACGACAAAAGTGTGGCATCAGGGGAAGAGGCAAGATGGCGCAGATAATGTTCACCAAAACGTACTAATTTTCAACATTGTATCTAAAAAGCAAGGCATGCATATTTAATGTTTTGCATGACCTGCCAGTGAAAACCTCCACAATGTTTTTCACTATCTCATGGCTCGCTCTCCCATCGCAAAATGCTGGGTTACATTATACCAATTTATAAGGCTTATTTTCTGTTTGGGAGTAGCTAGAGAAATAGTTTAACGACTCATTATAGTAGTAATTTAACATCCAATTTAAGGATTAAGTTGGATTTTTATTACTATTTTAAAAATAACACTTTCGGAAAGTTGTTATATTTCTGCCCAATCCAAACGGGACCTTTCTGAGAGTGTCCAGTGTCACCTGAATGCTGATGGCTCCCCTGTGATGAGGTGTGGATTGATCCCAGACAGTGGGGTGTGGACGTGGAGAGGTGTTTTTCTTCCTTGATCAAGATGACCGTGGGGATGTGCCCAGGATGCCTACTCTATCACTGGTGAATGTAGCTCACACCTAGTGCCTGCTTCTCTTTTGTCTTGTCAGCCAGCTTGGCTTCGAACCCAGTGGGAGGGGAAGTTGCCCCAGAAATGGTTTTGAGAGATCACAAGGGGTTGTTTCCATAGCCACACCTCTTAGTGGGCACAGGAATCTCTGAAGAAGGTTCTGCCATGTCGGTTTTAGGGAGAGGGGTTCTGTTGGATAGCAATAGTAAGACACACAGGAAGTGCTATAAAAGTAGGTAGGTTCATCCTTGGGAACTTATACTCCACTGTTTAGGGAGTGTCTGGGAGTTTCCCCTACCAACAGGCTAGTACTGGGCATACATGTGGCACCGCAGTGCCCTCCTCAGAACACTTCTGCACCAGTGGAAAATCAAAAGAATGACTGCCCTGCTGTCTGAAGAACGTGAAGGAAAACTAGACCTGCTTATCTTGAGTCAACCTCAGAAGTGATTCCAAGGGTTAACTGGTTGACTTCCTGTTTGAGCTGCACAAGCTTCCAGAGGCCTCCCTCTATGCAACTGCCTGACTGATTAGTACCAAATGGACCTGCCCTTGACCTTGCTGCTGGCCTCAGTTAGAGTGAATTCTAGCCCCCAATCATGCTCCCAAATCGTGTACCCTTGGCTGGAGTGTACTCCTCCTGCCCATACTTCAAAACCTGAGACTTAGAAACTTTTTGCCAACTTTCTGCAGGGAGAACCGAAGCTGACTGGGATCCCCATGCAAGCTGTGGCCATCGACGTTGAATCGCTGGTTGACCTCAGCTTGTTGGTTTTTCCTACTAAATGAGATCTGATTAACAGAAAAGTTTCTAAGTTCAAACATAGAGGGCTTCACTGGGACCGACATTGAGACCTTCCTGGGCACAAATTTCGGACTTTGCCTGCTTGGAACTTTTCCACCTACATCGACAACCGCAACGGGACCCCGCTTTTTAGTAAACCCCTGTCGTTGAGCCTCACGTCAGCCTGCAGTTTGCCCTGCCGCCATCTAGTTGTCGATGACTTTTTCTCCATAAAAAGTCAGAAGGTAAACTTTCCACCTGGATGAACTGGGTCCCTATATCTGACTTGGGCTCCATCACAGTTGGCCAAAACATCTGTTTATTGTGGCCAGATAACCGCAGTTGGCTCTTTGTGCTTTTTGGCTCTGTTTTTAATTGAAATTTAAAAAATTCATATTTTGGGTTCTACTTATTGGTGTCATTTCGTTAACTAAAATGTACTTTATGTTTCTAAATTGGTTGGGTATTTTTCTCGCGTTGTATTTTCACTTTATCACAGTTTGGGTACTGCATAAATATTTTACACATTGCCTCAAAGTTAAACCTGACTGCTTATTGTGAAGCTATCAGAGGGTTACACGCATGTTCATTTAGAAACCTCTCTGTTTCACCCTGGCAAGGACTGTGAATATTATTTGCGGTTTGTTCTCACTCCCTCAACTACTACTCCAATTTCTTACAATTCTCAACAATCATTTTTAAGGTAAGTGAATTCAGAATAAACCATCCAATGAATAATGAGCTAGTCACAGTTGAAATGCAGAAAAGTAATGTTTTTTTCCATGTTTATTCACAGGAAACATGAAGAGTCACAACAGGGAGTGCATAGTATAACTTTTTTGTCACAACATTCTGAAATGTACGTGAATGTTACAAAATTTCTTTTGAATTTCATAAAACATATATTCAATGCCTCTTTCATTGATTGCTGGGATTGGACCTCTCTAGATCGGTTGCTAACATATCCACATCTAAATCAGTATCCTGACTGTGTATGCCTAGATTTTATTACATCAGACAAAGGCATATTACTGTGGCAGCAACCAGACATTTCTTGCTGACAACTGAATATCCCTGTAGCAGTGGCCACATTCTCGAAACTTTTCCAATGTGTTGCATTTGAAATACAACTTGTTGACGTCTTTTATTTTGTTTCTGTATCTCCTCAACAATAGGATCATATAATTACTTCATTGTTTTACTTAAATTGTCAATACAATTAATCATAGCATGCCTTCATCCATGTTTCCTGCAAGCACGTTAATGGCATTCATTTGTTTTGTTTGATTGTCTAACATTGATTTTTCTATTTGCTCAAATTCTGACCTAGGTGGTAAGGCACCTGTATCGGAAGGTCTTGTTAGCAACAGTGGTCGTGGTGGTAAGAAACTTTGACTCACGAGTCTCTGAATATAAAAGTTTGTTCTACATTGTGTAGATGCCCATACATTTCTAGTAGATCTAGGTGTTTGTCTTCTTGTAGACAAAGGGGCCGATTCCGATGTGGGCAGGAAAGGCTCCGACCATCGGTCGGAACCCTCTTGCCCACATCGTTATGTGCTATTCGTATTCCTTTCCGACTGAGTCATTCTGATGTGCTCGGTCGAACAGTAATCTGACTCGGTTTCCTGTATGGCTTCTGATGGGCTCAGAGAGCCCCTCCGCCATCCGGAAACCCTTCGGTAGTCCCCCAGCCGGCTCTTTCCGGTAGAGGGAGTACGATGGCAGTTTCCCACTGCCTTTTGTGCCGACCTTTCCGACACAGAAAGGCAGTGGGAAACAGTCTTTGGGGACCCCCATCAGGGCCCCCATGGTGCCACCCTGTTGATCCCTTCACCCGGTGGCAGGCACCTTGGGGTGCCTGCCACTGGGTGCAGCGATAAACTGCACCTCTAAACTTAACAATGCGTGCATGCATTCCGTTCGGAATGCATCCTTCCATTGTTAAGTATAGGATTGCGACTGAACAGGGTTGGGTGGAGTCCTACTTGCAGGTCTGGAACCGACGACAAGAGGGCATTTGGTTCCAGTTTCTGTCTGATGTCGGACAGACTCTGGCCCGTCCAACATCGGAATCGGCCCCTAAGTTGTTTGAGACAATATTGGTGTTGGTATGATGTCCATTGTTTGAGGACTTTCATTGTTGTAAGACGCCTGATCTACTACATCCAAAAAGTGGGGGTGGTGATGGACAGAGTATCTGAATTAAACAGAACACTCGTACCCAGTCAAAAGATCAGGGCTTGATCCATCACCATTTTTTAGCTCACTGCACCATCCCAGCTCAGAACCCGGCTATATGCAAATTAGTCTGTCCCTGGCCCAGAGCATCATGGGAACAGGGCAGACCAAACTACTAAGCCAATTCTTTACTGAAAAGGAAACAAGCTTCCGGGGACCGGTTTCTGGCATTACAGCCGTCTTCGGCCCGGCTTCCTTGAATCCTGATGGTGCAGTGAGCAAGGGACTCACATCTGAGTATTCCCTGCCACACTTGTGGTGGCTAAAACGATTCAAAAAGGGGGGTGGTGATGGACAGAGTATCTGAGTTAATCAGAACACTCCTACCCAGTCAAAAGATCAGGGCTTGATCCATCACCGTTTTTTAGCTCACTGCACCATCCCAGCTCAGAACCCGGCTATATGCAAATTAGTCTGTCCCTGGCCCAGTGCATCATGGGAACAGGGCAGACCAAACTACCAAGCCAATTCTTTACTGGAAAGGAAACAAGCTTCCGGGGACCGGTTTCTGGCATTACAGCCGTCTTCGGCCCGGCTTGCTTGAATCCTGATGGTGCAGTGAGCAAGGGACTCACATCTGAGTATTCCCTGCCACACTTGTGGTGGCTAAAACGATTCAAAAAGTGGGGGTGGTGATGGACAGAGTATCTGAATTAAACAGAACACTCGTACCCAGTCAAAAGATCAGGGCTTGATCCATCACCGTTTTTTAGCTCACTGCACCATCCCAGCTCAGAACCCGGCTATATGCAAATTAGTCTGTCCCTGGCCAAGTGCATCATGGGAACAGGGCAGACCAAACTACCAAGCCAATTCTTTACTGGAAAGGAAACAAGCTTCCGGGGACCGGTTTCTGGCATTACAGCCGTCTTCGGCCCGGCTTGCTTGAATCCTGATGGTGCAGTGAGCAAGGGACTCACATCTGAGTATTCCCTGCCACACTTGTGGTGGCTAAAACGATTCAAAAAGTGGGGGTGGTGATGGACAGAGTATCTGAATTAAACAGAACACTCGTACCCAGTCAAAAGATCAGGGCTTGATCCATCACCGTTTTTTAGCTCACTGCACCATCCCAGCTCAGAACCCAGCTATATGCAAATTAGTCTGTCCCTGGCCCAGTGCATCATGGGAACAGGGCAGACCAAACTACCAAGCCAATTCTTTACTGGAAAGGAAACAAGCTTCCGGGGACCGGTTTCTGGCATTACAGCCGTCTTCGGCACGGCTTGCTTGAATCCTGATGGTGCAGTGAGCAAGGGACTCACATCTGAGTATTCCCTGCCACACTTGTGGTGGCTAAACAATTCAAAAAGTGGGGGTGGTGATGGACAGAGTATCTGAATTAAACAGAACACTCGTACCCAGTCAAAAGATCAGGGCTTGATCCATCACCGTTTTTTAGCTCACTGCACCATCCCAGCTCAGAACCCGGCTATATGCAAATTAGTCTGTCCCTGGCCCAGTGCATCATAGGAACAGGGCAGACCAAACTACCAAGCCAATTCTTTACTGGAAAGGAAACAAGCTTCCGTGGACCGGTTTCTGGCATTGCAGCCGTCTTCGGCCCGGCTTGCTTGAATCCTGATGGTGCAGTGAGCAAGGGATTCACATCTGAGTATTCCCTGCCACACTTGTGGTGGCTAAAACGATTCAAAAAGGGGGGTGGTGATGGACAGAGTATCTGAGTTAATCAGAACACTCCTACCCAGTCAAAAGATCAGGGCTTGATCCATCACCGTTTTTTAGCTCACTGCACCATCCCAGCTCAGAACCCGGCTATATGCAAATTAGTCTGTCCCTGGCCCAGTGCATCATGGGAACAGGGCAGACCAAACTACCAAGCCAATTCTTTACTGGAAAGGAAACAAGCTTCCGGGGACCGGTTTCTGGCATTACAGCCGTCTTCGCCCCGGCTTGCTTGAATCCTGATGGTGCAGTGAGCAAGGGACTCACATCTGAGTATTCCCTGCCACACTTGTGGTGGCTAAAACGATTCAAAAAGTGGGGGTGGTGATGGACAGAGTATCTGAATTAAACAGAACACGCGTACCCAGTCAAAAGATCAGGGCTGATCCATCACCGTTTTTTTAGCTCACTGCACCATCCCAGCTCAGAACCCGGCTATATGCAAATTAGTCTGTCCCTGGCCAAGTGCATCATGGGAACAGGGCAGACCAAACTACCAAGCCAATTCTTTACTGGAAAGGAAACAAGCTTCCGGGGACCGGTTTCTGGCATTACAGCCGTCTTCGGCCCGGCTTGCTTGAATCCTGATGGTGCAGTGAGCAAGGGACTCACATCTGAGTATTCCCTGCCACACTTGTGGTGGCTAAAACGATTCAAAAAGTGGGGGTGGTGATGGACAGAGTATCTGAATTAAACAGAACACTCGTACCCAGTCAAAAGATCAGGGCTTGATCCATCACCGTTTTTTAGCTCACTGCAGCTCAGAACCCAGCTATATGCAAATTAGTCTGTCCCTGGCCCAGTGCATCATGGGAACAGGGCAGACCAAACTACCAAGCCAATTCTTTACTGGAAAGGAAACAAGCTTCCGGGGACCGGTTTCTGGCATTACAGCCGTCTTCGGCATGGCTTGCTTGAATCCTGATGGTGCAGTGAGCAAGGGACTCACATCTGAGTATTCCCTGCCACACTTGTGGTGGCTAAACAATTCAAAAAGTGGGGGTGGTGATGGACAGAGTATCTGAATTAAACAGAACACTCGTACCCAGTCAAAAGATCAGGGCTTGATCCATCACCGTTTTTTAGCTCACTGCACCATCCCAGCTCAGAACCCGGCTATATGCAAATTAGTCTGTCCCTGGCCCAGTGCATCATAGGAACAGGGCAGACCAAACTACCAAGCCAATTCTTTACTGGAAAGGAAACAAGCTTCCGTGGACCGGTTTCTGGCATTGCAGCCGTCTTCGGCCCGGCTTGCTTGAATCCTGATGGTGCAGTGAGCAAGGGATTCACATCTGAGTATTCCCTGCCACACTTGTGGTGGCTAAAACAATTCAAAAAGTGGGGGTGGTGATGGACAGAGTATATGAATTAAACAGAACACTCGTACCCAGTCAAAAGATCAGGGCTTGATCCATCACCGTTTTTTAGCTCACTGCACCATCCCAGCTCAGAACCCGGCTATATGCAAATTAGTCTGTCCCTGGCCCAGTGCATCATAGGAACAGGGCAGACCAAACTACCAAGCCAATTCTTTACTGGAAAGGAAACAAGCTTCCGGGGACCGGTTTCTGGCATTACAGCCGTCTTCGGCCCGGCTTGCTTGAATCCTGATGGTGCAGTGAGCAAGGGACTCACATCTGAGTATTCCCTGCCACACTTGTGGTGGCTAAACAATTCAAAAAGTGGGGGTGGTGATGGACAGAGTATCTGAATTAAACAGAACACTCGTACCCAGTCAAAAGATCAGGGCTTGATCCATCACCGTTTTTTAGCTCACTGCACCATCCCAGCTCAGAACCCGGCTATATGCAAATTAGTCTGTCCCTGGCCCAGTGCATCATAGGAACAGGGCAGACCAAACTACCAAGCCAATTCTTTACTGGAAAGGAAACAAGCTTCCGTGGACCGGTTTCTGGCATTACAGCCGTCTTCGGCCCGGCTTGCTTGAATCCTGATGGTGCAGTGAGCAAGGGACTCACATCTGAGTATTCCCTGCCACACTTGTGGTGGCTAAACAATTCAAAAAGTGGGGGTGGTGATGGACAGAGTATCTGAATTAAACAGAACACTCGTACCCAGTCAAAAGATCAGGGCTTGATCCATCACCGTTTTTTAGCTCACTGCACCATCCCAGCTCAGAACCCGGCTATATGCAAATTAGTCTGTCCCTGGCCCAGTGCATCATAGGAACAGGGCAGACCAAACTACCAAGCCAATTCTTTACTGGAAAGGAAACAAGCTTCCGGGGAACGGTTTCTGGCATTACAGCCGTCTTCGTCCCGGCTTGCTTGAATCCTGATAGTGCAGTGAGCAAGGGACTCACATCTGAATATTCCCTGCCACACTTGTGGTGGCTAAACAATTCAAAAAGTGGGGGTGGTGATGGACAGAGTATCTGAATTAAACAGAACACTCGTACCCAGTCAAAAGATCAGGGCTTGATCCATCACTGTTTTTAGCTCACTGCACCATCCCAGCTCAGAACCCGGCTAAATGCAAATTAGTCTGTCCCTGGCCCAGTGCATCATGGGAACAGGGCAGACCAAACTACCAAGCCAAATCTTTACTGGAAAGGAAAAAAGCTTCCGGGGACTGGTTTCTGGCAATACAGCCGTCGTCGGCCCGGCTTGCTTGAATCCTGATGGTGCAGTGAGCAAGGGACTCACATATGAGTATTCCCTGCCACACTTGTGGTAGCTCAAACGATTCAAAAAGTGGGGGTGGTGATGGACAGAGTTTCTGAATTAAACAGAACACTCGTACCCAGTCAAAAGATCAGGGCTTGATCCATCACCGTTTTTTAGCTCACTGCACCATCCCAGCTCAGAAACCAGCTTAGAACCTGGCTATATGCATTTGCATATAGCCAGGTTCTGAACTGGGATGGTGCAGTGAGCTAAAAAACGGTGATGGATCAAGCCCTGATCTTTTGACTGGGTATGAGTGTTCTGTTTAATTCAGATGCTCTGTCCATCACCACCCCCTTTTCTGAATCGTTTTGGCCACTATGGGAGTGGCAGGGTATGCTCAGACATGAGTCCCTTGTTCACTGTACCATCAGGATTCAAGCAAGCCGGGCCGAAGACGGCTGCAATGCCAGAAACCGGTCCCCGGAAGCTTGTTTCCTTTCCAGTAAAGAATTGGCTTGGTAGTTTGGTCTGCCCTGTTCCCATGATGCACTGGGCCAGGGACAGACTAATTTGCATATAGCCAGGTTCTGAACTGGGATGGTGCAGTGAGCTAAAAAACGGTGATGGATCAAGCCCTGATCTTTTGACTGGGTATGAGTGTTCTGTTTAATTCAGATGCTCTGTCCATCACCACCCCCTTTTCTGAATCGTTTTGTCCACTATAGGAGTGGCAGGGTATGCTCAGACATGAGTCCCTTGCTCACTGTACCATCAGGATTCAAGCAAGCCGGGCCGAAGACGGCTGCAATGCCAGAAACCGGTCCCTGGAAGCTTGTTTCCTTTCCAGTAAAGAATTGGCTTGGTAGTTTGGTCTGCCCTGTTCCCATGATGCACTGGGCCAGGGACAGACTAATTTGGATATAGCCAGGTTCTGAACTGGGATGGTGCAGTGAGCTAAAAAACGGTGAAGGATCAAGCCCTGATCTTTTGACTGGGTATGAGTGTTCTGTTTAATTCAGATGCTCTGTCCATCACCACCCCCTTTTCTGAATCGTTTTGGCCACTATAGGAGTGGCAGGGTATGCTCAGACATGAGTCCCTTGCTCACTGTACCATCAGGATTCAAGCAAGCCGGGCCGAAGACGGCTGCAATGCCAGAAACCGTTCCCTGGAAGCTTCTTTCCTTTCCAGTAAAGAATTGGCTTGGTAGTTTGCTCTGCCCTGTTCCCATGATGCACTGGGCCAGGGACAGACTAATTTGCATATAGCCAGGTTCTGAACTGGGATGGTGCAGTGAGCTAAAAAACGGTGACGGATCAAGCCCTGATCTTTTGACTGGGTATGAGTGTTCTGTTTAATTCAGATGCTCTGTCCATCACCACCCCCTTTTCTGAATCGTTTTGGTCACTATAGGAGTGGCAGGGTATGCTCAGACATGAGTCCCTTGCTCACTGTACCATCAGTATTCAAGCAAGCCGGGCCGAAGATGTCTGCAATGCCAGAAACCGGTCCCCGGAAGCTTGTTTCCTTTCCAGTAAAGGGTTGGCTTGGTAGTTTGGTCTGCCCTGTTCCCATGATGCACTGGGCCAGGGACAGACTAATTTGCATATAGCCAGGTTCTGAACTGGGATGGTGCAGTGAGCTAAAAAACGGTGTTGGATCAAGCCCTGATCTTTTGACTGGGTATGAGTGTTCTGTTTAATTCAGATGCTCTGTCCATCACCACCCCCTTTTCTGAACCCCCTTTTCTGAATCGTTTTGGCCACTATAGGAGTGGCAGGGTATGCGCAGACATGAGTCCCTTGCTCACTGTACCATCAGGATTCAAGCAAGCCGGGCCGAAGATGGCTGCAATGCCAGAAACCGGTCCCCGGAAGCTTGTTTCCTTTCCAGTAAAGAATTGGCTTGGTAGTTTGGTCTGCCTTGTTCCCATGATGCACTGGGCCAGGGACAGACTAATTTGCATATAGCCAGGTTCTGAACTGGGATGGTGCAGTGAGCTAAAAAACGGTGATGGATCAAGCCCTGATCTTTTGACTGGGTATGAGTGTTCTGTTTCTTTCAGATGCTCTGTCCATCACCACCCCCTTTTCTTAATAGTTTTGGCCACTATAGGAGTGGCAGGGTATGCTCAGACATGAGTCCCTTGCTCACTGTACCATCAGGATTCAAGCAAGCCGGGCCGAAGACGGCTGCAATGCCAGAAACCGGTCCCCGGAAGCTTTTTCCTTTCCAGTAAAGAATTGGCTTGGTAGTTTGGTCTGCCCTGTTGCCATGATGCACTGGGCCAGGGACAGACTAATTTGCATATAGCCAGGTTCTGAACTGGGATGGTGCAGTGAGCTAAAAAACGGTGATGGATCAAGCCCTGATCTTTTGACTGGGTATGAGTGTTCTGTTTAATTCAGATGCTCTGTCCATCACCACCCCCTTTTCTGAATCGTTTTGGCCACTATAGGAGTGGCAGGGTATGCTCAGACATGAGTCCCTTGCTCACTGTACCATCAGGATTCAAGCAAGCCGGGCCGAAGACGGCTGCAATGCCAGAAACCGGTCCCCGGAAGCTTGTTTCCTTTCCAGTAAAGAATTGGCTTGGTAGTTTGGTCTGCCCTGTTCCCATGATGCACTGGGCCAGGGACAGACTAATTTGCATACAGCCAGGTTCTGAACTGGGATGGTGCAGTGAGCTAAAAAATGGTGATGGATCAAGCCCTGATCTTTTGACTAGGTATGAGTGTTCTGTTTAATTCAGATGGTCTGTCCATCACCACCCCCTTTTCTGAATCGTTTTGGCCACTATAGGAGTGGCAGGGTATGCTCAGACATGAGTCCCTTGCTCACTGTACCATCAGGATTCAAGCAAGCCGGGCCGAAGACGGCTGCAATGCCAGAAACCGGTCCCCGGAAGCTTGTTTCCTTTCCAGTAAATAATTGGCTTGGTAGTTTGGTCTGCCCTGTTCCCATGATGCACTGGGCCAGGGACAGACTAATTTGCATATAGCCAAGTTCTGAACTGGGATGGTGCAGTGAGCTAAAAAACGGTGATGGATCAAGCCCTGATCTTTTGACTGGGTATGAGTGTTCTGTTTAATTCAGATGCTCTGTCCATCACCACCCCCTTTTCTGAATCGTTTTGGCCACTATAGGAGTGGCAGGGTATGGTCAGACATGAGTCCCTTGCTCACTGTACCATCAGGATTCAAGCAAGCCGGGCCGAAGACGGCTGCAATGCCAGAAACCGGTCCCCGGAAGCTTGTTTCCTTTCCAGTAAAGAATTGGCTTGGTAGTTTGGTCTGCCCTGTTCCCATGATGCACTGGGCCAGGGACAGACTAATTTGCATACAGCCAGGTTCTGAACTGGGATGGTGCAGTGAGCTAAAAAATGGTGATGGATCAAGCCCTGATCTTTTGACTGGGTATGAGTGTTCTGTTTAATTCAGATGCTCTGTCCATCACCACCCCCTTTACTGAATCGTTTTGGCCACTATAGGAGTGGCAGGGTATGCTCAGACATGAGTCCCTTGCTCACTGTACCATCAGGATTCAAGCAAGCCGGGCCGAAGACGGCTGCAATGCCAGAAACCGGTCCCCGGAAGCTTGTTTCCTTTCCAGTAAATAATTGGCTTGGTAGTTTGGTCTGCCCTGTTCCCATGATGCACTGGGCCAGGGACAGACTAATTTGCATATAGCCAGGTTCTGAACTGGGATGGTGCAGTGAGCTAAAAAACGGTGATGGATCAAGCCCTGATCTTTTGACTGGGTATGAGTGTTCTGTTTAATTCAGATGCTCTGTCCATCACCACCCCCTTTTCTGAATCGTTTTGGCCACTATAGGAGTGGCAGGGTATGCTCAGACATGAGTCCCTTGCTCACTGTACCATCAGGATTCAAGCAAGCCGGGCCGAAGACGGCTGCAATGCCAGAAACCGGTCCCCGGAAGCTTGTTTCCTTTCCAGTAAAGAATTGGCTTGGTAGTTTGGTCTGCCCTGTTCCTATGATGCACTGGGCCAGGGACAGACTAATTTGCATATAGCCAGGTTCTGAACTGGGATGGTGCAGTGAGCTAAAAAACGGTGATGGATCAAGCCCTGATCTTTTGACTGGGTATGAGTGTTCTGTTTAATTCAGATGCTCTGTCCATCACCACCCCCTTTTCTGAATTGATCTACTACATCATCCACATTGTGAGCGTCATGTTCCCCAGTAATGTTGTCTTATATCTCTGTGTATAAAATGTAATATGTTTCATTAATAATCATATCCTGTAGTATGACACATACCAGCCTGTGTTGAAGTGTAAGTCTCTTAAGTCTATGATGCATTAATTAATATTTTTCTTTCCAGAATCCTGGTGCTAGAGATTTAAGTTGTTCTTATTAGAAAAGTAATTCCCTTTTAAAAAAGTAAATTGTGCATTCATCTTCACTCCTAAAACCTAAACGACTTTCATTGGACTGCAAATCCCATCATGCATTTTCTTGAACATAAGAAATGTCAATAGATTGATTTGTAAAATGAGCCCAAATCAAATCTAATCTGTATATACAGAATTATATGACATAAATAATAACAATATTGTCTTGGGCCGCCCAAACCAGTCATGCACACTTTCCCCTTCTCCATGCAGGCTGCATTGCAGCCTGCATGGAGAACATGCCCATTTCTCCAGCCCCTGGCAGAGCGTCATGTCACTGCGCTCAGACAAGTCACAACGCTGCATCGCAGCGTTGTGTTGGTTTAGGAGAGGGTGCCTGGCTGCCTGCTCCCTGTTCCTGTCAGAGGCAGCAGAGCAGGAGCAAAGAAGACACGGGACCCGGCCTCAAGATAAGTTTTATTAATTTTTGTTATTGTGACCCCCCACGGTGAGTGCTCTCCCTCCCCCCGTAACTCTCCCCCTTCTTGCGCCCACCCCCCAAACTGCGAGTAATGCTGACCGCAACTGCTTGAAGGAAACCCAGAAGTGACTTCATATTTCAGATGATGACTCTGGAGTTGGAAGAATAATGACCACTCTAGCAAAAGCTGGATATACAATTAAATTCAAGAAATTCCAAATACGCCATTTTCTTAGGATATATGTTGTCCGATGAAAGGTTAACACCAGCACCAGATATAATTTATCTGATATAATTAAAATTGCTGCATTAAAACTCCAAATGCACTGTATGAACTCCAAGCTCTAAAGGAATTTCTCAGTTTTGGCCGCACTGATTTTCCTCATTATGGAGAAAGTGTTAAAACGTTGTTGAGCCAATGTCATCCGCATTTTCAATAAACCAGACAAAAACCACGGAAAATCATTGAAAGAATTGCAGGCAGACATACTAGAAACTAAAGGGCTGATTTAGAGTTTGACAGACAGAGTACTCCGTCGGTATTGTGACAGAGTGACCTGTCCACCAAATTGCCCGTCCGCCCACCGTGCTTAGGGCCGGGTGAGCTGCCAGCTTTCCATCGAGCCACCATTAGCGCTATTAATGGAAAGTTTCCTTCGACATCCCGAGCAAATGATGGCCACTCTGCCCTAATTAGGATGGATGGTGTAAAGTCCTTTTTCGGTCTCGGCCTGTGTAGGCTGTGCTTGCGCAGTCTCTGGTGAGAAATTTAGTTTACAGTATGGGGGCTTGATCCCGCCCCTCTTCTCCATTGGCTGGTTTCCTAAACGGAGGCCAGCCATTGGAGGAGAGGGGCGTCACTCCGTTGAAGACGGGATTCGGGGGGTGTTTTTTTACTTTCTTTCTGTTTTCTTTCTCTCCTCTTCCCATTGGCTGGAATTTTACATTCCTCAGCCGGCCGAGTTCCCCCTCCTTCCCAACCTCCGGGTCAGAGCGCTGGCACCGCCTCCACCCATTGTGCACCCCCCGCCCGTGACCTACCCTCTCCTCGGCGACCTTCCGCCCTGATCTTAGATTTCTGCCCCCCCCTCACATCCACATACCGCCGTTCCCTCTTTCGAGCCCCCGGTTCGAGCTCCGCTGTCACCTGCCGCCCCGAGCCTCCACCCGAGCTCTGCTCACCCCGAGGGTTGCTGTCCCCGAACTCTGCCGCCCCCGGATCCAAGCTCTGCCTCGTGTGATCCGAGCTCATCTCCTCATCCATAGCAGCTCCGGTCACCCGAACTCTGCAAGAACCCCACCCCCACCGATGCTGCCACGTGTGATGCGGGGTCTGCTGCTGACCGGGGGGTGGGGGCTCATCCTGTTTTTCCAGTCCTCTGTTCCCCTGTTTTTCCGGCCCTCTGTTCCCCTGTTTCTCCGGCCCTCTGTTCCCCTGTTTTTCCGTCCCTCTGTTCCCCTGTTTTTCCAGCCTATGTTCCCCTGTTTTTCCGGCCCTCTGTTCTCTCGTTTTTCCGTCCCTCTGTTCCCCTGTTTTTCCAGCCCTCTGTTCCCCTGTTTTTCCGGCCCTGTTTTCCCCTGTTTTTCCGGCCCTCTGTTCTCTCGTTTTTCCGGCCCTCTGTTAGCTCGTTTTTCTTGCCCTCTGTTCCCTCGTTTTTCTTGCCCTCTGTTCCCTCGTTTTTCTTGACCTCTGTTCCCTCGTTTTTCTTGACCTCTGTTCCCCTGTTTTTCCGACCCTCTGTTCCCCTGTTTTTCCGGCCCTCTTTTCCCCTGTTTTTCCGGCCCTCTGTTCCCTCGTTTTTCCTGCCCTCTGTTCTCTTGTTTTTCCTGCCCTCTGTTCCCTCGTTTTTCTTGCCCTCTGTTCCCTCGTTTTTCTTGCCCTCTGTTCCCCTGTTTTTCCAACCCTCTGTTCCCCTGTTTTTCCCGCCCTCTGTTCCCCTGTTTTTCTGGTCCTCTGTTCCCCTGTTTTTCCGGTCCTCTGTTCCCCTGTTTTTCCGGCCCTCTGTTCCCCTGTTTTTCCGGTCCTCTGTTCCCCTGTTTTTCCGGCCCTCTGTTCTCTCGTTTTTCCGGCCCTCTGTTCTCTCGTTTTTCCAGCCCTCTGTTCTCTCGTTTTTCCGGCCCTCTGTTCCCTCATTTTTCTGCCCTCTGTTCCCTCATTTTTCTGCCCTCTATTCGCTTGTTTTTCTTGCCCTCTGTTCCCTCGTTTTTCCGGCCCTCTTTTCCCCTGTTTTTCTGGCCCTCTGTTCCCTCGTTTTTCCTGCCCTCTGTTCTCTTGTTTTTCCTGCCCTCTGTTCCCTCGTTTTTCTTGCCCTCTGTTCCCTCCTTTTTCTTGCCCTGTGTTCCCCTGTTTTTCCAACCCTCTGTTCCCCTGTTTTTCCCGCCCTCTGTTCCCCTGCTTTTCTGGTCCTCTGTTCCCCTGTTTTTCCGGTCCTCTGTTCCCCTGTTTTTCCGGCCCTCTGTTCCCCTGTTTTTCTGGCCCTCTGTTCCCCTGTTTTTCCGGCCCTCTGTTCTCTAATTTTTCCGGCCCTCTGTTCTCTCGTTTTTCCAGCCCTCTGTTCTCTCATTTTTCCGGCCCTCTGTTCTCTCATTTTTCCTGCCCTCTGTTCCCTCATTTTTCTGCCCTCTGTTCCCTCGTTTTTCTGCCCTCTGTTTTCTTGTTTTTCTTGCCCTCTGTTCCCTCGTTTTTCCTGCCCTCTGTTCCCTCTTTTTTCTTGCCCTCTGTTCTCTCGTTTTTATTGTCCTCTGTTCCCTCGTTTTTCTTGCCCTCTGTTCCCTCGTGGTGATCCATTTTTCGTGCCCTCTGTTTCCCCTTTTTTTCTGCCCTCTGTTCCCCCGTTTTTCCTGCCCTCTGTTCCCCCGTTTTTCCTGCCCTCTGTTCCCCCGTTTTTATTGCCCTCTGTTCCCTCGTTTTTCTGCCCTCTGTTCCCTCATTGTGATCTGTTTTTCTGCCCTCTGTTACCTCGTTTTTCTTGCCCTCTGTTCCCCTGTTTTTCCGGCCCTCTGTTCCCCTGTTTTTCCGGCCCTCTGTTCTCTTGTTTTTCCGGCCCTCTGTTCTCTTGTTTTTCCGGCCCTCTGTTCTCTCGTTTTTCCAGCCCTCTGTTCCCTCGTTTTTCCTGCCCTCTGTTCCCTCTTTTTTCTTGCCCTCTGTTCTCTTGTTTTTCTTGCCCTCTGTTCACTCGTTTTTCTTGCCCTCTTTTCCCTCGTGGTGATCCATTTTTTGTGCCCTCTGTTCCCCCGTTTTTCCTGCCCTTTGTTCCCCCGTTTTTCCTGCCCTCTGTTTCCCCATTTTTCCTGCCCTCTGTTCCCCCGTTTTTATTGCCCTCTGTTCCCTCGTTTTTCTGCCCTCTGTTCCCTCATTGTGATCTGTTTTTCTGCCCTCTGTTCCCTCGTTTTCCTGCCCTCTGTTCTCTCGTTTTTCTTGCCCTATGTTCCCTCATTTTTCCTGTCCTCTGTTCCCTCTTTTTTCTTGCCCTCTGTTCTCTAGTTTTTCTTGCCCTCTGTTCCCTCGTTTTTCTTGCCCTCTGTTGCCTCCTGGTGATCCGTTTTTCGTGCCCTCTGTTCCCCCGTTTTTCCTGCCCTCTGTTCCCCTCTTTTTCCTGCCCTCAGTTCCCCCGTTTTTCCTGCCCTCTGTTCCCCCGTTTTTCCTGCCCTCTGTTCCCCCGTTTTTATTGCCCTCTGTTCCCTCGTTTTTCTGGCCTCTGTTCCCTCGTTGTGATCTGTTTTTCTGCCCTCTGTTACCTCGTTTTTCTGCCCTCTGTTACCTCATTTTTCTGCCCTCTGTTACCTCGTTTTCTGCCCTCTGTTACCTCGTTTTTCTTGCACTCTGTTACCTCATTTTTCATGCACTCTGTTCCCCTGTTTTTCTGGCTCTCTGTTCCCCTGTTTCTCCGGCCCTCTGTTCTCTCGTTTTTCTGCCCTCTGTTCTCTCGTTTTTCTGCCCACTGTTCCCTCGTTTTTTTGCCCTCTGTTCCCTTGTTTTTATGCCCTCTGTTCCCTCGTTTTTATGCCCTCTGTGCCCTCATTGTTATGCCCTCTGTTCCCTCGTTTTTTTGCCTTCTGTTCCCTCGTTGTGATCGTTTTTTCTGGCCTCTGTTCCCTGTGTGTGGTTCTGTGTGTGTGTGTGTGTGGGGGGGGGGCTCTTTGCATGTGGGGGCTCTGTGCGTGTGGGGGGCTCTGTGCGTGTGGGGGGGCTCTGTGCATGTGGGGGGCTCTGTGCGTGTGGGGGGGCTCTCTGTGTGTGTGGGGCTCTGTGTGTGTGTGTGGCTCTGTGTGTGTGTGGGGGGCTCTGTGTGCATGGGTGGCTCTGTGTGTGTGTGTGTGTGGCTCTGTGTGTGTGTGTGTGGGGCTCTGTGTGCGTGTTTGTGGGGCTCTCTGTGTGTGTGTGTGTGGGGCTCTCACTGTGTGTGTGTGGGGCTCTCTCTGTATGTGTGTGGGGCTCTCTCTGTGTATGTGTGGGGGCTCTCGGTGTGTGTGTGGGGGGCTCTCGGTGTGTGTGTGCTCTCTGTGTGTGTGGGGGCTCTGTATGGGGCTCTGTGCGTAGCTTTTTTTGTAGGTGGCTCTATGTGTAGGTGGCTCTGTATGTGTGTGTGGGTAGCTTTGTGTGTGTGGCTCTGTGTGTGGGTGCAAATGCAATAGGTTTCAAAACAAAACCATAAATAAAAGTAATTTCATGAGCAATGGCAATAGCTCTAACTTTAACAATGCCGAGACCATTGCATTGTAAATGCTTGTTTTCTCTCCCTCGCTGCCAGGTAAACTCTGCTGGTGAAGGAAAGAAAAAAACGAAGAATGACGCCTCCAACCAGGGAAAAAACTCCCTGGTTATGGGGGCCGGTAGGTTGGAAATTTGTTATTGAAAAACAAAAAAAAAAGTTAAAGTTTGGTGAACAGCTGTCAAAACCAATAGTGGTACTCCATGAAACTTTGTGTACCTTGCAGGAACCGACATGGATCTACGGTGATCTCTAAGTTTTGTGGACGGTGTACCGTCCGCCAGACTCTAGATCAGCCCCTACATATCTTCAAACCATGCATAATATGCTGAATGTAGTAATGTAGATGGTTTTCAGTACTTCACGCTACATCTGTGTTCTTTACAATGAAGGGCATACAACACCCACTGTGAACAAATCACATCTGCACCCAGCTACAGAAGATACCATATTGTTGTGTACTTGATTTCTCAGGACCAAAGTGGCGGCCCCCATTAAATACGTTTTAGGACCTCAAGCCGGTCTCTGCAGCCTCCAGTCTTCCTGTGCAATAGCTTCCAGGTTGGTCAGTGAGACCCCTGTCTGTTCATGGCCAGACTGGCCAGACGGGCAAGCGGGCAATCCCCTGGGAAGCAGGAGACCCAGGAGGCTGGTTTTGACACTCAGAGGCCGGTTCCGACCTCCAGGAGTGGTGATGCACGTTCTGCGAGCCCGGCGGCAACTTGAAAGAGTCGCTCTGATTCTAGCGCGCATTAGGAGAGGAGTTGGCCTAACTGCTAGGGCGGTCGACCTGGAATTTGGGGAACCGGGTTTGAGTCTTGGCAAGGATGTGCAACACCCTGTGAGTCTGGGCAAATCACTAAGGGGGAGATTTACAAGCCCCGTATGCCATATTTGCGCTGCCGTTGCGTCACTTTTGTGACGCAGCGGCGGCGCAAAGCCAGCGCAATGCTGCGGGGTATTTACAACATGACGCATCTGGGAGATGCGTCACATTGTGAAGCCCTGCGCCACATGTGGGCGTTCCGCCTCAGAAAAGTGGCTGAGGGAAATCTACAAGATTTCACTCAGTCACTTTTACTGCCGTGCTGCGTCAAAACCCTGCGCCTGCTTGAAGCAGGCGTAAGGAATGACGCAGCGTGTTAGGCATAGGGGCACCCTGAGCCTTGCTGGTGCCGTGTCTGCTGGGGGATGCGACACGCATCTGCCCATCCGTGCGCCACAGAGCATTTACAATGCGGCGCATCTGTGGTGGCGCACGGGTGGTTTGGCGTGTCGCAACTGTTCTGGCGCATCCGTGCTGATGAGCAGAGATGCACCAGAAGTTGTAAATCTGCCCCCTAATCTCCTCGTGCCTAACAAAAATGAATTGGTCCTCAGACAACGCAACTGGTGCTCGTGTAAAGCGCTCTGATACCTTCGTGTCAAGTTTGCGCTAAATAAAACTGTAAAATAAAAATACAAATTGCACTTCTACACATGAGGGCTGAATTTATCATTTTTGCGAGGGATGTTTTAGGTACCCAGTTTGGGCCTGTGTCTATTCTCTCCACTGCACGTGCTACCTGCTTGAGTCGGTGGCCCAAGGTACATGCACATTCAGACCTTCTTAAGTCTCTGAAAAGCAGACCTGTTCCTGGTTTCTGGTTCCCAGCTCGCTTGGTCACTTTCATTCTCATCTGAATCCTCTCCCTGAATATTTCTGCAGGGAGTTTGTGGGCAGGTGACTATGACAACTACTCCCTCTGGCGTCCCAGAAAGAATGAATGGGACTCGCCAAGGAGAAGAGGAATCTATCTTTAGAAGTCGGTTAAATATTCTATTTGGAA
Source organism: Lissotriton helveticus (assembly GCF_964261635.1). Classification (NCBI taxonomy): domain Eukaryota; kingdom Metazoa; phylum Chordata; class Amphibia; order Caudata; family Salamandridae; genus Lissotriton; species Lissotriton helveticus. The sequence goes on along the minus strand of NC_136071.1, from coordinate 1,147,161,369 downwards.
GAAAACTCATACCCAGGCTTCGAGCGAAGTCTTTTATCCCACATCTGTATTTTTGGAAATTTGGTGGGTCTCAGGATGAGGTGCAGTTTTTGTCAAGAGGTGTTAATAACAAAATTATGGGTGCAAATATCGTCCTTAAAATGCCAAAGAAATTAACCGAACGTGTTGGCTCCTAAATAACAACTTTTTTAATTATGCAAACTATGAAAGATTGTATGAAACATGTTATACACTAAAGATGACTGTTTACCTAATTGCTTATAACACACTCTTGCACACGGACACATGCACCACACACACACACACATGCACCACACAGACACACACACATGCCGCACACACACACACACATGCACCACACAGACACACACACATGCCGCACAAACACACATGCACCATACACACGCATTCACACACACACACATACACCACACACATAGACACACATGCATGACACAGACACACACACACTGCACACACACATATGCACCAAACACCCACACATGCACCACACACACAGACATGCACCACACACACACACACATGCACCACACAGACACACACATGCCGCACAAACACACATACACCACACATGCATACACACACACATACACCACACACACACACACACACATGCTTGACACAGACACACACGCCGCACACACATGTATGCACCACCCACACCCACAAGCACCACATACACAACTGCACAACACACACACACACATTCACACATTTTCTGGTTCATCATGCCTCCAGATATCTATTTCCTTCAAACCTTTTCCCCAGTCTACGGCCTCTCTGAGAACTGCTCTCACGAGTTCCAGGACTCACTGGGCCCCGATTGATGTGAGCGGAGCCCTTTGCTAAGGGTCAAGTCTTATTCGCACAATCTGCGCCTGCGCTGTGATTGTACTGGTGAGGTTGCACTCGGTGTGACTCATTAAGCAGGAAACTCAAAGGGACATATTTACAAACCTCTTGCGTCACTTTTAATATGGGAAAAAGTGACATACTGGTAGCTAGTAAATGTGCGCCAAAGTGTATAGTGCCTTGAAAAGGCTTGGTGCTCGCTCACTTCTGCAGGACTCACGCGGTGTCGAGTTCCATGGCAACCTTGGGTTCTGGTCACAGGTTTTAGCCCGTTCTGCAGGGATGCCTCAGGGTTCTTGGCCCTCACCCTCAGCAGAGCGATGCAGATCCTTTCCTGAATTGTAGTGCTGGTGTCCCTTCTTCCCTTCTCCGCTCCTTTTCAGCTCTTCTCCTACTGAGCGGCATCTTCCTCTTGCAAAGGTCCCTCATGCGTGGTCGGCCAGCTCTCTGTATGTATACGGCATTGGTACTGCGTGAGCCTAGCCAAAAGGCAGTGGAGTGCTGTCCAGGGTCAAACCAAGGATAACGTCAACAAGTGATGAGATCGATGGATGGTTGTGGACGGTTACTGCATCATGGTGTGGTCTTCCTTAAAGATGTGTGCCTTCAACTTTTTCCTGAATTGGAGCAGGATTGAGGAAGACCTGATCAATCAATCAATTACAGGTTTATTAAGCACGACTTCTCACCCATAAGGGTCTCAAGGCGCTGGGGAGGAGGTGAAGTGCAGCTTCCAGTTCATCAAGGTCTGTCGAAGAGCCAGGTTTTGATCTTTCTCGTGAAGAAGGGGAGTGATGTTGTCTGCCTGAGGTAGAGAGGTAGGGCGTTCCATGCTCTGGTTGCGAGGAAGGAGAAGGAACGGCCTCCTGATCTGGTCTTTCTGGCGCTGGGAACTACGGCGTAGGTGAGCTGGGCTAATCATAGGGTTCTCTGGGGTGCGTGGAAGTTGATTTGACTGTTGAGGTATGCTGGTCCATTGTCGGGGAGGGCTTTGTGTGTATGGGTGAGGATCTTGAAGGTGATCCTAGCCTCGATGGGGAGCCCGTGGAGTGTGCGCAGGTGTTGGGAGATGTGGCAGTGTCGTGGTAGGTTGAGGATCATTCTTGCGGCGGCATTCTGGATGTTTTGTAGCTTACGGGTGAGGTTTTTGTTTATTCTGGCTTAGAGGGCATTGCCGTAGTCGAGTCTGCTGGTGAGGAGTGCGTGGGTGACGTTTTTTCTGTGCTTGAGGGGGATCCATTTGAATGTCTTCCATAGAAGGCGGAGGATGTGGGACGCAGGCCTATTGCGTGACATTTCATTTTTTACACCTCTTTGTTTCCAGTCTCATTGTGGTCTGTCTGTGGTGTGTCAACAGCCATTAAGAATAGTGAGCTGATGCCTGTGTTGATGGAGAATGTGCTGGAGGATGGTGGGTACACGAGGGGACACAAACGAGGGAGGTAGAGCGTAAGACGCAGGAAACCATATCCATGGAGTACAGGTTGCAGGCTTGGGACTGGTAGTATTTTACAGTTCCGTTGTATAGAAGTGATGGCGGGACAAATGGACATTATGTCACGGACTACTGCAGAATGGACATTGCTCATAAATACAACGCCCTATGTTACATGGAAGTGCCGGGGGGGGGGGAGGGAGGGGGAGTTTAATTACCGCAAAGTTATGAACAGGAATTATTAGATAGTAATCATGAGATCAAGGAGAGGGGCACCGATAACGGGGGAAAAAGTAAAAATTGCTATTGTTGTTGGTCAAACTGTAATGGAGGCGTAAAATGTTATGTGACTAACTGAAGAAGACATGTATATATGCTTAAGTGTGCCCTTGATATGACAATAAAAATATAAAAAAAAAAAAAAGAATAGTGAGCTGGTCAACCAGATAGGTAGGAGTGCAGTTAATGATGACTTTGTAAATAATGCTGCTATGCTTTACGATGATGCAGAATGACACGGGAAGAGTGGAGAGACGTACTGCAGCATGTAAGATGCCATTCCGGGATGGCAAGTATTGCTAATACAGACTGTTGGAGGCCATAAGTGGGCATTGGCACCACCCGGATGCAAAAGTGTGAGGGCTGGCCATCAGTTGTGAAGGCGCACTCTGAAAGGAACTGTTTCGATGTCTTCAGTAGAGAGGACTGGTACAGACTGTCTTTATTTTCTTGGCACTGTATTCATTGTGGGTGAGTTTGGTGTCAAGTGACTTTTCATTAATTTGAAATTGGGGTTCCAATACATCAATCCTATTTCTCACATGTTTTCCTTAGCAAAGAGCACGAGGTCTGTTTTGGTTGGTTGGAGCTTCACATAGGTTCTGAACATCCTATTCTGCATGAGGTGTAGGCAGTGTTTGAGGCGTTGGATGTCTGCAGTGGAGCAGACTTTCAAGTATACCTGTAGACTGCTGTCATATTGGTGCATTTTGATGCTGTTATCAGTGAGTATAGCCCCAGGGGGCTCTATGTGGAGGATAAAGGTGACGAGGACAGATGGAACCCTCGTGGGACTCTGCAGGTGATAGGGATCTTCTGGGACCTGTCGGTGAAGCAAGGTCAAGACAGCCTTTCCTGGCAGGCTTAGTAGAATGGACAGGTCACCCCAACTCTGGAGCACAGACAGTGTCACTGTCACAACTGAGTTTCTGGGAGAGAACTCTTGCCACACCAGCTTGATGTTTTTGTCCCACCATTATGCAAAGAGCAAACAGAGTTTGTTTCTTCCAACAGTCAGCCCACATACCAGTTATGGGTAGTTTCTGCCCTTTAGCTAATTCCACTCAGACTGAACCAGCCGTGGTCATGTGTTACCAGGAAGATGACATGGAGCTGGAAGTGGCCTATCAGAAGAATCCCCAAAGAAAGTTAGGCCATCTCACCTAACTACGTGTAACCTGTGTGTGTGTGTGTGATTGGGAGAGTGGCTGTTGTAGCCCTTCCAGTGGACAATGTGGCAGGAAGGGGCAGGGAAAACTCCATAAGCTTCAATGAGCATCTCTGTCCCCTGCAGTTAAACTGCTGTGAGTAGACCAGAGGTTGGCTATAGGTCCAGGTCTATGCCAGATTTCCATGATAACGTAAAGTGTACTTGTAAAGCGCTCATTCAACTGTGGGCATCTTGGCTCTGAATAGCAGATGTTTATTATTACCCAACTCAATGGTACTCCTTTTATCGAGGATAAAAGGCTCATTGAACATGCTGGGATTTGAACCTGTGACCATGAGGTCAAACACAGGCCCTTACAGTGGGCACATTAGTCTACTAAATCACCAGACCCTGCTATGATAAGGAATTATTTAATTTAATTTAGATCCATTTCTTCTCAGTTTATCTATATGGATGTGTCCTAAGGCCAAAAAAAAGATCAGCAAAAATGGAGGGGTAAGGCAAAATGTTTGGGTGAAGACCACTCTAAAGCTGACAAGTCTAACACCTTGGAACACCCCTTCGTAAATCAGCCCAATATTCATAGATGAATCAGACATTGGAAAGTATTAGCACATCATTGGTTTGCTCTGAGCTTCCCCCTGTTTGATGTTTATACCAGAATGCTTGTCACTCTACCTCTAGATTTCATTTTAGGACTGGCTGATAAACAGTATTTGCTGGGATACCAGGCTCACATAATGAAAATAAATAAAAAATACATACATATATGCATACAGAGAGGAGCTTTTGGTTAACCCCTTCATCCATTTTTCAGTTCACATGTTATTCACATTTTCCTTCTACTCACCACAAAATACAGCATAGGACAGTAAGTCAATCCACTTAAGCCATTGGCTATCTTGCATTTTGAGCTAAAGCACAGCAAACGTTTCAAAGTTAAAAGTATCTTTTGTACTGTTCCAATAAGAATCCTATTTTCCTGTGATGTGTTTTAAAACCCAAAAACTTTTCCACACCTACTCTAATTACACCTGACTGCCAGAAAGCACATATGCAATTATTTTAAAATTATGCAGAACAGTTAATGACATTTTTATTGCAAGTTTCTGGCCATCATGTTTAGGTAGTGCCATGATTTCTTTTTTTTATCTTCTCATTTTGTGACTCATGCTTCCAATAAAAAAAGAGTTACTACTCCAGCTTTCCTAAGCCAAAACTATTGGCTTACCCAATGCTTTTTGTACATATGCTTGTGATGCTCAGATCTTTCTATGTGAAGATCAGACCCTCACAGCAGTGACTAGATTGAAAGATGCCTTTCACCTTGTGGTTGCTGCATAACCTTTCGAAGCTAAATGGAATTATTGGCAATATTAATTACTGGACTCCCAATTTCTTCCGGAAATTTTGAGTACCTGTCCACAACCTATCTAATTGGTAAAATACATTTGGGATCACGAATAATGACAATCTTTCCTGCTTTAACCCTATACTTTCAACAGTGAAACCTTATTGTCAGTGTGATTTTCTCATGGTTCTGACAAATTGGGGTTACCATAGGCAGAAACAGTTTGACCTCTTACAATTAGGTTGAAGTAAACTCCTTTTGTAACCCCTGCACTCTGGGGACAAGAGTAAATACTGATTAGGGTCCAGCAGGAGGCAGCTCAACTGTTGTCTCTCTTCTTCCTCTCCTATCCCAACCCACACCTTGGACCTTCTGGGATCCCCTCCCGGTGACACCATCATTCTGAAGGCTATCCGCCTTTTTACGGTGAGTTGTGGCCCATGTCACTGTCTCTGTTGTTAGTGGTGGAAAGATGGGCCCAATGATGAAGCATGCAACTTTACAGTGCGCGAACGCTTTTTTCATTCTAGCCCCTTGCATGCTCATGTCGAGCTCAGCTCGTCATGAGTCACAGTGGAGCTGTGCTCATGAAGAGCTGAGCTCGTCATAACGGCCATGACCCGCCCACGCGTGGCTAATTCCCCGCCTGTGCGGGAGAATTAATGAGTGGGCGGGTCTGTGAGGTACTCAGCTCGTCATGAGCACAGCTCCATTGTGAGTCAGGACCGCGGACCCCCCCACCGCCTCCCCGCACTGTGGGGGAATTGCCCCAGCTGCCAAGGGGTAATGGGATAAACCTGGCTATAGGCACACAAAACATTGGTTTGCCTCAACATCCTGCACCCTGACATTGACTATAAACCACTGAAATATCTTGTGTTTTTGGGAAATTGTGGGACCATGCTTTGTGGTCTTGACTTCCCCTTCTTTCCCCCTAATGATTTTCTCTTTTATCATACAGAATAGCCAGAGCCACTGGAATTATGAGACAAGAGACAGCCAAATTATGCGGCAGGGTTGAGTATTTATGCAGTAAGAAAAGCAAAATTCTGTGGAATAATGCGGCACATTTTATAATAATATTACTTCATTATTTTAAAATTTGGTAACACTATCTGGGCATTGGTTGGACCTCATTAATACCCAAATATAGCAATAAGCAACAGAAAGGTGACCAGTCCAGCTTTGCAAATGACCTTCAACTGTGCGGCGACACTTGTTGCTCCATTTTTAGCAACGTTTGTACAGTTTGAGCTAAAACATTAATTTTTGTGTTAAAATTTACAGATTATGTGGCAGATGATGGATTATGTGGCAAATGCGGCACTTCTACAATTAGGCAAAAATTGCTACGGCTGCACAATCACATAATTCCAGTAGCCCTGTTAATAGCACAAATGGCATCCCTGAGGCTATTGCAAAAGACATTATTAACAATAAAAGGAATAAAAACAACAAGAACAACAATTAACAGCTATTTATACTGAATTCACCACCAACTAGATTATAGCTGGGTTCATAAATAAACGACGCTCCCAGTACAGGAAAGAGATATAAAAAAATAAAAATGAATTCAAGAGAGGACGAAATAAAATGGAAGGATTTAAAAGCAGAAAGGCCGAGGGAGAGGATGCATGCAATGAAAATAAACAAGAAGCATAAAATGAACAAGAGAAGGAAGGGAATCAAAAACAATTGTAAAAAGGAATAACATAAATGTTCTTTAGGATCTTGTATACATACTCATAGACCTAAACACTTCATTAATATGCAGGCTGCATCAACCCTGGACTCATTATAATGGTTTTCCATCCGAAAGAGATGTTAATGGCCATGGAAGTACAAGTGGCATGTATGGGAAGTTTGTGCGGGAGGCCTAGCATGGCTTAAAAGTGCAAAGAGTGCCAACTCCAGCTGAAACCTTGACCTGTCACATCACATGCCTCCACTCAGACCAGATGTGACAGTGAAATTACAGAGCCCCTACAGCGGCGGGCACCTATACCCTGGATCCGGCCGCGGCTGCGCGCTCCCTGGTGACTATCATATCAGGAGGGCGATGGCGGGCATGGGCTCCAGACACCGCCACATTAAAGTTCACTGGGTCAGACAGCGAGAAGGGACAAGCCTACTGACATTTAAACTGATCTACAAAGATACAAAAATCTAAGGCAGGCGTTCGTTGTCTTCTCGGGGCATGAGATATATAATCGGACAAATTCCGCGCGGGCCGCGAGGACAGACTGTTGGGTGGACTTCACAGCTTTACCCAGATAGGACTGAAGTCAGAAAGAATCACTTCACACAGTTCCCTGCAGTGATCTTTGTGCTTTGCTGGCCTCGGCTGGTGGACAGGACCAGGCGAAAGAATTTAAAGGGGCCGCCCGGTGAATGATGTCACAATATTCCTCAAATCCCAAGCAAATATCATCAAACAAAGGAACATTCCAGAATGCCTATTGTTGGTGATTGTTAGAGATGCAGAACTTGTCTAAGAAAACTGCTTTTTATCTTCACTGGTTGGTGCTTTAAAAGAGATCACCACAAGTGCAGGATTATTCCCTAATCTCAGGATACAAGCTTAACCATGATAAGTGTGAGATATTGCCATTGACCAAATTTACTTTCAAAGCAGACTACGCTACCTCAAATTTTGTCTGGAATTCCTCTCACATCAAATATCTCGGCTTACACATCACCCCCTCCATACCCGATACGATTTCCTTACGCTTAAATAAATGCATTCAGAAAATCTCCGATCTCACTGCTCGATGGCACCCTCTCTACCTCTCCTGGTGGGGTCGCCTCGACACGATTAAAATGATGCTCACGCCAATTATCCTTTACACAATATCCAATATTCCTGTACCTATCGCTGCAAAGTTATTTAAAAAGATTAACTCCGTTCTGTCAGCCTTCCTTTGGCACAATAAAAAACCACGAATGTCCATCGCACGACTGATTCGCCCTACTTCTGAGGGCGGGATCAACTTTCCAGATTTCCCCTCATATCAAAAAGCCTTCCTACTCCGGCAAGCATCGTTCTGGCTACAGGATCCTGACGACCCATGCCCCTTGTGGGTCAAGTTGGAATGCCTCTTCCTTTCCCCTTTCTCCTTTGCAGAATATCTCGCTTTTTCTCGTAAACCTTCCTCTGTTTCCACACCCATTCACAGATTTACAACCAAACTCCTTTTGGCTTCCTCCCCTACCCCTCCTAGCTCTATTGCGGATTTTCTCTCCTCCCCTTTATGGCACAACACTCACCTCCTCATTCGCTCTAAACCCTTCTACTGGAAGTCCTGGAGGCAGAAGGGTCTTTTATGGGTTTCGCAATTGTTCTCCCATTCTACATTTCTCACTTTCCCAGACCTTAGAGCAATTTACGCCTTACCTGCTTCTTTTGCTCCTAATTACTCTCGGCTCAAAACGGCGGTAATGACTGTGTACATTTCACTTACGCAGACACAGACATCCTCCATTCCCCCTACTCCTGCTTCGCGCCTACACTCTTTACTTCGCACAACTCCTAAAGCTTCGGCCATTTATAAACACCTTCACATGACAAACACCCCTAGACCCAAATCCACGGTGGAATTACAGTGGGAGCACGACTTTGACATGGTTTGGCCTTTGCTCACCTGGGACAAGTTATGGCTCAAGATACGCAAATCATCCAGAGCGGCGTCTCTCACGCAATCCATGTTCTTTATTTACAATAGATTACTCCTTACCCCCTCTGCCCTTCATAAGAGGTTCCCTTCCACCCAAGATATATGTTGGTCATGCTCCGTTCCATCCGCTACCCTATTCCACATGCTCTTCCTATGTCCCTATGTTCACGCTTTTTGGCTTAAGGTGTGGGCTCAAATCAATGCAATATTTCAAACACACATTCCTTTCTCCCGTGCTCATATTTTTCTAGGCAGCCTTTCACCTTGCTGGGACATATTTCAATTTGATATACGTATTGTGGATCTATTGCTGGCTGTTGCGTTTCAACAGATTACCACTCATTGGAAATCCTCATCTAACCTTTCCTTCCAAGCATGGTGGAATAATGTTTGTCATAATCACAGACTAGACACTACCTTTGTTTCCCCCCCCCAGCTAGCTACGAAGAGAACGGCTCTATGGCTTCCTGTTGTTCTCTACCTGGACAGATGTTCTGCTACCTCCCATTGTCCTTTACCTGCCCAACAAGAAGTTCTCAAACCCCCTTGATTGCCTTATCATTCCCTTATTGTTATATTTCCATATGTACTCATTCTCTCCTTTTAGCATTTTGTCAATCCGATAATCACTTTTATGCCTAGATTTACTTGCGCTTTTTTCTTATTCGTGACTATTTTATATCATTATATTTACTGTATTGCGAATGTATTTTCCCTTATTGTCAACCCTTTTCCCCCTCTTCTCCTCTCTTTTTATTTCTTTTTATGCCTACTTCTCTGCCTAATAAAATCTTTTTGAACTTAAAAAAAAGAGATCACCCATTGAAAAGAAGAACAAATCCTGTTCTCCTTACCTAATTTTTTGTCAGCCATGATATTCGCCAATAAATGTTCCTGGCTGCTCTTTGCTGATGGTGTCTTCTTGAAATTAGAGACCTCTTGTGACGTTAGCATCAGGAAGAAGATGATGCTAAATTTGCAACTTTAAATGTGAAAAGAAGGTTGTGATAATGTAATTACCAGAATCATGGCATTACATATCACGGCCCTGAAATGCTCTTAGGCCATACATATCGAGCAGTATACGCCTAGATGCTGACCATCTGGAATTTCCATACACACTTGTGAATCAGCAGGACACACGCCTCCAGCGACATCTTAAGGATTTTGGGATCCGCATGCAAGAATTTTTTTAGGAGCCCCTGTATGGAACAACTTTGAATTTGATTACTCTTTTTGTGCTAACTGAAGCCCCATGATGCCAAACAATATTGAAGTATATGTTAAAGGCTGAGATAGAGAAACAGCCTGAAGTATGAAAAAGCAAAGGTTCAGTTTCCCAGGGGCTCCTTGGAAGTTGGGGCCCTGGGCAATTGCCCACTTTGCCCGTACCATAACCGCATTTGCATGACTCCCAGTTTTATTTGGAATTGCAGGATTACCTATCTCCATTTGCCCCTCACACCCATGTTTACTGAGATATTAGTGCAGAAATGTTTTATGTCCAAGGCCAGACTGGCCGTACCGGGCATCAGGCATTTCCCCGGGAGACAGGAGCGGCGGGAAGCTGGTTTTGTAAGTGGGGGGTGGTTTTGCAGCAGTGCTGCCATATCAATCCCCAGTAGCAAAATCAGCAGGACTGTCCAGCATAATGACTGACTTCTCACTCTCATTGCAGAGTTCCTTGTATATCCAGCAGTTTTCAAGCAACAATAAAAGTGTGAAGATTGATATCTCTGGTGGTTTATCTTTTTGCTGGAGAGAGATCTGAGTTTTGTCTATTGGTAGCTTTGACTCATCTAATGTAGCACAGTGGGTTAATATGCCAGCTGCAAAGAACGTGTGCCATACAGATCACAGAATTGTATTTAATGTGCATAGTTTGTGGGTTACTGTTTTTGTCACAGAGATCCTTTAGTTACTTGCAAATCATAACTTACAATCGTAATAAATCTAGCACAGTGAGCTATGAACTGCCATGAAAGAGCTCCAAGCAAACTGCATGGTACAGATTCAGAAGTTATGTTTTTTCACTAGTATTTCATTATCCTAAAGTTGATAAAATAAGTTAGTTCAAGTAGGAATACATTCTTATTAGTACATCTTACCACTGTGTTACGTTTTGAATTCTGATTCTGTGCTTCTCCAAAACAAGCACTCTTAAAAAATGTCTACCAGTATGGATGACATGTAAATCCTACAGTTTGTATTCCCTTTTGTCTTATGTAACATTTTATAAACACGGATTTACACATGTATGATTCATTGTCTCTGTATGTGTGAGTGAGGTAAGATGCTCTGACTCCCTACACTGGTATGAGAGGTGCTACAAAAAAAATGAACTACATGGAGAGATGAGGGGCACTGTTGAAGGGTGATATTAAAGGAATCATTGAAAGGCATTTACTGGGCTCTAAACCCTAATACAATTAAATATATAATGAAAATGGGTTGTAGGCAGCACCATTTTTTGCCTGGGTTGCTTTTGCTTCCCAGTTCGGCCCTATTTATGTCACGTCTCCTATACTTTTAAAAGAGGGTAGCTAGTAAACACTAAATAGGCAGCAAAAAGGTACTGGAATGAATTGGTTTAACCAGTTTTAACGACTGGCAATTGTACTGCCAAACATTCCATTCCATTGGTTTAGCCTTTCTGTGCCGTTGCAAATTTTACAAGCAAATTACATATTATTTTCGGCTAACCTCAAAAGAAGTAGCTCAGCTAGAAGTTAGGCCACGTACTGTCTGTAGAGGTACACAACCAACTCCAGAAAAGTCTTGCCATATTGGCTGTAATGGGAGAGGTATTACTTGAGCCCCTGTGACACAGAAAGTCTAGAACTAATATTTTGGTCGCACCCTCTGATTTACAGATAAAAACTTAGAGAGCAAGAGAATGTTTGTTGGAAAGGCTAGAACCATTCTTAACCAACAGCAAGTCTTCTCTCGGCATTCAATTCAATAGTTTTGAGCTCCTCAGTGATTAGAGAACTGGATTAATCACAGGTAAATTAGTTTTGTTCTTACCCCTAAAGAAGCAGGTCAACCTGAACAAGCAACCTAATTCACATTCCAGACTTGTTGATCCTCATTTTTAGGTGCTGTTTGAGTCCACATGGTGCAGCGATCCATGGTTCCCCATGGGGCCTCTCCCCCAACCCCTGCCGCAGACACAACCCAATGCATTTTGGTGGGCTCATATGGGAGCATATTAGCAAGGGCTGGCAATCACATTATCGCTGCTTTAGCATCCGTTTTCGGGTGAAAAGCGGCGATAATTTTATCGCAGTATTAGCAAGGACACGCTAGCGCGTGTTTCCTTGTCTTGGCGCCCGTTTCCTTTACACCATGCATCGCATCGCTAATGAGATGCAAAGTAGGCGTTCCTGACTAAACTGCACGGGTAAACTTCACTTAAGCCAGCTTCGCGATATTTACAACATGCCCCGGACCCGCGAAGCGATATTCAAATTTTGTGCTAGGCACCCCTTTACGCTGGATTCTAACGTCTGGTATTTTCTTGAGTGCACTATGTTTACTATGGGAGGTGGATTCTAGGGTTGAGGCAACAGGGCCCTATCATCAAGCTTATCTCCATTTTTGCTGGATTATCGCTGGTTTTCCAGCGGTGTTGCCCCATATCGCCGGATATCGCTGGAAATTTATCGCCAAAGCACTAAGCGTTGTTGATACAGCGCTAGCCTGGCGATAATTTCCAGCGATAGTAAAATACACGCTAAGTGCGTTCAGCGATAATTATCACTGCAGCTTGCTAATATGCCCCCTAGAGAGTAAAAAATGATAGATGGAAATACTTAAATCAACTGCAAATCTCAGAATTTCTGTTAGTAGCATTATATTCCAGCATTTTTCATCTTGATTGAGCACTCCAGAATATACAGATGGCCAGATATTATCTGCATTTTTTCAGACTTTTTAAAAGGCATGTCCTGTTTGCTACCTTCAGCAGCACCCCTGTTCCTTCTGGGATATCCTTCTGTCACTGTTATTGTTAAGGGTATTTGTAGAGTGCATGGCTACCCGAAAGCGCCCCAGCTCTAGCAGAGATACCGGACAGATCACAACAGCTCAGTAGGTGGGGTTTTGAAAAAAACAGGATTTTACGAGATTACGGAAGATGAAAAGGTTGGGTTCTGAACGTAAATGGAGGGGGAGAGCGTTGCAGAGCTTGGCAGAAATGTAATTGAAAGACCGGCCACCACTTCTCATTCTATTGGTTTTGGGGAGCAAAGCTAGGTAGAGACTGGATGATCGGAGGCATCTGTTTGGACGATAGGGGGGGATGATGGATCGGAGGATGGGGGGCCTTTCTTCCAGAAGGATTTATGAGCAATACATAAAAAGCAAAAAAAAGTAAAAAGCAGCTTGAGTCCAGTGGCGTAGTAAGCAAGGGACCCACGTCTGCAGAGATGCTTTAAGGCATGGGCAAAGTGAGCTCTGGCCCAGGGCCCCAGCCTCTTAGGGCCCCCCTGATAGTTTGAGCTCTGTTCTCCACACAGCCCTGTCCTGATGACCTTAAATCGTTCTTAAACATAGATTGTTTTAAATACCACTTTCTTTTAATTTATTTTTAATACAGGTGATGTGTGGGAGTATTTTGTAGACATTATCCAGAGAAATTTTGTATGTATCTTTTCAACACCATGCAATATCCACTAAAAAGTTCCTTTTAGATCAAAACAGGACCTCACATGCGACAAATGGCAGTGGTTCGCAGAGATTGTTTGCAATAATATCAGTGAGCTGCTGCTATAACACGATATCGAAAACTTAAAAATGTGTAAAGTGCACGTTCATCCGTAGGCATTTTGGTCACTGATTAACAGATGTTTCTTGTTACCCAACTCAATTTATCGAGCTCAGATGGATGAAAGGCTGAGTGGACTCGCCGGGATTTGAACCTGTGACCATGAGGTTGAACACAGGCCCCTGCAGTGGACGCATTAGTCCACTGGGCCACCAGATCCAGCAACACATACTCCACTATCCCTGAGAATGAGAAGGAAACACACTTAAAGGATTCACACTAGTGTGCCTGTGCACTGCCAGTGCCCTGGCCAGAGAGGGCACGAAGAGTCTGCAATTGGATCATACATTCAAAGCTGTTCCGAACAGGGGCCCCTAAAATCCTTAAGATGTCCCTACACCTGTGGATCCACTCATCACATTTAAATGCAAAAAAGTGATGGGTGCATTCATTGAATGAATCTCAACCACTGGTAGCTGGGTACTCACATTTCGGTTGTGCACACTGTGTAATTGTGAAGTGGAAAATGCAGTCAGACCTCAGGTTTCTTTCTTACATCTTGGGAGGGTCAAGATTGCCACCAGGCCTCTAGGAAGTGGACAGACGACAGCATAGGGAAAGTAAAAAATTAAATAATTAAAACCACTTACCTTGTGCTCGCATTGCTGCATCGCTGAGTCGGTGATGCGGCAAGCGCAAGGTAAGTGGTTTTATTTATTTATTTATTTTACTTGACCTATCCCGTCGTCTGTCCACTCCCTCCCCCCCTGCCACACTGCTGTTACCTGTGCAGGCCGCACACGGCATTAATGCATCTCAGCAGCTATTTTGAGCTTCATTAGAAAATCTTTTTTTTTGCAGCACACATAGAAAGAGGAAATAACGAGGAGAAAAAAAATAAAGAATTTTCTCCCCGTTACGTCATCCTCTGGGAGGCGCAGCGATTTGGCGCAATCTGGATTGCGAGAAATCCATGGATGGATGCATGGAAATATGCATGTTCCACCCAGTCTGAAATGTAGAGCAATGCAGCGCAAGTTGCTGCGTTGCGTTAGCTTTTCTTTACAAAGCCAACCAAAGTGGCGCAAATTGCCCCTTGCGTGGCTTCGTAAATACCTACTCGCTGTTTGCGTCATGGATGCGCCACAAACGTGGTGCAATCATGACGCAAAATGTTAGTGAATCTGACCCATAATGTCTACAAATATGGGTGATATGTGATTCATACACCTTATAACTCTCATTATCCTATGTAACATTTCCTGTAAATTCATTTACACACTTGTATGATTTATTGTGCCCCTTTGTGTGATGTAAAGCACTCTGACACCTTACACTGGGATGGGTATCACTGTTAAAGATTTATTTTTATTTTTTAAGTAGTACGTACCATTTAAATCAATATTTGTGTTATTGCTCATACAGACAGATAATCTTGCATTCTTACAGTGCAAACACATCTCTTACAAAGGGAGTTGAACGACGTTAAATACCTGTCTCCAATAGTTTATCCTAAGTACTTGTGAAGTGATAATAAGCTGTGTGCATTTGTTTCATTAGTTTACATAGGCACCTAGGTATTAGGATCTAGATTGCTCCCAGCCAGGATGATACTTGAACAAAAGGAGGGCTGATGGCCCTTTAAATCAGGCCTTTGCCTTTGGCCCAGCTGTATGTTAAAATAAGAAAGCCGCTCACTGCCTCATTTTGTTCCTAACAGAATGCAGACAAAGAGTGCTGCTGAATTATGCCCTGTTTCCCTTGGGTGGCTGGATTCCAGATGTGGGCCAGAAATAGCTGCCGGAACCGGGATCCAGTGGGATTCCCTCAACTTCACAGCACTGTCTGCAAATTCACTGAAACATCATAGTGGCAAGTAAACCAAGCTTCAAAAAGGCATATGAGTACTCAAAAAGGCACTCTATAGAAGAAGTTGAAAACCTCATCATACTGAAACATTATATACGGCATCAGACCAGTGGCGTAGTTAGGCCTTAGGGATGTATGACATTACAACGCATGCTTTTACATCGCATGCTTTTACAACGCGTTTTTTACAACGTATACCATTACAGCGCATAGTGCTTTGGGGCGCTGGATAGTGAATAGTTTAATTTACTATTCCAACTCCAGTCCCCGTGGATAGTAGGGAAGGTGTTGGACAGTAAATTAAACCTATTCCCTATCCTAGAGTGCCCCCCCAGCGCAATGCATTGTAATGGTTTGCGTTGTAAAAGTTGCGCCGTAAAGGCACTGCGTGGTAAAAGTTGCGTTGTAAAGGATGTTTCCCGGCCTTAGACCACCCGGGGCGGCCACTGCGTTTGCCACCCGCAGAGGCCTGAGAGACAAACAGGGGGTGCTGGCGATTCATGCGGCCGCGACAGCCACAGGTAAGTGCTAGGGGAAGGTTTAAGGGGTGCTGCCAAGTCCTGCGGCCGCATCGGCCACTGGTAAGAGAGTGGGAGAGGGGGGCGTCCGCTGCCCTCAAAACTTGTGCCGCCTGGGGCGGTCTGCCCCCATCGCCCCCCTGGCTACGCCATTGCATCAGATAATACAAATGAGAGGGAGAGAACTTACCCAACAAGTTTCTGCTAATAAATGATTGAAGGATTATTACCCTCATTAAGAAAGTGGTGCTAAATAAGGGTTAATATTGCAATGTGGCAATTACATTACCAGATTCGAGATAAACAATATTACATCTAATTTCGCTTTTTCAGCAAATGATTCAGAAGAATGTAATCGTACTTTCCACTAGATTTTCGAATTGATGTAAACAGTTGTTATCACCTCCTTCTTCTGCAGGTGGTGATGGCTAAGGTTGTTCTGTGATATAAATCAGTATTACAACATTTCATAAAAGCTGTAATACTGCTTCGCTGTAAATGAGGCCCTCTAGTTTCCAGCCTGTCGAAGAATGTCAATAACTTCAGAAAACGTATTTAATAATAAGCCATGGGATACTTCTGATGTCACGTCATGAATGATGTCATTTGAGATGTCATCAGTAATGTCATAAATGATGTCATAGAACATGTCATGAGTAAGGTAATATGTGAGGTCCTAAGCAGTTCATGGTGGGGAGCAAGTTACAGTTAGCTCTGCTAATTATAACTTGTGAATTTCTCAGTTTAATTTACTCCAAAACATTAAAATTATCACTGACAAATGCGCCCAGCTATAACGCCACTTTAACCTTTGGGTTTTTTCAGTGAATTTTTAATGTTTAAAATTTCTTTAAAACAGATCTTTTTATCACACTTAACTACGACAGTACTTTAACTGTAGGTTTTTTCACAGAATTTTTTTTGAGTTTAAAAAGCTTTATTAAATGAAATTAAGCAACATAAAACATCAATACATCTGCGAACAATATCAAAGTAACCCTTTATTGGTGTACGTTTTCAATTTGCACTCTTATTATTGGATGCAATTTATTTCTTTTCAGTGAATTTTTAGTTGTTTGTTTTCACATAAAGTAATATTTTATTACCATACACTTAGCCAACCCCCGGCAGTGCAATTTGGGACATGCACAACGGGGTTTGGCCACATGCCACCCTCCGCGAGCCTAATTTATCCCATTATTCACTGGGTGCCACAGGGCCATATATTTTTTAAAGGGGAGGAGGCCCAAGTGGTCCCCGTCTGCGAGTCTTATTATGCCCCAGGGACGCCACCCTCTATGGCCATTTCTAAAAACAAGGGGAGGAGGCCGCGTATCCCTCCTCCACAAACCTTAAAACAGCCCTGGAGACCCCATCCCCCAGGGCAGTGTATTTTTTAAGGGGAGAGGAGCCACACGCCCCTCTCCCTGAGTCGCATGTTGGGCCTGCGAGGGGAGCCCAAAGACCCCCAAGGCCCCAGCTGACTCCCTGCCTGCAGCGGGAACCTGCAATGCTCCTGCATGCAGGAAGCAGCTACTTATGCTGCTCCCTTTGGGCAGGAGCAATATTTTGATCTGTTTCTCTGCCCGCGTCAGTACGGGCAGGGAAACAGGTCAAATATCGGCTTCCATGCGTCAGGAGCATTTTCAAGGCTCCTGCCCACTGGGAGCAGTGTAGGTGGCATATTTACATAGCCCCTTCCCCTTTTTGAGTGCAGCCCTACAGGTGGGCTCCCTGGGTCATAAACACAGTAAAGGTAGTCCAGGCAGCATTTTATTTTTAATCACACAGGAGTCCTACGGTATCTCAGCATTTTTGCCAATTGTTTTTCTTTTTTGGCCCCATAGCGGTCACTGAGTCACCACCATGGGGCCTAGAGGACCACAATATCACCACCTTGCCCCCTTATATATATATATTTTTTTTCTTGTTCAGGGCAGGGGACTAATTCCCCTAATCCTGTAATATCTGTTTCTCATGTTGCTGGAAGATAATCAGAGAAGTCGCTCCCGTTGCAGTCTGACTCTGGAGGGAGCGAGATGGCCCAAGGGAAATAAAGCTCACTGGGCCAATCAGTACGCCCTATTTTTTAAACTGGCACTCCGACCTAACCCTACAATTCTTTTTTAACCTTCATTTCTCAAAAACTACTGAACAGATGAACACCAAATTACAAAAAGCACAATCTGCAGACCTAGATCTAGCTTTCTGCCCTTGTATGCTGAGCTTCACACGCGTAGCACCACCAGGTGTCGCTTTTGTGAATATCATCGTGAACGCTTGCCCCGCGTGCTCTGGTTCAGCCCAGCCTTTGATGGGGTCCATCGCGCTTTGAGGTACTTGGACTTGTAAAGACAGTAGAGCCTCAATATCAATATATATAAATCATCACGGTGTCACACACATTGAATTACATGACTTGAATCAATCGGTGTGCAGAATTATTATTTTTTTTTTTTACAACTGAGTTTTAAATATATATATATATATATAAAATATATATATATATAGATATATATATATATATATAGATAGATAGATAGATAGATAGATAGATAGATAGATAGATAGATAGATAGATAGATAGATAGATAATGTCACAGTTGTAGGCAGGTCTTGTAATGCTAGGTTTTGTGTGATATTTTGATGCTTTATTCATCTGTGTTGCTTACATTATTTGGTTTCCTTTTACTGGACATAAATCTATGTGTCTCAAAGTATTATTAAACTGTCTGGATTCATCTATATCTATTTTAATTACTTTATCTGTTTTTAATTCCAGCGGTGGTTCCTCCATATGAGTGGAGGAGCAACACCCACCCACTCTGCTGTAGAAAGAGTGAAAAATAAAATGGTAATAAATTATTTTATTACCATTTTTTTTTTTTACTCTCTGCCAATCGGAATGTGGGGTGCGGCGAATGTGTCATTGCTTCTGATTGACAGCAATGAGGAGTGGCCCCTTCAGTTTGAAGTGCGCATGACAGTTTGGCAAGCTATATTACTACCGAAAGCCCGACATGTGCAATTCAAACCTCTCCAATGCTGGAGAGCAGGCACATGCCTCCAGTGCCTTTTGGAGCACTGAGGCAACCTGCTCCATCCAATCCAAACGCTTTACTCATGGTGCTTAACAGCATGAGAGCAGCGTCTGGATTGGAGATGGTAGTTGGTTGCTGGACCTCGCACTCGGAGGTGTATGGAGCCAGGGATCGGAGAAGATTGAGGACCTGCAGCAGGAAATGTAATACTTATTTTTTCTTTATTTTATGTTTATATATAATGTATGCTTGTGTCCCCCCACCATTTTTTGTATGCCACCAACATTCACTGATTTATGCACATGTATTTTTTCAGTTGAAAACGGGTAGCCACACATCACATTTTTCCACATTTATTCGGACAGAAATTGCACACTTCCCATAAGCTCAGCTTTCACTGGTATATGTTTGATGTGTTACTTGGAGACCAGCAGGCTCTCAGTCACAAAAGATTAAAATATCCTTTGTGTGGTGATGAGTGCTACACACATTTTCACATTGTAGTTAAGATCATACTGTTTCAAATGTCCTACTTAAAAAATAAACATTGAGCTTGCACACACATGCAAACACATGTAAATAGTGGGTGACTTTACCCACCAAGCTATCTTCAAGTCACTGGAACCTTTGACATGCACTTTTCACACAGATTGTAGCAGAAGAGACTCAACCTCCTGAGCTATCTCTCTGGTACTGAATCCAGTTACATCATTAACAAGTTGGGCACTGTTTCTATGGCAAGCTCAAGAGGGCTTGAAAGGTGCGTCCTGAAGACACAAAGTCATTTGGTTTTCTCAACCATGTTTTGGGCATTAAGAGACTGTGAAAACGTTAAGGAGATCAGATCTGTGTTTTTCCATATATTACTGATGTTAAATGTAAATGCAGGAAAGGAAACATATTGTATTCCATTTGGAATAGTATTTTTCTACCCGACCCATGTACAAATACTGAATTGCAAGCGGTTGCAGCATGACCTGACTAATTAATATTGATTGGGCAGGTCACAATTTGCAGCCTCATGTGATTGGCCACAATCACAGGGATGGCGGCCTCCATAGGTCGGTAGACCACCATGTTCCGTGGTCCACTGTCTACACTCCTTGAATCTTTTTGCAAGATTCGCCGAGGGCACTCTCTGATTTCCAAGTCACTTACCACCCCAACTTGGGAGACAGTAACTTTTCAATGTTTTGCAACAGGATTACAGGGTCTGTAAAACAGGATTCATAAAAGGAATAAGGGTGACCTGTTAAAACGCCAAAAGAATTTCCAGACACTAAAACTTTGAGAGTTTCCAAGAAATGTTTTTTTTATAGATTTGCAATTTTTAGGGCCTGGTGATAATAGAAAGTTTCATGTGTAAAAAAGAAAGAACCGGTGTGCCTGTGAGTTAATATGCTCAAAGATAACCCAGGTTGATAATGCGCTTCCTGCTGATGTTTGAGCAGTGGCGGCAAGCACAGATCGGGGGTGGCAGTGCGGGGGGCTGGGTGTGTAGAAAAATAAAAATAAACTTACCTCACCACCGCATCTATCCTCTGTCGTCTCTCCGTGCCCGGAACGGAGGCAGTGAATTGCAAAGGCTCCCCTAGCAATCACAACGCTGCTGATAGCAGTGCCGTGATTGGTTTGAGTGCCGTGGTTCGGCGCTCAGACGGGGACTATGGGTCTGTGCATGTTCTCTACCCAGGCTGTAATAAAGCCTGGTGGAGAACATGACAAGTGCGCATGAATGTGTGGCCGGCCCAAGGCTGCCCGCCAAACTGCCATGCGCACTTACAGAGTGCCCACCACGCCTCACCCTGCTCCTCGGTGAGAAAAACAGCACTGCCCCTCCCCACAAAACTGCCTAAGCAGGGAAACACAGCGGGCCTCATTTATGAGAAGTGACGCATCTCTGCGTGAAAACAGCGATGCGTCACTTCTCAGGGCGCCCTCCTTGTGACATGATGGATACGTCATATTTACTGTATGACGCATCATGTCGCAAGGAGTTACTGATACGTCAGTATTTCTGACGTATCTGTAGGCGTAAAAGTGACACATTGCTGGAGTGTGTCACAAAAGTGACGTAACTCCAGCAATGTGTCCTTTCACATGGGGCAAGCCCCATGTGAAATGGCCTGTGTCAGTCTTGCGCCTGCTGTGAGGCTGGCGTAAGATATTGACGCATTTGCACTCCAGAAGTGGGGCACTTTTACAAGGCATACTTATGTGGGAACGCCCACCCTGCTTACATTATACCTGACGCAGGTATAATGTAGCGCAGGGGTTTACAAAGTGATTCATGTGCTTAGATGTGTCACTTTGTAAATAGGACGCAACAGGGGGCATGTTTTATAACGCCAATGCGTCACAAAAAGTGACGCAACGTAAGCGCAAAACTGTTGCAAGGCCTCATAAATATGGCCCTGAGTTCTTATCATTTTATTTTTATTGTTTTTACACTGTTGAAAAGCAGTGGGGTGACGCTCCTCGCCTTAGCCGAGGCGCCAGGATGCCTGACAGGTGACAGTGCGCTCCACAAATGCAATAAATAAATAAACAACAACTGCTGATTGTGAGTGCAACATCAAAGCTGCTGGGTTGGATTCCAACAGCTCCTGTTCAGTCTTTCACCCTGCCAAAATCGATAAAAAGCATAGCACTGACTTGGGATAGTTAATGACAGTGCTTCTATGCGCAAGACAGTGTCGTTAAGCGCTATATTAGTGGTTTAAGGTAACAACACACACTCAGAGGTTCATCCAATTTACCCTAGTTCATTATGCAGCTGTGGGAAGGAGTGCATTTTCTGAGAGTTCTTCTGAAAAAAAATATATATATAAAAAGAAAAGTAATTTTCTCACCTAATTTGCTTGCAGAGTCGATAATGAAGTGTTGTTGGTTGCCTCACCAGCGCACAGAATCGTGATCCTTAATATAGCGTCTGTGCATATTTAGAGACGAGCATCTTTCCCCCGCTGACGAAATGCATTTTCATGGACTTTTAATTTCTTTGCTCAAGAAAAAACTGAGATTATAATGAGTGTTTTATTTTAACCCCCTGGAGTCGGCTCACGTTGTCACTGAATATCACTGGAGTGCAAAGGAATTTTGTGAGACAGCCGAGCTCCACATGCTTCTAAGATTTTACTTTTCAATATAAAATATAACTATTTTGTTCTGTTTTTAGGTCGGAGCTTCCCAGACAGCTCAGCGGTCTGGTTTGCTAGTGACTTCTTGTGGGCATTTGGAAAGCTTCCCTGGGAATTGATGACCATTGGCTTTGTGGTTTGTAACGCACATTTGCTTGCTTTCTAATTGCTGCCTTTATTTGAAAGAAGCGTGGCTCAATGGTTAGAGCGGCAGACCCTGATGCAGAGATCTGGCCCGGGACCTGGGTTCAATTCCCACCTTGGCGGTTCTTGTACTCAATTTCCCCAGACCTGATAATTCTCGCCTTGGTGCCTCATCTAATCATGGGTCCCACTCTGTGACTCTGGGCAATAGCTTGCTTAATCTCCACAACGGCCCCAAAAGCGCTTGGATGCCTGGCTTCACCTTGGGGGTGCACAGGAGTGGACATGACATTTCACAGGAAAGCCAGTATGGGTTCCACAGCTGTATGAATACAGCGCTACGAGACCTCTGGGTAGAAGTGCGCTATATAAATACAAACACATTTACATTTGCTGTAGGCTGTCCTGCTTGAAGTCCTCCGCTGGTAGAGCAACACTTGTTTACTGTTTACTGTATACTTCTGGGTGCTCATTTTTTTGTAAAGAGGCCTCTAAATGGTGTTCCTATCTTGTTTCATTTGCTGTACATTTAAAGACAGAGGTCAAATGCCAATCTCTGTCTTCCAGGGAGCCTGGTGTTTACTTTTCTTTTTCTGACTTGAAATTGAGAGAATTTATGTGACAATCTTGCTGTAAAACGGAAAGGCTTTTTTTCTAGAACACAACAAAATATATCAGAATTCTGAAAGTCTACTTTTTGTATTTGTGAAAGGGGTGGAAACAAATATTTGAATATGATCAAAACGGATGTATGACGGTACGACGCGTACCATCACAACGCATCCCGTTACACCGCGTCCCTTACAACGCAAGTCGTTACCACGACTTGCGTTGGGGGCGCGGATTTCGAATAGTATATTTTACTATTCTAACACCAGTCCCCGTGGACACTAGGGAAGGTGTTGGGATAGTAAATTTACTATTTTTAATCCTTTAGCGCCCTCCAGCGCAAGTCGTGGTAACGACTTGCGTTGTAAGGGACGCGTTGTAAAGGCCACGCGGAGTAAAATCCGCGTGGTAAAGGATGTTTCCCGATCAAAACACATCAGTACCCTAGGTGATGACAATTCCTTACATTATTGTTTTTGTGCAGTAAAACTGCATGTCAGCGTAATTGTAGTGGTCATTTCAATTGAAAATGTGTTGTCTGTAATGAAAGTGCGATATCATAACATTCATACCGCACACTACCCTACTTACTCTACACCATTCCATTCTACAACACTTTACTCCACTCCATGCCCCTCCACTCTTCGTTACACCACTCCATTCTACCACATGCCACTCTAATTATGATATGTCACTTCATGCCCCAACACTCCACTCCCCTCCACTGTATGCCTTTCCATTCTATGCCACTCTATACGAAGCCCCTCCGCTGTACACCCCTCCACTTCACACCCCTTACCCCATTCCACTCTAATATACCCCAATGTATTCAACCTACTTCAATTTACCCCAATCTACCTTACTCAACCCCAATCTACCCCACTCCAATATACCGTACTTTAATCTACCCAACTGCACTGTAATCTACCCCACTCCACACGAATCGCCAATCCACTACAATCTACCCCACTCAATACCAATCAACCCCACTCCAATTAACCCACTCCAATCTACTCCGCTCTACTCTACCCGACTCTACTATAATCTACCCCGCTCCACTCCGATCTCCACTCCAATCTACCACACTCCACTCAACCCCAATCTACCCCACTCCAATCTACTCTACTCCACTCTACCCAACTCGACTCTAATCTACCCCACTCCACTCCACTCCACTCCACCCATCTTGACTCTAAACTACCCCGCTCCACTCCAATTTCCACTCAAATCTACCCCACTCCACTCAACTCCAATCTACACCAGCCCAAAATACCACAATCTACCCCATTCCACTCCAATCTACCCCACTCCATTCTAATCTACCCCACTGGAAACCACTCAATCTGTACCGAATGTAAAGTGACATTCTGATATTGTATAACATATAAATATAATAATATTAAATAAAAGATGATCATAGAATGATGCTGATATTAATAATACTTATAATAGCACCACTATATTAGTAGTAGTAAAACAATGGTAAATAATATCAACAATAAAAAACAACAATAATAATAACAACAATAATAATATTAATGCTATTGTTGTTGTTAGTATAGTTGTGTTTGGTGTTTTCAAAGTTTCATGCAGAAGTGCTCTTTCAATGAGCAGAGGATGCTTGCAGGAGTGTGGGTTTTGTGGTTTCTAATGAGCTATTTTGGGTTTCCCGGTTGAATGCTTGTGTGTTCGAGGCAGAGGGATGTGAAAGTGCATTGGGTTAACTGGAAGCCAGTGAATTAGGTTCAGTGTCAGACAACTGCATGGTGCACTGCAAGCTGCAGGACTTGCAGTTTTCTGGTCATTTGGGGTGACCAGCGGATCGTGCACTTGATGTCTTCAAATAAAGACCTTTAGAGCATTGTCCCTGCTACTACTAGGCGGACTCAAGAGGGGCAAAATTGATGGTTGTGTGTGGGGGGGAGATATAGTGGTGGGGTGTACTGACGATTAGTCTGGTCTGAGTGTCCCCATGGGGTGCGGGATGGCATTTCAGAGGGTGTGACAAAGAGGGAAGATATGCATAGTTGTAATCTGACAAAGAGGGAAGATATGCATAATTGGAATCTGGCGAGAATAGGTGCAGGGGATGCAAACATTAATCAAACATTTCCTAGGGGTGAGGGGCATAGAGAAGGTTGGGAACCCCTGGTCTAGGGTGACATCTGCTCTTTTCACATCAGTGCAGGGTGTCATTGACTGAATTGTAATGAGAGTGGAGACCAGATAGTTGGGTGGCCTGTGGGGAATTTAGAGCTGAAGAAGAGATGCTCTGTTTTGAGGCCTTTGAGTTTCAGGAACCTTGTGGCCACCCATAACTCAGCAGGGAGGTGGCTGACTTCAAGGGCCTGTGTTTGCACGGTATTGTTTTTGCACCTTGATGATGCATGGGGTGAGGTTGTTTCTTAGGTGAGTGGGAGGGGTATGTGAGCTTGTGGTTAGAGGTGTCTTAAGGAGAGTTGAATATAGATATTGAGGAAAGTACACAAGTGGTTGGGCTAATGTTTGTGGGTTTCCTCACGCAGTGGGATGCATTACTACATCAATGAAAAAAAGATATATATATATATATATATATATACACAAATGCATATATATGTACATATATACACATATATATATATACAAATATATATTATATATATATGTATTTATATATATATATATATTCACTGGAAAAATACAAAGGTTAATTGGAGGTTATAGTTAGGTGAAAATGCAAATTAAAACATAATGTTTTAATGTAACAAAAACACAGAAATATTCCTGCAAGAAATTGACTTTAAAATCACTGCTGTTGATGCAATAGCAGTTACATTTGTAAAATTCATTATTTGACAGTACCCAAATTTGAATATAAGCATCTCTTGTTTAAACCAATCCGTATAAGTAAGTAATGACTAATCCACGGAATTCCACCCACAGATTCATCACAGTCCACGCATTATTGGGACTGCGAAACACTGGACTGTTGGCAGCAATCACCAGAAAATGTCTACATAGTTTAACGTGACTTAACATTTAGAAATGCTTGCTGTATTTGGAAGCAGGAGCCTTGTGTATTATTTTAACACTCAGGGGCAAGTCACAGAGAGAGAGAAAGAGAGAGAGGTGGCATTTTATTTTCAGCATGACTTGATATCATGCCCACATTAGAGATGGTGATTTTTTTCTAGGATCTCCTTCAGCTATGTAGCACCTCTGTGCAAGTCACACATGCAGGGACCCAGGCTTTGTGTAAACAGCCCCGTGGCATATTTACCAGGTATGCATGCTTGCTCTCTTCATCTGGGAAAAAGCAAACCCCTAGGGATTCCTAAAAATAAGGTATGCATCCATGATCATTCTCTGTGATTCTTTCTAGCACATTCGGTGCACTTGAATCTGTTTTTTGGTTTGCCTTGTCACTCTTGGTGCCTGCTTTCTTTCTCAAGCTCATCTTCTGCCTCCATTGATTTACACTGACAATCAATCGTGTTCTTGCTCTCTTTTGTCATTTAAGGCCCTTATCACGAGGTCCTGGAAAACAGGAGTTGCCGACCTCCATGGAATTACAATATCTGGGGGAAGATTTCCGAACATTTTGCACTTGGTTAGTGTCACAAAAGTGATGTTAACCAGCACAAAATCATTTTTTACCAATTTACTTTCCAGCTTAAACTTGTTTTGCATTGGAAAGTACCCTACAAGTAACGTAAAGCAGCGCGAAGAATGGCTTTGCATTACTTAGCACCAAGGGGGCGTTACATGGGTGGTACATGGGCGTTCCCATGCAACTACCCCTTGCCAACCATTTTTACAAACAATTGTAGTCAGGGTTTAATGCCAAAAGTTAACGCCATCTGAAAGGAGGCATTTGTAGGAGAAGTGTTGTCCTTTCTTTTCATACTTTGCATGCATTCTGCACTGTGCACCACACATACAAAGTGGGAAAAGTGTTTTAACTTGTCTAGGCATAGTATTTTGTACAGGAAGGGCACCCTTCCTGTGCAAAACCTATGCCAAACTCAGGCATGCACCTTAGCGCTAGCACAGGACAGCTGAAATCAGCACGGGCGCTAGGGAGAGGGGAGTAGAGAGCCATATTTCTGTAGCTATGGTACCCTCCTGCTCCCTCATTGTCACGCAGCGCAGGCCAGCTTTTTTGGCTGCTGTGCTGCGTTGTGTGACTTCTTGGAAAATCTGCCTACTAGTGTGACATTATATGAAGAAGCCTGTTGCGCCTCCATGTGAAATACCAGGTGAAAATAAAATTAACCAGGAGAATCAGGACCGGAAACAATAATTGCACCTGTATTTCCTCATTTTTGGGGGAACCCTCAGGATCCTACACATAGTACCCTGTAACTCCACCCTTGGAACTATGGAGCAATGCAAATTGCCCAGGATAGTGCAGTTAAGATTAAAGTCTGGATTAGAGCCCAGGCTGACAGATTACATGCTTTGCACACTGGTGCATTTCAGCAACGAGATTTGGACCTACTGAATCAAAATGTCATTTTGTACAAGTTGGAAACTAAAAAATTGTTTTTTGCACTTGGTAGGCCAGGCAGAAGTTAGTCCCAGTTCTCAAGGTTTTATTGCATACAAGATATCCAATCAGAAGACTGCATGTCCTCCTATATTTGTCATGGTACGCAGTGGCGGCTGGCTTCTACAGGGAAAAATAGAATAACAATTTATAAAAACTTGCCAGAACGCGACATCCTCTTCTCACTATCGTAACTGGATGCAGCAACTCCCTTGACCAATCATGACGTTGCTCTCATGCAGCATAAGAGTAGTGCCCTGATTGGAGTGAGCAGCCTCCCTCTGCGCTCCACGGCGCTCTGGAGGCTTTTGATTTCCCTTACCCAGCTGTCGTTAGACAGCTGGGTTGAGAGGTTTAAAGTGCGCATATGTGGCTGGCCGTTGAAAGACGACTGGCCAAAAAAGACATGCACACTTTAGACAAGTGCATTAGACATCCCACCTTCCACCCTGCTGCTGTCACTTAGCAGCGGCCCTACCCCCGTTCAGACGCTCAGCTCGGGACAGGGATGAAAAATAAAAAGGTAAATACATTACCATTTTAGTTTTTAGGTTGTTGGCGGGATTTTAAGTGGGGCGACACTCCTCCACTCCAATGGAGGAGCTGGCCCTGATGGTACGATAATACTGTCTGATAGGGTTTGAGGATGTCAGAGTGGAACTGTACAACAAAATCTGGTCTGTGATATGATCATGTTCCTTTTGCTAGGTTAATGAATATTTTCTCTTTTCATTTAACATCTGTGGTATTGATAGATATAGGGCCATATGTAGGTAAATACTACTTACCGATTCTAAAATACCGAATTTTACCGATTCGGTATTTTAGAATCGGTAAATGGTATGTAGGTATTCATTCTGTAATTTTTACCGAATCTGTAAAATTCGGTAAATACTGATTCGGTATTTACCGAATCGGTATGCCCCATTCATTCCTATAGTCCTGGAGGCCCATAGGAATGAATGCGAATTACCGATTCCGTAAATACCGAATTGGTAAGAGGGGTAAGACTTACAAGGGTGGCAGGGTGTCACAATGATACCCTGTTGCACCCCTGAATAGTGCATGGGTGCACATGTGGCACACATACATGCCCTAAAGGCATGTATGTCTGCCACATGGCACTGTTAAATAAGCATAAAATTGCTTTTTTAACGGTTTTCGTTATTTACCACCAACTTGTAGTTGGTGGTAAATAACGAATCCTTAAATGTGAAAAGCACTCACTTGAGTGCTTCCTACATTAAGGATTCGGTAATTTACCGAGTCGGTATTTAAGAATTCGGTAATTTACCGATTCCTTAAATTAGCGATTCGGTAAATTACCGAATACTTAAATTAGGCCCCTACATCTCAAATGCCTAATACCGGGCGGTAATGGCCGAAATTCAGTAATTTCGTCCGTTAACAACCGGTATTGGGCTACCTACATCGGGCCCCACAATCTTTTAGGATGGCCAGCTCCAAGCCAATTTAAGGGTGTCTGTATGGTGAGCAGTACAGTGCTACTTATGTGTGCTTCACTGCACCCCAAAGGGTCTCTTGGAGCTATTCGTCGAAAATAGAGATGTCGTAATTCATGTAGTTTCATGTAGCCTAATCATACTGAATTACCTAATAAATCTGCACGATTTAGCAAGAAGAGTAATTCTGTGTTTGGCTCTATTTCATAAGGGACGTACGGATGCATTTTGCTCTAATAAATAGCGCTAAATGAAATAGAAGAGGAATAACGAGTGGGAGCGGCCACTCGTGCTTGCTAAATGGGCTCTTACGGTTGGATTGTTCCCCCCAAATTACTCTTAAATATGCAAGCAGAAGTAATCACGTAATAATTGGTGATTCTGCGTCAAAGAGTAATGCAGAATTACCAAAATTACACCGATTACTCTGGCAAAAATGAAATTCTGCCCAAGCCTGGTAGAAAACCTATGTTTTTTGTCAACTACCTCAATGGTAGACTTTTTAGTGACTTGTGAACAATAAACTAGGGGGTAGATGTATCAAGCCTTTTGCGATTCGCAAAGGCCGAAATTCGCACTTTTTGAAATGTATCAAAAAATCTCAAAATAAGGAATCGCAAAAATTTGCGATTCCTAATTTTGCTTAAGCATTTAAGGAATCGCAAATTTTGCGATTCCTTAAATGCGATGTATGTGGGTTTTAGAAATTGCGAATTTGTGTTAAGAAATCGCAAATTACCACCAACTTTTAGTTGGTGGTAATTTGCGATTTCATTTAAAAAAGTACTATTTGGCATTTGTGAAGGTGGCATGTGACGCACATACAAGCCCATAGGTGCTGGGAGGTTATCTAAACTATACAACAAAAATGCACATTTTACTGCACATTCTCAGACACTGTTATTTTCATCTGTTTCAGTTAGAAATGCAATTTTTTGTGAAGTCGCAAACTACATCGCAAATTATGTAGCAAATGCGTTAAATGCGTATGTATGGTGTGGAAGTCACAGAATCACTCACATTTACTTGCCTTCACCATTGTCCTTATTTCAGCAACAAGTTATGCAAGAAAGATACATAAAACCCAAATATTTTAATTCCAATCAGTTCCCATTGTTACTTTGAAGAAAATAACTTTTCCAAAATAGGTACCCCAAAACAAACATGTTATATTGTTTCAGATGTCACCACACCTCTCAATGGTAATATTAGTCTGTTTGTATGTGTGTGTGTGTGTGTGTATATATACACGTCTTCACCGAAAATACAAAATATAACATGACAAAGTGACATTAGTGACATTATAGTTAAGTGAAAAGTCAGTTTTAATGTAACGTTTTGAAAAATACTGAAATTCATCAGTTATAGTTAACTGAAGCAACTGTAACTTGCACCTCACACCCATTTAAGGGTCACTAGTAATGAGACCCAGGGTCCTTCCTGATGTCTTCCTCTCAGAGTGTCTGTTATACCTCTCACAGACACTATTTATTTCTTTCCTCTGCCTCTGCCTTCTTCACTGCTCTCAGGCCCCCTCCTTGTTGCTTGTGCCCCACCCGTATCTTTTTTATTTGTTTTGCACTCACCCTACTATGCAGAAGACTAGACAACCAAAGTTGGCTACCCATCACATCTGTAGACTATGCTAGTGTAATAACTTATTACAACTGAGTAGTAGAGCAGTAAGGCCTAATGCCAGCACTAGCAAGCAGCATGAAAATCTGCCGACTCAGCAGAACAGTAGCTGCCAATTAAAGTGGTAATTAAGCCACGGTTAGCTCCTCATATTTCGTGACAATTCAGTCATTAGCTGATAAAGAGACATTCATGGCTCTTGCCCTGTTCAGTGCACTGCTGGAGTTCAGTAAGTGGGAGCAGTGCTTCTAAATGACTGAAACAGATGTGAAGGTGTCTTACTCCAGTAGATGTTTGCTATAATTGTAACGTGCGCTCACTCAGGGGTCTCAGCTGTGACCTCTAGCTTGCTCCCTGCTACTCCTGGCACTACCTTTCCGGCCTCTGGCCTCTGAGGGGGCAAAATCTTTGCCTCCTCTGGGGCCAGGGGTGTCAAAGGAAGAGCCAGGAGAAACAAGGAGCAAGTTAGAGGTCACAGCTGCAACCCCTGACTACTCCCAAACAGGGTGCGACCGGTGCGGCCGCACTGGGGGCTGGCCTGTGGAGGGGCGCTGACCTCAGGTGGGGGCGCTGTGTTTAGCAATAATTTTTTATTGGAGAGATGAGGGGCACTTTTGCCCGGTGGAAGTTAAATTATTGCAGGAGCTATCCTGTGGTGTGGTGCCAAAAATGATTGTCGCACTGGGCGCCACCAGCGCTAAAGCCGGCCGCTCCCGAATGACGTCCAAATTGCACTGTGTTTTATTGCATTGTTCTGTGCAGTGTCTTTGATTGAGGGTCTGCGTGCAAGATGTACCTAACCGTGATGTGTTGATTTGCACAACAGACCTCACAATTATGACCTTGGAAAGATATCCTAGCACTGAGAAGTAACGCGCTTCGTTCAGGCGCATGCCGGGAGTCTTCCTGTCTAGGTGTGGCTGAAGAAGGACAATCGAATATACGACTCCATGCATGCCGTGAGGGCAACGGCCATCATCCAGCCCCCAGGAGCTCATCCTGTGGCTCTCACCACAGGATGAGCTAACCGGCAGCAGCGGGAGAACTACAACTCCCAGCTGCCCCGGATAGCCAGTGACGCCGGAGACGCGCCCGGAGGCGCTTGAAAACAGCGGAGCGCCGAAGTGCTCAGGGGGACACACAGCCACACACCCACCTGGCTGCACAGCACGCCATGAGGGCAACGGCCATCATCCAGCCCCCAGGACCGCCGTGAGGGAAACGGTTTTCACCGCAGGACGAGCTAACCGGCAGCAGCGGGAGAACTACAACTCCCAGCTGCCCCGGATAGCCAGTGACGCCGGAGATGCGCCCGGAGGCGCTTGAAAACAGCGGAGCGCCGAAGCGCTCAGGGGGACACACAGCCACACACCCACCTGGCTGCACAGCACGCCGTGAGGGCAACGGCCATCATCCAGCCCCCAGGACCGCCGTGAGGGAAACGGCTCTCACCGCAGGGCAAGCTAACCGGCAGCAGTGGGAGAACTACAGCTCCCAGCTGCCCCGGATAGCCAGTGACGCCGGAGACGTGCCCGGAGGCGCTTGAAAACAGCGGAACGCCTCTCGCCTCGCGAGTCGCGCGCGGGAGCGGCCGGGAGAAACCCAGGACAAGGGCGGGCCGTCTGTTGCCGTCCGGGTCAGGAAGAGGCAGGCAGGGCCCCATCTCTGACATCTACAGCTACAAATGGGTAAGAGAAAGAAAACACTGACCATGGAGGAGGGTGAGAAAAATGCTAAAGTACCAAGACACTCTAACTCTATAATGACATACCTCTCTTCTGCTGTGGGGGCCTTAACCAAGGACATTGCTAACCCTGAGCATGAACTGGGCCTGTCATCTTCCTCCCCCCCTAACATTGTACAATCCCAACCCCTGGAGGTCGATGCTTTAGGCTCAACTAACTCACCCACTTTACCCTTGGAACCTGTTGTGACTATAGCTAATCCCCCCCTTCCCGGCCAAACGAGCAAGGATATCGCCCCTGCCTTGCCTATGAACCCCACAAGACTGAACCCCCAGACGGGACCTCATCCAGCTAGGCGGAAGAAGGGGAAAAGCGTCAATACGACCTCTAGTGAACAAGCGGACCTCTTAGGTGATAAACTCGAGGAACTCTTTGTGGCCAGGATCGAACCTCTACTTGTAAGAATTGCTAAAGACATTGTGGACACTTTAAACATCTGTCTGGAAGGCCTTTTAAAAAAATGCTCCCTCATAGATAGACTTGTTAACTCCTTACCCCTCATCATTGCTCCACTTAGTAAGGGCCTGATTGGGGATGGTGCAGGGAGTCTGGAGTTACCGGGCAACACGATAACTACACATCCGCCAAATACGGTGGTGAATGAGGGTGCTAGTCCTCAGGTGTTTATACCTGCCCCCCCCCCGTTCAATGGCCTGTGCTTCTATCATGGCGGACCAGATATCTTCCCTGCCTCAGACGAGCTCATCTGCCCAAAGGAAGGCTACCCCAAGCATATACAAACTCAATCTACCTCCAGAGGCGTCCCCATTGGTAGCAGTGTTTATTGGGGTCCCACCACTTATGGAGGGGGAGAGGGAATCCACCCGGGACCTTATGGTTAAGGCGAACAGATGGTGCTCAGAGAAATGTTGCGGGGAAAACATTGCAGACATGATTATCCATGCAAGGAGGGTGGGTTGGATCGGTAAACAACCGAAAACCACGCAAGGGGATTGTGTTGTAGTAAACTTTTGTAGGGCGGACCTCGTTGATAGGCTGTTTTGGGACAGCTCGGTGATCTCTAGTAGGGACCACCTGAGACCTGTTCCCTTGGGTTTTTTCTATCAACCGCCAACCCGCACCAAACACACAACCAACTACCAAGCAAGATGGCAGGGCTTGAGGATATCATCAGGGAGGAGCAAGGCCAAAGATACTACAAAAACACAATTCGTTATGGAACCTAGTGCCCCGCTGATACCTCGCCCCCAGGCTCCACAGGATCTACTTGAGGGCAGTGGGTTGGTTACGAGCAATCATTTTGCACCCTTGTCTGGTTTGGAAGACACAGATTGACTACCAAACACAGCAACTACACCGATAGAGGGGAGTAGTAAGCTACATGGGGTTGCAGCATGTAAAATCCTCAGTTGGAATGTGGCAGGAATTAGCTCTAAAATCGGCGACAATGATTGGGTTAGATTTGTCTCTGAACATAAAGTTATTGCCCTACAGGAAACCTGGGATACCTCATCCCGCCTTTGGTTGGATGGATTTGCAGGTTTCGCTGTAGCTGCAACCCCCAGTAATGCAGGTAGAGCTAGGGGAGGCCTTTTGACTCTATTTTCACTTGACCTTAAAGGGCCTTTAAGGCAGATTGAATATGATTCTCCCAACTTTTTAATTGTCGAAAGGGAAATTAGCCCCTCTAAGAGTACCTTGTTTATAAATTTTTACAATTCAGGAAACAGGGATTGTTGTGGTAATAACATTGCTGCCCTAGATTCCTTCTTAAATTCAGTCAGTCACAATACTCATACAAATTATGAATATGTGCTCATGGGCGATTTTAATATCCATCCTTGTGAACTTAGGTGCGGCTTAACTGACCCTAGGGGGACCACGGGACTGGAGGGATCCCACTTTGAACATTCCAAATCAGGTGAAGAGTTGGAAGAACTCTTGGCCAACTTTAACCTCTCAGAACCCACGAATACGGAAGGGGAGTCTAGAACACCTACCTTTAAGGGGTCAGTCCCAGGTACAATAATTGATTATATATTTGTGACCCCAGCTATTCTTAACAGGGCCATTTCTTACTCCAGAGTCCCCTCTCTCCTTAGTGACCACAGCCCAGTTCTCCTGGAGGTCGCGTGGGGGGACTCCATGGGTCCAACGCCGGGGCAAGCCATTACAGGGCCTGCGCTACGCACAATAGATCAGGGAAAAAGGCTTAAGTGGGCAAATGTGGTCCCTAACAATTCTTATGCTGACATTTGCCCGCAAATTGAGGATCAGGTCATGATCTGCCAGAACCCAGTCTCTCAAGGCCATGAGATAATGAACGCCTTCCAAACCATTTGTAGTAAAATTTCTTCTAACCTAACGGTTAAACTGAGGAAGGGGGAAAATAAACACTGCCGATGGTTTGATGCCTCGTGTTCAAAAGCCCTTAAATCTTTAAAAATGGTGCTTAAAGATAACCCAAGGGTAAGGTCAGACATCGCAATCTTAAGAAAAGAATACAATCGCGCTATCAAGGTCAGGCAGGATAACATTAAAAACGAGGCCTGGTAGAATTTACTCTCTATTGATATCTTGCGGGACAGCAGGCAATTCTGGGCCGTAATTAACCAGCCTTTCTTCTCTGACTCGCCTAACTTAGACATAGACTGTGTCATCCCGGATGACAAGTGGTTGGCACACTTTAGATCAGTTTATGGAGATGATGGCACGGCTGCTCAGCTGTTTAACACGACTGTCTCTGAGGCCATCCCCATGTGCTTTAACAGGGTAGAGGTCGAGAAAGCTATTCTGGCCACCACTAGGAACAAAGCCCCTGGGCCAGACGGGGTGCTGGCTGATTTTTATATACATACTCCAGAGTTATGGGCGGGCATCCTAGCTAACGTATTTACAGCTGCAAACAGTAATCCTCTCCCAACCACTTGGGTAACCTCCACAATTGTTCCCATATTTAAGAAGGGGCACCGGGACGACCCAGGGAGTTACAGGCCCATATCCCTTTTGGACTCTGCAATCAAGATCCTAGGCAGAGTCCTCTTGCCCAGGCTAAGGGATAGTCTGGAGAGCTGTGGGGGTTTGGCTGATATTCAATACGGTTTCAGAGAGAAGAGAGGCACGTTTGAACAGTGCTCCAATTTACACCTGCTTATCTCAAAGTACACGGTGGCCAAGGAGGGGTCTCTGTACCTAGCGTTCATGGACCTCTCCTCGGCTTTCAACCTGGTGAATAGGTCCAAGCTGTGGGATATTCTCCTGAAGATTGGGATTGATGAGGCTCTGGTAAGGTTTATGGCTTCACTCCACCAAGAGCTTTTTGCAGTTGTGCGGGTCACAAAAGAAGGTAGATGCATGTCCCGTTTTAACTCTATGCGTGGGGTCAGGCAGGGCTGCATACTGGCCCCCCTGCTTTTTACAATCTATATCAATGGTCTAGGTACCCATCTAGATGGAGTGGCTATAGATGTTCCGCGTGTAGGAGAAGTTAAGATCCCTGCTGTCCTATACGCGGACGACGCGGTGCTGATAGCTCGCACTGGCGTATGCCTCCAACAGCTCCTGGACGCATTTGGTTCCTTTATGGACCAACTAGACTTGAAGGTCAATTCAAAAAAGTCACACACCATGGTTGTTGGTCCCCAGAGGAAAAGGGCCTTGGCAAAAACCTTTATATGTAAGGGTGAAGTCGTTTCTAGTGTTTTTGTCTTTCCCTACCTGGGGGTGCTTTTTGACAACAAGGGTACCTGGGGCCCGCAGGTAAGGGCCAAAAGCCTAGCGGTGATCAGGACATCATCGGCCGTTTTGGGCTTTGCTAAAAGGTTGGGTCATAGACCGATGGAAGCCCTCTTAAAAATCTACAATAGCAAATGTTTTTCTGTGGCACAGTATGGCGCACCGTTATGGGGGTATGTTTGTCTGGATCCTATCCAAAAGGCGGAAAACAGATTTTTACGCTCCCTCTTGTCCGTTCCCCAGTCGACACCAACTTTTTCCATACATGCAGAAGTGGGCCTGGATTATGTTTATGACAGGTTAAATTTGGCGCCCCTAATTTTTTGGCTTAAAACATGGTTAAATACAGAATTAACTCTTAACCATTTGATAATGAAGGAAGTTATGTCTTTGGATCATAGCAGTAAAATACCGTGGATGGCCTACCTGAAGAAGTCCTTTAAGGATCTGGGCCGCCCGGAACTCTTTACAGACCCCTCTGGCATTACTATACAAGATGTAGATATCATTAAAAACAATTTATGTCAAGGGTTATAATGTGTCGAGAGGAAAGGGAACTGCAAAAGGCTGCAGTAAGACGACACTATTTGTTAGTAAGCTCCATGGCATTAGAACCCTATTTATGTTTTGTCACCAAGCCATTCCACAGGTTCCTTTTAACTAAATTTAGATTTAACCTTATACATTTTTATTTGGGAAATTTTAACACATGGATGAAACCAGAGTCAGCACCGCCCTGTACTTGTGATAATTTTTCTGTACAAGACACCATGCACTTTATTATGTTTTGTGATTTTTTTTCTGATGAGAGGAGAAAATATTTGTTACCTGTTTTAAGGGAAGCAGGTTTCTCCCAGGTGAGACCAGCCATGTTTTATCTTCAATCATTGTGTAACATTCGCATCACATTCTGTATGGCAAATTTTTTAGTGGCGCCAGCTAGATCGAGAACACGTAAGACGTTATAAGATTTCCCCGTATGAATTGTTTTTATACTCCTTTTTAATTCTGTTTTAGCTGATATACTTCGCCATATGAATTCGATTGGCATGAAATTGTTTAATTTGTGTTTTACTTGTACATAAATGTTTTTATGCTCTTTGTATGATTTTTAACTAAATCGAATAAAGATTCTTTGACTGACTGACTCCCCGCTAGAGAGGCGGGGCTTTTCCTCTATGGAGATCTGACATATGAAAAATCCCTTGAGGTTTATACCGGACATACATACAAGAATGTGTTTTTAAAGAAATTGTGCTTTTTATGTGTATATTGGAAACTGTGTTTGGATATGAATTCTCATTGTGGTATTGTGTAAGACAGATGAACTCCATGTTGATTGTTTTGATGAATTAGGGACAACATGTACATTGCTTTTTAATAAAGAAGATTGTAAACGCAATTAACATTGTCAGGTTAAATCTTGTGAAAACATTTTTGGTGCTACTTTCAATTAGGCTGGGTGTAGGAATAAGGTCCTCTGAGCGTGAATGAGTTGCCCAAATAACACTGAGCAATAGTGTAGGAGAGGGAGACAGCTCCTTTGATAGTTTAATCATCATAGGGATCATACCCGGGGAACAACCTTTGTTTAACTGTTGATGGGTTTCAGTCCTCTGGAGTAGGCATGGTGGGGGCAGGGTTCAATGGGACTCTGAGTGGATGGGTTTCATGGTGGTGGTGGTTTCTTCTGGGGAAATGGCAGGCCATGTGGTTAGCAATGGGTCTTTGGATAAGATTGGGAGGTGTTTGGCGAGGTCTGTTGTGCCCAGTTGCGCGCTGAAGTTGCTGTAAATGGTGGTGATTTAGTTGGTGAAGAGTTGAGAGAGATTGTTGCAGAGTTCCAGCAAGGGAGTGAGCGAGTTGGAAGTGGCAGATGGAGAGGTGAAATCTTTCACAGTGGTGACAAGTTCTTTGCTTTTGCTGGTGCTAGCATTGAGGGGGTCCCCCTGAGCGGCACATTTGTTGGTCCTGTTTATTTGGCGGTAGCATCTCAGGGTGGATTTGAACATGCTCCTGTCTGAATTGTCCTGGGTCATTCTCCATTTGCACTCCAGTTGTTTGCAGTGGAGTTTCATCAGTATGAGCTCCTCCATATACCATTTGGCCTGGGGTCTCGATCTTGTTGCATTTTTGCCAAGGAGTCAGTGCAGGGGGTGATCCAGTTGTTGAAATTATTGATGGCTTTGGGGATGCTGTTGCTGTGTTTGGGACAGAGGGTTTTGAGAGTGGCATTCCAGTCCTTGTCAGTGATGCTGTTCCAGTTTCGTCAGGCTAGTCTGGTGGTAGTGTATGTGCTTTGGACTGGAATGGGGATGCTGGACTTGACAAGGGCATGTACTGTCAGGGAACTGGTATCAGTGTGTTGACTCAGATGTTGCAGAAGCTGTTTGAAATAGGATCCATGAGGTGTCCGACTACAAGGGTAGTCCCTTTACTCGTTGTGTAAGACCCACGCTTCCAAGGCTTCAATGAGGGCTCTTGAGTTGGAGTCGGCATGGGCTTCCAGGTGGGGTCAGCATTGTCTTCCCGGTGGAAGTTCTGGTAGGAGTAATTGCTAACATCAAGGGCAAGTGCTGTAATGAAGTCTGTAATGGTATAATTGTAGTTGGTGCACAGTCCCAGTGGTCTTTAGATGAGAGTGCCACTCAGGGTTAAGTCAGTTGTGACGTGGAACTTAAACAACAGGTGTTCTGTGTTGCAGGATGACACGTCCGTGAATATTGTTCCGCTGATGGTGTTCTAGTGGATGATGACAATTCCATCTATGGGCATGTGTAGTCTGTCTTTCCTGACAATCTTGTAGCCAGGAGGGGTGGCTGTGGTGATGGCAGGTGCTGATGCAGGGTTCAGCCAGGT
Source organism: Lissotriton helveticus (assembly GCF_964261635.1). Lineage (NCBI taxonomy): Eukaryota > Metazoa > Chordata > Amphibia > Caudata > Salamandridae > Lissotriton > Lissotriton helveticus. The sequence continues at coordinate 1,147,122,568 of NC_136071.1, read as the reverse complement.
TTCCAAAAGAAAAAGGAAATCAGGGGCATTGTCAGGGATCAGGTCCCAGATATCTGTGGCATGTTTGGTGAGTGAGCGGATGTTGAGGAGCATACATGTGAGTTTGGTGTGTTATGTGGGTATTTGCATGACTGTGTGAGTGTCAGAGTGGGGTGTTGGTGCTGTTGGTGCAGTGAGTGTTGGGTGTGTGTAGGAAGCACAGGAGAATGTTCCTTCAGTGTTGTGTGGTGTGGTGAGGCTGCAACATGTGGAGCAGCAGACGGAGTTGAGGGCGCGGAGGGTTGCAGTATGATAACAACGGGAGGGATTGATGTCACTTCCTATGCTGATGAATGATGAAAAATCCAGCGGTCACTTCCTGAGCAGATGGATGATGGGAAATCCAGTGATATCACTTCCTGTGCAAATGAATGTTTGGAAATCCGGTGACGTCACTTCCTGTGCAGATGGATGATGGACATTATTTCCTGCCCCGGCCATTTATAAAGGAGGCTTTGGTAAGAGAAGGATGCATTACAATGCTTCTGTTCCTTATTTTTGTCATCTTCATCACCTCCTTAGATGCTTTTTGTCCCTGGTTTTTCCTCTTTTTTTCTGCTGCAGAATTTATGTTGGATTTTTTTTTGCCTGGAAGACTGTACACTTGTCTATTTCTCAATCATGACTTAGGGTAGTATTGTTGCCTTGCTTTTCAACTCCTGCTAATTAATCCTCTGCAGTCAAGAGCTATCAGGATTGCCAAGGCTTTTTCTGACCTCTGTGACTTTGTCCTCCTAACTGGGACCCCCTTAAGGACACACTTGTCTCATTGTCAATTGTATATTTAGTGCAGGGCCGCACCGTGGCCACTGGAATGAGTTGCCATTTCTACAGGCAATCAAGAAGGAAACTAGAAAGAACTTCCCCTCATCCAGTCATCAATATTATGTTAATTTCCAGAGGATGAAGGGATGCTTGCAGTAATAAATGTTTTAGGTAGGCATACCATGATATGACAGGGCGTAGGTTGGTTGGGAGTCATGCCACTCCAAGAGTCAGTCTTTTCTACGCAGGCCAGTACTAGGTGGAGGAAATGTGTCTGAAGGTGTGAGATAGGCTTCAGGCTACCCAACTGGGAGAAGATCATCCTGGGCCAAGAGGGTAACTGTAGGGTTTCCGATCAAACATGATGTTAAAAATACAGTTTAAAAAAGTTAAGATATTGTTGACCTTGAGTAACCCAACTACAACTATGGTTTGTCAATGAGCATTGAAACAGGGTTGGCTATCCTCACAGTACATTGCCTGAGGTGCTACACGGGTGCCAAGAGACAGCTGCGTGACTGCGGATTTCGCTAGCCATTGGCATTTGTGAAGCTTTAGATTCCTCCAGTTTGCTGGATAATGGATTAGAAAGTGGCGCGCAAGCAGCATATCATAATTTTCACTGATATGTAGGGTTACCATTTATAAGATGGGGGTAGGCCTTTTGGAAGAAATGTGAACATGTTCCCATACTTCTATGAAGTGCTCATGCTGCTTTAATCTGTGATCTGTATGTTGCCTGTTAGTTGGGAGGAAGTATTACCAACAAACAGAAATAGGGATGGTTTGGTGACTTGGGTATCCATGTTAGCGTGATGTAATAGTGGGGGATGTTTTCTACGGGATAACCTTATATTCTATATGAGAATGTTGTAAATGGTTTTAAGGTCTGAGGCGTCGGGGAGTGTCTTATTGCAGATCATCTCTTGTAGAAAAAGTGATTTCTAAAGGGTTGGTCTGGATTCTGCAAGGTCCTCCAGTGCCCAGGCCCCCAGGCTCATACCGAGTGCGAGACCTCACTGATGGGTCTCTAGCACATCGGGGTAATGGAACTGGAAACTCACACTCCTATAAAGATATCACAAGGATATGATTAATAAATAGTCTTGTGCATATACACCTGCTTTCAGTCACCCGCATGACCTGGTCATTAAGCATGTCTACTCTTGACTACTTACCATTATCTTGAGGTTTTCTTGACAGGAGATGAGATGTGAAGTGATAACCTTACCGGAGAACAGCCATGACAACGCGGGGATTACCCCGCACTGCCATTACAACGCGGGGATTACAACGAAAGTCGTTACAACGACTTTCGCTGGAGGGCGCTTTTGGAAAGGGAATAGTTTAATATTCTATCCAACACCTTCCCTACTGTCAACGTGGGCTGGAGTTGGAATAGAAAATAAACTATTCCACTATCCAGCGCCCTCCAGCGAAAGTCGTTGTTACGACTTTCGTTGTAATGGCATGCGGGGTAAAAGCCCGCGTTGTAATGCCATACAACCACCTTACCTGTCCAGCAGCTATTTTGATGCATCTAAAAAAGATACTTAGCACTTCAGAGAATGTAACTTGGCATGCTGTAGGCACAGTTCCTTAGGAGATGGGAGGATGTTAAAATGCGAATCACAACAAAGTGGTAAGGTAGCTAATGAACTGCATGCATTGGTAGGGGTTCATCTGTGCTCCTCTGTGCACAATTCCTAACAATAACCTGTGACGGAAGTGTCTGGATGTCTTCTGGACTTCCTCTTCTAGTATGTGGCGAACTCTTGATAGGGGTCTCTTCTGAGAAGTGCCAGTAATCAAGCAAGTATCCCTATAATACCCAAAAGACTCTGATTGGCTGCCTAATTGTGGCAAGTCTTCAAGGTTCAGGAAGTCAGTGGCTTGCACAGTCCGTGACATTCTTTTATGAGACAGGTTCTGTCATGAACCTGTAACCGTTGCATTATGAAGCGGGTCCTTTACTAAGGCTTAAAAACATTTTGCTACCCGAAATTTGCAAAGTTATGTAAACTTTGCCCATCTTCAAATGCAGTAGAATATTCTTTAAAAAAAAGTTTGTGGGTATTTTCAGCATAGGTTTTGGGAGAGAATTCGTCCACCAAAAGTTTGATGAGGCCATTTCCTGAAAAACTTGCTTCTGTAGCATCTTTATTTTGCAAATGACTCAAAAATCTCAGCATTTGTTGCAAATATTTGAAAAAAGGTGTAAGAAAAATGCTTGCACCTTAGCTTTTAGAAGAAGGTTGACCAGACTCTCGTGGTATTCAGTGAAAAACTATTTTTTCGGCCTAGAAATATTTGCAAGAACATACTAGTATCAGGCGAAATAGTACAACCAAAGATGTATCCAATCACATTAGAGCTAGGAGACTGCTGTAGGTTACATGAGGCAATGTTGAGAGCATACATGTCAACATCTTTTCAACTACTGCAGGGGTTACTGAAATTATGCGATTAAGGAGCTGCAGGATTTTCTGCATAACCATGGATTTGCTGCCTTTTCTGCATAACCCATCATCTGTTGCATAATCAGCAGATTTGAACAAAACACAGTTTATTTTTAGGTCCAACTCCAACTAACCAAAAGTGGTCCTGCAAAGTGCAAGGCCCTTTACAAAACTCGACTGGTCATCTTTCAATCTTATTGCTGTATTTAGATGTTAAAATTGTACTGTTAAGGTGAAATATTTTACCAGATAGTGTTACTATGTGTTAAAATGACAAAACAATATAGAAATACTAGCAGAAAAAGTGTGGCACTATGCCGTAAAATGTGGCTTTTCTTGCGCCATAGTTTAGTCAATCCTGCCACATAATTTTGTCCTCCCCACCCACATCGGTGCAGGGGCAGGAAAGAAAATGGAGAAGAGCTAAATGTTCTGAGGATAAGCTGGCCTATAATGAGGCACACAGAGTTTACCTAGGCCACTGCAAAACCCCCAGAAGAGAACATCTTAACAGGCGGATTAGAGAAGCAAACAATTCCTCACAGGAACTGTTTACGATACTAAAAGAATTCACCAATCCGTCAGTGAGCAGCACAGTGGTCCCTCATATGCAAAATCTATGCGATAAGGTGGCCACCCATTTCAGAGAGAAGATAGATATCATCTATAACTCTCTGGGGGGAGGAGAGACCGCAAAGTTGTCCACCATCTTAGCTCCTTCGCTCATGGAAGTATGTAACATCTCCCTAGACACAGCCACCTTCCCAGATAAGTGGAAAAATGCACTGATTAGACCGCTTCTGAAAAAAACATCAGCTGATCCACTAGATATGAAAAATTATAGGCCAATATCTCTTCTGCCGTGCTGTGCAAAGGTCAAGGAGAAGATGATTAACCAGCAACTGACAGGGTATCTGGAACAGAACCAACTATTAGACCCCGCTCAATCGGGTTTCCGAGCAGGACATAGTACGGAGGCAGCCTTGATGAAAGTTACTGACAGTATTAGAATGTCCCTAGATAAAGGGACTCCCACCATGCTGGTACTGTTAGATCTGTCGGCAGCCTTCGACACCATCTCCCATTCCATCCTGCTTTGTAGATTGCAGGAGATTGGTGTCAAGAGCCAAGCACTGGCATGGGTGGAAAGTTTTCTGGCAAAGAGATCCCAACGGGTCAAATTAGAGCCATTTATGTCAGCAACCACCCCATTGGATAAGGGGGTTCCTCAGGGCTCCATCCTAAGCCCCACTCTGTTCAACATATATGTGGCCCCGCTGTCTGCTATTATGAGATCTTGCGGTTTTGAGACAATCTCATGCGGACGACACACAGGTGATAATTCCATTTGAATCGGATCCTGCGGTCACCAGAACTAAGTTCAAGACCTGTATGTTGAACATAGCGGCTTGGATGAGGGACAATTTTCTTCAGCTCAACTCCAAAAAGACGGAGATTCTCCTCTTTGGGAAGGCAGAAGAATTATGGACACCAGACTGGTGGCATTTGGAACTGGGGGACTCTCCTTCCCCCACAAAGCAGGCAAGGAACTTGGGAGTCCGATTGGACAGTAAATTATCCTCTGAAGACCATGTAAAAACACTGCCTAGCTCCTGTTTTGGGATCCTGAAAATCCTAAGGAAAGTTTTTCCTTGGATCCCTCTGGATGCAAGAAAAACTCTCATCCAGGCGTTGATTGTGAGTAGGTTGGACTATGGGAACGCACTATTGGTAGGGGCCAGGGAAGATCTTTTCTCCAGGCTCCAGGTACTGCAAAACACTGCAGCAAGAATGGCCTTGAATAAGCATAGACTTACCCTGTCCCAGCCCCTGCTGCAATCTCTACATTGAGTAAACAAACAAAGTGGCCGGACAGCCTGTGTGAAAATATCAATACACGTCCTGGTACCATGAATTACCAAGGCGGACAGACTTGTGTCTGGGATTACTTTTTTATTTTATAAAAAGGTTTTTTGAGAAAGATTTTTTAAGCGTCAAAAGACACAACAAAACATTCAACAAATTACATCACAATACATTACATGAATGCACACAAAATAAATGAAATTATCAATCAATGAAATCCAAAAAACAACATTTCTTGGACGGACAACTGTAATATGCCTACAAATAAGTAATCTATGAGGCACCAATCCTAAATATAATACAAACAAGTGGTCTAACAGTATAAAACACTGGCCTACTTGTTTAGCATCTGCAAGAAAACACCAAGTACATTTCTGCATCAAGTGCTAGAGCAATAGGAATAGCATAGAAGCTAATTCAGGATTTAACATGCATAATTTCATTCCTATTACGCCTTCCAACATTGGTGTCTTGCAGGGACTAACGGTTGTTGAACTCGGAGTTGGGTGCCTCTTCTCTACGCTCTTCAATTACGAGAGAGAACGCACGAGTGCAGGCGGCAGCCGCCGCTTCTTCGAGCACTCATGGTGGGACTCATGCCCGCTTTTTGAAGCTCTTTCTGACTGCGGAATCATGTATCGTATACGTGTGCTGGCAACCCCCCCTCCCTCCTCCCAGTGACCTCTTTAGGCGCATTACTAAGGGAACTGTTCCAACCGCCCAGTCACTAAGGGACAACGACCCCCCAATCCATGTCCTGAGGAGAACCCTTTAACACACTCGGGTTCGAAACGCGTCGACGTTCTTCCCTGCAAGACACCAATGTTGGAAGGCGTAATAGGAATGAAATTATGCATGTTAAATCCTGAATTAGCTTCTATGCTATTCCTATTGCTCTAGCACTTGATGCAGAAATGTACTTGGTGTTTTCTTGCAGATGCTAAACAAGTAGGCCAGTGTTTTATACTGTTAGACCACTTGTTTGTATTATATTTAGGATTGGTGCCTCATAGATTACTTATTTGTAGGCATATTACAGTTGTCCGTCCAAGAAATGTTGTTTTTTGGATTTCATTGATTGATAATTTCATTTATTTTGTGTGCATTCATGTAATGTATTGTGATGTAATTTGTTGAATGTTTTGTTGTGTCTTTTGACGCTTAAAAAATCTTTCTCAAAAAACCTTTTTATAAAATAAAAAAGTAATCCCAGACACAAGTCTGTCCGCCTTGGTAATTCATGGTACCAGGACGTGTATTGATATTTTCACACAGGCTGTCCGGCCACTTTGTTTGTTTACTCAATTGAGAGCGGTCCAGGCCGGATGGTGACAGGACCCAAGCCTCCTCAGTCCCTTTTGCAATCTCTACATTGGCTGCCCGTCAAGAAGAGAGCAGTGTTTAAACTTTTTATCCTGGTGTTCAAGGCAAGGCAAGGCCTGGGCCCGGCATACCTAAGAAAGAAGGTAAGAGCGTATGTGCCGGGGCATCAACTGAGATCCAGTAACCAAAATCTTTTAGTCCCATGCAAATTTAATACATTTAGGATGGTAGGGGGTGCATTTTCATATCTTGCCCCCTTTCATTGGAACAGGCTACCGGAAGCAATGCGTGGCTGTACATCTCTGGGCCACTTTAAGAAGAGTCTAAAGACCTGGCGGCTGTTTTAGGAGCCCAGGCTGGTCGAGGGTCCTGCTTTCTCTGTACTGACGGGCGCCAAGCGATCCCCCTGGGGATGATTCGCTTTGCCATATAAATGCTAAATTAAAAAATAAATAAATAATTCTAGTGGCCCTGACTATAGCTAATTATGATGGGCTTGTTGGCTGCTTTAAATAAAATACAGTTCATTTGAAGTCGAAAACGACACATTCTTAAAGTATGAATCCAATCTATAGCTGTGATGGCTGTGCACATAATATTCTGTTTGCTTGTTTGTAGTCCGATTTCTACATACTTGTGTTCTTTTTTTGTAGATGTTGGCTAGCAATGTAATGTCAATAGCACATACATTATATTCATCTGCAACTATCTGCTATTATTAGAAGAGTCCTACAACGCTATAAATGCCAGTAGAGATCAGGCGTTTTATTTGTTTACAGCAAAAATTTATAATACAGTTTTGATAAAAAAACAGCATTACAGCAGTATTTAAAGCATGATAGAAAGCCCTAATTGTTCTGGTTATTCTTTTATAAAAGGTGTGAGTGTAAACTCCTTGTACAGGATTGGTTTTACTACAAGTGTGCTTTAACATCAGATAAAAAAACTATGAAAATAATTTAAATCCCTTTCTATGTGGGGTTTTAGATGCTGTGGCCATGGCTACGAAGCAGCAGAGTGCTGTGCAAAGATGGAGATGAAAGGGAAGAGTACAGAGATGGTGATGAAGAACATGGTGCCTGCAGGCCAAAGGGTGACAGAGTTTTGGGGTTCTCCCGTGCTCAGCTCCAGGGTTTCATGGGAAACAGGGTTGAGCACCAGCAGTTCCTGCAGAATGTGAGCACAGAAATGCCGCTGCTCTGGTATCAACTTGTTTCCAAAACTAAAAGCTCCTGTCCTGGCTTAAGGCATGCTGTGTGTTCCTGTCTGTCCGACACTGAGCACCTGTCCTGGCTCAAGAGGTGCTGTATGTTTCTATCTTTGTTAGAACAGATTCACAACTGCTTTATTAACCTAACTGCTTTCTCAAATTTGCTTGAAAATACACCATTTGCCCACTCTTTTTTCAAACTTTTCTTGGGGAAGAACACCCCCAAACCCCCTGTAGGTGGTTCGGGCTCACTCGATGAACTGCTGTACAATTGTTTTACGCCTCATTTGCAGAATTGTTGGAAGCCATATGACAATAGACTTCATTTCCACCCCAGATGCGCAGAGGTGGCAGGGGCAATCTTCTTTTTTCCCACAATGGTCCATAGAAGAAGAAGCAGAAGGAATATCAACACAATGCTCCATTCAACAGTCAGTTTATTGGCAAACCACCTTCTATTTCCATAAATCAGAATGAAAATAAAAGAAATACTGTTTGCTTGCACTCTGTACAAGGAAGTAATGATACCTACATGGTAGAAAAGCTAAGATTACCGTAGTTCAAGTAACACAAGTCCACTATAGACTCTTCATGGCTGATTAAAAGTCTGGTGTAGGTGTCACCTGGAGCCTGCCCAAATCCAACCCTTTGGGCAGCTTGCAGTGGGAGACCATTTTCTTCAGCACGACAGGCTGTAAAGAACCCATGGAAGGGGGACCGAGGACAAGCGAAAGTGGAAAGATGGTGAAATAAAAAAGCAGCAACCTAGGTGTATGTGTAGTAGATATGGGTGTGTTAGCAATCATATAACTTTATCCTGTCTCCCTCATTTTTTAAAGTATGCAACATTGTGTAACTACAAGATGCAAAACATTTGTGAATTGTATTCAACATGAAATTTGAACATTTTGAGAAATGTTCCCTGTATAAAGAAAAACTCGGAGGCGTAATGAAAGTTACCCTACTCCGATTTTATCCTTCCCTTACTCAAACCCTAAAGTGTTAACCATAAACCCTGCTCTACCGACAGGCTTTAAACCTTACCTTACACATAAATCTAAACACAATCCGAACTCAGCCTCTACCTCCAACCCCAAACTCAAGGCTTACACGAATCCTTATTGTTACCCACATTTATACAATAACCTTTATCCTGACAGTAACTTTTACTGGGATTGTATAAGCTTCAGTATAGTCTGAATAAAGTCATACAGTTACAAAGATTTTATGGGTATTCTCTAGGTTTTTAATACAGCAAGTTCATTGGTGATTCATTATTATTAGATTATTTTAGATTTGTTTCGCTGTATGTAATGGATTAAATAACGTATTTTAAACTTAGTATAGTTGTCTAAAATTGTCGTGCAAGCTTCAATTACATTAGATCTGTATTCTTGGAAATATTTCAATAACTTTAATTTGCAAGGGGCCTCCCCGTTTCGCTCACCTTCAGTCGCTGCTAACAAAAGCTCACAGTCAGCATGTCGACTGACTTACATATTGTGTCCTAACTAAGGTTTACAAAAATATCACCTGATTGGAGTTAATAATAGAATATCTACATCCATCGGAATGCGTGTTTTTTAAACCATATTTAGGAAAAGCTATTAATGTTAGACAATTTTGTTATTCCCAATTTTCTGACAAACAACGGAATCTGAACTTCAGTTGCTTTTGTAGCCGACGTGGCCTAGCGGTTCAGCCTGGACATTTCCTATTGGAGCAGGACCAAGCTGATTTGCATATGTATGGTATCTGACTGTATTGGGACAATATGCAAGAAATACAAAACGACTGGCATATAATCCAGAGTATTTACCAGTAGCAGAGATTAATTCAAGCATTTCACTCATCAGTTTTGCTTTATAATGTTTCGAAGACATACCTTGGCTGCCGTGCGACCCCAGGTCGTCCCGTTTACATCACAGAGTATTGTATCAATCAATAAATCGATTGGGATTTGTAAAGCGTGGCTAATCACCCATGAGGGTATCCAGGCACTGGTTTCTTGCTGGGATCAGATGAACAGCCAGGTCTTGAGTCCCTTTCTGATTTCCGGGAGAGAGGGTTCATAGGTGGAGGGGAAGGTCGTTCCAGGACTTGGCGGCGAGGTAGGAGAAGGAGAATCCTTCACTATAGCTTTGGCGGATGCGGGGAGTATGGGCGAGGGCATGGGAGGCCGAGCGCAGGTGTCTGGAGGGTTGTTGGAAGTGCAGGCGGTTGTTGATATATGATGGCCCTTGGTCATGGAGGATCTTGTAGGCTTGTATCAGCATTTTACAGTGGCATCTTTTATGGATGGGGAGCAGTTAAGGTTCCTGAGGTAGGGGTGATGTGGGTCCATTTAGGGAGGTCGAGGAGGAATCTGACAGCAGAATTATATATGGTCTAGAGTTTCTTCAGGAGTTGGGTGGTGATTCCAGAGTAGAGAGCGTTGCCGTAGTCGAGTCAGCTGGTGACTAGGGCTTGAGTGACGGTTTTCCTGGTGTTGACGGGGAGCCATCTGAAGATCTTTTGGAGAATGCAGAGGGTGTGAAAGGGGGCAGAGGATGCTGCGTTGGTCTGGCATTTCACAGTGAGTATGCTGTCCACAATGATGCAAAGGTTGCGGGTGTGGTCTGTAGGTGTGGGCCCAAGTTCAGAGGGCCATCAGATGTCGTTCGATAGGAATGTGTTGTTGCCAAAAATCACCCCTTCCGTCTTGTCCACGGTGAGTTTGAGGCAGATGGTCTTCATCCAACTGGAGACACTCGTCATGCAGTTGTAGAAGTTCGTCCTAGTGGTGGAGGGATCTTCTGAGAGCGATAAGATGACCTGGGTGTCATCTGCGTAGGATATGATGTTGAGGCCATGGGTTCTGATGATGCTGGCCAGAGGCGTCGTGTAGGTGTTGAACAGGGCAGTGCTGAGGGAGGAGCCTTAAGGGGCACGGCAGATGGTGCTCTTGGGTTCTGAGATGAAGGATAGTAGGCAGATTCTCTGGGTTTATCCTGTGAGGAAGGATGCAATCAATCTGAGGGCGTCTCCTTGGATCTCGATGTGGTGCAGTCTCTTGATGAGGATGTGGTGGGATACGGTATTGAACGCTGTTGGAAGGTTGAGGAGGATCAGGGCTGCTGTTTCTCCCTGGTCGAGCAGGCTTCTGATGTCGTCTGTGGCAGCAATCAGGGCTGTTTTGGTACTGTGGTTGGTGTGAAAACTGGATTGGAAGGTTTCCAGCAGATTGTTTCTCTCCAGGTTTTCGGTAAGTTGGCGATTGATGTGTTTCTCGAGGACTTTGGCGGGGAAGGGGTTCGGAGAGATGGGGCAGTAGTTCTTGAGTTCACTGGGTTCAGTGTGGGTTTCTTGAGGAGGGGTCTGACCTCTGTGTATTTCCATCCGTCGGGAACGGTGGCTGTGGTGATGGACGCATTGAGAATGGAGGTGAGTTTGAAGCTGATTCCTTGCTCCTGAGGTTGAAGAAGTGGTGGGGTCAGTCGTCCGTGGGTGTTCCAGACTGGATGGAGTACATGGGCTTACGACAGCGCTGGTTTACCACTGTGTTATGCAATTAGTGCATTTTGAGTTATTGTGATGCTCGCACTGTCCGTCTTCATTTCACAGGCCTTTAACACTTAACCTTTTTCAGCGAATGGAAATATCATGTGCACAAATGCATTAGCGATGAGCCCTGAAACAGCGAGTGGTGCTCAACTGAAATTTCGAGTGGGATGCAACGCTAACAAGAAATGTCAAAACGTATACGAATTAAACTGTTCACTAGGGTACCACATTTAAGAAAAAAATAATAATAATTTTAAAATGGAAAAAAATGAGGACTCTCGCTGCCTGGCTCACCTAGGGCATCAGTTGCAAGTAACTGGTCAAGGGCTGCCTCATGCGAAAAAGTGTAAAAAATAAGCATCTCATTTGGAGCAGAAGGAGAGGGGTGATGGCCAAGTGGCCTCCACTTGTGACCCTCCCAGATTAAGGGTCTCAGCAACTGTGATGAATGAGATTGTTCTTCCAAAACAGCTGATATTTTTCACTGTATTGACAGGAGAAGGTCGATGCTTTTATGCCCAACCCTGTTGAAAGAGTTTTGAGCGCATAACGAGCCAGCCTGTGATATTTCCCCGTTGTCCCTTGCAGAGGATCAAACGGTTAACCAAACAGAAGCAAAAAGGAATTAACGAGAGGGTGTGGCGTAACGACCAGTGCTGTCGACTTCTGGAACTAGGGAACCAGGGGTCTCATTTATGAAAAGTGACACATCGCTGCGGGAAAACAGCGATGCGTCACTTTTCATTGCGCCCTTCTTGCGACACCAATGATGCGTCATATTTACAGTATGACGCATCATGTCGCAAGGAGTTACAGATACGTCAGTATTTCTGACGTATCTGTAGGTGCAAAAGTGACGCATTGCTGGAGTGTGTCACAAAAGTGACGCAACTCCAGCAATGTGTCCTTTCACATGGGGCAAGCCCCACGTGAAAGGGCCTGCGTCAGTCTTACGCATGCTGTGAGGCAGGCATAAGATTTTGACGCATTTGAGTCCTAGAAGTGGCGCAGTGAAATCTTATAGATTTCACGGCGTTACTTCCATGACCCTTTCTTGCATCAAAACGCCCCCTTGCATACATTATAGCTGGCGCAGGTATAATGTGGCTCAGGGGTTTACAAAGTGACGCATCTACCTAGATGCGTCACTTTATAAATATGGCGCAACAAGGTGCATTTTTTACACCACTGGTGAGTCACAAAAAGTGACGCACCGGAGGCGTAAAAGTGATGCAAGGCCTCATAAATGAGGCCCCAAGTTCGAGTCTCAGAGTCGGCTCAACATCATTCTATAACTTTGGGCAAATCACTTAATCTGCACGTGCCCCATGCCTAAAAAAACCCCAAAAAAATGAACGTGTACTTGTGTAATGTCACTAGTGTTCGTGTAAACACTCCAATAGCTTCGGGTCGAGGTTCGCGCTCCATATACTGCAATACAAAATAACAAAATGACGTCACACGTTCATTTCCGATAGTGTCACGCAATATCAACCGACCAAAGACAAAAACGGTGAAAAGAGAATGACCGAAAAGCCTGTTTTATCAGCCTCCAGTGAAATGCGCAATGCTGTGATTTTACGACCCCTCAAAAAGCGGATCTCTGTCGACGGTGTCTTTTGGCGGATGGTGCACGAAATGCACATTTGGATAAACCTTGTGCGTGCGTGACGTCCCCGCGTGCCGCCCCCCAAGCACAGGAGACGCCGTTTTCCTGCAGCAGATGTGGGACGCCAGCTGTCGGCATTATTTCCTCTCCATCAGAGGTGAGAAGACAGCGCCGGCTCGTCTCTGCCTCGGCTCCTAATTTGCTGTTTATTGAGATAGGCCCCTCATTATTACCCGATGCACTTGCAGGCCCCAAGCAGCCGATGTGATAATTACACCACCCCAACCTGCCCTCTTTTTTTCCAATAGACCCTCGGAGATGGAAAGATTCTTCCCAGAATGCCTCGCGCCTCCTCGGGCGCTCTTTAAGCGATTCCTGAAAGTTCTCAAAGGTGAGAAAGTGGCGGAATTCGAACATTCTGGGCCTCTCTGTGGCCACCACATGGCGAGGTTGGAAGTAAACAACACACGGTGTTAAAATAACCGCACTGCACATATTTCCATCGCTGCTGTTATGTCACACAATGTTGTGTCAAACATGGGATCACAGCTGCCAAGGCGCCTGAATGCTTATGTGTGACATTTCCATGGTTTCAGTGCACTTATGAGTGACACTCAATGCCCAGATGAGTGACACTTGGAGTGACACTTTCTCTTGAGTAAAAGCAAGCAATGAAGTACAATGGAAGAGATAAATATAAAAAACGATGGGGCATATTATCAAGGGCGATATCGCTGCTTTCGCTGGACTTTTTTCTGCGAAAGCGGCGATATTTTTATCGCCCTATTAGCAAGCTGTCGCTAACAGCAGTTAGCGACAGCTTGTAGGCGATAGCGACCGGTTTGGGGCCCGCTTTGCATGTCAGCTATATTTATCGCTAATGACATGCAAAGTGGGCGTACCCACCTGTTAGCGACTGAAAACAGTTGCTAACATAGCTATCGCCTATTAGCAAGACAGGCGAAGCGATAAAAAAATTTGCGCTAAGCGCGAATATCGCTAGAAACTAACGCCTGCTCAGACCACTTCTTAACCTTTATATCCAATGGGAGGTGTATATTCAGATTAAGTCCCCATTAGCGATAATGCCTGAATATCGCTGGTTTTCCAGCGGTTTTCACGCATTGAGCCGCTATCGCCGGATATTTTATCGCTTTGGAGATAAACATTTCTAATAGCACGTTATCTCTGCAATAATATCCGGCGATAGCCGGTCATAAAAAAAAAATGTGCTAAGCGCATTTAGCGATAATTATCGCTACTCCTTGCTAATATGCCCCTATTACTTTTTAGCAATGAGAAGCTCTAAAAAAGATCTTGCTACAAAACACCTAAAATGGAAGGTCACTAACCTTACTACCCCTTACCGTCACTAACCTTACTACCCCTTCCTGTCACTAACCTTATGACGCCTTCCAGAATTACAAAACATGAATAGCAGGCTGCTGTGCTTGCTTGAGAAATATGACAAGCCTTGCTAACACACATAAATGGATGTACATCGTTACAACGCATGCTTTTACAACGCATGCCTTTACAACGCAAGTTTTACAACGCAAATCGTTACAATGACTTGCGTTGGGGGGCGCTGGATAGTGAATAGTTTAATTTACTATTCCAACTCCAGTCCCCGTGGATAGTAGGGAAGGTGTTGGATAGTAAATTAAAACTATTCCCTATCCTAGAGCGCCCCCCAGCGCAAGTCGTTGTAAAAGTTGTGTTGTAATGGTTGCGTCGTAAAGGTACTTCGTTGTAAAAGTTGCGTTCTAAACGCTGTTCCCCCCACATAAATAAGCTAAGCTTGTCTTTGGAGTCACGTGAAGTTTCATGGTGACAAATGTTTATTCTTTTTGATAGATAATCTAAAATTGTTGCAAGCTTAGTCCTAGAGCATATTCTTTTACTGGACATAGCAGGGGCGCAGGAGCATAGCCCCACTGCTTTCTCGCAGTGTGAGCAGCAGAAACATAAAATGGTAAGAACTACTGTTTTAAGTTTCTGCTTCGTGCACTGCGAGAAAGCAGAAGGGTTTGGTTGAGGCTGGGCGGGGCTGCTCTGTGAGCGAGGCTGGGCAGGGGAGGAATGGTGTGCCCACTACGGATTGCGCATGACTGGTTTGGTCGGCCTACATGGAGAACATGGTCTGGCCATTAGCCCCTGGCTGGGCGGCATCCCGACCAATCTAATTTTCTTAGTGGTGGGTGTCTGGCTGCCTGCTTCCTGTTCATGCCAGAGGCAGGAGAGCAGGAGAGGAGCAGAGACGACGCAGGACCTGACCAGTGGGAATGTAAGTTTAATTTTTTCATTATTATTAAATTACCCCCCACCGTGTGGGACCCCCTCCCTCCACACGACACCCTGCCCCCATCACCACGAGTCATGCCGGCCGGGACTGGAACATAGTAAAGGTTTGAACTGCAGTGTGACTGTGTATTACTAAAAATATACATTTTGAAAACACTTGTTTTATGATAAACCTTAAATCACTACACATTTTGTGGCAGGCTATCCTGTGTAATCCTGAGTAATACAATTTTAAAATAATGATTTGCATAGTCACTGTGCTTGCCGTTGCCTGCTTGGATTGGTGCACTATACAGAGGAAAAACGCACATTGTCTGCTGGGGTTGCATTAAACAAGTGAGTTTTCATGAGGTAAATGTAAGAAGAAAAACAATGAATTCTTTAACTTAGATGATGTATTGTTAATTTAAGGTGTGCCTTAAGATAAAGGACTAACAGCTAGATTCATCAAACCAAAATCCGCTGGCAAAGGGCTAGATTCTCAGAATCTGGCCCTTTGCGAGCGGTATTTTTGCATGTGGGATGCATCATCTCAAATGCAAAAATCGCAATTTAAGAAATTGCTACATTGCGATTATTTGCATTTAAGGAATCTCAATTAGAGATTCCTTAAATGCAATGCATGAACCATTTCAAAATTGCGAATTCGCAATCTGGGGCCGCTATTTACCGCAAAGTCTAACTACGTGGTAAATAGCAAAAACTTAGAAAAATGCACTTAGGTGCATTTTTCTAAGTTGTATGTTACACACACACATGTCCTTGGGACATGTGTGTGCGCAACACCAGTGTACATTACCATTTCAGGGGTGCAACAGGGTGTCCTTTGGACACCCTTGCACCCTTGAAATTGCCTTTAGGCCCATAGGAATGAATGGGAAAGCCATTCCTTATTTGCGATTAGCCATTAGCGAATCGCAAAGAAGGAATCAGTAGAAATCGTTAAAAATATTGCGATTTTTACATGCATCCCGTTTTGCGAGTCTTTAATAGCGAATCCTTAATATTCGCTATTAAGGACTCGCAAAACATGTCTTTGATGAATCTGGGGGTAAAATACTTGCCCTTTGGTTAACGCCATAATGTCTTTGACCCCGCTCCCACATACTGACAGCCATTGCCCCCAGTGTAATTCTTCAGTGCTCTGCGGGACTCACCTGTGCCCTGTAGTTTTCGTCCTCACTGCAGTGCTAGGTTGAGTCAGAGAGTGTCTTTGGTTTGGGTTTTTAGGTTGCAAGGGAGACACATTGTGAGCTGCAGGACGTGCTGTAGGTTGTACTGAGAGGCCTGGCTGTTTTTTTTTGAGACAGCAGACAAGGATGCTGATATTGCGCTTACTGCCAGCACACTCTCTGCAGCTCCTTGTAGCGCACTTCGAATGGTTTAAGTGCGCTATAAATGTGTGACTAATGCATTTTATTATGGTGATGCAAGCACAAGCACTAAATTGCGTTAGTCTAACTCCTGATGCGTGGTACTTGGCAAGGCTGTGGGTTGTGTGGAAAATCATGTCTGATCTGTAGGTGGCATGCAGTTGCTTAAAATAAAGAGGTGTGCCTTGATCAGTGATACTCATGGCTGACATAAATTATGTTTAAGTCTGCTCTAAGCTACACCTGAGTGAGGTATTTACTAAAGTTGTTGTACCAAAAGTGAAATAACTCATGACTTTGTATGCAACAGTTTGTTATTTGTTGAAAAACACACACAACTCTTTTATTAGCACAAAATTGAATTTGATATATTACATTAAATATGCCAGTTTAATTGCAAATGTTTTTTTTTAAATAGCACTTCATACTGAACTTTTGCCGTTTATAAGCTTTTTAATATATGTTCCTGTTAGAATTGTGAGTCTCTTGTTGGCAATGGTTTGCACCTTTGTCCAAGTAGGGACCCTTTTTCCTAGTCAGGGTCAGGGTGATACACTTAAAAAATAACCCCTGCTCACCCCCTTGGTAGCTTGACACGAGCAGACAGCCTTATTTCAGAGGCAGTGTGTAAAGCATTTGTGCATGCATACAGTAACACAGTGAAAGCACTACACATGGACACCACACCAGTTTAGAAATATAAGCAAAACTTTATCTAAACCAACAAGACTAAATGCAACAGAAATCCAACATACAATACTGTAAAAATAGTTACTTTGCAAGATAATCTTTAAATTGCAGAAATATATCAAAAACACAGTTCTTTCGAGTCGGTAACTCTATCCAGCCTACAGCGATGCTGAAAACAACAGTTTCACAGTTCCAGCCGACCGCATCGGTAGGGGCCAGCTAAAGCGTCGACAGACTCATAGACAGTACCTTTCTCGTTGTGGCCGATCCTTTTGGTACAAGTCGGTCGGGGCAACCATCGCAGTTGCAACGTGAAGTGGAAGTGGTAGTGGTGCAGCGTACGGTACCTTCACGGTGCGGTGCAGGCAGCGGCTCGGTGACGGTCGTCCAAGGCGTTGGTAAGGCCAAGGCTTATGATGGGGAGTGAGGCGGTGCTCAATGCGGTGCTGGCAAGTCCCGGTGCAGATGACGAAGCCGGTCGTTGTTTGGGTTGGGTAGTGTTGGTGTCGGTGACGTCTGGGCAGAGTGAAGCGAGGCGGTAGGGAGTGCGGTTCCCACAGGATGCGGTGCAAGCAGCGGCTCTGTGACAATTGCCCAGCGGCGGGGGTGAGACCAAGGATGTGGTGCGAAGTGCAGCGGTGCCTTCTGCGGTGCCTTCGGGAAATGGAACCAGCTATGGTCTTGGTGACAGAGTCACCTGCTCTTTTCTTCTGCAGCGACTGAAACCAGCGGTTCCAGAGACAGTGACCAGAAGGATGGTGAAGTCTTTGCTGTTCCTGAGACTGCTTGAACAGGGGGCAAGTTCTACCTCAAGCCCCTGGATATACTTTGTCAAGCAGGATACACACACAGTTCCTCTCCTTAGCAGAAACAGCTACTGAATGCCAACCCCAGACAGCACACAGCAAAGTGGTAGTATTCCTCCACCATCATCTTTCAGCTCTTCTCCTTGGTAGAGGTTCCTCTTGAAGTCCAAAAGTGACTTTTTATAGCACAAATGATTTTGTTCTCTGGTGGCAGAAAAAACTCTCTGCCCAGCCAAAACCAGTTCTGTCCTTTCTGGTGCAGCTTCCTGGCAGGAGGTGGAACCAGCATTTTTCCAGGCAGACCAGGCCCATTCAGGTGTGAAAGAAATCTCCTTCCCCTACTCTGAATGCAGACCTGGTCTATTCAGCCCAGCCCCGACTCACCCTGGAAAGATAGGACACACCTCACCACCCCCGCCCCAAGTGGTTGTCTGACCAGAATGCACATCCCCAGACCCTGTCACTCCAAAGCCAGCCAATAAATACACAAACCTAGCAAAGGCACACTGGATGGCTAAGCAAGAAAATACCTACTTTTTAAAAGTGGTTATTTTCAAACCCAGAATGTTAAAATCATCCTTACTTAAAAGATGCATCTTTAGATTTTGAGTTCAGGCATAGTAAACTCCATTTTACTATCTTGTTCCCAGGGGCAGTTACACGTATAGGATGTTATAAGTAAACTCCCCATGCTTTCCTATAGGACAGATAGCCTTTCAATAGTAAAAACGAAATTGGCAGTATTTAACTATCAGGACATGTCACACACATCAAGGCATGTCCTACCTTTCACATACACTGCACTCTGCCCACAGGGGTACCATGGGCCTACCTTAGGGGTGACTCACATGTAAGGATAGGGAAGGTTAGAGCCTGGTAAGTAGGTGCACTTGCCAGGTCGACATGGCAGTACTAGACTACAAAAAGACACGGGAATGGCAGGCCTGAGACCCTTTTGCAAGGCTGCTTGTGTCAGTGACACAATCAGTGCTGCAAGCTTACTAGCAGCATTTGGTTTACAGGCTCTGGGCACACACAGTGCACTGTACTAGGGACTTAACAGTAAACCAAATAAGCCAATTATGGAAACACTAATCCATGACAACAATTTACATAGGGAGTGCTTTCACATTGGCACTGAACAGCAATGGCAAACGGCCGAAAGCATCTAGACCAGCAAAAACAAAATCCAACACACAGTAAAAACACAGGAGGCAAAGGCAAAAAGACAGGGGAAACCCATGACAAGGAGCCCAGGTCTAACAGTTCCTAATAACCCAGATTAGTAATACTTTTTTTACAGAGCTTGATGGATGGAAATCAGAGTTCGTATATATTGGATATAAATGTGTAACCTTTAAATTACTGCTAGAGAATACACATTCTACTCTCATTCACAAAGCTCCTGTTCCAGTATAGACTACCTTTTCCTCCCTTAGGCTGAGACAGACGAGGACGCATGCGCATGTCCTCCCTCGCGCCCTGACCGATCACGCCGCAATAGCGATTTTGTTAAAACTACACAGCACTCGGCTCACTGGACTGTGGTGACTGAGCACTTGGTGGCTACGAGATGCCGCCTTTGATGACTTCCTTGGGCAAGAGATTGATGGCAATGTCGAACTTAACAAGGGCACTGTGCAATCTCAGATGGTGCTACGGGAAGCACTGAAGCCAGTCATAAGCCAGTCATAAGAGGGCATGTCATCTCCTATCAAATGGGAAACAAATGGCGCAAGTACAGTGAAATATAGGAGTTGGAGCAGGCCATCCACAGGACTGAGGAGGAGGGAGGGACAGAGCCGGAGGAGCAAGAGAAGCATAAACTAGAAACACTGCAACTGGCACTAAGACAGTGACTGTTAGATTTAGCATACCTGTCCCATGTAGCGACTTAATATAGGATATTCGAGATGGGGGACAAAGCAGGCAAATCGTTATTTTGGCTCGTGAACAGAGAGCAAGGGCTCCATATAGTTCCCATTATTAAAGTGAGTGAGGTGCATGAACTAACAGACCCCACACAGATTGCTTGCCGCTTTGAAGATGATTATACCCAGCTCTATACTAGGCAACCTGTGCCTTCAGCTGAACATGAACATCCAATTCTAGAAGACCTCATAGTGCCCAGACTCTCCAGTCTTGGCAGGCGTGCCCTAGATGAACCCCTGACTGAAGAGGAGCTCATGATGGTTATTCATTTGCTCTCGGCAGGGAAGACACCAAGAGGCATATTTACAACAAAGTGACGGAGTGCTGTGTGAGCCTTTCTGGCTTAACGCCGCACTCCACCACTTCAGAAACGCAGGGCTGCACCATATTTACAACAATATTGTGCAGCCCTGCGTTTGCCCCTGTGCTGGCGCAAACTTAGCAGCCTAGCGCCAACGCAGGCACCCCTGCACCATAGTGCACCATAGTGCAAGGGTGTCTGCATTGAGGGCAAGATTCTTTATTTGCAGGAAGGTCTCCTTTTCTGCACATAAACAATCTTTACATTACATTTTGTAGCTTTTATGTGTGCTGCTTAATGCAGCACACAAAGAAGTTGCAAAATGTCATTTCTTTTGTTTGATTGTTTATGTGCAGGAAGAGTTTCCTTCCTGCATATAAACAATCAATTGCAATTTTCTATTTCTATGTGTGCTGCACAATGCAGCACGCATGGAAACAGCAAAAACAGGGAGAAATAAAGTATTTATCCTCGTTTTTCCTGTTTAAGCGAGGTTTTACGCCGCCCTTGCAAATATGGAGCAGCGTCAAAATCAATGGGTGTTGCAGTGGAACGCCCACCACAACACCTATTGCCCTCCCTTTTCACATTAAGAACAGCGTGAAAGGTGGCCTTATTTACAAGGCAGCATGAAGCCACGTTAAGTGGCTTAACGCTGCCTTCTAAATAAGGTGATGCCCCTATCACAACCACAACGTCACTGAAATTGCCCCCAAATCACAATGGCTACCCACTCGAGCTACTTAAGAAATACTCTTCCGACTGACCCTATTACTGATGGGCTGTATTCTGAAGCCATCAAGTCTAGAGAATTGCACCATGGTTGCTGCAGGGCCATTATTTCTATAATCCTAAATCCAGGGAAGCCACTGGATGAATGCGAATCATACAAGTCCATTTCCCTTATTAACCTGCAGACAAAACTTCTAGCAAAGATACAAGCCAACAGGGTACTTAAGGATGCCCGAACAGTAGTCCAGATTTATGCCCTACTGTCCGGATAGTTTTGCCCTTTGGCAAAACAGGTTTATGCCAAAGGGCAGTACCCGGCACTGCCTGAGGCACCCTCACAATGTGATGGAACTGACAGCAGTGTCCAGGGAACCAGGTGCCCTGGTGTCCCTTAACTTTGAGAAAGCTTTTGATTCTTCACGGTGGCATTTTATGTTCCACCTGTTAGAATGCATGACTTTTGGCCCCAACTGCATCCACTATATGTCTGTACTATACTCCAGGCCATGGGCGAGAGTCAGAGTGAACGGGGAGCAATCTCCGGAGTTCACCATTGAGTGAGGTACAACACAGGGTTGTTCCCTGCCGTCCTTCCTTTTCACCCTTTTGATGGAACCACTGGCGGAGTTTATTAGACTGGATGCTCAGCTTAGTGGCTTCAATTGGCCCGGGGCCGCCTGGGACAGATTCATGTTGCATGCTGATGACATCCTGGTCTACGTTAGCGACCTGGAGTCCTCTCTGCCTTGACTGATGCACATATTACAGGTATATGTCGATGTATCAGGATTAAAAGTCAACTGGACTAAATCCACATCCAATCCATTAACTGGGATACACCATGATATTCTAGCTCAGATCAAACTAAACTGGACTGATCACCACTTTAAATACTTGGGTATGCACATAACACACCAGAGAGAGGGGCTTGGAAATGAATGTCAAATCCCTGGTCACCCAAGTGCAGCGAGAATTAGGGGGCATATTACCAACAAGTAGCGATAATTATCGCTAAATAGGCTTAGCGACGATTTTTTTTATCGCTGCCTATCACTGGATATGTTAGCGGAGAAAACATGCTATTAGCAACGTTTTCCTCCATTGTGCTAAAATATCCAGCGATAGAGACGAAATGCGTGAATATCGCTGAGAATACAGCGATATTCACGCATTAGCCACAAAATGCTCTTAGCCATGTTATCCACCTCCCATTGGATAACATGGCTAAGAACTGGTCTGGGCAGGTGTTAGTATTTTGAGATATTCGCACTTAGCGCGAATATTTCCATCGCTACGCCTGCCTTGCTAATAGGCGATAGCGACGTTAGCGACTGCTTTCAGTCGCTAACTGGTTGGGTACGCCCACTTTGCATGTCATTAGCGATAAACATCGCTGACATGCAAAGCGGGCCCAAACCGCTCGCTATCGCCTAAAAGCTGTTGCTAACATCAGTTAGCGACAGCTTGCTAATAGGGCAATAGAATTATCGCCGGTTAGCGGCCGAAAGCGGACGCTAAATCGGCGATAATTGCCTATCGCCCTGCTTGATAATATGCCCCTAGATATCTGGAAAAAGTTGCCCCTCAACTTAGCCAGCAAGGGAGCACTATTTAAAATTATATATTTACCCCAACTACTATACTATATATTAGGAGTTGGCGAAGCTCGCAGAGTTTCACACTGCGGAATTCCGCAGAGCTGCTGAAAAACTCCATGGGATTCTGTGAAGTTCCGCGCGAGACGGAGTTTCAGCAGTGACTCAAACCGCCACGAAGGGACATGTCTCTTGGCCTTGTACAATTCCCTTAGTCTGTTTCATAACACTTCAGCTCACCAACCATTAACTCTTTGAAGAATGGCTGCGCTGCACTACAAACTGTGACCTTCCAGAAAGCGCGCACACCTCAGCCCCATCATTCATCAGTTCATCCATCACTGTGACCTTCAAACAGCAACGCTAACCTGCTGAGCTGTAATACTTGAGCTGCACCAATAAACCTGGATGCACATACACTTATGCAGCAGGGGCATTAACCCCAAGTATCCTTACCATCTTGAAATGACAGCTACATCATCCATTCCCTGGCACTTGCTTACTTCATGGAGTTGGGTGCCCAGTTCATCTGACTTGAAGCTGCATAGATATGGCACATGCTCATCGCAAGGGCTACGCCACCATCGCTCCTACAGGCCACGCCCAGAAACACCCCGCGCACATCTTCGCATGTCGGGAACACTGGGAGTCGTGGTCTTGGAGGAAACAGAACATTGGCTGAGTGATGGGAAGCGATCCAAATAAAATCATGTCAATTCGTCTCCTGTTGCAAGGTGGCTTCCTGTGGCAATGGTCGAGGTTTGTTTACTGTCCATATTACTAGCCCCGGTGCAGTGTGCTTAAGTTGAAACCCTTCCCCCCCAGAACTGACAGGCCTTCCTCCCACTTCTAGGCAGGAGCTGCACTGCCCTTCATACACAGGATTTGGCTTCCAGTACCTACCTGCCTTCTTCTCTTCCCTAGGAAGGGTGAGTCTCATTGAGACTCTGCCTCTTCACAATGTGCACACTCATGTTCCATTTATCCCCTTCAATGCCTCTGTGAGTGCAACCTAGTATAATTGCCATATTTATAAATGGCCCTATGTGAGAAATGCAAATAAATATTATCCCTGGCTGATAAACTCTGCCACACGGCGTAGGCGGAGTTTTTGTCGAACTTTGTGCTCCAAGCAGAGAGCGGAGTAGCAAAACTTAGTGAACTCCGTCCACCGAGCGGAGTTTACCGCCCAGGGCTAATATATATTTTACAAAACTACCCATGTGGCATTCCTCACACTTTGTTCCACTTCCTACAATCAGTGACTGTGGGGTTTCTGTGTTGGGGGAGCAACCACGAATTTCACACTGTAAGTGCATACTCGGTCCATATGACGGGGGCATGAGAATTGCCGACATTCAACTGTGCTATTGAGCTAGCCACATTGTGCCAATTAATGACTGGATCTTGGCTGACCGAGTAGACCCGTCGATAACTGTAGAACTCCAGGCCCTTGAATACTATGGTGTGCTCAATCTGCTATATGGGGAGCACCGTTGTGCAGACTTCCCCCCCCCCCAGTGACTTTAACCTCACTGTTCTGTTGGCATCGGACACTGAGATGGGTTAAGTGGCATGGGGTACTGATTAAGGAAACACCATTGTGGAGCGGGAAATGACTCAGGCATACAGCAACCCTACAATGTTTCTGTGCATGGGAAAATATAGGCATCTCTAAGTTAGGGGATGTATGGGAGGGCAGCTGAATGCGCACATTCCAATATCTCAAGGGCATGTACGAAAGACCTGCAGCACAGTTCTGTTGCTCCTTAGAACTATGCCATGTACTCGACCAGGGCCGGACTGGAAACCAAAACCAGCCCTGGCAATGTGCTGGGCAAACAACCCCCCTCCCCCGGGAGAGGGAGGGTTTGTGGGTGCCGCCGAGCTCTTTGCCGGGGCCAGTTTTCGGCCAATTGTGGTACAGGGCCAATTTTGCAGCTATGCTGCAAAAACGGCCCTGTAACAAAAACTGCCCCCCCTGGTGCCCAAAACCGTCCCCCACCCATGCGGCGCACCGGGGGATTGCCCGGTGCCCGCTACGGCCAGTCCGGCCCTGCACTCGACCAGCACAGAGAAAGCCTTTAGGCTCTTCCGGATCACAACCCTCTGGAGGTGCACATCATAGTGGCTCTGACCGGGAGAAAAGGGATCTCCAAGATATATTGAACACTAGTACACAATCCCCCAGACTCAATGGTGGCACTGAAAAAACAATGGGAGCTGGATGTGGGAGCACTTGAGGAGGAGGATTGGGTAGAGGCATGGGTGGCCCCCAGGGTACTAGCGGTTTTTACCCGGCTGTGGCTAATTCAGATCAAATACCTCTTTAGGGAGTATGACAGCCCCACAAGGCTGAACAAAAAAAAGTAGGGCCCAGAACCTCAATGTCTATGGTGCAAGAAACAAATAGACACATTTTCCACCTTATATGGGAATGTCCAGTGATACAAGAATACTGGCATTTTATCCTTGGCGGTGGGGCGGCCGGTGATACCTGAACCTAAAATGGTGTTATTGGGACTGATGGATGAATGGGGCAGCAGCAGATACACTAGATTGCTTTGCTGGTGGTGGCCGATCTCCTCCTTGCGAAAAGAGACATTGTTAAGCACTGGGCTCATGGAATGGACTATTGCGCTACTGCCTAACAATATGTGTATAGATCTAGGGGCTGGCCCGAAAAAACAACAACAAATTCTGGGGGACCTGGATTGCACAATCCATGAGCAACACGATTTGAACTGTCTTGGGAAATACACTCACTTTGTAGACCACAAGGTTGCGTTGGGAGAGGGGGGAGAGGCTGTACACTATATGACCTTCATATGCTGTGTGAACTTATACACATGTTTGAAAATCAAATAAAAAGAGCTGGAAGAAAAACCCAAGAAAAAGCATGGTTTGCCGTCCAAAACGCTATCACCACCAAGAACGTGAAGCGATTTTAGGCTGTGTTCGACCCTGGAACCTCAGCCTACCGACTATCCATAGACTATTTCATCACATTTGATGTATGGGAAGTTCACATAAAATACCACTTCAGTAGGCATATTTCTTCTCCAATTCCCATCTTGGCTTGCAACAGAAAGGGTCTGTCAATCACAGCTGAAGAAATCTTAATCCTGATAAAGAAACTCAGAAACTCAGCGACAGGTGGTCCTTACGGTATTCCAATAAAATATTCTGTGGCGTTGTTTGCTGAATCCTTTATTTACCTATTTCTTATGTTCTGGGCAAATACTACATTCATGGAAATGGTCAATAAGCCAACCAATGCCCGAAGAGCACCCTAAAGATAATCCAGTCAAATTTCGACTAATAGCCTTGGTCAATGCGGGAGGCAAACTATTTGCCAAACATCTAGTGAACATCCTAACAAGTTGGGTAATGGACAGCAAACAATCTTTGGCAGTTTTTTTTTACCATGCTGGCTTCTGTCCCAGCTGTTGAACTATCAACAACATCAGTGTCCTTGACAACGCTGGCAGATAAAGCATAGAACAAAAGGAAGGCGTTGTACGTATGGTTTTTGGACTACAGCACAGCTATTGTTAGTTTCCCTACTTGTCGCAAGATCAAGCCCTATTATACCTTATCAGAGATTTGCATCTGTAAGCATCAGAGGATGGACTTTCACCCAAGGTATATGTAGGAAACTGAGTCAAGCAAGAGTATGTGTTAGTATCCCTTCTCTTCTCCCTCTGTATCTCAGACATTTCTTGTTACATCCCCATCATCATTCTTCTCCCACCCAAACTGGGCTCCAACTAATAAGCCACCTGGTGTATGCATATGATCCAGCAATCTGTTTGCAAATCTCAGTCGAACGACAGAAGCAACTAAGGGGCATATGTAGGTAGCCGTTTGCGATTCGCAAACACCAAAATTCAGCAAATTTTGGCGTTTGCAAATCGCAAACGGCGTTTTGATGTGTAGGTGCTAGAGATCGCAGGTCACCCGACCAATAATTTCGCCACTTCTGGCTTCGGGCCCATATACTTTACTTTATCATATACATTGATCAGATGACCACACAATCTACTACCAATAATTGTGAGTTCCCTTTCGATTATTTCCAGTGTACCCAACTTACCATCCACCGTTATGGGTACCTATGACCACGATGGGTCAGGGAGCTAGCTGTAAAAGGAAAGGCAGAGGAAAAATACAACCCAACCTATAATTTTGCTTTTCATGAAATGACCACGGACAACTAGAAGTTTTAAAGTGTTTATCTAAAATTCTTCGTTATAGGAAATCCAATTCACAGATAAGAGACAATCAATAAGCAAGATAACAATATCACATAAGCATAAGGAAACAAATGTAGGGCAACCATTCAATGTAAGGGAATAAAGATGCGACTGAGAACCAGTTAAGCTAGTAAACTAGTCACTCAAGAATGGACCTTTTCGAGGGGCAAAGCAAGGTGCAAGTATACATTTATACTATGGAATGGGAATTTAGAAGTCTAAACAACTCAATTAAGAGAAAGAGAGATAGAACGTACTAAAACTCTAGAGAATTTCTTCATTCAGTTTTGTGAGAGAAAATTAAGGACCACATCAACATGTTAAAAACTGCAGTGGAGAAAATAATTTCTAAAAGGTAGGGTAACATAGGAGCACACTATGAAATTAAATGCGAATGACTTTATGAAATGACAGTGGTTGCGGAAAGCATGGAAATTTATCATATGCAAAGGTATGTCTTTATTGAAGCAAAGACAGAAAAATAGAAAGGTGCAGTTTCAGAGATTTTCAGCAAAATATTTACCTAGACTGGTGTGAAAACCAACCCTGGCCACGGGTCAGTTAAGGACAGGAAATACCCCAAGGAATAGCAGTCATCAATGGGACAGCAGGTGCAGAATGGACACCCCAACACAGGACAGGAAACCCAGATTAGGATCAGGACAGGACCACCAGGACACGACCAGCACCCGCAGTTCGGAAGCAACGCCTGCGCTCCACCCTCTCTGCAGCTATCGATCAGAACCCCGATTGGGTCAGCGAACTCCCCAGCAAAGTGCTCCGCCAGCACTTAAGGTTTAGTAAAACCTTAGTCTATGGTCAAATTCGGACAGAGTGCTCCGCAGCGCTCTGTATCTTCAGTCACCTATTGAGTGCGTTGGGTCAGTGACAGGTCAGCTATTCAGACAAGTCGAACAATTTCCCTAGGTAAACCTAGGCTAGATATACTGTTTTGGGACAGGGTACCACCCCCCAAATGTTGCAAAGTGTCAGAATCCCCAATTTGGATTGGTCCTAAGGTAGGATTTGGTTAACACACCAATCAGAACAGACTATTCTAAGGCCTATTTTGCATCCTAAGGTGCCGCCTAGCAAGATTGGGGTTCCCACGAGAAGTCGCAGGGAATACAATGGAAAGAAATACAATGTATTCAAATAGGGTACAAGTTAGGCTTTCTCGCTGGGTGAAGGTGCATCTTCCCATGCAGGCTCTGGCAGCAACCTTCTTTTGGCTTGGTTTCAATGCCACCACACCACGACTGATTCTGCGCGGTAGTGCCCTCCAAGATGGACTCCCCAGCCCCATCACCCCTCAGTGCCGAGGATACATGAAAAGTAAGCGAAAACAAATTAGTACATAGAAATAAATGAATGTATTACATGTCATGATTTCATAATTCAGTTTTATCATTATAAAAATATACTATGCATTAATGGTAAGTGCAACACATAACGACATGATAAGCAATAGCACGAGCTTCAATTCATTATCACATTAAGCTGCCATTTTATGGCGATTACGCATGCGCACCCTTTCCCTCCAAAACTATCTCTACGCGAAGTCACGTAAGTGTGACTGACGCATGCGCAAAAAGAGGAAAGTCAAGCAGCGGCCATTTTAGGAACAAAGATGAATCGTATTAGTAGAACACATAGGCAAGCATCTCTATGATACCCACGCACATTCAAAATACATAAAATTAGTAAAACAAACAATTGAAGTTATGAGATTATAATAGATTTTCGAGGTTCTTGACTCGAGCAAGTCGCGATGCGAAATCTTGCTCTATCAATCCCCTCTTTGATGATATTTACTATCATCACAACATAATGGAACCAGATGCCAACTTTTCTTTCACACCTTGTACATTTCTATCTCTTCCAACAGTCGGTTCAGTTTTTCTTTCTCAGTTTTGGTAGGGTGAGAATTTTTCACCTTTTTATAAATCTGATTATTTATTTCTTCCAATTCAAGCTCATCCGCACTCCGTTTCACTCCTCTCGCATTCACTTGGTATTTCTTTGTGTGTTTGCGACACTTGCAACAGACGAATATGAGAAATAGGATAAGACCTATCACTCCAATTGGCATCAGTACCTTAAGTAGTAAGCTTTTACCTAAGCTAGCAAACCAATGTCCTACATTGGAGAGACCATCAACCAGTCTCTTCCAGGCACTGTCAACCTCGAGTGGTTTGAGTTCCTTTTCCAAATTAGTAATGTTCTTCACATATCTTTTGAGCTGTACGCTTTTGTTCGGAATGTAAGTGCAACAATGTTGCGCCTTCAGCATCCGGCAGACTCCGCCCTCTTTTGCTAATAAGGTGTCAAGAGCAAGTCTGTTCTGCAAAACCATTGATCTGATCGCAACCATTTCGGTATTGACCAGCAGAAATCCATGAGCTGTGTCAGTAGACAACACATCCACTATTGTGGACAATTTGCAAATTCTGTGAGTGTTCAGAACCACTCCCACTCCAGGTATCAGTGCACTAAAAATACTACCCATTATTTCACCTACGCTTTCTCTTTTGCTACGCACTAAGCCGTTACTGTTTTCACTGCTTCCAGAAATTTCATTCACATGGTATATTCTCGGGAAAACAATGCCAAAGTAGCAGCTTCCATACCAGTGATCCGGCAATTTTAAATAAGCCTTGTCTCCACATATATAATAAATTCCAGGAAACACAGGCTCTGACCCATTTTTGAATCCCCAACCTCCAATTACCTTGTAATTGTGCTCACATTGACTGGAACCAATGAAAATGTTATTATAATAATCAGTCTTCTCACAGTGAAGACAGAGTTTCGCTTTCTTTTCGAAATCCAGCAACAGAGCAGGCCCTGCCCCGCCATTTGAGGTGCTTTCCATGTTCTCAGCCCATTTAGGTGTTTTCTGCCTTTTGTCATTTGCCTTTCTTTGGAAACTCTCCCTTATTTTCTCTGCCATGTTTAAAAATACCTTTTCTTGTTCATGTAATGAACAGGTCAGGTTGTCTCTGTGTGCTTCATTTAGGTCTATAGTACCTATAGTCAGAAAATATTCTCCCATATAACGTGTAACGTCACTTCTAGTATGTACAGGATTCAGATTTCCATGTATAGGAAGTTCAGAAAAGATCACGTCATTGTTCGAGTAATAGTATTGTAACGGTCCTCTTTTGTAAAATAAGCTTGCTAAAATACTACAGGAGATTCCATAGGTCAGTGGTAGGTGATGACATGTCACGCCTTCAGCCACAGAAGTAGGTAGCTTCATGCAGACATAGCAATCTTCTATTTCCATAGTTTCTACATAATGCACTAACAAGTTTGCCAAAACATTTAAATGAGTCTGGTTTCTAACTCCGTGGTAATGTAGTCCTTCCTCTTCTGATGCTTCTAAGTCTCGTTTGGTTTGTCTGAGTGCTTTTTCACGTCTTTCTACACTTCGTGTTGTCAGTTCATCAGTGTCAGTAGTCTGGGTAGGGTCAATATTAGTATTTTTGCTTACCATAAAAGGAATGAAAACTGTTAATCCTATCCACACTAATATAACTATAACTATGCTACATATACATATTTTGCAGCATGTTTTTCAACAACTGCGGCTAGGTCTACCACTCACGTTTGAATCAGACATTTTGGCTCAGAAGAACTTTTCAACCCCTCTTTGTGGCTTTGCCCAGGTATCTTTATGCTGAGCAATTTCACGGCGGTTCCTCCTCTTCCTCTGCAGAGTAATCAGTAATTTGTTCCCCGTCGCTTTCGTCAGTAATATCAAGGTCCTCAAAGTTTTCCAAGATTAAGTAGGTCCACTCCGGATCTTGGTATTTTTCGTTTTGTCTCTTTATTCGCTCACTCCTTCTCTTGGAGCTATCTTCAGGTATTTCTGCAATTCGGGGACTTCTTCTGATATCTGCAAGTTTCTCTTGGACTGTTTTTATTCTTAATTTTAGTCTTTTAATATACCTTGGCTCAATGTGCTTCTTTTTCTTGAGTCTTTTAGTTGGCACTGTGATTTGGCTTTCTTCTAATGTCCTTTTATTTTCACTTGTTTGTGGCACTTCAATTTCTGCCTTTTCCCTTTCTGTCTGACTAGTCCCAGGTCTTGTATCTATTTCTTCTGCCTGGTTACTAAGCTGACCTTGTTCAGGTATAATTTGCGTTTCGCTTTCAAATGTCTCTGTTTCTAAGTCCTGAACATGTTCTCCTAGTTCTGCCTGATCCTGCTCGAGCACTTCGATCCCTTGATTTTCTTCTGCTCGAACTATTACACTATGTCTAGTCTGTCCCTTTCCGATATCAGGAGTCAGTGGAGGAGTATCGATCACTTGTTCTGTCCCTGTCTGACCTTCTTCTTCGTCCTCAGATTTGATGTGAATCTCAATGATCTGAGGGTCTTCGCCTGTGCCTTGCTCGACCTCTCTATTCCACTCTCTGTCTTCTCTTATTCGCTCTCTTGTTCTGAGTGGGTCTCCAGGAAGGTCGATTATGGGTATCCAATCCTCTGGCCAGATCCTTGGCAGCTCGTCATCAGCTACTTCCGGACCAACATCCGTGGGATCCTCAGCAGTACTGGTGCTTGGCCATACGTCATCAGCTACCTCTGGACCAATGCCTACAGGACCCTCAACGGGACTGGTGCTCGGTCGTCTGATATCAGCTACTTCAGGACCAACGTCTGTAGACCCCTCAGCTGAACAACCTTCAGCTCCAGGTTCCTCGTCGGGTATCACCTTCTGGATATGGCTGGCATGGATCCACTTGGGAACGCCTGCGCACTTCACAGCGGTCGTTGTTACCAGAATTACTTGGCGCTTTTTTCCCCACCTTGGCTCAAGGCAACTTGAACGAGTATGCTTCTTTATCTTAACCCAGTCACCAGGAACCAATTTGTGAACTGGGGTTGTCGGGTTGGCGACGGCGTCTGCCCCAATCTGGCGAGAGATAGAACGCACTTGGTCACCCAGTTGCTTGCAGTATTCAAGTACCAAATCATCAGAAATGCTTAACAGTTTGTATCCTGGTACCCACGCTTGTCTCATCACTCTTCCCATTAATATCTCATGGGGGCTCAGGCCTGTTCTTCGATCTGGAATGCTTCTGAGTCCCATCAGAACAAGAGGCAAGGCATTTATCCAGTTCAAGCCAGTAGAATCACACATTTTTGCCAATGTATTCTTTATGGTGCCATTTATTTGTTCCACCACTCCAGAAGCCTCTGGATGATATGCACAGTGTAGCTTTTGTGTGATCCCGAATGCTTTGCAAAGCTGGGCCAAAATTTCATTCTGAAAATGTCCGCCTCTATCTGAGTCAATAAAGACTGGAACCCCGAATCTAGGTATCAATTCCTTTAGTAGGAGCTTAGCTACTGTTATGGCGTCATTCTGTGTGGCAGGGTAAGCTTCCACCCACTTTGAAAATAGGCAGACAATGACAAGGACATACCTTTTTCCCTCACAACGAGGCATGGTAATGAAATCAATTTGTATCCTCACAAAAGGACCCCCTGATCTCCCAATTTTCATCAGTTCAACTACTGTTCTCTTGCCAGCGTTGAACTGCTGACAGGTCAAGCACCTCTGGCAAAGGGACTCTGCTACCTTCCTGAACTTCTTGTTGTACCAAGTCTGTTGAAACACCAGAACCATGGCGTCCCTCCCAATGTGTGATCCCTCATGTATCAATCGAGCCATTGGGGCAAGCAGGTGTCTGGGTAACACAGGCATACCATTTGGGCCCACAATGACACCATCCTCACGTCTCGGTTTACAACCTTGTTCTTTCCACTTCTCCTTCTCTTCCCAGGGCGTCACATGCTGCCATTCTCTCACTTCAACCCATGTAGGCACTTCTTCAAACATTCTAAGTTGGCAGCTGTTTCCAACCCCACCCCGCCTGGGATTTATTCTCATCTGATCCATAGCACATTGTTTTGCCACCCGATCAGCAAAGTCATTTCCCAAAGATACAGGGTCAAGGCCCTTCTTATGAGCAACACATTTGACCACTGCCAATTCTTTTGGTAATTGGATTGCCTCTAAAAGGTCTTGGACAACGTTTCCATTCCGAATGGGGGTACCTGAGGAAGTCAGGAATTCTCTTTGTAGCCATAATTGGCCAAAGTCATGCACAACCCCGTAACAGTACTGACTATCAGTATACACTGTTACTCTTTTGTCTTTTCCCAATTTGCAAGCTCTTATCAGGGCGATCAATTCGGCTACTTGTGCAGACTTTACTCCAAATAAATAAGATGCCTCCTCAATTTTGTTTAACGTGACCACAGCATAGGCAGCACTTAGGCCTCCGAGTTCATGCCTCAGGCATGAACCATCCACGAACCATTCCTCATCATGTACAGGCAAAGGAGTTTCTTTAATGTCTGGGCGAGGTTTAGTACTAAACTCAGTCAGATCAATGCAGTCATGCTCATTATCTCCCTTATCTTCCATTACCATTGAGTCAGGGAGTAGAGTGGCAGGGTTTAAAATGTTACATCTGGTAATGACTATATTTGCAGCACCCATGAGAATCCTTTCATATTTAGTCAGCCGACTAGGCGTGAGATACTGAGTTTTTGTTCGGGTCAATAGAATCACAACTGCATGTGGAACATACACAGTTACAGGATGTCCCATAATAATAGACTCACTTTGTTCTAAACTGGTGCAAGTTGCAGCTACTGCTTTTAGACATCCAGGTAGTCCAGCAGCCACTGGATCCAAAGTGGCAGAAAAATATGCCACTGGCCTTCTGGTCAGTCCATGCTCCTGAGTCAGGACTGATAATGCACAATTGTCACGGGTGTCACAGAATAGGCCAAACTCCTTGGAGTAGTCAGGCATCCCTAGAGCAGGGGCTGTACACAGACAATTTCGCAACTTTGTGAAAGCTGTCAAGCTCTCGTCATTCCATTCGACTGGGTCCTTTGCTCCTTTCTTTGTCATTTGTATCAAAGGCTTTGCAAGGACTGCAAATCCCACAATCCATTGCCTGCAGTAACCTACAACTCCGAGGAACATTCTGATTTCTTTCTGAGTACGGGGTAACTGCATATTTTGAATTATTCTGACTCTCTGAGGTGACTTTTCTGATACCTTTTTCTATCTGGTGTCCCAGATATTTCACTGATTTCGAACAGAACTGTAATTTCTCAGGGGCCACTTTATGTCCCTTTTCACTCAGGTGATTCAGTAGGGCAATGGTGTCAACCACACAATCCCTATGGCTTTTAGACGCCACCAATAGGTCGTCAATGACTGTACCAAAACAGATTTTCCAGGTAAGACTAAAGTTTCAAGGCATTTTTTCAAGATCTGATTAAAGATAGAGGGACTTTCTGTGTACCCCTGGGGGACCCTGTTCCAGACATACACGTTACTGTTGAAAGCAAATGAGAAAAGAAATTTGCTGTCTGGATGCAAGGGGATCGAAAAGAAAGCATGACATAGGTCTATCACAGTGAACCATTCAGCATCCCAGGGGATCTGATACAGAATCACTGCTGGGTTCGGGACAATAGGGCAGCAAGGAACCACTATCTTGTTTACCTTTCTCAGGTCCTGCACTACTCTGTACTTGCCATTAGGCTTTTTGATGCCCATAATGGGTGAGTTGCACGGGCTACTCATTACTTCCTGTATGATGTTTGCTTCTAGCAATTTCTGTATTTCAATGGCAACACCTGCTCTCACTTCGGCACTCATTCGGTAAGGCTTGGTATTGGGGTATACTGCATTTTCTCTCATGGCTATTTGTATGGGGTCCACGTTTTTCATTAATCCCACATCCTTTCCTGTAAAGTCCCACACTTCTGGCTTCACTGTCTGCTGGAGTTCTTCAGGTAAGTCCTGTATAGTCATTCGTTTTATTTCTGAGTCAGGTCTAATTAACATTAGCTTGTAGATACCGTCTTCATCTGGGGTTTGAATTTCGACGCCCTCTGGTGTGCAAAAGATGGTACAATTTATTTTGCACAGCAAATCACGTCCCAGTAAGTTTACCGGACTGGTATCACAGACAACAAATCTGTGCATTTGTTTAAAATTTCCCATTGAGATCTCCATGGGCTCGGTAACAGGTGTACTAATCAATTGATTAGATACTCCTACTACTTGGATTGCTTCTCCCGAGAGGGGTAGGTTTGGAACGTCCACTGTTCTCACAGTAGAACGGGTAGCACCAGTGTCCAATAGAAAGGTGACATCATTTCCATCAACCTTTCCTTCAATGTATGGCCCTGACTGGTCTACCGGCAAAGAGGCGCCAAGTACGCACTCTTCGTCCTCCCCTCTCAGGCCCCGTCAGTACTGGTCATCACAGAAAAAGGTGTCGTTCAACAAATACTGCGAAGTTGCTGTATTTCTATTTTCATTGCCTCCCCAGATTTCTACATCATCACCCTGTGGTGACTTCCCTTTAAAAATAGGTTTTGGCGCTCGGGGCACTTGAATCGTTTTTACCTGCTGCTGGGTCTTTCTTTGTTTTTCATTCTGCGTCTGTGGAATTAAATCAGGTGTTTGGGCATTATCAGACTGTAAATAGGGACACTCGTCTCTCCAATGTCCAATTTCTCCGCACTGATGGCAGGGAAATTTCTTTTTCGCGTCCTCTCTGCTCATTTTAGCTTGGGATTTCCCTCCACCCCCACCCCCAGGGCCTTGGTTCTGCGTTGCTTTATTTAGTTTATTCAATTGTTTTTCCTGCTGTTCTGCAAGCTTTACTTGAGCCCACATCACCTTCTCCTTCAGGGCCTTTTTCTTTTCTGCCATTTCGTCCTCACAGTACTTTGCGTACCGTAGGACCTCGTCCATTTTCTTGGACTGCCAACAGATTTTGTTATCTTTTATCCACTGACAAATTTCGGGTCTTAAACCGTTTACAAACCTGTAAATGAAATGGGTCATGTCCTTCATCTCGATGTTATCTATACCACTGTATGTCTTAAATACCTGCAACAGCCTTTCATAAAAAGAGTGCACAGTCTCGTCCCTTTCCTGCGTGGTTCTATCTATCTTGGTCCAATCAGTTTCCTTTGCAGGCACCTTTTGTTTCAAATGTTGAATTACCTGATCATATTTTTTCATCACTTCTTTAGATGGTTCTCCTGTTTTTTCATCCCTCGGGTATTCCTCACTAGGCCAAGCTATGGCTATCTTACACTCAGTCCACAGATCTACAGGGACCACTATGTCAAAGAACCCATCCAGGTCCTTCCATAGGCATTTCTGCACTTTTACGAATCTTTCTACCTGCCGGTACCAATCGACTGGCTTTTCTCGTAATTTTGGGAATTCATTGGTAAAGGACACAATATCCTGTCGGGACCATGGAACATGTACATATTTTCCTCCTGGCACCTCGCGCATAGGGCATAACTGTTCTGGTTTGTCTGCTTCCTTTAGGACAAATTCGGGAGTTACCTGCTTAGACCTGGCCTCATCTTTTTTCCTAGCCCATCTGGCTTTCCATCTTTCTACGTCTCCCCATTTCTGTAACACTGTCAATAATTCTTTGACCTGTGCCTTTTTTCCTGATATATTCAGGTTTTCCAAATCTTTGTCTGAAAATTCTGCTCGGTATGGTTTCTGTAAGGGTTTCGATTTTGAAATATCTATTCCCATACTAGCAGCAGTATCTGTCAATTTTTCATGAAGAACTCGGACATTGCGGGTAAGACTTTTGCACATAAACAACAGCTCTTCTTCAGAGTAGGTATTTAATCTGTCTAATCCTACATTTCCTGCCATTAATTCTTCTATTTCTACTCTCAGTTTGTAGAGGTCTAAAGGTTTCGTTTGCGAAGTTTGTTTCTCTAATTCTTGACTCCATCTTTCAATTTCCTCAGGTGTAACCAAAGTGACGCTTCTAGTACCCGAAGTCGATTCCATTTGAATCTCCCTCGTATTAAAAGGATTATGCCTTTTCGGCATCCTTTTCCCTGTATTTCTATGAGGTAGATCCATTAGTGAGACCTCAGATTCACACTCACTCGTCTGTTCATCTACAATTAAGGGTTCTGGTCTGGGCTGTGCTATGACGGGAGTAATGACTGGAGGTTTTGGACTTTCATGCCGATCCCCGTACAATGGAACCACGGGTCCGATTGTTACTGGGATTGTCAATGCTTCAGGACTGGTATTTAACTGGGAGATTTTTCTGAATGATCTCAGCTCTCTGTTTTGCTAGAACCTCCCGCTCCTTTTCTTCCAGTAATCTCTCTACGGATTTGTCATGCAACACCTGCGGGGTCAGTGTGGGAGCATAACTTGGGGCAGTGGGATGAGTCTCACTAGGTCCTTCACCATAATTTGGTCTTGGGAACAAACTTCCTGTACCTAGGGATCTTCGTTCTTCCTCATACTGTGGCTGTAATAACGGCATTCCTGAACTTGAGGGTCTCATCTCGCCTCCGTAGGGAGGTCGAGAACAAAAATCTCCTTCACGGGAATATCCTGTCTCCCCACTAGCTGACATTCTGGGGTACATGTTTCTGGTATCCACTGGTCCTAAACTCTCAGTATAGGGAGGAATTTGGTATCCCCCTCCTACACTTGCGGACCTGATCTCTTCTTGTGGTGGAGGTCTCCGGGAAATATCTCCCGCACTTGAAGGTCGGTGTCCTTCATTATAAGGAGGCGGACTTCTCATACACATGTCATCTAATAATTCATCATCCGACTCTCCGATGGGTACCCAATGTTTAGATTTTTCCAACCGTTTCTTTCCCCCAGAAGGATCATCTGCTGGCATCATGGGAAACAATCCTTCCACTATCATATTCTGCCTCCACTGTTTCATCTTTTTGGCTCGTGCTTCCTGCTTCAACTTTGGATAAAATTTAGTTAACCCTTTATCCATCCGTGGCTTATCCCTTTCGAAAGCCTCGATTTCCCATTCCTCTAGTGCTTCATACTGCGTTAATCTAGGTCTGGGATGTAAATCATTCATTCGGGTTCTCAGATTGAATAGAATTCTGCTGTTAAATGTTCCATCTAACGGAAAAGCCAATACTCCGTCATCTTTTGTGTATTCTGCCCAATTTTCCAACCATACACATGTGTTATACCCTTTATCGAACATCATGAAAGATGCGGGAGTGTTGGGTGGCGGTATGACAACACCTTCTCTAGTTTTAATCGGCTTGTCCTTTTTGAAATAATTCTTAACTTTATTTACAAGGGACAATTTTCTCTTATTTCCGTACATAATGTCGTATCTATTAGTCTTCCACTGATCTTTTCCAAACCCTAGGTATCTTGGATCGGGTCTAGTCTCCGGAGTAAACGTGTGCCACATACGATTTCTGCAAGCGGCTTTGTTTCCAAGTCACCCCAATCCAAAGGCGTCTTTTATTTTCGTGCGACCAATGAAATGCACGAGTTCAAATAATTTCGACCAATGGGTGCGCGGCCCTTTCGCGAGACAGTTCTCACGCTTCGGCGCTCACCCCTCCTTTACAATTTCAGCTCTGCTACCAGCTCGCTACGCCTACCAATCCCAGCGCGGCACGGAGTGACGTCAGAGCAGCTTCGCGACTGACTCCCTCCTTCACAAGGTAACGGAAACTTTCTTTCTTTCTAAAGTGCTTAGTGCTTGGTTATTTTACAACGAATACACATTCGCCACTGTGCTCAAGTGTCTAGACAGGAAAGAAATTTTCACTGCAAGTAAACTACTTCCATTTACTTTTCACTCACTACGGATAGGTCTTCTCTGCCTACCCTTCACTCTAGCATTGGAGAACCTGTTACTCCCCTAGACTCATCCACCTTTCCGGGATATATCCGAGCCTAAAGTTTCCCTAGCGAACCCCTTTGCCTTCACCTGAGCTCCGATGAACCTGCTACTCTTCCGGTGCGACCCTCACTAGGTTATGCCACAGTAGGAATTTTGCCAATGAACCTCGTTACTAACATTTATTCAATCATACATTCAGAAAAACCCTAGTTAGTGCTTCCAGTTCTGCCTAACCTGCACCAACTTTCCTTAGAGCAAATGACCTCAAAGAAAGTGGATTCTATTCACCACTCGCTATTCAATTCCCCGGGGATTCCTAACAACATAAAAGACGTTTTACGTACGAATGGATTAATACATATAACAGTATAATAACAAGAATAACAATTTTAAAACATTTCATAATTTTTCAAAGTAAACAATTTTCAAGTGAGTGATCAATTCTCTTGAAGCGCCTACTCTTATAGCAGCATCCGACTTAGCTAGACTAACTAGTCCTACCTAACCTTTAGCTATTCCCTAACCATCCTCGATGCTACCAGAAAATTACTGCTAGAGATCGCGGGTCACCCGACCAATAATTTCGCCACTTCTGGCTTCGGGCCCATATACTTTACTTTATCATATACATTGATCAGATGACCACACAATCTACTACCAATAATTGTGAGTTCCCTTTCGATTATTTCCAGTGTACCCCACTTACCATCCACCGTTATGGGTACCTATGACCACAATGGGTCAGGGAGCTAGCTGTAAAAGGAAAGGCAGAGGAAAAATACAACCCAACCTATAATTTTGCTTTTCATGAAATGACCACGGACAACTAGAAGTTTTAAAGTGTTTATCTAAAATTATTCGTTATAGGAAATCCAATTCACAGATAAGAGACAATCAATAAGCAAGATGACAATATCACATAAGTATAAGGAAACAAATGTAGGGCAACCATTCAATGTAAGGGAATAAAGATGCGACTGAGAACCCGTTAAGCTAGTAAACTAGTCACTCAAGAATGGACCTTTTCGAGGGGCAGAGCAAGGTGCAAGTATACATTCATACTATGGAATGGGAATTTAGAAGTCTAAACAACTCAATTAAGAGAAAGAGAGATAGAACGTACTAAAACTCTAGAGAATTTCTTCATTCAGTTTTGTGAGAGAAAATTAAGGACCACATCAACATGTTAAAAACTTCAGTGGAGAAAATAATTTCTAAAAGGTAGGGTAACATAGGAACACGCTATGAAATTAAATGCAAATGACTTTATGAAATGACAGTGGTTGCGGAAAGCATGGAAATGTATCATATGCAAAGGTATGTCTTTATTGAAGCAAAGACAGAAAAATAGAAAGGTGCAGATTTTCAGCAAAATATTTACCTAGACTGGTGTGAAAACCAACCCTGGCCACGGGTCAGTTAAGGACAGGAAATACCCCAAGGAATAGCAGTCATCAATGGGACAGCAGGTGCAGAATGGACA
The DNA here is from genome assembly GCF_964261635.1 of Lissotriton helveticus. NCBI lineage: Eukaryota > Metazoa > Chordata > Amphibia > Caudata > Salamandridae > Lissotriton > Lissotriton helveticus. Next base: position 1,147,082,552 of record NC_136071.1, on the reverse strand, counting down.
CCCCAGGACAGGACAGGAAACCCAGATTAGGATCAGGACAGGACCACCAGGACACGACCAGCACCCGCAGTTCGGAAGCAACGCCTGCGCTCCACCCTCTCTGCAGCTATCGATCAGAACCCCGATTGGGTCAGCGAACTCCCCAGCAAAGTGCTCCGCCAGCACTTAAGGTTTAGTAAAACCTTAGTCTATGGTCAAATTCGGACAGAGTGCTCCGCAGCGCTCTGTATCTTCAGTCACCTATTGAGTGCGTTGGGTCAGTGACAGGTCAGCTATTCAGACAAGTCGGACAATTTCCCTAGGTGAACCTAGGCTAGATATACTGTTTTGGGACAGGGTACCACCCCCCAAATGTTGCAAAGTGTTAGAATCCCCAATTTGGATTGGTCCTAAGGTAGGATTTGGTTAACACACCAATCAGAACAGACTATTCTAAGGCCTATTTTGCATCCTAAGGTGCCGCCTAGCAAGATTGGGGTTCCCACGAGAAGTCGCAGGGAATACAATGGAAAGAAATACAATGTATTCAAATAGGGTACAAGTTAGGCTTTCTCGCTGGGTGAAGGTGCATCTTCCCATGCAGGCTCTGGCAGCAACCTTCTTTTGGCTTGGTTTCAATGCCACCACACCACGACTGATTCTGCGCGGTAGTGCCCTCCAAGATGGACTCCCCAGCCCCATCACCCCTCAGTGCCGAGGATACATGAAAAGTAAGCGAAAACAAATTAGTACATAGAAATAAATGAATGTATTACATGTCATGATTTCATAATTCAGTTTTATCATTATAAAAATATACTATGCATTAATGGTAAGTGCAACACATAACGACACGATAAGCAATAGCACGAGCTTCAATTCATTATCACATTAAGCTGCCATTTTATGGCGATTACACATGCGCACCCTTTCCCTCCAAAACTATCTCTACGCGAAGTCACGTGAGTGTGACTGACGCATGCGCAAAAAGAGGAAAGTCAAGCAGCGGCCATTTTAGGAACAAAGATTAATCGTATTAGTAGAACACATAGGCAAGCATCTCTATGATACCCACGCACATTCAAAATACATAAAATTAGTAAAACAAACAATTGAAGTTACGAGATTATAATAGATTTTCGAGGTTCTTGACTCGAGCAAGTCGCGATGAAATCTTGCTCTATCATAGGTGCCACTTAATATAGAATAAGAAATCGCAAAAATTGCAATTCCTTATTTTGCTTATAGCATTTAAGGAATCCCAATTTTGTGATTCCTTAAATGCTATGCAGGGGTGCTTTAAAAATTGCGATTTTTGCATAAGCAATCGCAAAATACCACCTACTTCAAGTAGATGGTATTTTGCGAATTCCTTCAAAAATGCATTTTTTTTAAAATTCAAAGTGCCATGTGACGCACAGACATGCCCTTAGGGCATGTTTGTGTGCCACATGTACTTACAGGCACATTCCAGGGGTGCAACAGGTGTCTTTTGGACACCCTGGCACCCTTGGAATTGCGATTTTCAAATTGCGATTTTCTCATAGAAAATCGCAATTTGAGAATGTATCCCCATTCATTCCTATGGGCCTCTTAGCCCATAGGAATGAATTGGACACTCATTACTTAATTGCGATTCGCAATTTGCTAATCACAATTAAGGAATGTTAGAGATTCGCAAAAAATTGCGAATTTTTACCTACATTCCATTTTGCAATTCTCAAATAGCGATTCCTTAAAAATCGCTATTTGGGAATCGCAAAATGGAAATTACCTACATATGCCCCTAAAAGGCTTAAATTGATTCAACATCAAGAACGGATTAACAGTCAACATCTCAAAAACAAACAAAAAAGTAGTTTACTTTGGGAAAGAAAAGAAGCAATTCAACTGGAAGCTGGGATGGCAATCAATTGAAGTAGTCAAAACACCTGAATATCTGAGTTTTGTAATGGACGCCAAACTATCTGAGACACAGCAACTGGCAAAATAAAAACACAACACCATATCTATATCAATAAAGAGGCTTGCCTGAATTTAAGAAGGAAGAGCAATCATGCTATTTCAGCTTTCAAAGCCAAACTCTTGCTAACACTGTCAAACACGAAAGACTTCAATAACTTGATATCATCTACAAGCAGAATGTAAGCGGCTACTCCATCTTCTCTCACCAACACTGACTCATTATTTCGTGTGGAATTTAACATTCCTTTGGTTAAGTCCCAACAAGTTCCAGAAAAGATCAATTTCTTATGAGATTGCTCTACGGCTGCAAAATCACCAGGAAAAAACCTAATCTAGGAAGATTTAACAACTAATAAACAGAAGAATGTTCTCTATGGTCCAGAATCGGTAGAATAAGTCATTCAAGAATACAGCATACCAACAGTAGACAAACTACCCCAGATGACAAGACCAAACCTTGAAATGACAATGAAAAAGGCCTTATAGACATCAGTCAGGACAAGATATTTGAGAGATCTGAAAATTACAAATTTAAAGAATACTCTTTAGAATCTTACTTTCATATCAGACAATTGTATACAGGCTCAAACTTAGAAGCTGTAAAGAAACAGAAATACCAACGTTTCAGACTTTTACTCATTCCAGTCTGACAATTCAAAGGCTTCTGGAAAAATCACGAAACTTTCCTAAAAGCATGCTGAGTATTCAGCTACTGGCAGGAAACACTAGAGCACATTCTAAGCATCTGCCCAAATCTTCAGTACCTTCAAAGAAAGCACCTACTGGTAACCTTTAAATAGGTAGATTGTATTGCTATTGTATTGTATTGTATTGGCACTTGTAAAGCGCATGGCTACCCGGAGGCATCCCAGCGCTGCGCAGACTTAGGGGAAGGGCTGCTTCTCTTTATGTGAACAGCCAGGTCTTTAATTGTTTTTGGAACTTCAGGTGGTTCGGTTCGCTCCGTACATGTAGTGGGAGGGCATTCCAGAGTCTGGAGGCATTGAGTGAGAAAAGCTTGCCGCCACTTCTGGCCTTAGTGATCCTATGGATCACGGCGAGATGGAGTTCATTTGATCGAAGTGTCCTACTTGCCCTGTATGGGGCGATCATGGCATTTGAAATTACTGGTCCGCTTCCATTCAGTGCTTTGTGGGCTATGCAGAGAGCCTTGAAGTTTATTCTCTCCTGTACTGGGAGCCAGTGGAGAGAGCGCAGAGCCAGTCTTGCTGAGCAGCGATTGGGGGTGTCGGTGAGCAGCATCGCCGCACAATTCTGTATGACCTGTGTAAAATGTAGGGTTCCTTAAAGCAGATAGCAGGGCAGCCAAGTAGGTGAAACCACATTAGGTTTATTAAGTTACAGGAACAACAACCCCATCCAGCATCAACTCCTGCAACTGTCAAATGACTGTATCAACACAGAGATGCTACTAGTTATAATACAAGAACACTACATCACCTCCCCTCTTAACATTGACTAAATAAAATAAAAGAACATCAAAGAATACTTGAAAGTGTGCTATGTATAATAGATAATAATTAATAATTCAGACGTAGTCTTGAAATCTAGCAGGTCGTTGAATAACTCGTCGAGGGCTAACATTACTTTGAGTTGAGACAACCTCAGAATCATTTGCTACATCTCTGGGTTGACACTTAGCCACCCTGTTCAAATTGTAGACTTTATGATTGCTAATTTTTACAGCATTCTTAAAAACTTTAATTACTCTGAAAAGAATGCTAAACTTTGACTTTGCCTTTCCCAAACAAGGAGATTTTTTTTCACCCAGTCTCCCACAGAGACCTTTGTGTGTTTAACCGCTCTCCTCTGATCATACCATTTCTTCCTCTTCTCCTTAATCACAGTTTCTTTTTGCTTCCACCCTGACACACTGTCAGCATACTCATACACTAACAACCTCTTAGAAGAGACCCAAGAAGGCCAAACTTCCACATTAGCCACTCTCTTCTTGAACAAACGAAAAGGTGAAACACCCGTGGATGAGTGTGGAGTGAATCTATTCTCCCTAACCTTTCTCATCATCGCTAACTCCCAGTCAACACCGATTGCAACGGCTTGTTGAACAGACAGTTTTAACACCTTCACAGACCTTTCCACAGCTCCATTGCTCTCCGTATGATAAAGAGCTGCCTGTGTTTCATACCCCTGGAGGCTAAATACTCTTCAACCACAGCAGAGGTGAATTGCACACCATTATCAGACAGCAAGGACACTGTAAAACCTTCTCTTTCAAACAAGCCATCCAAAAACTCAATCACGACCGAAGGCTCTATAGAACTTACCACTTTAATCTCAGGTCAGCGAGAGTACATATCCACAAAAAACAAAATGTACGTATCACATGATCTCAACTTAATGGGCCCTAAAATATCAATAGCAATGTCCAGCCAGGGACCATTGGACTGTTCTCTCATCACCATAGGTTGGTTTCTACACTTCAATACCTTATTGCTGCAGTCAATTCCTGACTTCCCTTTCAATCCATACATCCAAGGCAGGCCACCAATATGCCTTCCTTCACCTTTCCTTGGTTTTTACGATTCCCATATGACTGGCATGAGCAGCTTACAGTAACGTATTCCGTAAGGTGCGTGGAGGAATTCATCTGCTACCTCTTAAAAGTATGTCATCCACAACAGATAAATCATCTTTAACCTGACAAAACCCAATCAAGTCATTATCACATACCTTCTTATCACACCACCCTTCTGAGATCATTTTGATGACCTTCTGTTGCAGTTCCAATCACTCTCAGACACAATACCACCACTTACTAAACAAACATCCACCTCGTCTTCAAATTCTTCACCACCAAACTGATCACATTTTACATTTTCTTCACGTTCAGTGCCAAGTATTGATAAGCAATCTGCAAGCATGTTGGAGACCCCTGGAAGATAGGAAACTAGAAAATCAAACTCCTGTAGGGCAACCACCCATTTACGTATTCTATGAGAAACTAAATCAATCCCTTTTTTTGCAAAAACTTCTTTCAAGGGCTTATGATCTGTTAGAACTTGAAATGTGCTTCCCTAAAGAAATGTGTGTAGCTTGCGAATAGACCTATAGATAGCAATAGCTTCTCTTTCTACAACAGAGTAGTTAAACTCCGCTCCTCTCAAAGACCTGGACATAAACAAAACCACATTCTCTTTACCTTCCGATTTTTTAAAAAGAACTACACCCAAACCTTTGGAGCTCGCATCAGTCATTAAATATGAATCTTTTTTTGGATCAAAACTGCTAAGGTCTTGTGCATGATTGAGACTTTTCTTCAAATTCTCAATTTTTCATTACAAACATTTGTCCAAGCAAATTGGCAACCTTTTTTTAAAAGATCATGTAGATGCCTAGTCACTTCTGCAAAATTTGGCACAAATTTATGATAAAATTCGGCCATACCCAAGAATTTTATAAGTTCTTCTTTGCTCTGGGGAGCCTTGAGTTTACAAATAGTCGGTTACATAACATAATCACAACAATCATTTCATCAGTCGATCATTATAAGGTACATACATAAACCAAGTGAGTATGTAACTGAATTTAATTCAGCTATACGCAGTGAAATACAGTACTTTCACAAATATTATATTTTAGTTCATACAATATATGGCAATTAATGGAAAAATCATTCAAAACCGTGCTCGGTGGGTGTCAAAGGAAAAGAGGGGTTTGAGATTAAGTAGGGTAGGGTGTGGTTGGGATAGATGGAGGGACAAAGAAAAGGAATTGTGCCCTGTAGACAATTCTAAATCAATTTAAGAACATTTCCAGTCTATAGTAGATCACACTGTTCCCTATACAAACATTACACGAGGGCCATCTATGGCAAATTCTATTAAGGCGTGTATGTTGAGAGTAAAGAAGTCGACGTTTCGACCCCTATAGTAAGGGCGGGTAGTTCCTCAGTTTGGGGTCTTCATCAGGACAGTAGAGATAGTAATGGTGAGCACATGTATTAAGGCAAGTGAAAGCGTCCCACCGCAGTTGGAGACTTGTGCCTTTTGGGGTGTTTAGATTCTTCTGAGGGCGACAACCAATGATGGATGTATGAAGTCACAGATGAGTTGAGAAATGGCGTGGTTCGTAGGAATTTGGAGATCCCTTAATAATTGCATCCAAAAGGTAGGTGTTGTATCAATCGTGCACCAGCTCGAAGGATTAGTCAGGGAGAGGGTCTTGGTCATGTAAATGTAAATGTAAATGTACAGGAATTTATATAGCGCAAAACACCGAGCGGTTTCTAAGCGCTTGCTTAGGGAACCCGTCCTGTTATTCCCCTGTGAGATAACCCCGGCAGGGTATCCGCAAGGTGAAAGCCAGGCATCCCGCCGCGAGGGGCCGTTGTGGAGATTAAGCAAGCTATTGCCCAGAGTCGCAGAGTGTGAACCCGTGAATCGAGTAGGCACCGGAGCGAGAATTGTCGAGTCCATGGACATTTTAGGACTCAAGACCCCGCCGAGCCGGGAATTGAACCCTGATCCCGGGCTGACCTCTGCTTCCAGGTCTGCCTCCTCTAACCAGTGAGCCACACTTCTCCACATCGTTCCCGCTAAGGACTAATGCCAGCAGACCCACAGACGGTGTGAGTGACTGACCAAGACCCTCTCCCTGACTAATCCTTCGAGCTGGTGCACGATTGATACAACACCTACCTTTTGGATGCAATTAATAAGGGATCTCCAAATTCCTACGAACCACGCCATTTCTCAACTCATCTGTGACTTCATACATCCATCATTGGTTGTCGCCCTCAGAAGAATCTAAACACCCCAAAAGGCACAAGTCTCCAACTGCGGTGGGACGCTTTCACTTGCCTTAATACATGTGCTCACCATTACTATCTCTACTGTCCTGATGAAGACCCCAAACTGAGGAACTACCCGCCCTTACTATAGGGGTCGAAACGTCGACTTCTTTACTCTCAACATACACGCCTTAATAGAATTTGCCATAGATGGCCCTCGTGTAATGTTTGTATAGGGAACAGTGTGATCTACTATAGACTGGAAATGTTCTTAAATTGATTTAGAATTGTCTACAGGACACAATTCCTTTTCTTTGTCCCTCCATCTATCCCAACCACACCCTACCCTACTTAATCTCAAACCCCTCTTTTCCTTTGACACCCACCGAGCACGGTTTTGAATGATTTTTCCATTAATTGCCATATATTGTATGAACTAAAATATAATATTTGTGAAAGTACTGTATTTCACTGCGTATAGCTGAATTAAATTCAGTTACATACTCACTTGGTTTATGTGTGTACCTTATAATGATCGACTGATGAAATGATTGTTGTGATTATGTTATGTAACCGACCATCTCTTTTGTAACTACATACTGAACCAGGTCGGTGACTAAAGGGTTTACCCCGTCATTACCTATCACTTGAGTTTACAAATGGCATCAACTAAAGAGGCTTTAGGCTTAATTCCATTTCCTGAGATTAAGTGACCTAAATATTCAATTTCTGCTACATCGAATTTGCATTTATCAGCTCGTAAAGTTAAACCAGTTTCACTTAATTTTGTCAATACTGCCCTCATCCTGCTATCATGTTCTTCAGAGTTCGCACCAAAAATCAGAACATCGTCTTGGTATATTTTTATGCCCTTAATGTCCTTCAAGACACGTTCCATAACTCTTTGGAATACCGAAGCAGCAGAGATTAAGCAAAAGGCATTCTCAAAAATGTAAAGGTACCATAGGGCGTGACAAATGCAGTCAGATTTTGGGAGGATGGGTGTAATCTGACCTGATGGTAGGCCAAAGAGAGATCAAGAGATGAAAAATGCTTTCCCCCGCTAAGAGAGCACAACATCTCATTAATATTGGGCAATGGATAGTGATCCACAACTACTGCCTTGTTCAATTCCCTCAAGTCAACACAGAGCCTGCCCTCCCCATTAGCCTTTCGGGCCATGACTATGGGAGAAAGCCACTTGGTTGATTCTACTTCTTCTATTATCCCGTTTGCCTTCAATTTGTCAAGTTCAACCTTCAAACTTTCTTTCGCTAATAGGGGAAAATTACACATTTTTGCTACTTTGGGTAAAGAACCAAGTTTTATTTCGATTTGGTGCATGTAATGCTTAAGGCACCCCAATTTTGTATCAAAAACCTCAGGAAACTCTTCGACCCAGTTTTTACATCCTTCCGCAACATGACAGACAGACGGCATCTCTTTTAGACACACAGATGGAGTTTGATTGGGATCTAAAAGAACATACCGATCACGTTGATGGAACTAACTCAACAGTGAGTCACCCTTCGTTGAAATGTATATCTTCCCAGGGACTATTCTTCCTTTATAGTCAATTGTCCCTCAGAACCAACCTAGTAACTATGGGCGAATTTTGCGGATCTGCGGTCAGCGAATTCGCAAAAAAATCAGCGAATTTGCAGATTTTTCTGCGAACTTGAGGATTTTTTTGGAATTTGCACTCGACTCAACTGGAGTACTTTCTACTGGCTAATCAGTAAGTGCTACCTCATTGGGTAAATGTATAGTGCTTTTCCTACACTGCAGCTGTGTAAAGGGCCAGAAGATTAGTCTCCACTGACCATGTGTGCCTGTAACTTTGCCACCGCGCCAAAAGGTCCCGAGTTCCCTTGAGTGAGCTGTCAATCATAGTTGGGATTGGGAAAAGGCAGGAAGAAGTTTGACACCGCTAGTGTGTAGTGCGGGGCCAAACGGGCGGGGCTTCTATGCGTGTTCACATGCCTCTTGTGTATATGGTCAGAGAGCGAGCAGGGCAGAAAGTGAGGAGAAAGCAGCCTCCTGGTCACAGGAACTACACGGGGGTTGCGCTCAAGAAACTCAGAGATTCAAAGACCTCCCTCGAGTATAACAGCTAATTTTCGACGGCAGATATGGGTTTAAATCACACTTGCCTAGCCTCGACCATGCTCACTAATGTTTTGGGCTGACTAAAACGTTACTGAATTTGAGCTTCAACTCGGGCACCTGCTTTATTTATATCTACTAGCATCCCGTCCCGACCTTGTCCGGGAGCGTTCAGGCTTCCCCCTACCCCCGCCTGCCCCGACATTGCCCAGCAACCCGTGCCCCCGCCCGCCCCGTCCCCCGCCTGCCGCCTGGCCCAACCCTCGCGTGGCCTGAGTCAATGGAGGTGTTAGTCCCCGTCCCCCGCCTTCCCCGACCCCCGCCTGCCCCAACATTGCCTTTTGTAACTCCCCGTCCCCCGCCTGGCCCGACACCCGCCTGCTTACCTCAGCCGCCGCTCCTGAGTGGACAGCTCCTCGCCGCTCTGCTCCTCACCGCTTGTCCTGGCCTGAGTCAATGGAGGTGTTAGTCCCCGTCCCCCGCCTTCCCCGACCCCTGCCTGTCCCGACATTGCCTTTTGTAACTCCCCGTCCCCCGCCTGGCCCGACACCCACCTGCTTACCTCAGCCGCCGCTCCTGAGTTGACAGCTCCTCGCCGCTCTGCTCCACACCGCTTGTCCGCCGCCAGTCCTCCCCCGCGCCATGTCCACCTCTCTGCTGGTCGCACCGCCGCTGGCCTGTCCGCTGCTCCTCACGTGACCACTCCTCCCCCGCGCCATGTCCGCCGCTCCTCTGACGCCGCTTTGACGCCGCTCCTCGACGTGAGCACGCACGTCGCGGCCGGCGCTACTTTGGGGGGAGTACTTTTTTTTTTAATATAAATTTTTTAAATAAGGTTTATTTTTAAACTTTATATAGCCTATAACCATCTACACACCCTGACGATTTCTACGGTGTATCGGGTGTGTAGATTGGCGCAGTGGTTCCGGAGTTTACTCGCCTCAAAGCCTGAAAGTTTCTCCTTTATTATAGTAGTATAGATAAGTGCTTCCTGTTGAGGTTTAATTTTTGGCCCACAGGAAGCACTTACAGAGTTAAGGCAGGTGCCCGAGTTAAAGCTAACTTTGTAACCATTTTAGAATGGCGCCGGCAGAGAATAGTTGCAACTTGCAAGTAAGCAACTTCAACTCTGGCAGCTTGCCGGCGCCATTGTAAAATGGTTAAAAAGTTAGCTTCAACTCGAGCACCTGCCTTAACTGTAAGTGCTTCCTGTGGGCCAAAAAAAATCCGCCTGCGAGCAGATTTGCGGAGTTTTCAGCAATTTTGCGAGATTCGCGGATCGCAAAATTGCCAAAAATCCGCAAATTCCGCAAGCGGAACGGATTTTTGGCCCACAGTTACAACCTAGCAGATCAATGATCTCTCCACTGTAACCCCTTGGTCTTATGTCAGGTTTCATTAGAGTAACCTTACCCAACAAATATTAATCAAAAAATTTCTTTGGAATTAATGTCACTTTTGCCCCTGAATCAAATAGCATTTTAACAGGTGCGTAATTTATTAGAACAATGTCTATGGGTCTACCCGACCCTTTAATTTGGCAAATTTCATTTTTATTAACCTCATCCTCAAATAAATATACTTCTCTAATTTTCTTTTGGTCTTTTCTCGACCTACAACGTCTTGTAATGTGACCTTTTTGACCACACAAATTGCACAAAGCTTTCCACCCAGGATAATCCTTAGTATTTGCTACATGTCCTGAGTTACCACATCTAAAACATTTATTTTGAAAGTTCTTCGAACCACAAGATTGAGAATCATATCTAGTAGTTTGAAAATTCTTGGAATAAGTATCTGATGTATTCTGCCCTTTAGACTTTGCACTTTCAAACTTATTTTTATCTTTGTCATTATCCACTTTCATTACTGAGTTATGACCTTTATCAACGGAGTCTTTATCTTTTCGAATTGTTTCTAGACACACTTTTGAGCGTTCACACATTTTTGCTATCGTGACAACCTCATGCAACGAAGGATTGTCCCTCTGCCATAAGTTGTCTCTGGCTTTATCAATGTTACATCCTAACATTATCTGATCTCTAAGACGTTCTTCCAACGAAGCACCAAAACTAGATGTAGAAGCTATTTTACGTAACTCAGTAATGTATTGTTCAACACTTTCTTCAGTTCTTTGCATGCGTCTCCCAAAGTGGTATCTTTCAAGCACTGTACTCACTTTTGGGAGATAGTGTAAATCAAGTTTCTTTATGGCGATTTCAAATTCATTGAGACCTGTTGAGTCACCATCCGATAGACCGGGAAGATGTTTAAAGACTTCCTGCCCTTCAGGCCCCAAGCAATGCATTAAAAGAGAGGTTTTCCTCTCAGCACGGAGAGATGTTCCACATACACAAGCGTAATGATTAAACACTTTTGACAAGAAAAATGTTGGAGCAGGAACGTTTTGCATGGTGGATTTTAAAGGTCAACAACAAAAACAAAAAATAAAATTAAGTGATAGAAATGTTCAATACCTCTTACTCAATGAAATTATTATGAAGTAAGCCAAGGAGAGAAACACAGCTATTCTCAGAATGTAGTATGGGGCAGATCTACAAGAAAGTGCTGCAGCGTGGCACTGCAAGCCCTTTGGCTGCGCCACGCTGCGGCACTTTCAGAGCACAGGAATGCAACATATCTACAATGATATGTCGCATTCCCGTGCTCGCCACTGCGCTAGCGCAGAAACAGCTGCCATGCGCCAACACAGGCACCCTTGCACCATGGTGCAAGGATGCCTGTGCCATGGGGAGATTGCTTTTATGAAGGAAGGCGCCCCTTCCTGCACAAAAGCAATCACTGTAGGCATTTTCCTCTTTCAATGCGTGCTGTAGAATGCAGCACGCATTGAAAGAGGAAAAAATGAGGAGAAGTGAAAACATTTCTCCTTGTTTCTCTTGGCTGCGCCACCTCTTTGGTGGAGCAGCAAACTGATGCATTTCCAGGTTTACGATTTCTCGTAAATCTGGAAATGCATCAGTGGACATGGGTGTTGCGTGGGAACACTCACAGCAACACCCATGTCCCGCCCCTAACACGCAGAGTGTTGCATGAACAGGGGCGATATTTACAAGCACAGGTTAAGTCACGCAGGGCGACTTTACCTGTGCTTTTAAATATCCCTTAGCACGCTGCACCACCGGTGTGTCACGCAATGTTATGGACCGGCGGTGCATGGGGATTGTAAATCTGCCCCTAAGTGTTTTGCAGTACACATAATCGTTTTAAATAAGTTAGTTTAAAATGTCTTTTAAAAAAATGTGCATACCACTTTTTTTAAATAAAAAGATTCAAAGTACTGTAAAAGGTGTGCACATTACCGAGTGAGATGCACATAATTTGCACTTTGCTGATAGATGTGCTGTTATGTAAATAAACAGATCTTTAAAGGCGTGCGCATCACCGAGTGAAAAAATCCTGAAGTTGTGCTTTATTGTAAAGATGTGCGCATCACCGACAATGCACTTTACTTATCTATACCACTATAATAAAGGAGAAACTTTCAGGCTTTGAGGCGGGTAAACTCCGGAACCACTGCGCCAATCTACACACCCGATACACCGTATCAATCATCAGGGTGTGTAGATGGTTATAGGCTATATAAAGTTTAAAAATAAACCTTATTTAAAAAATGTATATTAAAAAAATAAGTAGTCCCCCCAAAGTAGCGCCGGCCACGACGTGCGTGCTCACATCGAGGAGCGGCGTCAGAGGAGCGGCGGACATGGCGCGGGGGAGGAGCAGTCACGTGAGGAGCAGCGGACAGGCCAGCGGCGGTGCGACCAGCGGAGAGGCGGACATGGCGCGGGGGAGGAGCGGCGGCGGACAAGCGGTGAGGAGCAGAGCGGCGAGGAGCTGTCAACTCAGGAGTGGCGGCTGAGGTAAGCAGGCGGGTGTCGGGCCAGGTGGGGGACGGGGAGTTACAAAAGGAAATGTCGGGATAGGCGGGGGTCGGGGAAGGCGGGGGACGGGGACTAACACCTCCATTGACTCAGGCCAGGACAAGCGGTGAGGAGCAGAGCGGCGAGGAGCTGTCAACTCAGGAGCGGCGGCTGATGTAAGCAGGCGGGTGTCGGGCCAGGCGGGGGACAGGGAGTTACAAAAGGCAATGTCGGGGCAGGCGGGGTTTGGGGAAGGCGGGTAACGGGGACTAACACCTCCATTGACTCAGGCCACGCGAGGGTCGGGCCAGGCGGCAGGCGGGGCGGGCGGGGGCACGGGCTACTGGGCAATGTCGGAAAGGGCGGGGGTAGGGGGAAGCCTGAAAGCTCCCGGACAAGGTCGGGACGGGCTGCTAGTAAACAATAAGGCTCAAAAATGATTTTTCAAGGTGTGCGCATCACCGAGAACGTAATCCACCGATGTTGCGCTTTACAGAATGGTGTGCGTATCACCGTCAATGCGCGTTGTTAGACAAACACTTGCGTTGCTAGATAAACAATTTTTTTTAGAGGAAAAGCATTGAGCGTTGTTATGGAAACAGCGATGATATACGTTACAGAAAGGTGTGCGCATCACCGGCAATGCGTGTTGCTAGGCAAACACTTCCTTTTTGATGAAAAGCAAGATGGCCGCTACGTCGCGTGGTGACGTTATGACGCTGCGCAAAGGACGCACGTTAAGCACTGATGATGAGGCTGACGTCACTTAAGGCTCATCATCATTGCATGAATGGATAGCGCATGAATCTACATTGCCGCATGAGAGGTTCATGCGGCAATGTAGATTAATGCGCTATCCACGAGCGAGATGCACAAGGATTCCACGAAAGACATTAAGTTGAATGGGCCTCACCAAGCGAAGTCGGATTAATTAGCAAAAAGAGTACTCACAATGCTCCCAGGCACCCGATCCTTTCAGAGTGCCGCTTCTTGTCAGACCTGTGAACGGAGGCTCACAGTTACTACAAGAATGAAGATGATGAATCCTGAAGAGGTAGGATTGATGTGTTGAGGTCAATCTTTTGCCCGCAGGTAGTTCCAAACGTCGCCAAATGTAAAATGTAGGGTTCCTTAAAGCAGATAGCAGGACAGCCAAGTAGGTGAAACCACATTAGGTTTATTAAGTTACAGGAACAACGACCCCATCCAGCATCAGCACCTGCAACTGTCAAATGACTGTTGCTTACATTCTACTCCACAGTAAGTTCCATAGATTCTACATTCTCAATTCTAATGACATATTAACACAGAGATGCTACTAGTTATAATACAAGAACACTACAACCTGCAATTTTGAAATCACCTCCTTTGGGGCACCTAAATAAAGGGTGTTACCATAATTCAATCTAGACAGAATCAGGGCCTGGGTCACTAGTTTTTTTGCTACCGGGAGTAGGAGAGGGAGGATTTTGCGAATAATTCTTAGTAGGCTATAGCATGAGGCGGCCGTCTTCCTTGCCTGGGATTTGAAGGTAAGGTTCTGGTCAAGCCAAACTCCCAGACTTTTGATCAGTTTTAGGGGTTGGCACTGAGCCCATAGAGGATGGCCACAAAGTTTTTGGAAAGGAGCTTAATGAGTTGCCCAGTATCATGAGTTCTGTTTTCTCACTGTTCAGTTTCAAATAGGAGAGACTCATCCATTTTACGACTTCCTCCACACAGGGGAGGAGACCATTGGCTTGTTGGCTAGGATGGCTCAGAGATACAACCTACTGAGTGTCGTCGGCATATGTCACCATTTGGATCCAAAAGGGGGACACTATTTCTGCCAATGGGGCCATGTAGGCATTAAAAAGGGTAGGACTCAGTGAGGAGCCCTATGGTATTCCGCACTTTAAGGGCATGGGCCGTGAATTGGTATTGCCCTCGAAAACCTGAAATGATCTCCCTTCTAAGAAGGACTGCAGCCATGAAAAGGCTGTTCCCGTCACTCCTGCCCTCCTGAGGCGGTGAATCAAGACACGGTGGGTAACCTCCGTGTCAAAAGCCGCGCTCAGGTCGAGGAGGATTAATGCTGCTGCTCCCCCTATGTCCAGTATTTTTCTTGTTTCCTCCACCACTGATAGTGTAGCGACTTCCATCCCTTGACCAGGGCGGAAGCCCGTTTAGGAGGGGTGGAGGGCTCCGTTGGTTTAGGAACGATTGGCATGTTTCTCCGCTATCTTGCTAATACCAGGCAGGAGTGAGATGAGGCGGGTTGTACCTAGATCAGTTGGATCTAGGTTAGACTTTTTTAACAGTGCGCGCACCATTGCCCTTTTTCACTCAGGAGGTACCACGCCCATATTGAATGAAGCATTGATCAGACAGGTGGCCGTGGGGGCGATGGTTGGTCCGACCAGTGACAGGATGTTGGGAGGTGCGGGATCTAGATGACAGATGACAGTGTGGTAAGAAAGAGTTCCTAAGTTAGTAAGGGGAAGGTCATCAGCTCTTGTTTTTCTTACTTCTCTGTTTTTCATCACACTATTGGGAAGGAATAATTTGCTGCTTCTTCCTACAAACTAACTCTTTCATCTGAAAACCAACTAAATGTATAGATCGCACCTATGAAAGACTCTGGAAGATTGGTTTGTATTTCTTGGGTACATTTAAAAAAAACACAAAAGTCAGCTGGGATGCTGACAAAAAATCACTAATAGAAATACTAACGGAAATATACTCATACTGCTTTCACCCAAACAAGAAACATCTTGAAGAGGCAAAGGAAAATAACGTCTTCAGTCTTTATGCGAAGGACCGGCTCTGGAACCCCTGGTCGATGGCTCTTTGTTGCATGCTTGTGAATGTGGAGGAGTGAGAAAACATTAGCCAATTATACATTACTCTTAACCATGATGCTAAAGGAACACAAACTCCAGAGCCAAATTTAGTACATTTATTAAAAAGCCAAGAAAAGTTGGACACATAAACAACTCAAGAAGAGAGTGTATAGCTACATGTGCACTAATACAAAACCAGATCTACGAATGAAATTTAAACCGTGCAACATGTACAGAATGACCAATTCAAGAATCACCACACAAATAATTATTGCGCCTACATCGAGAGCCCCCTTCATTTATGGTTCATAAACAAAAAGCATTGATCAGTCCGTACACTACTGCTAGCATGACATCGCTACTTAACATTTCCCCCGGAAAGTTCCCAAAAAGGTGTCAGTTTGTGAAGGCTTCCTAAGAAGATCACTCACGTTGAATGAGTCGAGTAGTTTAAAGCTTCGGAGCTCGTTCTAAGAAGCTCTCATGTCTTCAGGTAAGGCAGAAGACTACCCCGACTCTGTCCCTAACCCCAATACAAAAGTTGAAAATCACATCTCCAAACACATCGCAAAACCACCATCTCTTCACCACACCTCCTTGTAGATAACTTTCCATGAAGCAACAGTTCTTCCAAGCTCTAGCTTGATGACTTTGGTTCTCAGGCCTTCTCAGACGAGACAAAACACTGCCTTCATTATCAGCTCCGCTGCTTAAAGGCATCCTCTGCTCCCTATGTCTAGTTTCTAAAACAAAAGCGTTATTCTAACTAACAAGGATGAATTCTTCCACCTGCAACAGAAACGTGAAAAGATGAAAATTCAACAAGCACATAAGTTCTAATAGCAACCTTTAACATGAGAGCGAACAGGGAGAAACTAAAGTTAGGCCTACCAGGTTCGGCCTACATAAGAACAGTACACAAGATTCAAAATACGCACATATATGAGTCATTAATATCAGCACAATATATGAACATTAATATTGGAAACGTTCATTAGTAATGAATATACTTTTACACGTTTGAGATTTCATCTAAACACGTTACAGTTGCAATGTTAATTCTTTGTCTTACATGAAGGAAATACCTAACACTTCACTCACACGTTATTACAATACACGATCTAATAACCCAATGTTAATACGACAACAGATTATATGTGCATGCGAACAATCTGTGATTATAATGCACCCCTACAATTGAAAGAGCAAAATCACGCTCTATCAGACTCCTGCGCTTATGTTGTTTACAAATTAAGCACTGGCCGGGCCCCAGATATAAGGAATGCAGATTTAAGACTGTGCCGTTCTGTGCTGGCCTCTTACCCCTGGAACACCAGTCCACTATAAGTGAAATCAGCGGAGGGTCAGCTGTTCCTAGGGTCACAGGCCTGGGTTCACTCACTTCCCTCTGCATACTGTTGTGCTGGACAAGATGTCTGCTAAGGAGCCACTCGGTGGAACACAATATAACAACATCCCTTCACCTGAAGCATCTCAAGGCAGTAGAACAGGGCTGTATTCCATGCACTGCAAAGTCCACCATCCCCAGATCACACAGATTGCGCTCGTCATCTCCTGGAAGGTGCACATGTACCATTTGCACCAATTGATGAGTGCAAAACGACATTTTCACCTGCATAGGTGCAATTTACACAATCCTGTAGAGTTGTTCTGTAACCCACCTAAGATACTCCATCATACCTTGGAAAGAACCTGAGTTGTTTCTTGGCGATTAACTCTAGGCGCTGTTTGAATCGCATTGGCACTCGTGTCATCAACCTTAGATGTACCTAATACGTAGGACATAATTGGAACCTACCACCCGGAGGTTACCTCGAGATTCACGCTCCGGCTGCTCAAGACGTGGAGACTTCTTTAACAGCTTATACTACACTTTTCATGAACACTGTGAAAGTGAACTATTCATAATTGACGCTCGATGCCAAAATCTTAAAGTATTTTAACAGTGTTACAAATCCAAACATATTGATTTGAAATCCATATTCAGCAACTTGGCACGCAGTGTGATCCTGGACAGGCCGCTGCCTCTCCCGAACTCCAGTTCTTCACCTGTGAACGGGCGGCAGGAGGAAGTGACGTCGGGTGCTTCTCACACGTCCATTCTTTCATACTGTAAATCAGCTGCCGTCTTTTTTCCTGCTCACGGGCTCTCCTGTGTGCCGAGTCTCGCGCAGCTTCCACTCATTTCACATTCTGATTAAAAACGTGTAAATTGCTCTTCTTGGTGGGGTGACCTCTCCCGCACGTGCCGCGTCGCGCGGGAAGGCGTTCACACTTCCGCTGGCAGGGAAGGGCTGCAGCAGGCGCGCGCCTCCCCGGTTGCGGCTCACCTGTGCTTGTCCCTGTGATATGCAGGTGCCCCAACCCCATTGTCACCCATTGCAAGGTGTTGTGTTCCAGTAATGATCGTATTATGTCAAGCAGTCCACACCAATAAATTATGCAGTGTGGCTTTGATCAGACAAACAATATCATACGGAGCCAAGTGCGGGGGGAAAGGGGGTGGGGGCTGGTGGAGAGCTTTATGCTAATGTCTTGGGCACTTAACCACGGTTTAGGGCCAGAATCAATCTGCTCGTTTGCTGCTATTAAACAGAAGAGTTTGTAACCAAGAGATATGGGGCACAATCCTGGCTTACCCTCTCACCACAATGAATGATGTGATCCTGAGCTAACCACCTTATGTGCCTGTAATTCTCTAATCTATCAAAAATATGAGTACCTAGGGGCCTCATTAGGGGGTCTTCGGATTTTTGTTCGGTTACTCCACCCATCCCTGGTGCTGCCAATACTGGGACTATCAGCAACACTGGAGAGTGGGTCCAGAGGGCCCACTCAAAAATGAGGAATAACCGTCAGGAGCAGAGATGCTGGACCGGATACCACAGGTTATTCCGCATTCCCCTTGGAGGTTCATCCAGTGACTGGGGCTTGCTTTCAGCAGCCGCAGTCTTCGTGTCAACAGTAAATAGTCTATGGAGCTACTGCAGAGTTTGTAATTCCAACAGGGTTTGTCAGTTTTGTTATCCTCTCTTTGCCCTTTTTGGATTAAAGAACAACTCATGATGAAGTGCATTGAGGTGATTAAGTTAAATATACAGCCCAAGCACCTTGAAAAGCGCCTAAACCAGAATAGTGGTCCAGGCACTATACGAAGACTTCAAATTCATATTTTAGAGTCTGCTAAGTAGCCAAAGTTTTTCAACTCTTTCCCAAACTATCTGGATCGAGTGATTCCTTAATGCCGTTTGAAAACTGATCCCACAGGAGGACAGGCACCAATCACCTAGAGACACCTGCCACCTTGATCCAATGTACTGCTAACATCATGGGATTATGATGATCTTTGATCCAAGACTTCTCTTCGGTACATACCGAACCTACCCCTCTTAATACCCAGCAATGCCAGGACTTGGCCTCTTTCTTCACGAATAAGATTGAGAACATCGTCTCTAATATTAAAAATGCCAACATGTCAACAGACGAACAAGGGAACACCACCCGAGTCCCTAGAGTAAACTGTCGTCTTGAAGCCTGGCCGCCTATTAAATTAGACATACTGAAGGAACTATTAAAATCAATCAAATCGGGTTCCCCACGGGACCCTATTCCTGTCAGTATCATAAACAAATTAAAGGATGCTGCTTTAACTCCCATAGCAGAAATACTGAATGCCTCCATAGAGCAAGCCATAGTTCCTGCTCTATGGAAACATGCTATGGTCAGCCCCCTACTTAAAAAACCAGGCGCAGACCCTATGATATTGGCTAATTATCGCCCAATCTCTTTGCTACCTGCCTTTTCCAAGATCTTAGAGCGGCATATCCACAAGGCACTCTCAACCTATGTAGAAAACAATAATCTCCTACATTCGTCTCAATCTGGGTTTAGGAGTGGTTTTTCTACTGAGACGGCCCTGCTCGGGGTCACAGAAAAGATCAGGGAGATTATGGATGATGGCCAAACAGTAGCACTGGTCTTGTTAGATCTCAGTGCGGCCTTCGACACCATTTCTCACTCCATACTGTTAGACAGGCTGGGGGAGAATGGTGTCGAAGGCAGAGCTCTGGAATGGATTAGATCCTACCTATCCCTCCGCACTTTTCAGATCTCCTATTCGGAGGCATGCTCTGAGGTATTCCACTCTCCTCACGGTGTGCCACAAGGATCAATTTTGAGCCCTCTGTTTTTTAATTTATACCTACGCCCACTGGCCAACCTTGCAGAAAATTTTGGCCTAAGTTTAATGACCTATGCAGATGACTCACAAGTCTTATTCTCACTTTCTAAATCTGATGTCTCTACCCCATCTGCACTAAAAGTAGGCCTCCAAGAAATTGTTTGTTGGATGTCAGACAACCAACTTAAACTAAATGGAGATAAAACAGAGGTTCTCCTGTTGGGAAATAGTAAAGATCTCTGGAATGATTCCCATTGGCCACCATCATTGGGTAAACTCCCATCTCCAGCCTCTCAGGTTAGAAACCTTGGGGTCATCATTGATGACTGTTTATCCATGTCCCAGCAAGCCAACAAAGTAGCAGGTATATGCTTCGCCATTCTCAAATGGTTACGCAAAATCATCTGGATGCTGCCACCTACTACCCAGAAGACCGTGGTCAACGCCTTAGTGACATCGCGGCTTGATTACGGTAACATCTTATACCTGGGCTCAAATAAGGCAGTGATAAAGCGTCTGCAACTAGTGCAGAACGCTGCGGTTAGACTGCTTTGCAAAATCCCCAGATCTGCTAGGATCACCCAACATCTCAGGGATCTGCACTGGCTTAAGGTCGAGAACCGTATTCGTTTCAAAGCCTTGAGCTACCTATTTAAAATCAAAGCTGGCACGGCCCCCAAATATCTTCAGGCCCTTGCTAAGCCTTACCTCCCAAACCGCAACCTGCGTTCAGGTACAGCGGCAAACTTTGTAGTACCAAGGTTTAAACGAGCCAGAATAGGCGGGAGATCTTTCTCCTACCTAGGGCCAATGCTGTGGAACACACTGCCCATCCACATACGCAAGGAGGAAAGCTACGTGAATTTTAGAAAGAGCATAAAAACGTGGCTGTTTAATAAATAATTGCTTTGTCTGTTCTCTCCCCAGTGATATTTGAGTGTTTTGCAGTTCTGGCGCCGGGAAACCCTTTGTGGGTAGCTGCGCGCCTTACAAATGCTATAAAATAAATAAATAAATAAATAAATAAATACATACCATTGAGCAGCGCTTGCCTGTGATCTGGACAATGTGAATGGAAAGTTCTGTAGACCAATGTATGGCGCTCTAGATTGACCAGTGAGGCAAGAGGTAGGCAAGGAATCTTGGTCCTGTGGGCCTATCCAGAGGCTCCCCAAACCACACTGGCCTCATAATTTTGCAGTTTCTGTGACCTTGCTTTAATTCTTTTTGGGGCTCGCAAAAAAGACAAATAACAATAATAAAAGTTAGAGGCAATTATTCAATTATCACAAGCATATTAAAAAAAGGTCAAGTTCTTAATTTGTTTTTAGTTGCTTGTTCGGCTTCTCCAGATAGATGAGAATCATGCAGGATACCATGGGAGGCATTACATACAGTGGCCTGTGGTGCAACTGTTTTCTGCACCCCTCGGGCACCGTAATATTACAGAAGGTGATGCAGAAGCTTGTGTGGCCCCTTCAGGTATATAGGAGTGGCATAACGAAACATGAGCCTCCCCCTGCAAAGTTCACAGAAGCCCCCCCCCCCCCGACTGGCGCACCACCTAGTATTTTTGCTGAGATGGTCCCCTGGAGCTCGGAGGGTCACCCGCACTGCGGGGGCTTGTGTTACGCCACTGGAATATAGATAGCGCCAGCGGTATTTTGAAAGAGTGTTCTCTAATTTGCATAGGGGCGTAGCCCCATGCAAATGAGGGAAACATTTTGCATCTACCCCTGCGTCCTCTTATGTAAGTTGGCACAAAGGTGCCAGGATACGCACAAAGTATGGGCGCACATGCAGTCCCTTAGGGCAGCCTTCTGGAGGTCTTAAAGGGAGTCATGACATTTTTCAGGTTTGGAATCCCGTTCAGTGTCATTACAGAGAGGAATGATCATTTGAGAGTTATCTGCTGATGAGTGAATACCCCTTCAAACCTTTCACCAGAAGCTCGTGTACGATCGTCGTCCGAGAATATCATTGTCAGGATATCTTCTGACATAGACATTGTGTCGTAGATATCAATTGCAAAATATCACTCCATTGGGGTTCATAACAGAAAATCTACACCCAACAGGATAATATTTTCTACATGTTTTTAGGACATGAAGTGTTTGTATACATTGACCAGGATTGGCTATAATGGGGAGACTTATAGCGCTCCCCGTGCCATCTTTAATAGAGAGGCTAGCATACTCAACAATTAGCCTTTTCCTTAGATTTCTGTTCTTCCAGAACGGAGACCTACCAAGAAAGGGGTTAGCATCTGAACCTCAACACTTTTTAGCTCTTCCAATAAGATCTGGTGGTCATTGCTATGATATCACAGGCAGTAAACAAGATGAGGGAAGAGAAGCACTGCCCTCTTCTGATCTACCACCTCCAACAATTTCACCCGCTCATGCGGTAAATCCATTTCCATACCTCAGCATGGCTTAAACCCAGTTTGTCTACCTCTGAGCAGTTTATGTGTCTCAATATGAGCAGAGATCTGTGTTGAACAATCATTTCCTACACCTAAGCTAGAAAAGAGGCAACAGGAATAGCTTGCAGAGTCCTCCACGTTCACATCCGGTTTCTGTATCCGGGGTGTGGTCAAGGATTGCTTCAGGCAGCTTGGCACCATATGCTCAAGACAAAGATGCTTTTATGATCTTAGGGACAATTTGTGATAGTCTGAGCACCATAGGGCATATTACCAAGGGCCATTATCGCCACCTTAGCGGGACTTTTTCCCGCTAAAGCGGCGATAATTTTATTGCCCTATTACCTAGCTGTCGCTAACACCAGTTAGCGACAGCTAGTAGGAGATAGCGATCATCTTGGGGCCCACTTTGCATGTCAGCGATATTTATCGCTAATGACATGCAAAGTGGGCGTGCCAAGATGTTAGCGACTGGAAACAGTCGCTAATATCGCTATCTCCAATTATCAACAAAGCCTTACTTTTGGAAATATTGGCCCTAAGTGCGAATATCTCCAAAAGCTAACGCCTGCCCAGAGCAGTACTTAGCCATGTTATCCAAAGGAAGGTGGATAACATGACTAAGAGCATTGTCACGATAATGCATGAATATCGCTGATTTTTCAGCGATATTCATGCATTTCGCAGGATTTTTACCGCTTTTGAGATAATCTTTGATAATATCAAGGTATCTCAGCGGTAAAAATCGTCGGAGCGCGGCGATATAATTTTAGCTGCTAACCATGCATAGCGATAATTAGCGCTATTGCTTGGTAATATGCCCCCATATTTTTAGCTAAGCTAGTGGGGCAAGGATTTCCCCACCACATCATAGGATTCATAATGCCAACATCCTTTCAACTTCTGAAAGAAGAGATTGGCTTGTAAGTTAACATAGGGAATATAGGCAGAAAGCAATTGGTTTTTTTATTTTACAGAGTTTTATATAGTGCGAACTTGACCCGAAATTGGGTATCAGAGCGCCTTACATAGCACCAGTTGCATTTCATGAGGACACATTCATTTTTGTTAGGCACGGGGAGATGAAGTGATTTGCCCAGAATCACAGGATGTTTAGCGTCATTGCCAAGACTCAAACCCAATTCCCCAGATTAGAGGTCGACAGCCCTAGCCGTTAGGCTAACTCCTCTCTGCAGCCCTCCTTTAAAGTGGAGCTTGTGAAGGCAATAGTTTTACTATTTTTTTCCAACCATAATTTGGTAGAAGTACTGAATCATGAAGGGAGTCTCTCAACTACTCACTTTAAAATCTTGAAGGGAGTCAATAGTAGTATGATAAGGTAAGCTTAAACTTCTTCCTTGTCAGAAGCCTAGTTGGCTTTTTGACACTCTGAAGAGTCGTCCCTCAACATAGGCCTGATCAATCTAAATTCACCAAAAATACCATTTGTGGGACACTCTGGCCCACTCATTACAAATCCATCTTTCCAAAAAGCCAAGGTGCTGATGGTCTCCGTCTGGGATTGGTGAGCTCATACACCATCCATCCCTTGACAATGAGGACAGCAAATATCACAAAGTGGTCCCCTGAAGACGTCCATGATCTGTTCTAACCGCACGTTGTCTTAGCTCTTTAAGATCTGCGGCTGGGGTCATGAACCCATGATGGATATCCTGTAATGGTCTGACCAAGGGACATGGTGAGAAGATAGAAGTTCAGGCACATCTGCCCTTCCTGGTTAGTGGGACTGCCAACTATTAACATCCCAGAGGTCCAGGTGACTAGAAGAGAATGGAAATGGTGGGCTATCAGTTTGGTCTGCCCATATGTTAAAGTCACCCACAGTTATGGCTTGACAGCTATGCTCAATTAGTGAAAGGGCCAGCTCGGGAATATAGTAATATCTGTAGTTCTCACTTTTCTACACCGGCCTGACACCATCAAGGCAATGTTCTGAAAAGTAACATGCATACCTAACACCTCAAATGAATCTAATGTCATGGATTTAAATTTCATACAATTTTTTACAATACTTGGCAAACAACTTCCTATGGGGTGAAGGGGCTATGAGCATAGCCTAAATGCTTCTAGCTAGCCTGAAACTACTAACTATTTAAGCTTTTATAGGCCCAGATCCTCTCCAGCCGCCATAGTTAGCCTTGTTATCATTTCTGTATTTACAGTGGCTTTAGCCTGTGGGAAGGCACTACCAGCTTCGTCACCAACATTATCCAATTTTGGAACCTATACCCAGCTTTAAATTTACCTATTGAAGAACTGCACTGCTCACCTGACTCTTACATATGATCCATCCCAATGAAATTGACCTGAGCCCATATTTCCTTTCTTACTGAATGTAGTTTCCTTCCAGGATAATATCCCTATCACTTTCCCATTTTATTGCCAATTTTTCTCTGTCTGTGTTTCTTTTTCCCCTCCAAGTGCTCTTCAATTGCCATTTGGCACCATTGAAGTCCTTTATTAAACTTCTTAACCGCATGCGTGCGGGCGGAATTCCGCCCGTACGCTGAGATTTAAAAAAACGCACTTTACGTGACGAGCTGGGCTCGTCATGAGCGTGCGAGGAGGCTACCTCATGACGAGCCCAGCTCGTCATCAGCGTGGAAGGGGTTAAATATAAATAAACAAATACACATGCATGCTTCAGCTGGGAAAAGGAGCCTAGTAGCATTTCTTAATCTCATAGCGCGTAGAAATACCTACACATTCATACTCGCAGGTACTGCAAGCCTACGTAGCTCCTATGAAGGCCTGTCTTACCCCGGTACCAAGTTAGTCCACAGCACCAGGGTCCAGCATGTTGGGATATGTATTTCACAACCAATGCTAACCCTGAACAGCTGGGAGTGCACATCAAGCAGTTACCATTTCTCACCTGAAAGGTCTTTCTGGTTGACTGAGAGGCGAAAGGGAGTCGACATTCAAATAAACAATTTAAAGTTTGTGTTACCCATTTGGCCACCCGATAAGGACTATGAATCGGTAACTAAAGTTAAGTGGGTTTATTACAAGTTAATAATCATTCCAGTAAATGCAAAAATCAAGAACATGTTATAAACGTAAAGAATTAAGGCAAGCAAATTAAAGCGCTGAAGCAAATTCCATCTTGATAGCAAAACGCATATAATAAGGACAAACAGAACAATATAGACGCCATAAATTAGGTATTGATGTTCCATTAAGAAACTCCACTCCTCCTTCCTAAACATGAATCTAAATTGTAATCGGATCATGAGGAAAAGTCTCAAAGAATGTGGGTAAATTGGAAGGTGTCAGCAAAGCAAGACTCTGGTAGAAGTCTTCTGAAAAGGGAAATCCGTGTTTCACAAGAAGCTACACACTTACAAGGACAGAAGGAAACAGAGAGGTCTGTACCGTTCAAAGTCAAAAGCGATCTTCTGTACAATCTAACGGTGTGAACACATGGGGGCCCATTAGAACGACGGTCGGAAAATCACCCCGACCACCATGGAAGAGGAAAACAACAGCCCACCAGGACAGTGGAAAACCCGGCAGTCAAATTAGGATCATCTGCCAAAAAAACACCAACCGCTGTAGAACCGGGCCAAGAAAAAACGCCTGTAGCGGGCGGTGATGTCCAAAATCCGTCGGTGGCGGTCGGATATGCTGCGGAAAAACACCAACCCGTCGCAAGCATAGCGGAGACACCGCATGGGAAATTAGGACATCCCCGATGGACCCCCGGGACGTTCCGCTGTTTCCGACCGCCGCGGAATGAATGAGATAGCCAGCGGAAGAGCTGCAGCATAGCCACCGCTTCGGACGATCTGTGGAAAATATGGCGGAGAAAGCAAAAAACCCACAATAAGGCCAAACAGTGCACAAAGCAAACTAGCCATGCCTCCCAAATACACAAAATACATTCCAATGACACAAACACATGGCAAAAAGAAAAATACAATTCCCAGGACAACACACACAACACACTTTACAGGAATACCCCATTTAGACACACCCACATAGCTGAGTATAAAACCAGCCCCTTCCCTGACCACAATCCTTTGCAATTTTCCAAGACTGAAGGCCACCAACCCTCACAATAAAGGATAGGCAGAGCAACACACCAGCTATACCCACACCGCACATAGCACCACCACTTGCACACCTGCACCACCAACCCCACAGCACATCACACACCATACACATCACTACCACACCCACCACTCACACCCCTGCACCCCCAAACACTTTGCACACCACACACCATGTCAACACATAAAATGCCCACATTCAGAGAGCGTGAGTTGACAGTCATGGTAAATGAGATAGTCAGAGTGGAACCACAGCTGTTTGGTAGCCTGGTCCAACAGACACCATTAGCCACAAGGACATAAATCTGGGCAAGGATAGTACAAAGGGTCAATGCAGTAGGGACCACCCTGCGATCCAAAAAGGAGAACATAAAGCGGTGGCATGATCTGAAGAGGGTTGTCAAAGAGAGGAGAAGCAAGAACCGAGAGCTGGCTCAGAGGACTGGTGGTGGCCCTTCCATTCCACCATGGGAGGAGAAGGTGCTTGCCATACTGCATCCAGAGAGTCTCACAGGAGTACCCAGGGGAGTTGAGGCTGGTAAGTACAAACAAATGACTACTACCACACTGATATGTAATGTCCTGCTCAACTACAAAGCTACACCAACTAGGACAAATACCATTCATCTGCACCACACACTCACAAAAACATGTCTCACAGATCCAACATTCCCCCACTCCCATTCACCCCAAATATAGCCACCAACATTACCATGGGGGCATGTGTACAGGCAGCCAGCACTACAACTCCCACCATGCCCCCATGTCCCACAGCATCAGCAAGACGAAGCCCTCCCCCACCCCACCCAGAAGCATGTGTTAGCCTATTACATAACCCACAACAAACTCACAGCTAGGTAGCCATATTCCCTGAGAGGGCTGTTTGTGGGTGGGAGGCCTGCACTATTACTTCCACCATGCCCCCTGTCCCACAGCATCATCAAGATGGAGCCCTCCTTCGACCCCACCCAGAAGCACTTGGAAACCATTGCATTGTTCACCTTCACCTAACAGGTAGGTAGCCATTTTCAATGGGAGGGCTGTTTGGGGGTGGGAGGCCTGTACCACTACTCGCACCATGCCCCCTGTCCCATTGCATCAGCAAGATGGACCCCTCCCCTCACCCCACCCAGAAGCATGTGTCAGCCCATTACATTACCCACAGCAAGCTCACAGGTAGGTAGCCATCTTCCCTGGGAGCGCTGTTTGTGGGTGGGAGGCCTGCATTACTACTCCCACCATGCCCCCTGTCCCACACCCCAGCAGGATGGAGCAGTCCCCCACCCAGAAGCACTTGGAAGCCATTGCATTGTTCACCTTCACCTAACAGGTAGGTAGCCATCTTCCATGGGAGGGCTGTTTGGGGGTGTGAGGCCTGCACTATTACTCCCACCATGCCCCCTGTCCCACATCATCATCAAGATGGGGCCCTCCCCCCACCCCGCCCAGAAGCACTTGGAAGCTATTGCAGTACACCAAACGAACTAACAGGGAGGTAGCCATCTTCCCTGGGAGTGCTGTTTGGTGGTGGGAGGCCTGCTCTACTACTCGCACCATCCCTCCTGTCCCACAGCCCAGCAGGATGGACCCCTCCTCCACCCCACCCAGAAACACTTGGAAGCCATTGCAGTCTACCAAACAAACTAACAGGTATGTAGCCATCTTCCCTGGAAGGATCTGTGTGTGTGTGTTTGAGGCCTGCACTACTACTCCCACCATGTTCCCTGTCCCACACCCCAGCAGGATGGAGCAGTCCCCCACTGAGAAGCACTTGGAAGCCATTGCATTGCTCACCTTCACTAACAGGTAGGTAGCCATCTTCCCTGGGAGGGCTGTTTGGTGGTGGGAGGCCTGCTCTACTACTCGCACCATGCCCCTTGGCCCACAGCCCAGCAGGATGGAGCCCTTCCCCCACCCCACCCAGAAGCACTTCGAAGCCATTGCAGTACACCACACAAATTAACAGGTAGGTACCCATCTTCCCTGGGAGGGTGTGTGTGTGTGTGAGGCCTGCACGTGCACTCACACATTTGTCACAATCAATATGGTACCATATGACAACACAAGCCCTTTCATTACACTAATATACACACCAATCCCATTGCGACGCACAGTGTGCACACAGGTAAGCTGCGGAAACTGTTACAGCTACCAAAGTGTGACACACCAATGCACATGTAGAATAAAGTCTGGTCACAATCATGCACAGCAGTGATTGACATGTTCATCACCCCGGGGCCAGAACAACAAGGACCATTCCAAATTTTACAAAGCATGTGTGGTGGTATGAATCAAGGTATGCACATGACAGGACAAATGTATGCTGGAGATGACAATGGCCAGTCCATGGCCAGATGTGACATCAGCCAGGTCTGAAAAATCTACAAACAGTCCTCAATGAAAAGCATGTTGTGCCCGTCCCTAGATGGCAACAGGTCGCTGCAATCATAAATTATACACGGGTCGCATGGTATGCATTGTCACCTCACACCTTGGACAAGTAATGCATGCACCACTTCATCATGTCAGGAGGCACAGCAGTGCACATAGCAAACAATGTGATGATCAGCCAATTGTGTAGTATACAAACAGTGGGTGACACACACAGCTAACACTAAGCTTGCAGGGTGTACTTTAATGACCATTTCACAATTAATCCACAGGTGACCAAGAACTTACTGCAGAGGACAACACCAGCAACCTGCAGAGCCAGTCTCCTCCCCAGTACATGGACTCTTGGATGTTGACTCCCAGGATGCTCTGGACGATGAGCTCGATACCGGCCCATCTGGTGTGCCAGGGAGCAACAGGTCCCAGGACCCCGTCCTCCCTCACCACATCTGCTGCAACAACAACTTCACTGCAGACCCTGTTGTTACAGCCTGTGCGTCCACCACCACCACCACCACCAGTGCCGCCTGCAACACCCTCCCTGTCCCAGAGGATGACCACCCCACACCACCGACTGGGGACGGTAGGGAGAGGATGCGGGTGCCCACAGTGGTGAGGCAACAGGTCCGTGGAAGCAGGGTAGGTGGGAGGGCCAGGGTCACCCACAGACACCAGGAGGCTGGGACCCAATCCCTGGAACACATCACCAGAGTCATTGGCACATATGAACAGGCCCAGGGACAAATGGGCCGGTCCGACGAACTGTTGCGCGAGCTCATCCTGCTGATGAGGTCGACCGACGCCCGCATTGGACAAATGGTGGACCTCATGGGCCAACAAGTGGCGTAACTGAGGGACATGCCTGCGCCACAACCAACACCTCTTTCTGGTGGGCTGCAGGATGACAGTTCACCATCCTCCCCTGCGGCCACAGAGAGGGGTGAGTCCTCAGACACCACTGGCCATGCAGCAGGGCCCACCCCTGCCAAGCAACCATGGGGCCGTCCTAAGAAGAGCCTGGGAGTATCTGGAGGCAAAGCACCTGCAAAACGCCAGTCACAGATCTAGCCCTGTTGTCAACCCTCTTCACCAATGCCCTGACCATTTGGACTGTCCTTCCCCACAGTGCCTATTTGTCTGTTGGACTGGGTGACCACATCAATGTGGTCACCACTCTATTATCTCATTTAGCATGACTGTCAACTCACTGCTCCACCGCCACCTCAATGGAAATGTACACCTCCCTCACATGTCAACATTGAAAATAAAAAACTTTACACACATGTTGTCGTGTCAGCTCAGTCTTTATTGCAGGATGTACAGTCTTCAACATGTCCATAATGTATCAGGAGTATGTACTGTATGCAGGCAAGGATACATTTAAGGAACCTAGGGAAACACAACAGAATAACACTCACTGGTGTGGGTGTGGCATCACAGACATCACCGAACACCTACCTTCTACATAAGCTAACATACAGATGTCATAATGGGCAACAAGTGTCAACATACATGTCCGGTATACATTCCAAAATTACATGTCCCAGAAACATTACCACCCACTGCCGAGTCTACAATTGGCTGTTGTTACAATTCTCACATACCCCTTCACAACAACAGCAATATCATCAGACAATGGGTATGTTGTACATTGTCACCAACCTTCAAGTGAAGTAGAGGGTGATGAGCTGTTTACGCATATCGCCACCTTCCTCCTCTCCACTGTCCTTGTCACTGGACTCAGGTTGGTGTGCAGGCGGGAGCCTTGGGTCCTCATCATCATCCAAGGGCAGGGTAATCTCCTTGCGAATGGCTAGATTGTGGAGTATGCAGCATGCCACTACGATCTGACACATCTTCCTGGGTGAGTATGCCAGTGCACCTCCGGTCTTGTCCAGTCAGCCGAAACGTGACTTCAGCAGACCAAAAGTACGCTCCACCACACAACGTGTCCTCCCATGGTCCTCATTGTAGCGGAGTTCAGCCGGGCTCCTGGGATTCTGCAGTGGGCTCAGCAACCACGGACGGTTGGGATATGCAAAGTCACCTACGTTTGACAAATTGACATTGCAATTTCGCAGAGCCAGAGGCCAGCAGGTCACACCCCCAGCACAGCATACGACTAGACATACTCATCCACAATCCATGCACGCTCAGGAAGCAGATTATCCATCAGCTGGGGCGCAATGCTGTTCCGCATGATGTAGGAGTCATGGGCTGAGCCTGGGAATCTGGCACATACGTGGAAGGTGATCATATCTGCCAGGCACACCACTTGCACATTTATGGAGTGGTAATGTTTGTGATTCCTGTAAATATGCTCACTTGCCTGTGGTGGCACAAGACCGACATGTGTGTAATCAATGGCACCAACAACATAGGGGATGTGCCCAAGGGGATAGAAGTCTCCCTTCATAGCTAGCAATTCAACACCCCTGGGGAAATGGATTTATCTATCCTTGTATATCATCATGGCGGACAGAACATCACGCAGCACCATGCTGAACATCAGTTGTGACATCCCACCAGTGCTGGCCACTGTGTCCTGGAACGATCCAGTGACAAAAAAATTCAGGGCTGCCATCACCTTATAAGTTGAGGTGAAAGCTGCTAGATATGTCCAGCGAGGCTGCAGTTGGGGCTCCAACATATCACAAAGGGTTTTTAGGGTGGCTCTATCCAGACGGAATTTCCGGATGATCGCCACATCCTCCATGTCCTCCAGCACTGTCAAGTGACAAAGTAGATTTGGCCGCCTCCTAGTTGAGATGACAGTGGACACATGTCAATGCAATCCATCACGAGATAGGCACAGCATATCACGTTCTGGATGACACAGCGACAACAATGACTGACTTAATAATTGAGGGAAACACCAGCTTACATGTAGGGACGCGTTCAGCTACATAAAGGGCACACCTCTCAAATTACAATACACAAGTACCTCAAACACCACATAGGTCAATGTGAATGCACATAGTGATATGGCCACATTTCACATGTGCACGCCTGTGAGCATATCATTCAGCAAATGTGTAACAAATCAACACCGCTGTCTCATACTTAGCTCCTGTACCTGTCACACCTTAATGCGTCATTTCAACCTGGCACACATCCACAAGACAATGACCACAGTTGGCGCAGGGATGACAATTGTGTGTATGAGCAGACATAAGAGGCTATGCAAGAAACTACATCATACAGTGAGACAAGCCTTGCTGTGATTATCACTGTACCTCAACACACTGACATGTGTAGACATTGCAGAGTCCACTACAACACTGTCCTGCCTCATCGACCATCAAATTCATAAGTGACATGTGAGGGAATACAGGCCAATCTACGACACACATACACAAACATGGCATGTGTAGTCACCAGTGGAGTTAATGGAACATTGGCATCGTGTGCACAATTATGTGCCATACCATGTGGCCAGTGTGCACTGTTGATGTGTGCCAGATGGCCATTGCCATTGTATGGTACCCAAATCGTGGTAGCCACCGCCTGGCCCCAGCGGTGTGTCACCAGCACCCCCATTCACACAGGTGCAGTAGTCATTGTCATGGAGACATGCCCAAATGGCGGTTGGCCACCCAAATCATGGTGTCTCATGTGATTGTATGGCACCCAAATTGTGGTAGCCACCGCCTGGCCCCAGCAGTGTGTCACCAGCACCCCCCATTCTCATAGGTGCCGTAGTCATTGGCATGGAGACATGCCCAAATGGCAGTTGACATGCTCCGCTACCCAAATCGCAGTGCCTCATGTGATTGTATGGCACCCAAATCACGGTAGCTACCGCCTGGCCCCAGTGGTGTGTCACCGCCATAGAGCATGCCCTAGAGCCAATGGGAACGATGATTGCGGTGGCATGATGCAATTTTGAAAATTACGGTAGGCGTGCTCTGCCACTGTGGAGGCGGTCATTGGATGCTTTTGAAAGATACACCATCGCGGTAGCACGCACCGCGCCCCTTCGGTGTATCACCGCCTTGGAGCATGTCCTAGAGCCAATGGGAATGATGATTGCGGTGGCATGATTTTTTAAAATCGCAGTAGGCGTGCTCCACCACCAGGGAGGCGGTCATCGGATGCTTTTGAAAGAGACAGACCTGGAACACCAATTGCTGTAGGTTGGCACCTTTGACACAACCCCAGGTGGGTATATATGTGTGGGAGGGAGCCTCAAATTTCCACTGCTCCCAGAGCCTGCTGCCAAAGACTCCTGACCTGCTGCTGCTACCTCCAAGGACTGCTGCCAGAGAGCCCCCATCTGCTGCTGCCTCCAGGGACGGCTGCCTGAGACCCCTCATCTGCTGCTACCTCCAGGGACCGCTGCCTGAGACCCCTCATCTGCTGCTGCCTCTAGGTACTGCTGCCTGAGACCCCTCATCTGCTGCTGCCTCCAGAGACTGCTGCCTGAGACTCCTCACCACCCAATTTCACCACAGTTGTTCCATGTCCACAGTGATGGCAAGGACAGAGAAGATCTGTGCCAGTCCATTCACAAGCGAGGAGCTTAAGGTACTGGTGGAAGAGGTGCTCACACAGTACCCATGGCTGTATGGTGCCCCAGATGTCGTGGTAAGTCCTCAAAAGTAGAGCTGTAGGGCAGGGGGGCACACATGTAGTTGGACTGATGCAGAATGTGCCTGAGGGTGTGGGGTTGTGTCATGCACTGACAAACATGCTGTCTCCAGGGGGAATGAGTGAGTCCCAATGTCACAGGTTACCCTGCCTGCAGTTGTAGGTATGAGTAAACTGTGTTGTGTTGTTAGCCATACAGTGACACAGAAGGTTGGTCATGCAGGAGTCAGGACAGTGATTGCTTGGCTGAATTGCTGTGTGTGCCCCTATTGTTGCAATTCCCTAACTGCATTCGCAAAATAGGTAATCACAAATTGTACGATTACCCATGTTGCGAATAGTTTTGGGCTTGATGCATCCCAGATGGCTAATTAACGGTCGCAAAGGGGATGATTCTGCGAATCGGCCCAGTTGTGACTAGTAATTAGCTTGATGTATGTGCCCCAAAATAAGTACTTTACAAGGTTTGGATCCTTGCAAGCTGAGAAAGTATACAAATTTGCAGGGACACTCACTAGCTTGTTTATCAAGGAAAGTGTGCAAAAGCACCTTTTATAATTTTAGGATGTCGGCTGTACACCACTCAACAATGCAAACTTTAGTTAGGAGGCTATACAAAGTTAAAACCCCTGCTTTTGGTTTAGGAGAAATGAATAGGGCACTTTTGCATGGTAGTGTGGAAGAGGTAGAAAAGGTTTGTGATGATGTGCAGTTTTGTTTCTTTGGTCCAGAAAGGGACTGTAGGGAAATAGAAGAGTTGATAACAGGAGGAGTTGTAGAACAGGACGCAGGTAATACATTTGATAGTTTTGAAGAAGGGATTACAAAATTTAAGAGAGTATGTTTGTATATGCACTCACTACAAGAATCAAACGTTAACTGTTGACTTAAATTTAAAAAGTGAAATAGAGAATAATGATAACTAGCATAAGTTTGCACTGTACTTATTTGTAGAAGAAATATTTGACTTGTCAACATGACAAGTTATATGTAAGCACTGCTATAATAAATTGAAGGATAATAAAATGCCTGCTAGAGCTGTGCATAACAAGTTAGCACTGGTTCCCATTCCAGAAGCACTTTAAGGTTGAACTGTTTATGAGTCCGTTCCTATCCAAACTATACCTTAATTTCAGGTTATAGTATGTATGGAGCCAACGAAAGGCAAGTTACCCCCAACAGAGCTGGAAAAGGTCTAAAAGGTAGAGTAGTGTATTTGCCATTAGATGTCAACAAAAACATTGAAACAGAAGGACTAGATAGAGATTTAGAGGAAGGACTAGTAATTCTTGTAAATGGTGTCCCTAGCAAGGACAAGAAGATATGGCATGTCAGCATGGGACTAATGGATATTGGTATCGGTGTCATGGTGAACTTAAGTGCACGTTGAGGAACCTTGTAGCACCTATTTGGCTCCTCATGTTGAATTGTGCTGAATATGCATGGGATGACCTGCTAGAATTCTTGCAGGAGGCAAATTCAAATATAAAAGACATTCGTCTGAAGATGCCAGGAGAACTGTGCTCACTAGACCCTGCAAACGTTTGCACGTATTTTAATCCCAGATTTCAAACAATGATGGCTTTTATCTTGAGCAAAACAAAACCTCCTCTTGGTGAAGTGATTGATTTATTTTGGCGTAAAGAGTACCAAGCCAGAGGTGGCTTCCAATATTCACATGCTGTTGTGGGTAAAAGATGCTCCAAAGTTTGAAACAGACAGTGATGAGTCTGTGTTGTCTTTTATTGAACAGTATGTAACTTGCTGCATCCCAAAAGAGAGTAGGGACAACATATTAAGATAACAAGTTCTACAATTCCAAAATCATAGATGTGGTAAATACTGTCAGCAAAAATAGAGAGCAAAAGGAAAATGTTATACAAGACGTTATTTTGGATTCCCACTACCTGTCATTTCACAAGGAAGAGTCAACAGCTTTTTGTCTGTAATCTGACATACACTTACAAGGAAATCACAGATATATACATACAATCTAAGGAAAACAGAGGCCTCCAACTACATTAATGACTACAATCATGTGATTCTGAAGATGTGTAATGCAAAAATTGATGTGCAGTTTGTTGCAGACAACTCAATTGCTGTTGCTCGGTACGTTACATCTTATATAACAAAGTGAGAGAAAACTGAGATGAAAGAGATGTTGGAGGAGATTTCAGCAGAAAAGAGTCTTACAAAGAAATTGTTCAGTTTTATTTTGAAAATGCTTTTTCACAGAGAGATAGGCTTCTATGAATGTGTAGACTGGTTAAGCTCAGCTAGTTTGTTTAATAAATCTAGGGTAGATCTCTGGTGAGTTTATGGCTTGCTAATACTTGTAACAGAGTACTGAAGTACTTTCCTGAAATTCAGTATCTTGCAGAATGTGAGCCACACAACACAGAAATTCTGAAGAGTAACATGCAGGATACCTACTATCCAAGAAGAAGAAGTCACCTGGAAAGGATGTGGTTTAATGAAATAGTTCAAAATTATACTTTTTGAAGTAATGTCAGTGAAAACATGGATGAAGGTAAATTTGCTGTGGCTGGATGTGAAGGCTGTTTGGTGAGACATCACAAAGGAAATGTAATCAACCCTCAAAAGCTAAGTTGCCAAACTCAGACATAGGAGTGTTTTTCTATCTAGACTTGTTACAGTTGTTTAAGCCACGGAGAACTGAAAGTGAGCTACTTGGACAATTTGACTGTTATAAAGACTCATTCAATGCTGTGAAAGACAGCATTGAGTGCTGTGTCCTTCCAGTGTATCTTCAAATGATGAGAGAAGAGATTGAACAAGAAGAAACAATAGTTCTCACAGAAGTCAAAGTTCAGCACCTGGAAGTCAAGATCCTCTTGTACAGCCAATCATTGAAAATAAAGCTACAAAAATGTTCAAAATCTACAGCTAGGCACTTTGCAAAAAAAGGTTCAGTTTTCACCGTAAAAATGTGGTGTGTCCATGTTGCGTTTTGGGCCATTTCC
This sequence comes from Lissotriton helveticus, assembly GCF_964261635.1. Classification (NCBI taxonomy): domain Eukaryota; kingdom Metazoa; phylum Chordata; class Amphibia; order Caudata; family Salamandridae; genus Lissotriton; species Lissotriton helveticus. The sequence continues at coordinate 1,147,046,361 of NC_136071.1, read as the reverse complement.
TGTTGCGGGCACTAGGCCTACCCACACACGTGAGGTACCATTTTTGTCGGAAGACTTTGTGGAATACGGGGTGGGTAGAATTTTGTGGATCCACGCAAAGTCCAGGCCTTTCCACCACAGAAATGTGAGGAAAATGTGTTTGAGGTTTGCAAGGGATTTTAGGTAACAGAATCTGGTGTAAGCCAGTCAAGGCACACCATCCTGTATTCCCCTGGGTGTCTAGTTTTAAAAAATGCATAGGTTTGCTAGGTTTCCCTAGGTGCCGGCAAAGCTAGGGTTAAAAATCTACAGCTAGGCCCTTAGCAAAAAAAGGGTAAATTTTCACTGTAAAAATGTGGTGTGTCCACGTTGCATTTTGGGCGGGCACTACACCTACCCACACAAGTGACGTACCATTTTTACCAGGAGACTTATGGGAACATACGGCCACATGCATCAATGTTCCCGTTTGCGAATTCTTAATTGCGAAAATTAAGGAATCGCAATTAAGAATTCGCAAACGGCTATGCATCAAGAAATCGCAATTTCTTTTGTAATTTCTTAATTTTCCTTAATTGCTATTCACAATTTGCGAATCGCAATTAAGGAATCCCTTTCCATTGATTCCTATGGGCCTAGAGGACCATAGGAATGAATATGAAGGCATTCTCATTTTGCGATTCGCAATTAAGGAATCGCAAAATGAGAATGCAATTTCAAGGGTGCAGGGGGGTCCAAAGGACCCCCCCTGCATCCCTGAAATGTACCTTTAAGTACATTTTTCACACACACATGCCCCAAGGGCATGTGTGTGTGTAAAATGAAACTTTCAAAAATGCACTTTTGTGCACTTTTGAAAGTTTTCGCAAATTACCATGAAGGTTAACTTCATGGTAATTTACCACTACCTATTTGCGATTTCGCAATTTAAAAAAAATCATGCATTGCATTTAAGAAATCACAAAATTGCGATTTCTTAAATGCAATCGCAATTTAAGAAATCGGAAATAAATTGCGATTTCTTAAATTGCGAAAAAAGCAAAAAGCTTAAAGCATCCCAAAAAAGCGATTTGCATTCGCAAACGGCCGAATTTTGCGAACACAAAAACCCTTGATGCATGTGGGCATCAGAGTTGTAGAGCAACAGTTATTACCTATTGACTTTCAGTGCATTTGGGCCTTCCATATATAAGACAATGTGTAAAAAAGAAGTCATTTTGAAAAATGTCCTATAAGTCACATGCTAGTATGAGTACCCACAATTTTGGAGATGTGCAAATAGCTACTGTTTCTAAACTCTATATTTTTTCCCATTTCAGAACTACATAGGTGTCTTTCATACCCATTTTTCCCTGTTTATATTTTCCCAAATGAATTGCTATATACCCGGTACACAATAAAAAAAGTTAGCAGTTATTGGCTCTGGGTTCCTCTGGTTCTTGGTGAACCTACAAGTCCTATATAGCCCCACAACCAGAAGGATCTAGCAAATGTAACAGTATATTGCTTTCAAACATCTGTCATACTTAGTAGAAGTTACAGGTGAAAACAGTGGCACAAATGGCTGTTTTTGTAACTCATTTTCAATTTGTCCTATTCTCAACTGTTAGTTTCTATAAGAAAACCTTGAAGGATCTACACAAATGACCCCTTGCTGAATTCACAATTATGTCTACTTTTCAGAAATGTATAGCTTTTCAGGATCCATTATTGCTTTCATATCCATTTCCATCATTAACTGGAAGGAGATTGAAAGCACAACAAATAGCAAAAATAGGCTATGACCCAGTAAAATGCCAAAACTGTGTAAAATATTTTGGTTTTCTGGCAAAAGTCTGCTTGTCCCTGAAAGCTGAGAAGATGTTGATTTCAACACCACAACCCTTTGTTGATACCATTTGCAGGGAAAAAAACGGATGTTTTCATCTGTAGCCCATTTTTCAATTTTTCTAAAAAAAAACAAAATGTAGTTGTATTGTGGCAAATTCCTGGGTCCCGTCCAGGGCAATCAACAATCCCTGGGTACCTTTAAAATCCCCATGAGGTTGGAAGAAAAGGACGCAAATTTGGCGTGGATACCTTATGTGCTCAAAAAGTTACAGGGGCCTAAGCACAAACTATCCCAAATAGCCAAAAAAAAAGGCTCAGCACAGGGGGGGAAAGGCCTAGCTGCGAGAGGGGAAAGAAATTAAAGCTACTAATTATCGATGAAGTCAGCATGGTGTCTAATCTAATTCTGCAGCATACATACAAAGAGGAAAGAGGAAATCACCTATGTGATTGTATATGTACAGGAAGGTGTCCCTTCCTGCACATAAACAATCATTAAAAAATTACATTTTGCAAGTTCTATTTGTGCTAATGCAGCACACATAGAAGTTGTAAAACGCCATTTCTGATTATTTATGTGCAGGAAGGGAACCCTGTACATAAACAATCATCCCTGTATCGCACGCATCCTTGCACCATGGTGCAAGGTGCCTGCATCAGTGCATGGCAGCAGTTGAATCACAGAGATGCAACATATTGTTGTCAATATGTTGCATCCTTGTGCTTCAAAACGAACGCAGCGCTGCGCAGCAAAATGTCTTACTGCACCGCGCTGCGTTAGTTTATTGTAAATCTGTCCCATAGTGTTACATATACTATATAATTTCCCTCATTTTACAAATTCTATTAAAGGGAAAGTAGATGAAAGAATGTCTTCACAACTGTATAGGTTACTTGAAGAATTAGGAAGTGATAGAAGTATTATACATTCTGCTAATGGAATAAGAAAACTCACTGATGACTGTACTGGATCAGTAGTGTACTCTCAAAATGTTCCACAGGATGCTCAAGAATTTCTAATGGTAGTGCTAGGACTATTAGATGAAGAAGATGTGAATATCAATGAATTATTTGGTTTAACTTATAAATGGACCCATAACTTTGAATATTGTGAATTTATGTCTAGCACTGAAATAAATTCAGAACAATTCTTCTACTTGACATACCGGATTGTAAAGCTGGGCCGTTTGAAGATTTAACTACAAATGCCAATCAAGATATGACCTGTCCAAACAGCAGATCAGAACGTAGGTCAACATTGTTTCTACAAAGATATGGAAAATATATCATAGTAATGCTACAACAATGCAGAGTGGATAGTACTAAATTTGGAACTGAAATTACAAACTTTGAAGCTGCACAAATTTCCATCTCAAAAATAATTTTCACAACTATAGCAATTATATTTCATGACAGAGTTAATATAACTTCTGGACACTTCACAATATATTTAAGATTTTAAACAGGATGGACAGTGTACAATGCATACAAGTGACATTCAAATCAAGACTACCCAAAAAGTTACCAAACTCATATCTGCTATTTCTAGAACCGAAGTTCCAAAGAGAATCTAAGATAAGAAAAGGTGGTATTGTGTTGACACATATATGGTTATTGTGTTTCTAATCAAAAACATACAGGGAGAATGGGGTCAGAGGGAAGCAGTTTAAAGACCTACTACTAGTTCACTTCCCCAGTAACAACAATTGAATAACACACAAGAACCTAGGAGGTCTATAAGCCAAGCAAATTGCGGGCAGAAAACTGGCAGGATTATCTCTATGTCAGTTGGTGCCCCAGTCACCATATAACAATGTATGAAGAAGTAGAGAAGAAAAGAGGGAGCAGTGATATCTAATAATCAATTAGAGAACTAATCAAACCAAATCCAGTACATGTGTATGTTCTGGATGACCATCAAACAAACCAAATGATCAGTCCTATCACTTGGTCGTCCACACTGTGACCTGGCAGGTCCTTAGATCATCTAGACCATATGCCACACAGTCATAATAAGTACTGGATACGGTCCACAGTGTACCTCCAATCGTTGGTCAGATTGTGATGGTCAGTAGGAAATGGTGAAAAACAGTGCAACATACTAAAAAGTGGTGAGTCTTAAAATAGGGTGATATGTCTGAAACAGATACTTTAATAGAAACCAGGCACATCCCCTAGTTAAAAAAATAGGAACAGCGCAAACGACAGTATGGAACAAATGACTGTCGCAATTAGGGCTAACATGTTTCTGCCTACCGGGCAACACGTCCCTTGGCTTTCGTCAGGACCACTGCTCTAAAAGGTTGCTACTGTTATATGTGTCAGAAAACAAAAATGTATATGACAAATCAGTGAACAAGAATATAAGAGTAGGGACAATACAACCTGTACCTACAGTTAATTACTCATCCTCCTTGTCAGTAGGTGCTCAACGCGATCTAAAAAACATATATGTTACACTCATATTAGTAACAGAGCTTATCCCACTCGAGCTCTCATCTTCTCTTACATTCATGAAAAACTATTCAAAAAACAATATGTAATGAAATTATAAATTTGCTCACCCAACATGACAGGGGACTGGACCTCACCTCACCTGGACCGTGCTCAGGTATACGAGGCCTCGCACTGTGGAACAGATAGATGCGGACAGGGAAAGGCATCAAAACTCAGTGTTTCATATAGAGTCTAAAATGTCTAATTTCATACCCTGTGGCAAAACGTCACATCTGTCCACCTATAGACTTAAAGAGGGAGTAACATCCTAGGCATACGGCAGGTACCCATTGGACAAATGTAAAGTAATGACAATGGCACAGACGGAGAGGTAAGTTTAGTACCTGTTGTCTGTGGGTTGTCTGTGATTTGGGCAATCTTGCACAAACAGAGATTACTATGCAGGACCACACATTTTCTTCCTGCCATTTCATGATAATTCATGGGATCCAATTCAGATTGTCTAATAGTAGATTCTATAGCATGACAGTCATTTATTTTACGCCTTTGTGGGACTTTATGACTCTTATCACTCAGCAGCCATCATTTAGTTCATTGTGTACTGCCTTATAGCGGAATATATATTATTCCCATGAGAAGGTATTTATGATAAATATGACATTGTCATTACTTTACATTTGTCCAATGGGTACCTGCCGTATGCCTAGGATGTTGCTCCATCTTTAAGTCTATAGGTGGAGAGATGTGATGTTTTGCCACAGGGTATGAAATTAGACATTTTAGACTCTATATGAAACACTGAGTTTTGATGCCTTTCCCTGTCCGCATCTATCTGTTCCACAGTGCGGGGCCTCGTATACCTGACCACGGTCCAGGTGAGGTGAGGTCCAGTCCCCTGTCATGTTGGGTGAGCAAATTTATAATTTCATTACATATTGTTTTTTGAATAGTTTTTCATGAATGTAAGAGCAGATGAGAGCTCGAGTGGGATAAGCTCTGTTACTAATATGAGTGTAACATATATGTTTTTTAGATCGCGTTGAGCACCTTCTGACAAGGAGGATGAGTAATTAACTGTAGGTACAGGTTGTATCGTCCCTACTCTTATATTCTTGTTCACTGATTTGTCATATACATTTTTGTTTTCTGACACATATAACAGTAGCAACCTTTTAGAGCAGTGGCCCTGACGAAAGCCAAGGGACGTGTTGCCCGGTAGGCAGAAACATGTTGGCCCTAATTGCGACAGTCATTTGTTCCATACTGTCGCTTGCGCTGTTCCTATTTTTTAACTAGGGGATGTGCCTGGTTTCTATTAAAGTATCTGTTTCAAACATATCACCCTATTTTAAGACTCACCACTTTTTTGTATGTTGCACTGTTTTTCACCACTTCCTACTGACCATCACAATCTGACCAACGATTGGAGGTACACTGTGGACCGTATCCAGTACTTATTATGACTGTGTGGCATATGGTCTAGATGATCTAAGGACCTGCCAGGTCACAGTGTGGACGACCAAGTGATAGGACTGATCATTTGGTTTGTTTGATGGTCATCCACAACATACACATGTACTGGATTTGGTTTGATCAGTTCTCTAATTGATTATTAGATATCACTGCTCCCTCTTTTCTTCTCTACTTCTTCATACATTGTTATATGGTGACTGGGGCACCAACTGACATAGAGATAATCCTGCAAGTTTTCTGCCAGCAATTTGCTTGGCTTATAGACCTCCTAGGTTCTTGTGTGTTATTGTGTTTCTAAGACATTATTCGGCCTATCGGGGTTATTGTCTACAGCAAGCTATTAGAAATTAAGTACTCGTTTTAACAAAGGGAAAGGAATTTATAAATATTTCAGGACTACATTGTGTTACTACAGATAAAAAGTAAAGGAAGGTACTATAATACCAGTAGCCTTAAGTTGCATGTGAAAAGTCTCTTCCCCACTAAAGAAAACGTCCCCTTTTGTTCCTGCTACATCAACTTCTACGTAGTACTATGAGTTATGTTTTTCATACATGGACTAAGAACATTTCAGACATCATTTGGCCTAACAGGGATGATGTTTACAAAAGGATACGCAAAAATGAAGACTGCTTCATAACTGTTGGACATTTTTTGCCAGATATAAACATATCAGAAACAGTTTTAGCATATAGTTGCCTTCACTAAAGTAGTAACCTATCAGCAAGCCTGTATTAAAACACTTGTAGTGAGTGCAGGGAACAATATGACCTAGTTATAATGATCTACTGTGCACATTTGTATTTTTTTTAATCCATTGATTGATTTTTCCCACTGTTTCATGATAAGTCTTCATACAAAGCACTGTTCAAAGTGAACAAGTATGAAAGCTGAAAACAGAAAAAAACTGCAAAACATTTGTCTATGTTGAATCAAAGTTTTGTTTAAAAAAATGTGTATATTGTTTGGTTTCCAAATATTCAAAATTAAATTCTAAAACTTTTTTGTCTGTTTTTTTTTCACAGTGGTTTGAATCGAGATATATTACATGTGTCAAATGACTAATCTAGTGATGGATTTATTGAGTTACTCATCCCATCTCCCAAGCACAACAGTTGCACTTGTCCAATCATTCAGTTACTACCTAAGCAGTCATCCAGTCACTCAGGTACTGCACATGACTTCATCAAATCTCCCAGCCATTACACAGGCAGTCATCCAATCACTCAGGTGCTACCCATGCACTCACCCAGACACTACTCGTGGACTCACCCGATCATCCAGGCAGTACCCATGCACTCATCTGATCACCCAGGCACTATTAATGCACTCACCCAATCATGCAGGCAGTATCTATGCATTCACCCAATCACCCAGGCACTATCCATGCATTCACCCAATCACCAAGCCACTACCCTTGCACGTATCCAATAACCCAAGCTCTACCCTTGCCCTCATCCAATCACCCAGGTGCTACTCTTCCACTCATCGAGTCACCTGTGTGTTACCCATGCACTCATACAATCAACCAGGCACTACCCATGCGCTCATTGAATCACCCAAGCAGTACCCATGCACAGATCCATTCACTCAGGCACTATCTATGCACTCTCACAATCACCTAGTCACCATCCATGCACTCATCCAATCACCCAGACACTACCTTTGCATTTATACATTCACTGAGGTACTACCCATGCACTCATCCACTCACTCAGGCACTACTCATGCACTCATCCAATCACCACAGCTGTACCCATGCACTCATCCAGTTACCCAGGCGCTACCCTTTCACTCATCCATTTACTCGGGCATTATCCATGCACTCATCCATTCACCCAGGCACTACCCATGCACACATGCAATCACCCAGGCACTACCCTTGCACTCACCCATTCACTCAGGCACACAAATGCATTCATCCATTCACTCAGGCACTATCCTTACACGTGTCCAATGACCCAGGCACTACTCTTGCACTATCCATTCACACACACACCACAATGCACTCATCTATTCACCCAGGCACTAACCATGCACATATCGTATCAGTCAGCCACTACCCATACACTTATCCAATCACCAAGGCACTACTCTTGCACTCATCCATTCACTTAGCCACTACCCATGCACTAATTATATAAAAGATTTTTGAGAGGCAACACAAATATTAATCATATGCAACACGTTCAGTGATAAATATTTCACATTGAATCACTCGTAGTTCTTCATTGGTCGAAATCGATCTTGAGTTTTATATGTACTGTTCAAAGGAGCACAGCCAACGCATTTCACCTAACAAGGCTTCATCAGGGCAAGAGAAATACACCAAAGGAACGCAGTAAGAAGTGTATTTCTTCAAGATAAATAATCAGCAGTGTACTCATCAATCACCCTTAGAATCAGTACATCCAGTCTGTGTCGTACATAAATTCAACAGCAAAATTCATCAATCAGTTGTCAGCAATTCTGGCACCGTTTCCAAAACACTACACTTCTGTGTCCAGTAATTCTGGTAAATGTGATCTGCTCCTAATATCTTGAAAAAATGTGTGTGCTACAGGTATAATACATTCAAGACAACCTACTGTCCTGTAAGGGTTGTCCGGGTGCAGTGCCAGTCATCTCTGTTTGGTCTATGTAACTGTAGTAGTAGAACTACATCCACTCATCCAATCACCCAGGCACTACCCTTGCACTTATCCATTCACTAAAGCACTACCTATGCACTAATCCACTCACTTAGGCACTACTCATACATTCTTCCAATCACCTAGGAACTATCCTAAACTCACACAATCACCCAGGCACTACCCTTACACTCATCCATTCACTCATTGCGATGACATCGGCTGTCGCGATATAATGATTTTTTGTAAAGGTGGGTTTCTCCTAAATTGATTACAGGAAGAAAAGTTGAAACAATATTTTACTAAATATTTCAACTTAAACTTTATTTTAAAATTGTCTTTATGTGTATTTTTCAGTACGTGAAATATTTTTACGGATGACAGATTCTCCACAGTAAATGCAACAATGTTGTGCCGACGTACAAAAGTGTTAAAAATAAGACCAGTTATTAATGTACTTCCTGATAAACACATAATACATCAAAAAATGAGTGGTTTATAATATAAATACAATACATTATATCCAAATATAGAAAGAAAGTACACACATCTTAGTGGTTCACTTAAAAAACAAGCATTGGCATAGCCAATAGGTCTAGCATTTGGGAACTTATAAGTGTTTAGCCATGCAACACTTGATGTTGTTGCACCAAGGATATTGTGCTGCATAACGAAATACTTATAAGGTCCCAAAAGTGAGACCTATTGGCTATGTCAATGCTTGTGTTGTAGGTGTTCTTGTTTCTGTCTTTTTGTGTACTTTTTTGAGGTTCAAATCATTGAATTTTCAAAATCAGGTGTCCTTGGAATTCCAGTAGTGATTCAGTGGGGAGTCCGCAGAAATTACAAGATTAAGAAATACTTCTCTAAACAGGCAGGCTGTTGTTGCCAGGCTGGATTGGAAACTAACGTCAGCCATGGAAAAAAAAAATCTAAATTATGCCTGTCATATTATTTATACTATGCTATTTTTGGTAATATGCTATACTTATACTGGTATTATGTTCTATGGATTGTAATTCAATGAATTATTTTGTACTATGTTATGCATTCTCTAAGACGCTATGCCTATGCATCTTCAAACTGTGCTTTGGTTATTTAAATAACAAAAAAAAAAATGTGAACATAAAAAACAATTCTGTCATCCTGCAGGAGGAATCTTATTAAGGTCTATGTATTGTAATTCAATTAATTATTGTGTTTTATGTTATGCATTCTGTATGACGCTAGGGCTATGCATCTTCAAACTATACTATGGAGATTTATATGGCAATAAAAATATTGAACATAAAAAAAAAAATCAGTGCCATCCTGCAGGAGGAGGTCATGGGGTCTTTGGTGATTGGGTAAGGCAGCCCACCCAGCAGTAAAAGCCGTCCCGGACCAGCAGCCCACCAAGGAAAGGACGGAGTGGCAGAATGGCCAGTCCGGCCCTGGATGCTGCAATCATAAAACAAGCTTTGAATATTAAATACCACCAGCTCAAATATTAGCGCTCTCAAATATACGACAAGACAAATACCGCTACAGGCAGCGAGCTGTAGGCGGGTTCGCAGTCTAGTCAGCTGTACCTGTGTGCAACCACACCCTTGACAGCGAGTGTGCTTATTTGGGTCTGGCTGGGAGAACAGGCACGTGTTGGGTGGCTATGACTCAGTCATACCCAAGAAACAATATATGATCACATTTGGCCAGTGCACCAGACCTGAAAAACACAAACAACTTTTGGGGTGTGCGGTGTAGGCGGGAGGAAATGTACCATTGTGTGTTGTTAGTAATGCAAACATTTGTCCCAATGGACACATCCCTGTGTGAATCGCCTCTTGACATGCAGACATTGAAAGTGTTTTAAAGCAGTTTTTTTTTTTTTTTTTTTGAAAAAACCTTTATTGTAAATAAGGTGGACACAATTACAGGCTAACAAAAACCACATCCGGTCAATATCACAGAGACGGGCAATGCAAGTCAAAAAGTCGATACACATACCACCCGCCTCCCAAAGTCCACACCAACACCCAGGATACTGTTGCACCATAACAGCACCAGGATAAAAGAGGTTATGTTTTCATTTTTTAAAAGGGTTCAGAGATAGAGCAGGATCCGACATCATACAATCTAGCAGCACCAGAGAGAGGGAACATCGCAATTCAGGATATACACATTTGGGACCACTGCAGGCAGGGCGCAGACACTAACGCGCACTAAACAGGATAGGCAAACAGCACATCACGCCCTCCACTGCAGCACACGCCCGCTGAACCAAAAACGAGACACGATGATAACCTCCCCCATACTGGCTTGAAACATAAAAACATCCGGTAAACTACCTACTCCCAAAAAGAAGAAAAGAAGAGCGGAAAAAGAAACCCAAGCAAAGCAAGAGAGAAAAAGAGGCCCTAGTAACTGAAAAAGGAAAAAGAAAAACAGAGAATACCCCCCACCCTGCACCCCTGCCTCCGGCTACGGCCTCCCCCTCAGCAGTGTGCCTGTCGCCCGCTGTATGAACCCGAGATTTAGAAGAAAGAGAAAAGAAACAACCACCCGTCCAGACTAAAAGAACCCAAGCGAGGGAAGAAAAGAAAGAAAGAAAAAGCGGGAGGGGAGCCCTCTAACAGTCCCCCGGCCTCCCCCTCTGCAAATATAATATAGGGACAGAACGTAAAACACCTTCGCCCATAACAATATAAGAGGACAATGCACTAGGCACAGGAGCAGCCCACCGTGGCAACAATATAAGACAAAATGTCACACATCCCACAGGAATCCGCAAGCAGGAAGCATCAAAACGGAGGAAACATGGTCTATCCCTGCCCCGTCCCGCACATACTACGATGACCCAACTATCGCAACAACATGACTGCCACATCGTAAGCCACAAAGCAGAACAGGGAAGGAGTGTCGCAGGATGAAAACGTGATTGGAGCAGAATCGAAGACACCAACGACGTGGTGTGGAAAGAGTTCCAGCGCTCAGTTCCAAGCAGGAGCCCACGGATAGTTCTAGACCACGAATGTCACAAACTGGGGATCTCTCGAGAGCCCGCGTCCAGAAGTTCAGGATAACAGTGCAGGCGCCATATTGTCACGTCCGGGTACGAAGTGAAACACACTACTGTGCGCCCACAAACCACACGGGCTCCATAGTTCCAACACAAAATCAATACCACCCAGCGCATCTCACAGTGGACGGGCATCCTGCCACAAGGTATAGTGTAGATCAGCTAGAGCAGCCAGGAGATCACCAGGACCCAGTTCCACTCCACGTCCCCTGTGTTAAAGCTCCCGTCCGCCACAGGATGAAAAACAGATCAGGACTCAGCAGCATGGATACAGCACTATGCCCTCCTCTCTACGTTCCGAGGGAGCACCAACAGAGTCCGGGGCCGGGGCACGTGCAGCAGGGCATCAGACATCATGGTAGCACAAGCCGGGCACCCAAACAGTGAAGACATGGCCAATACACAGCTGCCGGGGGGGGCCGCAGTAGCAATAGCGGCCGGGCTCGAATTCGGGATTCTCCCGCAAATAGCGGGACAGGAAAGCCCACGGTCCTCGGCGGCAAGCGAGAAATTCCCAAAAAAGGGGGACAAACGACCCAGGGGAATCATGAGGGGGCCATCTTCAGCTCATGCCCCTAAACAGAGAAGTGAGCGAGCCGAAAATCGGCCGGTCTGAAGCAATCCGGAGCCGACCGGACCCTCACTGTGACTGGTGGCCGTTGTTGTTGAATTAGTGGCCGGCCCCGCAGGTAGCCGAGGTCCCGGTCTTAAAGCCGCCCCAGGCCGCAGACGCCGCCGTCCGTTTCTCCCCGTGTAGAGGTGGTAGAAACCCCGGGGACGCTCCATCGAGTACCGGAACCGCTCCTGCGCCCGTGCCCGCCCCTTGTGGCACAGGATATCAGGCCGAAGGCACCTCCGGGAGGAGATGGTACACGGAGCCGGGGGACTGGGCGGCCATCTTCGATGCCGGCTTGGCTCCTCCTCCTTAAAGCAGTTTATTACCGCGATGGTGCAGTCACTTGGGGGTGCTTCCCCGCTCGCAAAACACCAAGCGGGTGACCCTCAACAGCAAAAGAAGCACCCAGCTCAGACTCAGAGCTCTGATGCACCAGGACAAAGCAGCCATGTCAGACAGATGTTACCTCTTGGAATGCAACGTGCAGGTGTTGTAAGGCTGCCCTGTCAAGAAGTGCTGAACAGCAGAACTGCTGAGAAGAGCTGGCACTGTTCCATTTAAAGTGCAGCAGCCCCACTGAGACCTACTTGCATGGTCTCATTAAAAAAAGAATAAAAGCTCTACTGAGAAGTGCTGGTACTGTTCCATTAAAAGTGTTGTATCTCCGCTGAGACCTACTTGCATGATCTCATTTAAAAAAAGATAGAAGCCCTGCCGAGAAGTGCTGGTACTGTTCCATTAAAAGTGCTGTGCCCCCCGCACCTCCACATACTACAAATATCTCATTACAAGGACAGAAGCCGTGCTAAGAAATACTGGTACTGTCCCATTAAAAGTTTGAAATCCCTGCTGAGAAGTGCTGTTACTGTCCCATTCAAACCAGGGCAGACCTGCTGACAAACTTTAGACGGCCCCATTAAATGTATAGCGTGGGTGCTATATACATTTATGGGACAGAGCCGGACCGGATGAGCAGTGTTGGTTCTGTCACATAAACTAATGATACACATGCTGGCCGTGCTAGCTTTGTTACATTATATGCACAGCAGCCCTACTGAGAAGAGACACTACTGTCCCATCAAACGTGCAGCGGCCTTGCGGGAAGCAACACTACAACCCCAATAAAGGACAGCATCTCTGCAGGAACAGCTGCTACTGTCCCACTGAAAGTATAGCAACCGTGCCAGAAAGATATACTACTATCCCATTAAATGTACGTTAGCCCTGCCGGGAAGAGACACTACTGTCCCATTAAAAGCACAGCAGCCTTACCTAGAACAGATTCTACTGTCCCAGTAGGACAGCAGCTCTGCTGGAAAGCACATGTACCGCTCATTTTGAGGCATACAAACTCTGCGCAGAAGTTTGGGCACTTCCCCATTGACAGTGTGTATGCTACTGTAGCTGAGAAGTGCCAGGACTCTCACAGCAAAAGTGCAACAGGCACAGTTTAGATGTGAACACTAGTTACTAAACTATGAGTCCTTCGTTTGTGTTCAATACCTATGTATAGACTTCCTGTGTCAGTAAGCAAATTGTGTGATCAAGACAGCTTTTGCTGTTGAAACGCGTTACCTTGCTTAATAAACTGAGTTTATCCCAAGTGCGAGTCTTTCTTTGAAGAAAAGAATTTTGTGGCTGATTGACCGCCGAGTGTCCCGCTCGGTTCGACTCGCCATCTGTTAATGGGCCGCGGACTTCGTGGAAAACGGGTCTTCTTGGTGCAAATTAAACGGAGAAGTCCATTGGCCGGCCGCCGATCCCATTGTGTGGACCGATAAAAACGTTTTTGAATCATCGACTCTGGAGTTGCCGAGTGGTGGAGAAAACCGGTGTGGTAAGCGTCTCCTTTAACCCGTTTGGGAAGCACACGGAGGGGGAGGGCGGGTACGTTTGGGAGCAGACGCGCCCGCTCGTCTGCTCTCCGTTGTACTGTAGGAGACGCCTGCCCTGGTGACGACATACTACAAGTTTCTCCTGCTGAAAGATAAATAAACGTGCATGATGTTATTTCCGCATTGATAATACGGCACGAGATGACTGATTTACACTCTGGCACATATTCGACATGACCGAAACTCGAACTTTGTTTTGGAAGTGTTTATCCCGTTGATGCGATTGTGGTATCACGGGACCAGTGATAAAAATGAAAAGCGGCAACAGAAACCTTCTATTTAAGAAGGGGGATTCAAACCACAGTCTATTGTTGAAAGAGAAGTGCCTATTACTATACAGCACTACGCACATGTACAAAATTCTTTTTTTGTGGTACACTGGGACTCACATTTTATTGATATTTAACATGGAAGCAGAACGCCGTGCTGCGGCAGCAGCCCTATTTGCTAGAGCCCCTGGCTCTGGCATAGGAAATATTCAGAAGAAGGACAATCTTCCAGATACGTCTCTACTTACCAAGCTCAAAAGACTGGAAAAACTCAAAAAATCCGAAACATCTAAATGGTGGGAAGCCATTTCATTACAAGACTATGTAGACAAACAAATGGTTCCCAGAGGTCTACGAATTTATATTATGCCATCATATGAATCACTTAACCCACAAATGTTATTAGATTGGCAGGAAAATTCAGACAATGGATCAAGAGTAATGATGAATATTTTGATCAAGTATGCATGGGAGGACCGTGAAGTAATTATGGCAGAAATAAAATCAATAGAAGAAGAACTAAATAAAAATACAGATCAAGAATTGATAAACAAATTCATGAAGGACCTTAAATCGAAATTGGAACATCATGAAGATGATATAAAGATCCGAAAATAGCGTAAACTGCACAGGGACTGTTTGGACTACGAATCAGGTCGGATTTTGACGTATAGTCCGAAATATGATTATCTATATGAGGACCTTCCGGTACAGACAACGACAGCATTAGATGGTATAACAACTACCAACGAGAATATCACAATGGAAACAACTGGGTCGCATACTGATCTTTCAAATTCAACCGTCAGCTCCATTTCAGAAAGGCCCATACCAACAAGGAGAGCCAATTTTTTAGACGAGTTCAAGGTCCTGAGAAGGGGCCGACAAGTACCGCAATCAACCTCCGACACACCCCCGATGAGAGGAAAACCACGGGGGAGAGGCCGCGGAAATGGAAGAGGGAGGGGAGGAGCAAACAAAGACGGAAATGAAGAAAACAAAAACAAGACAAAGAGGAATGCAAAAGAGCCCGTGGGAACAAGAACAAGAAGCTCAACGAACAAAGATTAATGGATCCTGCTACGGTAAATCAAACTATCATTAATCTAAGTAGCAGACATCTAACGTTCTCCCAAAAATGCACACTTAGTCTTGGTTTAACATTCTGTCCTTCGGAAATTTTTAATTATGCAGATGCTAGAATAGATCTGTATAAATTTGTGAGGAAAGTAAAGCTTAAGAAATGGCATTGCTTATACAAACAAAATCCAACAGGAATTCCCTCAGAAATAGACAATATTCCTAGCACCTTCCCTAACTTTACAGTGGGTGATGCATCAGGAATCCAAAATATACAAGAACTGACTAATGGGGATGATGATAATGTTTCCAATGATAGAGAGCTGGGTATGACAACTAATCGGACCCCGCATACGGGTTTCAAACCACGCTCTATTTTCTATCCCAATTTACCCCATGACAATATAGATACTTTTCAAGAAGTTGTCACTCAATCACTGTAAAAACTGAAAAGGAACGTTAACAACAAAGGGTGCTTCAATCTCTCACGGGAACCAAGAACCTTTCTTACTGATCTAGCCAATGACACAAACATCATTATTCGCACCGCCGATAAGGGGGGCAACATTGTCCTTTGGCCAAAAGACCAATATATCAATGAGGCCCAAAGACAGTTGGAAGATCAACAGTTCTATACACGTACAACTTCCGATGTATATAACAACAGTATTGTTGACATTTGGGAGAAATTGAAACAATGGGAACAAACGGGGTTAATAACATGGGAGGAATATTGTTTCATGAAAAAAGATTACCCCAAATTACCTATACTCTATCTCCTCCCAAAAGTACACAAAAATCCCACTTCTCCACCAGGGAGACCCATTGTGTCCTCGATTGGAAGCACATTAGAGAATGTCTCGAAGTATGTTGACTTCTTCTTAAGAGAATATGTTACAGAGTTACCTTCATATGTGAGAGACAGTACAGACTTTATTTGTAAAATACAAGATGTTGTTTGGGAGTCTAATGACTTGTTAATAACTATGGATGTGAACTCACTGTACACTATAATTGACCACAAGGATGGCATGCAAGCGAGTCTTCATTATCTAAAAAAGAGGCCAATACAATTTCTCGAACATACTCAAATGGTAATGGACATGATGTTGCTATGTTTAACAGGTAACATCTTTATGTTCAATGGCACTCTATATCAACAGATTCGTGGCACGGCAATGGGCACATGTTTTGCCCCGAGTTTTGCCAATCTCTTCCTTGGGAGGTGGGAAGAGGAGATCAGAGCTGACCACACCTTGTCGGTATATTTTTCTATGGTGAAGGTGTGGTTCAGATATATTGATGACTTGTTCGTCATTTGGACAGGAGGAGAAGCGAAGGCTTTGGAGTTCATCAATGCTTTGAATAACAACAGATATAACATCACACTCACTAGCCAGATCAGCAATACTTCCATTGAGTTTCTAGACTTACACATATCTACCGAAGACAATACTTTGAAAACTAGTCTTTATCGAAAGGCAACGGCAGGAAACACTCTTCTCCATGCTCTCAGCAGCCACCCTGATACTCTGAAGTGGAGTATCCCCTATGGTGAGCTGCTGAGGGCAAGGAGAAATTGTAGTTCCATTGTCGACTTCGAGAAAGAAATGGACATCATGATTTATAGATTCAGAGACAGGGGCTATCCCGAATGGGTCCTCAACAAGGCGAAAGAATGAGTAAAGAGAACAGATCGTATCACCCTTCTCAGCTCAGAGAAAGGAATAACATCAGAGGATGAGGGCAAGGAGATAGAACCCACAGTGCGGGCCATATTTACATACAATAGTAATTCAAATCAAATATCTAAAATATTGGCCGACAAGTGGGAGATACTAACCAGTGACCCTCTTATTGGTCCAAATATGCCACGTAGACCTCAAATTACCTACAGGAAAGGCAGGAGCATAAGAGACATTATTGTCCATAATGATATCACACCCACAAAAGATGCCAATGAACATCAGTTGAAGGGCTTCTTTCCTTGTGGGCATTGTAAAGCCTGCCGTAACAGCAGTATGGTTAATTCAGTTACAATTCTTGGTTATGCAACACCGAAAAAATTGACCAATTCCTGACTTGTAGCTCTACCTTTTGTGTATATGTACTCATGTGTCCTTGCAAAATGAAATATGTTGGCAGTACCACCAATGCAACCAAAAAAAGAGTACTGGAACATATGCGGGCCATAACCAACAAAGACCCTCATTACCCGATAGCTAGGCATTTTGAACTTTTTCACCATTCCAATAGCAATCTATTATGTTTCTTTGCATTGGAACAAGTACATGTTGGCCCTAGAGGAGGCAATAGGACCCTGGCTCTCCGTAAACATGAGTCCAAATGGATAATTAATCTCAAAACCAAGTACCCAAAAGGCCATAATCTTGATGAGGAACTTGCCTATCATTTAAAAGACTAATGTTTTGTCTTATGTATATGCATCTGTTTCTCCATTATACTGTAAACTGTTTTTTCCATGTTTTTTGTTTCACGTATGACACAACACTGTTTATATTGAATTTTATCTGATTTTTTTAGGTGGAAGGGATTGGCTAAAAAGGAATTCTGGAATCTTCAATCATTTTCGTATCCCACTCCCTTTTTCCACCTGGGTTCCCCACTTTTTTCAGATAAGAATTTTTTCTGATAAGAATAATTAATTTTGCACTTATCATAACACTTCCCTGCACTTTCTATATCTCTTTTCTGACACAGAAAGATTATCGTTGGTATATTATGTATATACGTTGGCCCATCGCTAAAATATACACGTCATGACTTGTAGGATCATGTTCAACTAATAACTTTTGATTTATTGCATATAATTCCAATTACAATAGAACCTGGGCACTATGCCGTGTATGGATAGCTTATGTTAGAGAGACAAATTGGACACTATGTCAAATGAATTTTACTTTTTGTTTGAATACATGTACATATTTATGTAAATATGTAAATAGTCTCGTAACAGGCACTTGGATTGTATAGATGCTTATAATGTCGTAAACAGGTACATGTTTAACCTACAGTGACATACATTTTCTTTTACCATCTTAAGATGGCCGCCAAAGTTTAGATGTGAACACTAGTTACTAAACTATGAGTCCTTCGTTTGTGTTCAATACCTATGTATAGACTTCCTGTGTCAGTAAGCAAATTGTGTGATCAAGACAGCTTTTGCTGTTGAAACGCGTTACCTTGCTTAATAAACTGAGGTTATCCCAAGTGCGAGTCTTTCTTTGAAGAAAAGAATTTTGTGGCTGATTGACCGCCGAGTGTCCCGCTCGGTTCGACTCGCCATCTGTTAATGGGCCGCGGACTTCGTGGAAAACGGGTCTTCTTGGTGCAATATATATATATATATGTCCAAAAGAACTTAATCCTTGCTCACATGTTGGACTAGTTTGTCCACAGAAGGGACGGACACCACTTCGAGTGCAACTATAAAGTGCTTCATTCCAGTAAAGGTTCATTGATTGATATATATACATATATATATATATATATTTATATATATATATACACACATATATATATATATATATGTATGTATATATATATATATATATATATATATATATATATATATATATATATATATATATATATATACATATATACATATATATATATATATGTCTCACAAAGTGCCCTGAAGCATCGGGAGGGCACACAACAACATTTTCTTTAGTGAAAGCCTCGCTGCAACTCGCCTGTCATTCCCCAGCAGTTCAACTGAAGCCGACGCGTTTCGAGGCATTCCGCCCTTTCTTCTTGGGCTGACAAGGATACACTGCAAACTTCACCATTTTGAATCCTTTATTCAGTGAAAAACCATTAGTGGGTGTGGCCTACCTAGGCCTAATAGAATGCTGGGACAAGTAGTCCATAATGGTGAAAAGTTCGTTATTACCTTTGTAGGTGCAGTGTCCAATGTCTATAGTTAAAAACCAATTGATTCCTTAGTAGGATGGGGTTTTGCGTAGATGAGTTTTCTTTTGGCTTGAAAACGCCGTGCTTCGTGATTAGGAAGGGTTCCCAGTCACAGCCTTTACATCCAATTGATGGAAGTGGTGCTCAATCCCCGCGGCACGCGCTGCCGCGCACATTTATGTCTCACAAAGTGCCCTGAAGCATGGGGAGGGCACACAACGACATTTTCTTTAGTGAAAGCCTCGCTGCAACTCGCCTGTCATTCCCCAGCAGTTCAACTGAAGCCGATGCGTTTCGAGGCATTCCGCACCTACAAAGGTAATAACGAACTTTTCACCATTATGGACTACTTGTCCCAGCATTCTATTAGGCCTTGGTAGGCCACACCCACTACTGCTGGGGAATTGACAGGTGAGTTGCAGCGAGGCTTTCACTAAAGAAAATGTCGTTGTGTGCATTGTGTGCCCTCCCGATGCTTCAGGGCACTTTGTGAGACATATATATATATATATATATATATATATATATATATATATATATATATATATATATATATATATATATATATATATATATATCCCAGTGGCAGAGGTCCCTGGGTAGTTATGGTTAGATCAGCTGTCCCACAAGAAAAGCATTTTTTGTGTTGCAAATAACTTTGGTAACATTTGACGAATCTGCACACATTTTTTTTAAAAAGGCGCTACTTTTTGACTAGTTTGTGCGGGTTCAGGCCAGGGAGAGGTACCATTGAGCAAAACATGAACATCTATTTACTGATCTGCAAGTACACTAAGGTCAAGAAGGGGGCAATCCATTTGGCTTTCATAGACCTCGGCTCTGCCTTCGACAGAGTTAATCACTCCAAACTGTGGACCATGATGGCTCAGATGGGAGTAGAACCCGAATTAATTAATTCTCTGTACGACTTACATAAGAACATTTCAGCTTGTGTCAGATATGGGCCTAATGGTAAATGCACACAGCACTTTAAACTGCAGCATGAGGTCCGTCAGGGTTGTATTTTAGTACCTTTTTTATTCATTCTTTATATTATTCATTTAGAACTAGCACTGACTGACCCATACCTGATGCCCCCACGTTGTTGGCCGTTCAATTCAGGCTCTGCTTAATGCAGATGATACTGTTTTAATTGCTCAACGTGCAAGGGACTACAAAGTCTTCTTAATCTTTCTATCGATTTTATGAACAGCCTTGACCTCTCCACTGATTTTACGAAATCACACATGATGAAGTTTGGCCCACCTAAAATAAAAATTAGGAGATTTATAGTAGATGGTCACCATATTAGTCAGGTAGACGCGTTTTGTTATCTAGGGGTTCAGTTAGATTCTGGCCTTAATTGGCATTCACTAATAACCTATAATGTGATGGCTTTTAATAGACATATGTTTAGCATAGGCGATTTCTCACGTCGGCTTGGGCGCACCCACATAAAATCAGCGTTGGAAATGTACAAGGTCAAGTGCACCCCAAAAGCCGGCTTTGGATGTGGAATTTGGGGTTATGGCCCTGTAGCCCCAATTCAAATAGTGAAACATCTATTTTAAGGGGGCTATTAGGAGTCCCACAAAGCGTACCCTATAAAATCATGCATGAAGAATTGGGAATGAGTTATATCACTGACCAGCTTGGACTCTGTCCCTTAAAACTTTGGCTCTTAGTGGAGATTTACTAAGATTTTATGCCGTATTTGCATCATAAAAGTGACACAAATTGGCACAAAATCTTTTTTTCTCAAATAACTTTCCAAAGCTAAACTTGTTTAGCACTGGAAATAATGGAAAAGTAAAGCGAAGCAGAGTGTAGCGCTACTTCACATTATTTTACACCATGTGGGAGTGCCAAGGGTGGTGCATGGGCGTTTCCATACAACCACCCATGGTTTCTCACGCTAAACCCAATTTACTAAACAAAGTATACAGGATTTATCGTGACAAAACTGAGCCCTTTGAAATTAGGTGCAAGGAAGGAGAAATGCTTTCATTTCTCCTTCCTTTTCTGACTTTGCATGTGTGATGCACTGTACAGCATGCATACAAAGAGGGACATGGTTTGAATTGAGTCTCAGCATAGTAATTTGTACTGGAAGGATACCCTTCCAGTACATGGATAAGCCTTTCTTGATATGTTGGTTGGCTTACATCCCTCTTAATATGAAATCTTTAGCGAGACCTGAACTCTATACCAATCCTAGTAGCATATTTAAATCCGACTTCAGATGGGCCACTGAAGCGTTTAGAGACAAGATGGCAGCAGATCGCGAGGACATAGCCCTACCCAAACAATCTGTGCTATACTAGTGAAAACTGTGAGTGGCATGGAACCCTATTGTTATGTTCATACAGGTACCCCAATATAGGCTTGTTGGGAACTGAAGAATCAGCCGTTGTTAGCTCTTACCTTTTTTCTTCTCTGTCTGCCATGCATGCGTGATTGGGTTTGCATTAGGAGACATGGGCGTGTCGGATGTGCGTATATAACGCCCTTTCTTGCTCCTGACTGGCGCTTGGTTTCTTTCTCTGTTACCCGGAAGGTCTTTGCTGGTGAACCTTGGGACTTCCTGTTCTTGCCTGGATGCCTGACTTCCGGTTTCTCGGGCACTGGAAGCTCGCATGTTGAGAACCCACGCTGGGTTTTGCGAGCTTGAGGATTTTGAGAGACATTTTCATTCTACGTATTTGGAGTATTGAAAGATTTCCAGTTAGTTCTCCTTCTATTGTTCATTCTCGCTACGATTGGACTCTGCATATGTAGTGGGAGTATTGTTCTGCAACGGATGATACGGGGATATAACGCGGCTGTGTTTCAGTTTCTTTCCATTTCCTTATTCTTTTCCTGCTGAGCCTTAGTAAAGCCCAGTGTTTTTTCCTAGTATTTTGTTTTTGGTGCACCAAACAGGAGGACTGGTACAGAAGTATCTGCTCCTTTTTTCAATCTTTCAGTGTTTTTTTTTTGCCGTTTTAGGCTTTTTCCCCTTTTTTGTAACCGAGAAGGTGTTTCTTTGGCTAAGTCTCTCGTTAAGGACCATGAGACTAAGTACATACCTTGGATTTCGCTATGTGGATTTAGCTGTCTTTATTATGCTGCAATATTGGGACACTGTCTACATCTACATGGAAAACTGTCAAGCTCAAAAAGAAGGGTAAAAGGGTCTCTGTAAAGTGTTATACCAAATCACGTACGTGTGTGTGTGACGTTACATTTATGGTTACCTGTTTTAATTCTTTGTTTGTTGCATCTTGCAGGTTGACCTGGGTTCCCTGTGTGGTACAGTGAAAGGGGCGTCTCATCATAAGTTGAGGTCCTATTTCTGGTCTTCTTGTTTTGTTCCCCTCCCCCCACCTTCTCCTGTGGTTCTTGTCTGCCATCACCTATATATATTCAGGGCGGTGACGACCTGAGCCGAGGGAGAGGACTGGGATCGTTCTTCGCTCCCGCAGTATTGGGTGATTTCCACGAGTGGTACCAGAACAAGGCTCAGGTAGTAACTAAACCTTTCACCTATATTTCCCCTGCTGTTACACTACATACTTTTACCTAGTTGCAGTACTGCTTAAATGAGGTGGGGTTTTCTCCGAAAACTAGGCTCATTTATTATGCATGAGGATTCTTGGAATCTCAACAGGACTGCCATCTGCTGCATAATAGCTATATATAAGGGTCATTCCTTCCGTCATCCTGGTCCGACCTGACACAGCAAGGTAGATCCCCTGAGGGTACCACTTTGGGTATATAAACACCATATCATTGCTGAGGCAGAGAGAGGAGAAAAAGGACTTCCTTGCTGACACACTGACACAACACACTGAGGTTCCTGCACGCATACACTCCAGCTCGCAGTGGTCTGACATCTCACGCAGGGTGTCCATCACGAGAACAAGATGGGGCCCCACGGTCTCTCACTTCAGGTAATTGGGTTGGCGTTATCCTACTAGAACCTTTGTCTCTACACCTACATACATGCTAGGTACACGTAGATACATCTAATTTGGATTGCATTGTATGAGTACGCATTATTACTGTCATGTATTTATATACCAGCCTGTATTCATTGTTTTAGAACTATGGTAGGAATCTACCATCCTTTTACTCTATTGGTGCTTACAATCATTTATATCTGTTTCTGTTTTATGGTTGTTTCAGCACACCTATTTTACATTAGAATGACGCTGGTTCAATAAAAGCTTATTGAAAAACGTCCCCAACACTTATTCTGTGTATTCCTCTGGGACGAAGTGAGCACGAGTGACTGAGCGAAAAGTACTGTACTGTTTCCACGATTCTGAGGGATTAGGGTTGTCATGTTCGATAGTTGCCAGAAACTATTCACTCCGTGGTAAGAGGGTTGCATAGGGGGAATTTTGAGCTAGCAGGATTAAGGATTACAGACTAACCTATCCTGTGGGGGTATCTGGAATCAGTCTGGATACCAATCCTATAGTTTACATTGTCTAAACTAACCCTGGGCATAGTTTGCATAGTAGCGCTAGCGTAGCTACGCGAAGTGCACTTTGCATTACGCACGCTACGCGTAGCTTCGCGAACTGTGTAGTGCGGTAGGTAAAATGCTGTTCGCTCTGATTGCACAGTGCCGTATGCTTGTCCGCACTGTGCAATGATTGCAAACTGCATCTTTCACAGTGCAAGCGGTCGTTTTCTCCCACTCGAGTAGATTTGTACTCGAGCGGCATCTTTCTCAATTCGGACTGGTAGTTTCTCATCGCGAGCGGTCTTGAGCATACGTGACCACTCGCAATGAGAAACCTGACCTCCCCACCTTGAGAATCTCTCCGGGAGGTTTATTTTCCACGCTTGCGATCGGCAACTTAATGTTGCTGATCGAAAATGAGGAAAAAGTCTCGCAAGGATGTTGATTTTGCTCGCTCGCGGTCGCCAACTTGACGTTGAGGACCGCAAGCAAGCAAAAAATGCCCGCTACGCGTTTTTGCACTGTGCTACGTGCAATTCACTTAGTGCATACTAGCGTAAACTAGGCACGCTCCGCGAGCGGAGCGTAGTACCACGCCCAGGGTTAGTCTAAATGCGCATATCCTATAGAGATTTATAGGAACTACACAACACAATTTGACATGGAACCTGTCCCGTCATCAGCGACGTCTATTGACATGCTTTAGGCTACATTTATTTCAGCGACTAGTTCCTTTAATCAAGGCTGTTTTAAGGACTCAATGATGCCCTTATTTGATTGCGATACTGTTTCATTCAATGACACTTTACATATTGTCATGATTTGTGCGAAATTTAATTATTTGAGATTTCAATTTATGCGTCCACTCCTAAAGCATATACATTTTACGCAAGTTAGACTTGCTCTATTGTACTTATAGTTTTTAAACACACCCAGAGTGAGCTTTTCTCTTTTTACTTTATCTTTCTGGGGTTTTAAGGCTAGTGTAATTTTTAACCTATGTTGATGTTTAATTTGTCCTCTGTTTTATACTGTGTTTGTCTTTTATGATTTTATTTTTTAAATCGAATAAAGAATACATTGATAGATTGATTGACTAGTTTGTGCATGGAAAGTTTCAGGGTAATATGGTGCATTATGAGCACATGCATTTTGAAACACTTATACTGATTAGCTGTACACAGGCTGTACCAATTTAGGCAGAAAAGTAATAGGGTAGTTACTCGCCACTACGTGAACTATAAAACAAACTAACATACTCATTTGATATTGTCATAAGTGATATCATCAATGATGTCATTTGAGATGTCATCAGTGGTGTCATAAATTATGTCATGAATGATGTAATGTGTGAAGTCATAAACAGTGCATGTTATAGTTAGCTCTGCCAACTATAACTGGTGAATTTCTGTTATTTTTTTAGTTCAAAACGTTAATGCTGTCACTGACAAATTCACTTAACTATATCGTTATGTTAACCTTTGCACACACATATATATATATATATATATATATATAAAAAATGCTGGGTCAATGGCGCAGGGAAGGCTTAATCTCTTTGGAAGAGTATAAATTCATGAACATCGAATTTCCTGTATTACCTTCCCTGTACCTAATTCCTAAAGTACATAAGCTAACAAATCCTATCCCAGGCAGACCTATCATCTCTGCCATAAATAGTATGGGAGAGCACGTGGGGCAATCCGTAGATTATTTCCTACAGGATTTTGTTAAAAGTCTACCTAGCTATGTACGTGATACGAGTGATTTTTTATGTCAAATTCAAAATTTAACATGGAGTGCGAACATGTTATTAATAACGTTAGACATAGAATCACTCTATACGAGTATCAATCACTCGCAAGGACTAGAAGCTATCAAATATTATTTATCTAGCAGGAGTATTGAATACTATGAACATAACAAAATGATTATTCATTTAATTGACTGGTGCCTGAACAACAATTTCTTTGCATTTGGTTCTGATCTATTTAGACAATTAAGAGGAGTAGCAATGGGGTCCTGTTTCTCCCCCAGCTATGCGTGCTTACACGTTGGCTGGTGGGAGAAACAGGTCCTATTGATGGAACACAAGCATTGGGTAGATAGTCATGTCTGCTGCTACCTACGTTACATGGATGAAATTTTTATTCTGTGGAGAGGTGTGGAGCAGCAAGCCATTAAGTTTGTAGAAGACATCAACCAAAACTCCCTGAATCTACATATCACATCCCCATATAAATAACAGAAAAATTGAATTTTTGGATGTTGAAATATATGTAGAAAACAAAACCATTAAATCAACTCTACATAGAAAATCCACCGCTGGGAATGCTACTTTGCATGCTTCCAGCATGCAGCTGAGACATCTTATTTCTAGCATCCCCTACGGTGAGATATTAAGATTGAAAAGAATTTGTAGTTCACCCCACGATTTTGATATATGCGTGGAAGAAATGGTCAAGCGCTTTAAGGCACGTGGCTACACTGACGTTATTCTGCAAACAGCTATTCAAAAAGCCAAATTACGATCTAGAGACAGTCTATTTAAAAAGACAGATGTGATTAATGTGGAAACAGAACCTAGTAATGTGATTTCTGGAGTGATACCTAAAACAGGTAATGTTAACATATGTCCACGTCTCATTACAACCTTTAGTAGTGAAGATAGGAAATTAAGAGCCATCATTAATAAAAATTGGCCAATTGCCTTAACTGATACAATCCTCAATGGTAAACTCCCTGACACTCCAAACATCACCTTTAGACGAGCCAGAAACATGCGGTCTACCTTGGATAAGGCAGCACCGAAAACAAAACAAAAATTGTCCTGGCTACAAACTAATAGAGGTTTTAGGAAATGTACTAGCTGCCGTGCATGCAAATTTGGTCTCAATAAAATTACCTATTCAACTCCTTTCGGCCTAAATGAAGTACCCATTAGAGGCAATTTTAATTGCAAAACAGAATTTGCGGTATATGTTCTCACGTGCACCTGTGGCTTAAATTATGTGGGAAGTACAAAGCTACAGGTGCACGTGAGAATACTGCAACTTTTAAGGGCTATACTTCATAACGATCAAGCCTACCCGGTGGCCCGCCACTTCAAAGACGTCCATAATAAGGATTTGGACTGTCTTAGATAATATGTGGTGGGAGCTATTCCTCAACTCAAAAGAGGAGGCAATCGTGAGCACTTACTGAGACAACTAAAATGATTTTAGAATTTGATAGTAAGTGGCCAAATGGACTGAATAATATTGAGGAAATGCACAGCTTTGCATAAATTGATGATTATTATGTTTACAGCTAGCTTCCATACACATCTCATGTTTTATTTTATTGCTTCCCCCATTCGTATTGTACCATAAACTCTCAATAAATAGGTTCCCTAATATTGAAGATTTATAATGGGTGGGTAATGCAACACATTACACTAGTATGGTCTTTTAAGCTGAATTAATATCTACATCAATGTAAATTTATATTTATACTAATTTTGCACTATTTTGATATCTTGGATATTAATTTATGTGTATATGGTATCAATTTGAACATCTCTTTGCATCTCTTGTCTTGTTATATGAAATATTTTTATGAAATATTTTAATGAAATAATTGTTATGTGTATATTTGTATATATATTAATATATTCTTACTTTTCGGTAGTTGTGGACAAAAAGTATCTCTATATTAGTCCTTGGAGCGCCTGATCGTACTTCCTCTCGTCTGCCTGGATCAGTAGACTACACAGTAGACTCCACAACTACCGAGCTGGGGAATCCAGGAAACAGAGGAAAGCTAGTCACATACAGACGAATGCTTCTCTGGGATTAGAAGGAAAGGATTACAAATTTCCCAAAAACTTGAATAAAATACGGATATTTACGATAGAACTCGTGAAAGGCTATGAACGTTTACCAAGGATATTTTAATCCAGCTTGAAACATCCCTACAGATGATACAAATTCCTGATTTTGGGGCTGCCTTCTGAAAATACCTGATAGATAGACTGATTAAAGTTCATTTTGTAAAGCCCTGAGGACGTCCCATGTGGGGACGAAACGCGTCGGCTGTAGAAAGGCTATTGAATAAACTGTATCACTGCTGAATATGAATTAAAGGAAACCATTGAAAACGCAAAGAAGACGTCTTTAATGAATATATGGAATTGTATTTGACTTTTTATGTTTGGATGTATATATTCTTATAATTGCACGCTCCTTCCTTATTGATTTGAAATATATATATATATATATATATATACTACGTAGAGGTTTAGTTAAGAATTGTAAATTCTAACTTCTCTCTGCGCACTTACATTTTGATAATTTGTCCATCTATAATGTAAAGATATTCTGCCCCATCAATATTCGGGATTCAGTATTGTCTGCCTCAATCTGAATCACAAATCCTTGGGGACTCATAACATACCTTTAGTGCATTGAGACAAAGGGCCTGATTCACAAAGGTAATCTTACACCTTTGTGAAAGGTTATTTTTTGGGTATTCACAAACCTCAAGTTTAATTTTACAGCTGTGAAGAGTCCACACATAAAAAGATAATCCCTTTATGGAATCAATGCAATACAATGGAATGCATGGAACCATATTAGCAGCCATCTAGGGTGGTTCAAAACATGGAGGTGCTCAGCACATCATTAGTAGCCCCCCAGAGACACACATAGCATGATCTAGATGTGTAAACTACAGCAACGATAACTCACAAAGCAGCAATTTTATATCTACCCTGTAGTGCTAACATTTATATTCAGTTTTAATCAGCATTATATGTGTGTAAACACCAATATTAAAATTGCATACGATACATGACTATATCACGTAGCGTATCTCTTTTAACACTATTAAGGTACAGTTCAATGCAGAAATGTATAGCCTTGATAATTAAATATTTTAAGGACTATATTCATAATCATAGCTATTTCATTTATGAGCATATCACAAAGATCACCTAGGAAGTGCGTCGTTCATAACAGGCCTTGGGAAAAGAAATACATAATATCTTACTCTTTATTCACAACTCCTAAATTACATCAAATCTGTCATTGTGCATGTAGGTGTTAAAATAATTTCATTAAAACAGGACACACCATGTCTCACCTCTGTAGAGAGAGACATCTGAGAATCTGCGAGAACATAGCTGTATGAATACTGTAAAAGCATTGCTCGAACAGATTTAATAACATAGTCGACCATATAGACTCGAAAAACATTTTCCCAGGGGCCAAAAAGTTCGGTCGGTGGTGAGACTGAGGGGCGCATTGATGCAAGCGGGGAGGCGATCAGGCAAGGGGAGTTTGAGGGGAATTGGTGGCAAGATGGGTATAGGGTAAGTGAAGCATATACATCTAGTGGCTGAATTGAACAATATGAAACCAGAAAACATGGGAATAATCCCGGCTTCTTCACTTTACCAAATTGTGTGATCCTAGACAACTGTTTTATTTCATTTCCCCTCCTTTTTCTACATTATCACATATAAGAGGATCTTGAACTACATTACTTCATGATGTGGCCTGTACAAAACATTCTCCTGTATTTGATTTAATAAACTATAATGTTGTTCATGTAAAATAGGAACCCAGGTCACCCAAAGAGTGCACATAACAATTGACTTGCCGCTTTACTATTAGAATTGTTGTCAGGGTGAGGGGAAATAATGAATGTTGCTAAATTCTTGTTTGAAAGCGATTACTTTTAAACGAATGATTCTCAATGCGCAGATATAACTTGATGTACTAAGATGAAAAGGTGGTTCTTTATGTTAATAAAATTAATTTTTGAATTTTTAAGATACTTTGTAATATTTTTATACTTTTCCTGCAAGATATCTTTAAAATTAAGGTTTTCATAAAGTTAAGTGGTGCAGGACTCCTAAGTTACATTGTTTCTTTAACATTAATTAACCTTTAAATAAATGTGTGCCTGTTTATTTGACGTATTTTTATTGTGAGTGCTAAGTTGAGTAAACTGCAGCCCAGTGCTGCTGTTGTCTAGGGGGCCAAATGTAAAGGTCAGGAAGCCAAATGTGGCCCCCGGGCCATACTTTGGGTATCAATGTAGTTGACCATTATTAATCAAAGTCTACTCAAGTGAAAGCTGTAGTGACTAGGGTGATAGTTGAGCGAGATAATGCACCTACTTTAAAATGGGATTGAACATTCTCTGCAAGGGTCATTTTCATAAATGCCAACACTTTGAAACAATTTCAGGCAGGAGATAGCAAAAATAAAGCCCCTCGTAATACAGCCTGGTGGAATATGCAGGCACAATTCACCAACACTATGGGCCGCATTAGGATGGCGGGCGGATCACCCCCCGCAGGGGCGATCCGCCCGCCTTCCTCTCAGCAAAGACCCCCGACATATTACAATGGCTGGGGGGTCCGCTGCGGACGGAAAGACCGTCCGCCGCTTTTCCGCCCAGTCAACAAGTCAACCGGGCGGAAAAGGTTTTAACATGGTGGCGGTGTCTGTTAGACACCCCCAGCCATATTAGGATGTGTGCTGGGACAAGCTTTATCGTGGCGGCATTGTCGCCACGTAAAGGCATGCGGATTCTGCCTGCGGGGGCCAGTTGGGGGCCCCCAGGGACTCCGGGGGGTGGGAGGTGCACATGGGGGGTACCTATGGTACCCCCTGCAGTTTCATGCACAATATGGCAGGCACCGCACGGTGCCTGCCATGTTGTGCATGGAAGTGCACCAATGCCTTCCTGGCATTGTGGCGGGTGGTGCTGAGTGCACAAATGTCACAAATGCAGGATGCGCCCGCATCCTAATACCTGTAACGGAACCCCCGCAACTATGGCGGGCGGTCCCATTCCACGGAAGGATGGCAGGTGGACTTTGTCCACCCGCCATCCTAATGGACCCATATGTGCATTGGTTATTAGAACATTATCGAAAAAGGAACTCTGTCTTCCTCTGCAGTAAAACTATTTTGTACTGTATGGATCAATACATGTTTCTTAATAGTTAGAGCTGTATGGTGGCCCCTGTTACACATTTAGAGAAATTACTGAATCCATTAGACAGATTTTCATCTCTTTTTTTCCTTTTTATTATATTTTTCTCAGAGTACACTGTTAGTCTCTGTTTCCACCTCCCATTCAGGTTCTTGGGATCTGCTTGGTTTACAACATATTAGTCTAATTCACTTTACTTTAAAAAATACTTTAAGACTTTGCTCGGGTAACCAAACGTATTGTATGAAACTCCCATGTGCTTTTATTTTTCAAATTTTACCTTTAAAATGGACAGTTATCAAAATAACACCCTTATCCTTTTTGATTTGAACATATCATCTCTTGCCCCACCCCCCAGTTTAAAACACTCCCCGATACTGCTTTTTGTGTAATTAATGTTATTGTAAAGCTTGGGAACCCAGAAGCATGCTCTATCCCCTGCTGATGGGATGAGGTGAAGCACATCCACATCTGAGAAGATATGCTAGGGACTGACAAAGGGAGCCAATGCTGGGAAGCAGACCCCTAGCCCTACCATTATTCCATAAACATTTAATTCTGAAGCTTTCTCAAAAAGTTCTCAGCTTCTGTTATTTCCTCCAAACAGTTAACTTACCCTTTCTCCAGAACTGTAATTTTGATATTCTGTAGAATTTTGCTTCAGAGCTTGGCTGGACGGAATCAGGAGTAATTTTTTCTGAAGCTCCAGAAATATTGAAGAGTTATGCATGCCATGTCTAAGAAAGGTTTAGGTGCTTGGTTGTAGTGACCGATATATTTTGTACATAATCGGTTCGATTATGACAGTCGCCCACCACCATCTCAGGCTAATTTAGCATATTTTAGCCTAGTATAGTGATATGTAGGCCTGTTTCTGACTTTACCTTGTTTTCTGGCAATGCTGACTATTGCCTTTGACATGCTCTCATGTTATCTTACCTTGCAATTTATACTGTCACATAACATAGTGATGTGTAGGCCTGCCTAGCAAGAATACACTACAAAGTAGGGTTTGATTATGTACCTTTCTGTTTCTGACTTTATCTTGCTTAATGTCAGGGCTTGCCTATTGGCTTTGGCATAATCTTATGCCATCTTGCATACTATTTTTGGCTCTTTGCAGGAGTAGTGGCCTATGCTTGAGCAACTCCATCTTCTGAGCTGTCACCATCTTCTGAGCCTTTCTAGGTGAGAGGCTATGTTTCTCTTTCTACTTGTTGTTCATCCTTCTTAAACTGGAGAGGACCGGTTCTTGTCAGAGGAATGTGCTCACTCTATGCCGGAGTCATAACAAAGGTCGGATCAACCAGAGGTGTGACCTTGGTACGAAGTGGTACAGTCTCTGATGAGAAAAAAGGCGAGGCTTGCTAGACGCTTCGACAAGCGTTTCCACTGGTTACTAAAGGAGGTGTCTGAGCTCTGATCTCTGAGAGAGAGTCTGTCTGGTGACACATCGCGTTGCAGATGTGCAGCTGTGATTGTGGAACAGAGAATCCTGATTGAACCAGAGAGATGGGCCCCCTCTGAAAGTCAGATGTGTAGAAACATGGTGAGGTGTTCCACTAACTCTTATATTCTGTCTATGCCTAACTACCTTTTTATTCTCAGGTTATGTATACATGTATATGCCAGCCGTTGCGTATGATTGTGATGCTTAGATATTTCTTTCTTTTGTCATTCTATCATTGTGTAATACAGAGACCCCTAAAGTGTATTATTATTTGTTTATGTTCTTTGTGAGGGAAGGTCGGGCCTCTTTTTACCAAGTGCCTACAGAAGGATGGGTAAGTTCCCTTCTAATGGGTAGTTGTTGATACGCGAGGGAAATAGGCTCCCAGCAAGGAAGTATAAATTCTAATTATTCTATTCAATACATTGCTAGGAGGAGCATGCGCTGCGAACCCTCTCGGATGGGGAGGTGTTGTAATTTGCTGTGTACCCTCTTGGATGGGAAGGTGTTGTGATTTGCTGCATACCCTCTCAGATGGGGAGGTGTTGTGATTTGCTGTGTACCCTCTCGGATGGGGAGGTGTTGTGATTTGCTGCGTACCCTCTCAGATGGGGAGGTGTTGTGATTTGCTGTGTACCCTCTCAGATGGGGAGGTGTTGTGATTTGCTGTGTACCCTCTTGGATGGGGAGGTGTTGTGATTTGCTGTGTACCCTCTCGGATCGGGAGATGTTGTGATTTGCTGCGTACCCTCTCGGATGGGGAGGTGTTGTGACTTGTTGTTATTTGCGAGTTCCTTGGCAATGGTCTTATATCTTTAGTTTGTTGTTGTTAGTGTTTATTCCTTTCTTATGTAAGTATTGTGAAATGTGGTGTCTTTCTGGATCCTGAGAAAGGATGTGGTAAGTAATGGCCTGGTGACTGACAGAAGCACCAAAATATACGGCAAAGCAGGTCTTTACATTGGTCTCATGGGAAACCTAGAGGCCGCTCTTCAGGGATTTTTCAGTACCTGTTCCTTTAATAAAAAGTCCTCATTTATTTATTATTTGTCCATCTTCTGCCTTATCCTGGGACTCAATATGTAAAAATACCTGGAAGTGAGACCTTTGACTACTCAGGCAGCACCGCAGAAGAAATCCAGGATGACAATATGGTTTCCAGGGGAATGCTCTTTATTTGCCCCATTGATATTCCTACAATGCTGAAAATGTTCCTTCAGGAACGATTCTCTAGTAGTTCTTCTTGCCTTTTAGAGATGATTGATAAGAAAGTTGAGTTTAAATTTGAAGTTCCATTATTTCCTCTATTTAGCACAGCCCCAAACAAATGGATCAAAGTTCCGACCTTGACTTCTCCCCAGATGTTGCTACATCATTAAAACTCATGTTTTAGAGTTAATAAGACAGTTCCTCATAAATATAAGACAGAGAAAGGTGACAAAAGCGAGGAAGACAAGA
This sequence comes from Lissotriton helveticus, assembly GCF_964261635.1. Lineage (NCBI taxonomy): Eukaryota > Metazoa > Chordata > Amphibia > Caudata > Salamandridae > Lissotriton > Lissotriton helveticus. Next base: position 1,147,012,787 of record NC_136071.1, on the reverse strand, counting down.
GCGGGAACAAGGAGAGTAAGGAAGACGCATGGATCCTACCCTGCTTCCAAGGAAGACAAAAAAATTGCAAAAAAGTAGACATGAAAGACAAAAAGACAGTAATAAACAAAAAATTACTTTAACAGAATTGACATTACAAACAATGGGCATTTTGTCCCGAAGTGAATGTGAAATATGCAAATAGGAGGGCAGACCTTTACAAATATGTATGGAAATTGAAGCAGCTTAAGTTTTATTTCAACTTTACCCACAGAAGATTGTAATTTAAATGAGTGGTGTGTCATCAAGCATCACCAGATTCGTTGCCACTGTGAACCTTGGCAAAAGAAAGTGGAGAAATTATCAACCTGGAGAAAAATCAAAAGGAGGATAAGATAGAAGTTAGGAAAGGAAAGAAATCTGACTCAGACTAGTGAACAAAGAAATCAAAGAAAATTCAGTCCATAGTTCTTCCTCGACCTCTCAGCAGCGTTCAACACAGTCTCTCACCGCACCCTAATATGCAGACTCCACGACACAGGGATCCAAGTCAAGGCCCTCGACTGGATCTGCTCCTTCATCTCCGGGCAGAACGCAGCGGGTCAGACTCCACCCTTTCCTCTCTGACCCTACACCTACCACCTGCATTCCCCAAGGGGTCCTCCCTCAGCCCTGCGCTCTTCAACATCTGCATGGCTTGGCTCACTCCCATCATCAGAACCTACAGACTCAACATCGTGTCAATACGCAGACGACACCCAACTCATCCTCTCCCTATTCAACAAACCCAACACAACCAGATGCAACTTTCGAGAAGGCATGGAAGCCATCGCCAAATGGATGCAAACCAGCGGCCTAAAACTTACTAAACACCAACAAAATGGAAGTACTCATCATGGGCCCCAACCCCAATGCCTGGAATGACACCTTGTGGCCCCCCAACCTCGGAAGCTCGCCCTCCCCCACAGACCACGCACGTAACCTGGGAATCATCCTGGACTCAGAACTCACAATGGACCCCCAGATCAACTCCGTTTCGTCCTCCTGCTTCCACACCCTCCGCCTCTTATGTAAGACCTTCAAATGGACCCACCTCGAACACAGAAAGACCGTCACTCACACCCTAGTCACCAGCAGGCTCAACTAATGCAACTTAATCTATGCCGGAATAAACAAAAACCTCACCCACAAGCTACAGAACATCCACAATGCCACAGCAAGACTGGTCCTCAACCTGCCAAGACACTGCCACATCTCCGAGCACCTGCGCACACTCCACTGGCTTTCCATCAAAGCTAGATTCACCTTCAAGATGCTAACATACGCTCACATGGCCCTCCATGACACCGGACCATCATACCTGAACAGCTGACTCAAATTCCACACACCCAACGGACCCTACGATCAGCCCAGCTCTCCTACGCCGTGGTCTCCCGCACCAGAAAGACCAGATTGGGAGGTCACTCCTTCTCCTTCCGCGCGGCAAGAGCCTGGAATGACCTTCCGCTCCACCTCAGACAGACAACATCGATCCCGAACTTCGCAAGAAACCTCAAAACCTGGCTCTTCAACAGACTCCTTCCTTGATGGACTGGAACCTGCAACCCTCCCCTACCCCCCAGCGCCTTGAGACCCCTACGGGTGAGTAGATACGCTCAATAAACACCTGATTGATTGATTAGTTGCCGCCTGGCAAAAGAAAATTAGCCTGTTTCATTAAATAATGTTTAAGGTTCCACACAGGTTAACCTGATAACAAGATAAAGATACTTTATGAAACAGGAGTGGAAAGCTTCAAATTAGTATGAGAGAGCATCAAGATATCATCAGAAAAAATGACAATAAAGGTGGAAACATAGTGATCATGGATGGGATCCAATACATTTGAGACGCATGCAGACAGCTGAACAACAGGGTGCACTAGGAGAAACAGGGGCAGGATCTGACAGAAGAAATTGAGATTTAATTTTGTGGACGCTCCTCAAATAAAAGAACATTGGCTCCTGAAAGAGGAGGAATATAAATACTTAACAATAAGCTATCCTATAATTCTCACATTTTACTTCCTGTCCAGAATACTTAAGGATATAAAGAATACTCCAGGAAGACCAATATTAAGTTTGATTGTCTGTCCTTTAGAGAATTACTTGTGGTTCCTTGACATCTTTTTGTTTCCTTTGTGGAAAATGTGCCATCCTATCTAAGGAATACATCAGCTGTTCTACTGCAGATAAGTAATATCCATTGGCAAGACACATTTTGGATGGCAACTGTATATGTCCCCACTATCCATACCTCAGTTGAACATGTCAAGGGCATCAAAGCTTTTGAATATTTCCTCAGAGCAAGAGCCATGAGGTATTTGAACCACACAAACATGAACATTAAAATGCTGAACTTTTGCCTCAAGAACAATTTGTTTATGATCAATTAATGCAATGAAAAAAAGAACTGCCATAGGCACCCTTTTTGCTCCCAACAATGCACTTCTCTTTATGGGATGGGGGAGCAAGAGATGGTCTGGGCAAAAAACAACACTGAAACGATGCAACATGTCATCCTTTGGACAAGGTTAATTGACTCCTGGGTATAATATGGGATGGAGAAAAAGAAATGCTGGAGTGATTCAATATCCTTTAATTTGAGATTTACTTGATATTAGTCAAGATGTATTGGAATTCACATGTACACAAAATATATTGTGAGTAAATAAAGTGAAGGCTAGAATGCTGCAACACTTGACAACAATAACATTGAGACATTACTGATCAAATAAAAAACAATTCTTGGGAAAACATTTCTAAAATGTTGATGTATTAAGTTATCATGGCCACAAACACATTATAAGGGGCGAGAGAAGAGGTGATCAGGAACTCAAGTTACAGAGAGCATAATCCAGACTGGCAAAGACATTAGGGTATATAGTCTAGGCACTGGAGTACATTTGTAATCTTTCCTGAAAATAATGAAATGGAATTGGAAGCATGGCTGCAAGAAATGGATGTAGATGCTACTCTCAGTGAACCCTCAGGGCTGAAAAGCAGATCTACATATATAACAAGGATGAACTATGATGCAATAGATGTTTGTATGATGCAGTAGTGAAAGATCTTAAGAAGCATTGATATAGCAGGCTGAAAAAGAACAATGTCAAGCAATTGAAAACCTACATAATGATCTTGAGTCTTGACTTGATAATAATGTCAGCAGACATGGGATACATACTACATAGAAGAAGGTATGAGACAACATGAATTTCAGGAGTCCTGGCTAACTGCATGAATTCAGTGGTAATCCAGAACTAATTCAAGAGTAAGTCACATCAAAATCTTCGTGAATCTGAACCCACTTTCATTAGAGTCCAGCAGTGAGCCCTGGGTTGGAAATGTTCCGTGATGCTATAGGGTTCACGATGAGGGATGGATGAAGACTCATCAGAGGCAAGGCTACGTGTGTCAAAGGAACTGGTGGAGCAGCACCGTCGGTTATGAAACAAGCACCTTCCAGTAAGGCGTGGTTTCTGGCTCTTTCCCAGACCGATTGATCATCCTGAACCCTCAATCTGTAAATTTCTCTTCCAAATACCCTTTTGATCAACAACATGTAGGCCAGTAATGATCTCACCTCTGTGGGGTCCCAATAAAGTTCAGAAAAAACACTTTGAAGGCATAGTCTACAATGAGCAACTTAAGCCTTGTTTTGAGATGGTTGAGAAACAGAATGAGAGAAAAGGAGTATTTGCACTAGTGCAGGTGGCAAGTGTGTGTGTGCATATGCATGTGTGTATGAGGGGACTGGAGAGGGCTAAGTGTGGAGTGAGCACTTCCTCACCTAGGTGGTAAATCCTTTTTGAATTGTGCTGACACTCTCTGTTTTGATGACTATGAAGGAGGTAAGTACCTGGGCGAATCAACTATGTGTCAGAGCCCACGCAATGCTGACAGCCACCCAGAGTCAGGCTGCCAGTGGCTAGGGGTCCCCGCTGCATGTTTGGATGGGGTGGGTGTGGGAGAGCTTGACTCGTGTTTTTTCGGGCAGGGTAAGTATACATCGAGGCGACCCAGTGAGCTGCGGTCTGGGTAAAGCGATGACTCAGACGTGTGAAGATTCATATTTTAAGACTCTGCAGTCAGAGGCAGCATCGAGCCATTTACAAGTGAATCCTGATGAGAGGCAAGAACTGTACAAGTGCTGAGAGCGATGGCATACATTAGAATCCTAATTAAATATGAACATCTTAATTACTTTCTCCCACAGCCCTGATTTATACTGAAGATCTCAAAAGAGACTCATGTCATCTTAAAGGGAAAAGGAATGCAATGATACACTCTCAGGAGACTGGAATAGAGCATGTATCTGGCATGGCTGGTTTTATATGAATTGTACTGATAAAAGTATTCGACATTGGTATTCTCAGGTGCTTTATATCACGGCAGAGGTGTTGCTTTAATATTTGCATGTGCAATGTAGAACAGCAAAAATTCTGCATTAATGTTTGTAGATGCACTGCACCGCAGCAGGGATTCTGCAGTAATTTTACACTTGCACTGCATCACAGCAGAGTTTTTGCACGAATGTTTGCACTTGCACTGCATCACAGCAGGGATTCTGCATTAATATTTGCACACGCACTGCATAACGGCAGGTATATCACATTAATATCTGTACACACACAAAATTGAAAGAGGACTTTGCATTAAATGTTTGAAGATGCACTGCCCTACTACTGGGATTCTGCATTAATGTTGGTACATGCACTGTGTCATTTCAGGCATTCTATATTAATGTTTGCACATGCACTGCATCACAGCAGTGCTCGTGCATTATTCTGTGCAGATACCCTGCATCAAAGTAATGACTCTGCATTAATGCAAGTGCCTCACAACAAGGATTCTGCCATGATATTTTGCACTCACGCTACAACACAGCAGCGACTGTGCAGTAATGTTGAAGATGCGCTGCTTTGCAGCAGGGATTCTGCATTAATGTTTGTACTTTCACTTCTTCACAAAGAATCCGCATTAATGTTAGTGCATGCACTGGGACATTTCAGGAATTCTAGATTCATGTTTGAACATGCACTGCATCGCAGCAGTGACTCTGCGATAATGTTGGCACATGCACTGTATAACAGCAGAGATTCTGCATTAATATTCTCAGGTGCATTGAATGACAACAGAGATTCTCACTCATGTTCTCGGGTGAATCACATCCGAGATTCTCACTCATGTTGTCAGGTGCACTGTGTCATAACAGTGAATCTGCATTCATCTTCTCCAGTGCGCTCTGTTGCAAGAAGGATTCTGCATGAATGTTCTCACGTGCATTGTAGCACGGCAGAAAGTCTGTATTCATATTCCAATGTGCACTGTATCACAGCAGGGATCCTACGTTAATATTTTCCCATGCACTGTATCACAGGAGAGATTTGTATTTGCTATTCTCATATGCGCTGCCTCCCGCAAGGGTTCTGCGTTTTACTCTTCCAGGTGCACTGAATTACAGTACGATTCGCTGTTGTTCTAGCCTCTGTTATTGTACCTCAGTCCCCCTGTGCCTGCCCGCCCCACTCCCCGCTTCCCGCCACCGTGCAAGCGGCCACGCCCCCTTTTCGTTTTGTGCCGTCCCCACCTCCCAGCTGCTCCTCCCTCCCTCCCACTTCGCCATAAATGGCGACCGTGCGTACGCGCAGCGGGCACGCCGATTGTGCGCCAAAGGCAAGCCTGTCTGCGCCCCTCCGCGCCTGGACCGCGCCCAGTGCCAGGACCCCTGGCCCCCACCGCTGCAAGACGACCCGACAGACCTACGCCGCCGCCGCCCTCAACGCACTCAATGCCGGCCGGAACCCCGCCTGCTGCCGGGCCGCCCCGAAACGCATTCACGGACCCTTCACCTGCAGAACCTGCAAGTTCACCTGCCTCCGAACCCGCACCGCACCCGCCAAGCCAAGCACCAGCAGCAACCTCAAGTGCATCCTGCTCAACACCCGCTCCGTCCACAGACACGCCGTGGAACTCTGGAACCTCCTCGACACAACATCACCAGACATCGCCTTCCTCACGGAAACCTGGATGAACGCCTCCTAAGCCCCCGACATCGCCATCGCCATCCCGGACGGGTACAAGATCATCAGGAGGGACCGCGCCAACTAGACCGGAGGAGGCACCGCCATCGTCCACAAGAATACCATCCGCATCACGACCGACTCCAACGACACCTTCGCCGCCGCCGAACACCTCCACTTCCAGATTCACACCGACCCAAAGACGACCCTCAGAGGCACCCTCATCTACAGACCCCCGGGACCACGCACACACTTCAGCGAAGACATCACAGACTTCACCAGCCCACACGCCCTCCCCTCCGCTGACTACATCCTCCTAGGGGACCTCAACTTCCACCTGGAGAACAACAAGGACCGCAACACCGTCGCCCTGCTGGACAACCTCGCCAACCTCAGACTCAAGCAACTGGTCAACACCCCCACCCACTGCGCCGGCCACACGCTTGACCCCGTCTTCTCATCCAGCAAGCACATCACCTTCAGCCACTCCACCGAACTCCACTGGAACGACCACAGCTGCGTCCACTTCAGCTTCAGAAGAACCACAACCCACCACCACCCGCAACAGGTTCCTCACAGAAGCTGGAGCAAGATCACCGCCGACCAGCTCACCACCTCCCTCAGCCAGAACCCACCCGCCAGCACAACGGACCCAAACGAAGCAGCCCGCAACTTCACGAAGTGGCTGACCGCCTGCGCCGACAACCTCGCACCACTGAAGAACCATCCCAACAGACCCAGACGCAAGAAGGCCTCCTGGTTCACCGACGAACTCAAGGACTCCAAGAAGACCTGCCGCACCCTCGAGAAAGCCTGGCTCCTCGACCAGACCACTGACACCACGACGGCCCTCAAACACGCCACCCGCAAGCACCACCAGCTCATCCGCACCACCAAGAAGAAATCACTGAAGGAACGACTTGACAACAACGCCCACGACAGCAAGGAACTCTTCACCATCGTCAAGGAGTTCTCCAACCCCAGCACCGGCAACAATGACATCACTCCCTCACAAGATCTCTGCGACTCTCTCGCCTCGTTCTTCCACCGCAAGATTGCCGACATCCACAACAGTTTCGGCGCACCATCCACGCACCCACCGCCACCCTCCGCACCTGGACCACGGTGACCACCGAAGACACAGCCCGCACGATGAACACCATCCACTCCGGATCTCCAACCGACCCCTGCCCCCACCATGTCTTCAACAAGGCCGACTCCACCATCGCACCCCAACTCCGGAACATCATCAACACCTCCTTCAACACCGCCACCTTACCGGAGTGCTGGAAGCATGCAGAGCTCAACCCCCTACTGAAGAAACCAACAGCGGACCCCACCGACCTCAAAAACGTCCGCCCCATCTCGCTCCTCCCTTTTCCTGCCAAAGTCATCGAGAAGATTGTCAACAGACAGCTTGCCGCCTTCCTCAAGACGAACGGATCCCTCGACCCCTCGCAGTCCGGGTTCAGAGCCAACCACAGCACCGAGACTGCCCTCATCGCAGCCACCGACGACATCCGAGCCCTGCTCGACAACGAGGAAACAGCGGCACTCATCCTCCTGGACCTCTCTGCAGCGTTCAACACCGTCTGCCACCGCACCCTAGTTCAACGCCTCAGCAACATCGGCATCCAAGGAAGGCACTGGAGTGGATCATCTCGTTCCTCGCCGGTAGAACACAGAGAGTCCGCCTCCCCCCATTTCGATCCGAGGCCACCGAAGTCATCTGCGGCGTTCCGCAAGGATCATCACTCAGCCCCACCCTCTTCAACGTCTACATGAGACCTCTTGCTGCCATCGCACGCCAACACAACCTCAACATCATCTCCTACGCCGAGGACACCCAGCTGATCCTCTCCCTCACCAGAGACCCCGACACCGCCAGAACCAGCCTGCACGAAGGGATGAAAGACGTCGCCGAGTGGATGAAGAACAGCCGCCTGAAACTGAACTCAGACAAGACGGAAGTCCTCATCCTGGGACCATCGCCCTCCGCCTGGGATGACTCCTGGTGGCCCCCAGCCCTGGGCACCGCTCCCAAGCCAACAGACCACGCACGCAACCTAGGCTTCATCCTGGACTCCTCCCTCTCGATGACCAGACAAGTCAACGCCGTCTCCTCATCATGCTTCCACACCCTACGCATGCTCCGCAAGATCTTCCGATGGATCCCGACCGAAACCAGGAAGAAGGTCACCCAGGCCCTCGTCCCCAGCTGACTGGACTACGGAAACACCCTCTACGCCGGAACCACAGCCAAGCTACAGAAAAAACTCCAACGCATCCAGAACGCCTCTGCCCGACGCATCCTGGACATCCCCCGATGCAGCCACATCTCCGGCCACCTGAGGAACCTGCACTGGCTCCCTGTCAACAAGAGGATCACGTTCATGCTCCTCACCCACGCACACAAGTCTCTCCACGACCTGGGCCCCAAGTACCTCAACGACCGCCTGACCTTCTACACGCCCACCCGCCAGCTACGGTCCGCTAGCCTCGCCTTCGCCGCCGTACCACGCATCCGAAGAGCCACCGCCGGAGGCAGATCCTTCTCCTACCTGGCGGCCAAGACATGGAACTCCCTCCCCATCCACCTTCGGCTGACCCAGGACCATCTCGCCTTCAGGAGACAACTCAAGACCTGGCTGTTCGAGCAGTAGCGGACCCCTTCCCCCAAGCGCCTTGAGACCCTTCCGGGTGAGTAGTGCGCTATACAAATGTCATGATTGATTGATTGATTGATACTCAAGTTCTCACCAAATATATTACGTTTTTATAGACTTTCCTCGTCTTCTAAAAAGGATTTGGTCCTTACTTCAAGAAAGGGTGCACGATTTCTATTTCAGGTTGTCTTAACTCCAAGGCTCTTTGGAAGAGAACAGTTATGAACTGGAAAGCCACCACCTTGTCTTATCTGGTACAGGTAATGAGACCCCTCTTGGGATGGTGGGAGGAGCCTGTAGCCACCGCTTTATCCACTTCAGTCTGTTTTAGAGGTGGAAAGAGGTGAAGCTGCTGCTATTCTGGAGGGCAGTAGCCCGAGTCTGCCCTGCCGCCAGCCTGACACCTGTGAACTGGGAAACACTGTGCTGCCATTTTTAGAGGTGGCCGGAAGTGGCGTGGTAGGTGGCGAGAGGCAGGCTACTCCTGACAAATCAGGGGTGATGGGTGTCCCCTTCACCCACTGCGGGTGAGAGTATTCTGGGACAGCCCAGCTTTTGATGCCTCATTGGGCAGAAGGGAGACCTCACATCCCTTGACCCAGAAAGGGCCATGAAACGGTATCACCGCAGGACAATGAGTCACTCTCAAGGTCTATTGTGCCTAAACTTTGAATTTTCCGGTGGGATGGATGATCTTGGGCCCACTGCTTTACCACGTCACACAGGTGCATAGTTGTGACGTATAGTCATTCCCAAAGCTACACCTGGAAAGCTATGATAAAAGTGTGCACAAAATTCAAACAGGCAATTGTGCTTGCTAACTTTATTCTACTTCCCCTGCACCCCATCAATGTTGGTGAGTTGTTCCCATCCACTTCCCACCCTGGAATCCTATGATTGACAGGAGTAAACTGCGAGCATGTCAAGGATGGGAAAGCTACAGCAAATTGTGAGTGAATACCTGCAGACATGGTCGTCTGTGTGTGCTTAGCAACTTCCAGAGCACTTTACCATGGAACGCTCACTCCCCATCCTCAGCAAATGTGCTCACATCGAAACCTCAGTCTGAATAAATCCGTTTACTAGCGCAAAACGCGCTTTTGGAATCTAGAAAGCTGGTTTTAAATTTAGAAAAAAAACTATTTCCATTTATAAACAGTTTTGCGACTCATGCTGTGCTTTGGATCTACTTCCTCTGGCTTCTGTACTCGCATGGGAACAGACTTGTGACTCTTAGAAATTGCAAAGATTCTGCCAGGTCATGCCTTGAAACTGTCACCAATCTCGGGGTACCTGCCCTAATTCTGAAAAAGTTTTGGGAATCTCCTTTTCATATATACAAATATACACGTTTATACTTATGCACAGGAAAACGCAAACATTTTAGTTTTTTTGTTTGTTTGTGGAGAACCCCTTTTCCATGGCCTTCCTCCAGTTTTGGGAGGTGTGCAATTACCCTTCCTCCTCTAAAGAATGTACACCTCCCAGGAGTGAATCTTGGACCTCTGCATGGCCTGGGAGGGGTAGGAGATGAGTCTGGTGACTACCCTCGTGCACACAAGGGCACAGAGCTCCATGGAAGCACGACCTGGAAATCCCATCGCGCCTCTGGGAGCAGATTTGCTCACATGGAAATGGGTGTGAATAAATAGATTTCTGAAAGTGAAACCAACTTTTATGGATAGGGGAAGTTAGTTGACATTAGTAGAAGAAACCATTATTGTATTAAGTCAAAAGTAAATGTATAAATATCAAAGCGTCTGCATTAGGTGTGGTGAGACATCTCCTAAAGTTACACTCAGTGGCCAGGGCTGCACTAAACACTTTCTAGTTGTCCTTGGATTGGGGCGGAGGAAAGAAAAGACTATGCATCGAGGCGCTTAATGGTGAGTCAGACAAGAAATTAGTGAGGACAAGCAATGCACCAGAATCCAGATCACAGCTCTTTTTGAGTTTGCATCTATCTTGCAAATGTGAAACCAGCATCAGCGCAGCTCTCAGCCCACACTGTGATGTACTCCTAGCCACAAACACATCGAACAGAGCACACTCACTCTGAAAATCGCACCAAGACCTTTTACTTTCAGAAGCACAAGCAAGCAGAGCTCTTCCTGACCTAGGAGGAGACTAAATGATGACAAAGATATTAGCAGCAGAAATGTGCTTGTTTACTACAACTGACGGGTGCAGATTTACATCCTTTGTGGATTCACAAATGTCTATCAGGTCATGTGAACAACCTTGTACCTACCACAGAATCCCAGGTGCAATCCTGAAAAAGTTTTGTGATTTCTTTTTTCATTTGAGAATGTACAAAACCCCTCCCCTTACACCCACACCATTTTTTAGGCATCTTCCCTTGCAGTCTCAGAAAGGGATTAACACCTGTCCTCGAAGGAAGGAAATCTCTGATCCTGTGCAAGGGGAGAAAGTGTCAGAATATGGTTTGTGTATACCAACAAACATAGGGGCATTTTCACAAGGAGCTATTGACGAATTAACTGCACTTTATCGCAGCCAAAGTTGTGATAAATTTACCAGCTCATTCACAAGATAGTACTAACAGCCCACAGCACCAGTTTACCAGCGATAGCAGCTGCAAAAAACATTACCACAGAGGACCCCCGCAACTTTCGCTAATGAGATGCAGAGTAGGCGTTCCCGACCAAAAGCCGTGACAACACCACACCTCAACATTCACAACAACTAGCCAGATTGGCGATAAGAACACAAAACACGCGATAAGGCGCTTTAACAGCAGGAAATTTACACCTGCTCTGACCTGGTGTAAAGTCGGACCACAGTCTGCACCACGAAAGGGAGCCCAGCCCAGGGCGTCATCGGAAGGGCAACAGATGCCATGGAGCCACTCGTCATGCAGCCTGGACAATCAAGAGTGCCACAACACCCACCGCCACCACACCAGGACCCCAACCCCCACCCGTAACCCCGCCCCGGACCACCACAGAGGTAGCGCAGACAAAGACAGCGGCCCCCCAGAAATGCACCTGCCTCACAGACCCAGCATCTGATAATGTCACTATCCACTACAGGCTGATAGGAACAACCATCCTACCCATCCTGACCATCATCGCCTCACAGGCCTACGGCACCAACACAGTGGACAACCAACATCCCACCCCACACCTTGCTGCTGGCTGTGCTGCACCTGTTGGCTGGCCCCTGGCACACCCCAGACAACACCCACCAGAGTCATAGGAGTCTCACAGCCACCCACATCCAAGTCCCCCACACCAGTCCTGGACATCACCATCACCCTGGCACCCCAGTCCCCATACGTACAACACAATGCGCAGGATCCGCTGGAGACCAAGCAAGGACCATATGCCATAGCCGGCTGCATGTTAATGTTAATGTTAATGCTATGACAGTCCATCAGTACCCAGTGTTCCCAGGATGGCACCAAGGGAAATACAGAGCCCCTTGGCAATTCCAAATTGACACTCCAATCACCTCAACTCCACAACCATGCTATCCACAACCCTGGCAATGTACACATCAGAAAATCACAACCAACATGCACAACAACATGTCCACCCACCAGACACAACAGAACAACTTACAATGGTAACCTGGGCAAGCCGTGAACACGAGACTCAATGGCATGGCACCTCAGCCACACAATAGCCGAATGTGGGGAGAGGTGGCAAGCAGGCATGTGTGAAGGATGCAGTAGAACCATGTATGGGAAAGTACACAATGCCAAGAGTGGTGGAGATGTGCAGGACAGACCGCAGTATGCCGAACACACCCATTTCCACGACGACATACACCTCAGGTGTATTGGATTGTAGTGGACAGTGGACGCAATCATGTCACCCCAGCCAGTTGAGGTCCTCACGGAAATGGTGCCTGTTACGTCCTCCATAATCGTGAGCAGAGCGGGATGACTGGCGTATGCCAGGCCAGGGTAGGGGTGTGAATAAAAAGCACGTAGCCTTGGACGTGGTCTTCTTCCGGAAAGCCCTACATCTCTGCGAGGGCAGGGCCTCCCACCCTGCCACGAGGCCGACGCTGTCCTCGTGAGTGGAGTTGGCTGCGATCCTGTGCGCCTGCCGTACCCTGGCCTGCTGGACATGAACCCGTCAGGCCTGCCCCAGGCCACACTGATCACCTGCCAACACCGGGGTGTGTCAAGGAGGGCCCACCATATGCTGGTGCAAGCTCCAAGCCCGGGCCAGCGGCCACAGCACCAGACCCCCGATCAGTGAGGCATAGTTCCATATGGGCATCTAGCGACACGTGGTGCCACAAACCCTGTTCAATGCCAACCGGCGACACGTGCTGCCACAAACCCTGTTCAACGCCAGCTGACGACACGGGCTGCCACCAACTCTGTTCAATGCCAGCCGGCGACAGGTGCAGCCACAAACCCTGTTCAACGCCAGCCGGCGACACGTGCTGCCACAAACCCTGTTCAACGCCAGCTGGCGACACGTGGATGAGGGACCAGGTCTACCCTGCGGACCAGTAGGTCTCCCATCCAGCACCTAGTCGCGAATCACAAATGGCAGAGTCCACACCAGTGGTCGCACGGAGAGGAGTAAGAGGAAGATGCGGCTCAGTCCGGACGAAAGCCGGGTCACAGTCATGGAGGTGACCGAACACGTGGTGCCACTGAACCTGAACTACACAGGCTTGTGGGGCCACCTACCTATGCCGGCAACACTCGGTGAATGGCCCGTGCTGATCGCTGCCTCCGGTATACACTGCTCTTGGCCTAAGCTGAGCTCAAGTAGGTCTCAGATTTGGAACTGAACATCAAGCATGCAAAGGCAGAATACATATCATTGCACGCAAGGAGAGGCGTAAGAGGATGACACCTTGCATCTTGGCAGAGAGAAAAGGATCATTATGGAGGTGTTTGTACACTACCGACAACTGCCCTGGTGTCACTAGCGCTGTGCACCACGAGCCAACGACACGTTGCTGTGGGCCACTGCTGACCGCTGCCTCTGGCCTACACAGTGGTCCAGTGGGTCACAGAGTCATGATTCAGCAATGGCGGAGTTCATATCAGTGTACCTGCATCCTCGCAGACTGCATCCCCTCTCAGCCCCGGTGCCACTAAGTCTGTTCCTTGACATTCATGGACACTTACTGTTCGTACATTGGTGGCATCTGAGTCGATGGACTAGGGGTGAGTTTTCATCCTCATGTAGCTGACACCGAATTGGTGGTGAAAACGAGGCTTGTGCTTTCCACCCCACATTTAGCTGTTTCCTGATAAAATCAAACCTTTGGGCGTGTTACTCTGGAGGACACCTTCCACTGTCCACCGCAACCCTCTGCAACATACACCTCGGATATTGATGGTGACCCGCTCAGGTCGCATGGCCCATTTGACTGCACCACAAGTCACCGTCCCAGGGCTGGGTGCCTGTGCCGACCGCAGTGCATCCGGGGCCACTAAATCTGTGCTGGTCCGGTCCAGGACCCCTTCTCTGGAGACATTGGACGGTCCCTGAAGCGAAGGCCTTGGGGTCGTCAACGCCATTTCTCTGTGGCCTTGCACTGTACGCAGCCTTCGGGCCCAAATGCATCCCACCAAGGCTCACACACCAAAGCAAGTCCAGACCGGCCCGGACGTCGCATCACTGCAGGAGGTACACGCCACCACCGCAAGGACCACCTCCAACCGCCATCTGCCAGAGTTGAAACGGTAGTCCTGACAGACTTACGGAGTTGCTCAGACCTATCCTGGATGCCATCATCCGCCTGATACCCTGCTCAGCACTCTAGGTGCCTGTGACTCAGTGCACCGCAGGCCGTTGTCCGTTGCGGATTGAGTTTTGTGCTGTGGAGCGGGTGCGCAGCTACGTCACCTCAAACAGTGTGGGGGCCCTGAGACGTTGATGGGGAAGATGATGCAGGTCTAACACACCCCACTGCATCTGCATCAGGAATATATCGAGGGACACATTCTGAGACTTTTTCTTCACATGAGCGCGCTCATCTCTAGTGTCCCAACCCCAGTGCACTGCGACTCACTGACACATCTGTTAGCATGTTGGCTGTCCTCTGGACTTTCTCCGTCTCACTCCATGTTGCTCAGCAGTTGACTCTGTTTTGCTTGTGTTTTCTGTTTCCGTTGCACTAGTGTCCAATGTTCAAGTATTTGCCAGCAAAAGACATTCCGTGCGGGATGGCTTATACTCACCCCAGACACATCCAGCACAGGTGTCACTGTACATGTGGCCCTGCCAATAAAGGGGCCGGGCGCATGTGCCCGTAGCCAGTTCAACATAATATATGCATGTGTCCCTGTGGTCTTGTTGTATGCATGAGGGCCCTGGGCCCCACAACATTACATTGTGCTGTGTACATCGGATGCAGATATGTCACCGCAGGCAGCAGGTTGGAGCTTGGACACGTAGCTTTGTTGTCATCCACTCAATTCGTACGGGGACTGGCCAGGGCCATCGTACGCAGAGCCAACATGGATGTGTGACTGCTATTTGAGCGCCCCTGGGCGTGGTTCTGTACTGTGAATGTGCATCTGCATGTGTCTCTATGGCAGTGTGGGTCTCCTTAGTGGGGTGTGGGTGGGCCCTGAATGTGATAGACACGTATGTGAAGGGGAGATGCGTGTTGACTTTGTGTTGACATGTATGTTGGCGCATTGTGCTGGTTTGCATGCAGACTGTATGGCAATGTACATTGTGACTGTTTGGTGGGTGCAGAAATCTTCTGCGGGACAGTGTACATTTGCACTACATGATGGATGTGAGGTCGTACGCTTACATTTCCATTTCACAGTTTCTGGCTCCGTCAAATGTAGTAGGCATGTTTCTGTGCATATGCGGAGCCAGTTGTGTCCTCTGTTCTGCAATGTCGGCTATGTGCATTGTACCACGTTGTTCTCAATGTAGGTTTGCTGTTCTAACTACGTGTGTGTGCTGGAGTGTGCAACGGGGAACCTAGACATGCTCCTGGGTCTTTGTGGGTGTGCAGTGTGCTACACATCATTGTGCATGTATGCCATTGCGCCCATCTCCCCCTGTCCCCCAGTTCCTGTTCGTTGCACTCCCTGTTGTTGTTGTGTCAGATCCTCTTGAGCTGTGTCATTACTCCCTACTCCTTGCACCGTCTCCACACTGATGACTGTGGCCTGGGTTTCCTCCAGCTCCTCCTGTGGGGCTGGACTGCCACCTCCTGTCGCTGTTGCTACCTTCCTTTTGGCAGTGGGTTTATGCCTGGTTTAGGTGGTCACATCATGCCGGCGCCTATTGGCCTCCTCGATTGGCCTCCTCGTCACTCCGACTGCATTCCAGGTTGTCTGCTAGTGGGTCAGTTGCTGGCAGTGGTCTGTCACCTCCGTGACACTGGTCTTGTGTTCCTGCGGACTGCACTCTGTCTTCCTCTCCCTCTTCTCCTTGGCCTTCCCCCATCCCGTTGTTCCTTGCTGGTAGTCTGTGGGGGTTGTGGGGTTCGAGTTGGCCTCTGCGCTGGGTCAGGGGGCATCCATGTTGCGACGTGCTTTGTCTTGTTTCTGGTGTGTTTTTTCTGTGGTTAATATGGTGCATTGTCCCGCTAGACGTGTGGGAAATGCAGGCCTGTGGCTGATTTTCGCTACTTTTTTGTACCGCGATAGGCCTCATTGCATGTTTTGAGGCAAACGCGTATCGCATTTTTGCAGCGTGGCATTGATTTTCGTGTTGACATTTGACGCGTTATCTGGTGTCTATCACATGCTACCGCCGCGTTGGGAATTCCATGTTGACACAGGGTTATTTTCCCACGATATGCTGCGATATTGAAAGTTGTGTTATGCTACTCTTGCGAAAGTTATCACACGTTTTTTGTGAATATACCCCATAGTTTTGCGGATGTTTACAAACAGGAAATTCTCACCCTGGAATTCGTACTCACTAAACACAAAAATATTTCTCGCTGACCTGGAGCGTTGTTGACGGCCGGGCTTGGCTCCGCTGTGTTTTCCTGGCCGGGCTTGGCTCTGCCGATCCCCTGTTCCTTGGTGTGGTGCCTGAGGGCCGGGCATAGCTCCGCTCGTGGTCTGGCCGGGCTTGGCTCCGCCGGGCCGCACTACAACTCCCAGCAGCCTCATCGTGGCAAGGACGCCGCTGACGCAAACAGGAAGCGCCTGGAGGCGCATAAAGGATCCCTTGGTATCTCGTCCCTCGGGGCGTGCGCGGGCGCGCCTGGGTGAAGCCCGGGACAAGGGCGGGGCCATCTGCGGCCATCAGAGGCCAGAAGAGGCTGGGCTGGGCCACTGATTTTGGCTCTTCACCCTCGGACTCCACTAACTGTAAGACAACATAATACGTACTTATTTTTATCATTTTTGTTTCCTGGTCCTTATCAACGATATTGAACTAAAACACCCTCTGGGTGAGACATTATCGTTCTACTATACCTGTGTTTAGTACCTTAGTACCATTAGGTCCAATATTATGACGAAGCTTAGATCATCAAAACCCTCAACAGTAATCGAGACAAGGACAATGGACAATTATCTTGTGAAGGTTGTTAGCAAGATTAATAAAGAAAGGCGACTCTCATTAAATAGGGTAAGCCCAAATGCCTCACCTACAAGGCCGAGTCTGCCTTCAACTCCCTTGCCTCAGCCAGATAGTCGCCTGGAAGACTCTATTGTCATTGATATTAATGATGGGTCCATTGTAGTGTCACAGGAAGAGCGGGAAGTCACAACTGACTCTACCCCGAGTCGGACCCCGACGCCCTCTCTAATGCCTTCTCCAGTACAATCGCCCGCTCGTAGAGTTGTGCGGGCATGTAGGAAGGCACCTGTCAAGTGGGCGGTGGGCCGGAAGTCAAAAAAGACGGGGAGCACATCAACTAGCAGGGGAAGTGTTTCAGAATCAATAAATAACGCTGAGCTGAATAATCTGCACCCTGTCCACATTGAGCTCTTGGCAAGTATCATTGAGTCAAAATTAGAAGCCATGATTAGACCGCTTGTGGCAAAGTTAGATCAGGTTACCCAAGAGGTTTCTAGGTTAGGGGGCCTGCTAGACTCACACATGACTCGGACTAACACACACACGAGTCCCGCTACTGGCAACAATGCTATAGGGGCTGTGGGTTCTGCTAGCATAGGGGGAAATGGGCCAATGGTCACCGCACAAAATCCACCAGTCACTCGACCACAGAAAGCCCCACCTCCCAACCTACCATCAATGCCAGCCCAACTAGTACAACCAGCCCCACTAAACATTGGTAGCCAGAACACTATAGTGGGGGGAGAGAAGGATGGGAGAAGTAAGCCTAAGAGAAAATATACAGTTAACCTCCCACCGGAGTGTGTCCCATATACAGTGGTATTAACAAATGTCCCTGAGGTTGATTCCTGTCTTTCTGATTCCAGTTTAGAAACCCATGCCACGTTAAAAAACAAAACATTAGCATGGCTAAATAGGAATTGTGGTTTTCCGTTTGCCTTTTCGAATGAAATAATTTCCACCCGAAGAGTCAGCTGGATTGGCAACGCTAGAAAGAATTCGAGTGGGGACTGCATTATTGTAAATTTTAAGCAACCGCAACATGTTGCAACAGTCCTCCTTAGAGCAGCCTCCTTACCCATAGGGGATAACTCTGTATGTGCTAGGCCTCTGGGGGTTTTCTACAATCACCTGGATAACACCCAACGACCATCATCCCATCAGCATAAGCATCCAGCTAATGGGTATAGAATGGGTGTTGCCGGCTGGGTCCCAAATGTTTATCAACACCAAAATAATGGGGACCCTCATTGTTACCAGTTGGCTAGCACGCATAATCAATTCAATCAGGCTCTACCACTATTTAATCGTTATACCCCTTTATCCTCATTGGAGGAAAATGATTGACTCCCTATCGAACCAGGGAGTATATCTCAGCTCCCCATACCCTCGTTTAAAATTGCTACCTGGAACATTGCTGGTATTAAGACCAAAGCTGGAAATATTGAGTGGCTCAATACATTAAAAACATTTGATATTATTGCTTTACAAGAGACATGGGACCAAGCTAATAGCTTCTCTTTGGACGGCTACAGTCACTTTTGCATTCCTGCATCTAGTAGTGCTGCAGGCAGAGCCAAGGGCGGCTTACTAACCTTATTTAAGCTTGATGTAAAAGGCAAAATAACACAGTGTAACTCAGGGTGCGATAATTGTCTGATTGTTGAACTTTCTACCCAGGACAAGGCCAAGATTCTATTTGTAAATTTTTATAACTCAAATGCAAATGAGTGTGTGGAATTTTAGTTTGTGTACTGAACATCATCTAAGCCATCTTGCAGACTCACGTATGAACATACACGACAGCCATTTTAGGTACCATGGTCTCCCTGTTCACGATCGCCCGTCAGCACCCTTCCCTGAACCTTGCAAGCCTTCCCCGCGCACCCTGGCTGCCCCCGCACTCACATGCACAAGTCATGAACCCTCCCCTCCCATGACTCTGTCTCAGGGAATCACACCCCGCGCCTGACCAACACCTCCTTTCCGTCCATGAATACCCCTCCTTTGATGACCCCTTCCTCTGAGCCCGACTGCCTGTACGAACCGCTGGTCATCCCTTAGCCCGAGGATACAGTTTATTGCCCACTACTGTATGCGCTCACCTTTCCTGAAAGGAGCCACTATTGATCATGACCTCCCCACCCCCTGAGATTCGATCAGGCGCACACATTCCAAAGGAATCGGCAGAACACTCGGCTGCGTGATAGCCCCCTCCCAATCATATGTGGGGAAAGGGCCTCTACTGTTGTCATGTGTTGGAATGGGCCGGAACTGGGGGGTGCCGGGGATGTCGTTCTCATACTTCACAATGTCTTTGTTGTAATAAAGAGCGTTCACATGTCTTAAACCAGGGTATAAAAGACCAGGTCTCAGAGAGGCTGGGAGAGCACCTCGAGACGATACCTTGTTGTCCGATCTGATGTGTTCTACTCCGTCGGAATAAAACTTGTTTCCTGTCTTCCTGTCTCCAGCGCCTGCCTCTTTATTGGATAACTTCGTATGGTATTAGAGGCGTCTAACGCCGGGCAAATTTAACTTAGGAAACATCAACAGAATAGCCTGACCATTTTGAATTGATCTTTATCAATTGGCGTCCCAAACGCGGGGCCCATCAGCGACACGTGGATCCAGTGGGAGAGGTCCCGACGACAGAGTGAACGACTGCAAAGATCGGGAGAGCTCCTGTCCGATAGACCCTCGTCTGACAGCCGATCATCTGAACTTCACTGATTCCGAGCAGACCTCTCCCGAGTGATCTACGGTCCTGACTGGGAACCACCAGGAGTGCCGCGATAGCAACAGAGAATAGAGGACGATCGGGCGCTGGAAGCGGAAGACGAGAAACGGTCCGTGCGGTCCGGGTAAGGTCGTGACACACGACAAATTGCGAAATTGATTGTTTGATTGTTTGAAAATACTAGTATTACTCGTTTTATTGTCTCTGAGAGATTCTCTATTTGCAAACAAGCACAGAGTCGCCATACTCTGTTTAGTCTTTGCAGATAGTGAAGGATAGGTAACGCGGACTTTTGTCCCCCATTGTAATCTGCCGTGCCTATTTTTCTCCCCATTGATTGATTGTTTGAATCGAGCATTGAATTGTTCGAAGTTGGTTCTCTTAAGGATCTTCTCTGCCTACAAACGGGGAAGAATAGGAATATTCTCTCTCCCTTTGCAGATAGTGAAGGGTAGGTAACGCAGGCTTTTGCCCCCAATTGTAACCCGTCGTGCCTATTTCATTCCTCATTGATTGATTGTTTGTCCAAACATTGACTGTTTGGAATTGGTTCTTTCTGGAGGTATTCTCTATTTGCAAATAGCGTAGAATAGAATATTCTGTCCAGTCTTTGCAAGTAGTGAAAAGATAGGTAGTGCAGGCTTTTGCCCCCCATTGTAATCCGTCATGCCTATCTTCTCCCCATTGGTTAATAGTTGGGTCAACCCGGACCGCTTATTAGAGATGAACCATCCAGCTCCACTGGAAGGCACCCCTAATAAGGACATGTTTACTAAGCAAGGACTAGTCGCTATAGCTTATAGTAAGTTATGGCATAAATATACAAAAAAGGATCCTGAAAGTCAGTGGCCACTGATAGGTTCTTTTGATGAAAATAAAATAAAAACACTAGAAGCAGCTGTAAAAATAAATAAGGCAACGCCCACTATGCTCGATAGTATTGGCATGTGGCGCAAAGAAGCAGAACAGAGAAGGAAAAGAGAGGAAGCAAAAATAGTGAAAGAGTTACGAAAAGCCGCCCATCTGGCCGCAAAAGAACTAGATGAAGAAATAAGAAGAAAAAAAGAAGTTAAACAAACGCAAGAATCAGGACTGGCAGGCCAATGCCCTGTCAGGACCCCCTCTACGCTCTACCCGGAGATGCCCTCCAAACAGCGGGCAAATGACGAGTTACTGCTCGGTCCTCCAATTATCTACATGCCTCCTCCATATGCTCCCTGCCAACCTCTACCACAACACTCACCAGTTCAAAATGCAGGCGAGGGTGACCCTAGCGCTAGTGCCCCGGCTCTTACGGCCTTCGCACCAGCCGCATTGGTAACAGCAGCAGATGAACATGAGACTAGCAGGCACCTAACAGCCAGGCCAAATAGGTTGAGCAAAGACGAGCGGGATGGAATCGACCAGATAGCAAAGACCCTGGTAGAACGGAAGGAGAGCGAAGAATATACGATGAATATGCACAATTCACATGCCGGTAGTCACAGACGGCATTTCATTCTGCGGTTCAGCTACCACACCCTGAACGCATATGAGGATAGGTACCAGAATAAGGGTCCTGCAAAACTGACGACTCTATATAGAAGGGTCGATGTTGGAGATGGGACTGAGAGCGATGTGACGGACCTCTTCATGCAAACGCTTGAGGTCTTCCGCCACCTCGCGGAACAGAAACCAGAGGTCAAGATCACAGTCCCTGAGACGATTGAGCCCTCATTAGAAGCAGCCAACACTATGATGCCTATCAGAGAAGCCGCCCCCTACTGGGTTCCCCCAAGAGGTCAGGGAACAAACGATGATATCAACCACGCAGATGCAAAGGGGAGGGTTGTGTACAACTGGGTTTACCAACCATGGGATCGGCAAGATATTTTAACTTTTAGGCAAACCCTGCCCGATTTAAGAAAGAACCCTACAGCATTTTATACCGAACTAGGCACAGCCTTGGGCTCAACCATAATGACTCTATCGGACATTGATTTGTTT
The DNA here is from genome assembly GCF_964261635.1 of Lissotriton helveticus. NCBI lineage: Eukaryota > Metazoa > Chordata > Amphibia > Caudata > Salamandridae > Lissotriton > Lissotriton helveticus. The sequence goes on along the minus strand of NC_136071.1, from coordinate 1,146,990,848 downwards.
TTCGGGTTGTGTCTGCCGGCCGATGTGTGGAAGCAAATCCGGAAAGCCGACCACACAGATCTGTTCGGACACACCTGGAAACAACTCACTGAACTAGATAGGCAGCGAGAGCCCGGAAAGAAACCTGTAAAAGACATACTGGAACTCCCCGACAAAATAGTGCAGAAGCTAAAGACGTTGATCCCAGAAAAGAAGGTAGACTGGTCGGTAGTCAAGGCTTGCCGCCAGAAACCTCAGGAGGACGTATCAGAATACTTCTCCCGATTTGAGACGGTTTTCTCCGACTACAGTGGCCAAGATATGACCACCGCAACCGGACAACACCTATTCGTGCAAAACTACGTAAAGGGGCTATCGCAAGAGGTCTCCCAAAAGTTACAGACGAGCGAGAGTAGTTGGGGAGCCTCCAAACCTGCAGCTATCCTTCAGATGGCTCAGTATTACGAACACCAAAAGAACGAGAACGAGAGGGCGACTGAGAGAAAGAAAAAGGACTTAAAGGAACGAGTAATGATTGCTCAATTGCAGGGAGTAACTGCAGGAAGGGAACGGTATAGGGGAAACTACCAGTCGAATGCCCCTAGGAATTCGCCCCCTAGAGACCGCAACCCCACACCTGGCGCTCCACGAACCGACCTCGATGAGAACCAGTGTGCATTTTGCAAAGAATTTGGACATTGGAAGTCTCAATGCCTGGCCCTTCGGGAACTGATTAAAAATAAAGAGACAAGGGACATGACAAATGGCCCCAAAACTGGAGGGCAGGGACGAGGGCAGACCCGCGACACCACCAATGACCGACCTGGCAGACCAAACACATTTGACCGCCCCCGACAGAATCAGTGCCAACAGTCCGACTGCAACAATGCTCACGACTCTGCATAGGACTGCCAGGGGCAAGGGAGGGATCCAGTCGAGCTCTGTGTTGACGAGCAAGGTCCTTACGTCACTGCTAAGGTCCTGGGTACAAAGTCTCCATTTTTGGTAGACACTGGAGCGACACGTAGTGTATTATCAAAACGACTGATTCCAAGGGCACCCTTGTCTGGCTCACACATTACCTCGATAGGTTTCGATGGAACGCCCTCCACTAATCCCCTGTCTGTACCTATCTCCTTTGACCTAGGAAACAATCTCACTGACACCACGTTTCTGCCCTCCTCCAACTCCCCTGACGCCATTATGGGTATTGATTTACTGAAACATTTCCGAGCTACTATTAGGTGTTCCCCGGATGGAGTCCGAGTCATCCTGCACGACAACCCGAGCATGTCCAGACCCTACCCCGCACGACATATGTACACCATAACAGATGCTGACCTATCCTTGCTCGATACCCTACCCCTGTACCTATGGGCCAGAAACGACTCGGATGTAGGACGAATGATGATCGATCCTGTACACATAACTGTTCGACCAGATGCAATACTCCCGAAACTCCCACAGTACCGGATATCGCCCGAAGGCGAGAAGGCATTGGTAGCGATTATTCAGTCCTTGGTAGATGCAGGAGTGGTAGAGGAAGTGGTTAGTAATGTCTGCAATAGCCCTATACTACCCATTGTTAAGAAGCAAGGTGAGGGAGATGAGAAAGCGTACCGCTTCATCATCGACCTGCGAGAAGTCAACAAAGTGGTGGTGCCACAGTACCCCGTAGTCTCAGACATCGCCACCATTCTGACTCTCATCCCGTCCACTGCCACCACCTTCACCGTTATTGACCTTAAAAATGCATTTTTCTCTATCCCCATCCATCCAGACAGCCGTTATCTCTTCGGCTTCACTTTAAAAAACCGTTCATACCGATTTTGTAGAGCTCCCCAGGGCTACACTGAAAGTCCCAGCATTTACAGCCAGGCCCTCAAAAGACAGCTGGACGCCGTCCAGCTACCAGATGGAGTGGTGTTGATCCAATATGTCGATGATATCCTTTTGGTGGCCGACACCACTCCACTTGCAATCACAGCCACTATCCAACTCTTGCACTTTCTTGCGGAGAATGGCCACAAAGTCTCCAAAAAGAAACTGCAGTTCTGCCAGCCCCAAGTGACATACCTAGGCCATCTCCTGTCCAAAGAAGGGAGGAAACTTACGCCCGACCGAATCCAAACCATCCTAGACACCCCCATTCCAAAAACACAGAAGCAAGTCCGTTCATTAGTGGGCCTTACCTCTTTCTGCCGACAATGGTTACCAAATTTCAGTCTCATTATAAAACCCCTACTTTCCCTGTTGGCCAAAGATGTTCCGTTCCCACTCCCTTGGACTCCCGAATGCCAAGCATCCTTTAAGGAGTTGCGGGATGCCCTTTGCTCGGCACCCGTTCTAGGAACACCAGATTACTCCAAGCCCTTCTCCCTCTTCACTCACGAAAGGGAGGGATGCGCATTGTCTGTTCTAACTCAGCCCATCGGCGCCAAACAACGCCCTTGTGCCTACTTCTCTGCCACTCTTGACCCAGTCGCCAGAACTTTACCTGCCTGCCTTCGAGCGGTAGCCGCTGCTGCTGTCTCTATCCGCCAGAGTGAGGGAATTGTACTTTCAAACTCCCTCACGGTGTTAGTACCCCACGCAGTTGACACCCTTTTGAACCAGACCAAGACTCAACACCTGACTAGTGCACGACTGACAGGGTACGAATTGACTCTACTTGCACCCCACATCACTCTGAAGAGATGCACGACATTGAATCCTGCTACACTGTTACCCTTGCCTGAAAATGACCCCGATGTGTACTGGACAAATTCTTGTCAGCCTACAGTGTAAATGTAAATACTTTTGAAATATTATTTTTGGGGGATTTTAATATTCATCCCTGCACCCTACCATGTATTAGCCAGGATGAAGAAGGCCCGCACCTCTCCTCATTTATCCACCTGGAACATACCAGGCGGGGGGAGTATTTAGAAAACTTTCTTGCCAGATGGAATCTATATGAGTCAGGTTGCGGGGGTGGTATAAAAAGGTCCCCTACATTTAAGGGTAAAGATGATGGCACTATTATAGATTATATTTGTATGTCTTCTATTTTGTTGTGCAAGGTTTTAAATTATCACACAGAGGTATCAGTTATTAGTGATCATAACCCTGTTTTATTGGAATTAAAGTATTCAGATCTACTCTCAATAAAAACGGTGATACATAGAGGGGGACTAAATGTGTCCGTTAAAGATCAGAAGCGCAGGTTAAAATGGACAAAAATAGTTCCTGAAACATTCCTTCAAGAAGTATTGATCAAGGTAGAGGATGAAGTGGCAATATGCCTAGCAAATCGGACACAAAAGGAAGATATTATATTAGCGTTTGATAACATTTGTATAGAAATCAACCATAGTCTACAGGCAGGATCAAGTCAGAAGCCGCTTCAAGGTAAAAGGTGGTTTGACAAAAAATGCTCCAAAGCCCACGGAGATTTACTTAAAGCCCTGAAAGCCATGCCTAAAAACCGCGCACATATAGCTAGCTTAAGGAGCACATATAAAAAAGCTATCCTAGAGAGAAAAAAGGAACTGAAAGACGAAGCTTGGGCCCAACTACTCGACCCAGAAACCCTAAAAAATAGTGGTTTATTTTGGAAAATTATAAATCAGCCACTATTTTCGGGTGAGGAGAACACCCCTCTTGAGGCAAACATCTCAGACGAGAGTTGGACCCAACATTTCAGTAAAATATACTCAGAAATTAGCAACGATTTGCAAATCAAGGGCACTATTCATAACGTTGAGGGCCCTGCTGTAATTTTTGAGGCTGTAGAAGTGGAAAGGGCAATAGATCTGACCCTGAAAAACAAAGCGCCGGTCCCTGATGGGTCCCGGCGGATGTTTTCAAATGTGCCCCAAAATTTTGGTCAAAAATGTTATGTAATGTTTTTAACGCTTTAACAAATGACAACATCCCAGCCTCGTGGAAAAAATCTATCATTATTCCGGTCTATAAAAAGGGTAACAGGCAAGACCCCTCCTGTTATAGACCCATTTCACTGATTGATTCATCTGTGAAAATATTGGGTCGGGTTATTTTATCTAAACTGAATGAATGGGTGAATGAGAAAGGGGTCTTATCAAATGTTCAGTACGGATCTAGACCAAATAGAAGCACTATAGATCAAGCGCTTAACTTGCACTTATTAGTGGATAAATATACCAGGGCCAAGGAGGGGTCCATGTACCTGGGGTTCATGGACCTCTCGTCAGCCTTTGACCTTGTTAACCGATCAAAATTGTGGCAAATTCTAATTGACATGGGCCTGGACAGGGCTTTAGTAAATCTCCTGGCGGATTTACACTCCGGCCTTCTAGCCTCTGTCAGGGTTACCTCGGAGGGTCGCTGCACTGATCATTTTAATTCCGAAAGGGGTGTAAGGCAGGGGTGCATTTTGGCACCCCCTCCTATTTACCATTTACATAAATGCACTGGAACCAGCGTTAAAAGAGGCATCCCTTGACATCCCGCGTATAGGTGTTCTTGGAATTCCAGTTCTCCTATACGCGGATGATGCCGTCTTGCTTTCGCGGACCGGTGTTGGTTTACCACGCCTCTTGGATGTATTTGAAGACTTTATGGGTTCCTTGGACCTTAAGATAAATGCCAAAAAGTCTCAAATCATGATAATGAGCAGGAGTAGCAAGAATAAGAACCTAAAAACTTTTACATGTGGCAAAGAAGAACTTTGTAGAGTAGCCACTTTCCCATATCTGGGGATCACTTTTGATGAGAGAGGGAACTTGGGTCCACAGATAAAAAATAGAAAAATCCCTCTCGCAAGAACATCCTCTGCCATACAGGGCTTTTCGAAAAAATTGGGGGCAAGCCAATAGTAACTTTAATGAAAATCTATAAAGCAAAATGCCTTGCAGTGGCCACATATGGTAGTGCCATTTGGGGATACTGTTCTCCAGATAGTATACAGACTACTGAGAACACATTTTTAAGAGCTGTCCTCTCTGTGCCCCAATCTACTCCATCACACACAATCCACACTGAACTAGGACTAGGTTTTATTTCAGACATGATAAAAATGGCCCCTCTTCTAGCATGGCTGAAGATCTGGTTGAATCAGGAAATACCCCTTAATCATATAATTTTAAAAGATTTCTCACGGCTAGATAGAGCAAATAAAATATTGTGGCTAGCATACATTAAAGACAGTTTTGCTAAGCTAGGGAGACCTGAGCTTTTTTCCTCCCCGGAGTCCATAACAACAAAGGACATTGCCTTGATTAAGGGCACAATGGGAGAAATGCTAAGCCTGGAGAGGGAGAAAATGGAATTAAAAAAACCTACGGTGAGGGCTAACATTCTTATGAGTACCCAATTAGGCCCTGAATTGTATTTAACAACTGTGAATCAAACTTATCACTGGTTCCTTTTAACCCGATTTCGGTTTAATTTGATTCACCTGAACCTTGGTCATTTTCCAACATGGAGTACTCCTGAAAACGCGATGCCGTGTTCTTGTGACAATTTCTCCACCCAGAATACAATGCACTTTTTGATGTTCTGTGGACACTACACGGCAGTAAGGACGAAATATCTGATCCCTATTCTAAAGGAGGCAGGGTTTATCCAAGTAAAGCCAGCACTTCTGTTTTTACAGTTATTGCATACCCCCAGGATTATGTTTCAGGTTGCCAACTTCTTAGTGGGAGCTGTTAGGATCAAGAAGAGGAAGGCGACCAATAACTCCTATAATGTTGACTTATAGTGGAATTGATACGTGGGATTGTATAATGAATGACATCTTGTATCCCTATCTAACTGACCTCTTTTTAATGTATTTTAAATGTATTTTTAAAAGTCTAACATTTTTATACTTTTTGTAAATATTTTGATTGTGTAAACTAATCGTGATTTTATCTTGTATAAACTATGTATCATAGAACATGTGAAATTTGTATAGTGCTATTGTCTTTTTATGATATTTATTTATCGAAATAAAGTATTTTGACTGACTGACTGACACAAAAATAGATTGAATCCTATCTGCAAATAAAGCCATTTAAAGGGCCGAAATAGCCTTTACTGAATAGAAAAATTTGTTTTTCATGTATAAATTTAGCTGGTTTCATATCTAAGTCGGACTCCCATGCACAAAAACTTGATGGATGAGGCCCTGAGTGTTCTGCCTACCAGGTGTTACATGCTTTGTATACCTCTATCCCAGACACAGTTGTATTGTATTGTACTCTTTTTGCACAGTGTCCATCTTCAGTTCCACCCCACCCCCAGGATCAAATGTGGCACTTGGACCTGAAAGCACCAGTCAAAGAAGGATTCCAAGCAATAGTGCATGTCAATGGCCTCAGTATATATACACAAAAGCTAGAGAGCAATATATTGGCCTGCTACGTATGTGTGCTGCTAGGTTGGTCCTCTGCACTACCCGTTACTCATGTGCCACTCCCCATCCTCACCAGCGGCACTGCCTACCGATAAGCTCTCTCACTAAGTTTAAAGCCCAGTTCATCGATCCAGCCTTTCACCCTCTCCATATTTCCTATTGTTAGAACTGGGATTTCTGGTTGGCTAAGGCTTGCGTCAAAGCCAGGCAGAAACCACCACTCTAGTCAGGGCAAGGGAGTTACACGCCAAAGATAACCCCTGCTCACCCCCTTGGTAGCTTGGCACGAGCAGACAGGCTTATCCCGGAGGCAATGTGTAAAGCATTTGCGCACGCACAGAGCAACAACATCCCAGGCACACTACAAAAGGAACTCCACACAAGGTTATATAAAATAACTTTTGTATTCTCCAAAACACATCAGATAGTAATCACACAATATACATTTTGCCAACTGGCACGGGCAATATGCACAAGGGATTATTTACACCGGACAGGGCAACTTAGCCACTGTCAGGATCAGAACTTAGTAGAAATAGCACTTAGTAGAAATAGCACAAAATAACAATTGTAGAACACAACCAGTAACCACTGGTAAAAGGTAGGTACACACTACGCAATACTAATCACCATAGGCATAGATCACGCAGGGACACATAACTCACTAGTATAAACTAAACTAGGCAAAACAACCTCCTAAGCATGAAAACACATGTAGAGTTATCACAGGCATAAAGGCATTGCACATTACGCATAAATCACATTAGGCCTAACGAGTATAAATACAGTAGGCAATCTCCTCACTAGTCTAAACACATTAGACCCTACCTCCTAAGTATAACACATGTAGGGGCGTAAAGCACAGAGTGAAGTACCATCTCACTAGCATAACCACATGGAATGCAAAATAACCTCATATTCATAAACCACAGTTTAGAGGTATAAAATACAGGGTGCGCAAAGAATACTATAAACAGTACATTTCCTAGCAACACCTCACTCTAGTACACAAATCACATTAGGGTCCAGGTTGGGCCACTGCGCCAAAACCTAAACGGTGCAGCTGCCCACTACTTGCTGGGCAGCTTGAAGCAAACTGTGACAGGGGCCCTCACTGGCCCTAGGAGCAAAACTGTGCCAACTGTTGGAGCCATCTGGCTCTAGAATTTACTGTGCATATGTTGGAGCCATCTAGGCTCTGAAAATAATGGGGGCTTCGTTGGAGCCCTCCGGCTCTAGACAATAAACCTGTGCCCCCTGTGAGCCATCTGGCTCTCAGAACTACTGGGGCCTTGGAGCCACGGGGCTCTATAAGGGAAACTTTCCCCCAGGAGCCCACGGACTCCTTAAAGAGATACATGCCCCAAAAGCCCCTCACAGGGACTTTTAAACAAATACCGAGCCCCGCCTGGGCTCGGTAAAAACGGTGGGGTGGCCCACTGCCATCCGGGGCCGCCCTAGCTCTGTGCTCCCCGTGGGAGCGGGAATCACTTGCACACTCTCCCCCCTCCCCTCCGGTCAGCCCTACTCACCGGCTGCTTTCCCGAGACGGCAGGGGATGATGTCCTCTCCCTGCAGTCTGCCGGGGCTCTCTCTCGCTCCTGGGAGCCCCGGTGGATGTCATCACGGCAGCGAGTGGGGCTCGCTCTCTCCCGAGAGCCTCACTGATGGTGGCTTCATTCTTCTGTGGCGCGGGACTTCCCTTTACCTCTGGGAGCCACGCGTTGCCATCGGTCACCATTGCGCGTGGGACGGCTTCCCAACGGCAGGGGGAAGCGGAAGTTGGACTCCACAGGCCCCACCCTCAGTCAGGCGGCACGGGCCTGGCTTCCTGTTTCCGACTCGGGCCGTCACGGTGATCACGTTAAAGGGGGAAAAACTCGATATCAAAGTAAAAAGTAGAAGCGGGGTGCGCACCCGCATGGGCTCTGATTCACGGGGTGGGCACCCGTAATTAAATAAATACAACATCGGAGCGACGCAGGGTGGGCACCTGTTTTGGAGCACATCAAAACGGGGTGGGCACCCGTAATAATAAGACATAAGGGCACATCCATCCCGCGGGGTGGGCACCCGCAATTGCGGCGAATTCGGGGGAATCCCTACACCGGGGATTACCTCAGTGCAAAGGGCAGCTCAGCGCTGCCAGGCTAAAATAAAGCGCTCCCAGAGGCGCTGGGGGGCACCAAAAAAACAACCCCAAAGGCCCCAGGAATATGATGCAAGGAACAAAAGCCAAGGATTTCCTCATCTGCATGGGGCCATACCCCTATGCAATTGAGGGAGCTCCCCTTGATATTGCACAGGCGCTCATTTATTATCACTGTCACAGTCTCTATCACATAATTATCCTTGCAGAAGTCTGCAACTCCTGCTGTAAGAACAAAGTGTACCAAGGATGCAATAAATTAGTGCATGTGCTAGTAGTGAACCTAGAGCACTTTCTGTAATACAGCAACTGATGTATTACGACTAGCACCAAACCTATTATACTCAGCAGAGGAGAATCACCCCATTGCTTCAACTGCAAGCTCAATACAAAAACAATTATAATAACACTCTGTTATTTTTATTTTATTTTTTGTATTGAGCTTGCACTTGATGCGGTGGAGCGGGGCAAGGCTCCCCGTGTCACAGGGAGGAGGAGTGGTGGCAGCACCGTAAGTGCACATTGAGGTTTGGCAGGCCCTGTCGGGCTGCCCAAACTCTCATGCACACTTTGTATGTTCTTCACCCAGGCTGCATTACAGCCCGGGTGGAGAACATGCCCAGGCTCCCATTCCTCGTCTGAGAACTGAACCAGGGCACTCAGTCCAATCAAAATGCTTCGTTGCAGCGTTGTGTTGGCTGGGAAACTGGGTGCTTGCTTCTTGGTTCCTGTATGGAGGAAAGGCGGCAGCTGGCGACCGGCGCAACCAGCAGGTGTTTCTTTTTTATTTATTTTATTATTTACCCTCCACCACCCCCGACGCCCTGCCACCGTTACCTTCCAACCGCCAATGCTTATACAACCATAACCCCACCAAATCTGACCTTTCATCATACACAACTAGCTCCCCCTCTCCCCTTCACACCGTTCAGTTACAACATGTATCTTTTTCAATTAATGTATACATCCTGTAATATGCACAGTGCTTCACTGTCCTCATAGCCAGATCCGTACTATACAAATATGTCTACTAAATAACAACAATAAAAATGTATCTCCTCCGCAATGGCTAAACATCACTGTGCCTGAACCAACCATGAATGGGAAAGAGGTGTGGTGCAGCGGCCAGGGTGGCTGACTCCGGAACACGGGGGCTCACGGTTCGATCGCTGGCGGCAGGTTAGTCCAGCACCATGTGACTCTGGGCAATAGCTCGCTTAATCTTCCCGACGGCCCCCAGCGCCGGGACACCTCTCCAGAGGTAGCTGTGCACTTTACAAATGCTGGTATTTCATTTCATTTCATTTAACTCTCTGTATTGCTCACAAGAGAATCTGTCATGTGGACCCTCATGATTCAAATCTAGGCTGAAACCATAGACCCCTCTATACCATTTGTACTCTCAGACACGATGATTCCAAAAGCTGTGATGTGATGTGAGCTCTTCTTCCGTGCAAGTGACTGGTCTCTGAAAAGCACTAACATGCCATTGAAGACTCTTAGGTTCTGCTTTCAAGTGTGTCAGAGGAGTAGGTGCTATTTATTGCACCAAAAAAATCCAGCACCATTTGTTCAGAGCGCTTCGGGTGCAATAAAAAGTATGTATTCCAATTTATGGAGGAATCACATCGATTTTGGTGCTTAATGCATAATGTGGATTTTGATGCTTAATACATTATGCATGGGACGCAGAATACCGTACTGTTATCAACCAGTCAAGTTCTGGCAGGCTTGATCCGAATGGTGATATATATATATTTTTTTTTTGAAATCTTTTTATTAAAACATCTACAATAAATGGACATCAGGTGACAACTTAAACTGTTGCAGGTTTCATCATCTCTTTCCATACATCAGAAGATACAATACAGAATAGTGAAAGTGGATCAAGGGGACTCGTGCACCTCTTCGTCATCTTGGCGTATCGGGGGCTCACAGATATATCCACGGTAGTGGTTCCAAGCCTTCCAAACTTTCCCCCACTTTGCAGGACACCCCCTAGCCGCATACACTGCGCGTTCTCTAAACATGCACTAATCCAAATCCTCCTCCCATTTCTCTACTCGGGGCAACTGGCTTGCTCCCCACAGCTTAGCAATATTACGCTTCGCTATCATGCATGCTAATGTCACCCACTGCTTTCTGTGCGTACTCAGATCTGTGGGCTCCCAGACATTTAGGATACACCTGTGGGCCTCCGGCCTCATCTCCACCCCAGGACCTCCAGCATCTTATCGTGGATCTTCTCCCAGTATGTCTGTACCCAGTGCAGTGCCACAAAATATGCATAAACATTCCAAGTTCCCCACACCCCATCCTACACTCCCCACCCTCCGAACTGCCCATACGGATCAGATGCGGCCCGTAACATATGACCTGTGTAAAATCTTTAATTGCACCAGCCTGAGCTGCATCTGTATTGCCACCACCCGTGGAGAGTAAACCGCCTCCCTCCAGTCCTCTTCATCGAATTCCAGCCCATCCTCATTCCAGCGCACTTTAATAAGTGCCAGTGGATCGTCCATGTTATTTATGAGTTTCCTGTATATTAAAGAGATGGTCTTCTCAGGGAGGGGACCATCCAATACCCGGTCTTCAAGTGGGGATTCATCGGGAAGCGATGTATCTTTGGGAATATGTGTGCGCTGTGCATGACTAATCTGAAGGTAGCAGTAGTGTTCCCGGTCATGAAGGTGGTACTGCTGCTGAAGAGATTGAAATGTGTGGACTGTGCCCCCTTCCCAGACATCTTTAATCTGTGTGATCCCAATGAGGTCCCATTTATCAAAGCCCTTAGACTTTCACAGACTGCCCAGTTTCTCCGAACTCCACAGTGGGATGGCGAGTGTAAGCCTCCCCTCCTACTTCAGATATCTGATAGTCGCATGCCACACCTGAACAGCGTGTGCAGTGGGTCCCGCTAGGGGGAATCGACAGGGCTTGGCATAGAGCGCTCTCGTGAAGTCGCCCCCTGGCACTTGCCAGTGGTCCATGAGGTTTCCCGGGGGACCATAAATAGCGTGATTCACTGTGGCTAACTGCGAGGCCCAATATTATTTACGTAGGTCTGGTAGACCTATCCCTCCATCGTACCATGGAAGAGTACGTTTAGTGAACACAATACGGGGCTTTCCGTCCCACAATAGCTGTCTCTGTAGGATCTCTATATCTTTAAAGTAGGAGGCTGGGACTGGGTCCATCGCATTTTGGAGTGCATACAAAAACCGAGGAAGGGCCAGCATTTTAAAAAACACCGCTCTACCCAGAAGGGAGAGCGGCAGTGCCTTCCAGCGCGCCACATCTCCTCTTAGCCGAGTCAGTGGGGACCCCATATTGTTGGCAAATCGTAGCTTCGGGTCAAGCGTTACATAAATACTGAGGTATTTAAACCCTACCGGTTTAATCTGTATCGGGCAAGTATGAGAAATTATCGGCGGGTCCCCCCTGAGTACAAAAGAACAGATTTTGATCAATTAATTGCGAAGCCCGAATATCTCCTAAAAATCGCAAGCACATCTAGGAAACATATCAGCGATCCCCTCGGGTTAGTGAGATAAAGCAAGATATCGTCCGCATATAAAGAGATCTTGTCCTCCCAGTCCAGCATCCAGCGCAGGCCACAAATCGACCGGTCCCACCAAACCCAAGCTGCGAGCGGCGCCAGGGCCAGGGCAAAAAGGAGGGGGGATAGGGGACAACCCTGCTTCGTACCCCTACCGAGGGGGAAGTCGGAGGATTTCCGATTGTTGACGACAACTCTGGCCAGAGGGGCCGCATATAGGAGACGCACCCAAGTAATAAACTCAGACCCGAAACCCATCTTTTCCAACACCGCGAATAAGTATTGCCATTCAACCTTATCAAAAGCCATAGTGGCATCTAGGGTTGCCGATACCACCGGCTCCTGAATCGTGGGTGACCTGCCCAGTACCCCATGTAGGTGGCGCTAAATGAGAGCTGTATTGCGACGCGGCATGAAAACGGACTGATCCGCATGTATCAGGGAAGTGATAACTTTGACCAGCCTTGTCACTAACAGCTTCGTCAAAACCTTAGGCTCGACATTCAATAGAGAGATGGGCCAGTAAGACGAACAACTAGTTTTGGGTTTGCCCGCCTTATGTATGACTACAATATTGGTCACCCGCTGGTTGTATGGAAGCTGTCCCTTTTCTCTGCTCGCCTCATACATAGAGTGGAGGAACGGAACGAGACGGTTGGCGCTCAACTCATACAGTTCTATGGGAATTCCGTTTGGACTTGTGGCCTTCCCTGATTGCACACCCCTTATGGCTTGCGCCACTTCATCGTCCGTAAGTGGCGAGTCTAGATATTTCCTGTTATCTTCCGAGAGCTCGGGTAATTGGATGTCTCTGATCATTGCTCTGTTCTCAGCCTCCGTATACCTCTCCTCAGAGGTGTATATCCCACTATAGTACTCTGCGAAACTATCTGCCACTGCCTGTGGGTCTGTAATTTTACAGGCGTCCTCCTTCAACAACTCTGGCACCAGCCGCGATGCCCACTCTCCCTTCTCAAGCCAGGCTATTAGCTTCCCCGCTTTATCTCCGTCCTCATATACTCTACTCTGTGTCTCCTCATTCTGTGCTTTGGCCTTGTCCCTGGCAAGGCCTCTGAACTCATCCTGCAGCAGTTTTAATTGGAGTAGTCCCTCCTGGACCACCTCTCTCTCCAAACTCAACACTCCCTCTTCCGCCTTTTCCAAGTCTGCCAATCGTTCCTTCTTCTTCTTGGCTATCAGGGACAAGGCCTCCCCCGGACCACCATTTTATATGCTTACCACAGAGTCTGAGCCGAATCCACAGTTTCCTTGTTTTCCTGAAAATACCTGTCTGTGACCTTAATCAATTCCTTCTTAGTGGAGGGGTCTTTCAGATGCCAGGCGCTAATGGGTACAATTCTGCCTACATTAAAATAGTCTATCTCCAACCGGAGCCAAACCGGCACGTGGTCCGAGATGCCTTTCCCTAAATGCCGCGCGTCCCGAATATTGTGAGCCTGAGCCGTTGGCACTAGCATGTAATCTATCCTAGACAGGCTGTGGTGTGCAGCGGAAACGTGTGTAATGTATCCCATTCGGATTGCGTACCCGCCAACCATCCACAAACCCCGTCATCTTGAGAAAGTCTGGGAGCCACCACTGTGCCGGCCGCAGCACCCAGGCGTGCTGTCAATCTACCTAACCGTCCATGACTGCATTAAAGTTACCTCCCATCACTAGGAGGCCTAAGGGTAGAGTCAAGAAGATAGAGCCCAAATCCCGAAATGTTTTAGAGTGCAGACCTGGCGGGACATAAATGGACACGAGGGTAATCGTCCTCCCGTCCAGCTGTCCTGATATTCCGATGTATCTGCCTCGCTTGTCAACCCAGGTAGCCTGAACAGTCAGGGAAAAGGAGTTTTTAACCAAGATACCAATCTCCCTTGACCCTGAAGTAAACCCCGCATGTGCCACCAACTTATAGCCCCCTTTATGCAAGCCCATGCAACGGTTCCCAATAAGATGCGTCTCCTGCAGCAGCACCACCTGCCGGGGAGTGCCTTTGAATAAATTGGCTAACCATCCCTCTCTTAATCTTGTCCCCTAGGCCATTTCCATTCCAGCTAAGCACACTTGTCCCCGATCCCTGTCTAACTTTCGACATCTTGTTGGTACCGAAACAATACACTCACATCCTTGTCACCTGATTACAACAAAACCAAACAGAACACAAACAATCCCTTGAACATGGAAATCGGAAGGACTCCCAACGGATGTATGACGTTACAACGCATGCTTTTACCACGCATGCTGTTACAACGCAGTTTTTACAACGCAAACCTTTACAACGCAAAGCGCTTTGGGGTCCTGGATAGTGAATAGTTTAATTTACTATTCCAACTCCAGTCCCCGTGGACACTAGGGAAGGTGTTGGATAGTAAATTAAATCTATTCCCTATCCTAGAGCGCCCCCCAGCGCAATGCGTTGTAATGGTTTTCGTTGTAAAACCTGCGTTGTAACAGCACTGCGTTGTAAAAGTTTCGTTGTAAAGGATGTTCCCCCTCCCAACCCCCTCCTCCCTGCACCCCTGCTCATGGCTGACGCCCAACCACAACTGGCAGTGTGCCTGTCAGCCCATACTCTAAACTACGGACTAACTAAAAGTAGAAAAGAGGAGGAAGTCATGACCCAGTCACCCCACCAATCCCCCCACCCCTCTGAGAAAACACCCCACTCTGTGTCCATGCCCGAATGTAGTTCTGGGTCCAAATCAACACAGTACATGTGGGTTAGACCCACTACCTGACTATACAAAAGTCCCAGACAATCTACGGTCCTCATCATTCCTCTTCCTGCGGTTCGCCACTTCCATCACGATCTTGTCTCTCTGGTCCGCTTTGGGGACAACTTTCCAAACAAGTCCGAAGCCACCTCCGGGACATCGAAAAACGAGATCCTCCCGTCAGCCTCTACCCTCAACCGAGCCGGGAACATCATTGCGTATTTCAGTCATGCATCTCTGAGCTTCTTCTTCACTCCAAGGTAACTTTGGCGCTGCTTCTGAACAGTATGGGTAAAATCCGGGAAAAAAGAAAGAGTGGTATTTTCATCTCGAAGGGGACCTCCCGATCGGGAAGCCTGCAGGATAGCGTCTCTGTCCATAATGTTTAGCACCCTAGCAATCATTGGGCAAGGGGGGGCCCCCGGCTTGGGTCTCCCCCCTGGCACTCTGTGTGCTCGTTGAATCGGTAAGAAGTTGCCCAGCTCCTTGGGCTTTAGATGGTTAAGGATGATATCCTCGAAGAAGAGGTCTGGGGCCGGGCCCTCGGCTTTCTCTGGGACACCAATAATGCAGACATTATTGCGACGAGCTCTCCCTTCATATTAATCCAGCTTTCAAATGGTCAGGGCGCGGAGGCCCTAAGGTCTCGCACTTCCTGCTGGAGCTGTGCAACGTCGTCCGTTAGGCTGGCAGTCTTAATATCCAGAGACTTAACTTTCTTACTCGCCTTAGTGAGGTCTGCTCGTATGAGGTTGACCTCGACGGTGACAGCATCCAACTTGTTGTCCAGCGACTGCATTTTTTGGCCCAGAGAGGTCTTTACCCCATTGATTACCGCCATCACGTCAAGTAGGGTTGGCTCAGCCGGCGGGCCAACAGACTCCCCCCCCCGGTCGATTGAATAGGTCTCAATTCTGGCGGCGACCCCCGAGGCATCATGTACCGATCAAGTTTGTTAGTCAGGACCTACCGGGACCCTTTAGAGGTCCTTGACTGTTGCCTGTCACCTTTGGATTTTGATGCCATCTCGAGGGCCTCCTCGGTGGACTCCGGGCAACTCCACCCCGCCCGGATGTAACAATAGTTCACTGATCACCCAGCCAGAGGGGGGTGGACAGTCAAATGGTGTCATCAGTCGGTTCGGGCCCCAGTACAGATAGGCAGACAAGCTCATTTGCAAAGGTTCAGTTCCCAAAAGCAATTTGGACCTCCAAGGTAAAAATCCTCGGTCACGGGGGAAGCACAGGGCCAGAGAAGCGCCGTCCAGCCCACCTGGAATCGCCGCGTCCAGGATCACCCCTGGCGAGTCAGCCCCACGGCCACGAGAGGATGTTCAGGGGTCTCTGCAATGCCTCATTCCCTGGTGGGGTCCATTCTGCACCTCAGAAGAAGATATCTGATTTTAAAGGGATACCCATGAGAGTGTCATGGCTGGCTTTTTTAACATGTGCAAGCGTGCAAGAGAAATGGTCCAGTAAGGGGGGCCTCCCCCACTCCGCAAGCTCTCAGCTGCAACCACTGCGCTTCCTCCACTTCTCATACCGGTGTTTCTCCACCCGGAACGCAGGGACATAGGTGTCTGGCCGGTGCAGCAACCAAAACAGATGTGGGTCAAAACCTCAGGGCCCCCGGCCATCCACCACCATCACCAGCAAGGGAGGGCCCCGGACGCAACAACTCTGTCTCTTGGTCGTCTCCCCGCACCACCTCCTCTAGCACTGCAGACTGGAGGGCATCTCCTTTCAGGTCACAATGGGGGCGCCTCTTCCCCAAAACTCTCTCAGCCAGGATCATTAAACGGGAGCCTGCAGGCATGCCCGAACATCGAGAGTGCTCAATTTCTTCTTGCGCGCTGCACTTATGGGCAGACGCGCACTCTGGGTTGCCACCGCTCCTCCTCCTGCAAGCCCCGGGACAGAAGGATTCACTGCTGCCCCCTCCGCAGCCTCTGTTCTTTTGCGTGTACCTGGACGGGGGGGTCCAACACCGTTGCCCGTCGCGCCGCTGTCACTACCCACCAGGCGCTGGCCACAATATGCTCGTACCGGGGCCTGACCGGCGACTTCCGGTCTGCGGACCCAGTGTTGTTGGACTGGTGGCCAGCTCCCACGAAAATGTAGCCCCTGGCTCCAGTCAGGACACAGGCCTCACCGGACGAGCGGTATATCTCCGGCAATTGAGGTCACAGCGGGGCCGGAGTCACTGGAATCGGCACCGCTCACCTTCAGCCGATTAGCGGTGGGTCAACGATCAGGAGTCATTTCAGGATGGTAGGGACGGGGGACAGGGCCGGAGGAGCTGAGTCTTCACGTGGCCATCTTTGACCGGCGCGTGGCTCCTCCCCGTATGGTGAGATATTTAACGCACTCAGTAATTACGAAATGCAGAAGAGGTGTGGCGCCGCGGCCAGGGCGACTGACGCTGGAATCTGGGGACCACGGTTCGATCCCCGGCTCCGGCGGCAGGTTAGCCCAGCACCATGTGACTCTGGGCAATAGCTTGCTTAATCTTCCCGACGGCCCCCAGCGCCTAGAGACCCTTAAGGGTGATTGTGCGCTTTACAAATGTGGACTTAACTTTACTATATAACTCAGAATTCCAACCTCTCCACAAATAGGGGTTTGCGTAGTGGTCAGAAAACACTGACCCACTCAGATTCGGGGCCCTAGAAGAAAACAATTTTGTTTAGTCATTTTGCCCTAAAGCTTTACAATAGTATAACTGTTTTTTAAGGACAATTACTAAATGCAACTAAAGTTGCTGGGCTATGTTGCATGTGAGTGAGAGAGCAGGACTGTGCCACAGCTGCTAATATATGGCCCTGCGTGTCTCTTCCCTAGCACTGGTGAAAAATCAGGCTGCCTAGCTCCACTCAAACTCCCTTGCACAATGGTGCAAAGTTGTCTGCATGATGTATGGCATAGGTGTCGTACTGGAAGCGTGCTCTTCCCGTAAAAAAAAATCTGCTTAGACAAACGTTAATAGTTTTTCCACTTTCCATGCGTGCTATACATTTGAACACTCATGCACATGCAAAGTTGGAAAAGTCCAGAGAAATAAAAACATTTCTTCTTTTTTTAAAGCCTGCCTCAAATAGGTGTTATTTTTTTACACAAATCCATGTCTGTCATTGTTAGCAGATGGGGCTCTGCATCAAAAAACATGTTGGTAGTGTGGGAAGCCCATGTACCAACCATGAGATACCCCAGTGGAGCTAAGCAATGGAAAGCAGCGGTAGAGATACATTGACTTATGCTAGGGCTACTTTCATGCAAATTAAGGAGCATATTTGCAACGCAGTGACGGAGTGCGGCATTAGCCTTCCTGGTTTGATGCCGCACTCCGCCACTTCAAAAACGCAGGGCTGCACCATATTTACAACAATACAGTGCAGCCCTGTGCTTCCCCCTGCGCTGGCGCTAAACTTAGCAGCCGAGCGCCATCACAGGCAAACTTGCACCATAGTGCAAGGGTGTCTGCATTGAGGGGACGATTGTTTATGTGCAGGAAGGTCTCCCTTAAATGACATATTGTAACTTTTATGTGTGCTGCTTAATGCAGCACATATAGAAGTTGTAAAACTTAATTTTTTTATGATTGTTTATTTGCACATAAACAATCAATGGCAATTTGCTATTTCTATGTGTGCTGCACAACGCAGCACATATGGAAAGCAAAAACGAGGAGAAATAAAGCATTTCTCCTCGTTACGCCGTTTTAAGACCAGGTTTCCCCTGGTCTTAATTTTGGAGCTGCCTCCTATTTGCAATGGCCTTGTAAATATGGGGCAGCGTCAAAATCAATGGATGTTGCAGGGGAACGGCCAACGCAGCATCCATCGCTCACCCCCTTTCATGCTAACTATAGCGTGAAAGGGTGCCTTATTTACAAGGAGGCGTTAAGCCAGGTTAACGCTGCCTTGTAAATAAGGCGCAGCCTCTATCGCCACCAAGGTGGCGAAAGGGGCTTGTAAATATACCCCTAAGTTTTGCTCCGTAAAAATAACAAATCCACACTTTGTGCTAATTTGCACCACTTTTGTGATGCAAACCAGTGCAAAGCGTTAGCAAGTCTGACCCTGGGTGCACGAGCTGCTCAGCACATTATTCCACTGTCCCCTGTCCCCAGGTTAGCAGGTGAGGACAGGGAACAAACAGGAGATCGCAGAAGGTTGCTCTGGCCTTTATTGTTCTCAAAGAAGTCAGGAGAGTGAGTTGCGCTCAGTGCGCCGCTGCGCTCGGAGGCCCAGGTGGACTGCGCGCGCCGCGTCGCTCGAGATGACGTTTAGTGTGAGAAATCACTCACCCCGGATTAATGCCGGGCTCATGGGCACCCCGACTTGCGAGAAGCCATCAGCCGCAGAAAGACACCGACAAACAAAACGCGCATTTTTCACTTCAGAGGATTCCGTTGTTGATGAAACACAAACGAGAGGGAGAGATGGGGAAGACGCCAGCCGAGGGAGGGGAGGGCTGCAGGTTTGCACTTCAGAGGAATCAGGTCAAGGCCTCCAGAAACGAGTTCATGTCTGAGCCGAGAGTCCCCAGACGGACAGGAAGTCCCGTCACCCGGGCACTGGAAATGATTTGGCGCAGCGCGGCCGGTCTGGGGAGAGAGGCCCTGGACACGGGAAGAGGAGGCTGGGGGATACGTGAGCCACCTTGGCTCTTAAATCCAGACAGGAGTGACTTCCATCGACTCTACTAGCTGTGTTATAAAACGGGTTTTTAAATTCATAAGGAATCTATCTGCATGTTTACATGGCTGGCAAGTGCTCCGTTTCACGTGTGACACCTTTAGCTTGTCCTGTCATTTTAACTTGCCGAAAGTTTCTTTCTGGGACCTGTGGTTTTGCTTTTACCATTCAAATCACGGGCCCACAATTCCCAGCATGCAATTTAAGTTAACTTATAAAAAAAGTTGCAGCAATAAGTTTGCCTTTGCAAATATGGTGAACGGGACAGGCTTTTATGACTCTGGTTAAAGATGTTATGTTATGTTATGTTATGTTATGTTATTTAAATTTTTATAGCGCACAGCTGCCCCAGCAAAGGGGCGTCCTGGCGCTTTGACAGACACTATAACATAACACACAGTAAAAGAAAGAAATTAACCAGACACAGGAAACAGAAAAGTTTTAATCGCCTGCCTGAAGGCGAACAAGTCTTCAAGAGCACGGATGTATACCGGGAGCGAATTCCATAAGCCTGCCGCTAGCACTCTGAAGGAACGGCCACCCATTCTGCTCAGCTTAAAGCGTGGACAGACAGCCAGATGGAGCCCCTCCGATTTATATAGCAAAAAATATAAAATGAGCTAATTGCCTTTCGGCTGGGGATTTAAAGGCCTTCATGTTAAGCAAAAGACGGATTGGATACTTGTTTAAAAGCTATGAGAAAGATGAAGGGCTGAGTCGACCCTGTTGTGACACGAACCTAGGACCTACGAGTTACACCTAGCTCTCTGCAGCAGGTGCCTTACCCGTCCCACCCAGCTTTCCTACCAAGGCTTCTCGGTGTTATCAAGATGAAATTGCTTTCAATGTGCTTACATCTACTTAGGTGAAGCAGGTTTAGTGAAAATGCTCACTTTAGAGCCCTCTATACTAGACCCCCAACCCATGCGAGTGTGTACCAGTTATGAATGGGACAACGAATGAATTATTCCCCTATACATATATATTTAAATCTCACATATAAAGTACTGTGCAAACAGAACCATTCCTACTACCTTAAGAAATTTAGACGCCAGAGCTTGCCATTAAGATTTGGTGTATTTTCTTCTCCAACACACATTAGCAAAGCCAATCGGTCTCCTGATTGATTCCTGTTGGCTTTGCCAGTGTTTTTTGTCATGCTTTTGCAGAATGGCTAAACAAAAGGTGCTGCATCATTTTGTAGGTGAGTGCATGCCTGCAAAATGATACAGACTACTTTTTGTTAAAGGTTATCATAACTCACTTAATTCTGTGTCATGTAATCCAGTGGTGGCTCCTCCTCTAAGGCGGAGGAGCGTTGGCTCACTGAAAAAAAAGGAAAAATAAAAAGATAATAACTATTGTTATTATCATTTTATTTTTCGTATATACTTCAGTGGTTCTCGATCGGGGGCAGAGCGGGGCTGGCGGAGTACGGAGAGGAGTGGTTTTCACTCCTGAAGTACGCAGTACTGCACGCTTTGCATGTCCCCCACCAAGCTGTTTTACACATCCTAGTGAGGAACAGGCCAACCCTCCCAGTCCCCGTCTGAGCCCCGATCAATGGTGCTCAGACCAATGGCTTTGGTTAGCTATGGGGAGGCTGAAAGGGCGGGTGCTTCCTGCCGCCGGCTAGGAGTGCAGGAAGATGTTGAAGGGACGCAATGCAAGGGAGAGGTGGTGGGCGTTTCAGGTAAGTGGGGTTTTTAGGTCTCGCTAGAGCCCAGCGCGTGCGTTGTTCTAGAGAGACATTTAGTAAGCGGGTTTTTCAAGAGCTGTCAAAGGCAGCCACCAGCTTACTATAACGTGCCTCGCTCCGCCTCTTGACGCGATCACTTTCACTTTCGAACGCGTCCCCTTTCACGGCTGCGCGGCCCATTACTTTTATGGCCGGACGGTCTTTAGCTAATGTCTTCATTTTTCTAGTTTCCTATTTTAGGATGTTATCAAGCACATAGCTTTATTATTAACGACTGGTGCTCTGGACTGGCAGGACTGACTCCAGTTAAAGCTCTGGTTTCGTGCCATAACACTAAAAGATGCATCTTTTACCGCCAATGTTAGATCTTCTATATAAGTTAAAAGGTCCGCTATTGTTTCTACCTTTTCTATGATCTCCGAATATTGAGTTCACTAACTCAAAATCAAATCATGTTTTGAAGCGGCTATGATTTTGAAAAGCAATCAAAACTGTTATGGTAAAAAATAAAATACCCGACTAGTTCAACGTTGGAAGGCGCTTTCATAATAGCGGCGTCTCTCAATAAGTAGAACTATAACGAGAAAGTGAGATGGGCAGGCCTTTGTTAAAGGGACAGTGTATCTTGTACCACCAATGGTGGAGTTTGTGCATAACTCTCATGTTCACCGCACAAAACCAAGACAAAACCCATGTGATCGTAAATCTAGAGACAGTTACGCAATTCCAATTTAGCAGCATCGATATTCGGCTAGCGACTAATTTTGAATCCCTGGATTTGTTTAAAAAAATCATGGTACATTTATCAAAAATTAAATATTGTATTTTTTATATATTTCAGGTAAAGTCCAAATAGCGTTACTGAAAGGCAAACAACGAACATAAACCTTTTAGTTTTCTTTCACTTGTTATACATCACTTATTCTTGTTATTTAGTAGTTTAAAGAATGAGAAATTATACCTGTTTAAGATGGCAGCAACTTTTTAGATGATGACAGTTTTCGAGCTATTAGTGAATGTTGCTGAGCCTCTTTTTTCTGTCATTACTCAAGTCTACGATTAGCAAATCCCTTTTCGGAGTGGGCGGCCCTTTCCGTACTGCAGGCTGTAGCCTTCTGACTGTTCCTGTGTGAATAACAAAAAGCGGCCATCTTTAAATGGAGCTCGCATGATGTTCCTGGGACTTTTAACATAGGAATAACAATAGATGTTTGTCATTATACGTATTAGATTTGCAGTATATCAATTTTAAATCGTATATATGTTTTTTACAAATCTAGATTAATTAAAGATAGATACAAAATAAGAATATTAAGAAATGCGTACGCTCACTTTGTCGCATTCGAATCTTCCATTACAGTTTGCATTTTCTGCTATTTTTAGTAGTTTACTCTTAAAGAAGGTGTTTTTCAAGTTTGGTTTCTGATCTTCCCATTGAACCGTGACGTTCTAGCATTTTTTGCTTCTATTGTTCATGTATTGCTCCTTAACCAAAGTGGCGCTATTTTGACTTTGGAAGGGTATCCCAGCGTCTGTTCTGCAGGGCTCCGGAAGCGTAGTGGCTGTGGTGTCTTTACTTGTCCCGCCCCCTGCTTTCCCTGTGCCTCCCTGGGAGGCGGGTGTAGGGTTCGCCAAGCCGGGGCAGACTTTGGAAAGGAGGCAATATCCTGACTCCGAGACCCTTCTCTGAGCTGCTGTACTGTAAAGGTCCTGGGAATGAAGTTATATTATACAGGGACACATTCATTTTTATTTTTATCACAGGGAGATTTATTGATTTGCCCAGAATCTCTTGATGCTGTACCCACGCTAAGACTCCGACTGGTTCCCAGTCCCAAAGTCGGTTGCGCTGCCATTACGTCACATGGACTTTTTTTAATTATGAAACAAATTAATCCACACATCCTTAGAAGTACGAATGGGCACTGACACGCACAGGAAAGCCATTCAATCATGAGCACACTCCAAGCCCATTTCATGTATTTTAACAAATGGGCACATTAATGCAAGAGCATCATCCAAAGAATTTGACAAGTCAAGGTTTTTGTGTGAATTTCAGTGCATGCCAGAGAGATTTGTAATGCAATAGGTCTTGTATTTGCTAGAGTTTATGCTCTTGGCATTGTCAATGACAATGCTTTTTATTTATTTGTTTAAAAAAGCAACACATTAATAAAATGCATTGTAATCTACAATGCCAATAGCTCAAACTCTAGTAAATGCGAGACCTATTGCATTGCAAATGCTTGTTTGTTTATGTTTTCTTTTTTTTCATGGATCAGTAAATAAAAAATCAGTGCAAAATACTTAAAAAAATGTTTGGTGAAGCAACACACAGGGAGCGAGGGTAGTCAGGGGAAGCTACACGGAGGAAGAAGCACAGGAGGGAGAACAACATGGGTGAGAAAAAGCACAGAGAGCTGGTGGGGGAGAACAGTACACAGGTGAGAGAGAAACAGAGAACTTTGGGGGCAAACGAGGACATGGTCGAGAGAGGAACGCGATCATTAGCGAGAGTGGCACATGGGTGAGAGAGAGCAATCTGGAGCACAGGGGATAGAGAAGAGCCCGAGTAAGAGAGCAACACAAAGAGCGGAGGCAAAAAAGCATAAAAGCATGAGAAAAACACAAGAGCTGAGGGGAGAGAAGCACACCGACAATAGAAAGCAACAAGAATTGCAGGTTGAAGACAGAAGCACAAAGGTGAGAGAGAGCAATACAGAGTATGGTGGCGGGTAGAGAGAAGCACATAAGGGAGACAGCTGGAAAACACACACAGTCACATGGAGTTCTTAAGCTGAAAGAAAAAATTAGTTTGTTAAAAGTCTGCAGTGGAAGGTATAAAAGTCGGCCAGTCAGAAAGTTGGGTAAGAGGCTATGCTCCAGGGGAGGGATAGACCCAAGATTGACAAACAGCAGCACAGAAACCATTGAATAAGAAGCAAATGAGAGGAACAATGTAATCAATGGTAAGAAGTGGGTAGGCCCTAAGCCTAGGTAAGCTCTTGGTAAGGCCAAATATGTATTTTGTTCTGGCCAGACAGCTGCACAGTCTGGTAGGCTTGACCTACAAAGGGAAGTGGGAAGATGTTAGCCCCAGATTCACAATGCAGGAAATTTTAAATCACTCACTACAAGCATACTCCCTCAGAAAATGTCAAAACAACAATTTGAGACCTTCAATTCAAATACTGAAAAAAGAATCAATTCTTGAAAAAGGAAATACGTTCTTGAAAAAAACATGTTGATTATTAAAATATGTTTTAAAAAAAGAAATTGATGATTTAAACAAATTCTTTTATGGTATGTAATTGCATTCTGAAAGTGAAGTAATTGATGATTTGCAAAACGAAATTCTAAAATATGTTTCCAAATTTTTAGTGTGTGAAATTAGTCAATTGTTTGTCTAGCTAATTTTTATTCCCCCCGAAAAAATAAGAGAACAAGTTTTCCTAGTCCTGCCTGTATAAAATGTTAGACTGACAGAACTAGAAGATTAAGGGCCTGATTTAGATCTCGTTTAACTATCAACTTCACTAAATACAAACTTAGTCAAGAATGTTACTCCTATTGGAACTAACATCTAAGTGTCATTAGACAACTAAACATCAATCAATTCAATTAATTGAAAAGAAACACGAGAGAGCTTTGGTAATTTGAAAGAAATGTCAATCTTATTTTGGCATTTGACATACAAAAATGGAGAACACAGTAATAAATGGATAAAAACTTTTTCAGCAAAAAACAGTATGTATAGAAGCCAAAATCAAATTGTGCTAACAAAACATAGCTGAACAACTATTCCAAATAAACATCAAGTCACAAATCTCAGAAAAGAAAAAATGTGTGACTTTGAGAAAAATAATTTCTTTTGGAAATGGATGAAGGGGTCGACGTTTCGGTCTGTTCTGCTTGCGTCTTTCAGACCATCTGCAGGACAGATTGTTTGTAGCTGACAAAAAAACTCAATCTCATGACAGTGGGACGCTGTCAAGGAACACTACCAGTTGTCGCTGCAGCAATGGCTGTCTATATTTGGAGAATGGATCTCTTAAGGTTGAATGCTTCAGTCAAGATATTTTTGAATGCAGCTTTAAAATTGTGCTTAATGTGCACAGACTTCAATGGACGAGCGGCGTCTCGCAGTGAATTCCATGGATTTCAATAAAAAATGGCAGACCTCATAAAAAAGAAAGCGCTGCTCTGCAGTTCTGAAAGCTGCATAAGGGTCTGCAGGTGGTCCCCGGGTTGATGGCGGCTGCCCCTGGTCGTAGGAGTGCTGCTCGGAGTCAGTGCTGGTGCCCTGCTCTGCTACTTCGTGTTCCTGCCCCGCTCAAGAATGAAGGTAGCGTGCTTCCTGACCGGGGCTGACTTACTGTGGAAAAGCAGCACCTTGTTCAGAATAGCTTGCATTTGACAGATTTTATCCCAGTGAAAATCAAATGGTGTCATTAATGTCTTTATGCGTTCTTCTATCATCCTTCATTCCTCTCTCTTTGTAAGTAGTAAATACTCTTTTAGATTGCTCTATTAAAGAGCATATTTATACATTTGCATATCTGTGTAAATTGTAGTTGATCTTAACAATACAAAGATTGACAAAACTTAAAGAAAAGCAAATTCAAACTTTCATTTACAGCATTTCATAGACTATGAAACAAGGCAGCAGGCAGAATATTAAACAAGCATTGGCATAGCCAATAGGTCTCGCATTTGGGACCTTATAAGTGTTTAGTTATCTAGCACAATATCCTTTGTGCAACAACATCAAGTGTTTCATGGCTAAACACTTATAAGTTCCCAAAAGGCGAGACCTATCGGCTATGCCAATGCTTGTTTTTAAATGTGTCTACAAGTCCTTTTGATCAGGTTCCTTGCTCCATCAATGTGGGAGATGGATGACACATGTGTATGCGTTACTTCTGTTTGTAGATATTGTGAATGTAGAGTCTGTTACATTTGACTGTCGTCACAAAGGACTCCATTTTGATTTCCAAAATCCAAGTGCAACATAAGATAAAAAGTGGAGGGAATGAGGCCACGCAGCAATGTGAATTGCATGACCCGCCAGGACACTCCTGAGATCCCTTTAAGAGGGACAGATTCTGTGGTATGGAAGATAAAAGACAGGTGGGCTTTTTGAAACTCAGGGCAATTCGCTGTCCTTTTTGTGCTCATTTTTTTCTGGGCTTTGTGGGGGTGGGGAAGAAAGAAGGGTGGTTTTGGGGCACTTTGATGTAAATCATGAAGAACACATCTCACAGAAGTTCTTTCACTGGGTAATAAAATGGTGTATTAATTTTGGATGGGAAAGTGATTGGAAAAATAAAACAGAGATAAATCAGCATTAGGTCAATGATTACCCAATAAAGCAAATAATGGTAAAGGTGTTTGAAAATACAAAAGAAAAATAGAATACCCTCTTCTCTTTTTCTTGGGCCTGGGTTTAATTTTGTCTATTCACAACTGACCTTACTTGCTGAAACCCACCACACACCACCGCACCCAACAGATGCCACGCAGCTGCTGGGGCAAGGTCATTGAGGACCAATTGACCACCACCCTCGCCCTGGGACTACCCGCCGACTCCACTGACCCGACACCGCCGCCATCAACCTCAAACAGTGGATCTACGACTGCGCCGACACTCTCACCCCACTCAAGACCTCCACCACCAATCACACCAACAAGAAAGCCGCATGGTTCACCGAAGACCTCCGAACCTCCAAGCGCACCTGTCGGAAGCTGGAGAAGAGCTGGCTCCACGACCGAACACCAGACAGCTACACAGCCCACAAGAACGCCACCCGTAGACACCACCAACTCATCAGGACCACCAAGAGGACCACCTTCAAAGACCGCCTAGACAGCAACACACATAACAGCAAAGAGCTCTTCAACATCATGAAAGAACTCTCCAACCCCAGCTCCAACACCAACGAAATTCCACCATCACAAGACCTGTGCAACTCACTGGCCACCTTCTTTCACCGCAAGATCACTGACATCCATGACAACTTCGAAACCGCCACCCCCACACCGACCGCAGAGACCACCACCCCTGCAACCACCACCCGCACCAGTCGCCTGACCGCCTGGTCCAACGTCAGCAACGAAGACACCATCAAGACCATGCACTCCATCCACTCCAGATCCCCATCTGACCCATGCCCTCACCATGTTTTAAACAAAGCCAGCACAGCCATCGCACCCCATCTCCGGAAAGCAATCAACATCTCCTTCGAGACAGCAACCTTCCCAGAGAGCTGGAAGCACGCCCAGATCAACGCCCTACTGAAGAAACCCAAGGCGGACCCCAACGACCTCAAGAACTTCCGGCCTATCTCCCTTTCCCGGCGAAAGTCACGGAGAAGATCGTCAACAGACAGCTGACCCGCTACCTCGAAGACAACAACATCCTGGACCCATCCCAGTCCGGTTTCCGCAGGAACCACAGCACCGAGACCGCCCTCATTGCCGCCACCGACGACATCAGGATCCTAATGGACAAAGGAGAAACAGCCATCCTTCTGGACCTATCAGCAGCCTTCAACATGGTCCGCCACCGCACCCTAACAGCACGCCTCCATGACGCCGGAATCCAAAAGAAGGCCCTGGCCTGGACCACATCCTTTCTCTCCGGCAGAACCCAGAGCGTCCACCTCCCACCCTTCCGCTCCAAGACCACTGAGATCATCTTCGGCGTTCCATAGGGATCATCCCTCAGCCTGACGCTGTTCAATATCTACATGGCACCGCTCGCCCACGTCGCACGACAACATAGCCTCAACATCATATCCTACGCTGACGACACCCAGCTGATCATATCCCTCACCGAAGACCCCCACACCGCCAAAGCCAACCTCCACAGAGGAATGAAGGCCGTTGCCGATTGGATGAAGGACTGCAGGCTGAAGCTGAATTCTGACAAGATGGAGGTACTCGGCCCCACCCCCTCAGCCTGGGACAACTCCTGGTGGCCAACATCACTCGGAACAGCCCCAGAACCCACCAACCACGCACGCAACCTGGGGGTCATCCTCGACTCTGCCCTCTCCATGACCAAGCAGGTCAACGCTGTCTCCGCTTCCTGCTTCAACACCCTCCGAATGCTCCGCAGGATCTTCAAATGGATCCCCTCCAACACGAGAAAAACCGTCACCCAGGCCCTCGTCACCAGCGAACTGGAATACGGGAACGCCCTCTACGCATGAACAACAGCCAATCACCTGAGACTGCTGCAACGCATCCAGAACGCCTCTGCAAGACTGATCCTCGACGTCCCCCGACGCGGCCACATCACTCCACACCTGAGAGGCCTGCATTGGCTCCCCATCAACATCAGGATCACCTTCAAACTCCTCATCCATGCACACAAAGCCCTACACAACGCCAGACCAGCATACCTCTACGATCGACTCAGCTTCTACACCCCCACCCGCAGTCTCTGCTCTACCAACCTCGCCCTCGCCACAGTTCCACGCATCCGGAAAACCACCGCCAGCGGCAGATCCTTCTCCTACCTCGTCGCCAAGACATGGAACACTCTCCCTACCAGCCTACGACAGACCCAGGACCTGCTGGCCTTCAGAAGACTTCTCAAGACCTGGCTTTTCGATCAGTAGCAGCCCCCCCTCCTCCCCCCAGTGCCTTGAGACCCTCACGGGTATGTAGCGCACTTTACAAATGAAATGATTGCTTGATTGATTGAAATTATGCATGTTCGTTTACAGTTACTTTTGGGAATGGGACATAAAATCATGGGAATTGTTCCTTCATGCTGATGTAATCCTGTGTTATCTTTCGAATTTTGCATTCTGGAAGTGAAGTTTAATGCCCAATATATTTCCACTGCAACACTTCAGGGAAATGAGATTTAGTTTGGGAACAAATCTGATCGCAAGAGCACGGAAACAATGAAAATGAAAGGAACTCAAGTGGTTGTTGTTTTAATGATAGGTACTGATAACCAACTCAAAAAGTCATTTTGAGTTGAATTTCTACCCAAGCAGACCTTTCGGGTAATTGTTTCAGCACAAACTGCATCTCGTGTCCTCTCCTCTCCTCCCCATCCCTCTCCTCCCCAAGTTCTACAAGTGATATTGTCTGTATTAGCAGTGATTCAGCCACGTATATGAAATAGTTGTGTGATGACCTGCCAAAATGGATACCTGAGCTGAAGTTTCTCCCTATAAGTGATCCTTGCCACTTGCTAGATGGTATGCTGAAAGCATCTTTACAATGTTTAGAGTTATTGAAGAATGCTATTGGATTTGTAGTCCATTCTGTGTCATTTTGTGCTTTGTGTGGCACCAAAGAAAGAGTCATCCCAGCTGTCTCAGTCCTAGAGGCCCTGAATGCTATATTATCCATAAAAACCACCGCAATGGAGCGCACACCACTAGCCCCTCCTCCGGATCACCCCTCTGGATTCTGGTACTTGTAGTTCAGTAGTGGATCACCCAGGTGGGTGCAAGTCGGTACTTGTTGGACTGATGAATCTCTAGACCCGATACATGTCCCGGGTTTTTGGGTATCGCCCGAGACATGGCTCGGGTTTCGGGATAACTTCCCTCATCAGTAGAGAAAATGGTTTAGGGGTGGAGGAGAAGGCCGCCAAACAACAGTCAATGGCCTCGATGCCCGAACCGGCACGCAGGGCAGCATCCAGGAGCCCGTCGGCTCAAAGCTCAAGGGAGCCAATTAGTAAAAACCACCGCAATGGAGCGCACACCACTAGCCCCTCCTCCGGATCGCCCCTCTGGATTCTGGTACTTGTAGTTCAGTAGTGGATCACCCAGGTGGGTGCAAGTCGGTACTTGTTGGACTGATGAATCTCTAGACCCGATACATGTCCCGGGTTTTTGGGTATCGCCCGAGACATGGCTCGGGTTTCGGGATAACTTCCCTCATCAGTAGAGAAAATGGTTTAGGGGTGGAGGAGAAGGCCGCCAAACAACAGTCAATGGCCTCGATGCCCGAACCGGCACGCAGGGCAGCATCCAGGAGCCCGTCGGCTCAAAGCTCAAGGGAGCCAATTAGTAAAAACCACCGCAATGGAGCGCACACCACTAGCCCCTCCTCCGGATCGCCCCTCTGGATTCTGGTACTTGTAGTTCAGTAGTGGATCACCCAGGTGGGTGCAAGTCGGTACTTGTTGGACTGATGAATCTCTAGACCCGATACATGTCCCGGGTTTTTGGGTATCGCCCGAGACATGGCTCGGGTTTCGGGATAACTTCCCTCATCAGTAGAGAAAATGGTTTAGGGGTGGAGGAGAAGGCCGCCAAACAACAGTCAATGGCCTCGATGCCCGAACCGGCACGCAGGGCAGCATCCAGGAGCCCGTCGGCTCAAAGCTCAAGGGAGCCAATTAGTAAAAACCACCGCAATGGAGCGCACACCACTAGCCCCTCCTCCGGATCGCCCCTCTGGATTCTGGTACTTGTAGTTCAGTAGTGGATCACCCAGGTGGGTGCAAGTCGGTACTTGTTGGACTGATGAATCTCTAGACCCGATACATGTCCCGGGTTTTTGGGTATCGCCCGAGACATGGCTCGGGTTTCAGGATAACTTCCCTCATCAGTAGAGAAAATGGTTTAGGGGTGGAGGAGAAGGCCGCCAAACAACAGTCAATGGCCTCGATGCCCGAACCGGCACGCAGGGCAGCATCCAGGAGCCCGTCGGCTCAAAGCTCAAGGGAGCCAATTAGTAAAAACCACCGCAATGGAGCGCACACCACTAGCCCCTCCTCCGGATCGCCCCTCTGGATTCTGGTACTTGTAGTTCAGTAGTGGATCACCCAGGTGGGTGCAAGTCGGTACTTGTTGGACTGATGAATCTCTAGACCCGATACATGTCCCGGGTTTTTGGGTATCGCCCGAGACATGGCTCGGGTTTCGGGATAACTTCCCTCATCAGTAGAGAAAATGGTTTAGGGGTGGAGGAGAAGGCCGCCAAACAACAGCCAATGGCCTCGATGCCTGTATCGGGTCTAGAGATTCATCAGTCCAACAAGTACCGACTTGCACCCACCTGGGTGATCCACTATTAAACTACAATTACCAGAGTCCCGAGGGGCGATCCGGAGGAGGGGCTAGCGGTGTGCGCTCCATTGCGGTGGTTTCTACTAATTGGCTCCATTGAGCTTTGAGCCGACGGGCTCCTGGATGCTGACCTGCGTGCCGGTTCGGGCATCGAGGCCATTGACGGTTGTTTGGCGGCCTTCTCCTCCACCCCTAACAACTTCTCTACTGATGAGGGAAGTTATCCCGAAACCCGAGCCATGTCTCGGGCGATACCCAAAAACCCGGGACATGTATCGGGTCTAGAGATTCATCAGTCCAACAAGTACCGACTTGCACCCACCTGGGTGATCCACTATTAAACTACAATTACCAGAGTCCCGAGGGGCGATCCGGAGGAGGGGCTAGCGGTGTGCGCTCCATTGCGGTGGTTTCTACTAATTGGCTCCATTGAGCTTTGAGCCGACGGGCTCCTGGATGCTGCCCTGCGTGCCGGTTCGGGCATCGAGGCCATTGACGGTTGTTTGGCGGCCTTCTCCTCCACCCCTAACAACTTCTCTACTGATGAGGGAAGTTATCCCGAAACCCGAGCCATGTCTCGGGCGATACCCAAAAACCCGGGACATGTATCGGGTCTAGAGATTCATCAGTCCAACAAGTACCGACTTGCACCCACCTGGGTGATCCACTATTAAACTACAATTACCAGAGTCCCGAGGGGCGATCCGGAGGAGGGGCTAGCGGTGTGCGCTCCATTGCGGTGGTTTCTGCTATATTATCCATGTTGCAACCGTTTACAGAATGTTGGCTTAGTGAAGATGCTAAAAGTAAGACATGTGAGGTCGGAGAGCGAATATGGCGCCTTGATCGTAGAGCGGCTACGCATTATGCTTTGAATCCATCTCAGAACCACCCGCGAGGAACATCCTTTTCGCCGTACAAATTCATCGTTTTTGAAACGGAAGGGAGATTTTTCATCTATTCTGCCCGACGCTTTCCGCTATTGTGTATGGACTATGGCTCCTCAAGAGGTGAATCAGTGTCTATACATATACGGAAGCGCCCTTTAAAAGACGCAAAAAAAGAAAAACAAACTCGGTCGGCTTCTCCTACAGGTTTGCTGGGCCAATAGAAGTCGCAACCTATCCTGACTGAAACCAATTGCGACCTGTTCTGTAAGACAGAGGACTAGATCCCTTTCCTCAAACACATCTGAATCCCGTGAGGAACAGTCTGTGTATCGCATGCTCTGCTTTGTGTGTTCCCCACCCCGTGATACCTCCTTGCCCTAATGAAGGTACGGTCCTACTCGGGCCCTACACCGAAACGCGCGTTGGCGTTCTTCGCGAGGGTGGCAGTCTACCATCTGATCTAGACGATTTGATACATCTATTCCTGCCCCCCATATGTGTTCGTTGTCATTGCAGCATCCCTCACCTTGGTTGCATTTTTAGGCACTGATGTACCTGTTTGTATTATGCGAGAAAGATCTTTTGAATGCAAGTTAGTATGAATGACATGAATGTGGTCTGAATCTAGGATGGTACGGTGTGTGCGGGACCATGCATTTTTCTATGAATTGTCTTTGAAATTGTATGTTAGGCAAATACATGTTATGTCTTTTTTATGGTAAAAGGAAAAAACTTTTTGATAAAAATGAATCAGAAAAAAGAACTGATAAATAAAAGAACCTAAAGGTTTCCTTGTGTGTCTGGCTCCTATCCTAATGTGTCACACTCTTTATAAAGTGTAGGATGATAGGATCCTCGTGAAGGACCTGTGTATATTAACTGGGCAGGATTCGTGTTTCTTTTCTTTTTTGCTGTTGTACGCCTTGGCCTGCCCGTTATCCGCAAATCTCTCCTGGGAACCCTCTTCTATTTTGTTGATGTGAGGTTCTTTGGTCGCATATCAGTAGTGATGTGAAAAAAAGTACACTCTACTACATTCTTAGTTTTTTACAGGAAAACATGACTGCTGTAGTGGACATGATCTAAAAACTAGAGTCTGAAAATACCCTTGTCTACCAACTGTTCCGTCTAATTGGCGTAGATGTGAAACATCTCCTTGAGTGCCGGCTGGGCACTACTTTTATTGACTTTGGCACTGCAACATGTTCCATGTTAGAATGCTTGCCACTTGGTAAGCAAATAAATGTTGAGGAGCAATTCAGGACATTTTATTTTGCAATGCATGAGAAATGTCTTTTCACCAATCATGGCATTTGAACCATCACTTTGGTACTCTGCACAAGTTCTAGATTCCTTCCATAAAGGAGAATTTTCTCCTGACCGTGGAAAGTACTGCTTCATTTTTGACCGCCTTCTATTACTCTGAGGGCATATGCGCCCAGTTCAACGCATATGTTGCAGAACCTGTCCCAGAGAATCGCAATACTCAGGTGCCCCAGTAATGGCATGAAAAGCTATGAAAGGGGCCAGAGTTATCAAATTGTGTACTGGTTGTTTTTGCGTTGCCCATCTCAAGTGCCAATGTTGAGAGGGGATTTTCACAGATAAAAGTTTACTTCGGAAGGAAAGAGCGAGCGTGCATGACCAAAGACTCACTGAAGAAGTATTGTATGGTGTACTACAATAAGTCTGATTTGTAAAAATGTATTTGGACCTCATATCCGCTGTACGTATACTGTCAATATACCATGCACTATCAGTGCAGAAACAAAGCAATAATAAAGGCAAAACGTTAGGTTCCCTTATTTGATTTCACAAAGAACTGGGTAAACCCTCCTGTAAAATATATGCCCCGCATGTAATGGCCCCCCGAGTCGGTGATACATGTACTACTTGTTTGTCCTTGGTATAGATCACCAAGAAAATATTGGCTCATCCCACTTTGCATAAACATGGGGTTCACTCAATGTACTGCGTCTTATCGAATTCTAAGAACTGAAACAAAAACTATTGTAGTATTTGCCATCTCTCGCTTTCTTCTTTCAATGTGGAAATGACATCAAAAATTGTTGAAAAAACATTGTAACTGTGCAACCAATCTTTTCATACCCCTTTTTTTCTAATTTAATGAGCTTCTGGGTGTTTTTTAGTTGATGTAATTTGTAAATAATTGTTTTTTAAACATTTTTTATTGAGAGCTATTTTTAATGCATTTTTATCCCTGTGATGTGTTATTATGTGACTTTTATGGTCTTTTACGGAGGAAATAAAGTTTATGAATGGAAATGTTAAGTAGACACCGGAAAAACACTTTTTCTGCTGTTTTCAATGGAGCGAAAATGTGTAACCACTGATAATCACTGTTTTTAAGGTATTGAAATCACTGGAAAAAACTGAAAGAAGCCCCCCCAGAATTTACCAAAAATAGAAACTGAAAATAAGAAAGCCTATGTATTTTGCACATTCTCACTTCTCCTGTGCCGGAGATAATTTAGGGGCTTGTGGAGGCATTTGAATTCATTACAAGTTTAGTGTATTTTGTGTCTGCATGTGAATGTTGGTAACTTGGGTGCAGGGCCAAATCAACAGACATTTTTCTTTCTTGTAAGCCACCTCCTTCTCATGTGCTAGTCCACCATTTTATGTGTGTGTGATAGTTGATTATTATGAATGTCTGTAGTTAAAAAAAAAACTTTGGCTGGACTAAGTGTTGTCTAGGGCTTTTTGTGTTTGGGGCATTAATAAAGTTTAATTTAAACAAGTTTTTGCCAGTTTGCACATTGCTTTGCTTTTGTTATTTTTTTTATCTTGGTTGAATATATACATTCTAGCTGCTGCTTTGCTGTGGTGTATAGGTCCATGGTGGGCCTAGACACATTTTGGGTTCATATTTGTGCAATACTTCTCCTGCAATGCTAGAATGTTTGATGGTGAGGGATTACTCTCACCCAGATGCATGCCGCGACTGCAGCAGAAACACCCACCAGTGGTAAAATAATCACCATTTCCCACACACACCTGCTACAAAATCAGCGATATCAACAGCATCACTTCAATCAACCTCTGCAATGGGTTGGTTTTTGGAAGTCCTAGGCCCACAGCACACAGGTTCAAGAACCACGGGTTAAAAAAACTATGAAAAAGCAATTTCAACAACAATGACAATCAAGAAATTGATACAAGACTACTTGTTTGACCAAACAGAATTCTGTGTGGATCAATAGTCCTTGCTCTACTATCATGGGAAAAAACCAGTGGTCTGAACTCAGCAGGCTGCCAATAAAATAGCATGTCCTACAGCTAGTGTATCCCCTGAAAAGATTTTAGGTGCATGTGTTGCAATGGTCCCATTTAGAAAGACTAGTCCTTTCCTCAAAATGTGGAGGGGCTGATGGTGATAAATATTAATTACTATTTCAATAGCAAAATGTATCAGGCTCCAGATGACCCAACGGTGGATGAGGGTGATTTCACAGACATCCCAAGTGCAGAAGAAGCAAATGGCAAAAGTGCCCTTAACAGGACCAAGAGCTGGTTCTTGGAATTACAAGCACTGTCTGTAGCTTTAGTTTGAGACAGATACTTCATGCCAGGGTGCCAGTATTTCTCTACCAAAATCCTGGACCCCACATCATGGGCAATAAGAAACACTCTGTTCTCCAGGTCTGGGGTTTTAACCACCAACTCCATTTGCCAGGTTTGGGATCAGAAAACTGGGACCTTCAACAGTCTATCAGGGGACACTGCTTTGAGAGCCTTACTTGAACTAAGAGGCTGACCAACAGCTTGGGGCAGGCATTGAGGTTGTCTTGCTTGTGGAAGACTCAGCTTAGAAAAGGGAGACAGTGAAGGAGCTGAGGCGGTGACAAATTGAAGCGGCTGATGCAGCTCGGGATGAGCTGCATTGCTGATAACTGAAAGTGAGGTTTAGGTGACCAGCATGCATCTGTAGCATGTGTTGAGAAGCAGAAGTCCCTGATACTGCGGGGCTCACCTGAAGAGACCAACTCTGAGCTTTTCAAGCAAACCCACTGAAGAATCCTACTTATTAAAGGCATCTGGCGCTGACCCCATTAAGGCCACATTTTGCAGCTTCTTCCACTTGACCTGTACTGAGAAAGAAGGTGTCCCCTTTCACTGCAGGAAACATTGATCAATGCGTTGACCAGCACTGCTGCGGCCCAGGGTAGGCTTCAAACTTTGAATGCATGAAAAACGTATGTGTAGCCTAAGAAGATCTAGCAAAGCAAGATTTAGCAGACCGTCAGCAGGGCAACTTGAGCTCAGCTGTTTCACGACCAGTAGTGGTGATGCTCAACCTACCTGGCTTGCACAATCACACACACTATCTGACACAATGTCCAGCACTCTACGAATATATAGAAATGATCTATTTATGTCAGATTGTGTTGTTTGAGACTTTTTCAGTTTCAGTCTCAGGGAGACTTAGGGGTCTGGATCTCCTGTCCATAGCACCTAAAATTCTTAGATACTGAAGTGACACTAGTGGATAGGTGCAATTCCATATAGCCTCAAACCCCTGTGCTTAGTGTGTATTATACACAATCAAACACACTATTGACCACAATAATGTTGGCTGGCTTGGGGCAGAGAACAAGCAATTCCTGCTTTGTGGCCAATGAGAGGAGGCACACAACCTTGAGTGACACTGCATCACCAATAGTCAGCACTGACTGTCCAGGCCTGCACTCAGCGATCACCACTAAGGACATAGAAGGCAGTTGTAGCTTCGGGTGGAAGGAGAACCATCACTCCACTGACTGAACAAATCCACCTTCTGGAAAAGGGTCAGTAGACACCCCAAGTGCCCACAAGAACAGCTCCATTGGTATGCCCCCAGGAGGAATAAAGACCCATTTGCACATTAAGTTAAAACAAGCATTTACAATGCAATTGTTTCGCCTTTGGAAAAGTTAGAGCTATTGGCATTGCTCATGACATTTTTTTTTTTTTACTTATAAATAAATGGCATTGTTATTTACATTGCCAACAGCTCTCACAGCCCACACAGCTCTCACAGCCCACACAGCTCTCACAGCCCACACAGCTCTCACAGCCCACACAGCTCTCACAGCACACACAGCTCACAGCCCACACAGCTCACAGCCCACACAGCTCACAGCCCACACAGCCCACACAGCTCTCACAGCCCACACAGCCCACACAGCTCCCACAGCCCACACAGCCAACACAGCTCCCACAGCCCACACAGCTCCCACAGCCCACACAGCTCCCACAGCCCACACAGCTCCCACAGCCCACACAGCCCCCACAGCCCACACAGCTGTCACAGCTCTCACAGCTCTCACAGCCCTTACGGTACCTGTCAATGTCCAATAGCTTAACAGGAGCACTCAAAGCAAAACTCTTCTTAAAGCACCAGGAGAAATCTGGTTTCAAGTGGCCCTCTGCCGGTGGTGTGTGCAGGTTAAATGGATAGGTCAATAGTATATATCAGCATGAATACTAATCAACAAAAATAAATGGCATTGTCATTTACAATGCCAATAGTTTAATCTCTGGCAAACGCCACACAAAAACACACAGACCCACACACACCAACTGAGCCCCCCACACACACACAGACCCACACACACACACACACACACAGAGCCACACACACAGCCCCACACACACACACACCCACACACACACAGACCCACACACACACAGACCCACACACACACACAGACCCACACACACACACAGACCCACACACACACACCCAGAGCCACACACACACACACCCAGAGCCACACACACACACACCCAGAGCCACACACACACACACCCAGAGCCACACACACACACACCCAGAGCCACACACACCCACCCAGAGCCACACACACCCACCCAGAGCCACACACACCCACCCAGAGCCACACACACCCACCCAGAGCCACACACACCCACCCAGAGCCACACACACTCAGGAGAGCAAGTACAGCGAGGGGGCAGGCAAGCAAGCACAGCGAAGGGGCAGGGAAGCAAGCACAGCGAGGGGGCAGGGAAGCAAGCACAGCGAGGGGGCAGGGAAGCAAGCACAGCGAGGGGGCAGGGAAGCAAGCACAGCGAGGGGGCAGGGAAGCAAGCACAGTGAGGGGGCAGGGAAGCACTTCCTCTCACTCCCAGACCCTCCCAACATCCCGTCAGCCTTGCGCAACATCCGAGGGCTTCACCATCCCTGCATGACACACGGTCAGCAACGGCCTCTTGGGGTCCGAGGGCATCCGTGTATCATGAACACCACAGAGAACAAGGGGATTCAAGTGAAAGACTGGGCACGGATTGGGGCGCAATTAAGCCAACAGACCAATTCTCCTCGTTTGTGCAACACAGGCCCACCTTACAGTAGGTGCAATCATGGAAAAGCACAGGCTAAATCTTCAAGAGGTGGGCATAGTTTGCCAGCCCCCTTCACTTGTGTTCTGGGAGTATTAATCAAAGATGAACCCGTCGACGTACACTCGCGGCTCAGTAAACATGACCTAGCAGTCACTACTACTTTAAATGCTACGGCAAACTTAATGAATGGTTTGACAGCTAATACACCCAGCCAAGTATTACTAGCAGAAACTAGTAAGAAACATGGCCCGCTCATTATTTGAGGAGTAGGTAATATGTCAGATGTGAAAATCCAATGTTGGGAATAACAGATGCCCCATCCTTTTGCCCCTACTCATCCTTCACCAATTCATCAGAGTCTCAGATGGGACATGTGTGCTTTTGCTCATTTGGAAGAACTTTACCGCCCTTATCCTTTTTGCAGACACACATGGCCCATCATGTAGCGCCACTGCCCTACAGCCTTCCCAATGGCCCTCGTGCACAGCTAACCAATGGCTCTTTTGCAGAGCTCTAAGCTACCACTGTTAATACCAGCACTCATAGCATCTACTGCAGCTTCCATTGCCTCTTACACATTGCATCTCTCCTACAGAACAAAACAGCTCATACCCAACAGCGTCTGTCCTGAACACACCACCGGCAGAGCCACCGCTGTATGGAACTGTCATAATCCGTTATACCGCCCCAATGCTTCTCCGCAGCCTACCTGCGTTTACCCTCCACAGCTCATCGGTGCCTCTCCAGCTAGGACCATAACATACACTGCCCACCAGCCTCTCCTCCACAGCTTATCAGTGCCCCTCCCGCACAGACCAATCAGTCTCTAAAAACCGCACGACCATTTCGGTGTACTTAAGGAAACTCCACGGAAAACACACGTAGTATCCAGCTCAGAATTTACTCGCCATACTTCAGAGAGGAGTGGACCCTGAGCTGCTTGTAGGTAATTTGTCGACGAGAATGTTACAGCCTTCCCCGCTGAGAAAGCAGATCGGGGCCTCATTTATTAGGCCCGGACGGGAGATGAATACATCTTTTATGTTCTGGATGGAGTGCGAATGGGCCGCATGGTAAAAATTATTAGGGGCTCCAACAAGGGAACGCCAGTCTGCGGCTAACTTTTTGGTAACTATTTATTTTTTCATTAAACAAAGTCTGCAGTTGCATGGCTTGTTGTCTCGGAGTCCCCGAAGCCCTATAAACCGAGGCAATGTGAGTGGGTTTTCAGTATTTAGTGAGTCTGGCTCTGAGATTCGAACTATTACCTCATGTTTCCATTCTGTGCTGCAGCATACGCGCCATAAATTACACCTTTCACGAGGCTGCTGTTCAGAGGCTACCAGCGCGGGTGGATATCTGACTGAGGGGGCAGTCCCTTCACGCCCCTCCCTACTGCTTTGTTATGAGCCCCCCTCGTCTCTCCCCACACACACATCATATCTGTTAACAATCTGAATACCTGCTTCTGTTTGCAGACAGAAGCTATTGCCTGTCCCGCATAGCTGCTGACCAGAGCGCATGTAATAGGCATAGCTCTGGTCAAATTGAGCTTAGCCCCAGGGATAAACTTAGCGCATAGTTCTCTCAAATTTCCTGGCTCAGCTGATTAGCCCTACAGCAACTACCCTACGTTAAGCCAGTGCCTCGCACAGCACACATAATTTTGTCGGCTGAAGAAAGATGGCCGTCTCGGGAGTTGAGCGCTCGCCACCGACAATAGCGGTTGTCTGAAAATCATCAGTTAGCGTCCCAGTGGCAAACTCAACCTTCCACTTTCTGCGGCTGGTAAATCGAGTTCTAAAAGTTGGGGGATGGTAACATCGGGTGCTTGGAAACAGCAGAAGAGACATGCTAAGCACTATTATTATTATTATTTTAAAGTCAGTATTTGACGACGGGAGGAGGGACACGGAGAACTTCAAAACTCACCGGACTGCTCCCAGGAGGCGGCGGGGGCGCTTGCGGTGTCCTTCCTCTGCCGGGGCCTGGGCTCTCTTCTCGGGTGCCGCGGGCGGGGCTCTCCTGCACCGGGGCCTCGCTGGCGGCCGCACTCCTTTCTCCCGGGCACTTTTCCCCTGGCATAGAACAAGCGGCGGCGGGACTTCCAGACACGGGAGGGGGGGCGGGAAAGACACGGGAGGGGGGGCGGGAAAGACACGGGAGGGGGGGGCGGGAAAGACACGGACGGCGGGAGGGGGGCGGGAGAGGACACGAACGGCGGGAGAGGACATGGACGGCGGGAGGGGGGCGGGAGAGGATTTCTAAACAAAAGCTCCTTACCTGATCGCCTCGTGGGAACTCGAATCCTGCAGCCAACTCCAACAACAAACACTTAGCAAAAGAAGAAAACAGACGGACTCCAAAAAAAAAAATAACACACACCCACCACCGTGATGACGAACAGAAGTGGGTGGAGAGGGAAAAAATGTCGGGAACACCCCCGAATCTGGTCCGGCCTTGACGGACAGATCTCTGTTCCAATGGCTAGCCTCCATTTATGGAGCTAGCCAATGGGACAGGGGGGCGTATTCCAGAGTCCTTACTGAAATCAAGAGATTTCTCTGGAGGCGGAGCTTACGCTCCGTTCTCCAGGCGAAACCTAAAAATATATATATATATTGAGAGTTAGGCCTACAGTACAATCTTACAGTTTGTTTCACAATATCCTTGAAAATTAATACGACTGTTTGATCCATCTTTTCAGCACATTATAGAGTATTGGGGCACTTGTGATTACATTCTATAATGAGGTCAATCATGTAGTTGTAGTTAGCCGTTACCACCCCCTGGCTCTATAGCATGTTCTGATTGTAAATATTGTACAAACGGGCTCCAGAAGTCCATCGGACGTGAGGCTGTAGGTAGCTCCTCTACGTAAATTTCTAACTGTTCATCACACTATGTCATATCCCGTAGGCCTTACTTGTGCAGTTGTGTTGGTGTATAATGTTTGTTGCAAAAACATAAAATGAATAACACGTAGATTATAGATGGGTGTGAGCATTTGTGTGAGTGCAGAACAGAATCCCCACACGTCTTTGGATAAGGGTGTGTCTAGCATGCTATTCCATCTCGCTAGTGCTTGTTCAGCATGTCTATACTGTTCACGTTGGGCCGTGGTGAATAGTTTAGTTATAAGATGCTGGCGGGTGGGCGCTGTGAGCAGCACCTGTAGCGCGTTGTGTGTGGGCAGTTCTTGAGGAAATGTAGGGTATAAGTCCTTGACCGCTGACCGTAACCTTAGGTATGCAAAAATCATTAGTGGCTGTTGGGTCCTGTCTGGCCATACCTCCTGTTAATTCACAAATTGACCATTGTGGAAAGTGTCTCCCATTTTGTGCAATCCCTTTTTGCCCAGTATTTCCTGTGTTTTTTGCTTCTGTGCCACTGACAGTTTTAGGTGGTGTAGTGGTAGAAGGGCATTAGCACATACTGGGAGCTTGTGAGCTCGGTGCCCCAGTGTGTGTCACACCGCTATACTGCTGTGAACCGGGTTTATCACTGATTGGGGGATGTCCTGTCATTATTGTGGTATAAGGGCACTAACGGTTCCAGTGTGCATTGTCAGTTTCTATGGCAATGTGTGCAAGATAGTTATGTGGATGTACCCAGTAGTGTGCATGTTGTGCTTAGGCACAAAGGTAATAGGGTTGCAGATCCAGGGTTCCAAAACCACCCTGAACATAGGGATGTGTGAGCTCTTTCCACCCCACTTTTGGTTTCTGGCCTGCCCACGTGAGCGTGTTCATACATGAATGTAGATTCAGGAAGAACTGCTGTGATAGGGTGATGGGCATTTTGATAAATAAATACAGGAATCGCAATAATATTACCATTTTTTGAATCGCAATTCTATCTGCCAGTGTCAAAGGCAGTCGGATCCACCTGGCCACTTGACTTTCTAGTTTTGTAAAGGCCTTCTCACAATTCTCCTGGACCACCTGTTCTGGGTCTCTGTGAATCCAGTTAACTAAATATTTGACCGGATCGGATTGTCACTGAGGGCGATAATCCAGCTGGGATTGCTGTGCGTAGGGTGACAATGGATTTAAAACACGTTTTACTCGAATTTTGATCGTTTTTAACTGGGCTTAAACTTGGGGGCATATTACCAAGGGCCATTATCGCCACCTTAGCGGGACTTTCTCCCGCTAAAGCGGCGATAATTTTATCGCCCTGTTACCTAGTTGTCGCTAACACCAGTTATTGACAGCTAATAGGAGATAGCGATCATCTTGGGGCCCACTTTGCATGTCAGCGATATTTATCGCTAATGACATGCAAAGTGGGCGTGCCAAGATGTTAGCGACTGGAAACAGTCGCTAATATCGCTATCTCCAATTATCAACAAAGCCTTACTTTTGGAAATATTCGAATATCTCCAAAAGATATAGCCTGCCCAGAGCAGTTCTTAGCCATGTTATCCAATGGAAGGTAGATAACATGGCTAAGAGCATTGTCACGATAATGCATGAATATATCGCAGATTTTTCAGCGATATTCATGCATTTCGCAGGATTTTTACAGCTTTTGAGATAAACCTTGATAATATCAAGGTATCTAAGCGGTAAAAATCGTCGGAGCACGGCGATATAATTTTAGCCGCTAACCATCCATAGCGATAATTATCGCTATTGCTTGGTAATATGCCCCTTGGTTTTTAAACGCTATGCTGTGTGTGCACTCCTAAAAATCTAAAACTGTATGAATTTGAAACTGACCAGATTCAGATGGGCATTTCCCCTGGCAATTGCTCCCTCCATGGTCCTTAGCACTTCCTCTCTACTAACACGGTCTAGTGCTCAGGGGGTGGGTCAGCTGGTGCAGCGCAGCGCTGATTGGAGGGCGGGTGGAAGGGAATACATTTAGGGCCAAGCTGGAGCTGACGCACAGCGGACGCGCAGCGGGCGTGCCGCTGGCGCGCCTAAGGCAAGCCCGTCTGCACCCGTCCCCGCCTCACTGGGACCAGGCGCTAGGACCCCAGGCCAATAACTGGCCTATTCAATGGAGGCACTACGCGCCCTAGAGACCAAGAACCACACCCTGGGCCAGAATGCAGTAGAAACCCTCAGAGCAAAAAACCTACTTAGCAAAAATTGGGACGAGACCACCATGACTCCACTTATAGCCCACCATATTAATACACCGTCCAGACATCCACCAGGTCTAAAGGTTGCCAGGGGCGGCTGGTGACATTTGAAAGTGGTGGGCGTAAACTAATTTGCATATTGCACCGCAGCGAGCAAGCGCAGCAAGCGAGCGAGCCCGAACCACCTTGCATTCATCCATACATCATTCATGCATCCACCCACCCACCCATCCTGCATCCATACATCATTCATTCATGCATCCACCCATCCATCCATCATGCATCCACCCATCATGCATGCATCCATGCATCCATCCATACATCATTCATGCATCCACCCATCCATCCACCCATCCATCCACCCACCCATCCTGCATCCATACATCATTCATTCATGCATCCACCCATCCATCCATCATGCATCCACCCATCATGCATGCATCCATGCATCCATCATTCATCCATCCACCCATC
Organism: Lissotriton helveticus; assembly: GCF_964261635.1. Classification (NCBI taxonomy): domain Eukaryota; kingdom Metazoa; phylum Chordata; class Amphibia; order Caudata; family Salamandridae; genus Lissotriton; species Lissotriton helveticus. The sequence goes on along the minus strand of NC_136071.1, from coordinate 1,146,946,811 downwards.
CATCCACCCACCCATCCTGCATCCATACATCATTCATTCATGCATCCACCCATCCATCCATCATGCATCCACCCATCATGCATGCATCCAAACATCATTCAAGCATCCACCCATCCATCCACCCACCCATCCTGCATCCATACATCATTCATTCATGCATCCACCCATCCATCCATCATGCATCCACCCATCATGCATGCATCCATGCATCCATCCATACATCATTCACGCATCCACCCATTCATCCACCCACCCACCCATCCTGCATCCATACATCATTCATTCATGCATCCACCCATCCATCCATCATGCATCCACCCATCATGCATGCATCCAAACATCATTCAAGCATCCACCCATCCATCCACCCACCCATCCTGCATCCATACATCATTCATTCATGCATCCACCCATCCATCCTGCATCCATACACACACAAAGCACGAAGCACGAAGCACTCCCCCCCCCCCCCCCCCCCCCCCACACACACACAGAGCCCCCCCACGGAACAGAGGGCAAGGAAATCGGGAGAAACTCAGAGGGCAAGGCAAAGGAATGCAAAGAGGGCAAGAAAAACGGATTAAAAGCGGGCAAGAAAAACGGGAAACATAACATTGCAAAATAACCACGGAGCCCCCCGTCCCCCCCCCCCCCCCCCCACACACACAAAGCACGAAGCAAAGGGCAGTTCCACTGGGACTTAACTTGGAAAAACAAAGCGCTTTAATGCCTCATCAGGGGAAGCAAGCGCTACATAAATACAATTACAATTCCCGCCAGGTTTGAAATTATGCTTTTAAAAGTTACATTTAAGAACGGCCGGTGTGCAAAATAACCACAGAGCCCCCCCCCCCCCCCCCCCCCCCCCCACAGAACAGAGGCCAAGGAGATCGGGAGAAACTTAGAGGGCAAGGCAAAATAATGCAAAGAGGGCAAAAAAAACGGATTAAAAGCGGGCAAGAAAAACGGGAAACATAACATTGCAAAACATAACGCATAATGCTCTGTGGCCTTACCTGGCTGTACGAGCTCCAGGCTAGATGCATTTAAGAGTGGAAGTTACGTTACAGCGGCGGCCATCCCTAAGTCACAGTGATTGGCCTGCACGTGGACCACTGGACCAGCCAAATCCTGGCGCTGCATACAGCGCTAGGATTGGCTAGGGGGGCACCATGTCTGCTCGCCCAGTCCCCTTTGCAACCCCGGGGGCTGCGGCCAGCCCCCTGCTCCTCTCTCTAAGGGGAACTTGAGCTGGAAACCCATCTGCGCATGCGCGGGCTAGTTTCTGCCCAAACATTCACGTGCGCAGTACTGCTGCAGCTGAGTGGACTGTCACTCAAGCTGCAGCAGGCCCAGCCCCCCTTTGCACTCCGGAAAAGTCGGGTGTCTCCCGCATTCCCGGCCGGCAGGTAGCGCAATCATTAAATATTTGCATTTTTATTGTAGCGACGACGCGGTGGGTCCATGCCCCTACGCCCCAATGGACGCACCGCGCCTGAAGGTTGCTCTACTGAATACACGTTCACTGCCAAAACACTGCCTTGAAATTTTCTCACTCCTCCAGGACGGAGATATCGGTGTCTTAGCGGTCACAGAAACCTGGTTAGGAGACAGCTCCGCCCCCGAAATGATTGTAGCACTACCCGGGGAATTCGATGCTTTATGGCACAATAGGGAGGACAATGCCAGAGGGGTCAGAGTGGCTATCTATCTATACTAATATTATAAAGAGAGAGCCCAAACCTTTGAGGCAGGTAATCTCAGGAACCACAGCATCAATCACAACACCCAATGCAGCATTGGAAAGGACAGTTGCAGCAGATGGACATAGGCTATACAGCTGCCCACCATATACATTAGAAGGGTAAAAGAACCTTAGGGGCAAAGTAGTCCCTTGTGGGCGCGAGCGTTCTGCTCGGGGCGTTGTTCTGGGGGCGTGTGCATACAGCGATGGGCGCGGCATTCCGACATTAAAACGGCATTCAGAAAAACAAAGCATTCACACTACTTCCTTGTGGGCGTGTGCGGTCTGCCGGGGGCGTGGCCATACAGCGATGGGCAAGGCATTCGCGCGGCATTCGTGGAAAAACAAAGCCTTCACACTACTTCCTTGTGGGAGTGTGCGTTCTGCCGGGGGCGTGGGCATACAGCGATGGGCAAGGCATTCGTGCGGCATTCGTGGAAAATGGGCCGGAAATCCTGGATGCGTTATGGAGCCGCCACACACCATAACATATTGCTACTGTGCTCAGGCGGGGGCTGAGGTGAGTCAGCATACCAGCGGGGATAAAAAAAAAAACCAGGCTGCTCTTTCACACACGTGCAGCGTCGCATGCACGCTGTCACACACTGAACTCTCAGGAGGCTGAGGAGAGTTAGCATAACAGCGGGGATACCGAGACAACGTCGGGATGGGCTGCTAGTCTTTTGTAAAAAAAAGTCTACTAGTAGACAAGATATTGGCAGAAATCTTTGAGAACGCTGACACTTTAGGTGTTAACATCTTAAGTAAATCCTCTTGCATCATACTATTAGTGGCATACCCCCCCTCAACGTCCAACCCCCAGATTCCACAAACTCTTCTCTGAGTTGGTTAGTGATCTCTGCTCACACTACCAATGACTCCTAGTGGTGTGCGACTTTAACTACGACTGGGACGTAACTCCCAGAGAGTCGCAGACTAGCCAATTCGAGATAGCTATGTGGTATTTGTGGCTTCACCAACAGGTGAAGGCTCAAACTCACATTAAAGGCCAGATACTCAACCTCATCTGGACTTCCCAGCAATTAACCCAGCTTTCAGACATCAGCACCTGCACCTGGTCCACCAACTCACTGATTAGGTGCTGGGTCCCGCTGGATAGCCTCCCACTGCAGCCGGCAATTGGCTGGAAAACTGTGCGCAGCTGGAATAGAATTGAGGAAGATAATCTGATGGGGACCCTACTCAGACCACCCATGAAAGCACCCATTTCAGGCAACCTGGACGATGAGTGTGCTGCCCTCACCGACACGCTTAAGAAAGCCATTGATCAGGTAGCACCGGCACTGAGGGAGAAAGTTAGAGATAAAGGAATAGGCGCCCCCTGGGTCAGTGAAGAACTGAGGGGCAGGAAGCACACCCTCCGGCAAGCTGAGAGGAAGTGGCGGAAATCAGATAGCCAAGCCGATCTTGTTGCCCACAAACTCTTGCTTATCTCATATAAAAAGGCCATTATGACTAGGAAGACTGATACTATGAGGCAAGAATCAAAGCTGCATCAAATAAACAGAAAGAGACTTTTAAAATACTAAAAGAACTCAGCCAGAAGTCAACTTTAGGATCGACAGCTTCACAAGTAGGCTGCAACACCTTCCAGACCTATTATCTGCACAAGGTCGCGGACATTCTAGCTGAGATTGAGAGCACCACCAACCCATCTGGCCCCCCTAGAACAGCTCCCCACGCCCCTTATGCCAACTAACCAGCTCCCCTCTTTCCACAAAATAGACCCAGCCTCCCTGTCAGACCTGATGAGCCATATCAAATCAGGCTCACCAGCAGACCCCTGTCCTCCAAGGGTTTTGTGCATGGCCCTCCCAGGTCTTGAAACACAGATCCTCGCCTTACTTAATCGCTCCCTAGAGACAGGCTACCTTCCCTCCGACCTGAAGGAAACCAGGGTCACCCCCCTGTTGAAAAAACCCGGGGCTGATGTTGCTACTCTTAAAAACTACAGACCAATTTCCCAGCTCCCCTTCCTGGTGAAAGTCTTAGAGCAGCACACCCTAAAAACACTTACAGTCTTCCTGGAGGAACACCAGCTACTCCAAGGGCGGCAGGGGGACTTCAGGCCCCACCACAGCACAGAGCTGTTAATGCTATCGGTACTTGATGAGCTCAGAGTCATGACCGATAATAAGAAACCGTGCGCCCTGGTGCTGTTAGACCTGTCGGCAGCATTCAACATAGTCAATCATGCGCAGCTCCTAGCCCGCATTTCCGAGCTGGGCATGTTCGGGGTGGCCTACCAGTGGCTTGAAATTATAATGAAACAATATCATTTATTTTTCTTTGACTGATTCTGACATTTGTGCACAGCAGGGCCCCGCCATGGCAGGTGGTGGAACTGAGAAGTGCATATGTATGTTTGGCCGGTCATCCTAGGCTGGCTAAACATACATGCGCTCTTCTAGTTCTTCTACCCGGCTGTGTTCACAGCCAGGTTGGAGAAATGCTGCAGCCTCACGGGCAGTGTCTGAGTGGCAGAACAGGCCACTCAGACGAATCCTGGCACAGTTCTACTAGTAGGCTGAGCAGCACCCGCCTTCCCAGAGACTGCTGGGAGAGCTCCGAGGCCATTGTGGCCTGTGGAGGCTGTGGGCAAAAGGTACATTAAAAAAAATTATACATGTTCCTGCCCCCGTAACCCAACCCCCCGCCCCACACCTTCATGTTGTGGCAGCTGCCACTGCTTAAATAGACTTATCATATATTTACAGTCAGGTTTACTGGCATGCCTACAGTAGTACTAAAGATGCTAAAATGATGCTGTTTATTTATTTCACTAACAACCCTCAAAACTTTCTTGGTCTTCCTTCACCCATCCTTCGCCTCAAACAGTGTATTTGATGAAGGAAAATTGTCCAATTACTTACCATTAATTGCATTAGTCTGAGTCCTTCTCCCTCGCTTTAATTCATACAAATAACTAGTGTATGATGGTAATGAGCTTGGTTATGGACAGAAGGAATTGTGGGGGGACGGGTCAGAATATATCAACTCTCGGTCTTGGCATTAAAATGTATTAGCATATTGAAATGTTGAGAGCTCCATTGAAGACAATGAAGTGTCGTGGGCTAATAATGGCTTGTATTATCCGTCTCCTTCAACATTCCAATATTTGTCTTTCTGGTTCTCCCTTTTTAATTTAGAACAATATATCCTCAGGGGGTGAAATGTTGGTATAAACTTACATCTCTTCTGCCTCGGGTGTATGTGTAAGAAAAAACCCTCTCTCTCATTCCAGGCTCTCACCAGTGGTATGTCTATTACCTGGATTCAGGCCTTTAAAAACTGGTATATCCCTCACCAGTGGGCTATTAGGCTATGTTAGCACAACTAGTGGACCACTGGGAGCTCACAAGCCAACCAGAATGCTCCATTTACTGGTGATGTTTAATGTCACAGGACCATTCTGGGAACATTCTTTGGCTGGCCAGCAATGTCGGACTGGCCTGTCGGGGACTCTGGTGCTGCCAGGTGGGTCACTTTGAAAGTGCCAATTTTTGGTCCTATGAGCATTGACAGGACCAAAAAACACAGCCCATGAACTGACCCCTTCTGACAGGCTCATATTGCGGTGTCACTGTGCTTGATAGGCCAGTATAAAACTTCTGGCCAGCACCCAAGTCCCTTCTGAGTGCAAATAAGCAGCGTAGCTGGAGTATGCACAGCCTCTGACCTGAATGTTCAACAGAAAAAATGTCTCCCTCAGCCTCATATCTCACAGCGGCATGTTCATACACAGCTGTTTAGGCTCCGCCCCTTGCTTTTGTCCAGAGGGAGCTCCACTCAGCCAAAAGAAAGAAAGTATTGAATGATTGTTTATATGTTCCTACTTTTCTCAGTATGGCATCTACAGCTGAGCCATCTTTTGTATTATTTGCATATAGTCTGTCAGCAAATGCACGCTGGGAAAGTAGGGCCTCGTGAACATACGGCCAGATTCATGAAACGAAAATCGGCTCGCAAAGGGCCAGATTCTCAGAATCTGGCCCTTTTCAAGCGCAATTTTTGCATTTGGGATTCATCATCCCAAATGCAAAAATCGCTATTACAGAATTCGCATTTTAGCGAGGAATTGCATTTAAGGAATCACTATTTGAGATTCCTTAAATGCAATTCATCAACCAATTTTAAATTGCAAATTCGCAATATTTGGCCGCTATTTACCACGAAGTCAGACTTCGTGGTAAATAGCGAAAAAAATAGAAAAAAGCACTTTAGTGCATTATTCTCTGTTGCATGTTACACACACACATGTCCTTTGGACATGTGTGTGCGCAACACCTATGTAATGTTGCATTTCAGGGGGGCTACAGGGTGTCATTTGGACACCCCTGGCACCCTTGAAATCGCATCCTTATTTGCGATTAGCAAATTGCTAATCACAAATAAGGAATAACTCCCCATTCATTCCTATGGGCCTGTAGGCCCATAGGAATGAATGGGGAGTTATTCCTTATTTGCGATTAGCAATTTGCTAATCGCAAATAAGGAAGATGTAGGAATCGCAATATTTATTGCAATTCCTACATGAATCCCGTTTTGCAAGTCCTTAATAGCGATTCCTTGTGAATTGCTATTAAGGACTCGCAAAACGGGTGTTTGATGAATCTAGCAGAAAGTATTTTAACAGTCACAAACCCTCAGATCCAGTAAATCTGATAGTTTGCGACCACCAACAAACTTTTTGAAATGTACTAAACCCAAATAAACACTCGGAAAAGGTTTTCCAAACCATTAACTGGGTTTAGGAAGCAATAGAGAATGGGTATTTGTAAGGGGCGTGTCTAGGGCGCCCCTTCCAAATACCAATTTCTTATGGTATATATTAATGCTTTGCGACCGAAACCCGACCGCACAACATTAATATTTTAAAACCAACTCACAGGAAGTGGTAACTCATTTGAAATGGGAAGTGGTCCGCAAGGGAACCCTACCTCTTCCTGGATGTCGACAAAAATGTATTTAGGAGTAGGCAGCTGCCTAATCCTAAAAAAGATTTGTGTAGCTTTTTATTTTTTATGAACACATTCCATTTTCCAAAGGCAAATGGGCTGCATTAAAAAATAAGTGTTTCCAAATTTTAAAAGCAATCACGGACATGTCGGTGTGCTGAGCGAAACAGGCCACCATTTATGTGACTGTGGCCAATCGTAGTAGGTCGCAATTTGCGACCTACCTCTTGAATATTGATGAGATAGGTGAAATTGTGCCCCTCTCTGATTTTGTATTTTGTGAACTGAGCTGTTAATAAATAGATTGGTTCTCAAAATTAACAACGATTTGGTAAAAGTCAATGCACAATTTGCGACCATTTTCATCCAATCACTTCTTAGTGCATGGGGCCTATAGTTCTGTCGGTTACATAGAACGCGTTTTATGGGACATCTGATTGAAAAAATATAATGGTTTATCTGATGTTGTGGACGACACATTGCCCCACAATCGGTGTAGAGTCTCGGAGTCTCTTACCTATGTGACAAGTGCTTCACTCAGAGACATTTTGAGCTGTCCTGTGAAAGGCAAGAGAAGCCATAGGGTTGAGGAAGCTGTGGGGTGGGTGGGTGTGGCAAGCATGTGGGTTAGGCAGGGTCCCCGCCACAGCGTATCCTGCCCCTGCTGCTTTTAGGTTTTGCACAGAAGCAGGAAGCCCAGCTCGTGCTTTTTATGCAGAGTTTATTTTAATGTACACATATTTTTTCTAGACTAGTGGAAGAACTTTCAGTTCTCCTTTTGGTGGACCTTACTTTTAGGTGGTATTTTGTTTTGAGGGAGATGTGATGCTACCAGGGGTATGGCTGGGGGAGACTTTTATACCTCCAGAGCTCCTGAACTTTATACATCTGTATCAGTATCACCTACTGGCAGCTAGCATCAGCCTTGAGAGCTTACCAGAGAGCATCGCAGGAGAATCACAAACATAAGGTGCTATACACCGAGCAGTGAAGTTTTTGGGAGGCGGATAAGACCAGATTACTGAAAACAAGATATGGTGCTGAGGTGGGAAAATGTCACTGGAACGGTACTAGACACCACACATATTAAACATTAATGAGCATTTACATTTTGAGGTATACAAGGCACAAGTGGTTTGTCCAGAATCACCGAATGGTTTTCTCCCACTGAAAAAGCTAGGGGCCTCATTTATGAGCCCTTGCGTCACTTTTACGCCGCCGGTGCGTCACTTTTTGTGACGCGCCAGCAACGTAAAAAATGTGCCTTGTTGCACCATATTTACAAAGTGACGCATCTAGGTAGATACGTCATTTTGTAAACCCCTGCGCCACATTATACCTGCGCCAGGTATAATATATGCAGGGGGGGCGTTCTGACGGAAGAAAGGGTCACAGAAGTGACGCATTGAAATCTATAAGATTTCACTGCGCCACTTCTAGGACACAAATGCGTCAATTTCTTATGCCTGCCTCGCAGCAGGCGTAAGACTGACGCAGGCCCTTTCACATGGGGCTTGCCCCATGTGAAAGGACACATTGCTGGAGTTGCGTCACTTTTGTGACACACTCCAGCAATGCGACACTTTTGAGCCATACAGATACGTCAGAAATACTGACCTATCTGTAACTCCTTGCGTCATTATGCGTCATACTGTAAATATGACGCATCATTGGTGTCGCAAGGAGGGCGCAGTGGAAAGTGACGCATCGCTGTTTTCATGCAGCGATGCGTCACTTTTCATAAATGAGGCCCTAGGAATTTAAACTATTGGCAACTTTCTGTTTGCAGAAATTTTGCAAACCCGAGCAAGTGCTTTTGGTGTTAGACCTATAGCATCACACAGCACAAAGGGGCTGATTTGAGCGACTCTCAGACATCCTGCCTCATCAGTATGTGTGAGGCCAGATACATCATAGTATCAGCTGCCAGGACTGAGAGGAAAGCTGCAAGGAGCAACAGATTTGCATTCAGGTTAGGATTTAGAATGTTCATAAATGTCACTCACACAGAAGCTGTCACTCACAGACATCTGTCATTCTGTGAATTGTTGTTGTTGAACCTGGCCCTCTCTGGAGAGAACCCCCAAATATTTTGCTTTTTCCCTTCACGTTTTGCTGAATTCATTTTTGTTGGCCATTGTACTCTGTGCACTTTACCACTGCTAACCAGTGCTAAAGTGCTTGTGCACTCTCCTAACATCATGATGGAATTGACTTATACCCAATTGGCTTATTTATTTTACTTATTAGTCCCCAGTAAAGTGGCACTGCATGTGCCTAGGACCTGTAAATGAAATGCTACTAGACTGCAGCACTGATTGTGACACCCACTTAAGTATCCCTTTACACATGTCTCAGGCCTGCCATTGCAGAGCCCTATGTGTGCAGTTTAAACCAGCATTTCAACTTGGCAAAATAAACTTTTTTGCCAGGCCTAAACCATCCTTTTCAGTACATATTCGTCACCCGCTAAGGTAGGCCCTGGATAGCCCCAAGGGCAGGGTACAGTGCATTTGAAAAGCATGACATGTACTTATGAGTTCAAGGTTGTAGAGTTTTCGTTCAATTAGTACAATAGCTCAGATATAACACGGATATGACTTCACATGAACGGGACGCGGTGCACGGTGTGATTCGGGACTTTCAGATTGCAGCTTGGGGGCCAACGTGATGCAATACACACGTTCCTCTTGGCCTTTCACTACAGAGGCTGTGGTTATGTCTCAAGATATTAAAGCTTCCACTATCCGTGTTATATCTGAGCTATTGTACTAATTGAACGAAAACTCTACAACCTTGAACTTTATCAAGTACATTGACTTGAATGAATAACTCTACAACCTTGAACCCTATCAAGTACATCGACTCGGCCTGTCATTATTCGTGTTACAACTGAGCTATGTTACTGCCTGAACGAGAACTTTTCAACGTGTGACCCTATTGAGCATATTTACTCGGAACTAGAAACTCTCTATCAGGTGGTCGTTGATATCACGAAGGAAGGATCCAGTCACTGACTCAGCTTGATACTTCTAGGATCTACTTGTCGATGGCTCTCTGACCGCAATTTGATGCTCTTTTGAAATAAGTACTATTCTACTACAAGACAACCATAAATTTGAATTTTGGATAGACCGATTGCTACTACTTTGCCCTGAAAAAGCTCTCAGCTAGAGAGCAAAACGCGTTGGCTGATATCGTTCCATGCATGTTTTTTAGGAACAGAATAATTGTTTTCTTAATAAAGAAGTGACTTTTCAATACTATCTCTGGACTTTGTAATTCGTGCACCCCCAACATTATTCATTGACTCTGCAACAGCTTTTGGGCCTGTCTTCAGAGAGAACCTGACCCCCAGATGGTTTCTCTCAGGTCCAGGACTCTTAGTGTGGCTCTCAAGCTCTTGAAACAAACTTTTGGGCTCTTCATGACCGCAAGCCTGCCTGTTCACACCGGAACTGCGACACTCGTACCGCAATATCTGCGCAAGCAGCCACCACCCCGTCTCTTCACATAGCAAGAATCGGTCTCTGCACAGGACCAGCAACGCAAAGCTCCAGTCCGCCCATCTGCGACACCCGCCCTGGTCTTCGCGCCACGCCAACCACCGCTAGTGATGCTCTCCTTGCACCCAGCAACTCTTTACAACCGGAATGGGACTATTGCCACAAAACCTGAGAAGATAAAACTTCAGCAGAACTAATCCGGTGCATGTATTCAACCCACACTCAATTGCTGTGAATCTGAACGTGTGACTTTGAAACAGTCCAGCGTGACCAGATAGCCAAGATTGCGCTTTATTTCAGTTTAGTCTCTAAAAAATCATAACTCTGGTTCTACTGATTGGATTTTTGTCATTTTGGTCTTGTTTCATTTATTTAAGCTCTATTTTTCTAACCTGGTGTGGGATATTTTTGTGTGGTGTTTTCACTGTTTTTACTGTTTGAAGTGTTACACAAATATTTTCCACATTGCCTCTAAGTTAAGCCTGACTGCTCTGTGCCAAGCTACCAGGGGGTTGAGCACAGGTTATTTTTGATTTGCTTGTGGCTTACCCTGTCTAGGATTGTGGTTGCTGCTTGACCATAGCTCATACCCCAGTCTATCAGCAAACCCAGTTTCTAAAAATTGCCAAGTTTAATGTGCAGTTGGGAGGCTTTTTTTGTTTAAATATCTTTTTTGGCATTTTCAATAACCATACAAACATCTTGAAGCAACAATGACACACCGTTCACTCCACTGGGCAAAGACAAATAGCATCAATTCAGCTATTGTGTATTTTATTGGCAAAGTAAGCCTTTGTGTGGGTGGCTTTGATGCTTGCCGTCATTTACAACTTCACAAATGTTCACATAGCAGTGACACAGATCCTTGCAATTAGCTAGGAAGTGGGAAATGCCTCCGTGTCTTCCTTTTTGGTCCTATTTGTCCTGTGATTGACATGAAAACACAATGCTGACATTCTAGCATAAATATTGATGTAGTACAATGTCACTCTAATACATTACGGTGTAGGTTTTACCCCTTGTAAAGCATACACTACGCACACAACATGTTTTGAAAAGGTGGCAACACAGTGACTAAAAATCATGTGATTCTAGACTGCCTAATAATTGTAAATATGTGAAATGAATTATTCATACACAAGCAGTACAGCTAGAAAGGAATGTGCACTCTTTAACCTTTTTCCAAAAGGAAGTTGGACATTGTGGGTCCAATTTGCAAAGTTACTACTTCCCATACTAATAAATGCTTTTGTGAATCACCCTGAAGAAGACTTCTGGGGACCCTCAAGCAGGAATTAGAAGCATGGAGGGTGGGGTGAGGTTTTGGACTGGGAGCTCACCAGCCTCAGAGGTTTAGGGTCTAGCAAGGACAGCCCTGTCCAAGTCTCAGCGTCCTCGGCATGGTAGAGCATTCACTCAGATATTGAGGGAGTGGAAGGGATGGCTCTTGCTTAGGAATAGTCCTTCAATTACTTTCTCTTCCATGCTTGGATCACTAGTAGGCTTTACATTTGTGACTTTAAAATGGACTTACTTACATCTAATCACAAGTGTCTGCTTGGGGGCAGTTGCCGAAGTCTGCCAGCAGGTATTCTTGAATCTGCGCTAAGCTGCTGACCAATCAGAGTGAGGAACCGCTGTCAGGACACTATAGCCCCATCATTTATTTTTGATATAATGATGTGTTATGGATAGTTATTCTTTCCCCCTTGGAGCCATTTTCAGTGGGGTGTGATGGCTGGAGCATATTCCAGCCTTCGCTTGAGCTTCTCTTAGCAACCCTGGAAAAGTGCAGCCTGCAAGCCAGAGCCTACTGTGTATGTGAGACCTTCAGCCTCTGCTCTTTCTTTGCCCTACCCTTATTATTCTCCTCTTGTCTCCCCCATTGTATACATATGTGGCTTCCCATCCTCCTATCTTCTGGGGTCCTACTCTTCCATTCCCTAGCACTTTGGTGGAATTGTAATGCTAAGGGCATTCATATAGTTTATAATACAGAACTGTTTCATAGAAGCAAGGAAGCATGTTTGAGGAAGATATTGTATTAAATTGCTCTTTATTGAGTTTTATTATTTATCGGTCAACTTACATCCATGCCCATATCCGGTACACTAGGCTAGAACAGTCTGTAAGTAGAGTAACAATTTTCAGCAAAAACATTACATGCATTCTTAATAAAATTTTCCTTCAGACCGGTCTTTACTCCTTCATCTTCGCGAATAGGCCAATTGCAGCTTGCGATAGTGCGTATATCTTATGTCTTTTCTTGCAAGCGGATTCAGATACGTATTATAGTCATTTTCCTCCTTTGTCCTCACCTACCACCATCAGGGACCCTCTAATTGACAAGTATGCGCTCCCTGGTTCACTGTTGTTCCTTCTCAGTGGTGTCTAAAGTGTTTGAGCTCTGATAGCATCAGCTTCAATGTGTGTCTTTCTTGTTATTAGCTAGAGCCAATATAATGATGTCCCAGGCATTATGCGGCGTGCCTTTTACCCTTCAGTATTTGTTGTCTTTCCATGGTTGCCACTTCAGCTGCTGCCCATTTCTTAACATGCAACAGTCTGATGCCTACATATGGAATTCAATTTGCTTTCCAATTCTTTGCTAGGTTTCTCTTAGCGATGATGAGCACCAAGTCTGTAAACCTACAAACTTGCTTTGGATCTTACAGCCTATGTAGTGGCCCTAAAAAACATCTTTGATGGGACATTACTTGTCTCTTCTGTCAGTGCCAAGATGATTCCTGTTACTGCTCCCCATCATTGTTGGATTAGGGTACATTCTCATAACCTGTGGAAGAAATCTGCATTTGGCCGTCGACAACCAGGTCAATTTTGGCTGTTCCTGCTGAGTCTCAGTAAACCGCAGGTAAGTAATTAAATTGAATGAATTTAAATTGTTGGTTGCTCGTCACATTTTTGGGAATATTCTAGACTACTGCTCCACTGCTGTTTGGTGATATCCCTGCCAATTTTCCACTCTCACTTTTCCTTCAATGCAGTGGTAGTCATGTGGACTGCAGGAGCTGGAGTGATCTGAAGCATGCTCACTGCATGTCTAGTTGCACTTGCACCATGTGTTAATATTTTAGCCATTAATTCTACTCTAGGTGGTTCATTGTTCTCACCCACCCATGTGATTCTATGCACTATAATGTTGCGTACTATGAACCAGATTGCTCCAAATCCATAAGTATGCCTCAGTTCCTCACAAATGCACAGCACTCTGATTGGGTAAAAGTCTCCCTTTGTCTGTTCCAGATTCTTGCCATGGTAGTTGTTCATGTATCCTTGTTATTGTATGGAATCTGTTGATATTCTATAGGAGGATGTCAGGGGAATACATCACAGGATTATTCTGCTCATTTAGGTATCACCACAAACAGTAAACCACCATCGGCCAAGCCCTCAGATGTGATCTATTCAACTTACTTCACCGAAAACCTCCTTATAAGTGTCCTTCTAGATTTTCCTCTATTTTTGTCTCTATTTCGGCTTTAACTGGGTCAGGGTTGGGACCCATCTGTCTCATTAACCCTTACTATTGTGCTGCATTGCACTACATCTCAAATTCTGGTGCTCCCAATGCTCCTGAGCCTAATGGACACCTAGCTATACTTATAGCTACCCTTCTACCTCTTTGTCTCCCTATTAATGCTGTGAGGAGTATATGGAGCTCTTGAATAAGTTCCTTTTGAGTATGATAGGTAACCCAGCAAGATGGTAGAGAAATGTAATCAATATTAACATTTTCGCAATAGCTAACCTTCCCCATTGGTGAGAAGGAGATCGTTGTTTCGAGAAGTGACGTGATTGCCTGATAGATGTTATCATTTTCAGTAGGTTTCCATCCTTGAGTTCCTTATCTTCATGATACACTTGTATCCCCAAGTGTTTGAAGGTCTCTCTGTCCCGTCTAATCACATTGTCAAGTTTGTCTCAATCAACTGAGTGTATTATTGGCAGCAGCAGGAAGATGCATGATTTTCCCAAATTTATTTGGAGTCCGGATATGTCTCATAACCCGGTTAGTGTGGTCATTATGATATCAGGTAAACTACAGGCAGGGTCTCTTAGGACCAGTAATGCATCATCTGAGTAGAGCAATACAGTATGTACCTTATGAGGTACGTGTATGCCCCATTCTCTGCCTCTTCTTTGCTCGCAAAGGGTTCCATTTCCAGTGTGAAGAGAAAGGGCACCCCTGTCTCACCACCCCACCAATGTAAAATACAGGGCTCCTACAGCTATTATTTTAGTACGTACATGAACAATTTGTTAGCGAGTTAGACATCAACCCCTCAATGACATGTTTTCTAAAAACCAAACAACAATGAGTCCACACATTATAGGATGAATTTTTTAATTGGAAATGCAAGTGGTAACACTGTCAGGCAAGCCAAGTCAAGAAAGCTTTATTCGATTGTAGGCAAACAATCATAAAAGCACAATAGCAGCATTTCATAGATGTTAAAATTCATATAAAGTACATTTAAAAAAATTAATAAAACATTATTAAACTCCTCGAGCTTTCCTGAAATTCAAAACAGAGACATTTAAAATAAAGACAGTTGTTTTCTGAGACGAAGAACTTTTTTCAAGAAAGTGACCATCCTAAAAACAGTATGTACGTTGTCTAGTTGTTGTAGTGCCAGAAGAGCAGATCGACATTGGCGAAGCCCAAACCATTTTAACACAGGGACTATGCACGATCTTCTGCCATAAGAATAATATTTACAAAAAAATATAACGTGGATCGAGGTCTGCTTGGAGATTTTATCACAGGGGCACAACTGTAAGGTTTGGGACCAGTCATTCACTTTGGGCAGGGTAACTAGTCTATAAAATATTCCCAAGCGGAAGCGGGTTAAAAGGAACCTGTCAAAATCACCCAAGGTGAGGTAGGGTTGAATGTTAAAAGTAGTTAAAATCAGTTGGTTATGCAGGACTGTAGGTTTTACAATTCCGTTTGACAGCCTAGCGGAGTCTAGTAGAGACAAACACTTTGGGGCAGATTTATGAAGGCCTTGCGCCGCCGGTGCGTCACTTTATTTGACGCAAAGGCGGCGCAAACAATGCGCCCTATTTACAATGTGACGCATCTAGAAGATGCGTCACGTTGTAAAGCCCTGCGCCATAAGGAGGCGTTCCTGCCCAGGGGGGGCGTTCCTGCGCAGGAACGCCTCCTAAAAGTGGCTGAGTGAAATCTATGAGATTTCACTCAGTCACTTTCAGGACAATGCTGCGTCAAAACCCTGCGCCTGCTTGAAGCAGGCGTAGGTCTTGACGCAGCATGTTAGCCATAGGGGCACCCCGAGCCTTGCTGGAGCTGCATCGCGCTTGCGACGCAACTCCAGCAATGCGCCGCCTTTACGGCACAGATGCGTCACGCATCTGTGCCGTTTTTGCCCCATGGTGCGCCGCATTGTAAATGCGGCGCACCATGGGTGGCGGAGCAGCGGCCCAGGATGACTGGCGCATCCCTGGGGATGCGCCAGTCATCATAAATCTGCCCCTTTATTTTTAGTTCCTTCCTAGTTATTTCCCTGATGGTACTGGGGTTGGAAAAATACTCTGGGTGGTTGAGATCTTGAAAAAACCTTTGAACATAGCTTATCCTAGGAATCTTTAGGGCCCTATCCAATTTCAAAAAATCCAGAAGAATGTCTCTGTTTAGTTTTGTCTCTTCCTTTGTCCAGAATCTGTGCCATAACAGCACAGGCTCAAGTTTTATTAGATCTGAAACAAATGAGAGCCCCAACTCTGTGTGACATATGCTTGCAGAGGGGCCATTAGGGACAGATAAGATATATTTAGAAAAAGATTTTTCTACTCTTTGAAAGGGAAGCAGATCGACAGGTCCCCAGACCCCAGTCCCATAGATTGCCGCTGAGACACACTTAGCTCTGTATATTTTGATGAGCACCTCCGGTGGTCTTTTTCCAAGTTTCATCGCAAAAGCTCTAAGGGCAGATGTAGTGCGCAATAGTGGCAGTTTTTTCCCCGACACCACCTGTGACCAGGAGTCATTGTGAGCAAAAGGAATGCCAAGAAAGGAAAATTTCTTAGTGACCACGATCTTTTGTCTGGACACCAAACATATTTTTAGGTTTTTTGATGCTAGAACCACAGCGCATAGTGTAGGTCTTAGAAGAATTAATTCTTAGGCCTATCTCGTATGTTGGTACGGGACATCATTACCACTTCATCTGCGTATAAAAGGGCTGGGATAGGTCGTCCTGCCACTTGGGGAAAATCATGATTATCTTTTAAAAATGCCTCTCCCAAACCATTTATATACAAATTAAAAAGAAACGGAGCAAGGACACAACCTTGCCTGACTCCGCTTTTGATTGGGAAGGGAGATGAACGTTCATCCTGCAGGCCGCATCGCACTCGAGCATTAGCTGTCACGGTTCGCGGCGATTGCCGCTACCGGCCATCCCCGCAACTGCACACACAGAACGCCGGAATACTCACTTCCGGGCGGAAGTTGAGTCCCGGTCTAGTCCCGGGCAGCAACCTGGGAGCACAGAAGCACTTCCGGGGGAATCGCATAAACATCGCGTTTCCCGCCGGCTCTGTGCTTCAAATTCCTTCCTGGATGCTCCTGTGAGGCGGACTTCGTTTGCCATTGCCTGAGACTTGCCAGCTACCCGCAGAGTCACGCCGCGTTGGAGCACTGTTCTACGGGCACGTCTGCTACACGCGCAAGAGCGCTTGTTGAGACTTGTCTGTTACTCACAGAGTCACGCCGCGCTGGAGCGCTGCTCTGCTGTCACGTCTGCGCTGCTCAGGAGCGCTTGCTTGTTTTTCCTCCTGGGTTCTCCAGGGATGTACCTGTTTGTTTTCTTTAACCCTTGCCGCGCAGGAGCGCCTTGAAGGGGGTTAAAGGACCTTTGCACAGGAGTGCTTGTTTTGGTTTGTTCATTGAACTTAGGTTTCCCACCGCGCAGGAGCGCTACTTGGGAAACAGCTCTGCTAACAGGAGTATTGTAAATAGCTTGTGTTACTTATAAGGGATGCCACAGGTTGAATGACTACGCCTTATTTCCTGCTACACTCGCAGGAGCGCTTTACTTACCGTTTTGACTTAGTTCCTTGGCATCTGCGCAGGAGCGCTTCTTTTGGTTTGGGCTTGGGTGAAACGTGCAGGAGCGCCTCGCCTTGGCTATCCTTATCCGGAGCTGAACCCGTCTGGGGACCGCTATTCCCGGAAGCATTGGTGAGTTCTTAGAGGGATATTAGGTCTGTGTGTGCCTTTGTGGGGTGGTTCCTTTCTGATCTGGCTCCTTCTCTGATCTCGTTCTTTATTGGTTTCCAGTTGACACCGGGATGCCCCGCCAGCCCCACGCTATAATTTAGCCTCTACACCCTGGCTCCCTTCCCTGCGTCCATCTCATTCCCGCTGGGTCTTACCTTCCGCGAGGGTCAGGTGGGTACAGGGATGGGTGCTCTTGTCGTCTCTGCAGAATTGCGTCACAAGCAAAGGTAAGTCTTGTGGGGCACCTGACATTAGCATCGCTATAAAAACGTTTAAGAAAGTAAATAATCTGTGAATCAACCCCCCCATCATATCTAAAATTGACCAAAGTTTGTCATGGATCACGCAATCAAATGCGGCTGTGAGGTCAACAAAAGCTAAAAATAGATTCTCCACCTTGGACTTGGAATATTTTCCAACTAAAAGAGACAGGTTCAGGCCCTGCTCAACGGTGACTACACCGGCTCGAAAGCCATATTGTAGGTCCGACAGGACAGAGTTCTCCTCCGCCCATACTTGGAGGCGTTCCAACATTTTTCTGCCTGCTACTTTTGTTATAGCGTCTAATAATGAAATGGGCCTATAGCATGTCGGGTCCTGTCCGTCCCCATTTTTAAAAATGGGGACAATAGTTGATTCTACCCATGTGGGTGGGAAGTCTGCTTCACAGCTAGCATTTAAAACTTGTGTCAAGAGAGGTCCCCATAGGATAGTATTGGATTTAAACAAGTTAATTGGTATCCCATCGGGACCAGGTGCCTTGCCACCCTTGCTTACAGACAGGGCCAGCTCTACTTCATCCAAAGTAAACATTAGTGCTTTTGCATGGGAAAGGGGGTTCAAGTTACAAACATCCTGATTGGGGCAGTCCATCATAATAGGGTTACCCGTGCCCTGAAAAACCTTGGTGAAATGATTGATCCATTGCTCCTCAGTTATTGCTATTTCAAGTGATGGACTGTCCTTTCTAGTCAGGAAAGGGGACCTAACCACTTTCCAGACAGCCGCGCTGTCATTAAACATTGACGCGGTAATTAATGCATCCCACAACTCCTTCTTGATGGTGACCTTCCTATCCCTGATTGCTAATTTATATGCATCTCTGGGCTCCTCCACTTCAGTGCTATTTCTTGGGATTTTATGTAGTACCTTTTATAGATGGGAATGAGCTTGTGTGCACCTGGAGTCAAACCAACCTTTAATGGGGCCCTTGGAGTTGCAGCGTTTGGTTAAAGACTCTTTAATGGCATTTGAGATGGCCTGAAATGAGGCTAGGATTACTTCTGGGGTAGCTGTGTCACTCAGGCACATCTCTACCGCTAGTTTAGTTTTGCCCAGTACTGATTTGACCAGAGCGTCTTGATCCACCATTGTCCATCGCAAGGAATACCCATTGGTGCTCTTTATGGCTAAATTACCTGACAGGTGATTAGTCTTTTCCGGTCTTAAAATAATATTGGACGGAAATGAGAAAGCTAAGCAAAGAGTGAAATGATCGCTAAGGGGGTTATCAGACACGAAAAAAGAATGGAGAATGTGTGCGTGGCTGTTGGAGAATAGGATATAATCAATAGTGGAGCAAATACCCCTACCATTGAATATGCGGGGCATTGGGGCGGGGATTGGGCACATTTCATTAGCAAATCCCAAGTCAAGGGTGAAAATAAGCTCATTGAATTGTTCCCCTAAAACTGAATGTCGGAAATGGGATACACATGCCCCTTCATCATTTAACGCTTCACATAATTTGTTCGCTGGGGACAAATTGCCCTCTGGGAGAACAGAGGGTAAGGAGGTGAGCAGTCAAACTCCAACAATAATTGACAGATGGGGCCTCAACATGTGAATCAGCGTGAGCACAAGCGGCCTACCTTGGTAAATGTTTTTAAGATGTTATGAAAGCACCAGATAAAATTCCCCAATTGGATAAATGAAACACCAATGTACATTTAGAATGCGATCTCAGTCTGCCAACAATGGGCAGCTTCGTAAACTGAAGACATGGAGATCACCACCCGTGCAGCATCTGGCTTACTGAGCGCACCTCTAACGAAGATCAACCTGATGTTCTGAGCATGCGGGTTACTGTCTTCAGAAAATCAATGTGCACGTGCAAGAAGTGTGTGTGCATGCCCATTGGCTGGTAGTAGAACCATTGTGAAGAGATACGTTGATACAAAATAATTGCAGCAGTGTCAATCAGATGTCCGCCTTGCTCGCTCGGGGGAAGATGAGTGTGCGGGTGTGCGAGTCAGTGCCTTAAGGTAAGGCCTCATTCCCAAGGATCGCATGAAAGTGTCTATCTTACTGCTAACTGTATCCAGTCCCTGGAATGGGAAAAATTATATGCCACAAGTCTCAGGATGGAAGGGAAACTAGGTAAATGTAAGCAAGAGCCTCTTGTTTCTCATGCACAAAAATGATGGTGACTATGATCAAAAATGTTCTAGCCAAACTGGTGGAGTGATATAATAAAAAGAGAGAAAATACTTCAGAGGTGTCTTCTTCATTCAAGTGATGGACCCAGAGATCCCAGCATGTGGATCAGGGATAATGTTTTGGCATGCCTAAGTCTTGAATAATCAGTAATATCTAGCCACCTGACCAGGTTTGCCAAGCAACTGTGTAGGTAGAGTAACAACATTACTCATCACTCCAGTACGCATAATTAGGCATGGTGTTCATACATAAATATTATAGATAAATATGAGATATTATTCATTAATATGAACAGATATATTAATATAAAATTGCTATTATTGTTCATAAGAGCTGCACTGAGAACTTGAAACCCTCTAAATCATACAAAGGAATAACCTACATTACTCATATCGATATGGTAATACTGACATTGTACATCCTCAGTCACCAGGCGACACTCAAATCAAACGGTTCCATTCTTTCTATTAATTCAGTCAACAATTGATACAGGCCATAGTATTGATACATTCGCATCCACGTAGGTTGAACTTGTTGGTAAGGTCACCTCCTGCCTCATCCGGGATGATCCTTTCCATACCCTGCCAACATATATCATCCGGGGAATGTTGTAGATTGCGAATATGTTCATTAGTGGAGCTCCCACCATCTGGCATCTTCTGTGACTGCAATGTTGTAGTATCCATCCTTTCATCTTATGTGTGGTCTGTCCTACGTAGAGCAGGTCACATGGATACCTAGCGGCGTATACCACATTCATAGTTTTGCAGTTGCTCGAACCACTTAGTGTGAAATTTTTGTTATCATGCTCAAAACTCATGCTCTCCTGGCAAAGGCTGCAAGCTTTACAACTACCATATTTGAAATGACCCAGGGTCAGAGGCAGGTTCCATTGGGAACATAATGAGACAGGTGGGGAAGAGACTTTTACCACTTGATCTCTGATGTTAGTCCCTCTTCTGAATGCATATACTGGTCTGTCTGGGTACCCAAAATCATCTTTAATAATGTCTGAATTCCTATTAATGATTTTCTTGATTTGGTTGCTTACACGCTTCGGAACCTTACATCACAGATGGACCAATGCACTGCAGTATCCTCATAGGACATATATAAGACCTCTGATACACTCCTCTGGTCATCTTTTGTCAAGGAGTTAAAAAGAATGGTGCTTGGTGAAAAAATAACTCCCAGCGTGTGGGGGGGGGGTCATTTGTGGAGTGGTGTGGCTCACTGGTTAGGGGCGGCAGACCCAGAAGCAGAGAACGGCATGGGACCAGGGTTCAATTCCTGACGTGGCAGGGTCGTGGACCAGGGTCAGCGGACTCGATAATTCTCGCCTCGATGCCTACTCTAATCAGGGATCAAACTCGGCAACTCTGGGCATTAGCTTGCCTCATCTCTACAACGGCCCCCTACATTCGCCGGGGATGCCTAGTTTCACCTTGGAGATACCCAGTAGGGACCATCTCACAGGGGTAGCCAGGACGGGTTCCCCAGCGGTCTACAGCGCCAGGACGCCTCCGGGCAGCAGTGCGCTTTACAAGACACATACATTTACATTTACATTTACATTTGTATTTTCCCCTAAAAAACAAAAAATATTAAAAGTTGGTTCAGTGGCTGTCAAATCCTATGGTGGCCATTCGTCAAACTTTTTGTACCTTGAAGGGAACCGCCATGATAACAAGTACTTACCATTTACAGAAATGATTGGTCTACCCGCTGACTGTACTCAGTCTGGCAAACCATAAAACCAGGGCCCGAATGTTGACCCACAGTCTGTACGCCACTCCGCTAGGACTTCACGAAGAGTTCAAGGAAACAGGCGTATTTACGGCTGCGTGCCTTCCCCCTAGAGCAGGGGCGTAACACAGGCCCCGGCAGCCCACGCGGTGGGGGGGACCCGAAGCTCCAAGGGCCCCCCTTGGCACTGCACTCTGTCTGGAGAGCTCCTAATTGAGCCCGGAGGGGGCCCCTCTACATACCTTGCAGGGAGGCCCCCTCAATTTTCGTTACGCCAGTGTCCTGGAGGAATGTGTCACTTCACCTAAGACCTCCATCAGTCCAAAGGCTGTGCTGTTGCAACATCTCTTGCCCTACAATGAAAGGTCCTTCCCCTCATCAGTTCCACCTTGCTCATATCACCTGCTAAAAACCCTTCTCAGGGGCTCCACCGCTGCATTACTCCTGACCACTGCTTTAATCTGTAGAACCTCTGAAAGTGCATGCAAGGTCACCATTCTTCTGACTGAATCCCTGCAGCATTCCAAGTGTTCACAGGTGTTCCCAGCACATGGCAAATACAGCAACACAGTCCCCTTGGTTCATGACTGCAGGAGATGGCCACAGCTTCTCACATCATCCGATTTCTCACATTACCTCGGCGGGGAACGTGTTGCATATATAAATACATACATTACTTTCCACTTGAGATTTACGAAACAGATTAATAAGTGAATGCCAAGAATTGCTTTAACAACAAGTCTCATATCCCTTTGCCTATTTCTACAAACTTGTAACCGCAGCTCTGCAGTATCCTCGGAACCACTGGAGAAGGACTGAATTATGCGGCTATATTGACTAAATTATTAGAAAAATGAAGTACATATTATGCAGAAGGAAAGGACAAGTTATGCAGGATATACATTGATACAAAAGGTATTTCGTCACAAATATATGCATTTATCTTCGGGCATAAAACTAAATAAATTCTGTAGAACCTATTCAAAATATTATTCAACAACAATTAATCGATTTTGTCTTGAATGGAAGCACAATAATTAAAATATTAACTTAATTGCGTGAGCTTACATGTACACAATTCTTATCATGAAAGGTTCATATCTTTTATTATGTCTGTTCTGGTTATTTTTTAGAAACTGTCTTGAGTTTAGGGTTGATCCTATGTTCACCCCATTGCCTTCTAGAGCACCCTTTTCTATTAAGAAACAAACCTGCAGAACAGGGTTGCACAGTACATACTGATTATGCCTTCGGCTCATTGAGTGGCACCTACATATTCAAGGCAACAGATGTTAAAATGAGAAGCAACATGTTTGGGATTCTTCTAAACTCAAGATATTGTCTTGAAATAATTACACTAAGGCTGTTGACGCTATCTGAGCAAAAGTCTCACCTCTTTAAAGTCTGACCACTAACTTTTGTAAAAGAGACACACTTCAATTACTCTTGTTAGAAACAGAAAGTGTGGTAAAGAAGTGCTATCAAAACAACTTAGCATAAATGTCAACAGCTGGAAGGTCAAGCAATCAGGGGGATTGTAAGCACACTACTCACCCATGAGGGTCTCAAGGCACTGGGGGGAGGGTAGGGGTGCAGATCTGTTTAGCCGAAGAGATAGGTCTTGGGGGTTTTCCTGAAGGTGCTCAGTTAACTTTTACAAAGTGGCTAGTGCTGCGATGCAGCACGTGTGCACCATTTTAGGAGCTTTTGATCCGTTGATCTAAAAAAATTCCTGTTGAAATTTGTAAAGTATGGATCAGGGGTGGTTTATGTGTAAAGTGAAATAAAGCCAAAATTACATGTAAAATGTAGTGAATGTAAATTTCCACTAAACTGCAAGACATCAGAATGATCTGTGTCAGAGAAGGTGCCTTACTCTGGCTAATAAAGTCAAGCTCAGAGATAGCTTGCAAGCTTGACAATTAGACAGAAATCTGAGAAACTGACAGACAGAAGATGGGTGGTGGATGGTTTGACAGAAGAAAGGCAGTGAGGCAGACAGCTAGATAGACAGATAGAGAAACAGACCGATGGAAAGATAGGCAGATATACAGAAGGCAGATAGATAGATAGTTAGACAGACAGACAGGCAGGCAGGTGGGCAGGCTGATAGACAGACAGACACAGACAGACAGGTAGGTAGATAGATAGATAGATAGATAGATAGATAGATAGATAGATAGATAGATAGATAGATAGATAGATAGATAGATAGATAGATAGATAGATAGATAGATAGATAGATAGATAGATATGGAAACATCTCCCTGGGATTCAATTAGAATCATAATGTTTGTATTCTTGATCTTTATATACAAAATGTGAGTCAAAGTAACATTTAAGCTTGTGGGTTTTCATCTAAACTTTGAGAACTGAAATTCTGAATTTGAAAACAGTGAAATCGAAAACACATGGTCATTTTTGAGTCCAATATTTTATTTGGGATGCTGCCATAATACCACAGGAAACAAACACTGCCAAAGCCAGTGGGTCAGTCTCTTTTCAAGTGTTTGTGTACATTGTTAGAATGGCATTATGTCATTGTGTGACTTTCGAATGACTTCCCACCAATTGACCAGACACCTGCGATCCGCCTCCCTCTTCCCCGCAGAGACCCCCCGGATCCACCGAGCCAACAGCGGCGGACGCTCCTCTCTCACCTGGCGGCCACAGCCTGGCAGGGGCATAGCTTGGTCAGTAAGACTGGGTGGGGTGGGGTGGGGGTAGAGCTTCGGATTTTCCGACAATCACGCTGGTATATCATGATAATCATTATGGGCCCGATTCACAGAACTAATTAAGACAAAATCCTAGACTTACTACTTTTGGTATTCACAGAAGTTAGGATTTTGTCTTAAGTTTGTCTTTACTTAAGACAGACTTAAGTTAGGATTTTGTCTTAAGTTTGTCTTAAGACAGACTTAAGACAGACTTAAGTTAGGATTTTGTCTTAAGTTTGTCTTTACTTAAGACAGACTTAAGTTAGGATTTTGTCTTAAGTTTGTCTTAAGACAGACTTAAGACAGACTTAAGTTAGGATTTTGTCTTAAGTCTGGCTTAAGTCTGTCTTAAGACAAACTTAAGACAAAATCCTAACTTCTGTGAATACCAAAAGTACTAAGTTTAGGATTTTGTCTTACGTTAGTTCTGTGAATCGGGCCCAATATGAGAAGCAGTGCATGAGGGGGGATAAGGGCCAATGGAAAGGAGTGCGGTTTGTGAGGGGTACTTCAAATACAATATTTTGTAAAATAACCATGTCTTAAGACCGTCAAAAGAGAAGAGTGTGTGTGTGCCATTGTTTGAGTGAGCATTTGAACATTTCAGGTGAAATCTGACAGACACTTCACCATACCCAACTGAAAGCTCCTGTACCCAACTATTTATTAAATAATACATTTATTAGGGGGGTGTAACACCCTTTGAAGCTTTTCCCCTGAATCCTGGAACGGCCTTCCACTGCACCATAGGACCGCCTCATCACTCCAGGAATCCAGGAAAGGACTCAAGAGCTGGCTGTTCAAATGAACTGAGCACCAGGAAGCAGCGGCATCTCCAGGGCTTGAGACCCTCACGGGTGGCTTGCCGCGCTCTATAAATTCTGATTGATTGATTGTGATGTGTTTGGATGCACTAACATAAAACACTAATACTGACACCTATATGCATAAATTCAATATCCAATTGGACATGTGTGAACACACACACAGACATGCAGTTAGACAACGCATTAAGACAGGTGAATGTTGTTTCGATGCATTAAGAGGACAATCAAATCCATAATCCTTATTACCTCACACACATACCTCATGCCTGGAAATGCACATACACACCCCTAAAAACCTCCACTTACACACCAATCACTGTATGCTAAAGTGCTCCTGCGTAGGAGCTAATATAACATGTGTATTTGTAAGGTGCACATTCACCCAGAAGGGTATCTTGGTGGTGAATAACAGATGTTTAGCTAAGGACATGCCGGAAAGGGCTTGGTGTGAGCGTGCATGTGTGTAAAATAGTAGATATGGAAGAAGAACTACTTTGTGTGCCATTACATGTGCCACATTTAAATGCCCAAAAAATAAACATCCTGGAATTGACTAATGAGCATATTTTTGATGCAATGGCTCACGGGGCTCTCCTGAACGAGCCAAGAGCTGAAGGAGGCTGAAACAAAATCCATTCCTGTACATTGCTGTTGGATTTATTTTGTTTTTGTGTTGACATGAGCTTTGGCAACAGCAAACTACCAAGCCAGACCTAAAATCACAAATGAGTGTTTTCAACAAAGCATCTCAAAGGGGAATGGGGAAAATGTAAAATAGCTCCAAAACACAAATAAAGGGCAAAGGGGAGAAGTGTGAATTGAATGGCCAGAGCCATTGAAAAATAATATGCAAAGAAAAAAAAGGAACATTGGTGGGTCGACTGGGGTGTCTCCCTTGATCACTCACCACAGCAGGAGAAGAGGAAATGAAACACAGGGAAGCACTCTACACATAGATATGAGCTATACAACATACAGTATTATTGTTGTGTCACTTAAGCTCGTGGTTCTCCTGCAGTGTTCTAACCTATTAGCTCAGTGGACTACAAGCTCCATTGCAGGTCTCCGACTGTGACCTCTGTGTCAGATGGCCATGCCCTGTGTGGACCACCCTGCATCTAATTCTTTGAAAATCAGATCTCTCCTATGCCTACAAACAAATGGTTTCCAAACAAGCTTCCATTGGGAGCATGTCATACGAGCTGGTGAACGGTGGCAGCAACTAGCTATGAAGAGGAATATTATAACTTTTCATATTAAAGCACTAAGGGCCTCATTTAGAATATGTTGACACAAGGCAGTGCAGCAACCCTTCATGCTGCTCTGCTGTGCGCCAAAATAAAAGGGCAGGAAAGAGCTGTGTTTACAAGATATGGGGCCCGATGTACGTGGCCATTACCGGTCGGTAACGGCCGAATTCGGCCGTTACCGACCGGTAAATGGGTCATTGAGATGTAGGGGACCTTTTTTTCAGAATTAGTAAATTTACCGAATCGGTAAATTTACCGATTCTATAAAATACCGAATCGGTAATTTTACCGATTCGGTAAATATCACATGTAGGTGGCACTGCAAACAGTGCCACAGGCCTTTAGGAGTCGGTATTTTGGGCGACCAGCCGTTGAATGAATCAGCTGTGTTTTAGAGATATTTAATTTATATCCAGATACCTGTCCAAATGTTTCAGCCATTCTAATGATCTCGGGCAAAGAGTTTTTAATATCTGATGTTACAACTGCAATATCGTCTGCATACGCAAATATTTTGTATGCTTTATTATTAATAACCGTCGGTTTTATAGCTTCGTTGCACTCCATACTAAGTATAAAAGGCTTGATATATAGAGCGAATAGAAGGGGGGAACACGGACAACCCTGTCTTGTCCCCCGCCCTATCACAATTTCCCCTGACAGAGAGCCCGAAATCCGAATAACAGCAGACGGGTTAAAGTACAATGCCTTTATGGCTATTATCATACTGGCCGGAAAGCCCTTCCAAGATAAGACTGACCATAAGAACCTCCATGTGACCCTGTTGAATGCCTTCTCGGCATCCAACAGGGCCACTCCAACTGGGGAGTTAGTGCCTTGGGACCAATCCAATATAGAGATAATTCTTTTAACGTGGTCTGTGGTATCCCTACGTTGAATAAAACCATGTTGTCTGAGGGATACCAATCCTGGCATCACCTCATTCAGTCTGTTTGCAATTACTTTTGAATATATTTTGCTATCTGCATTAAGCAGAGAAATTGGCCTATAGGATCCCAGATCAGTGTCCTTCTTCCCTTTTTTCCTAAAAACAACAATCGTTGCTTTAGACCAAGAGTCCGGCACAACACCCAGAAAAGCCTGCTGGCATACCTCTAGTAATTCTTTCTTTAATACATTCCTAAAAATTTGATAAAATTCTAATGGGATTTTATCCGGGCCCATTGCCTTCCCCTTTGCTAGCCCTAACAGGGCCAATTCAACTTCCTCCCATGTTAAGGGAGCAGCTAGGATCATTTTCTGTGTGTCAGTCAATACCCCAGATACCAAGTCTTTCAAATATTCTTCTTCTCCATTTAATTCTAATTCTGATCCAATTTCACTATATAAGGACTGATAAAACCCTTGAAATGCTCCAAGAACCCCCTCCTTTGTATCTTGCATATTACCATCCAAATCAATAATCTTTGTAATTTCATTATAGGCCGCCTTTTCCCTTAGTCTTTTCGCTAGAGTTCTGCCAGATTTCTCGCTAAACTCATAAGCCTCCTCTTTATATTGTGCATACATTTCGGCTATATAATCCGCTACATTAGCATATGCTGCTGACCTTTTGATGGTAAGATTACGTTGTGCTTCAATTGCATCTTGCCCGGACCTAATCACAACAGCCAATTCCCTTTCAGCCTTCATGACTAAATCAAAATAATTTTTATGTCTATCCCGTACCTTTTTCCGTTTAAAATTAGAGAAACTCAACGTCTCCCCTCTAACAACAGTTTTAAAGCGTCCCATACAATTTTCACCTCAGCTGTTCCTCTATTAAATTCAAAAAATTCCCTAATGACTTTGGTCATAAATTGCAGATATTCATCGTCCATCAATAGTTTTCTCTCAAAAGACCAGGTTTGGTTCCCTTCTTTCAAGGCAGATCCTAAAGAAATCTGCAAGCTTAGCGGATTATGATCCGAAACCAATTTAGGATGTATCTCAATACTGGCATTCTCTAGTAAAATAGGTGATACAAAAAAATAATCCAGCCGAACAAATTTTGTATGAGGGGCAGAAAAAAAAGTAAATCCAGGATCACCAGGGTGTAATCTATTCCAGACATCATAAAGACCATGCTCTTGTATCAGCCCCCTCAGAGATTTGAATACTTGTCTCTTTCTGCCTTTATAGATATTACTGATCCTTATATCCATCTGAGCCTCCATATGAATGTTAAAATCGCCACATAAAACCGTTGGTTGAGTCCATTGAGCAAGCTCTTCGTTCAAATAAGTAAATAATTCGGCATCATCTAGATTAGGACCGTATACATTGCAGATAGTAAATCTGTTTTGATTGATACTGATCTCACTAATTGCCCAGCGTCCCCATTTATCTGAAGCAGATTTTAAACAAACACCAAGGCCACGCTTTAGAAAGGTGGCCACACCCCTTTTTACCCCTGTCTGTTTTGAGCATACTAATAATTCCAGCCCCAGATTATTCAAGTACCCCCTATTAGCCCATGAAATATGCGTTTCCTGCAGGCATAATAAATTGACATTTAGCATTTGTACAATCCTAGCCAGTACCCGCCTTTTCTTAGGATCATTAAGTCCACATATGTTCAAGGTACAAATCCTCAATTTCTTATCCATTTTCCTTAATGAAATAAGCATACATTAGAGCATGACCCTAAACCAAAATGTGAGAAAATATATTTGCAAAAGTAACATCACAGAACATTAAACTTATTCGACTTTTTTCTACAATCTCCTGTCTATTTCGAAACCATCTAACCATTGCCCCACCTGTTGCTGATTTTTTCCACCCAGTGACCCTACACCCTACCCCCACCACCTTACACCCACCCATTATCCTACCCCTTTCCCACCCCCCACCCACCCACCCCCTTCCCACCACATGAGGCCCAGGGGCTATCA
Organism: Lissotriton helveticus; assembly: GCF_964261635.1. Classification (NCBI taxonomy): domain Eukaryota; kingdom Metazoa; phylum Chordata; class Amphibia; order Caudata; family Salamandridae; genus Lissotriton; species Lissotriton helveticus. The sequence goes on along the minus strand of NC_136071.1, from coordinate 1,146,917,439 downwards.
GACCCTGTATTATATGGAATGCTGTGCTGCCCCCCCTCCCGGAGTGAGCGAAAAAAGAAAACCAAACATATATACATCTCTATTCTAAAAAGACTCCAAAAAAACTACCACTGCATCAACAATTATTATCTTCTCCAGTGATTCCTTTTATCAAAAGCTGCATGCTACAAACTACAGAGAGCCCAAATATTCTTTGGCCTCAATCTCTGAAAAAAAAAATCTGCTTTTGCTCTGCACAATTACTTTGAGCTTGGCCGGATACTGTAAAAAGGCTGTGGCCCCTTTATTCTGAAAACCTGAAATAAGCTGCCGGAGATGCCAACGTTTGGATACTGTAGCCTGGCAAAAGTCAGGTCTGACAAAAAAGCTACAGCCTTTAGTAACACCCTTCTTATCAGGTCTAGCAGAAATCAATTTTGAACCGGTAGTAACTTACTTAGGGATTAAAATATCCCCAGTGGTTGAAGATATACTTTCGTTAAATCTAGATCCAATTATCGCCGCTTCAAATAGGATGTTGGAACGGATCAATAATTTGCATTTATCTTTATTTGGGCGTTGTAATGTTCTGAAAATGCTTATTCTCCCAAAATTCTTATATATATTTCGTACTGTTCCCTTACTTATCTCATCTACGTTTTTTTCCCGTATTGACAGAATGTGTGCATGTTTTTTTTGGAGTTATCATCGCTCTAGAAGAGCCTTGAAATGGTGTATATTGCCCAGAGCAAAAGGAGGTTGGGGTGTGCCTAATTTCCGATTATATCATTGGGTCGCTATATTACAACATCTAGGGGTGTTAATATTACAGGAAGACCCCACAGAAGACTTTGCTGCCCCGTCTATTTATGAGATGCTACTAGGGGGTGAGGCAAAGCAATGCTTAAATCGAATAATAGAACCCAGCTACTACAAGAAGGTCAAATTCAAGGTAGTAATTTCTGCATTTGAGATATGGAAGAAAGTGAAGAAGCAATTGGGGATTGCGGTAAATTTGAACTTTTATACTCTACTTTATAACTGTCGAATCCTCCCGGAAATATTTAGAGACCGGGTTATGGACAGATGGTACAACCTGGGGATTTGTATGATTGGCGATTTTTTTCAGGGCAATCAGCATGTTTCATTCGAATTTTTGCAGAGGAAATACAATTTAGCCCAAAATGATTTTTTTAAATTTCTTCAAATACGCAGTTTTTTTGAACAGGAAATGAAGCAAAATCGAATTAGTCAAGAGAAGATAGCGATTATAGATGCAATTAGAATGCGAAAGAGAATGGGACATCTGTATCAGATTTTTATGGAAAAAGAGGAGAATGATCTTGGGAGCTGGGAAATAAAATGGCAAAATAGACTCGGAGTGGAGCACATTAATGTTGAGAAAGTAATTGATTTAGCCATGAACGTTTTGTTAAACGGTCCTTTGAAAAGCCAACACTATATGTCAATTTTTGATTTATATTATACACCAAAGAAAATTGCTAAATGGAAATCAGGTAGGGGGGATAGCTGTAGCCGGTGTGGTTTATATGCAGCAGATGCACTACATATGTTTTTTTATTGTCCTAAATTGATCAAGTTTATTAAAGATGTAGAGCAATTTCTTCAGGTGGTAGGTATTACACAATCGCTATCTGCAGAGTTAGTGATTTTGGGCCGGTCAGAAGAGCCAGCTAATCTTAGACCTGTTATGGAGGAAGGATTCATATTTTTGTGCATGTCTATTTTTCGTTTATGCATTACCTCGCAATGGCTCGATTCTGATCCACCAATGTTTATTAGTTGGCAAACTAGATTGTTGTCTGTTTATTATTTGGAAATTGCGGCTTATAAGACCAAAGGCATGAGGAAAAAAACACAGGGGTTACAGTTATGGTCTCCTATTACTAAATGGCTAGGAAGCTAAGAATTGATCGTATATTGTTATAATGTGTAAATTTTATCTTGATAATTTGTGCATCTCTGCTTCTATTTGTCTTTTTGTTTTGGGATTTGCTATTGTACCATGCCCTCTCTGTTTGCTGATATAAAAGCTAATAAAAAAAAAAAAAGGATTCAGTATTTTACCACCCAATCCAATTGGGTGGTAAAATACCGAATCCAGGTGTGCATGCACATCTGTGCATGCACACCTGTGCCATGTGACACACAGACATGCCCTTAGGGCATGTCTGTGTGCCACATGGCACACATGCCTGTAATTGGGGTGCCAGAGGGTGTCAGAGTGACACCCCCTGCACACTTGCAAAATTCGGTATTTACCGATTTGGTAAATACCAATTCGGTAATGCCCATTGATTCCTATGGGCTTCAATGCCCTTAGGAATCAATGGGCATTACCGATTCGGTATTTACCGATTCCTTCCGATTCGGTAATTATAAAAATAAAATTACCTACATCTGCCCTCCTCTTTTTTACCACTTCTTAAATACTGATTCGGTATGAATCGGTATTTAAGAAGTGGTCAAAAAGATTTACCTACATCGGGCCCATGGTGCATTCCTGTCCTCCCCTGTGCTGGCGCACAAACATGCGTCAGCACATTCACTCTTGCGTCATTTTCCAAGGGTGCCTGCGCTGAGGGGATGATGGTTTTTGTGCAAGAAGGGGCACCTTCCTGGAAAAAAACTATGATTAAAGGCATTTTCCTCTTTCTTTGCACGCTGCAGAATGAAAAAACGAGCAAGAATTAAAGTATTTCTCGTTGTTGCGCCTCTTTATACCTCCCCATGTGGAGGCGTAGGATTCTGACGCGTTCCCAGGTTTACAAAATGTTGTAAATCTGGGAGTGCGTCAAGTTTCATGGATGTGGCGTGGGAACACCCACAGCAACACCCATGGAGCGCCCCTTTCACCCAGGGTTATGTGTGAAAGGGAAATATATTTACATGGCCATGAAAAGTCATGGCATTTTTAATAAGGGGAAGCCCATTCCGTCAATAAAAGGGACGCACCAGTGGTGCAATGGGCTTGTAAATAAGCCTCTAAGTGTAGAACGAGGAGGGCTATCTGTATTGCTTAAGGTTATTGTGGCAGAAGCAGGAACTCTTGGAACCCGCAGGGCCTCAGCTCACCAGACTGACTGTATTGTGACATTTGTACAGCTAATCCTACCCTTGTGTGTTTGCAGAAACACTTATCCACGCCATGTAGGGTGTGTTTTTGAAGTGTGTTTTCTGTGCTATGAGCATATGTGGGAAGTGTTTTCATGTTGTGTGTGAGGTGTGATTATTGTGTAATGTGACACATCACTTGGTATTGTGCTAAATGATGGAATGTGAGGGATAGGCGTGCATTTTATAATTTAGTGGAAGGCTGGGCGGTCTGGTTAGCCCTCAAGGTTCTGTTATTAGGTTTGTAGTCGTATTTTAGTGTTCTCAATCCATTGTCCTCTGCTGGTTGTGGATGGAGGAAGTCCACTCCGAGGTTTCTGGATCCGGGGGAGGTCACCGATGAAAAGAAGGAGTGAAGTGAGTGAGTGGTCTGTCTGGAAGGGATGAGTTACGGTCAGTCTTCATTATACGATTTACAATGTGGGTGTCAAGTAGTGCAGTTTGCCAAGACGCACTGCAGTAAGTTCACCCCTTATATGACTGACATTATAAGATGTCAGTGTAAAGAGTATGTGGCTATTTTGGACCAACAAGGTGGACTAGGGTAGAGTCTGCCAGTCACCAGCTGTGTTTCACATCTCTACCATCCACAACACGACAACATATGCACACCTAGAAACCTAGTGGCATGAAATAACATAATAACACCACAACCCATGCACACCTAGAAACCTAGTGACATGAAATAACATAATACCATCACAACCATGCACACCCAGAAACCTAGTGACATGAAATAGCAAAATAACACCACAACTCATGCAAAGCTAGAAACCTAGTGACATGAAATCATATAATAACAACTCATGCACAACTAGAAACCTAGTTCCATGAAATTACATAATAACATCACAACACATGAACACCTAGAAATCCAGTGACATGAATAACATAATAACACCACAACCCAAGCACACTCAGAAACCTAGCGACATGAAATAACATAATAGCATCACAACCCATGCACACCCAGAAACCTAGTGACATGAAATATAGTAACACCACAACCCATGCACACCTACAAACCTAGTGGCATGAATCAACAAAATAACACCACAACCCATGCACATCTACAAACCTAGTGACATGAAACAACATAATAACACCTCAACCCATGCACACCTACAAACCTAGTGACATGAAACAACATAATAACACCACAGCCCATGCACATCGACAAACCTAGTGACATGAAACATCATAATAACACCTCAACCCATGCACATCTACAAACCTAGTGACATGAAACAACATAATAACACCACAACCCATGCACACCTACAAACCTAGTGGCATGAATCAACATAATAACACCACAACCCATGCCCATCTACAAACCTAGTGACATGAAACAACATAATAACACCGCAACCCATGCACATCTACAAACCTAGTGGCATGAATCAACATAATAACACCGCAACCCATGCACATCTACAAACCAATGACATGAAACAACATAATAACACCACAACCCATGCACACCTACAAACCTAGTGGCATGTATCAACATAATAACACCACAACCCATGCACACCTACAAACCTAGTGACATGAAACAACATAATAACACCACAACCCATGCACATCTACAAACCTAGTGACATGAAACAACATAATAACACCTCAACCCATGCACACCTACGAACCTAGTGACATGAAACAACATAATAACACCACAACCCATGCACATCGACAAACCTAGTGACATGAAACATCATAATAACACATCAACCCATGCACATCTACTAACCTCGTGGCATGAATCAACATAATAACACAACAACCCATGCCAATCTACAAACCTAGTGGCATGAATCAACATAATAACACCACAACCCATGCACACCTACAAACCTAGTGACATGAAACAACATAATAACACCACAACCCATGCACATCTACAAACCTAGTAGCATGAATCAACATAATAACACCACAACCCATGCACACCTACAAACCTAGTGGCATGAAACAACATAATAACACCACAACCCATGCACACCTACAAACCTAGTGACATGAAACAACACAATAACACCACAACCCATGCACATCTACAAACCTAGTGACATGAAACAACATAATAACACCACAACCCATGTCCATCTACAAACCTAGTGACATGAATCAACATAATAACACCACAACCCATGCACATCTACAAACCTAGTGACATGAAACAACATAATAACACCACAACCCATGCACATCTACAAACCTAGTGACATGAATCAACATAATAACACCACAACCCATGCACATCTACAAACCTAGTGACATGAAACAACATAATAACACCACAACACATGCACACCTACAAACCTAGTAACATGAAATATCCTTGAGAGTGTCTGTTTAAAATGTGTTGCAACTGGTCGCTGAGGGCACACTTTCAATGCCGGATGCATTGGTGCTACCACAGGTATGGACCAGGCTGCCAGAAAACAATGCCAAAAGTGGTTTATTCGCAAAGCACTTAGAGAGAGTAGTCTCGCCTCCTCTCACTTTTCCAAATGTTGAATCTCCCAGGCAGCTTGTTCTGGTGTCCTCCTTTCTGTTACATCAATTCCTCCCCCAGTCTCTCTCCTGCCCACATCTCTTTTGCATTCCCTGCTACCTTGAAGTTCTCGTGTGTTGCGTCTCTGTTCTCTCCTGTGTGTACTTCCTCTTGCTGTTGGCCCTCCTCTCCCTGCAGTCCTTCTGCGTGCTCCCTCCTGCAGACAGCCCTCCTCTCCCTGCAGTCTTTCTGCATGCTCCCTCCTTCAGACAGCCCTCCTCTTCCGCAGTCCTTCTGCATGCTCCCTCCTGCAGACAGCCCTCCTCTCCCTACAGTCCTTCTGCATGCTCCCTCCTGCAGACAGCCCTCCTCTCCCTGCAGTCCTTCTGCGTGCTCCCTCCTGCAGTCAGCCCTCCTCTCCCTGCAGTCCTTCTGCATGCTCCCTCCTGCAGACAGCCCTCCTCACCCCGCAGTCCTTCTGCATGCTCCCTCCTGCAGTCAGTCCTCCTCTCCCTTCAGTCCTTCTGCATGCTCCCTCCTGCAGACAGCACAACCCATACTAGAAACCTACTGGCATGAAATAACAAAATAACACCACAACTCATGCACAACTAGAAACCTAGTTCCATGAAATTACATAATAACATCACAACCCATGAACACCTAAAAATCCAGTGACATGAATAACATAATAACACCACAACCCATGCACACTCAGAAACCTAGCGACATGAAATAACATAATAGCATCACAACCCATGCACACCCAGAATCCTAGTGACATGAAATATAGTAACACCACAACCCATGCACACCTACAAACCTAGTGGCATGAATCAACATAATAACACCACAACCCATGCCCATCTACAAACCTAGTGACATGAAACAACATAATAACACCACAACCCATGCACACCTACAAACCTAGTGGCATGAATCAACATAATAACACCACAACCCATGCCCATCTACAAACCTAGTGACATGAAACAACATGATAACACCACAACCCATGCACATCTACAAACCTAGTGAGATGAAACAACATAATAACACCACAACACATGCACACCTACAAACCTAGTAACATGAAATATCCTTGAGAGTGTCTCTTTAAAATGTGTTGCAACTGGTCGCTGAAGGCCCACTTTCAATGCCGGATGCATTGGTGCTACCACAGGTATGGACCAGGCTGCCAGAAAACAATGCCAAAAGTGGTTTATTCGCAAAGCACTTAGAGAGAGTAGTCTCGCCTCCTCTCACTTTTAAAAATGTTGAATCTCCCAGGCAGCTTGTTCTGGTGTCCTCCTTTCTGTTACATCAATTCCTCCCCCAGTCTCTCTCCTGCCCTCATCTCTTTTGTATTCCCTGCTACCTTGAAGTTCTCGTGTGTTGCGACTCTGTTCTCTCCTGTGTGTACTCCCTCTTGCTGTTGGCCTGCTCTCCCTGCAGTCCTTCTGCATGCTCCCTCCTGCAGACAGCCCTCCTCTCCCCGCAGTCCTTCTGCATGCTCCCTCCTGCAGTCAGTCCTCCTCTCCCTGCAGTCCTTCTGCGTGCTCCCTCCTGCGGACAGCCCTCCTCTCCCTGCAGTCCTTCTGCGTGCCCCCTCCTGCAGTCAGTCCTCCTCTCCCTTCAGTCCTTCTGCATGCTCCCTCCTGCAGACAGCCCTCCTCTCCCCGCAGTCCTTCTGCATGCTCCCTTCTGCAGACAGCCCTCCTCCCCCTGCAGTCCTTCTGCATGCCACATCCTGCAGTCAGTCCTCCTCTCCCTGCAGTCCTTCTGCAAGCTCCCTCCTTCAGACAGCCCTCCTCTCCCCGCAGTCCTTCTGCATGCTCCCTCCTGCGGACAGCCCTCCTCTCCCTGCAGTCCTTCTGCGTGCTCCCTCCTGCAGTCAGCCCTCCTTCCCTGCAGTCCTTCTGCATGCTCCCTCCTGCAGACAGCCCTCCTCTCCCTGCAGTCCTTCTGCATGCTCCCTCCTTCAGACAGCCCTCCTCTCCCCGCAGTCCTTCTGCGTGCTCCATCCTGCGGACAGCCCTCCTCTCCCTGCAGTCCTTCTGCGTGCTCCCTCCTGCAGTCAGCCCTCCTCTCCCCGCAGTCCTTCTGCGTGCTCCCTCCTGCGGACAGCCCTCCTCTCCCTGCAGTCCTTCTGCGTGCTCCCTCCTGCAGACAGCCCTCCTCGCCCTTCAGTCCTTCTGCATGCTCCCACCTGCAGACAGCCCTCCTCTCCCTGCAGTCCTTCTGCGTGCTCCCTCCTGCAGTCAGCCCTCCTCTCCCCGCAGTCCTTCTGCGTGCTCCCTCCTGCGGACAGCCCTCCTCTCCCCGCAGTCCTTCTGCGTGCTCCCTCCTGCAGACAGCCCTCCTTGCCCTTCAGTCCTTCTGCGTGCTCCCTCCTGCGGACAGCCCTCCTCTCCCTGCAGTCTTTCTGCGTGCTCCATCCTGCGGAAATATTTTGTCACCCGACAGAACCAACTGTATTCGAGTACCAACTGTATTATATTCCTCCTCTCCCAGCAGTCCTTCTGCATGCTCCCTCCTGCGGAGAGCCCTCCTCTCCCCGCAGTCCTTCTGCATGCTCCCTCCTGCACACAGCCCTCCTCTCTCTTCAGTCCTTCTGCATGCTCCCACCTGCAGACAGCCCTCCTCTCCCTTCAGTCCTTCTGCATGCTCCCACCTGCAGACAGCCCTCTTCTCCCTGCAGTCCTTCTGCATGCTCCCTCCTGCAGACAGCCCTCCTCTCCCTGCAGTCCTTCTGCATGCTCCCTCCTGCGGACAGCCCTCCTCTCCCTGCAGTCCTTCTGCATGCTCCCTCCTGCAGACAGCCCTCCTTTCCCTGCAGTCCTTCTGCATGCTCCCTCCTGCAGACAGCCCTCCTCTCCCTGCAGTCCTTCTGCGTGCTCCCTCCTGCAGTCAGCCCTCCTCTCCCCGCAGTCCTTCTGCATGCTCCCTCCTGCACACAGCCCTCCTCTCTCTTCAGTCCTTCTGCATGCTCCCACCTGCAGACAGCCCTCCTCTCCCTTCAGTCCTTCTGCATGCTCCCACCTGCAGACAGCCCTCTTCTCCCTGCAGTCCTTCTGCATGCTCCCTCCTGCAGACAGCCCTCCTCTCCCTGCAGTCCTTCTGCATGCTCCCTCCTGCGGACAGCCCTCCTCTCCCTGCAGTCCTTCTGCATGCTCCCTCCTGCAGACAGCCCTCCTTTCCCTGCAGTCCTTCTGCATGCTCCCTCCTGCGGACAGCCCTCCTCTCCCTGCAGTCCTTCTGCATGCTCCCTCCTGCAGACAGCCCTCCTCTCCCTGCAGTCCTTCTGCATGCTCCCTCCTGCGGACAGCCCTCCTCTCCCTAGAGTCCTTCTGCATGCTCCCACCTGCAGACAGCCCTCCTCTCCCTGCAGTCCTTCTGCATGCCCCCACCTGCAGACAGTCCTCCTCTCCCTGCAGTCCTTCTGCATGCTCCCTCCTGCAGACAGCCCTCCTCGCCCTTCAGTCCTTCTGCATGCTCAATCCTGCAGACAGCCCTCCTCACCCTTCAGTCCTTCTGCGTGCTTCCTCCTGCAGACAGTCCTCCTCTCCCTGCAGTCCTTCTGCGTGCTTCCTCCTGCAGAAAGTCCTCCTCTCCATGCAGTCCTTCTGCATGCTCCCTCCTGCAGACAGCCCTCCTCTCCCTGCAGTCCTTCTGCATGCTCCCTCCTGCTGACAGTCCTCCTCTCCCTGCAGTCCTTCTGCATGCTCCCTCCTGCAGACAGCCCTCCTCTCCCTGCAGTCCTTCTGTGTGCTTCCTCCTGCAGACAGCCCTCTATTCCCTGCAGTCCTTCTGCATGCTCCGACAGCCCGCCTCTCCCCGCAGTCCTTCTGCATGCTACATCCTGCAGTCAGTCCTCCTCTCCCTTCAGTCCTTCTGTATGCTCCCTCCTTCAGACAGCCCTCCTCTCCCTGCAGTATTTCTGCATGCTCCCTCCTGCAGACAGCCCTCCTCTCCCTGCAGTCCTTCTGCATGCTACATCCTGCAGTCAGTCCTCCTCTCCCTTCAGTCCTTCTGTATGCTCCCTCCTTCAGACAGCCCTCCTCTCCCTGCAGTCCTTCTGCATGCTCCCTCCTGCAGACAGCCCTCCTCTCCCTGCAGTCCTTCTGCATGCTCCCTCCTGCAGACAGCCCTCCTCTCCCTACAGTCCTTCTGCATGCTCCCTCCTGCAGACAGCGCTCCTCTCCCTGCAGTCCTTCTGCGTGCTCCCTCCTGCAGTCAGCCCTCCTCTCCCTGCAGTCCTTCTGCATGCTCCCTCCTGCAGACAGCCCTCCTCACCCCGCAGTCCTTCTGCATGCTCCCTCCTGCAGTCAGTCCTCCTCTCCCTTCAGTCCTTCTGCATGCTCCCTCCTGCAGACAGCACAACCCATACTAGAAACCTACTGGCATGAAATAACAAAATAACACCACAATTAATGCACAACTAGAAACCTAGTTCCATGAAATTACATAATAACATCACAACCCATGAACACCTAAAAATCCAGTGACATGAATAACATAATAACACCACAACCCATGCACACTCAGAAACCTAGCGACATGAAATAACATAATAGCATCACAACCCATGCACACCCAGAATCCTAGTGACATGAAATATAGTAACACCACAACCCATGCACACCTACAAACCTAGTGGCATGAATCAACATAATAACACCACAACCCATGCACATCTACAAACCTAGTGACATGAAACAACATAATAACACCACAACCCATGCACACCTACAAACCTAGTGGCATGAATCAACATAATAACACCACAACCCATGCCCATCTACAAACCTAGTGACATGAAACAACATAATAACACCACAACCCATGCACATCTACAAACCTAGTGAGATGAAACAACATAATAACACCACAACACATGCACACCTACAAACATAGTAACATGAAATATCCTTGAGAGTGTCTCTTTAAAATGTGTTGCAACTGGTCGCTGAAGGCCCACTTTCAATGCCGGATGCATTGGTGCTACCACAGGTATGGACCAGGCTGCCAGAAAACAATGCCAAAAGTGGTTTATTCGCAAAGCACTTAGAGAGAGTAGTCTCGCCTCCTCTCACTTTTAAAAATGTTGAATCTCCCAGGCAGCTTGTTCTGGTGTCCTCCTTTCTGTTACATTAATTCCTCCCACAGTCTCTCTCCTGCCCTCATCTCTTTTGTATTCCCTGCTACCTTGAAGTTCTCGTGTGTTGCGACTCTGTTCTCTCCTGTGTGTACTCCCTCTTGCTGTTGGCCTCCTCTCCCTGCAGTCCTTCTGCATGCTCCCTCCTGCAGACAGCCCTCCTCTCCCCGCAGTCCTTCTGCATGCTCCCTCCTGCAGTCAGTCCTCCTCTCCCTGCAGTCCTTCTGCGTGCTCCCTCCTGCGGACAGCCCTCCTCTCCCTGCAGTCCTTCTGCGTGCCCCCTCCTGCAGTCAGTCCTCCTCTCCCTTCAGTCCTTCTGCATGCTCCCTCCTGCAGACAGCCCTCCTCTCCCCGCAGTCCTTCTGCATGCTCCCTTCTGCAGACAGCCCTCCTCCCCCTGCAGTCCTTCTGCATGCCACATCCTGCAGTCAGTCCTCCTCTCCCTGCAGTCCTTCTGCAAGCTCCCTCCTTCAGACAGCCCTCCTCTCCCCGCAGTCCTTCTGCATGCTCCATCCTGCGGACAGCCCTCCTCTCCCTGCAGTCCTTCTGCGTGCTCCCTCCTGCAGTCAGCCCTCCTCTCCCCGCAGTCCTTCTGCGTGCTCCCTCCTGCCGACAGCCCTCCTCTCCCTGCAGTCCTTCTGCGTGCACCCTCCTGCAGACAGCCCTCCTCGCCCTTCAGTCCTTCTGCATGCTCCCACCTGCAGACAGCCCTCCTCTCCCTGCAGTCCTTCTGCGTGCTCCCTCCTGCAGTCAGCCCTCCTCTCCCCGCAGTCCTTCTGCGTGCTCCCTCCTGCGGACAGCCCTCCTCTCCCTGCAGTCCTTCTGCGTGCTCCCTCCTGCAGACAGCCCTCCTCGCCCTTCAGTCCTTCTGCATGCTCCCACCTGCAGACAGCCCTCTTCTCCCTGCAGTCCTTCTGCATGCTCCCTCCTGCAGACAGCCCTCCTCTCCCTGCAGTCCTTCTGCATGCTCCCTCCTGCGGACAGCCCTCCTCTCCCTGCAGTCCTTCTGCATGCTCCCTCCTGCAGACAGCCCTCCTTTCCCTGCAGTCCTTCTGCATGCTCCCTCCTGCAGACAGCCCTCCTCTCCCTGCAGTCCTTCTGCGTGCTCCCTCCTGCAGTCAGCCCTCCTCTCCCCGCAGTCCTTCTGCATGCTCCCCCCTGCACACAGCCCTCCTCTCTCTTCAGTCCTTCTGCATGCTCCCACCTGCAGACAGCCCTCCTCTCCCTTCAGTCCTTCTGCATGCTCCCACCTGCAGACAGCCCTCTTCTCCCTGCAGTCCTTCTGCATGCTCCCTCCTGCAGACAGCCCTCCTCTCCCTGCAGTCCTTCTGCATGCTCCCTCCTGCGGACAGCCCTCCTCTCCCTGCAGTCCTTCTGCATGCTCCCTCCTGCAGACAGCCCTCCTTTCCCTGCAGTCCTTCTGCATGCTCCCTCCTGCAGACAGCCCTCCTCTCCCTGCAGTCCTTCTGCGTGCTCCCTCCTGCAGTCAGCCCTCCTCTCCCCGCAGTCCTTCTGCATGCTCCCTCCTGCACACAGCCCTCCTCTCTCTTCAGTCCTTCTGCATGCTCCCACCTGCAGACAGCCCTCCTCTCCCTTCAGTCCTTCTGCATGCTCCCACCTGCAGACAGCCCTCTTCTCCCTGCAGTCCTTCTGCATGCTCCCTCCTGCAGACAGCCCTCCTCTCCCTGCAGTCCTTCTGCATGCTCCCTCCTGCGGACAGCCCTCCTCTCCCTGCAGTCCTTCTGCATGCTCCCTCCTGCAGACAGCCCTCCTTTCCCTGCAGTCCTTCTGCATGCTCCCTCCTGCGGACAGCCCTCCTCTCCCTGCAGTCCTTCTGCATGCTCCCTCCTGCAGACAGCCCTCCTTTCCCTGCAGTCCTTCTGCATGCTCCCTCCTGCAGACAGCCCTCCTCTCCCTGCAGTCCTTCTGCGTGCTCCCTCCTGCAGTCAGCCCTCCTCTCCCCGCAGTCCTTCTGCATGCTCCCTCCTGCACACAGCCCTCCTCTCTCTTCAGTCCTTCTGCATGCTCCCACCTGCAGACAGCCCTCCTCTCCCTTCAGTCCTTCTGCATGCTCCCACCTGCAGACAGCCCTCTTCTCCCTGCAGTCCTTCTGCATGCTCCCTCCTGCAGACAGCCCTCCTCTCCCTTCAGTCCTTCTGCATGCTCAATCCTGCAGACAGCCCTCCTCGCCCTTCAGTCCTTCTGCGTGCTTCCTCCTGCAGACAGTCCTCCTCTCCCTGCAGTCCTTCTGCGTGCTTCCTCCTGCAGAAAGTCCTCCTCTCCATGCAGTCCTTCTGCATGCTCCCACCTGCAGACAGCCCTCCTCTCCCTGCAGTCCTTCTGCATGCCCCCACCTGCAGACAGTCCTCCTCTCCCTGCAGTCCTTCTGTATGCTCCCTCCTTCAGACAGCCCTCCTCTCCCTGCAGTCCTTCTGCATGCTCCCTCCTGCAGACAGCCCTCCTCTCCCTGCAGTCCTTCTGCATGCTACATCCTGCAGTCAGTCCTCCTCTCCCTTCAGTCCTTCTGTATGCTCCCTCCTTCAGACAGCCCTCCTCTCCCTGCAGTCCTTCTGCATGCTCCCTCCTGCAGACAGCCCTCCTCTCCCTGCAGTCCTTCTGCATGCTCCCTCCTGCAGACAGCCCTCCTCTCCCTACAGTCCTTCTGCAAGCTCCCTCCTGCAGACAGCCCTCCTCTCCCTACAGTCCTGCTGCATGTTCCCTCCTGCAGACAGCCCTCCTCTCCCTGCAGTCCTTCTGCATGCACCCTCCTGCGGACAGCCCTCCTCTCCCTTCAGTCCTTCTGCATGTTCCCTCCTGCAGACAGACTTCCTCTCCCTTCAATCCTTCTGCATGCTCCCTCCTGCAGACAGCCCTCCTCTCCCTTCAGTCCTTCTGCATGTTCCCTCCTGCAGACAGACTTCCTCTCCCTTCAATCCTTCTGCATGCTACCTCCTTCAGACAGCCCTCCTCTCCCCACAGTCCTTCTGCGTGCTCCATCCTGCGGACAGCCCTCCTCTCCCTGCAGTCCTTCTGCGTGCTCCCTCCTGCAGTCAGCCCTCCTCTCCCCGCAGTCCTTCTGCATGCTCCCTCCTGCACACAGCCCTCCTCTCTCTTCAGTCCTTCTGCATGCTCCCACCTGCAGACAGCCCTCCTCTCCCTTCAGTCCTTCTGCATGCTCCCACCTGCAGACAGCCCTCCTCTCCCTGCAGTCCTTCTGCATGCTCCCTCCTGCAGACAGCCCTCCTCTCCCTGCAGTCCTTCTGCATGCTCCCTCCTGCGGACAGCCCTCCTCTCCCTGCAGTCCTTCTGCATGCTCCCTCCTGCAGACAGCCCTCCTTTCCCTGCAGTCCTTCTGCATGCTCCCTCCTGCGGACAGCCCTCCTCTCCCTTAAGTCCTTCTGCATGTTCCCTCCTGCAGACAGACTTCCTCTCCCTTCAATCCTTCTGCATGCTCCCTCCTGCAGACAGCCCTCCTCTCCCTGCAGTCCTTCTGCGTGCTCCCTCCTGCGGACAGTCCTCCTCTCCCTTCAATCCTTCTGCATGCTCCCTCCTGCAGACAGCCCTCCTCTCCCTGCAGTCCTTCTGCAAGCTCCCTCCTTCAGACAGCCCTCCACTCCCCGCAGTCCTTCTGCATGCTCCCTCCTGCGGACAGCCCTCCTCTCCCTGCAGTCCTTCTGCGTGCTCCCTCCTGCAGTCAGCCCTCCTCTCCCTGCAGTCCTTCTGCATGCTCCCTCCTGCAGACAGCCCTCCTCTCCCTGCAGTCCTTCTGCATGCTCCCTCCTTCAGACAGCCCTCCTCTCCCCACAGTCCTTCTGCGTGCTCCATCCTGCGGACAGCCCTCCTCTCCCTGCAGTCCTTCTGCGTGCTCCCTCCTGCAGTCAGCCCTCCTCTCCCCGCAGTCCTTCTGCATGCTCCCTCCTGCACACAGCCCTCCTCTCTCTTCAGTCCTTCTGCATGCTCCCACCTGCAGACAGCCCTCCTCTCCCTTCAGTCCTTCTGCATGCTCCCACCTGCAGACAGCCCTCCTCTCCCTGCAGTCCTTCTGCATGCTCCCTCCTGCAGACAGCCCTCCTCTCCCTGCAGTCCTTCTGCATGCTCCCTCCTGCGGACAGCCCTCCTCCCCCTGCAGTCCTTCTGCATGCTCCCTCCTGCAGACAGCCCTCCTTTCCCTGCAGTCCTTCTGCATGCTCCCTCCTGCGGACAGCCCTCCTCTCCCTGCAGTCCTTCTGCATGCTCCCTCCTGCAGACAGCCCTCCTCTCCCTGCAGTCCTTCTGCATGCTCCCTCCTGCAGTCAGCCCTCCTCTCCCCGCAGTCCTTCTGCATGCTCCCTCCTGCAGACAGCCCCCCTCTCCCTGCAGTCCTTCTGCATGCCCCCACCTGCAGACAGTCCTCTCCCTGCAGTCCGTCTGCATGCTCCCTCCTGCAGACAGCCCTCCTCGCCCTTCAGTCCTTCTGCATGCTCCCTCCTGCAGACAGCCCTCCTCGCCCTTCAGTCCTTCTCCGTGCTTCCTCCTGCAGACAGTCCTCCTCTCCCTGCAGTCCTTCTGCGTGCTTCCTCCTGCAGACAGTCCTCCTCTCCATGCAGTCCTTCTGCATGCTCCCTCCTGCTGACAGTCCTCCTCTCCCTGCAGTCCTTCTGCATGCTCCGACAGCCCGCCTCTCCCTGCAGTCCTTCTGCGTGCTCCCTCCTGCAGACAGCCCTCCTCTCCCTGCAGTCCTTCTGCGTGCTTCCTCCTGGAGACAGCCCTCCATTCCCTGCAGTCCTTCTGCATGCTCTGACAGCCCGCCTCTCCCTGCAGTCCTTCTGCATGCTACATCCTGCAGTCAGTCCTCCTCTCCCTTCAGTCCTTCTGTATGCTCCCTCCTTCAGACAGCCCTCCTCTCCCTGCAGTCCTTCTGCATGCTCCCTCCTGCAGACAGCCCTCCTCTCCCTGCAGTCCTTCTGCATGCTACATCCTGCAGTCAGTCCTCCTCTCCCTTCAGTCCTTCTGTATGCTCCCTCCTTCAGACAGCCCTCCTCTCCCTGCAGTCCTTCTGCATGCTCCCTCCTGCAGACAGCCCTCCTCTCCCTACAGTCCTTCTGCATGCTCCCTCCTGCAGACAGCCCTCCTCTCCCTGCAGTCCTTCTGCATGCTCCCTCCTGCGGACAGCCCTCCTCTCCCTACAGTCCTTCTGCATGTTCCCTCCTGCAGACAGACTTCCTCTCCCTTCAATCCTTCTGCATGCTCCCTCCTGCAGACATCCCTCCTCTCCCTTCAGTCCTTCTGCATGTTCCCTCCTGCAGACAGACTTCCTCTCCCTTCAATCCTTCTGCATGCTCCCTCCTGCAGACAGCCCTCCTCTCCCTTCAGTCCTTCTGCATGTTCCCTCCTGCAGACAGCCCTCCTCCCCCTGCAGTCCTTCTGCATGCTACATCCTGCAGTCAGTCCTCCTCTCCCTGCAGTCCTTCTGCAAGCTCCCTCCTTCAGACAGCCCTCCTCTCCCCGCAGTCCTTCTGCATGCTCCCTCCTGCGGACAGCCCTCATCTCCCTGCAGTCCTTCTGCGTGCTCCCTCCTGCAGTCAGCCCTCCTCTCCCTGCAGTCCTTCTGCATGCTCCCTCCTGCAGACAGCCCTCCTCTCCCTGCAGTCCTTCTGCATGCTCCCTCCTTCATACAGCCCTCCTCTCCCCACAGTCCTTCTGCGTGCTCCATCCTGCGGACAGCCCTCCTCTCCCTGCAGTCCTTCTGCGTGCTCCCTCCTGCAGTCAGCCCTCCTCTCCCCGCAGTCCTTCTGCATGCTCCCTCCTGCAGTCAGTCCTCCTCTCCCTTCAGTCCTTCTGCATGCTCCCTCCTGCACACAGCCCTCCTCTCTCTTTAGTCCTTCTGCATGCTCCCTCCTGCAGACATCCCTCCTCTCCCTTCAGTCCTTCTGCATGTTCCCTCCTGCAGACAGACTTCCTCTCCCTTCAATCCTTCTGCATGCTCCCTCCTGCAGACAGCCCTCCTCTCCCTTCAGTCCTTCTGCATGTTCCCTCCTGCAGACAGCCCTCCTCCCCCTGCAGTCCTTCTGCCTGCTACATCCTGCAGTCAGTCCTCCTCTCCCTGCAGTCCTTCTGCAAGCTCCCTCCTTCAGACAGCCCTCCTCTCCCCGCAGTCCTTCTGCATGCTCCCTCCTGCGGACAGCCCTACTCTCCCTGCAGTCCTTCTGCATGCTCCCTCCTTCAGACAGCCCTCCTCTCCCCACAGTCCTTCTGCGTGCTCCATCCTGCGGACAGCCCTCCTCTCCCTGCAGTCCTTCTGCGTGCTCCCTCCTGCAGTCAGCCCTCCTCTCCCCGCAGTCCTTCTGCATGCTCCCTCCTGCAGTCTGTCCTCCTCTCCCTTCAGTCCTTCTGCATGCTCCCTCCTGCACACAGCCCTCCTCTCTCTTCAGTCCTTCTGCATGCTCCCACCTGCAGACAGCCCTCCTCTCCCTGCAGTCCTTCTACATGCTCCCTCCTGCGGACAGCCCTCCTCTCCCTAAAGTCCTTCTGCATGCTCCCTCCTGCAGACAGCCCTCCTCTCCCTGCAGTCCTTCTGCATGCTCCCTCCTGCAGACAGCCCTCCTCTCCCTGCAGTCCTTCTGCATGCCCCCACCTGCAGACAGTCCTCCTCTCCCAGCAGTCCTTCTGCATGCTCCCTCCTGCAGACAGCCCTCCTCGCCCTTCAGTCCTTCTGCATGCTCAATCCTGCAGACAGCCCTCCTTGCCCTTCAGTCCTTCTGCGTGCTTCCTCCTGCAGACAGTCCTTCTCTCCCTGCAGTCCTTCTGCGTGCTTCCTCCTGCAGACAGTCCTCCTCTCCATGCAGTCCTTCTGCATGCTCCCTCCTGCAGACAGCCCTCCTCTCCCTGCAGTCCTTCGTCAAGCTCCCTCCTGCTGACAGTCCTCCTCTCCCTGCAGTCCTTCTGCATGCTCCGACAGCCCGCCTCTCCCTGCAGTCCTTCTGCGTGCTCCCTCCTGCAGACAGCCCTCCTCTCCCTGCAGTCCTTCTGCGTGCTCCCTCCTGCAGACAGCCCTCCATTCCCTGCAGTCCTTCTGCATGCTCCGACAGCCCGCCTCTCCCTGCAGTCCTTCAGCATGCTACATCCTGCAGTCAGTCCTCCTCTCCCTTCAGTCCTTCTGTATGCTCCCTCCTTCAGACAGCCATCCTCTCCCTGCAGTTCTTCTGCATGCTCCCTCCTGCAGACAGCCCTCCTCTCCCTGCAGTCCTTCTGCATGCTACATCCTGCAGTCAGTCCTCCTCTCCCTTCAGTCCTTCTGTATGCTCCCTCCTTCAGACAGCACTCCTCTCCCTGCAGTCCTTCTGCATGCTCCCTCCTGCAGACAGCCCTCCTCTCCCTACAGTCCTTCTGCATGCTCCCTCCTGCAGACAGCCCTCCTCTCCCTGCAGTCCTTCTGCATGCTCCCTCCTGCGGACAGCCCTCCTCTCCCTTCAGTCCTTCTGCATGTTCCCTCCTGCAGACAGACTTCCTCTCCCTTCAATCCTTCTGCATGCTCCCTCCTGCAGACAGCCCTCCTCTCCCTTCAGTCCTTCTGCATGTTCCCTCCTGCAGACAGACTTCCTCTCCCTTCAATCCTTCTGCATGCTCCCTCCTGCAGACAGCCCTCCTCTCCCTGCAGTCCTTCTGCATGCTCCCTCCTGCGGACAGCCCTCCTCTCCCTTCAGTCCTTCTGCATGTTCCCTCCTGCAGACAGACTTCCTCTCCCTTCAATCCTTCTGCATGCTCCCTCCTGCAGACAGCCCTCCTCTCCCTGCAGTCCTTCTGCGTGCTCCCTCCTGCGGACAGCCCTTCTCTCCCTGCAGTCCTTCTGTATGCTCCCTCCTGCAGACAGCCCTCCTGTCCCTGCAGTCCTTCTGCAAGCTCCCTCCTGCAGACAGCCCTCCTCTCCCTACAGTCCTTCTGCATGCTCCCTCCTGCAGACAGCCCTCCTCTCCCTGCAGTCCTTCTGCGTGCTCCCTCTTGCCGTCGGTCCTCCTCTCCCTGCAGTCCTTCCGCATGCTCCCTCTTGCCATCGGCCGTCCTCTCCCTGCAGTCCTTCTGCATGTTCCCTCCTGCAGACAGCCCTCCTCTCCCTGCAGTCCTTCTGCAGGCTTCCTCCTGCAGACAGCGCTCCTCTCCCTGCAGTCCTTCTGCATGCTACATTCTGTAGTCAGTCCTCCTCTCCCTTCAGTCCTTCTGTATGCTCCCTCCTTCAGACAGCCCTCCTCTCCCTGCAGTCCTTCTACATGCTCCCTCCTGCAGACAGCCCTCCTCTCCCTGCAGTCCTTCTGCATGCTACATCCTGCAGTCAGTCCTCCTCTCCCTTCAGTCCTTCTATGTGCTCCCTCCTTCAGACAGCCCTCCTCTCCCTGCAGTCCTTCTGCATGCTCCCTCCTGCAGACAGCCCTCCTCTCCCTACAGTCCTTCTGCATGCTTCCTCCTGCAGACAGCCCTCCTCTCCCTGCAGTCCTTCTGCATGCTCCCTCCTGCAGACAGCCCTCCTCTCCCTGCAGTCCTTCTGCATGCCCCCACCTGCAGACAGTCCTCCTCTCCCAGCAGTCCTTCTGCATGCTCCCTCCTGCAGACAGCCCTCCTCGCCCTTCAGTCCTTCTGCATGCTCAATCCTGCAGACAGCCCTCCTTGCCCTTCAGTCCTTCTGCGTGCTTCCTCCTGCAGACAGTCCTTCTCTCCCTGCAGTCCTTCTGCGTGCTTCCTCCTGCAGACAGTCCTCCTCTCCATGCAGTCCTTCTGCATGCTCCCTCCTGCAGACAGCCCTCCTCTCCCTGCAGTCCTTCGTCAAGCTCCCTCCTGCTGACAGTCCTCCTCTCCCTGCAGTCCTTCTGCATGCTCCGACAGCCCGCCTCTCCCTGCAGTCCTTCTGCATGCTCCCTCCTGCAGACAGCCCTCCTCTCCCTGCAGTCCTTCTGCGTGCTCCCTCCTGCAGACAGCCCTCCATTCCCTGCAGTCCTTCTGCATGCTCCGACAGCCCGCCTCTCCCTGCAGTCCTTCAGCATGCTACATCCTGCAGTCAGTCCTCCTCTCCCTTCAGTCCTTCTGTATGCTCCCTCCTTCAGACAGCCCTCCTCTCCCTGCAGTTCTTCTGCATGCTCCCTCCTGCAGACAGCCCTCCTCTCCCTGCAGTCCTTCTGCATGCTACATCCTGCAGGCAGTCCTCCTCTCCCTTCAGTCCTTCTGTATGCTCCCACCTTCAGACAGCACTCCTCTCCTTGCAGTCCTTCTGCATGCTCCCTCCTGCAGACAGCCCTCCTCTCCCTACAGTCCTTCTGCATGCTCCCTCCTGCAGACAGCCCTCCTCTCCCTGCAGTCCTTCTGCATGCTCCCTCCTGCGGACAGCCCTCCTCTCCCTTCAGTCCTTCTGCATGTTCCCTCCTGCAGACAGACTTCCTCTCCCTTCAATCCTTCTGCATGCTCCCTCCTGCAGACAGTCCTCCTCTCCCTTCAGTCCTTCTGTATGCTCCCTCCTGCAGTCAGCCCTCCTCTCCCCGCAGTCCTTCTGCGTGCTCCCTCCTGCGGACAGTCCTTCTCTCCCTGCAGTCCTTCTGCGTGCTTCCTCCTGCAGACAGTCCTCCTCTCCATGCAGTCCTTCTGCATGCTCCCTCCTGCAGACAGCCCTCCTCTCCCTGCAGTCCTTCGTCAAGCTCCCTCCTGCTGACAGTCCTCCTCTCCCTGCAGTCCTTCTGCATGCTCCGACAGCCCGCCTCTCCCTGCAGTCCTTCTGCGTGCTCCCTCCTGCAGACAGCCCTCCTCTCCCTGCAGTCCTTCTGCGTGCTCCCTCCTGCAGACAGCCCTCCATTCCCTGCAGTCCTTCTGCATGCTCCGACAGCCCGCCTCTCCCTGCAGTCCTTCAGCATGCTACATCCTGCAGTCAGTCCTCCTCTCCCTTCAGTCCTTCTGTATGCTCCCTCCTTCAGACAGCCCTCCTCTCCCTGCAGTTCTTCTGCATGCTCCCTCCTGCAGACAGCCCTCCTCTCCCTGCAGTCCTTCTGCATGCTACATCCTGCAGTCAGTCCTCCTCTCCCTTCAGTCCTTCTGCATGCTCCCTCCTGCAGACAGCCCTCCTCGCCCTTCAGTCCTTCTGCATGCTCAATCCTGCAGACAGCCCTCCTTGCCCTTCAGTCCTTCTGCGTGCTTCCTCCTGCAGACAGTCCTTCTCTCCCTGCAGTCCTTCTGCGTGCTTCCTCCTGCAGACAGTCCTCCTCTCCATGCAGTCCTACTGCATGCTCCCTCCTGCAGACAGCCCTCCTCTCCCTGCAGTCCTTCGTCAAGCTCCCTCCTGCTGACAGTCCTCCTCTCCCTGCAGTCCTTCTGCATGCTCCGACAGCCCGCCTCTCCCTGCAGTCCTTCTGCATGCTCCCTCCTGCAGACAGCCCTCCTCTCCCTGCAGTCCTTCTGCGTGCTCCCTCCTGCAGACAGCCCTCCATTCCCTGCAGTCCTTCTGCATGCTCCGACAGCCCGCCTCTCCCTGCAGTCCTTCAGCATGCTACATCCTGCAGTCAGTCCTCCTCTCCCTTCAGTCCTTCTGTATGCTCCCTCCTTCAGACAGCCCTCCTCTCCCTGCAGTTCTTCTGCATGCTCCCTCCTGCAGACAGCCCTCCTCTCCCTGCAGTCCTTCTGCATGCTACATCCTGCAGGCAGTCCTCCTCTCCCTTCAGTCCTTCTGTATGCTCCCACCTTCAGACAGCACTCCTCTCCTTGCAGTCCTTCTGCATGCTCCCTCCTGCAGACAGCCCTCCTCTCCCTACAGTCCTTCTGCATGCTCCCTCCTGCAGACAGCCCTCCTCTCCCTGCAGTCCTTCTGCATGCTCCCTCCTGCGGACAGCCCTCCTCTCCCTTCAGTCCTTCTGCATGTTCCCTCC
Source organism: Lissotriton helveticus (assembly GCF_964261635.1). Lineage (NCBI taxonomy): Eukaryota > Metazoa > Chordata > Amphibia > Caudata > Salamandridae > Lissotriton > Lissotriton helveticus. The sequence continues at coordinate 1,146,895,793 of NC_136071.1, read as the reverse complement.
TGCAGACAGACTTCCTCTCCCTTCAATCCTTCTGCATGCTCCCTCCTGCAGACAGTCCTCCTCTCCCTTCAGTCCTTCTGTATGCTCCCTCCTGCAGTCAGCCCTCCTCTCCCCGCAGTCCTTCTGCGTGCTCCCTCCTGCGCACAGTCCTTCTCTCCCTGCAGTCCTTCTGCGTGCTTCCTCCTGCAGACAGTCCTCCTCTCCATGCAGTCCTTCTGCATGCTCCCTCCTGCAGACAGCCCTCCTCTCCCTGCAGTCCTTCGTCAAGCTCCCTCCTGCTGACAGTCCTCCTCTCCCTGCAGTCCTTCTGCATGCTCCGACAGCCCGCCTCTCCCTGCAGTCCTTCTGCGTGCTCCCTCCTGCAGACAGCCCTCCTCTCCCTGCAGTCCTTCTGCGTGCTCCCTCCTGCAGACAGCCCTCCATTCCCTGCAGTCCTTCTGCATGCTCCGACAGCCCGCCTCTCCCTGCAGTCCTTCAGCATGCTACATCCTGCAGTCAGTCCTCCTCTCCCTTCAGTCCTTCTGTATGCTCCCTCCTTCAGACAGCCCTCCTCTCCCTGCAGTTCTTCTGCATGCTCCCTCCTGCAGACAGCCCTCCTCTACCTGCAGTCCTTCTGCATGCTACATCCTGCAGTCAGTCCTCCTCTCCCTTCAGTCCTTCTGTATGCTCCCTCCTTCAGACAGCACTCCTCTCCGTGCAGTCCTTCTGCATGCTCCCTCCTGCAGACAGCCCTCCTCTCCCTACAGTCCTTCTGCATGCTCCCTCCTGCAGACAGCCCTCCTCTCCCTGCAGTCCTTCTGCATGCTCCCTCCTGCGGACAGCCCTCCTCTCCCTTCAGTCCTTCTGCATGTTCCCTCCTGCAGACAGACTTCCTCTCCCTTCAATCCTTCTGCATGCTCCCTCCTGCAGACAGTCCTCCTCTCCCTTCAGTCCTTCTGTATGCTCCCTCCTGCAGTCAGCCCTCCTCTCCCCGCAGTCCTTCTGCGTGCTCCCTCCTGCGGACAGCCCTCCTCTCCCTGCAGTCCTTCTGCGTGCTCCCTCCTGCAGACAGCCCTCCTCGCCCTTCAGTCCTTCTGCATGCTCCCACCTGCAGACAGCCCTCCTCTCCCTGCAGTCCTTCTGCGTGCTCCCTCCTGCAGTCAGCCCTCCTCTCCCCGCAGTCCTTCTGCGTGCTCCCTCCTGCGGACAGCCCTCCTCTCCCTGCAGTCCTTCTGCGTGCTCCCTCCTGCAGACAGCCCTCCTCGCCCTTCAGTCCTTCTGCGTGCTCCATCCTGCGGACAGCCCTCCTCTCCCTGCAGTCTTTCTGCGTGCTCCATCCTGCGGAAATATTTTGTCACCCGACAGAACCAACTGTATTCTAGTGCCAACTGTATTCTAGTCCTCCTCTCCCAGCAGTCCTTCTGCATGCTCCCTCCTGCGGAGAGCCCTCCTCTCCCCGCAGTCCTTCTGCATGCTCCCTCCTGCACACAGCCCTCCTCTCTCTTCAGTCCTTCTGCATGCTCCCACCTGCAGACAGCCCTCCTCTCCCTTCAGTCCTTCTGCATGCTCCCACCTGCAGACAGCCCTCTTCTCCCTGCAGTCCTTCTGCATGCTCCCTCCTGCAGACAGCCCTCCTCTCCCTGCAGTCCTTCTGCATGCTCCCTCCTGCGGATAGCCCTCCTCTCCCTGCAGTCCTTCTGCATGCTCCCTCCTGCAGACAGCCCTCCTTTCCCTGCAGTCCTTCTGCATGCTCCCTCCTGCAGACAGCCCTCCTCTCCCTGCAGTCCTTCTGCGTGCTCCCTCCTGCAGTCAGCCCTCCTCTCCCCGCAGTCCTTCTGCATGCTCCCTCCTGCACACAGCCCTCCTCTCTCTTCAGTCCTTCTGCATGCTCCCACCTGCAGACAGCCCTCCTCTCCCTTCAGTCCTTCTGCATGCTCCCACCTGCAGACAGCCCTCTTCTCCCTGCAGTCCTTCTGCATGCTCCCTCCTGCAGACAGCCCTCCTCTCCCTGCAGTCCTTCTGCATGCTCCCTCCTGCGGACAGCCTTCCTCTCCCTGCAGTCCTTCTGCATGCTCCCTCCTGCAGACAGCCCTCCTTTCCCTGCAGTCCTTCTGCATGCTCCCTCCTGCGGACAGCCCTCCTCTCCCTGCAGTCCTTCTGCATGCTCCCTCCTGCAGACAGCCCTCCTCTCCCTGCAGTCCTTCTGCATGCTCCCTCCTGCGGACAGCCCTCCTCTCCCTAGAGTCCTTCTGCATGCTCCCTCCTGCAGACAGCCCTCCTCTCCCTGCAGTCCTTCTGCATGCCCCCACCTGCAGACAGTCCTCCTCTCCCTGCAGTCCTTCTGCATGCTCCCTCCTGCAGACAGCCCTCCTCGCCCTTCAGTCCTTCTGCATGCTCAATCCTGCAGACAGCCCTCCTCGCCCTTCAGTCCTTCTGCGTGCTTCCTCCTGCAGACAGTCCTCCTCTCCCTGCAGTCATTCTGCGTGCTTCCTCCTGCAGAAAGTCCTCCTCTCCATGCAGTCCTTCTGCATGCTCCCACCTGCAGACAGCCCTCCTCTCCCTGCAGTCCTTCTGCATGCTCCCTCCTGCTGACAGTCCTCCTCTCCCTGCAGTCCTTCTGCATGCTCCCTCCTGCAGACAGCCCTCCTCTCCCTGCAGTCCTTCTGTGTGCTTCCTCCTGCAGACAGCCCTCCATTCCCTGCAGTCCTTCTGCATGCTCCGACAGCCCGCCTCTCCCCGCAGTCCTTCTGCATGCTACATCCTGCAGTCAGTCCTCCTCTCCCTTCAGTCCTTCTGTATGCTCCCTCCTTCAGACAGCCCTCATCTCCCTGCAGTCCTTCTGCATGCTCCCTCCTGCAGACAGCCCTCCTCTCCCTGCAGTCCTTCTGCCTGCTACATCCTGCAGTCAGTCCTCCTCTCCCTTCAGTCCTTCTGTGTGCTCCCTCCTTCAGACAGCCCTAGTCTCCCTGCAGTCCTTCTGCATGCTCCCTCCTGCAGACAGCCCTCCTCTCCCTACAGTCCTTCTGCATGCTTCCTCCTGCACACAGCCCTCCTCTCTCTTCAGTCCTTCTGCATGCTCCCACCTGCAGACAGCCCTCCTCTCCCTTCAGTCCTTCTGCATGCTCCCACCTGCAGACAGCCCTCTTCTCCCTGCAGTCCTTCTGCATGCTCCCTCCTGCAGACAGCCCTCCTCTCCCTGCAGTCCTTCTGCATGCTCCCTCCTGCGGACAGCCCTCCTCTCCCTGCAGTCCTTCTGCATGCTCCCTCCTGCAGACAGCCCTCCTTTCCCTGCAGTCCTTCTGCATGCTCCCTCCTGCAGACAGCCCTCCTCTCCCTGCAGTCCTTCTGCGTGCTCCCTCCTGCAGTCAGCCCTCCTCTCCCCGCAGTCCTTCTGCATGCTCCCTCCTGCACACAGCCCTCCTCTCTCTTCAGTCCTTCTGCATGCTCCCACCTGCAGACAGCCCTCCTCTCCCTTCAGTCCTTCTGCATGCTCCCACCTGCAGACAGCCCTCTTCTCCCTGCAGTCCTTCTGCATGCTCCCTCCTGCAGACAGCCCTCCTCTCCCTGCAGTCCTTCTGCATGCTCCCTCCTGCGGACAGCCCTCCTCTCCCTGCAGTCCTTCTGCATGCTCCCTCCTGCAGACAGCCCTCCTTTCCCTGCAGTCCTTCTGCATGCTCCCTCCTGCAGACAGCCCTCCTCTCCCTGCAGTCCTTCTGCATGCTCCCTCCTGCGGACAGCCCTCCTCTCCCTGCAGTCCTTCTGCATGCTACATCCTGCAGTCAGTCCTCCTCTCCCTTCAGTCCTTCTGTATGCTCCCTCCTTCAGACAGCCCTCCTCTCCCTGCAGTCCTTCTGCATGCTCCCTCCTGCAGACAGCCCTCCTCTCCCTGCAGTCCTTCTGCATGCTACATCCTGCAGTCAGTCCTCCTCTCCCTTCAGTCCTTCTGTATGCTCCCTCCTTCAGACAGCCCTCCTCTCCCTGCAGTCCTTCTGCATGCTCCCTCCTGCAGACAGCCCTCCTCTCCCTACAGTCCTTCTGCATGCTCCCTCCTGCAGACAGCCCTCCTCTCCCTGCAGTCCTTCTGCATGCTCCCTCCTGCGGACAGCCCTCCTCTCCCTACAGTCCTTCTGCATGTTCCCTCCTGCAGACAGACTTCCTCTCCCTTCAATCCTTCTGCATGCTCCCTCCTGCAGACATCCCTCCTCTCCCTTCAGTCCTTCTGCATGTTCCCTCCTGCAGACAGACTTCCTCTCCCTTCAATCCTTCTGCATGCTCCCTCCTGCAGACAGCCCTCCTCTCCCTTCAGTCCTTCTGCATGTTCCCTCCTGCAGACAGCCCTCCTCCCCCTGCAGTCCTTCTGCATGCTACATCCTGCAGTCAGTCCTCCTCTCCCTGCAGTCCTTCTGCAAGCTCCCTCCTTCAGACAGCCCTCCTCTCCCCGCAGTCCTTCTGCATGCTCCCTCCTGCGGACAGCCCTCATCTCCCTGCAGTCCTTCTGCGTGCTCCCTCCTGCAGTCAGCCCTCCTCTCCCTGCAGTCCTTCTGCATGCTCCCTCCTGCAGACAGCCCTCCTCTCCCTGCAGTCCTTCTGCATGCTCCCTCCTTCATACAGCCCTCCTCTCCCCACAGTCCTTCTGCGTGCTCCATCCTGCGGACAGCCCTCCTCTCCCTGCAGTCCTTCTGCGTGCTCCCTCCTGCAGTCAGCCCTCCTCTCCCCGCAGTCCTTCTGCATGCTCCCTCCTGCAGTCAGTCCTCCTCTCCCTTCAGTCCTTCTGCATGCTCCCTCCTGCACACAGCCCTCCTCTCTCTTTAGTCCTTCTGCATGCTCCCTCCTGCAGACATCCCTCCTCTCCCTTCAGTCCTTCTGCATGTTCCCTCCTGCAGACAGACTTCCTCTCCCTTCAATCCTTCTGCATGCTCCCTCCTGCAGACAGCCCTCCTCTCCCTTCAGTCCTTCTGCATGTTCCCTCCTGCAGACAGCCCTCCTCCCCCTGCAGTCCTTCTGCCTGCTACATCCTGCAGTCAGTCCTCCTCTCCCTGCAGTCCTTCTGCAAGCTCCCTCCTTCAGACAGCCCTCCTCTCCCCGCAGTCCTTCTGCATGCTCCCTCCTGCGGACAGCCCTACTCTCCCTGCAGTCCTTCTGCATGCTCCCTCCTTCAGACAGCCCTCCTCTCCCCACAGTCCTTCTGCGTGCTCCATCCTGCGGACAGCCCTCCTCTCCCTGCAGTCCTTCTGCGTGCTCCCTCCTGCAGTCAGCCCTCCTCTCCCCGCAGTCCTTCTGCATGCTCCCTCCTGCAGTCTGTCCTCCTCTCCCTTCAGTCCTTCTGCATGCTCCCTCCTGCACACAGCCCTCCTCTCTCTTCAGTCCTTCTGCATGCTCCCACCTGCAGACAGCCCTCCTCTCCCTGCAGTCCTTCTACATGCTCCCTCCTGCGGACAGCCCTCCTCTCCCTAAAGTCCTTCTGCATGCTCCCTCCTGCAGACAGCCCTCCTCTCCCTGCAGTCCTTCTGCATGCTCCCTCCTGCAGACAGCCCTCCTCTCCCTGCAGTCCTTCTGCATGCCCCCACCTGCAGACAGTCCTCCTCTCCCAGCAGTCCTTCTGCATGCTCCCTCCTGCAGACAGCCCTCCTCGCCCTTCAGTCCTTCTGCATGCTCAATCCTGCAGACAGCCCTCCTTGCCCTTCAGTCCTTCTGCGTGCTTCCTCCTGCAGACAGTCCTTCTCTCCCTGCAGTCCTTCTGCGTGCTTCCTCCTGCAGACAGTCCTCCTCTCCATGCAGTCCTTCTGCATGCTCCCTCCTGCAGACAGCCCTCCTCTCCCTGCAGTCCTTCGTCAAGCTCCCTCCTGCTGACAGTCCTCCTCTCCCTGCAGTCCTTCTGCATGCTCCGACAGCCCGCCTCTCCCTGCAGTCCTTCTGCGTGCTCCCTCCTGCAGACAGCCCTCCTCTCCCTGCAGTCCTTCTGCGTGCTCCCTCCTGCAGACAGCCCTCCATTCCCTGCAGTCCTTCTGCATGCTCCGACAGCCCGCCTCTCCCTGCAGTCCTTCAGCATGCTACATCCTGCAGTCAGTCCTCCTCTCCCTTCAGTCCTTCTGTATGCTCCCTCCTTCAGACAGCCATCCTCTCCCTGCAGTTCTTCTGCATGCTCCCTCCTGCAGACAGCCCTCCTCTCCCTGCAGTCCTTCTGCATGCTACATCCTGCAGTCAGTCCTCCTCTCCCTTCAGTCCTTCTGTATGCTCCCTCCTTCAGACAGCACTCCTCTCCCTGCAGTCCTTCTGCATGCTCCCTCCTGCAGACAGCCCTCCTCTCCCTACAGTCCTTCTGCATGCTCCCTCCTGCAGACAGCCCTCCTCTCCCTGCAGTCCTTCTGCATGCTCCCTCCTGCGGACAGCCCTCCTCTCCCTTCAGTCCTTCTGCATGTTCCCTCCTGCAGACAGACTTCCTCTCCCTTCAATCCTTCTGCATGCTCCCTCCTGCAGACAGCCCTCCTCTCCCTTCAGTCCTTCTGCATGTTCCCTCCTGCAGACAGACTTCCTCTCCCTTCAATCCTTCTGCATGCTCCCTCCTGCAGACAGCCCTCCTCTCCCTGCAGTCCTTCTGCATGCTCCCTCCTGCGGACAGCCCTCCTCTCCCTTCAGTCCTTCTGCATGTTCCCTCCTGCAGACAGACTTCCTCTCCCTTCAATCCTTCTGCATGCTCCCTCCTGCAGACAGCCCTCCTCTCCCTGCAGTCCTTCTGCGTGCTCCCTCCTGCGGACAGCCCTTCTCTCCCTGCAGTCCTTCTGTATGCTCCCTCCTGCAGACAGCCCTCCTGTCCCTGCAGTCCTTCTGCAAGCTCCCTCCTGCAGACAGCCCTCCTCTCCCTACAGTCCTTCTGCATGCTCCCTCCTGCAGACAGCCCTCCTCTCCCTGCAGTCCTTCTGCGTGCTCCCTCTTGCCGTCGGTCCTCCTCTCCCTGCAGTCCTTCCGCATGCTCCCTCTTGCCATCGGCCGTCCTCTCCCTGCAGTCCTTCTGCATGTTCCCTCCTGCAGACAGCCCTCCTCTCCCTGCAGTCCTTCTGCAGGCTTCCTCCTGCAGACAGCGCTCCTCTCCCTGCAGTCCTTCTGCATGCTACATTCTGTAGTCAGTCCTCCTCTCCCTTCAGTCCTTCTGTATGCTCCCTCCTTCAGACAGCCCTCCTCTCCCTGCAGTCCTTCTACATGCTCCCTCCTGCAGACAGCCCTCCTCTCCCTGCAGTCCTTCTGCATGCTACATCCTGCAGTCAGTCCTCCTCTCCCTTCAGTCCTTCTATGTGCTCCCTCCTTCAGACAGCCCTCCTCTCCCTGCAGTCCTTCTGCATGCTCCCTCCTGCAGACAGCCCTCCTCTCCCTACAGTCCTTCTGCATGCTTCCTCCTGCAGACAGCCCTCCTCTCCCTGCAGTCCTTCTGCATGCTCCCTCCTGCAGACAGCCCTCCTCTCCCTGCAGTCCTTCTGCATGCCCCCACCTGCAGACAGTCCTCCTCTCCCAGCAGTCCTTCTGCATGCTCCCTCCTGCAGACAGCCCTCCTCGCCCTTCAGTCCTTCTGCATGCTCAATCCTGCAGACAGCCCTCCTTGCCCTTCAGTCCTTCTGCGTGCTTCCTCCTGCAGACAGTCCTTCTCTCCCTGCAGTCCTTCTGCGTGCTTCCTCCTGCAGACAGTCCTCCTCTCCATGCAGTCCTTCTGCATGCTCCCTCCTGCAGACAGCCCTCCTCTCCCTGCAGTCCTTCGTCAAGCTCCCTCCTGCTGACAGTCCTCCTCTCCCTGCAGTCCTTCTGCATGCTCCGACAGCCCGCCTCTCCCTGCAGTCCTTCTGCATGCTCCCTCCTGCAGACAGCCCTCCTCTCCCTGCAGTCCTTCTGCGTGCTCCCTCCTGCAGACAGCCCTCCATTCCCTGCAGTCCTTCTGCATGCTCCGACAGCCCGCCTCTCCCTGCAGTCCTTCAGCATGCTACATCCTGCAGTCAGTCCTCCTCTCCCTTCAGTCCTTCTGTATGCTCCCTCCTTCAGACAGCCCTCCTCTCCCTGCAGTTCTTCTGCATGCTCCCTCCTGCAGACAGCCCTCCTCTCCCTGCAGTCCTTCTGCATGCTACATCCTGCAGGCAGTCCTCCTCTCCCTTCAGTCCTTCTGTATGCTCCCACCTTCAGACAGCACTCCTCTCCTTGCAGTCCTTCTGCATGCTCCCTCCTGCAGACAGCCCTCCTCTCCCTACAGTCCTTCTGCATGCTCCCTCCTGCAGACAGCCCTCCTCTCCCTGCAGTCCTTCTGCATGCTCCCTCCTGCGGACAGCCCTCCTCTCCCTTCAGTCCTTCTGCATGTTCCCTCCTGCAGACAGACTTCCTCTCCCTTCAATCCTTCTGCATGCTCCCTCCTGCAGACAGTCCTCCTCTCCCTTCAGTCCTTCTGTATGCTCCCTCCTGCAGTCAGCCCTCCTCTCCCCGCAGTCCTTCTGCGTGCTCCCTCCTGCGGACAGTCCTTCTCTCCCTGCAGTCCTTCTGCGTGCTTCCTCCTGCAGACAGTCCTCCTCTCCATGCAGTCCTTCTGCATGCTCCCTCCTGCAGACAGCCCTCCTCTCCCTGCAGTCCTTCGTCAAGCTCCCTCCTGCTGACAGTCCTCCTCTCCCTGCAGTCCTTCTGCATGCTCCGACAGCCCGCCTCTCCCTGCAGTCCTTCTGCGTGCTCCCTCCTGCAGACAGCCCTCCTCTCCCTGCAGTCCTTCTGCGTGCTCCCTCCTGCAGACAGCCCTCCATTCCCTGCAGTCCTTCTGCATGCTCCGACAGCCCGCCTCTCCCTGCAGTCCTTCAGCATGCTACATCCTGCAGTCAGTCCTCCTCTCCCTTCAGTCCTTCTGTATGCTCCCTCCTTCAGACAGCCCTCCTCTCCCTGCAGTTCTTCTGCATGCTCCCTCCTGCAGACAGCCCTCCTCTCCCTGCACTCCTTCTGCATGCTACATCCTGCAGTCAGTCCTCCTCTCCCTTCAGTCCTTCTGCATGCTCCCTCCTGCAGACAGCCCTCCTCGCCCTTCAGTCCTTCTGCATGCTCAATCCTGCAGACAGCCCTCCTTGCCCTTCAGTCCTTCTGCGTGCTTCCTCCTGCAGACAGTCCTTCTCTCCCTGCAGTCCTTCTGCGTGCTTCCTCCTGCAGACAGTCCTCCTCTCCATGCAGTCCTACTGCATGCTCCCTCCTGCAGACAGCCCTCCTCTCCCTGCAGTCCTTCGTCAAGCTCCCTCCTGCTGACAGTCCTCCTCTCCCTGCAGTCCTTCTGCATGCTCCGACAGCCCGCCTCTCCCTGCAGTCCTTCTGCATGCTCCCTCCTGCAGACAGCCCTCCTCTCCCTGCAGTCCTTCTGCGTGCTCCCTCCTGCAGACAGCCCTCCATTCCCTGCAGTCCTTCTGCATGCTCCGACAGCCCGCCTCTCCCTGCAGTCCTTCAGCATGCTACATCCTGCAGTCAGTCCTCCTCTCCCTTCAGTCCTTCTGTATGCTCCCTCCTTCAGACAGCCCTCCTCTCCCTGCAGTTCTTCTGCATGCTCCCTCCTGCAGACAGCCCTCCTCTCCCTGCAGTCCTTCTGCATGCTACATCCTGCAGGCAGTCCTCCTCTCCCTTCAGTCCTTCTGTATGCTCCCACCTTCAGACAGCACTCCTCTCCTTGCAGTCCTTCTGCATGCTCCCTCCTGCAGACAGCCCTCCTCTCCCTACAGTCCTTCTGCATGCTCCCTCCTGCAGACAGCCCTCCTCTCCCTGCAGTCCTTCTGCATGCTCCCTCCTGCGGACAGCCCTCCTCTCCCTTCAGTCCTTCTGCATGTTCCCTCCTGCAGACAGACTTCCTCTCCCTTCAATCCTTCTGCATGCTCCCTCCTGCAGACAGTCCTCCTCTCCCTTCAGTCCTTCTGTATGCTCCCTCCTGCAGTCAGCCCTCCTCTCCCCGCAGTCCTTCTGCGTGCTCCCTCCTGCGGACAGTCCTTCTCTCCCTGCAGTCCTTCTGCGTGCTTCCTCCTGCAGACAGTCCTCCTCTCCATGCAGTCCTTCTGCATGCTCCCTCCTGCAGACAGCCCTCCTCTCCCTGCAGTCCTTCGTCAAGCTCCCTCCTGCTGACAGTCCTCCTCTCCCTGCAGTCCTTCTGCATGCTCCGACAGCCCGCCTCTCCCTGCAGTCCTTCTGCGTGCTCCCTCCTGCAGACAGCCCTCCTCTCCCTGCAGTCCTTCTGCGTGCTCCCTCCTGCAGACAGCCCTCCATTCCCTGCAGTCCTTCTGCATGCTCCGACAGCCCGCCTCTCCCTGCAGTCCTTCAGCATGCTACATCCTGCAGTCAGTCCTCCTCTCCCTTCAGTCCTTCTGTATGCTCCCTCCTTCAGACAGCCCTCCTCTCCCTGCAGTTCTTCTGCATGCTCCCTCCTGCAGACAGCCCTCCTCTACCTGCAGTCCTTCTGCATGCTACATCCTGCAGTCAGTCCTCCTCTCCCTTCAGTCCTTCTGTATGCTCCCTCCTTCAGACAGCACTCCTCTCCGTGCAGTCCTTCTGCATGCTCCCTCCTGCAGACAGCCCTCCTCTCCCTACAGTCCTTCTGCATGCTCCCTCCTGCAGACAGCCCTCCTCTCCCTGCAGTCCTTCTGCATGCTCCCTCCTGCGGACAGCCCTCCTCTCCCTTCAGTCCTTCTGCATGTTCCCTCCTGCAGACAGACTTCCTCTCCCTTCAATCCTTCTGCATGCTCCCTCCTGCAGACAGTCCTCCTCTCCCTTCAGTCCTTCTGTATGCTCCCTCCTGCAGTCAGCCCTCCTCTCCCCGCAGTCCTTCTGCGTGCTCCCTCCTGCGGACAGCCCTCCTCTCCCTGCAGTCCTTCTGCGTGCTCCCTCCTGCAGACAGCCCTCCTCGCCCTTCAGTCCTTCTGCATGCTCCCACCTGCAGACAGCCCTCCTCTCCCTGCAGTCCTTCTGCGTGCTCCCTCCTGCAGTCAGCCCTCCTCTCCCCGCAGTCCTTCTGCGTGCTCCCTCCTGCGGACAGCCCTCCTCTCCCTGCAGTCCTTCTGCGTGCTCCCTCCTGCAGACAGCCCTCCTCGCCCTTCAGTCCTTCTGCGTGCTCCATCCTGCGGACAGCCCTCCTCTCCCTGCAGTCTTTCTGCGTGCTCCATCCTGCGGAAATATTTTGTCACCCGACAGAACCAACTGTATTCTAGTGCCAACTGTATTCTAGTCCTCCTCTCCCAGCAGTCCTTCTGCATGCTCCCTCCTGCGGAGAGCCCTCCTCTCCCCGCAGTCCTTCTGCATGCTCCCTCCTGCACACAGCCCTCCTCTCTCTTCAGTCCTTCTGCATGCTCCCACCTGCAGACAGCCCTCCTCTCCCTTCAGTCCTTCTGCATGCTCCCACCTGCAGACAGCCCTCTTCTCCCTGCAGTCCTTCTGCATGCTCCCTCCTGCAGACAGCCCTCCTCTCCCTGCAGTCCTTCTGCATGCTCCCTCCTGCGGATAGCCCTCCTCTCCCTGCAGTCCTTCTGCATGCTCCCTCCTGCAGACAGCCCTCCTTTCCCTGCAGTCCTTCTGCATGCTCCCTCCTGCAGACAGCCCTCCTCTCCCTGCAGTCCTTCTGCGTGCTCCCTCCTGCAGTCAGCCCTCCTCTCCCCGCAGTCCTTCTGCATGCTCCCTCCTGCACACAGCCCTCCTCTCTCTTCAGTCCTTCTGCATGCTCCCACCTGCAGACAGCCCTCCTCTCCCTTCAGTCCTTCTGCATGCTCCCACCTGCAGACAGCCCTCTTCTCCCTGCAGTCCTTCTGCATGCTCCCTCCTGCAGACAGCCCTCCTCTCCCTGCAGTCCTTCTGCATGCTCCCTCCTGCGGACAGCCCTCCTCTCCCTGCAGTCCTTCTGCATGCTCCCTCCTGCAGACAGCCCTCCTTTCCCTGCAGTCCTTCTGCATGCTCCCTCCTGCGGACAGCCCTCCTCTCCCTGCAGTCCTTCTGCATGCTCCCTCCTGCAGACAGCCCTCCTCTCCCTGCAGTCCTTCTGCATGCTCCCTCCTGCGGACAGCCCTCCTCTCCCTAGAGTCCTTCTGCATGCTCCCTCCTGCAGACAGCCCTCCTCTCCCTGCAGTCCTTCTGCATGCCCCCACCTGCAGACAGTCCTCCTCTCCCTGCAGTCCTTCTGCATGCTCCCTCCTGCAGACAGCCCTCCTCGCCCTTCAGTCCTTCTGCATGCTCAATCCTGCAGACAGCCCTCCTCGCCCTTCAGTCCTTCTGCGTGCTTCCTCCTGCAGACAGTCCTCCTCTCCCTGCAGTCCTTCTGCGTGCTTCCTCCTGCAGAAAGTCCTCCTCTCCATGCAGTCCTTCTGCATGCTCCCACCTGCAGACAGCCCTCCTCTCCCTGCAGTCCTTCTGCATGCTCCCTCCTGCTGACAGTCCTCCTCTCCCTGCAGTCCTTCTGCATGCTCCCTCCTGCAGACAGCCCTCCTCTCCCTGCAGTCCTTCTGTGTGCTTCCTCCTGCAGACAGCCCTCCATTCCCTGCAGTCCTTCTGCATGCTCCGACAGCCCGCCTCTCCCCGCAGTCCTTCTGCATGCTACATCCTGCAGTCAGTCCTCCTCTCCCTTCAGTCCTTCTGTATGCTCCCTCCTTCAGACAGCCCTCATCTCCCTGCAGTCCTTCTGCATGCTCCCTCCTGCAGACAGCCCTCCTCTCCCTGCAGTCCTTCTGCCTGCTACATCCTGCAGTCAGTCCTCCTCTCCCTTCAGTCCTTCTGTGTGCTCCCTCCTTCAGACAGCCCTAGTCTCCCTGCAGTCCTTCTGCATGCTCCCTCCTGCAGACAGCCCTCCTCTCCCTACAGTCCTTCTGCATGCTTCCTCCTGCACACAGCCCTCCTCTCTCTTCAGTCCTTCTGCATGCTCCCACCTGCAGACAGCCCTCCTCTCCCTTCAGTCCTTCTGCATGCTCCCACCTGCAGACAGCCCTCTTCTCCCTGCAGTCCTTCTGCATGCTCCCTCCTGCAGACAGCCCTCCTCTCCCTGCAGTCCTTCTGCATGCTCCCTCCTGCGGACAGCCCTCCTCTCCCTGCAGTCCTTCTGCATGCTCCCTCCTGCAGACAGCCCTCCTTTCCCTGCAGTCCTTCTGCATGCTCCCTCCTGCAGACAGCCCTCCTCTCCCTGCAGTCCTTCTGCGTGCTCCCTCCTGCAGTCAGCCCTCCTCTCCCCGCAGTCCTTCTGCATGCTCCCTCCTGCACACAGCCCTCCTCTCTCTTCAGTCCTTCTGCATGCTCCCACCTGCAGACAGCCCTCCTCTCCCTTCAGTCCTTCTGCATGCTCCCACCTGCAGACAGCCCTCTTCTCCCTGCAGTCCTTCTGCATGCTCCCTCCTGCAGACAGCCCTCCTCTCCCTGCAGTCCTTCTGCATGCTCCCTCCTGCGGACAGCCCTCCTCTCCCTGCAGTCCTTCTGCATGCTCCCTCCTGCAGACAGCCCTCCTTTCCCTGCAGTCCTTCTGCATGCTCCCTCCTGCAGACAGCCCTCCTCTCCCTGCAGTCCTTCGTCAAGCTCCCTCCTGCTGACAGTCCTCCTCTCCCTGCAGTCCTTCTGCATGCTCCCTCCTGCACACAGCCCTCCTCTCTCTTCAGTCCTTCTGCATGCTCCCACCTGCAGACAGCCCTCCTCTCCCTTCAGTCCTTCTGCATGCTCCCACCTGCAGACAGCCCTCTTCTCCCTGCAGTCCTTCTGCATGCTCCCTCCTGCAGACAGCCCTCCTCTCCCTGCAGTCCTTCTGCATGCTCCCTCCTGCGGACAGCCCTCCTCTCCCTGCAGTCCTTCTGCATGCTCCCTCCTGCAGACAGCCCTCCTTTCCCTGCAGTCCTTCTGCATGCTCCCTCCTGCAGACAGCCCTCCTCTCCCTGCAGTCCTTCGTCAAGCTCCCTCCTGCAGACAGTCCTCCTCTCCCAGCAGTCCTTCTGCATGCTCCCTCCTGCAGACAGCCCTCCTCGCCCTTCAGTCCTTCTGCATGCTCAATCCTGCAGACAGCCCTCCTTGCCCTTCAGTCCTTCTGCGTGCTTCCTCCTGCAGACAGTCCTTCTCTCCCTGCAGTCCTTCTGCGTGCTTCCTCCTGCAGACAGTCCTCCTCTCCATGCAGTCCTTCTGCATGCTCCCTCCTGCAGACAGCCCTCCTCTCCCTGCAGTCCTTCGTCAAGCTCCCTCCTGCTGACAGTCCTCCTCTCCCTGCAGTCCTTCTGCATGCTCCGACAGCCCGCCTCTCCCTGCAGTCCTTCTGCGTGCTCCCTCCTGCAGACAGCCCTCCTCTCCCTGCAGTCCTTCTGCGTGCTCCCTCCTGCAGACAGCCCTCCATTCCCTGCAGTCCTTCTGCATGCTCCGACAGCCCGCCTCTCCCTGCAGTCCTTCAGCATGCTACATCCTGCAGTCAGTCCTCCTCTCCCTTCAGTCCTTCTGTATGCTCCCTCCTTCAGACAGCCCTCCTCTCCCTGCAGTTCTTCTGCATGCTCCCTCCTGCAGACAGCCCTCCTCTCCCTGCAGTCCTTCTGCATGCTACATCCTGCAGTCAGTCCTCCTCTCCCTTCAGTCCTTCTGTATGCTCCCTCCTTCAGACAGCACTCCTCTCCTTGCAGTCCTTCTGCATGCTCCCTCCTGCAGACAGCCCTCCTCTCCCTACAGTCCTTCTGCATGCTCCCTCCTGCAGACAGCCCTCCTCTCCCTGCAGTCCTTCTGCATGCTCCCTCCTGCGGACAGCCCTCCTCTCCCTTCAGTCCTTCTGCATGTTCCCTCCTGCAGACAGACTTCCTCTCCCTTCAATCCTTCTGCATGCTCCCTCCTGCAGACAGTCCTCCTCTCCCTTCAGTCCTTCTGTATGCTCCCTCCTGCAGTCAGCCCTCCTCTCCCCGCAGTCCTTCTGCGTGCTCCCTCCTGCGGACAGTCCTTCTCTCCCTGCAGTCCTTCTGCGTGCTTCCTCCTGCAGACAGTCCTCCTCTCCATGCAGTCCTTCTGCATGCTCCCTCCTGCAGACAGCCCTCCTCTCCCTGCAGTCCTTCGTCAAGCTCCCTCCTGCTGACAGTCCTCCTCTCCCTGCAGTCCTTCTGCATGCTCCGACAGCCCGCCTCTCCCTGCAGTCCTTCTGCGTGCTCCCTCCTGCAGACAGCCCTCCTCTCCCTGCAGTCCTTCTGCGTGCTCCCTCCTGCAGACAGCCCTCCATTCCCTGCAGTCCTTCTGCATGCTCCGACAGCCCGCCTCTCCCTGCAGTCCTTCAGCATGCTACATCCTGCAGTCAGTCCTCCTCTCCCTTCCGTCCTTCTGTATGCTCCCTCCTTCAGACAGCCCTCCTCTCCCTGCAGTTCTTCTGCATGCTCCCTCCTGCAGACAGCCCTCCTCTCCCTGCAGTCCTTCTGCATGCTACATCCTGCAGTCAGTCCTCCTCTCCCTTCAGTCCTTCTGTATGCTCCCTCCTTCAGACAGCACTCCTCTCCTTGCAGTCCTTCTGCATGCTCCCTCCTGCAGACAGCCCTCCTCTCCCTACAGTCCTTCTGCATGCTCCCTCCTGCAGACAGCCCTCCTCTCCCTGCAGTCCTTCTGCATGCTCCCTCCTGCGGACAGCCCTCCTCTCCCTTCAGTCCTTCTGCATGTTCCCTCCTGCAGACAGACTTCCTCTCCCTTCAATCCTTCTGCATGCTCCCTCCTGCAGACAGTCCTCCTCTCCCTTCAGTCCTTCTGTATGCTCCCTCCTGCAGTCAGCCCTCCTCTCCCCGCAGTCCTTCTGCGTGCTCCCTCCTGCGGACAGCCCTCCTCTCCCTGCAGTCCTTCTGCGTGCTCCCTCCTGCAGACAGCCCTCCTCGCCCTTCAGTCCTTCTGCATGCTCCCACCTGCAGACAGCCCTCCTCTCCCTGCAGTCCTTCTGCGTGCTCCCTCCTGCAGTCAGCCCTCCTCTCCCCGCAGTCCTTCTGCGTGCTCCCTCCTGCGGACAGCCCTCCTCTCCCTGCAGTCCTTCTGCGTGCTCCCTCCTGCAGACAGCCCTTCTCGCCCTTCAGTCCTTCTGCGTGCTCCATCCTGCGGACAGCCCTCCTCTCCCTGCAGTCTTTCTGCGTGCTCCATCCTGCGGAAATATTTTGTCACCCGACAGAACCAACTGTATTCTAGTACCAACTGTATTCTAGTCCTCCTCTCCCAGCAGTCCTTCTGCATGCTCCCTCCTGCGGAGAGCCCTCCTCTCCCCGCAGTCCTTCTGCATGCTCCCTCCTGCACACAGCCCTCCTCTCTCTTCAGTCCTTCTGCATGCTCCCACCTGCAGACAGCCCTCCTCTCCCTTCAGTCCTTCTGCATGCTCCCACCTGCAGACAGCCCTCTTCTCCCTGCAGTCCTTCTGCATGCTCCCTCCTGCAGACAGCCCTCCTCTCCCTGCAGTCCTTCTGCATGCTCCCTCCTGCGGATAGCCCTCCTCTCCCTGCAGTCCTTCTGCATGCTCCCTCCTGCAGACAGCCCTCCTTTCCCTGCAGTCCTTCTGCATGCTCCCTCCTGCAGACAGCCCTCCTCTCCCTGCAGTCCTTCTGCGTGCTCCCTCCTGCAGTCAGCCCTCCTCTCCCCGCAGTCCTTCTGCATGCTCCCTCCTGCACACAGCCCTCCTCTCTCTTCAGTCCTTCTGCATGCTCCCACCTGCAGACAGCCCTCCTCTCCCTTCAGTCCTTCTGCATGCTCCCACCTGCAGACAGCCCTCTTCTCCCTGCAGTCCTTCTGCATGCTCCCTCCTGCAGACAGCCCTCCTCTCCCTGCAGTCCTTCTGCATGCTCCCTCCTGCGGATAGCCCTCCTCTCCCTGCAGTCCTTCTGCATGCTCCCTCCTGCAGACAGCCCTCCTTTCCCTGCAGTCCTTCTGCATGCTCCCTCCTGCGGACAGCCCTCCTCTCCCTGCAGTCCTTCTGCATGCTCCCTCCTGCAGACAGCCCTCCTCTCCCTGCAGTCCTTCTGCATGCTCCCTCCTGCGGACAGCCCTCCTCTCCCTAGAGTCCTTCTGCATGCTCCCTCCTGCAGACAGCCCTCCTCTCCCTGCAGTCCTTCTGCATGCCCCCACCTGCAGACAGTCCTCCTCTCCCTGCAGTCCTTCTGCATGCTCCCTCCTGCAGACAGCCCTCCTCGCCCTTCAGTCCTTCTGCATGCTCAATCCTGCAGACAGCCCTCCTCGCCCTTCAGTCCTTCTGCGTGCTTCCTCCTGCAGACAGTCCTCCTCTCCCTGCAGTCCTTCTGCGTGCTTCCTCCTGCAGAAAGTCCTCCTCTCCATGCAGTCCTTCTGCATGCTCCCACCTGCAGACAGCCCTCCTCTCCCTGCAGTCCTTCTGCATGCTCCCTCCTGCTGACAGTCCTCCTCTCCCTGCAGTCCTTCTGCATGCTCCCTCCTGCAGACAGCCCTCCTCTCCCTGCAGTCCTTCTGTGTGCTTCCTCCTGCAGACAGCCCTCCATTCCCTGCAGTCCTTCTGCATGCTCCGACAGCCCGCCTCTCCCCGCAGTCCTTCTGCATGCTACATCCTGCAGTCAGTCCTCCTCTCCCTTCAGTCCTTCTGTATGCTCCCTCCTTCAGACAGCCCTCATCTCCCTGCAGTCCTTCTGCATGCTCCCTCCTGCAGACAGCCCTCCTCTCCCTGCAGTCCTTCTGCATGCTACATCCTGCAGTCAGTCCTCCCCTCCCTTCAGTCCTTCTGTGTGCTCCCTCCTTCAGACAGCCCTAGTCTCCCTGCAGTCCTTCTGCATGCTCCCTCCTGCAGACAGCCCTCCTCTCCCTACAGTCCTTCTGCATGCTTCCTCCTGCACACAGCCCTCCTCTCTCTTCAGTCCTTCTGCATGCTCCCACCTGCAGACAGCCCTCCTCTCCCTTCAGTCCTTCTGCATGCTCCCACCTGCAGACAGCCCTCTTCTCCCTGCAGTCCTTCTGCATGCTCCCTCCTGCAGACAGCCCTCCTCTCCCTGCAGTCCTTCTGCATGCTCCCTCCTGCGGACAGCCCTCCTCTCCCTGCAGTCCTTCTGCATGCTCCCTCCTGCAGACAGCCCTCCTTTCCCTGCAGTCCTTCTGCATGCTCCCTCCTGCAGACAGCCCTCCTCTCCCTGCAGTCCTTCTGCGTGCTCCCTCCTGCAGTCAGCCCTCCTCTCCCCGCAGTCCTTCTGCATGCTCCCTCCTGCACACAGCCCTCCTCTCTCTTCAGTCCTTCTGCATGCTCCCACCTGCAGACAGCCCTCCTCTCCCTTCAGTCCTTCTGCATGCTCCCACCTGCAGACAGCCCTCTTCTCCCTGCAGTCCTTCTGCATGCTCCCTCCTGCAGACAGCCCTCCTCTCCCTGCAGTCCTTCTGCATGCTCCCTCCTGCGGACAGCCCTCCTCTCCCTGCAGTCCTTCTGCATGCTCCCTCCTGCAGACAGCCCTCCTTTCCCTGCAGTCCTTCTGCATGCTCCCTCCTGCGGACAGCCCTCCTCTCCCTGCAGTCCTTCTGCATGCTCCCTCCTGCAGACAGCCCTCCTCTCCCTGCAGTCCTTCTGCATGCTCCCTCCTGCGGACAGCCCTCCTCTCCCTAGAGTCCTTCTGCATGCTCCCTCCTGCAGACAGCCCTCCTCTCCCTGCAGTCCTTCTGCATGCCCCCACCAGCAGACAGTCCTCCTCTCCCTGCAGTCCTTCTGCATGCTCCCTCCTGCAGACAGCCCTCCTCGCCCTTCAGTCCTTCTGCATGCTCAATCCTGCAGACAGCCCTCCTCGCCCTTCAGTCCTTCTGCGTGCTTCCTCCTGCAGACAGTCCTCCTCTCCCTGCAGTCCTTCTGCGTGCTTCCTCCTGCAGAAAGTCCTCCTCTCCATGCAGTCCTTCTGCATGCTCCCACCTGCAGACAGCCCTCCTCTCCCTGCAGTCCTTCTGCATGCTCCCTCCTGCTGACAGTCCTCCTCTCCCTGCAGTCCTTCTGCATGCTCCCTCCTGCAGACAGCCCTCCTCTCCCTGCAGTCCTTCTGTGTGCTTCCTCCTGCAGACAGCCCTCCATTCCCTGCAGTCCTTCTGCATGCTCCGACAGCCCGCCTCTCCCCGCAGTCCTTCTGCATGCTACATCCTGCAGTCAGTCCTCCTCTCCCTTCAGTCCTTCTGTATGCTCCCTCCTTCAGACAGCCCTCCTCTCCCTGCAGTCCTTCTGCATGCTCCCTCCTGCAGACAGCCCTCCTCTCCCTGCAGTCCTTCTGCATGCTACATCCTGCAGTCAGTCCTCCTCTCCCTTCAGTCCTTCTGTATGCTCCCTCCTTCAGACAGCCCTCCTCTCCCCGCAGTCCTTCTGCATGCTCCCTCCTGCACACAGCCCTCCTCTCTCTTCAGTCCTTCTGCATGCTCCCACCTGCAGACAGCCCTCCTCTCCCTTCAGTCCTTCTGCATGCTCCCACCTGCAGACAGCCCTCCTCTCCCTGCAGTCCTTCTGCATGCTCCCTCCTGCAGACAGCCCTCCTCTCCCTGCAGTCCTTCTGCATGCTCCCTCCTGCGGACAGCCCTCCTCTCCCTGCAGTCCTTCTGCATGCTCCCTCCTGCAGACAGCCCTCCTTTCCCTGCAGTCCTTCTGCATGCTCCCTCCTGCGGACAGCCCTCCTCTTCCTGCAGTCCTTCTGCATGCTCCCTCCTGCAGACAGCCCTCCTCTCCCTGCAGTCCTTCTGCATGCTCCCTCCTGCAGTCAGCCCTCCTCTCCCCGCAGTCCTTCTGCATGCTCCCTCCTGCAGACAGCCCCCCTCTCTCTGCAGTCCTTCTGCATGCCCCCACCTGCAGACAGTCCTCTCCCTGCAGTCCTTCTGCATGCTCCCTCCTGCAGACAGCCCTCCTCGCCCTTCAGTCCTTCTGCATGCTCCCTCCTGCAGACAGCCCTCCTCGCCCTTCAGTCCTTCTCCGTGCTTCCTCCTGCAGACAGCCCTCTTCTCCCTGCAGTCCTTCTGCATGCTCCCTCCTGCGGACAGCCCTCCTCTCCCTTCAGTCCTTCTGCAGGTTCCCTCCTGCAGACAGACTTCCTCTCCCTTCAATCCTTCTGCATGCTCCCTCCTGCGGACAGCCCTCCTCTACCTTAAGTCCTTCTGCATGTTCCCTCCTGCAGACAGACTTCCTCTCCCTTCAATCCTTCTGCATGCTCCCTCCTGCAGACAGCCCTCCTCTCCCTGCAGTCCTTCTGCGTGCTCCCTCCTGCGGACAGTCCTCCTCTCCCTTCAATCCTTCTGCATGCTCCCTCCTGCAGACAGCCCTCCTCTCCCTGCAGTCCTTCTGCAAGCTCCCTCCTTCAGACAGCCCTCCACTCCCCGCAGTCCTTTGCATGCTCCCTCCTGCGGACAGCCCTCCTCTCCCTGCAGTCCTTCTGCATGCTCCCTCCTTCAGACAGCCCTCCTCTCCCCACAGTCCTTCTGCGTGCTCCATCCTGCGGACAGCCCTCCTCTCCCTGCAGTCCTTCTGCATGCTCCCTCCTGCAGTCAGCCCTCCTCTCCCCGCAGTCCTTCTGCATGCTCCCTCCTGCACACAGCCCTCCTCTCTCTTCAGTCCTTCTGCATGCTCCCACCTGCAGACAGCCCTCCTCTCCCTTCAGTCCTTCTGCATGCTCCCACCTGCAGACAGCCCTCCTCTCCCTGCAGTCCTTCTGCATGCTCCCTCCTGCAGACAGCCCTCCTCTCCCTGCAGTCCTTCTGCATGCTCCCTCCTGCGGACAGCCCTCCTCCCCCTGCAGTCCTTCTGCATGCTCCCTCCTGCAGACAGCCCTCCTTTCCCTGCAGTCCTTCTGCATGCTCCCTCCTGCGGACAGCCCTCCTCTCCCTGCAGTCCTTCTACATGCTCCCTCCTGCAGACAGCCCTCCTCTCCCTGCAGTCCTTCTGCATGCTCCCTCCTGCAGTCAGCCCTCCTCTCCCCGCAGTCCTTCTGCATGCTCCCTCCTGCAGACAGCCCCCCTCTCCCTGCAGTCCTTCTGCATGCCCCCACCAGCAGACAGTCCTCTCCCTGCAGTCCTTCTGCATGCTCCCTCCTGCAGACAGCCCTCCTCGCCCTTCAGTCCTTCTGCATGCTCCCTCCTGCAGACAGCCCTCCTCGCCCTTCAGTCCTTCTCCGTGCTTCCTCCTGCAGACAGTCCTCCTCTCCCTGCAGTCCTTCTGCGTGCTTCCTCCTGCAGACAGTCCTCCTCTCCATGCAGTCCTTCTGCATGCTCCCTCCTGCTGACAGTCCTCCTCTCCCTGCAGTCCTTCTGCATGCTCCGACAGCCCGCCTCTCCCTGCAGTCCTTCTGCGTGCTCCCTCCTGCAGACAGCCCTCCTCTCCCTGCAGTCCTTCTGCGTGCTTCCTCCTGGAGACAGCCCTCCATTCCCTGCAGTCCTTCTGCATGCTCTGACAGCCCGCCTCTCCCTGCAGTCCTTCTGCATGCTACATCCTGCAGTCAGTCCTCCTCTCCCTTCAGTCCTTCTGTATGCTCCCTCCTTCAGACAGCCCTCCTCTCCCCGCAGTCCTTCTGCATGCTCCCTCCTGCACACAGCCCTCCTCTCTCTTCAGTCCTTCTGCATGCTCCCACCTGCAGACAGCCCTCCTCTCCCTTCAGTCCTTCTGCATGCTCCCACCTGCAGACAGCCCTCCTCTCCCTGCAGTCCTTCTGCATGCTCCCTCCTGCAGACAGCCCTCCTCTCCCTGCAGTCCTTCTGCATGCTCCCTCCTGCGGACAGCCCTCCTCTCCCTGCAGTCCTTCTGCATGCTCCCTCCTGCAGACAGCCCTCCTTTCCCTGCAGTCCTTCTGCATGCTCCCTCCTGCGGACAGCCCTCCTCTTCCTGCAGTCCTTCTGCATGCTCCCTCCTGCAGACAGCCCTCCTCTCCCTGCAGTCCTTCTGCATGCTCCCTCCTGCAGTCAGCCCTCCTCTCCCCGCAGTCCTTCTGCATGCTCCCTCCTGCAGACAGCCCCCCTCTCTCTGCAGTCCTTCTGCATGCCCCCACCTGCAGACAGTCCTCTCCCTGCAGTCCTTCTGCATGCTCCCTCCTGCAGACAGCCCTCCTCGCCCTTCAGTCCTTCTGCATGCTCCCTCCTGCAGACAGCCCTCCTCGCCCTTCAGTCCTTCTCCGTGCTTCCTCCTGCAGACAGCCCTCTTCTCCCTGCAGTCCTTCTGCATGCTCCCTCCTGCGGACAGCCCTCCTCTCCCTTCAGTCCTTCTGCAGGTTCCCTCCTGCAGACAGACTTCCTCTCCCTTCAATCCTTCTGCATGCTCCCTCCTGCGGACAGCCCTCCTCTACCTTAAGTCCTTCTGCATGTTCCCTCCTGCAGACAGACTTCCTCTCCCTTCAATCCTTCTGCATGCTCCCTCCTGCAGACAGCCCTCCTCTCCCTGCAGTCCTTCTGCGTGCTCCCTCCTGCGGACAGTCCTCCTCTCCCTTCAATCCTTCTGCATGCTCCCTCCTGCAGACAGCCCTCCTCTCCCTGCAGTCCTTCTGCAAGCTCCCTCCTTCAGACAGCCCTCCACTCCCCGCAGTCCTTTGCATGCTCCCTCCTGCGGACAGCCCTCCTCTCCCTGCAGTCCTTCTGCGTGCTCCCTCCTGCAGTCAGCCCTCCTCTCCCTGCAGTCCTTCTGCATGCTCCCTCCTGCAGACAGCTCTCCTCTCCCTGCAGTCCTTCTGCATGCTCCCTCCTTCAGACAGCCCTCCTCTCCCCACAGTCCTTCTGCGTGCTCCATCCTGCGGACAGCCCTCCTCTCCCTGCAGTCCTTCTGCATGCTCCCTCCTGCAGTCAGCCCTCCTCTCCCCGCAGTCCTTCTGCATGCTCCCTCCTGCACACAGCCCTCCTCTCTCTTCAGTCCTTCTGCATGCTCCCACCTGCAGACAGCCCTCCTCTCCCTTCAGTCCTTCTGCATGCTCCCACCTGCAGACAGCCCTCCTCTCCCTGCAGTCCTTCTGCATGCTCCCTCCTGCAGACAGCCCTCCTCTCCCTGCAGTCCTTCTGCATGCTCCCTCCTGCGGACAGCCCTCCTCCCCCTGCAGTCCTTCTGCATGCTCCCTCCTGCAGACAGCCCTCCTTTCCCTGCAGTCCTTCTGCATGCTCCCTCCTGCGGACAGCCCTCCTCTCCCTGCAGTCCTTCTACATGCTCCCTCCTGCAGACAGCCCTCCTCTCCCTGCAGTCCTTCTGCATGCTCCCTCCTGCAGTCAGCCCTCCTCTCCCCGCAGTCCTTCTGCATGCTCCCTCCTGCAGACAGCCCCCCTCTCCCTGCAGTCCTTCTGCATGCCCCCACCAGCAGACAGTCCTCTCCCTGCAGTCCTTCTGCATGCTCCCTCCTGCAGACAGCCCTCCTCGCCCTTCAGTCCTTCTGCATGCTCCCTCCTGCAGACAGCCCTCCTCGCCCTTCAGTCCTTCTCCGTGCTTCCTCCTGCAGACAGTCCTCCTCTCCCTGCAGTCCTTCTGCGTGCTTCCTCCTGCAGACAGTCCTCCTCTCCATGCAGTCCTTCTGCATGCTCCCTCCTGCTGACAGTCCTCCTCTCCCTGCAGTCCTTCTGCATGCTCCGACAGCCCGCCTCTCCCTGCAGTCCTTCTGCGTGCTCCCTCCTGCAGACAGCCCTCCTCTCCCTGCAGTCCTTCTGCGTGCTTCCTCCTGGAGACAGCCCTCCATTCCCTGCAGTCCTTCTGCATGCTCTGACAGCCCGCCTCTCCCTGCAGTCCTTCTGCATGCTATATCCTGCAGTCAGTCCTCCTCTCCCTTCAGTCCTTCTGTATGCTCCCTCCTTCAGACAGCCCTCCTCTCCCTGCAGTCCTTCTGCATGCTCCCTCCTGCAGACAGCCCTCCTCTCCCTGCAGTCCTTCTGCATGCTACATCCTGCAGTCAGTCCTCCTCTCCCTTCAGTCCTTCTGTATGCTCCCTCCTTCAGACAGCCCTCCTCTCCCTGCAGTCCTTCTGCATGCTCCCTCCTGCAGACAGCCCTCCTCTCCCTACAGTCCTTCTGCATGCTCCCTCCTGCAGACAGCCCTCCTCTCCCTGCAGTCCTTCTGCATGCTCCCTCCTTCAGACAGCCCTCCTCTCCCTACAGTCCTTCTGCATGTTCCCTCCTGCAGACAGACTTGCTCTCCCTTCAATCCTTCTGCATGCTCCCTCCTGCAGACATCCCTCCTCTCCCTTCAGTCCTTCTGCATGTTCCCTCCTGCAGACAGACTTCCTCTCCCTTCAATCCTTCTGCATGCTCCCTCCTGCAGACAGCCCTCCTCTCCCTTCAGTCCTTCTGCATGTTCCCTCCTGCAGACAGCCCTCCTCCCCCTGCAGTCCTTCTGCATGCTACATCCTGCAGTCAGTCCTCCTCTCCCTGCAGTCCTTCTGCAAGCTCCCTCCTTCAGACAGCCCTCCTCTCCCCGCAGTCCTTCTGCATGCTCCCTCCTGCGGACAGCCCTCATCTCCCTGCAGTCCTTCAGCGTGCTCCCTCCTGCAGTCAGCCCTCCTCTCCCTGCAGTCCTTCTGCATGCTCCCTCCTGCAGACAGCCCTCCTCTCCCTGCAGTCCTTCTGCATGCTCCCTCCTTCATACAGCCCTCCTCTCCCCACAGTCCTTCTGCGTGCTCCATCCTGCGGACAGCCCTCCTCTCCCTGCAGTCCTTCTGCGTGCTCCCTCCTGCAGTCAGCCCTCCTCTCCCTGCAGTCCTTCTGCATGCTCCCTCCTGCAGTCAGTCCTCCTCTCCCTTCAGTCCTTCTGCATGCTCCCTCCTGCACACAGCCCTCCTCTCTCTTTAGTCCTTCTGCATGCTCCCTCCTGCAGACATCCCTCCTCTCCCTTCAGTCCTTCTGCATGTTCCCTCCTGCAGACAGCCCTCCTCTCCCTTCAGTCCTTCTGCATGTTCCCTCCTGCAGACAGCCCTCCTCCCCCTGCAGTCCTTCTGCCTGCTACATCCTGCAGTCAGTCCTCCTCTCCCTGCAGTCCTTCTGCAAGCTCCCTCCTTCAGACAGCCCTCCTCTCCCCGCAGTCCTTCTGCATGCTCCCTCCTGCGGACAGCCCTACTCTCCCTGCAGTCCTTCTGCGTGCTCCCTCCTGCAGACAGCCCTCCTCTCCCTACAGTCCTTCTGCATGCTCCCTCCTGCAGACAGCCCTCCTCTCCCTGCAGTCCTTCTGCATGCTCCCTCCTTCAGACAGCCCTCCTCTCCCTACAGTCCTTCTGCATGTTCCCTCCTGCAGACAGACTTGCTCTCCCTTCAATCCTTCTGCATGCTCCCTCCTGCAGACATCCCTCCTCTCCCTTCAGTCCTTCTGCATGTTCCCTCCTGCAGACAGACTTCCTCTCCCTTCAATCCTTCTGCATGCTCCCTCCTGCAGACAGCCCTCCTCTCCCTTCAGTCCTTCTGCATGTTCCCTCCTGCAGACAGCCCTCCTCCCCCTGCAGTCCTTCTGCATGCTACATCCTGCAGTCAGTCCTCCTCTCCCTGCAGTCCTTCTGCAAGCTCCCTCCTTCAGACAGCCCTCCTCTCCCCGCAGTCCTTCTGCATGCTCCCTCCTGCGGACAGCCCTCATCTCCCTGCAGTCCTTCAGCGTGCTCCCTCCTGCAGTCAGCCCTCCTCTCCCTGCAGTCCTTCTGCATGCTCCCTCCTGCAGACAGCCCTCCTCTCCCTGCAGTCCTTCTGCATGCTCCCTCCTTCATACAGCCCTCCTCTCCCCACAGTCCTTCTGCGTGCTCCATCCTGCGGACAGCCCTCCTCTCCCTGCAGTCCTTCTGCGTGCTCCCTCCTGCAGTCAGCCCTCCTCTCCCCGCAGTCCTTCTGCATGCTCCCTCCTGCAGTCAGTCCTCCTCTCCCTTCAGTCCTTCTGCATGCTCCCTCCTGCACACAGCCCTCCTCTCTCTTTAGTCCTTCTGCATGCTCCCTCCTGCAGACATCCCTCCTCTCCCTTCAGTCCTTCTGCATGTTCCCTCCTGCAGACAGACTTCCTCTCCCTTCAATCCTTCTGCATGCTCCCTCCTGCAGACAGCCCTCCTCTCCCTTCAGTCCTTCTGCATGTTCCCTCCTGCAGACAGCCCTCCTCCCCCTGCAGTCCTTCTGCCTGCTACATCCTGCAGTCAGTCCTCCTCTCCCTGCAGTCCTTCTGCAAGCTCCCTCCTTCAGACAGCCCTCCTCTCCCCGCAGTCCTTCTGCATGCTCCCTCCTGCGGACAGCCCTACTCTCCCTGCAGTCCTTCTGCGTGCTCCCTCCTGCAGACAGCCCTCCTCTCCCTGCAGTCCTTCTGCATGCTCCCTCCTTCAGACAGCCCTCCTCTCCCCACAGTCCTTCTGCGTGCTCCATCCTGCGGACAGCCCTCCTCTCCCTGCAGTCCTTCTGCGTGCTCCCTCCTGCAGTCAGCCCTCCTCTCCCCGCAGTCCTTCTGCATGCTCCCTCCTGCAGTCAGTCCTCCTCTCCCTTCAGTCCTTCTGCATGCTCCCTCCTGCACACAACCCTCCTCTCTCTTCAGTCCTTCTGCATGCTCCCACCTGCAGACAGCCCTCCTCTCCCTGCAGTCCTTCTACATGCTCCCTCCTGCGGACAGCCCTCCTCTCCCTAAAGTCCTTCTGCATGCTCCCTCCTGCAGACAGCCCTCCTCTCCCTGCAGTCCTTCTGCATGCTCCCTCCTGCAGACAGCCCTCCTCTCCCTGCAGTCCTTCTGCATGCCCCCACCTGCAGACAGTCCTCCTCTCCCAGCAGTCCTTCTGCATGCTCCCTCCTGCAGACAGCCCTCCTCGCCCTTCAGTCCTTCTGCATGCTCAATCCTGCAGACAGCCCTCCTTGCCCTTCAGTCCTTCTGCGTGCTTCCTCCTGCAGACAGTCCTTCTCTCCCTGCAGTCCTTCTGCGTGCTTCCTCCTGCAGACAGTCCTCCTCTCCATGCAGTCCTTCTGCATGCTCCCTCCTGCAGACAGCCCTCCTCTCCCTGCAGTCCTTCGTCAAGCTCCCTCCTGCTGACAGTCCTCCTCTCCCTGCAGTCCTTCTGCATGCTCCGACAGCCCGCCTCTCCCTGCAGTCCTTCTGCGTGCTCCCTCCTGCAGACAGCCCTCCTCTCCCTGCAGTCCTTCTGCGTGCTCCCTCCTGCAGACAGCCCTCCATTCCCTGCAGTCCTTCTGCATGCTCCGACAGCCCGCCTCTCCCTGCAGTCCTTCAGCATGCTACATCCTGCAGTCAGTCCTCCTCTCCCTTCAGTCCTTCTGTATGCTCCCTCCTTCAGACAGCCCTCCTCTCCCTGCAGTTCTTCTGCATGCTCCCTCCTGCAGACAGCCCTCCTCTCCCTGCAGTCCTTCTGCATGCTACATCCTGCAGTCAGTCCTCCTCTCCCTTCAGTCCTTCTGTATGCTCCCTCCTTCAGACAGCACTCCTCTCCCTGCAGTCCTTCTGCATGCTCCCTCCTGCAGACAGCCCTCCTCTCCCTACAGTCCTTCTGCATGCTCCCTCCTGCAGACAGCCCTCCTCTCCCTGCAGTCCTTCTGCATGCTCCCTCCTGCGGACAGCCCTCCTCTCCCTTCAGTCCTTCTGCATGTTCCCTCCTGCAGACAGACTTCCTCTCCCATCAATCCTTCTGCATGCTCCCTCCTGCAGACAGCCCTCCTCTCACTTCAGTCCTTCTGCATGTTCCCTCCTGCAGACAGACTTCCTCTCCCTTCAATCCTTCTGCATGCTCCCTCCTGCAGACAGCCCTCCTCTCCCTGCAGTCCTTCTGCATGCTCCCTCCTGTGGACAGCCCTCCTCTCCCTTCAGTCCTTCTGCATGTTCCCTCCTGCAGACAGACTTCCTCTCCCTTCAATCCTACTGCATGCTCCCTCCTACGGACAGCCCTCCTCTCCCTTCAGTCCTTCTGCATGTTCCCTCCTGCAGACAGACTTCCTCTCCCTTCAATCCTTCTGCATGCTCCCTCCTGCAGACAGACCTCCTCTCCCTGCAGTCCTTCTGCGTGCTCCCTCCTGCGGACAGCCCTTCTCTCCCTGCAGTCCTTCTGTATGCTCCCTCCTGCAGACAGCCCTCCTGTCCCTGCAGTCCTTCTGCAAGCTCCCTCCTGCAGACAGCCCTCCTCTCCCTACAGTCCTTCTGCATGCTCCCTCCTGCAGACAGCCCTCCTCTCCCTGCAGTCCTTCTGCGTGCTTCCTCTTGCCGTCGGTCCTCCTCTCCCTGCAGTCCTTCCACATGCTCCCTCTTGCCATCGGCCGTCCTCTCCCTGCAGTCCTTCTGCATGCTCCCTCCTGCAGACAGCCCTCCTCTCCCTGCAGTCCTTCTGCGTGCTCCCTCCTGCAGACAGCCCTCCATTCCCTGCAGTCCTTCTGCATGCTCCGACAGCCCGCCTCTCCCTGCAGTCCTTCAGCATGCTACATCCTGCAGTCAGTCCTCCTCTCCCTTCAGTCCTTCTGTATGCTCCCTCCTTCAGACAGCCCTCCTCTCCCTGCAGTTCTTCTGCATGCTCCCTCCTGCAGACAGCCCTCCTCTCCCTGCAGTCCTTCTGCATGCTACATCCTGCAGTCAGTCCTCCTCTCCCTTCAGTCCTTCTGTATGCTCCCTCCTTCAGACAGCACTCCTCTCCCTGCAGTCCTTCTGCATGCTCCCTCCTGCAGACAGCCCTCCTCTCCCTACAGTCCTTCTGCATGCTCCCTCCTGCAGACAGCCCTCCTCTCCCTGCAGTCCTTCTGCATGCTCCCTCCTGCGGACAGCCCTCCTCTCCCTTCAGTCCTTCTGCATGTTCCCTCCTGCAGACAGACTTCCTCTCCCATCAATCCTTCTGCATGCTCCCTCCTGCAGACAGCCCTCCTCTCACTTCAGTCCTTCTGCATGTTCCCTCCTGCAGACAGACTTCCTCTCCCTTCAATCCTTCTGCATGCTCCCTCCTGCAGACAGCCCTCCTCTCCCTGCAGTCCTTCTGCATGCTCCCTCCTGCGGACAGCCCTCCTCTCCCTTCAGTCCTTCTGCATGTTCCCTCCTGCAGACAGACTTCCTCTCCCTTCAATCCTACTGCATGCTTCCTCCTACGGACAGCCCTCCTCTCCCTTCAGTCCTTCTGCATGTTCCCTCCTGCAGACAGACTTCCTCTCCCTTCAATCCTTCTGCATGCTCCCTCCTGCAGACAGACCTCCTCTCCCTGCAGTCCTTCTGCGTGCTCCCTCCTGCGGACAGCCCTTCTCTCCCTGCAGTCCTTCTGTATGCTCCCTCCTGCAGACAGCCCTCCTGTCCCTGCAGTCCTTCTGCAAGCTCCCTCCTGCAGACAGCCCTCCTCTCCCTACAGTCCTTCTGCATGCTCCCTCCTGCAGACAGCCCTCCTCTCCCTGCAGTCCTTCTGCGTGCTCCCTCTTGCCGTCGGTCCTCCTCTCCCTGCAGTCCTTCCACATGCTCCCTCTTGCCATCGGCCGTCCTCTCCCTGCAGTCCTTCTGCATGCTCCCTCCTGCAGACAGCCCTCCTCTCCCTGCAGTCCTTCTGCAGGATTCCTCCTGCAGACAGCCCTCCTCTCCCTGCAGTCCTTCTGCATGCTACATTCTGTAGTCAGTCCTCCTCTCCCTTCAGTCCTTCTGTATGCTCCCTCCTTCAGACAGCCCTCCTCTCCCTGCAGTCCTTCTACATGCTCCCTCCTGCAGACAGCCCTCCTCTCCCTTCAGTCCTTCTGCATGTTCCCTCCTGCAGACAGACTTCCTCTCCCTTCAATCCTTCTGCATGCTCCCTCCTGCAGACAGCCCTACTCTCCCTGCAGTCCTTCTGCATGCTCCCTCCTGTGGACAGCCCTCCTCTCCCTTCAGTCCTTCTGCATGTTCCCTCCTGCAGACAGACTTCCTCTCCCTTCAATCCTTCTGCATGCTCCCTTCTACGGACAGCCCTCCTCTCCCTTCAGTCCTTCTGCATGTTCCCTCCTGCAGACAGACTTCCTCTCCCTTCAATCCTTCTGCATGCTCCCTCCTGCAGACAGCCCTCCTCTCCCTGCAGTCCTTCTGCGTGCTCCCTCCTGCGGACAGCCCTTCTCTCCCTGCAGTCCTTCTGTATGCTCCCTCCTGCAGACAGCCCTCCTGTCCCTGCAGTCCTTCTGCAAGCTCCCTCCTGCAGACAGCCCTCCTCTCCCTACAGTCCTTCTGCATGCTCCCTCCTGCAGACAGCCCTCCTCTCCCTGCAGTCCTTCTGCGTGCTCCCTCTTGCCGTCGGTCCTCCTCTCCCTGCAGTCCTTCCGCATGCTCCCTCTTGCCATCGGCCGTCCTCTCCCTGCAGTCCTTCTGCATGCTCCCTCCTGCAGACAGCCCTCCTCTCCCTGCAGTCCTTCTGCAGGATTCCTCCTGCAGACAGCCCTCTTCTCCCTGCAGTCCTTCTGCATGCTACATTCTGTAGTCAGTCCTCCTCTCCCTTCAGTCCTTCTGTATGCTCCCTCCTTCAGACAGCCCTCCTCTCCCTGCAGTCCTTCTACATGCTCCCTCCTGCAGACAGCCCTCCTCTCCCTGCAGTCCTTCTGCATGCTACATCCTGCAGTCAGTCCTCCTCTCCCTTCAGTCCTTCTGTGTGCTCCCTCCTTCAGACAGCCCTCCTCTCCCTGCAGTCCTTCTGCATGCTCCCTCCAGCAGACAGCCCTCCTCTCCCTACAGTCCTTCTGCATGCTTCCTCCTGCAGACAGCCCTCCTCTCCCTGCAGTCCTTCTGCATGCTCCCTCCTGCAGACAGCCCTCCTCTCCCTGCAGTCCTTCTGCATGCCCCCACCTGCAGACAGTCCTCCTCTCCCAGCAGTCCTTCTGCATGCTCCCTCCTGCAGACAGCCCTCCTCGCCCTTCAGTCCTTCTGCATGCTCAATCCTGCAGACAGCCCTCCTTGCCCTTCAGTCCTTCTGCGTGCTTCCTCCTGCAGACAGTCCTTCTCTCCCTGCAGTCCTTCTGCGTGCTTCCTCCTGCAGACAGTCCTCCTCTCCATGCAGTCCTTCTGCATGCTCCCTCCTGCAGACAGCCCTCCTCTCCCTGCAGTCCTTCGTCAAGCTCACTCCTGCTGACAGTCCTCCTCTCCCTGCAGTCCTTCTGCATGCTCCGACAGCCCGCCTCTCCCTGCAGTCCTTCTGCGTGCTCCCTCCTGCAGACAGCCCTCCTCTCCCTGCAGTCCTTCTGCGTGCTCCCTCCTGCAGACAGCCCTCCATTCCCTGCAGTCCTTCTGCATGCTCCGACAGCCCGCCTCTCCCTGCAGTCCTTCAGCATGCTACATCCTGCAGTCAGTCCTCCTCTCCCTTCAGTCCTTCTGTATGCTCCCTCCTTCAGACAGCCCTCCTCTCCCTGCAGTTCTTCTGCATGCTCCCTCCTGCAGACAGCCCTCCTCTCCCTGCAGTCCTTCTGCATGCTACATCCTGCAGTCAGTCCTCCTCTCCCTTCAGTCCTTCTGTATGCTCCCTCCTTCAGACAGCACTCCTCTCCCTGCAGTCCTTCTGCATGCTCCCTCCTGCAGACAGCCCTCCTCTCCCTACAGTCCTTCTGCATGCTCCCTCCTGCAGACAGCCCTC
The DNA here is from genome assembly GCF_964261635.1 of Lissotriton helveticus. NCBI lineage: Eukaryota > Metazoa > Chordata > Amphibia > Caudata > Salamandridae > Lissotriton > Lissotriton helveticus. The sequence goes on along the minus strand of NC_136071.1, from coordinate 1,146,864,408 downwards.
CTCTCCCTGCAGCCCTTCTGCATGCTCCCTCCTGCGGACAGCCCTCCTCTCCCTTCAGTCCTTCTGCATGTTCCCTCCTGCAGACAGACTTCCTATCCCTTCAATCCTTCTGCATGCTCCCTCCTGCAGACAGTCCTCCTCTCCCTTCAGTCCTTCTGTATGCTCCCTCCTGCAGTCAGCCCTCCTCTCCCAGCAGTCCTTCTGCGTGCTCCCTCATGCGGACAGCCCTCCTCTCCCTGCAGTCCTTCTGCGTGCTCCCTCCTGCAGACAGCCCTCCTCGCCCTTCAGTCCTTCTGCATGCTCCCACCTGCAGACAGCCCTCCTCTCCCTGCAGTCCTTCTGCGTGCTCCCTCCTGCAGTCAGCCCTCCTCTCCCCGCAGTCCTTCTGCGTGCTCCCTCCTGCGGACAGCCCTCCTCTCCCTGCAGTCCTTCTGCGTGCTCCCTCCTGCAGACAGCCCTCCTCGCCCTTCAGTCCTTCTGCGTGCTCCCTCCTGCGGACAGCCCTCCTCTCCCTGCAGTCTTTCTGCGTGCTCCATCCTGCGGAAATATTTTGTCACCCGACAGAACCAACTCTATTCTAGTACCAACTGTATTCTAGTCCTCCTCTCCCAGCAGTCCTTCTGCATGCTCCCTCCTGCGGAGAGCCCTCCTCTCCCCGCAGTCCTTCTGCATGCTCCCTCCTGCACACAGCCCTCCTCTCTCTTCAGTCCTTCTGCATGCTCCCACCTGCAGACAGCCCTCCTCTCCCTTCAGTCCTTCTGCATGCTCCCACCTGCAGACAGCCCTCTTCTCCCTGCAGTCCTTCTGCATGCTCCCTCCTGCAGACAGCCCTCCTCTCCCTGCAGTCCTTCTGCATGCTCCCTCCTGCGGACAGCCCTCCTCTCCCTGCAGTCCTTCTGCATGCTCCCTCCTGCAGACAGCCCTCCTTTCCCTGCAGTCCTTCTGCATGCTCCCTCCTGCAGACAGCCCTCCTCTCCCTGCAGTCCTTCTGCGTGCTCCCTCCTGCAGTCAGCCCTCCTCTCTCTTCAGTCCTTCTGCATGCTCCCACCTGCAGACAGCCCTCCTCTCCCTTCAGTCCTTCTGCATGCTCCCACCTGCAGACAGCCCTCTTCTCCCTGCAGTCCTTCTGCATGCTCCCTCCTGCAGACAGCCCTCCTCTCCCTGCAGTCCTTCTGCATGCTCCCTCCTGCGGACAGCCCTCCTCTCCCTGCAGTCCTTCTGCATGCTCCCTCCTGCAGACAGCCCTCCTTTCCCTGCAGTCCTTCTGCATGCTCCCTCCTGCGGACAGCCCTCCTCTCCCTGCAGTCCTTCTGCATGCTCCCTCCTGCAGACAGCCCTCCTCTCCCTGCAGTCCTTCTGCGTGCTCCCTCCTGCAGACAGCCCTCCATTCCCTGCAGTCCTTCTGCATGCTCCGACAGCCCGCCGCTCCCTGCAGTCCTTCAGCATGCTACATCCTGCAGGCAGTCCTCCTCTCCCTTCAGTCCTTCTGTATGCTCCCTCCTTCAGACAGCCCTCCTCTCCCTGCAGTTCTTCTGCATGCTCCCTCCTGCAGACAGCCCTCCTCTCCCTGCAGTCCTTCTGCATGCTACATCCTGCAGTCAGTCCTCCTCTCCCTTCAGTCCTTCTGTATGCTCCCTCCTTCAGACAGCACTCCTCTCCCTGCAGTCCTTCTGCATGCTCCCTCCTGCAGACAGCCCTCCTCTCCCTACAGTCCTTCTGCATGCTCCCTCCTGCAGACAGCCCTCCTCTCCCTGCAGTCCTTCTGTATGCTCCCTCCTGAGGACAGCCCTCCTCTCCCTTCAGTCCTTCTGCATGTTCCCTCCTGCAGACAGACTTCCTCTCCCTTCAATCCTTCTGCATGCTCCCTCCTGCAGACAGCCCTCCTCTCCCTTCAGTCCTTCTGCATGTTCCCTCCTGCAGACAGACTTCCTCTCCCTTCAATCCTTCTGCATGCTCCCTCCTGCAGAAAGCCCTCCTCTCCCTGCAGTCCTTCTGCATGCTCCCTCCTGCGGACAGCCCTCCTCTCCCTTCAGTCCTTCTGCATGTTCCCTCCTGCAGACAGACTTCCTCTCCCTTCAATCCTTCTGCATGCTCCCTCCTACGGACAGCCCTCCTCTCCCTTCAGTCCTTCTGCATGTTCCCTCCTGCAGACAGACTTCCTCTCCCTTCAATCCTTCTGCATGCTCCCTCCTGCAGACAGCCCTCCTCTCCCTGCAGTCCTTCTGCGTGCTCCCTCCTGCGGACAGCCCTTCTCTCCCTGCAGTCCTTCTGTATGCTCCCTCCTGCAGACAGCCCTCCTGTCCCTGCAGTCCTTCTGCAAGCTCCCTCCTGCAGACAGCCCTCCTCTCCCTACAGTCCTTCTGCATGCTCCCTCCTGCAGACAGCCCTCCTCTCCCTGCAGTCCTTCTGCCTGCTCCCTCTTGCCGTCGGTCCTCCTCTCCCTGCAGTCCTTCCGCATGCTCCCTCTTGCCATCGGCCGTCCTCTCCCTGCAGTCCTTCTGCATGCTCCCTCCTGCAGACAGCCCTCCTCTCCCTGCAGTCCTTCTGCATGCTACATCCTGCAGTCAGTCCTCCTCTCCCTTCAGTCCTTCTGTGTGCTCCCTCCTTCAGACAGCCCTCCTCTCCCTGCAGTCCTTCTGCATGCTCCCTCCTGCAGACAGCCCTCCTCTCCCTACAGTCCTTCTGCATGCTTCCTCCTGCAGACAGCCCTCCTCTCCCTGCAGTCCTTCTGCATGCTCCCTCCTGCAGACAGCCCTCCTCTCCCTGCAGTCCTTCTGTATGCCCCCACCTGCAGACAGTCCTCCTCTCCCAGCAGTCCTTCTGCATGCTCCCTCCTGCAGACAGCCCTCCTCGCCCTTCAGTCCTTCTGCATGCTCAATCCTGCAGACAGCCCTCCTTGCCCTTCAGTCCTTCTGCGTGCTTCCTCCTGCAGACAGTCCTTCTCTCCCTGCAGTCCTTCTGCATGCTTCCTCCTGCAGACAGTCCTCCTCTCCATGCAGTCCTTCTGCATGCTCCCTCCTGCAGACAGCCCTCCTCTCCCTGCAGTCCTTCGTCAAGCTCCCTCCTGCTGACAGTCCTCCTCTCCCTGCAGTCCTTCTGCATGCTCCGACAGCCCGCCTCTCCCTGCAGTCCTTCTGCGTGCTCCCTCCTGCAGACAGCCCTCCTCTCCCTGCAGTCCTTCTGCGTGCTCCCTCCTGCAGACAGCCCTCCATTCCCTGAAGTCCTTCTGCATGCTCCGACAGCCCGCCTCTCCCTGCAGTCCTTCAGCATGCTACATCCTGCAGTCAGTCCTCCTCTCCCTTCAGTCCTTCTGTATGCTCCCTCTTTCAGACAGCCCTCCTCTCCCTGCAGTTCTTCTGCATGCTCCCTCCTGCAGACAGCCCTCCTCTCCCTGCAGTCCTTCTGCATGCTACATCCTGCAGTCAGTCCTCCTCTCCCTTCAGTCCTTCTGTATGCTCCCTCCTTCAGACAGCACTCCTCTCCCTGCAGTCCTTCTGCATGCTCCCTCCTGCAGACAGCCCTCCTCTCCCTACAGTCCTTCTGCATGCTCCCTCCTGCAGACAGCCCTCCTCTCCCTGCAGCCCTTCTGCATGCTCCCTCCTGCGGACAGCCCTCCTCTCCCTTCAGTCCTTCTGCATGTTCCCTCCTGCAGACAGACTTCCTCTCCCTTCAATCCTTCTGCATGCTCCCTCCTGCAGACAGTCCTCCTCTCCCTTCAGTCCTTCTGTATGCTCCCTCCTGCAGTCAGCCCTCCTCTCCCCGCAGTCCTTCTGCGTGCTCCCTCCTGCGGACAGCCCTCCTCTCCCTGCAGTCCTTCTGGGTGCTCCCTGCTGCAGACAGCCCTCCTCGCCCTTCAGTCCTTCTGCATGCTCCCACCTGCAGACAGCCCTCCTCTCCCTGCAGTCCTTCTGCGTGCTCCCTCCTGCAGTCAGCCCTCCTCTCCCCGCAGTCCTTCTGCGTGCTCCCTCCTGCGGACAGCCCTCCTCTCCCTGCAGTCCTTCTGCGTGCTCCCTCCTGCAGACAGCCCTCCCCGCCCTTCAGTCCTTCTGCGTGCTCCCTCCTGCGGACAGCCCTCCTCTCCCTGCAGTCTTTCTGCGTGCTCCATCCTGCGGAAATATTTTGTCACCCGACAGAACCAACTGTATTCTAGTACCAACTGTATTCTAGTCCTCCTCTCCCAGCAGTCCTTCTGCATGCTCCCTCCTGCGGAGAGCCCTCCTCTCCCCGCAGTCCTTCTGCATGCTCCCTCCTGCACACAGCCCTCCTCTCTCTTCAGTCCTTCTGCATGCTCCCACCTGCAGACAGCCCTCCTCTCCCTTCAGTCCTTCTGCATGCTCCCACCTGCAGACAGCCCTCTTCTCCCTGCAGTCCTTCTGCATGCTCCCTCCTGCAGACAGCCCTCCTCTCCCTGCAGTCCTTCTGCATGCTCCCTCCTGCAGACAGCCCTCCTCTCCCTGCAGTCCTTCTGCGTGCTCCCTCCTGCAGTCAGCCCTCCTCTCTCTTCAGTCCTTCTGCATGCTCCCACCTGCAGACAGCCCTCCTCTCCCTTCAGTCCTTCTGCATGCTCCCACCTGCAGACAGCCCTCTTCTACCTGCAGTCCTTCTGCATGCTCCCTCCTGCAGACAGCCCTCCTCTCCCTGCAGTCCTTCTGCATGCTCCCTCCTGCGGACAGCCCTCCTCTCCCTGCAGTCCTTCTGCATGCTCCCTCCTGCAGACAGCCCTCCTTTCCCTGCAGTCCTTCTGCATGCTCCCTCCTGCGGACAGCCCTCCTCTCCCTGCAGTCCTTCTGCATGCTCCCTCCTGCAGACAGCCCTCCTCTCCCTGCAGTCCTTCTGCATGCTCCCTCCTGCGGACAGTCCTCCTCTCCCTAGAGTCCTTCTGCATGCTCCCTCCTGCAGACAGCCCTCCTCTCCCTGCAGTCCTTCTGCATGCCCCCACCTGCAGACAGTCCTCCTCTCCCTGCAGTCCTTCTGCATGCTCCCTCCTGCAGACAGCCCTCCTCGCCCTTCAGTCCTTCTGCATGCTCAATCCTGCAGACAGCCCTCCTCGCCCTTCAGTCCTTCTGCGTGCTTCCTCCTGCAGACAGTCCTCCTCTCCCTGCAGTCCTTCTGCGTGCTTCCTCCTGCAGAAAGTCCTCCTCTCCATGCAGTCCTTCTGCATGCTCCCACCTGCAGACAGCCCTCCTCTCCCTGCAGTCCTTCTGCATGCTCCCTCCTGCTGACAATCCTCCTCTCCCTGCAGTCCTTCTGCATGCTCCCTCCTGCAGACAGCCCTCCTCTCCCTGCAGTCCTTCTGTGTGCTTCCTCCTGCAGACAGCCCTCCATTCCCTGCAGTCCTTCTGCATGCTCCGACAGCCCGCCTCTCCCCGCAGTCCTTCTGCATGCTACATCCTGCAGTCAGTCCTCCTCTCCCTTCAGTCCTTCTGTATGCTCCCTCCTTCAGACAGCCCTCCTCTCCCTGCAGTCCTTCTGCATGCTCCCTCCTGCAGACAGCCCTCCTCTCCCTGCAGTCCTTCTGCATGCTACATCCTGCAGTCAGTCCTCCTCTCCCTTCAGTCCTTCTGTATGCTCCCTCCTTCAGACAGCCCTCCTCTCCCTGCAGTCCTTCTGCATGCTCCCTCCTGCAGACAGCCCTCCTCTCCCTGCAGTCCTTCTGCATGCTCCCTCCTGCAGACAGCCCTCCTCTCCCTACAGTCCTTCTGCAAGCTCCCTCCTGCAGACAGCCCTCCTCTCCCTACAGTCCTTCTGCATGTTCCCTCCTGCAGACAGCCCTCCTCTCCCTGCAGTCCTTCTGCATGCACCCTCCTGTGGACAGCCCTCCTCTCCCTTCAGTCCTTATGCATGTTCCCTCCTGCAGACAGACTTCCTCTCCCTTCAATCCTTCTGCATGTTCCCTCCTGCAGACAGCCCTCCTCTCCCTTCAGTCCTTCTGCATGTTCCCTCCTGCAGACAGACTTCCTCTCCCTTCAATCCTTCTGCATGCTCCCTCCTTCAGACAGCCCTCCTCTCCCCACAGTCCTTCTGCGTGCTCCATCCTGCGGACAGCCCTCCTCTCCCTGCAGTCCTTCTGCGTGCTCCATCCTGCAGTCAGCCCTCCTCTCCCCGCAGTCCTTCTGCATGCTCCCTCCAGCACACAGCCCTCCTCTCTCTTCAGTCCTTCTGCATGCTCCCACCTGCAGACAGCCCTCCTCTCCCTTCAGTCCTTCTGCATGCTCCCACCTGCAGACAGCCCTCCTCTCCCTGCAGTCCTTCTGCATGCTCCCTCCTGCAGACAGCCCTCCTCTCCCTGCAGTCCTTCTGCATGCTCCCTCCTGAGGACAGCCCTCCTCTCCCTGCAGTCCTTCTGCATGCTCCCTCCTGCAGACAGCCCTCCTTTCCCTGCAGTCCTTCTGGATGCTCCCTCCTGCGGACAGCCCTCCTCTTCCTGCAGTCCTTCTGCATGCTCCCTCCTGCAGACAGCCCTCCTCTCCCTGCAGTCCTTCTGCATGCTCCCTCCTGCAGTCAGCCCTCCTCTCCCCGCAGTCCTTCTGCATGCTCCCTCCTTCAGACAGCCCCCCTCTCTCTGCAGTCCTTCTGCATGCCCCCACCTGCAGACAGTCCTCTCCCTGCAGTCCTTCTGCATGCTCCCTCCTGCAGACAGCCCTCCTCGCCCTTCAGTCCTTCTGCATGCTCCCTCCTGCAGACAGCCCTCCTCGCCCTTCAGTCCTTCTCCGTGCTTCCTCCTGCAGACAGCCCTCTTCTCCCTGCAGTCCTTCTGCATGCTCCCTCCTGCGGACAGCCCTCCTCTCCCTTCAGTCCTTCTGCAGGTTCCCTCCTGCAGACAGACTTCCTCTCCCTTCAATCCTTCTGCATGCTCCCTCCTGCGGACAGCCCTCCTCTCCCTTAAGTCCTTCTGCATGTTCCCTCCTGCAGACAGACTTCCTCTCCCTTCAATCCTTCTGCATGCTCCCTCCTGCAGACAGCCCTCCTCTCCCTGCAGTCCTTCTGCGTGCTCCCTCCTGCGGACAGTCCTCCTCTCCCTTCAATCCTTCTGCATGCTCCCTCCTGCAGACAGCCCTCCTCTCCCTGCAGTCCTTCTGCAAGCTCCCTCCTTCAGACAGCCCTCCACTCCCCGCAGTCCTTCTGCATGCTCCCTCCTGCGGACAGCCCTCCTCTCCCTGCAGTCCTTCTGCGTGCTCCCTCCTAGAGTCAGCCCTCCTCTCCCTGCAGTCCTTCTGCATGCTCCCTCCTGCAGACAGCCCTCCTCTCCCTGCAGTCCTTCTGCATGCTCCCTCCTTCAGACAGCCCTCCTCTCCCCACAGTCCTTCTGCGTGCTCCATCCTGCGGACAGCCCTCCTCTCCCTGCAGTCCTTCTGCGTGCTCCCTCCTGCAGTCAGCCCTCCTCTCCCCGCAGTCCTTCTGCATGCTCCCTCCTGCACACAGCCCTCCTCTCTCTTCAGTCCTTCTGCATGCTCCCACCTGCAGACAGCCCTCCTCTCCCTTCAGTCCTTCTGCATGCTCCCACCTGCAGACAGCCCTCCTCTCCCTGCAGTCCTTCTGCATGCTCCCTCCTGCAGACAGCCCTCCTCTCCCTGCAGTCCTTCTGCATGCTCCCTCCTGCGGACAGCCCTCCTCCCCCTGCAGTCCTTCTGCATGCTCCCTCCTGCAGACAGCCCTCCTTTCCCTGCAGTCCTTCTGCATGCTCCCTCCTGCGGACAGCCCTCCTCTCCCTGCAGTCCTTCTGCATGCTCCCTCCTGCAGACAGCCCTCCTCTCCCTGCAGTCCTTCTGCATGCTCCCTCCTGCAGTCAGCCCTCCTCTCCCCGCAGTCCTTCTGCATGCTCCCTCCTGCAGACAGCCCCCCTCTCCCTGCAGTCCTTCTGCATGCCCCCACCTGCAGACAGTCCTCTCCCTGCAGTCCTTCTGCATGCTCCCTCCTGCAGACAGCCCTCCTCGCCCTTCAGTCCTTCTGCATGCTCCCTCCTGCAGACAGCCCTCCTCGCCCTTCAGTCCTTCTCCGTGCTTCCTCCTGCAGACAGTCCTCCTCTCCCTGCAGTCCTTCTGCGTGCTTCCTCCTGCAGACAGTCCTCCTCTCCATGCAGTCCTTCTGCATGCTCCCTCCTGCTGACAGTCCTCCTCTCCCTGCAGTCCTTCTGCATGCTCCGACAGCCCGCCTCTCCCTGCAGTCCTTCTGCGTGCTCCCTCCTGCAGACAGCCCTCCTCTCCCTGCAGTCCTTCTGCGTGCTTCCTCCTGGAGACAGCCCTCCATTCCCTGCAGTCCTTCTGCATGCTCTGACAGCCCGCCTCTCCCTGCAGTCCTTCTGCATGCTACATCCTGCAGTCAGTCCTCCTCTCCCTTCAGTCCTTCTGTATGCTCCCTCCTTCAGACAGCCCTCCTCTCCCTGCAGTCCTTCTGCATGCTCCCTCCTGCAGACAGCCCTCCTCTCCCTGCAGTCCTTCTGCATGCTACATCCTGCAGTCAGTCCTCCTCTCCCTTCAGTTCTTCTGTATGCTCCCTCCTTCAGACAGCCCTCCTCTCCCTGCAGTCCTTCTGCATGCTCCCTCCTGCAGACAGCCCGCCTCTCCCTACAGTCCTTCTGCATGCTCCCTCCTGCAGACAGCCCTCCTCTCCCTGCAGTCCTTCTGCATGCTCCCTCCTGCGGACAGCCCTCCTCTCCCTACAGTCCTTCTGCATGTTCCCTCCTGCAGACAGACTTCCTCTCCCTTCAATCCTTCTGCATGCTCCCTCCTGCAGACATCCCTCCTCTCCCTTCAGTCCTTCTGCATGTTCCCTCCTGCAGACAGACTTCCTCTCCCTTCAATCCTTCTGCATGCTCCCTCCTGCAGACAGCCCTCCTCTCCCTTCAGTCCTTCTGCATGTTCCCTCCTGCAGACAGCCCTCCTCCCCCTGCAGTCCTTCTGCATGCTACATCCTGCAGTCAGTCCTCCTCTCCCTGCAGTCCTTCTGCAAGCTCCCTCCTTCAGACAGCCCTCCTCTCCCCGCAGTCCTTCTGCATGCTCCCTCCTGCGGACAGCCCTCATCGCCCTGCAGTCCTTCTGCGTGCTCCCTCCTGCAGTCAGCCCTCCTCTCCCTGCAGTCCTTCTGCATGCTTCCTCCTGCAGACAGCCCTCCTCTCCCTGCAGTCCTTCTGCATGCTCCCTCCTTCATACAGCCCTCCTCTCCCCACAGTCCTTCTGCGTGCTCCATCCTGCGGACAGCCCTCCTCTCCCTGCAGTCCTTCTGCGTGCTCCCTCCTGCAGTTAGCCCTCCTCTCCCCGCAGTCCTTCTGCATGCTCCCTCCTGCAGTCAGTCCTCCTCTCCCTTCAGTCCTTCTGCATGCTCCCTCCTGCACACAGCCCTCCTCTCTCTTTAGTCCTTCTGCATGCTCCCTCCTGCAGACATCCCTCCTCTCCCTTCAGTCCTTCTGCATGTTCCCTCCTGCAAACAGACTTCCTCTCCCTTCAATCCTTCTGCATGCTCCCTCCTGCAGACAGCCCTCCTCTCCCTTCAGTCCTTCTGCATGTTCCCTCCTGCATACAGCCCTCCTCCCCCTGCAGTCCTTCTGCCTGCTACATCCTGCAGTCAGTCCTCCTCTCCCTGCAGTCCGTCTGCAAGCTCCCTCCTTCAGACAGCCCTCCTCTCCCCGCAGTCCTTCTGCATGCTCCCTCCTGCGGACAGCCCTACTCTCCCTGCAGTCCTTCTGCGTGCTCCCTCCTGCAGACAGCCCTCCTCTCCCTGCAGTCCTTCTGCATGCTCCCTCCTTCAGACAGCCCTCCTCTCCCCACAGTCCTTCTGCGTGCTCCATCCTGCGGACAGCCCTCCTCTCCCTGCAGTCCTTCTGCGTGCTCCCTCCTGCAGTCAGCCCTCCTCTCCCCGCAGTCCTTCTGCATGCTCCCTCCTGCAGTCAGTCCTCCTCTCCCTTCAGACCTTCTGCATGCTCCCTCCTGCACACAGCCCTCCTCCCTCTTCAGTCCTTCTGCATGCTCCCACCTGCAGACAGCCCTCCTCTCCCTGCAGTCCTTCTACATGCTCCCTCCTGCGGACAGCCCTCCTCTCCCTAAAGTCCTTCTGCATGCTCCCTCCTGCAGACAGCCCTCCTCTCCCTGCAGTCCTTCTGCATGCTCCCTCCTGCAGACAGCCCTCCTCTCCCTGCAGTCCTTCTGCATGCCCCCACCTGCAGACAGTCCTCCTCTCCCAGCAGTCCTTCTGCATGCTCCCTCCTGCAGACAGCCCTCCTCGCCCTTCAGTCCTTCTGCATGCTCAATCCTGCAGACAGCCCTCCTTGCCCTTCAGTCCTTCTGCGTGCTTCCTCCTGCAGACAGTCCTTCTCTCCCTGCAGTCCTTCTGCGTGCTTCCTCCTGCAGACAGTCCTCCTCTCCATGCAGTCCTTCTGCATGCTCCCTCCTGCAGACAGCCCTCCTCTCCCTGCAGTCCTTCGTCAAGCTCCCTCCTGCTGACAGTCCTCCTCTCCCTGCAGTCCTTCTGCGTGCTCCCTCCTGCAGACAGCCCTCCTCTCCCTGCAGTCCTTCTGCGTGCTCCCTCCTGCAGACAGCCCTCCATTCCCTGCAGTCCTTCTGCATGCTCCGACAGCCCGCCTCTCCCTGCAGTCCTTCAGCATGCTACATCCTGCAGTCAGTCCTCCTCTCCCTTCAGTCCTTCTGTATGCTCCCTCCTTCAGACAGCCCTCCTCTCCCTGCAGTTCTTCTGCATGCTCCCTCCTGCAGACAGCCCTCCTCTCCCTGCAGTCCTTCTGCATGCTACATCCTGCAGTCAGTCCTCCTCTCCCTTCAGTCCTTCTGTATGCTCCCTCCTTCAGACAGCACTCCTCTCCCTGCAGTCCTTCTGCATGCTCCCTCCTGCAGACAGCCCTCCTCTCCCTACAGTCCTTCTGCATGCTCCCTCCTGCAGACAGCCCTCCTCTCCCTGCAGTCCTTCTGTATGCTCCCTCCTGCGGACAGCCCTCCTCTCCCTTCAGTCCTTCTGCATGTTCCCTCCTGCAGACAGACTTCCTCTCCCTTCAATCCTTCTGCATGCTCCCTCCTGCAGACAGCCCTCCTCTCCCTTCAGTCCTTCTGCATGTTCCCTCCTGCAGACAGACTTCCTCTCCCTTCAATCCTTCTGCATGCTCCCTCCTGCAGAAAGCCCTCCTCTCCCTGCAGTCCTTCTGCATGCTCCCTCCTGCGGACAGCCCTCCTCTCCCTTCAGTCCTTCTGCATGTTCCCTCCTGCAGACAGACTTCCTCTCCCTTCAATCCTTCTGCATGCTCCCTCCTACGGACAGTCCTCCTCTCCCTTCAGTCCTTCTGCATGTTCCCTCCTGCAGACAGACTTCCTCTCCCTTCAATCCTTCTGCATGCTCCCTCCTGCAGACAGCCCTCCTCTCCCTGCAGTCCTTCTGCGTGCTCCCTCCTGCGGACAGCCCTTCTCTCCCTGCAGTCCTTCTGTATGCTCCCTCCTGCAGACAGCCCTCCTGTCCCTGCAGTCCTTCTGCAAGCTCCCTCCTGCAGACAGCCCTCCTCTCCCTACAGTCCTTCTGCATGCTCCCTCCTGCAGACAGCCCTCCTCTCCCTGCAGTCCTTCTGCGTGCTCCCTCTTGCCGTCGGTCCTCCTCTCCCTGCAGTCCTTCCGCATGCTCCCTCTTGCCATCGGCCGTCCTCTCCCTGCAGTCCTTCTGCATGCTCCCTCCTGCAGACAGCCCTCCTCTCCCTGCAGTCCTTCTGCATGCTACATCCTGCAGTCAGTCCTTCTCTCCCTGCAGTCCTTCTGCGTGCTTCCTCCTGCAGACAGTCCTCCTCTCCATGCAGTCCTTCTGCATGCTCCCTCCTGCAGACAGCCCTCCTCTCCCTGCAGTCCTTCGTCAAGCTCCCTCCTGCTGACAGTCCTCCTCTCCCTGCAGTCCTTCTGCATGCTCCGACAGCCCGCCTCTCCCTGCAGTCCTTCTGCGTGCTCCCTCCTGCAGACAGCCCTCCTCTCCCTGCAGTCCTTCTGCGTGCTCCCTCCTGCAGACAGCCCTCCATTCCCTGCAGTCCTTCTGCATGCTCCGACAGCCCGCCTCTCCCTGCAGTCCTTCAGCATGCTACATCCTGCAGTCAGTCCTCCTCTCCCTTCAGTCCTTCTGTATGCTCCCTCCTTCAGACAGCCCTCCTCTCCCTGCAGTTCTTCTGCATGCTCCCTCCTGCAGACAGCCCTCCTCTCCCTGCAGTCCTTCTGCATGCTACATCCTGCAGTCAGTCCTCCTCTCCCTTCAGTCCTTCTGTATGCTCCCTCCTTCAGACAGCACTCCTCTCCCTGCAGTCCTTCTGCATGCTCCCTCCTGCAGACAGCCCTCCTCTCCCTACAGTCCTTCTGCATGCTCCCTCCTGCAGACAGCCCTCCTCTCCCTGCAGTCCTTCTGCATGCTCCCTCCTGCGGACAGCCCTCCTCTCCCTTCAGTCCTTCTGCATGTTCCCTCCTGCAGACAGACTTCCTCTCCCTTCAATCCTTCTGCATGCTCCCTCCTGCAGACAGCCCTCCTCTCCCTTCAGTCCTTCTGCATGTTCCCTCCTGCAGACAGACTTCCTCTCCCTTCAATCCTTCTGCATGCTCCCTCCTGCAGACAGCCCTCCTCTCCCTGCAGTCCTTCTGCATGCTCCCTCCTGCGGACAGCCCTCCTCTCCCTTCAGTCCTTCTGCATGTTCCCTCCTGCAGACAGACTTCCTCTCCCTTCAATCCTTCTGCATGCTCCCTCCTACGGACAGCCCTCCTCTCCCTTCAGTCCTTCTGCATGTTCCCTCCTGCAGACAGACTTCCTCTCCCTTCAATCCTTCTGCATGCTCCCTCCTGCAGACAGCCCTCCTCTCCCTGCAGTCCTTCTGCGTGCTCCCTCCTGCGGACAGCCCTTCTCTCCCTGCAGTCCTTCTGTATGCTCCCTCCTGCAGACAGCCCTCCTGTCCCTGCAGTCCTTCTGCAAGCTCCCTCCTGCAGACAGCCCTCCTCTCCCTACAGTCCTTCTGCATGCTCCCTCCTGCAGACAGCCCTCCTCTCCCTGCAGTCCTTCTGCGTGCTCCCTCTTGCCGTCGGTCCTCCTCTCCCTGCAGTCCTTCCGCATGCTCCCTCTTGCCATCGGCCGTCCTCTCCCTGCAGTCCTTCTGCATGCTCCCTCCTGCAGACAGCCCTCCTCTCCCTGCAGTCCTTCTGCAGGCTTCCTCCTGCAGACAGCCCTCCTCTCCCTGCAGTCCTTCTGCATGCTACATTCTGTAGTCAGTCCTCCTCTCCCTTCAGTCCTTCTGTATGCTCCCTCCTTCAGACAGCCCTCCTCTCCCTGCAGTCCTTCTACATGCTCCCTCCTGCAGACAGCCCTCCTCTCCCTGCAGTCCTTCTGCATGCTACATCCTGCAGTCAGTCCTCCTCTCCCTTCAGTCCTTCTGTGTGCTCCCTCCTTCAGACAGCCCTCCTCTCCCTGCAGTCCTTCTGCATGCTCCCTCCTGCAGACAGCCCTCCTCTCCCTACAGTCCTTCTGCATGCTTCCTCCTGCAGACAGCCCTCCTCTCCCTGCAGTCCTTCTGCATGCTCCCTCCTGCGGACAGCCCTCCTCTCCCTTCAGTCCTTCTGCATGTTCCCTCCTGCAGACATACTTCTTCTCCCTTCAATCCTTCTGCATGCTCCCTCCTGCAGACAGCCCTCCTCTCCCTGCAGTCCTTCTGCATGTTCCCTCCTGCAGACAGACTTCCTCTCCCTTCAATCCTTCTGCATGCTCCCTCCTGCAGACAGCCCTCCTCTCCCTTCAGTCCTTCTGCATGTTCCCTCCTGCAGACAGCCCTCCTCTCCCTTCAGTCCTTCTGCATGTTCCCTCCTGCAGACAGACTTCCTCTCCCTTCAATCCTTCTGCATGCTCTCTCCTGCGGACAGCCCTCCTCTCCCTTCAGTCCTTCTGCATGTTCCCTCCTGCAGACAGACTTCCTCTCCCTTCAATCCTTTTGCATGCTCCCTCCTGCAGACAGCCCCCCTCTCCATGCAGTCCTTCTGCGTGCTCCCTCCTGCGGACAGCCCTTCTCTCCCTGCAGTCCTTCAGTATGCTCCCTCCTGCAGGCAGCCCTCCTGTCCCTGCAGTCCTTCTGCAAGCTCCCTCCTGCAGACAGCCCTCCTCTCCCTACAGTCCTTCTGCATGCTTCCTCCTGCAGACAGCCCTCCTCTCCCTGCAGTCCTTCTGCGTGCTCCCTCTTGCCGTCGGTCCTCCTCTCCCTGCAGTCCTTCTGTATGCTCCCTCCTGCAGGCAGCCCTCCTGTCCCTGCATTCCTTCTGCAAGCTCCCTCCTGCAGACAGCCCTCCTCTCCCTACAGTCCTTCTGCATGCTCCCTCCTGCAGTCAGCCCTGCTCTCCCTGCAGTCCTTCTGCGTGCTCCCTCTTGCCGTCGGTCCTCCTCTCCCTGCAGTCCTTCTGCAGGCTCCCTCCTGCAGACAGCCCTCCTCTCCCTGCAGTCCTTCTGCAGGCTCCCTCCTGTAGACAGCCCTCCTCTCCCTGCAGTCCTTCTGCATGCTCCCTCCTGTAGACAGCCCTCCTCTCCCTACAGTCCTTCTGCATGCTCCCTCTGCAGACAGCCCTCCTCTCCCTGCAGTCCTTCTGCAAGCTCCCTCCTGCAGACAGCCCTCCTCTCCCTGCAGTCCTTCTGCATGCTACATCCTGCAGTCAGTCCTCCTCTCCCTGCAGTCCTTCTGCATGCTCCCTCCTGCGGACAGCCCTCCTCTCCCTGCAGTCATTCTGTATGCTCCCTCCTGCAGACAGCCCTCCTCTCCCTGCAGTCCTCTTGCAAGCTCCCTCCTGCAGACAGCCCTCCTCTCCCTACAGTCCTTCTGCATGCTCCCTCCTGCAGACAGCCCTCCTCTCCCTGCAGTCCTTCTGCGTGCTCCCTCTTGCCGTCAGTCCTCCTCTCCCTGCAGTCCTTCTGCATGCTCCCTCTTGCCATTGGCCCTCCTCTCCCTGCAGTCCTTCTGTGTGCTCCCTCTTGCCGTCAGTCCTCCTCTCCCTTCAGTCCTTCTGCATGCTCCCTCCTGCAGACAGCGCTCCTCTCCCTTCAATCCTTCTGCATGCTCCCTCCTGCAGACAGCCCTCCTCTCCCTGCAGTCCTTCTGCATGCTCCCTCCTGCGGACAGCCCTCCTCTCCCTTCAGTCCTTCTGCATGTTCCCTCCTGCAGACAGACTTCCTCTCCCTTCAATCCTTCTGCATGCTCCCTCCTACGGACAGCCCTCCTCTCCCTTCAGTCCTTCTGCATGTTCCCTCCTGCAGACAGACTTCCTCTCCCTTCAATCCTTCTGCATGCTCCCTCCTGCAGACAGCCCTCCTCTCCCTGCAGTCCTTCTGCGTGCTCCCTCCTGCGGACAGCCCTTCTCTCCCTGCAGTCCTTCTGTATGCTCCCTCCTGCAGACAGCCCTCCTGTCCCTGCAGTCCTTCTGCAAGCTCCCTCCTGCAGACAGCCCTCCTCTCCCTACAGTCCTTCTGCATGCTCCCTCCTGCAGACAGCCCTCCTCTCCCTGCAGTCCTTCTGCGTGCTCCCTCTTGCCGTCGGTCCTCCTCTCCCTGCAGTCCTTCCGCATGCTCCCTCTTGCCATCGGCCGTCCTCTCCCTGCAGTCCTTCTGCATGCTCCCTCCTGCAGACAGCCCTCCTCTCCCTGCAGTCCTTCTGCAGGCTTCCTCCTGCAGACAGCCCTCCTCTCCCTGCACTCCTTCTGCATGCTACATTCTGTAGTCAGTCCTCCTCTCCCTTCAGTCCTTCTGTATGCTCCCTCCTTCAGACAGCCCTCCTCTCCCTGCAGTCCTTCTACATGCTCCCTCCTGCAGACAGCCCTCCTCTCCCTGCAGTCCTTCTGCATGCTACATCCTACAGTCAGTCCTCCTCTCCCTTCAGTCCTTCTGTGTGCTCCCTCCTTCAGACAGCCCTCCTCTCCCTGCAGTCCTTCTGCATGCTCCCTCCTGCAGACAGCCCTCCTCTCCCTACAGTCCTTCTGCATGCTTCCTCCTGCAGACAGCCCTCCTCTCCCTGCAGTCCTTCTGCATGCTCCCTCCTGCGGACAGCCCTCCTCTCCCTTCAGTCCTTCTGCATGTTCCCTCCTGCAGACATACTTCTTCTCCCTTCAATCCTTCTGCATGCTCCCTCCTGCAGACAGCCCTCCTCTCCCTGCAGTCCTTCTGCATGTTCCCTCCTGCAGACAGACTTCCTCTCCCTTCAATCCTTCTGCATGCTCCCTCCTGCAGACAGCCCTCCTCTCCCTTCAGTCCTTCTGCATGTTCCCTCCTGCAGACAGCCCTCCTCTCCCTTCAGTCCTTCTGCATGTTCCCTCCTGCAGACAGACTTCCTCTCCCTTCAATCCTTCTGCATGCTCTCTCCTGCGGACAGCCCTCCTCTCCCTTCAGTCCTTCTGCATGTTCCCTCCTGCAGACAGACTTCCTCTCCCTTCAATCCTTTTGCATGCTCCCTCCTGCAGACAGCCCCCCTCTCCATGCAGTCCTTCTGCGTGCTCCCTCCTGCGGACAGCCCTTCTCTCCCTGCAGTCCTTCTGTATGCTCCCTCCTGCAGGCAGCCCTCCTGTCCCTGCAGTCCTTCTGCAAGCTCCCTCCTGCAGACAGCCCTCCTCTCCCTACAGTCCTTCTGCATGCTTCCTCCTGCAGACAGCCCTCCTCTCCCTGCAGTCCTTCTGCGTGCTCCCTCTTGCCGTCGGTCCTCCTCTCCCTGCAGTCCTTCTGTATGCTCCCTCCTGCAGGCAGCCCTCCTGTCCCTGCATTCCTTCTGCAAGCTCCCTCCTGCAGACAGCCCTCCTCTCCCTACAGTCCTTCTGCATGCTCCCTCCTGCAGTCAGCCCTCCTCTCCCTGCAGTCCTTCTGCGTGCTCCCTCTTGCCGTCGGTCCTCCTCTCCCTGCAGTCCTTCTGCAGGCTCCCTCCTGCAGACAGCCCTCCTCTCCCTGCAGTCCTTCTGCAGGCTCCCTCCTGTAGACAGCCCTCCTCTCCCTGCAGTCCTTCTGCATGCTCCCTCCTGTAGACAGCCCTCCTCTCCCTACAGTCCTTCTGCATGCTCCCTCTGCAGACAGCCCTCCTCTCCCTGCAGTCCTTCTGCAAGCTCCCTCCTGCAGACAGCCCTCCTCTCCCTGCAGTCCTTCTGCATGCTACATCCTGCAGTCAGTCCTCCTCTCCCTGCAGTCCTTCTGCATGCTCCCTCCTGCGGACAGCCCTCCTCTCCCTGCAGTCATTCTGTATGCTCCCTCCTGCAGACAGCCCTCCTCTCCCTGCAGTCCTCTTGCAAGCTCCCTCCTGCAGACAGCCCTCCTCTCCCTACAGTCCTTCTGCATGCTCCCTCCTGCAGACAGCCCTCCTCTCCCTGCAGTCCTTCTGCGTGCTCCCTCTTGCCGTCAGTCCTCCTCTCCCTGCAGTCCTTCTGCATGCTCCCTCTTGCCATTGGTCCTCCTCTCCCTGCAGTCCTTCTGCGTGCTCCCTCTTGCCGTCGGTCCTCCTCTCCCTTCAGTCCTTCTGCATGCTCCCTCCTGCAGACAGCGCTCCTCTCCCCGCAGTCCTTCTGCATGCTCCCTCCTGCAGACAGCCCTCCTCTCCCTGCAGTCCTTCTGCATACTACCTCCTGCAGTCAGTCCTCCTCTCCCTGCAGTCCTTCGGCATGCTCCCTCCTGCACACAGCCCTCCTCTCCCTTCAGTCCTTCTGCATGTTCCCTCCTGCAGACAGCCCTTCTCTCCCTTCAGTCCTTCTGCATGTTCCCTCCTGCAGACAGACTTCCTCTCCCTTCAATCCTTCTGCATGCTCTCTCCTGCGGACAGCCCTCCTCTCCCTTCAGTCCTTCTGCATGTTCCCTCCTGCAGACAGACTTCCTCTCCCTTCAATCCTTCTGCATGCTCCCTCCTGCAGCAGCCCCCCTCTCCATGCAGTCCTTCTGCGTGCTCCCTCCTGCGGACAGCCCTTCTCTCCCTGCAGTCCTTCTGTATGCTCCCTCCTGCAGGCAGCCCTCCTGTCCCTGCAGTCCTTCTGCAAGCTCCCTCCTGCAGACAGCCCTCCTCTCCCTACAGTCCTTCTGCATGCTTCCTCCTGCAGAGAGCCCTCCTCTCCCTGCAGTCCTTCTGCGTGCTCCCTCTTGCCGTCGGTCCTCCTCTCCCTGCAGTCCTTCTGTATGCTCCCTCCTGCAGGCAGCCCTCCTGTCCCTGCATTCCTTCTGCAAGCTCCCTCCTGCAGACAGCCCTCCTCTCCCTACAGTCTTTCTGCATGCTCCCTCCTGCAGTCAGCCCTCCTCTCCCTGCAGTCCTTCTGCGTGCTCCATCTTGCCGTCGGTCCTCCTCTCCCTGTAGTCCTTCTGCATGCTCCCTCCTGCAGACAGCCCTCCTCTCCCTGCAGTCCTTCTGCAGGCTCCCTCCTGCAGACAGCCCTCCTCTCCCTGCAGTCCTTCTGCAGGCTCCCTCCTGCAGACAGCCCTCCTCTCCCTGCAGTCCTTCTGCATGCTCCCTCCTGTAGACAGCCCTCCTCTCTCTACAGTCCTTCTGCATGCTCCCTCCTGCAGACAGCCCTCCTCTCCCTGCAGTCCTTCTGCAAGCTCCCTCCTGCAGACAGCCCTTCTCTCCCTGCAGTCCTTCTGCATGCTACATCCTGCAGTCAGTCCTCCTCTCCCTGCAGTCCTTCTGCATGCTCCCTCCTTCGGACAGCCCTCCTCTCCCTGCAGTCCTTCTGTATGCTCCCTCCTGCAGACAGCCCTCCTCTCCCAGCATTCCTCTTGCAAGCTCCCTCCTGCAGACAGCCCTCCTCTCCCTACAGTCCTTCTGCATGCTCCCTCCTGCAGACAGCCCTCCTCTCCCTGCAGTCCTTCTGCATGCTCCCTCTTGCCGTCGGTCCTCCTCTCCCTGCAGTCCTTCTGCATGCTCCCTTTTGCCATTGGCCCTCCTCTCCCTGCAGTCCTCCTGCGTGCTCCCTCTTGCCGTCGGTCCTCCTCTCCCTTCAGTCCTTCTGCATGCTCCCTCCTGCAGACAGCCCTCCTCTCCCCGCAGTCCTTCTGCATGCTCCCTCCTGCAGACAGCCCTCCTCTCCCTGCAGTCCTTCTGCATACTACCTCCTTCAGTCAGTCCTCCTCTCCCTGCAGTCCTTCTGCATGCTCCCTCCTGCAGACAGCCCTACTCTCCCTACAGTCCTGCTGCATGCTCCCTCATGCAGACAGCCCTCCTCTCCCTGCAGACCTTCTGCATGCTCCCTCCTACAGACAGCCCTCCTCTCCCTGCAGTCCTTCTGCATGCTACATCCTGTAGTCAGTCCTCCTCTCCCTTCAGTCCTTCTGTATGCTCCCTCCTTCAGACAGCCCTCCTCTCCCTTCAGTCCTTCTGCGTGCTTCCTCCTGCAGACAGTCCTCCTCTCCCTGCAGTCCTTCTGCGTGCTTCCTCCTGCAGACAGTCCTCCTCTCCCTGCAGTCCTTCTGCATGCTCCCTCCTGCAGACAGCCCTCCTCTCCCTGCAGTCCATCTGCATGTTCCCTCCTGCAGACATCCTCCTCTCCCTGCAGTACTTCTGCATGCTCCCTCCTTCAGTCAGCCCTCCTCGCCCTACAGTCCTTTTGCATGCTCCCTCCTGCAGACAGCCCTCCTCTCCCTGCAGTCCTTGTGCATGCTACATCCTGCAGTCAGTCCTCCTCTCCCTTCAGTCCTTCTGTATGCTTTCTCCTGCGGACAGCC
Source organism: Lissotriton helveticus (assembly GCF_964261635.1). NCBI lineage: Eukaryota > Metazoa > Chordata > Amphibia > Caudata > Salamandridae > Lissotriton > Lissotriton helveticus. Next base: position 1,146,844,749 of record NC_136071.1, on the reverse strand, counting down.
CTCCTCTCCCTGCAGTCCTTCTGCATGCTCCCTCCTAGGGAGAGTCCTCCTCTCCCTACAGTCCTTCTGCATGCTCCCTCCTGCAGACAGCCCTCCTCTCCCTGCAGTCCTACTGCATGCTCCCTCCTGCAGACAGCCCTCCTCTCCCTGCAGTCCTTCTGCATGCTCCCTCCTGCAGACAGCCCTCCTCTCCCTGCAGTCCTTCTGCATGCTCCCTCCTGCAGACAGCCCTCCTCTCCCTGCAGTCCTTCTGCATGCTCCCTCCTGCAGACAGCCCTCCTCTCCCTGCAGTCCTTCTGCATGCTCCTTCCTGCAGACAGCCCTCCTATTGCTTACATCCCTTCTTAAATGATTTGCTCTATTACGTCTCTGCTCCATTCACCTCACAGCTCTCATGTTTCCTGCAGTACATCAGCTCTAATCTGCTGACAGCTCTCACTTCTCCGACAGCTCCCCTACACTTTCTCGAAGACATATCTACTTTCCTTTACACTACATCTGCCCCTCCTGCAGACAGTCTTCCTCTCTCCTGCAGCACTTCTCCTCCCCCCTGCAGACTGCCATCCTCTCTCCTGCAGCACCTAGGATCACTCTTGCAGACAATCCTCCCTCATGCAAACTTTTGATCTCTCCTGCAGAGTTCTCCTATCTCCTGCAGCTCCTCTGATCCCTCCTGCAGACACTCCTCTTTCCTGCAGCACCTCTGATCCTTCCTGCAGACTCTCATCTCTCCTGCAGCACTTCTTCTCCCTCCTGATGGCTGCCTTCCTCTCTTCTGCAGCACCTCTGATCCCTCCAACAGGCAGCTTGCCTCTCTCCTGCAGCACTCCAGACCCCTCCTGCATACTGTGCCCCTCTCTCCTGCAGCACATCTGATCTCTCCTACAGACTGTCCACTGTTCTCCTGCAGCAGGGTCAAGACTGATTTGCATATGGCTGGGTCCAAACTGGGGTGGCGTAATGGGCAAAAGAACGATGGATTTAACCCAGATCTTTTGACTGGGGGAGAATGTTTGCATTGTCAGCATTCCGTCCATCATTTGTTTGCTGTAACACTATTCTCTCCTGCAGCACCTCTAGTCTCTTCCGCCAACAGCTCTCCTTTCCTGCAGCACCTCTGCTCCCTCCTGCAGACACCCCTCTCTCCTGCAGCATGTCTGATCCCTCCTAAAGACACTCCTCTCTCCTGCAGCATGTCTGATCCCTCCTAAAGACACTCTTCTCTCCTGCAGCATGTCTAATCCCTCCTGCAGACAGCTCTAACCCCCTCCTGCAGCCCCTCAGCTCCCTCCTGCAGACACCCTCTCTCCTGCAGCACCTCTGCTCCCTCCTGCATGCAGCTCTCCTCTCCTGCAGCACCTCTGCTACCTCCTGCAGACAATCCTCCCTCCTGCAGCATGTCTGATCCCTCCTGCAGACACACCTATCTCCTGCAGCATGTCTGATCCCTCCTGCAGACACACCTATCTCCTGCAGCATGTCTGATCCCTCCTGCAGACACACCTATCTCCTGCAGCATGTCTGATCCCTCCTGCAGACACACCTATCTCCTGCAGCCCCTCAGCTCCCTCCTGCAGACACCCTCTCTCCTGCAGCACCTCTGCTCCATTCTGCAGACACCCCTCTCTCCTGCAGCATGTCAGATCCCTCCTGCAGACAATTCTCACTCCAACAGCATTTTTGATCCCTCCTGTAGACAGCTCTAACGCCCTCTTGCAGCACATCTGCTCCCTCCTGCAGACACCCCTCTCTCCTACAGCATGTCTGATCCCTCCTGCAGTCTGCGACCCTCTCTCCAACAGCACATCTAGTCCCTTCGGCTGACAACTCTCCTCTCCCCTGAAGGAGTCTGCTTATGTTCTGCAGACAGCCCTCCTTTCCCCAGAATCCCCTTCTCGCTTTTAGCCTCCTTCCTGTGGTGGTCCCTGTACTTGCCCTGCACACAGCCTTCCTCTTTGGTGTATCCTCTCCTTCCTTCAGTCTCTTTCTTGATCCACCTCTGCTCCTTTTTCCAGATCAATCCTCTCTTTGGGACCTTCTGCTTGTCTCTCGCCTTCTCCTGATGTCTCCTGATGTCCTTTGCTCTCTTCGTTCAGAGAGTCCTCTGCATTCTTCTTCTTGTCTAGTTCTCCCTCCTGCAGCACCTATGAGCCCCTGCAGGACTCCTGCAACATTATCGCGCTCTCTCTTCGTTTTACCAAGTTCTCTCTCCAAAGTGCCCGCTCTTACATGTTCAGTATTCGGTACTTTCTCCTTCCTGCCATGCATTACCTCTCCACCATGCAGACAGCCCGTGCCCCTGCGGTACCCCATGTTTCTACCATGGTTTCTCGGGAATATTATCAAGGAGCTGCGATAAAATTATTGCTGCTTCAGCGTCCGTTTTTGGCCGAAAAGCGGCGATAATTTTATCACAATATTAGCAAGGACACGCTAGTGTGTGTTTCTGTGATTTAGCGCCCGCTTTGCATCGCATTGCTAATGAGATGCTAAGTAGGAGTGCCTCAATAGACAACATGGGGAAATATCGCGAAAGCAGCTTCGCGATATTTACAACAATTCCCCAGCCGGCGTAGCTATAAACAAAATCGCACTAACCGACCACTAACGCTGGATTTTAACGTCTGCTAAAATCCAGTGTTATGCATACTCTGCATGGGAGGTGGAATGTGGGGTTACGACCACAAGGTCGTATCAGCAAGGTCATCGATGTCTAGCAGGGAACATCGCTGGTTGGGACATTTCCTGCTATCGCTGGAATTTTCATCTCCAATGCGCTAAGCGTTGTAAATACAGAGCTAGATTGGCAATATATTCGAGTGATAGCTGGCGATAGGGAAACTCGCGCTAGGCGCGGCCAGCGATAAGTATCACTGCTGCTTGTTAATATGCCCCTTCATTCTTTTCTGCAGCCTCCCCCCCTCCTTGCACCATCTTCCTCCTTTGGCAGACACCCCCCTTTCCACTCTCGCTTCTGCGTTCTGCTCTTCCTCATAAGGAGGGCTCATCCACCCTTCTTTCACTCCTCTTCCCTGCATTGCCTGCTTTTCTCCTGCGGTCTACCTGGCCTGTTCCTCGTCCTGTCTCATCTCCTCGTGTTTCACGAAATGCCCCTGTTCTGTAGGGGAATGACTACAGATGTGTTTATAACTAGCCATAGAAGGCCTCGTCTGGCAAAAAGTCTCTAGGAGAGCTGCAATTAGCCCCTTGTACGCGCTCAATTAATTACTAACTCAATAATCTCAAACATGTTTAATCCACATCTTTCTGTAATGAGTCAGTTCCAGTACACTCTGTGTATGGACTCTTTACTCCGACTGCCAGTCATTAAGCAGAGCTCCCACCATTGAAATATTTTTTGTATGGTTTTTGTATGCCAATAAAAGTTTTTAAATCAAAAAAAAAAAAAAAAAGAAATTACACATAAATTGCTATTGGACAAATATAATTATCTGCTCTATACCAGTCCTCAGAAACACCTTTTATTGAATGTCCTAACCACGTGGCTTCCACCTGTCAAAACTGTCTTTCAAGAAGAAAGTACCAATTAGCAGACGGTATCCTGTCCTGAGGAAGGCAAGCCAAAACAAATGCAAGTCCGAAACAATGCTGATGTCTCTTTGTTTCTCAACCCTGTCCCATAATTTGGCCCTGGTGCTGCGGCACAATTCCTGTGGCCCTGCTTTCAGGTAACACCCAGCTTTGTGCAGAAGCCTACTGAGCTGTCACACCTGAAAATTAGGGGCAGATTCCCAAAATTGTTTGTGTATGTAAGTGGTTGTTGTGCGATCAAATACCTTGAGAAGCTTGTGGAAATGTTTTGAACGCCATTCACAGAGTCCGAATCAGTGGACATTTGCACTAACAGAGCAGATTTACACATTCCAACAATCTGCTAAAATGAGTCGTAATAAAGGCCACACTTGGAAAATATGCGTTCTGAATAGTGGGGAACATATTCAAGGAATACTGCAGTCAACAGTCACAACATTGTAAGCATGTGGTTACGGACAAAAGTGTTGTAGAGTTTTCTAACCTCAAAACTAATAGTGTAAGAAATTTTGCACCTCATATTTCCTGCCATCCAAGAGAAAGGGGTATTTACCATGGGCGAAAAGGGAAAATAACATTCCTTGAAAAAACCCGGACTTCTTTAGCTCTCCTGACACACAGAAAACCCGCTGAAATGGGCAGGGGGGTAAAGATGGAAAGCTAAGAGTTTCACAGATTTGTGTACCTGGGCCTCATTTATGAGAAATGACGCATCGCTGCGTGAAAGCAGCGATGCGTCACTTCTCAGTGCGCACTCCTTGCGACATCATTGATGCGTCATATTTACAGTATGACGCATCATGTCGCAAGGAGTTACAGATACGTCAGTATTTCTGACGTATCTGTATGGCACAAAAGTCATGCATTGCTGGAGTGTGTCACAAAAGTGATGCAACTCCAGCAATGCGTCCTTTCACATGGGGCAAGCCCCATGTGAAAGGGCCTGCATCAGTCTTACGCCTGCTGGGAGGGAGGCACAAGATTTTGACGCAACAGCGTCCTAAAAGTGACACAGTGAAATCTCATAGATTTTCCTGCGTCACTATTACGAGGCTTTTTGCGGGGGAACGCCCCCTCTGCATAGATTATACCTGGCGCAGGTATAATGTTGCGCAGGGGTTTACAAAGTGACGCATCTGCTTAGATGCGTCACTTTGTAAATAGTGCGCAACAGGAGGCATGTTTTACGCCGCCGATGCGTCACAAAAAGTGACGCATCGGAAGCGCAAAACTGACGCAAGGCCTCTTAAATGAGGCCCCTTGTTTTTGAAAGGTTTTAAGAATCACCAGGTACAGACCCAAATGTATACATACCACTGATTAACTAGAAACAGGAAGGTTTCTAATGCTCTGTGACTTTGTACGTTGATGCTACTTTTAGTTTTCATTGCATTATTTTTACTGTATTAGGGCCATATGTATCATCAAACTATTTTGCATTTCCTAAATAGCGAATTTTAAGGAATCGCTATTTAGGAAATGCAAAATGATATGTATGTACAAAATCGCTATTAAATAGCGATTCTTTACCATTCCTAATTTGCGATTAGCAAATTGCTAATCGCAAATTACCCATTCATTTCTATGGGCCAGGAGGCCCATAGGAATGAAGGTGCAATTTGCGATTAGCAATTAGCTAATCGCAAATTAGGAATTTCTTCAAGGGTGCAGGGGTGTCTCAAGAACACCCTGCTGCACCCCTGAAAAAGACATTTGGGGGCATATGGCGCACATACATGCCCTAAGGGCATGTATGGGCGTCATATGGCACCTTTTGTTTTTTGGAAAAAAGATTTTTGAAAAGAATTCGCAAATTACCACCAACTAGAAGTTGGTGGTAATTTGCGAATCCTTAATGGCATTTTTTGAATATTTTTTGTTTGATACATTGCATTTAAGGAATCGCAAAATTTGTGATTCCTTAAGTGCGATCGCAAAATAAGGAATTGCAAATTTTGCTATTCCTTATTTTGCATCAAACATGTTTGATACATACCATTTGTCTAATTAGCATTCGCAAAGGCCGAAATTCTCAGACTTTCGGCCTTTGCGAATGCTAATTAGCTTGATACATATGGCCCTTAGTAACTACTGTTCCTTCTTTCTACAAGGTTATGTTTCTTTCCTTCATAATGAAATTTGATTATTGGCATGCTTTTTTTCGCTTTTTCTCCTCACCCCAATTTAAGAATTTTAATACAAAATGAACTTATTGTTTATAGTTTTCAAAGTAGCATTTTTTTCTTTTGTTTCTCATACTTCAACATTATAACTTTGGACTTTAATTATATAATGTTATGTTACTATTTATTTTGACGAATTACAATTTTTTAATGTTATAATTCAATAAAAAATAAACTGAGGATCACATATATCCGCCCAAATCATAGGCATATTTCTACTACCTGTAGATTTCCGTATAGTTTTTTTAAATCGAGTATGTTGTGTCAGACTGATGCATTTCTATGCTGATGCGCTTTGTGATGTGCACAATTGGCACAACTCCCAAATGACCTAAGAAGACAATTCACATGGGAGATAAGGGTTGGAAAAAGCAGCAACCATGCAAAAGGGATGCTGTCGAGAGAAGTGGACAGAGCTGTAATGTAAACCACCGAGATTACGCCAAATTGCCCAGCGGGGAAAAAACAGGCTCCAGGCGCTTTTGTTCAACAGTGCTAAACAGCTCTAAATCTGCGCGCACTAATGGATTGAGCGTGAAAGGCGGGGGATAATCCCGCATCAATTATTAATGCTATATATTTTTATCTGCCACAAAAATGTGTAGCCGCTTCCAGGAATTAATTCTTTAACACAAAAGGGAGCTTCTTAGAAACCACTTGAACACTGTGATTTTCTGGGCACATATCAAAGTGATTTTTTTTTCTGGTTTAAGAAATAGTGCCATAGCTTTCATTTTTAAGATTGACGTCATACAAGGTAAACATTTGTGTTAACCCCGTTGTTCAAACGTTATGTAATGGGAGGCTTTGAAACTTTTTTTTCGTCAGACTTTCAATTTCAATATTTCGGATGGTATTACAAGAATATTGAGTATTAAATATTGTGCTAAAAATCTATTGTGTCCCATATATCAACAGCTAAAATATTGTGAAGGTACGTATATGTAGTTAAGTATATTTACCAACACAGTGAAACGTTTTAATTTCTCTGGCACTCAACTAACATTTTTGAACTTGCTGGCGGTCCAGTCTTCACCTATGCTAGCTCATATTTTTTATATATTTATTTATTTGTGAGTTTTATATAGTGTGAACTAGGCCCGAAGGTTTCAGAGCGCTTTACAGATTAAGCACAATAATAACATGAGGTACAACAAAAATATATAAAAAATATATAGTAACGGTAAAAAGGGCAAATGGTATCCAATGGGATATGTAGCCAAAATAGCGGCAAGTGCCTGAGTTACATAAAGTGTAACTAAAAATATATATAAACATTATATAAAAGAAGAATCCGATAGACAGAGGGATGAGAGGACGTGAAGTCCTGAGGTAGTTATAGTAGAGAGTTGCATGGGTAGGGGAGAGTAGGTGCATTGTATTTCCCTGAGGTAGTGAACAAGCATGTGTGAAACTGCGCCCACTGGGAGTATACTGACTCCGTCCAATTTGGCGTATTTTAAATATACGAACATGTCACGCCGCCTTAGTAGAGTGCATGAAAGGTGAATCAGCTCAGATGGCGGCCCGGTTTCTGAAATATTTGATGGCAATAAGGGCTTCTCTGGCTCCCCCATCGTATAGAACTTTAACTTGTAAAGCTGGGCCATATTCTGTACTCCTTTAAAGGTTTTTATGTGTATAGTAACCAAAACAGTGTTTCTATTTTCTTAACTTTTGCATAATTGATTGAAACAACCTGTTTTTTAATCTTGTACAATAAGGGAACAAAATGTTATATTGTATATTTATATGTGATTTCATTGCAATGGTTTTAATTAATTGTGCAAGTAAACCTAAAAATAATTTTGTTTAAAAAGCATGGCAACATTGCACTTAAAATCATGAAACTAGCACTTTACAGATTAAGTACAACAGCAGAAACTTGAGGTACATAAAGAGCAATTAAAAATAAGTGCTAAAAGTGAAAAAGGAATAGACTAAATACAGAGGAGTACAAAGTGACAGTACATCAAAGAAGAATACGAATGATAGAGTACATAAAAGTTCTGAGGTAGGTGAGGAAGGGTGATGTAGGGATGGGGAGAGCCGAAGCACAGTTTTCCCCGAGGTAGTTATCACACTAGTCCTGCATTTTCTTTGATTAGTTGTGGTGTCTCTTCCTCCAAATCCATCTACCACATCCTATTTTGTGGCATTTTTGCCTTTCCTTTTGGGTAAGTGATGCAGTTCATTCCCAGGCTTCCAACTAGCACCCCCGCCCCCAGGGCCGGTCGAGCTGGTTGCCAGGGCCGGTTTCGGTTGCCAGTCCGGCCGTGCTCTACGCAGTGTGATGTCTCTTCACATTGAGTGTCTGACTCTCAAAAGAGATGGCTCAACTCTTTTCCAGGGCACAAGTCCTAAAAAAAGAAGTGGGGGGGATGCTGTCACCAGAAGTGATGTCACGACAGGAAGTGATGTCACGAAAGGTGGCTCCGATCTCGTCCCAGAGAGTCCAGAAAGGTGAAGTTCAGCTATTTGGCGGGGGGGACGGCGTCCACCCTGTAAAATAAGTGGGGGGACGCCATCCACCCGCGTGGTACCCCGACTCGAGCCCTGCTCTTTCGGACAGAGTAACGTGTACTTTGAACTCAACCAATTCAGGTCTTAGCACAACACTTCTCTTTGGATTTCCAAGAAGGATTTTAACCAACTTTTCCAAATACCCTTTCAGTCTGGCTCCCTTTAGCTGCTTTTTTCATCTTCATCTTTCCCCTACAGCTCATGTCTCATACTTAATCCCTGCTCTCTTCCACTCTCTACCCTCGTTCCTTCCCTCTGTCCTCTCTTGTCACTTACTTTAGCTGTTTCTTCTACCTTTTTCTTGATTCAATCATTGTCTTTTATGACCAATGCTTCACCTCTTTAATACTTGTGTTTTTAACCCCCCCCCCCGCTCATTGATGACTAATTCTTCCTATCTACTGCTGCTTTTCTTGCTTCACTTCTGAGGTTACTCACTGCATTTTGACTTGTCAAGCAGATGCCTTTGATATCTTCTTTCAATTGCACATCCTTTATTTTGAATTCCCTCCCCACCTTCTGTCTGCTATTATCCTAAGTGTGTTTGTATGGCTATGTTATTATTGTGTCGTAAGTTTAGCCCTCAGTTGTAAAGCTTGTTAACAGCCTTGGGCCACATTTGCAACTCATAAAACTGCAAACATTCATACAAAAATAAATAAATCCAACCATGCAGGCCAATGATTGTCAGCAGTTGTCCCCATCATTTTCTTTTCTCTTTTTCAATGTGTTCTATATTTAATAGATGCCAACTGACATCTTTTTTTCAAGCCAGCGACCGTCTAATGCATCAATTCATGCTTCCGCTGTGATTCTCACACGCGTAGCAAGCCGCGAAACAGAAAGAAAGACTCAACAATATAGTTGAAAAAACAAAACATGTCAAAAACAAAGTGGTGAAAACATTACTGGTGCTGAACACTACAAGAGTCATGGTGAGAAATCAGTATTCGAGGGGGGAGGGGGCAGAGGGGCGGGGGAAAGAAGGCACATGATGATTGGTCTCTCCTGCTTGCACAAAAAGTACTAGGGGGCATATTACCAAGCAATAGCGATAATTATCGCTATTGCTTGGTTAGAGACAAAAATTTACCGCTGAGCTGCGGCGATTTTTATCGCAAATAAATCTTGGTATTACCACGGTTTATCGCAAATGCGATAAAAATCGGCCGCAATGCATGAATATCGCTGAAAAGTCAGCGATATTCATGCATTATCGAGCTAATGCTCTTAGCCATGTTATCCACCTCCCATTGGATAACATGGCTAAGAACTGCTCAGGGCAGGTGTTAGCTTTTGGAGATATTCGCGCTTAGCGCGAATATCTCCATAAGTTGGTAATAGGAGATAGCGATGTTAGCGACTGTTTCCAGTCGCTAACATCTTGGCACACCCACTTTGCATGTCATTAGTGATAAATATCACTGACAAGCAAAGTGGGTCCCAAGATGGTCGCTATCTCCTACTAGCTGTCGCTAACTGGTGTTAGCGACAGCTAGGTAATAGGGAGATAATTTTATCTCCGCTTTCTTGGCTTTTAAAGCCAAAAAAGTGGAGATAAACCCCCTTCATAATATGCCCCTAGCATTCCAGATGTAAAGATTTAGGAATGTGTTGTAGGAAAAGACAGGCACCCTCATTTCTAATGGAGCAACAGTGGGAAGGAAGTGATGCAACTGGGATTGAGTTCTCCATCACAGGTACAGATTCTTGAGATACATTTAGAGACCCCTCTCATGACAATACTTCAAGCCCTCATTTCACAGCCACAAAGAGCCAAGAGAGAAGCACAAACACGGAGAGCAGTAATTCTGCTCTGAAAAACAGAATTGGCCAATATGACCATTAATACTGACATTTCCACTGAAGCCACCATTTACAAGCAGGTGATAATTTGCTTGACAACACCTAGATCCGGCTAAATGTGAGATTTTTAATAACTACAATATCGTTTGATATAAATATTGGGCCTGAATATAGTTTTAAAGGATATCACCCCACTGGGTGCAGAGTTTCTATTAATAACTCCAATGGGGTGTTATTTTTGCATCCCATATTTAGACCACAATGGTACCATCCTGGACCTTGCCCGGCAGCAGCAATAACAGTATTTTAGTCCCTTGCACATCGAAGGCCATGGGTGCAGCATCTCTGCACTCCATGGTCCAGCAGTGCTACCTATGATCTTAGCATATGATTGACAGCAGGAAACTCGACAGCAGCAACAGCAGCTCACAGATTTAAGTGCAAGCATCAGCAAAGACAATAGGTTTGGTGTTGGCTGCCAGCCTTTTGTCTTTGTCATTGCGTGCTTTGTTTTGTCATGCTTTTAGCTAAACATTATGGCCAGGGTGGCTGCTGGGCCCTCTACAATCTTAAGAAAACATTGTCTAAATCAAAAACATTTTTGGGGCGTTTGGTGTTGCAGCAGCGACAGGCACTGAAGGGAACTGGTTTGCGTGTGGGTGTCCTCCTTACACTGACACTGAAGTTATCCAATCGATGAATTGGGCGGACCCATTGCCCCAGGCTGCATGCTGTAGTTGGTGGAACAACAATGTGAATGACACAAAAACAGACCAATAGATGAAGAGGACTGACTAAAAGCCCCTTTAAACAAGTACATCATGCATATACTTTTAGTTAAATCGAAAGGTCTTGGCTGACGCCAGACCTATAAAGGAGGAGAGGAACTGACGCGGAGTACCACATCAGACTGAATCCACCCACTCCTGGCTGTCCAGCTGTGCCTCCATGTTTATTGCATTGATATGAATGACATGATACCAAGACTCATTCAGAAATACATACAGTCCACAGTTAGTATTCGAACTGTTGATATACTACTTCTGAAGCAGCTAGAAGTCCTACATCAAGCGCCTCGATCCTATAAACACACCTGGCTTATCTCAATCAGTCCTCAGCCACCTGCTGGAGGATGTGGGGTAGGGCAGGAGGACCCAAGGAAAGAGCATGCACGTGGCACCCTGTGAAGAGGAGGGTGCCATTATGCCATATCCTGCAATCTTTTGACAAGCATGCACTGGATGCACGCTGCTGCCTGTCATATGCAGGCTGATTGACAGATTGCAGTCTCCCAAGTGAATGTTAACTTCAAGGGTGCAAAACACTTACCTGTTCCTAAACCTCCCCTCCCTTTGGTGCGGTCCCTTTTCTTGCAGGGTGGTATTGACATTGTCTCCACAAAACATTGTTTCGACATTCGAGCTGCACCATTTGGTATTCTTTTTATTGCTCACAACGTTTTCTCTCATCCAAAGCTAATTAAAGCAGGACATTATTTATGCAGACGATGTTGTTCACACCAGGTTTTTTTTATACGGGTTTCTTCATACTTTATTGTAACAGTGGCCACACATGGCCACGCGGGGGTCTGAAAGTGCCTGTACATGCACTCCGGCTCAGCCCCTGCCCTCCAGCATCCATGCCCCCATGACAGGTTCATCTGAAGGCTCTCACTCAGCAACTTGCCATGTTTTGCATTTTAAATGATGACACACACTCTCACTCTCTTTAATGTCATGCATTGAGCTCGGGGACATTTCCTGCTGCAACCGGAAGAGCCAATTGGAAGCGAGCAGATGGAGAACTTGTTGTCGGCTCGAGCCGCCTTCACAGCTCTAATCAGGAGCCAGAAAAAAAGTCACCCACTGCAACTTACCTCCTTTCTGCATATGTCTAAGAATAAAGGCGCAGCCGCCTGCTCACCTCACGCAGAACCTGGGTAATTACTGCCTCTCCAGGTGTGAAGATCTCTCTGGAGGTACTTCATTAGGATGCAGGAGGCGGCTTCTTCTGCATGATCACAGCGAATACTTACAGCGGGGCGCGATGGAAAGACAATTTCAAAAAGCTATCAATAAGTGGAACTGGGGGTTATTGGATTCTGCCAAAGTGCCAGTGCATTCAAGACCTGTCACCATGACAGGGTAAGATCTGGTTATTTCCAATGTGATCCAAACAAAGAATCCACAGATAGATACCCCCAGGACCCTCTAGGATCAAGGAAGAGCTAAATCAGCAGAATTACCTTACAAACAACCTCTAATATAGGGAACCATCCTTTACGCAACTTTTACCACGCAGTGCCTTTACGACGCAACTATTACAACGCATGTCATTACAACGCATTGCGCTGGGGGGCGCTCTAGGATAGGGAATGGATTTAATTTACTATCCAACACCTTCCCTACTATCCACGGGGACTGGAGTTGGAATAGTAAATTAAACTATTCACTATCCTGCACCCCTAAGCACTATGCGTTGTAACAGCATGCGTTGTAAAAACTGCGATGTAAAGGCATGCGTGGTAAAAGCATGCGTTGTAATGTCATACATCGACTAATATATTATGGAGAACCAAATCCTGCAGGAAACATACCACACGTGCATCTCTCTCAAACAAGTACAGAACATAATGATCAATGCAAATCACAGAGATTGTCCACTCCTCGAAATCTTCCCAGCCAAGCCCAAGGGACCCACTATCTGGACATGCCACATCATTCAATGCCTCATATTAAAAACAGCGCGATACCAAAGGGGATGATGGACGGAGCGCTTGAGCAAATCAAACACTCACCGAGTCTACTGATCTGGGTTTAATCCATCATCATTCTTTAGCTCACTCCACCACCCCAGTTCAGACATGGCCATATGCAAATCAGTCTGACCCTGTGCCTCATGGGAACAGTCCAGCGCAAACTGCCAAGCCATGCCTTCCCTGGACCGGAAACAAGCATCCTGGGACCGGTTTCGGATTCATAATCCTCATCAGCCAGGCTATCTTGAATCCAGTGGTAGAGTGAGCAAGGGATCCACATCTAGGCATACCCTGCCAACTCAGGGCGAACAAAGCGATACCAAAGGGGATGATGGATAGAGTGCTTGAGCAAATCAAACACTCACCCCCAAAAACAGGTCAAACAATCTCCTTAATGCTTAGTATCTTTGCAGACTATTGACACCTTCAATAGTCGCTGGAACAACCAAAGATGCAACAACATAAAATCAAGAAGTCATTGTTCAACTTTTTTTGTGCGCTTTACACTCCCTCTGACTGCATCCTATCTCAATATTCCTCCGCCACCATACACTTAGAAACTCAGCGGGAAAATTGACTTTGATTTATAAGCTAGGCATTATTGTCTCTCCAAGCTTTCTATATGAATGATACTCTCCCTATGCTCCACCCTCCGCGTACCATGGTGAATCTGAGTGACCCTGCTGTGTCACCTGCCTGCCTACCTCACTCTTTACTATACCTCAGTAAACTAACCATATCCCCCTTAAAATCATCACCCTTCTTAGTTACCACTCCTGCAGAAGCAAATCTTTTCTAGCCTATCTACTCACCCCACTCTAATAAATCACAAATTATCCTTCTCTGTAACCTCTCCTTTCCATCTCACAACATCTAACCTCCTCCACGGTATCTACGTATCACACATTTCCCCTTGCATGAACTCACCTAATAATCACACACGATTCCTTTTAACTTAATCCATCACTAGGAACTGGAGGAGAGGCTTCAAACAATTTACTGAGAGCACAAGACTAACCCAGTAACCAACAGCATATTACAATAACTAATAACCACTGGATTAAACACTAACTTTGGGTTATGGAGTAGCGTGCTACCCAAAATGAACACGTTTAATTTAAACAAGGGAACCCAATGGATACCTTCGGACCATGGGAAACAATTATTATCAAAAACAGAGGTCCTAAGGCTAGCTTGAATAAACAAGGAAATGAATCTTAGAGTGAGACAATATAGTGTGTAAAGAAAAGTAGAGATAAAAGAAACAAACAGTAACAGGCAAAAAACTTTGGAGCCAACTGTCCCTTGCAAATAGTTAAATAATAAAGCAAGATTAGACAAACAGTAGTTATAACAGTTCTGCAATGCATCCATTGAGTTTATGTTTATTGCATTTACTGTTTGTCTAATCTTGCTTTATTATTTAACTATTTGCAAGGGACAGTTGGCTCCAAAGTTTTTTGCCTGTTACTGTTTGTTTCTTTTATCTCTACTTTTCTTTACACTATATGTTGCCGCACTCTAAGATAGGTACAGGCTTGTACCCTATCAAATGTTTAAATTTGGCCCTTCTCAAGGTCATCTATTTTTGGATATATTACATAAAAATCTCCTGACCCGGCCGGGTACAGGAATTACAGATATAGTACTGATCTAAGTCTATAACTTCATTTCCTTGTTTAATCAAGCTAGCCTTAGGACCTCTGTTTTTGATAATACCCAAAATGAACACTTCAGTGCCTCATCAGGGGTGATAAGCACTGCATAAATGCAGGTTCAATACAATACAATACAATACAATCAAGAGCTATCAAGGCTGAGCTCATTGTTTGAGGGGCCCATCTGCTGCTCGTCATCAGCAAACCAGGGGGCATATTAACAAGCAGGGCGTTAAAAATTATCGCCGTTTATAGCGGAAAACTGCCGCTAAAGTGGCGATAATGGGCTTGATAATACGGCCTTGTGAATTCCAATAGAAACCCATGTTCTGGTGTGAACGGGCTTCTATTGGAATTCTCCACCGCATATTATCAAGCCCATAATCAACGTTTTAGAGGCAGTTTTCTGCCGCTAAACGGCGATAATTTTAACGCCCTGCTTGATAATATGCCTCCAAGTGCCCTCAGAACATCTGGCTTGTTAACATGGGACTGGGAATAAAAGGCCCTTGTATTCTGGACTTTGCATAGACTCAGAAAATGCTGCATTATTTGACAGAAAAATGCAAAGTTGACAAAAAGATTGACAGATAAATTAAAGGTGGGAGGCAACAATGAAGTTACATTTGCTAACTTTGATATAAAATAATGCACTTAGCGTGAGCACCAAAGCTTTTTATTTTCCCTTTAGACTGTCTACAGAAGATAGTTCTTCTTAGAGAA
The DNA here is from genome assembly GCF_964261635.1 of Lissotriton helveticus. Classification (NCBI taxonomy): domain Eukaryota; kingdom Metazoa; phylum Chordata; class Amphibia; order Caudata; family Salamandridae; genus Lissotriton; species Lissotriton helveticus. The sequence goes on along the minus strand of NC_136071.1, from coordinate 1,146,829,546 downwards.
GAACATAAATATAAGAAATGAAGAAGCAATAAAGCTGAAGTTGATAACACAAGCGGATTAGGTCAATCAACAAAGTTCAAAAATGAAACGAGCAGCAAAGTGTGTTAGAAAAGTAGCAAAAAACATCAATGTAGTGCATGCAACATCCTGAATTATGAAAATGCTTTGTTAAAATTGATATCACCCAATTAAAATCACTGTACAATATCTCTGAGGATTGAAAGGCTAAATTTGACTGTGAGTGGATTTGATTCGATACCTCAGATCACCCAGTGGCACAGCTGTTCCTGGCAAATGTTTGCTTCAAGTAAAGCAAAAAACCCATTAGGCCAACATCTTTCCATTTGTTCGCGGCAGTCCAATGGCAGGAATGCACTGGGGCGTAGCGTCACTTGTCCGCGGCAGTCCAATGGCGGAAATGCACTGTGGCGTTGCGACAACTGAGCGGTGCCAGCATCTCCCTCATCATACGCTGACCCACCAGCTCTAATGGTCCACACCAGAGGGTCCGCAGCCCCTTAGGTTGTCAGATCCTCCCGCCGCGACAATATGAATGCGACAACCTATAAATAATTATTTAAGACGTCTGTTCTGAGCCTACATGAGCAAGAACATGGCTGTACAGATTGTGATCAATTAAGGAACTTCTGGAAACAAACCATGGTCCAAGCTGCTGAAAGGTTTCTGGGATGAAGTCCAATTTGTTTAGTTTTCCATACATTTCCATCCCAACCATAATTAACCTCATTATGTCTGCAGTGAGAGTGGACAATCACTGCCTTTGTGAATCAGTGTTTGCTTTTCTCTACTTACTGTGTACACCCATGTACACCATCTTTTGTTATTCCTCTAAATCTTGGCATATCGGGTGCCTTTTTCTTTCAGAACACATTGGGGGCATATTATCAAGGCAAGCATAATGAAATTATCGCTGCTTTTGCGGCCGTTTTCGACCGCAAAGCGGAAATATTTTCATCGCCCTATTAGCAAGCTGTCGCTAACATTAGTTAGCGACAGCTTTTAGGTGATAACGAGCGGTTTGGGGCCCGCTTTGCATGTCAGCGATATTTATCGCTAATGACATGCAAAGTGGGCGTACCCAACCAGTTAGCGACTGAAAGCAGTCGCTAACGTCGCTATCGCCTATTAGCAAGGCAGGCATAGCGATAAAAAAATGTGCGCTAAGCGCGAATATCGCTAAAAACTAACGCCTGCTCAGACCAGTTCTTAGCCATTATATCCAATGGGAGGTGGATATTCTGGCTAAGACCCTATTGGCGATAATGCGTGAATATCACTGGTTTCCCAGCGATATTCACGCATTTCGTCGCTATCGCCGGTTATTTTATCGCATTGGAGATAAACGTTGCTAATAGCATGTTATCTCTGCGATAAAATCCGGCGATGCTTGGCGATAAAAAAAAATGTGGCTAAGCTACTTTAGCGATAAATATCGCTAGTTGTTGATAATATGCCCCATAAAGTTTTAACTCTCCAATCTTGAGTAGCGATGGTTGAGAAATGTTGCTTTTTTGTTTCTTTGTATTTCTAAACTGGGAAAATATTGTTCACTGTGGAGTAATTTACTGGAAAGGGATTTACTCCCTCTCTTAACAGGAGTAGACATCAGGCCATTTCAAGGTTCGCAATGATCAAACTAAACGTTATTAACGGGAAACATTCTTTACCACACAGTCACCACCACAATATACCATTACAATGCAGTCACTCCCCACGACTGCAACATTGCCACATGTTCCCTTAACCACAAGTTGCTACAACTACATGCTTGAGGGGGCGCATTGTTGGACTGGTGTTGGATTTTAAGTCCAACACCTTCCTTACTGTTGCGTAGATGGAGTTGAAATAGTAAATTATACTATTCCAAACTCCAGCGCCCCTCTAAAGCATGTCTGCGTAACGACTTGCGGGGTAATGGAACGCGTGGTAACGTCTCAGTTGGGGTAGTGACTGCATTTTAAAGGCATGCATGCTAAATTCATGCATGGTTCCGTCATGCAACCGTTATCGACAGTCCAACTCTTCTCAAATGAAATAGCAACTTCACACCCTGGAAAATGACCTGCCTATGTGTAGTTTTTCAATACTGTGGAGTAATATTACGTGTAGGAAAGTCAATTTCTGAGAGCAGGGGATCCTTTTGAGATATCCTTGCTCCCATAAATCTAGCCATTCATGTGTATCGGTGGAACATGACCACACAGGGTTTTAATAATTGACTCTTACAATGTGAGTAAAGCGAGCGGAACACAAATATAAGCAATTGAAGAAGAAATAAAGTCCAGGTCAGGGGTGACTCCACTGGCAGGACTTTAGGGCAGAACCTCCCCAGCAGAAGAACTTGGGAGGAGGCGATATCAGCAGATTGCTCTGCGGTCCTTCAACTAATGAGTCAGAGAGTAGACTTGCCATGGAGCAGTAAACACACACATCAAGATATACCTTTATATACAAGTATCAGTTATTGACAGTAAGGGAGTGTGTATTTACTAGTCTAACTCCTTGATACTGAGGTAGGTTGTACAGCTCAAGGCAAATAAATGATATTTTAGGTTTGTTGATGCACTTGCTCGAAAGTATAGCGCGATAGTCCGTAGCGCAATAGTCCTCAGAGAGTTGGTGTTTGTCTGGGTTTGTCAGGGTATAACAACACTGTAAGGACCAGTCAGGTCCTCACGTGTGTGTTAAACTTGCTTACCCCCAGACAACATTCACTGTGGATGTGAGTGTAGATGCTTGTAGGAGGTTTGCCCAGCCACAAAATCCCCATACCCACTGGTTGATGAGATGAGCAGATGGGGACCTGAGGGCCTCCAGTGTGCTCATGACAGTCATTGCTACATAAATGAGTTGCTTTTCTTCTCTCAAATCCCTGCTTGTGATCCTGTTCCTGAATCAGCCCTTGGATTGACCATGAGCCCTTTAGACTACCTTGCAGAAAGCAATAGTCTACTGCATCCCAAGACCATCGGAGGCCTGGTATCATGCTATATTGCTAGGATGAGGAACCTGACTTGATCCCATCTTTTAGAAATGGGGGTCTCTAGTTGGCAGTGGTATGCACTCTGTCCAAGTCAGGATGAGGGGATTACACAGCCAAGATAACCCCTGCTCAGCCCCTTGTTAGGTTGACAGGAGCTGTCAGGCCTATCTCGGAGGTAAGGGGTAAAGTATTTGTACATAACACACACAAATACTGAAAAAACTACAAATGGAAACCACACCAGTTTAGAAAATTAAAGTATCTTTATCCGAACCAAACAAGTCCAAAACGACAAAAATCCAACATACACAACTCAAAATATCACTTTTAAAAGGTTTTAGCAATTCTGTCTATAAAACTCTTCAGATGCGGTGATTACACAAAGTACCATCAGAAGGTTTAAAGTTCACCAGGAAAACAGCCGCATAGGAGGGAAGCATCGGAAAACACAGCGATGTATCGGTTCCTGAGTCCTTGGGGAGGCGATGCTTGAGTTCTGCTACATGCAGGAAAAGTGTTGCGTGGAATCCGTACTGTAGGGGGAAGTGATGCGTAGAAATCCAAGATGGTTCTGGTCTGCGGGTGATGCGTTGGAAGAACTTGGCACACAGGTGCAATGCGTTGAAATCCAGAGGTGCAGGCGGTTGATGCGCCAGCAGCAAATAGGTGCTAAATCAATTTCTTCAGCCACGGTCCAACGATGCGTTGATTCTTTCTGCACAGCCTGTGTCTAAGTCAGTGCAGTGATCTCGGACTCCAGAGACACGGTGCACTGAACTCGGGCTGCAGTGGTTTCTTCTGCCGCAGGCAGGCGGTGCATCGATTTCTTCAACCACATGGTAGACATGCGTGGAAATATCTCCCGCCCTGTGGTGCTGCGTGGGAAAAAACAGGCGCAGGAAGGGAGATGCTTTGATTTTCAGGTCTGCTTGATGCTTTTTGCAGCAGGAACAACCTCCAAGAACTCAGAGCAGGAAATGGCACCACACGGCAGGTCAGAACTCCCTGCAGTGGAGTTCAGCGATGCTGCAGATGAAGTATTTGATGGCCCTGAGATTTCTTAACAGGAGGCAAGCACACACAAGCATTTGGAGACATTTCACAGAGAGTATACATGGCAAAGTAACATCATTTTCCTCTCCAAAGCAGAAGCAGCAACTGCAGGCCAACCCAGCAAAGCAGCACACAGTGAAGGGGCAGTATTCCTCCTCACAGCTCTTCAGCTCTTCTCATTGACAGAGGCTCCTCTTGATCCAGAAGTGTTCTAAAGTCTGGGGTTTTAGGTCCAATACTTATACCCCTTTTTGTCTTTGAAGTAGGCATACTTAAAAAAAAAGTCTTTATTCTTTACAACTTCTTGCCTTGCCTGGCATTGGTTCCAGACACACTCCAAGGGGTGGAGACAGCATTGTGAGAGGACAGGCACAGCCCTGTATAAGTGTCAGTGACACCTCCTCCTACCACTCTAGCTCAGGAAGACCCATCAGCTTGGTGATGGGTCATCAGAATATGTAGGGCACACCTCAGCTCCCATTGTATGAATGCATAAATAGGCCCCTGTTAGGCTAAACCAGAAGTTGATTCCACAAGCAAGCAGAGGCACAGGATAGTTAAACAAGAAAACGCCGACTTTCTAAAAGTGGCATTTTCAAATACACAATCTAAAAACAACTGTTACTAAAAAAAATATTTTTAAATTCTGAGCTCTAGGAGCCCAAACTCCAAATCTCTATCTCTCCCTAATTGAAAGTTGCACTTGTGCAATGTTACAGGGAAGCTCCGATAAAAACCTGGGGGAGAGATAGCCTTTCAATAGTGAAAAATGAAATTGGCAGTATTTCACTATCGGAACATGTAGAACACACCAGCATATGTCCTGCCTTTCACATACACTGCACCCTGCCCATGGGAGTACCTTGAGCCTATCTTAGGGGTGCTGTGTATATAGAAAAAGGGAAGGTTAGGGCCTGGCAAGTGGATGCACTTGTCCGACCGACATGGCAGTTGAAAACTGCACTCACAGACACTGCAATGGCAGACCTGAGACAAGTTTACCGGGCTACTCATGTGGGTGGCACAACCGGTGCTGAGGGCCCAGTAGTAGCATTTGATTTCCAGGCCCTGGGCATCCATAATGCACTTTACTAGGGACCTACTAGTAAATCAAATAGGCCAATAAAGGATAACCAATCAGAATCACAATTTATACACAGCATATGCACTTTAGCACTGATCAGCAGTGGTAAAGTGTCCAGAGTCCTATAGTCAACAACAACAGGGTCAGAGAAACAGGAGGCAAAAGGCACAAGGTTTGGTTATAAATATGCAAAAAGGGACAGGTCTAAAAAGTATATTCTGTGGTCTGTGTCAATTTGGCAAAGGGAATTAATTGTTAATTAATTATTACTTAACTTCCCAGACAAGACCCCATGAAACCTAGCATCCTGCAACTTAAATATTAGTAGATAAATTAGTATTTCACCTTTCACATAATTAAAAATGAATTAAATCATTATTTAACAAATATTACATTTTAATTAATTATTAATTAACTTCCCACCCTAGACCCCTACAAACCTAGCAGCCCACAACTAAAATATAAGTAAAATAAATAAGCATTCCATAAATTACATAATTGAAATTAATTAAATAATTAACAATGAAAAATAATTGTTAATGAATTATTACTTAATTTACTTCCCACCGTATCCCCCTACAAACACAGCAATGCACTGCAACACTATAAATTACTAAAACATTTTAAAGAAAATTAAATTACATAAAATACGAACTATATTTATAGGAATTATATGAACAATAGTAACAAATAGTAACATGTAGTAACAGCTCATGCATCACGAAATTTGTGTATCATGATATTTATTTTCTGATATTTCTGCCAACCGATATTTTTAATCTCAAATTTGGCCCAAACACCCAAAGGAGGCTGCCAGAAGTGTGGTGTGTCCCTAAAATAACAGAGACACCCACCTTAAACTACAGATCTCCACATTATGCAATGACTACCACCATTTTGCTGAGGCTCCTCACCTTACATTAGGGATCCCCCCATTTTCCAAGAGAGATGACCAGATACAAGTGGTGGGCACCAGATAAAAGTGATGTCCACTCAGATTAATCTGTCCTCCCACTCGCTCCAACCATGAAGATTCACATATTTAACACACAAATTGACTCAAATGTGCATAGATGCAAGCACACACACAGATTCACACACATTGGTTTTTGCACCAAACATCCCTCCTTACAAGACCTCTGTGCCGTGGTCACACTTGTCATACATGCAGTGATTCTCCTTCAAATGAAAGCACGAGCCAGCCATTCCCGACAGAAGGTGGTGTTGGACCTGGCACTTTTTGCACATTTATCCCCAAACTTTTTTCCTTTTTGCCTCCCTCCTTTCTGACCTGTTTGTGTTGGCTTTTTAGAAATGTCAGTGAATATCCACATTTTATGAGGGATTGGATAATCCTTATCATACAGACAGCAAAAATATTATCCGACGCCATACTGATCGACGTACAAGCCACAGAGACACACTTCAAGACCACATTAACGTCCTTCAAAAAGAAGCTTGACGAAGTAAATAAAGAAATGAACGAATTTAAGGAAGGACTGACCCAAGCAAAAATACAAAAATTCCAGAAGGGTTTGAAAAAATTCTCCTACATCAAGACATACCTTATGCAGACACAGATTATAAACTCACTAGGCGTTCTGACACATCAGGGGGCTCTTCTGATGAAGATTCAACTGTGAGCCGTGGTTCGAGTACGGGCAGCAACCGCAACAGACAACGCAGTAGAGGGAGAAACAGCAACTGGCAGCAACCATGGTCACCATTACCACCAGGAGGGCAAGCCCACTTTCAGACTCCCAATCCACACATGAACCATCAAATGATGTATGATTAGGGTAAGGCAGGTCTAAGTACACTGGGAGGAAGACCAGAACCCAGGAGCTCACACAAGGAGCAAGACAAAAGAACAACCACCGAGACCAAGCTCAAACAAAGCTTAGTAACTAACCTCTTGTCTCACACTTTGACACCCATAGAGGAGACTTTTCTTAACAAAGGCCTGGGCTTTGTCCTATCTGCCAGACTTGACGAGTTCAAATTACATTGTGAACTGGCAGAATTCTTTTGCAAATTAAAGCTGAAAGCCTTCTTTCAAAACCTTCCCAATTAAACCAGTCCAGAGACACAGGGGGACACATCCTTCAAAATTAAATCCACCTTCATCACTCCCCCAGAATGATTCCAGTCGACAATATCGCCTTTGAACAAGCGGTCTTCAATGAAATTAAGGAACTTCAGGAAGACCACCAATTTATGAACACCAGCAACAAGGAATTTGATGCCTTGAAGACCCTGAAAACCAACAACATGATTATTATAAAACCAGCTAACAAAGGAGGTGGTATCGTCCTTCAGAATAAACAAGACTACCGCAAGGAATGCAGACGCCTTCTCAACGAAACCAAGAATTAGAAAAGGCTGGAGCATGACCTCAGTGAAAACCTCAAGATCAGAATACGGAACCTAGTAGAAGAAGCAGACAACATGGGCCACATCAGTAAACAAGAATCACAATTATTAACCACCAGTGCTGGAAAGATACCGTACTTCGACACAGTCCCTAAGATCCATAAAAACACAACTCCGCCACCTGGCCGTCCCATAGTGTTGGGCATCGGGTCCTTGTTAGAACCCCTCTCACATTACTGTGACTTTTTTCTCCAACCAATTGTACAGTCTACCAGCACTTATCTAAAGGACACTAATGATCTTCTTAGCCAAATTAAAAACCTCGCATACAACCCAGAGACGTCATTCTTAGTCAGCCTTGATATAGAGAGCCTATATACCAGCTTGCCACTGGATGACACCTTAGAAGTATTACAACTGGCACTGGATACAACCACTTGGAATCACAACACCTCCAAAGCATTTGTGTTACAATGCGCGGAATTGGCTCTAAAAGAAAATTACTTTGAATTTTAGGGTGAGATCTACCTACAGACGTATGGCACGTCAATGGGGAGTATTTTTGCTCCAAGCGTGGCAGGACTCTATGTCTATAATTTTGAGATCACACATTCATTCAACTCCAGCATGCCTCATGTACCTAACATGAAATTTTATAAACGCTACATTGATTACATTTTCCTCATCTGGAAAGGTGACAATTACTCTCTCCAAACATTCCTCCAGTTGATTAACGGCTGTGACCCCAATTTAAAATTTACTCACAGCATGCACAGAGAAAACATCACCTTCCTCGACCTGGACATTCAAGCCAACAACGGCAAGCTAAAAACCAAGACTCATTTTAAGCCAACAGTGAGGAATTCCCTGCTTTATTACACAAGCTTCCATCCCAGAACACTACTGTTGAACCTACCATTCGGGCAATACTTACGCCTACGCAGAAACTGCAGTGAAGTTAAGGATTTCAAGGATCAAGCTCAATCCTTGACCACCAAATTACAAGAACGCGGCTATCCGGACAGGATCATTGAAAAAGCCAAGAAAAGAGCCCGCAAGCAGAACCGTGATGGACTACTGGAACAGACTCATCGCACCATCACCACCACTCCCTAACATGTCACTACGTACAACTCCAGATCGAATAAGGTTTCCTGCATTATACAAAGAAACTGGAGAATACTCAACACCAGTATACTTAACTGGAACAACCCTCTCTTCTCCTACAAACGGGCCAGAAGTTTCAAGGACATGCTTGTCTCTACACGCCAATTCTAAACCTGCGATATAAGTCATCTCTCTATTTTAGGACAGGATGCCCCTTTACCCTCATGGTCACTACAATACCAAATTGGAAAGTACACCTATCCCAGGATGTAGGTTCTCAGCACGGGGTTCATTATTAACATCGTACTTAACCCCACATACTACACCATACTTGTACCAGCTCACGCCTATCTGCCCCGAGTTTGCTCTTCCTGGTAATATTAAGGACAATTACCCGTGTAAGATATTGCATGTATTGTCGTCTCCAATACCGCAGTAATATACAGCAGTGCCTGGCATTGTCTTGCTCACTACGGTTCCCATACAGATACTCTTTCCCTTGCACATGCATACAAGTTTCCACTAAACCTCCCAATACCTGGAATCCATAGGAGGTTAACGTTCCAACTACTTGACGTTCATCACGTCTCATGCGCAACGTGACACCGTGAAGTCAGAACGCAGCGGCCTGATGCATCGCTGGGGTCTCCCCTCTTTTAAATAGACACCGGTCAGCGGTACCATTAACATCCAGGACCGCGAGGAGACTGGAATAGGTGCTACTGGTGGACTCTTCATCTGTCTTGATGAAGTAAGATCTTTCAAAATCTTTCTTTTTTAAGTTCAAAAAATTTTTTTATTGAAAGAAATGCATGGTAAAGGAACAGAATATGAACAAGTACTGTAGGGAAAATAAAAAGGGGGTAAAAAGGGAAGGGGAAATATACGATGACGGATTAATAAAAAGATATAGGAGCAATATAATTGGAAATAAACAATTCATAATATAAAAACGAATCATGGAAAAGCAAGAATACAAAATACAGTAAATATGCAATAGAATAAAATGCAAATATAACTATGCAGTAAAATGGATTATGTGAACATGAAGAAATGTAAAGGGTGTCAAGGGGGTTTAGGAACTTCCTGCTGAGCAGGTCGAGGACGAAAGGAACGGGTTGTACAATTGTCTAGATATGAGGTGATAGGAAGCCATAACTCAGCACGTTTAGGTGCCATCTGTGGAGGAAAAACAAAAGCAGTATCTAGTCTATGGTTGTGACACACATTATACCACCAAGCCTTAAATGTAATACTCGACGTAGATTTCCAATTAATCGTGATTTGTTGAAAGGCTACTGCGATTAACAGATCAACTATGCGAACATTAAAATCAATGTGGTCCCAACAAGGAGAGAGGCTACCTAGAAAAATATGGGCGTGTGAAAATGGAATAGTAGTAGAAAAAATGACATTGAGTTGAGCCCATACTTGTAACCAAAAGGCATGAACATTCTTGCAAAGGAACAACATGTGAAACAAGGTAGCATTCGGGGAAGCACATGACCAACATGTATCTGGTGTGGTGGGAAAACGTTTATGAAGGGTGGAAGGAGTATGAAGTAGACGGTTATAAATAAAAAAAAAGGGATTGCGTTAAGGAGGCAGCTCTGGAGGATTTGCGAATTTTCAACCAAATCTTATCCCAAGTGGAAGTGGGCCAAGATAAGGAAAGGTCAGTCTCCCACTGCTCCTCTACTTTGCTTTTGAGTCGAGGGAGAGTGCGTGTATGAAAATGTTTGTATAGGAGTGCAGCTTTTGGAAAGGTAAGTAGAGTAGAATGAAGTTGAGTGATAGGATCAGGAGTGGATGTAGGACGAGAGTGGGGAAGGTTATTGTATGTGTCCAGAACTGATGCTTTAAGTAGAAGATATTGGGGAAGAGAAGAGAGAGGTAGGTGAAAAGTGAGACGAAGAGTGTGAAAAGGTAGGAAGACGGAGTTGGAAAACAGTTGAGAGATCCAAAGCAGCCCTTTGGTTCTCCAAGATTTCCAAAGAATGGGTCTACCTCGAATTAAAAGATGCTTATTATGCCAAATAGTGGAAGAGAGGAAGTCAGCAACGCATGCAGGAGGCGGGGGTTTGGAGGCTAGGAGGAGTTTAAGGGTGAACTTATGTATAGGAGTGAGAGTTGAGGCAGGTTTGCGTGAAAAGGAGATACACTCGGCAAAAGAGAAAGGTGAGAGAAACAGGCGCTCTACCTTGGTCCACAAAGGGCAGGAAGAGTCAGGATCTTGTAACCAGAAAGAGGATTGACGTAACAGAAAAGCCTTGTGATAGGCATAAAAATCCGGAAAATTAACTCCACCTTCAGAAATTGGACGAATGAGTCGGGCCAGAGACATCCTGGGTTTACGCTTACTCCAAAGAAAAGAAGATAGAATTGAATTAATCTTTTTTACGAATTTAGCTGGAATAGCAACGGGGATATTAGATAGGGTATAAAGAATAACAGGGGAAAGCATCATTTTGATTGTATCTAGGCGACCCCACCAGGACAAATAAAGAGGATGCCACCTAGCAGTGAGATCAGATAATTTCTGGATGCACTTGGTTAAACAAAGGGAAACTGTGTCAGGGATCAAGGGGGTAATATGCAAACCTAAGTATTTAATATTAGAAGGACTCCAGGTAAAGTTTGAGGCACTAAAATCATTCTTAAAAGTGAATTTTGTCAAAGGTAAAATTTCGCATTTATCATTATTAAGTTTGTAACCAGAGATTGAGGAGTAATGGTGAACCTCCTCTAAAAAAGCGGGAATAGAGACAGTAGGGTTAGAGATAAATAGTAAAATGTCATCTGCATAAGCAGCCAATTTTATGGAAAGATCATTAGCGCGAAAGCCGTGGATATCGGGGTTTTGACGGAGTTTAGATAAAAAAGGTTCTAAGGCCAGGTTAAAGAGAAAGGGCGAAAGAGGACAGCCTTGACGAACACCTCTACCAAGTTCAAAATATGGAGAGACTTGGCCGTTAGCAAAAACTGCAGCACGTGGATGAGAGTATAACAGCGAAACTAGGGACATAAATTTAGGGCCAAATCCAAACCAATTAAGGGTGTGAAAGAGGTAAGGCCACTCTACCCTGTCGAATGCCTTTTCTGCGTCCAAGGCAATGGCAGCAAGAGGAGCTTGAAGATGTGAAGATTTTGTCAAGATGTTGAACAAGAGTATGGTATTGTCAGTTATATAACGGCCTTTGACAAAACCTGATTGTTCATCTCCTAGGAGATCAGGGAGCAGATGGTCCAATCTGAGTGCTAGTAATTTGGCAAAAATTTTGTAATCTATATTAACTAGGGAAATGGGTCTATAATTTTTACAATATTGGACATCCTTTCCTGGTTTGGGAATTAAACAAATATGGGCATCGGAAAAGGTGCCAGAAGAAGTGCCTAATTCAGTAAAAGAGTGTATAAGAGAGTGAAGTTTTGGAAGAAGAAGCTTCGAAAAATGAAGATAAAACTCAACTGTGAATCCGTCAGGGCCAGGCGCTTTGTTCAATTTTAAACGATTAAGGGCGTTAAGCAGTTCTTTGTGCGAGATATCAGATTCTAAGGAGGAGAGGTCGAGAGGGAAAGAAGGAGGGGCTTGAATGGTAGAAAAAAAATGAGTGAGAGTCTGAGGGGAAGAAGGTGTGTCTGAAGTGTATAAGGACTTATAGAAATGTGAAAAAGTAGCAAGAATGTCAGCATCTTTGTGATGTAAATGGGCATCATCATCGTATATCGATTCAATGGTTATTTTATTTTGTTTGACTTTCAAGTAGTTAGCAAGAATCTTCCCGGCTTTGTTCCGACCACCATAAAACTTGGCACTAGATTTAAGCAAATATAAAGAAGCATCTTCAGTAGACTTCTCGTTAAACTTAAGTTTAGCAGCAACCAGAGATGTCAGACTATCTGAAGAGTGCGAGGTAAAATAGGCGTGTTCCAATCTCTTAATGTCCTGAAGAAGGTGTTTGGTAAAGTGACGAGCAGATCTACGTTTTTTAGCAACATAGTTAATAATGAAATCACGGGCAGCTGCCTTAAAGGCATCCCAGAGAGTATGTTTCGAAATAGGTGGGATATCATTAAAAAGGAAAAATTCATCAAAAAAGGCAGAAAAAGAAGTAGAAAAATGAGGGTCCATAAGGAGAGCATTATTGAAACGCCATCTCTTGGGACCCTCAGTCTTGGGTAAAACGTCAAGACTAACCAAGACAGGGGCATGATCCGAAAGTAATATTGGACCAATTTCTGCCGCCTGTAGAGTTTGAGAAAGAGCGTGTGAAACAAAGATGTAATCGAGGCATGATTGAGAGCGGTGGTGAGGGGAGTAAAAAGTAAATTCTTGCAGAGTTGGGTTACATAAACGCCAGGAATCAACAAGCTTATGTTGCGAAATAGTTTGTGTAAACAACTTGTGAGGCCTTGTGGGAATGTAAGTAGCATCGGATTTCCTATCCAAAAAAGGATCAAGAGGGTGATTGCAGTCTCCCGCAAGGATGAAGTTATCATCCATGAATTGAGTGATACGGGGAGAAAGGTCAGCCCAAAAAAGGGGGTCACCCGTCGTGGGACCATAAACATTAAGAAGAGAGATTGGAACACCTCTAAGTGATAGTCTGACATGAGTCCATCTATCATTGGTATCAGAATCTTGAGATATGACCAATAAAGGAAGTGATTTACGACATAAAATAGCAACACCATTGCGTTTCCCATCACCCTGTGAGAAAAAGACATCACCCACCCACCCTCTCTTAAGTTTACCAGATTCTGTGTCCGATAGGTGAGTTTCTTGAAGAAATGCAATGTCAGTATTTAATTTGGCTAGGTGAGATAAAATACGTTGTGGCTTAACAGGTGAGTTAATACCCTTAACATTCCATGAAACCAGATTTAAAGACATAGTTTACGAATAAAATTCATAAAGTAGCTGAGCAAAGCTTCCATGAAAGAATGAGGAGTAGGAAAAGAAGAAAGTGTAGACCAAAGAATGAGTGATCGAAAGGATATGGAGAAAAATAGAAGTAAAATGAAGAAGAAGGAAGAAATGTACAAGAAGAGTGAATTCAGAAATAGGAGAGAGGTTCAGGAATGATGAGGGAGGAGTAAGAGATAAGAATGGAGTTGTGATGGACGGAGAAGTGAGTAAGAAATAAAAATGAGTGAAAGTAGTAAAAGAGTAAATATAACCAGAAGAGAAAAGAACATCATCGTGAAGCTGTACAAAAAGTACTTTGAAAGAGGAAGGGGAAATGAAGAGGGACAGGAAACAAAAAAGGTACAAAAAACATGAAGAAAACATACCTACGAAGGGAAAATACGAGAAGAAGACGAGGGGGGAAGGAGCCAGGTAGGGAAGGCAACACAACCGAGGTCAACCGGGCAAGGAACCGGGGATACATCATCATGGATCAATGGCTTCCTGTGGAAACAAAGATGGGGTAAAGCTGAGAAGGCAATACAAAACAAAAAGCAGTGGCAAAAATGACGATGAGGAAACGAACTAATGGTATACTTCATAATATGGAAAAAGGAAGATAACAAACAAGCATACATGAAACGTCAAAAAGGGGGAGACTAGAACAACAAAACGCATGAATAGTGCATAGAGCAACTAACAGAACCAAATAATCAGCCTAAAACTGGAGGCCAACAACAACACAGCAATGAAAGAGCGTAAGTCTCCAATAAGCGTGCAGTGTGAACAGTCAGCCAGGAGCAGAAGATGAAGGACCAGAAGTATCCATAGTAGAGGTGCGATGGGCATTGATGAAACTCTGCAATCTTACTGGATCCTCATAGGTGGTGGTTTTGTTATTGTAGGTGACCTTGAAAAGACACGGGTGGTATAAACCATATCGGGCACCCATGGCGCGAAGGACCTCTCTCATGCTGAGGAAAGCTTTCCTACGGTTGGCAGTAGCTTTGGCATAATCCTGAGCGAAGAATAGTGGAGAGTCAAGCCAAGTCAGTTTAGGAAGAGCCTTAGCCGCTGCTAGAACTTTCAAAAGGTCGGTGTACTCCAGGAAGTATAGAATAACACCCCTCGGCCTTTGTGACATGGAGAGGGATGTAGGTAAACGGCCCAGACGATGCGCACGTTGGATGTTGAGAGATGTATCCTGTGGTAGATGGAGCAGTTTAGGAAGGAAGGTTTTAAAAAAGGCAATCGGGTCGGACCCTTCAAGATTTTCTGCAAGGCCGTAGATGCGAAGATTATTACGCCTGCCTCTATTTTCCAACTCCTCCACCTGCTTTTGAAGAGCTCCTACTTGTGAAGACAAATGTGTGACTTTGGCTTGTGATTCCTGAAAAGATGCAACAGAGTGTTCCACCGAAGAGACTCTCGTTTCAATTTGAGACCAATTGTCCGTGAGAACTTGAAGCTTGGCATTAGTCTCCTCCATGAAAGGGCGAAGTGTTCCAATTTCCTCAAGAAAAGGACGAAAAGAGCGTATTTCCTCCAATAGCAGCTCCATGGATACAGGAGACGTTGACTTAGGCGGAGAAAGAGGTGTTTTTTTTAACCGCTTGACAGTGGTCTTCCCCAATGTTGGAGGAGAGGGTGTTTCCATTAGTTCCTCCGAGCCTGAGGGTGAAAGAGAGTCTTCTAATTGGGAGAGAGCAGAGAAGACTTTCGAGTTCTTAATAAAAGCCACCCTTGTAGATGCTTTGGAGGAAGAGCGAGACATTAATTGTTGTTTTCCCATGTAGAGGAGCAAAGAATTGAAGATTAAGCGACAACTGGTAATAGCGAGGAAGAATGCTGGAAGCAACTCCAGTGATGAAGAGCTATTCAAGAAGAGCAAAAGGCAAAATGGCGGAGACGTGCGGCCAAGTACATCACAGAAAGTGTCCCCAAACTGCGCCAAAAATCCGAAGTTGAAATGGAAGGCAGCAAGACCTTTGAGAAGGGCAAATCACCAAACCATCGTTGGGCTGATAGATAAATATGAAGGAAGCTGCTGCTTCAATAAGGCAAATCCCATTCAAATATGTGAACTGATAAGGATAGTATGTAATCTACCATCCCTGCTTGTGGCAAAACGAGAATGTATGCATTAAAGTCATTCCATGGAGCGACCAGAAAAAATTGTAAATATGGGAGCCAGAGTTGAATGCAGAAGGAGGAATAGTCCCACATTTAAGCAGAAAAACAGCAGAGCTCGCAAAATGGCGGCCGCGCTATGTGAGGAAGGAAGTTTACCTCATGTGCGAGGCACCGGAGAGAGAAGGCAGCATGTCGGGATCCTCAAGAATTTTCACCGGCAATCCGGAAGACAAGCAGCCTACATGGGAGGTCTGGGCAATGAATCACCTCCGCCTCCGTGAGAAAGTCGCTCCGTGACAGGATGCGCAAAATGGCGACTGCGCACACCGGAGCGTCTGTGAAGGCGGAGCGGCAGATATCTACTTCTCCGTCGCTCTGAACAGGTAGTCAAAGGCGCCGCTGCATAACAGAGATGTTCCGACGGCGGTGTGAAGCTTCAGGACAGGAACATCGCGGGAATGGAGGTAATATTCCCGGCACCTCGGCGGAGCCTCAGTCAAGCGCCGCCATCACCCACGGCGCCAAGGCACGCCCCCTCAAAATCTTTCTCTATATTCTCATAGCCACTGTGCAGCCATGCACGCTGTTCAAAGGCACACAAGCTACTCAGAGTCTTTTAGGCGAGGCTCAGCTTGTCAAATACCCTGAGTTGAAACTTGTAACCTGAAACCTGATCACTCACAATTCTCCCTTTTCTCCTATCCCAGTGTGTGACTACAGACGGGCGCCCCTCCCAGGTCCTGCAAATGGCTACAACAAACACGTAGCAGGTGTAAATATGTTATCTTGTTTTGGTGACAGTTTTTAAATGTGTGTGATTGTGATTGTAAGCAAAATGTATAGCTAAGGTCCTATACCCCACACGCAGGCAGTGCCTCATTAGCTCTGTGTGAAGGAACAGGGACCCCCTGGTGCTAATAGCGATCCTGGGTCAGGGTGAGAAGTATATGTGAACTAAAATACCCAGGCATACACAACAGTTACTAGCGTATTTCAAGTGCAAGACATGGTATCTACAAAATCATTATACAAATATTTTTGAGTAAAAAATAAATTTTAACATCTCAAAAGCTTTCCAAGGAATATACTGTGATAAAACTGTTTGTTTAATATAGGTAGTTGATGCAACCTTCATACATGATTTAACAATTAAAAGAGATTTGATCTTTAAACAATATAAAAATATATGAAAAAGGATGGTTTCCTGTCGACGCGTTTCGACACGTGGGCTGTGTCTTCATCAGGACTGTACCATCAAAATGCTGTTAAAATGTGGCGAGAATTGTGGCCACAATGATGATGTTCTTTTTTTAAAATATATGGAGGTGCGCTTACACAGAAGGAGGGATTGTTCGCTGCCTTATTTATCGGTCTTAAAGGGCGCTGGTAGTATCGCATTACATTTGCACGGTTAAATGTCCAATAAATGGTGTTAGCCGGACGTTTGTGGTCGATGGTTGTTGTGGGGCTTGAAGTTTAAGTGGACCTGCCGGTGAGTTGAGGATAGATGCTGCCTACGGAGATTTTAACAGGCTTGTCGACAGTTGGATTCGGTGCGGTGCATAAATTGTCGAGTCAGAGGCCAAATGAGTACTTCAGGGTGACAACCAGACTTGTGCGGTGTCGGTAGCAGCGTTCTTTCCCGTGTGGTCTGGAAGTGGCGTCCTCGTTTGTTTGTAACAAACAAACGAGGACTCCAACTGTCGACAAGCCTGTTACAATCTCCGTAGGCAGCATCTATCCTCAACTCACCGGCAGGTCCACTTAAACTTCAAGCCCCACAACAACCATCGACCACAAACGTCTGGCTAACACCATTTATTGGACATTTAACCGTGCAGATGTAATACGATACTACCAGCGCCCTTTAAGACCGATAAATAAGGCAGCGAACAATCCCTCCTTCTGTGTAAGCGCACCTCCATATATTTTAAAAAAAGAACATCATCATTGTGGCCACAATTCTCGCCACATTTTAACAGCATTTTGATGGTACAGTCCTGATGAAGACACAGCCCACGTGTCGAAACGCGTCGACAGGAAACCATCCTTTTCATATATTTTTATATTGTTTAAAGATCAAATCTCTTTTAATTGTTAAATCATGTATGAAGGTTGCATCAACTACCTATATTAAACAAACAGTTTTATCACAGTATATTCCTTGGAAAGCTTTTGAGATATTAAAATTTATTTTTTACTCAAAAATATTTGTATAATGATTTTGTAGATACCATGTCTTGCACTTGAAATACGCTAGTAACTGTTGTGTATGCCTGGGTATTTTAGTTCACATATAGTGCCTCATTAGCTCTCCAGTCATTTTCAGTATATAGTATCTTAACAGCATGCCATGATTGTACCTATGCATATTACCTGTGAGTATAGAAGTGCATGCCAGGTGAGCATGGTATACCAGAATAACATGCACCTACAACTGCCCACTCTATTGATCGACTCACGCAGGTGCCAGATGTCCAAAAAACACAGGTAGAGGCAAAAAGGTGGCACGATAAGATTGCAATTTATGTTACTTGTTTCCCCCATCTTGTCTCCCACAGGTTTTTTATCCAGTGGGTCCGTAAGTACACAGACACCACTGCAGGCACAACACACCTTAGCACCTGTGTTGAATAATTTATACACTTGCCGTTTTTTTGCAACACTTTCACTTATTTTCACATGGTCCTGAAGAAAGCCTCACAACTTGTAACAAGGCTGAAACATGTAGACCTCAGTGACAACTAAGACCAGTTTATCTTAAAGTTATCCTTCTTTCCATTTTACTTTGTCCTGGGCCACTGGGAATAAAGTATCATTCAGTAAGGAATCCCAGAGACAATTTTAACTCAGCACCACTTCATTAGCACTTTTTTACCACACTATCACAAAAATCCAGATCCGCTCTAGTCAGGCGTCGTAGCACAACTGGGTGGCACTCGGCTACCCAGTTGGGACCCCGATGATGAGGCATGCCACGAACTAGGTTGGAGGGTGAGGGGTCTTTTGACAAAACCTAATGGGTTTGTGGCTCTCAAAAAAGTATTAGTGAGTCGGCTATATTGGTGGGTTTGTTCACTGTGTTTCTTGTATCCACATGGTCACACAATTGAGAGTGTTGGCCTATTTTTTAGGCTTTTTCTCGCTGGAATACTCACTCCTCGACCTTGGGATAGTATTATTACACCATACTAGTGTTAAATGACGTAAGTAAACGGGGGCTTTGTGAATTGCAAATGTGGATTTGTACTAGTGAATCATGCAAGATGCACACTCGGGTTTGTGAATCAGGTCTATCATATCTACAACAGGTATCGTTAACACACTTAGCATTCATACACAATTCCCATCTGTACTCATGACGTGCTTATGCATATGGTGTATGGTTACGCAAGAGAGTCTTTTATGCATCTGGCTTTGTGACTCATGTATTTTAAGCAGGGCCACTGGAATTATGCGATTGTGTGATTTTCGCACAATTATAGAGTTGCCCATTTGCCACATAATCCATCATCTGCTGCATAATCTGAAGATTTTAGCCTAGAGTTTTTTTGCTTCAGTCTCAAACGGGTCAAAAGTTACTAAAAATGCAGCGGCACCTGCTGCCCTGCAGTGGAAAGCTGGACTGGTAACCTTTCTATTGCTTATTGCTAAATCTGGGTGTTAAACTGGTACTAATGAAGTGTAACCAATGCCCACACAACTTTAGTAAGCCAGAAAATGACGAAAACATTAAATCAGAGTATTACAAAATGTGCAGCATTATGCCGCATAATTTGCCTTTTCTGGCCTCATAATTTACTCAACCCAGCTGCATAATTAGGCCCTCTCTTGCTGCATAATTACAGTGGCCCTGATTTTAAGCACCCAAGCATGAGTGTATTTCTGTGACCGAGGCCCTCAAGCATTTCCAAGCTTCACTGATCATAATGTCAAGCTTCGTTAGGAAGAGTTTTCCTGCTCAGACGGCAGCAGGCAGCAGCGGTGCAGTGATTTGGCGGATATCAGTCCAGCAGCACATACGCAGGCACACCGAGCTGCCAAGTGCATTAACCCCTTCGCCCCCAGGACTGCGCATGGGCTCCCAGGGGACTGCGGCCCTACATTGCCCAGTAAGGAAGGGGTTACCAGAGTTCAACACACTTGGGAAAAGTTCACACAGAGTGTCAGAGTGGGAGCCTGAACTCGGGTCCTTATGATTTCACGTCAGATCTCGTTTTCTGGTACTCTGCACTCCGTCGTTAAGAGGTCACACTTCCTCTGCGGAGAGGGGCTGATGCATTCAGAGCTGCACTGCAGCAAGTGCGGCTATGGGAGCTAATCAGAGCAGGGGGCGTGCAGCAGTGAAGCGAGGCATGCTGTGGTATGTAAGGGTCCACGCGCACAGCACTCCTCCCTGCCAGGACCTTTCATCCCTGGGGTCACACGTGCAGAATACTGCGCATGCGCCTGCAAATGTTCTCAAAAAGAGAACCTCTTCTTTAGCTCGGCTTCAGTTAATATAGTTTGGTGTCTGATGAAGCTAACACCTGACAATATTTTTTACAAAATCAGAAAGGCTTTCCTCTGTAAAAGTCACAATCTGACCGAAGAATGTAGGTGGCCAAATATGGAACGCTCATGCTGAAATTAGCAGAATTTCAGCGTTTGCGATCGCTATTTGGCTGCGAGCAATGTAGGTGAGTTTAAACCTACTAGCAAATAAGGAATCGCAAAATTGCGATTCCTTCAACGCAATGTAAGTAGCACAAAAGAAAGTGCACTTTAGCCTTTGTTTATTTTTTTAAAGTGCAATGTGGCACACATTCATGCCCTTAGGGCATGTATGTGCGCCACATGTGCACACATGCACATTTCAGGGGTGCAACAGGTTGTCCTTTTGACATCCTGGCACCCTTGAAATAGCTCCTGCTATTTGCGATTCTTTAATAGCTAATAGCAAATAGTGAATATCTTCCCATTCATTCCTATGGGCCTCCTAGCCTATGGGAATGAATGGGTAGGCATTCCTTATTATCGCAATACCTTGAGAAAACTTAAACCCTTCCTTCCTGCCAAAGACTTCCAAACTGCAGTACAATCTATAGTCATCCCGCACATAGAATACGGTAGCACCGCCCTCTGCGGGCTCCCCCTAACTACAACGGCACCCCTAAGAGCGTCCCTTAACGCCGCACCGAGACTCATCACTGGCTCAAAAAAACACTCGCATATTTCCCCTGACTTTAAATCCCTGAACTGGCTGCCTTTTGTAGCCAGAATACATCTGAAAATCGCCCGCATGACACACAAGGCTGTACACATGAACTCACCCGCCTACCTCACTCAAAATCTGACAATTTCGGGTGGCTCTAGAACTACTAGAAGCACAAACAATCTTCTGCTGAAGCGTCGAAGATTTCGGAAGGAAAAAACATATAAACGCTCCTTTTCAGGAATGGCACCCAGGATCTGGAACTCACTCCCACCTGAAACCAGGCTCATCTCCTCCAACAAACTTTTTAAGAAAGAAGTAAAAGCGATCCTCATGGCTAAATACACATGATCTACTATTCCGTATTTCTCATGAATCTGCTCTGTAAGACCTGCCTGACCCCCCTGGTCTATTGTATTACTTGTATTATCGACTTACTTGATTGTATACGTTCACTCTTTGTATATTGTTATATTGTTGACGCACCTGTTTGACTTTGTATATTGTTATATTGTTGACGCACCTGTTTGACTTTGCACACTTTACCCACACCACCTCAACGATCCCTACTTTTCTACTACTGACGCACCTGTGGAACTATACATCCTGCACTCACCCACCTCAACTATGCCCACCTTTATGCTATCTCCAAAAATTTTAAACACGCTTAAGCAAGTATATGCTCCTTATTTTTGTACTTTATATTATTGACGCAACTGTTTGACTATGCACCGTGTACCGACACTACCTCACCTGTGACCTACCTCATGTTTTTGACCTACCTATGTAACTAAGCACCTTGTACCTAACTACCTCAAATATTACTTTGTATTACTCTATCACCCCCGTGTCCTTGTAAAGCGCTCTGATATCTGCAAAGATCTTGTTCGCGCTATATAAAACTTTCAAAATAAATAAATAAATAAATTCAATTTTGCGAGTCCTTAATAGCGAATCGGTAAAATTCGCTATTAATGATTTGCAAATTTGATTTTACCTACATCCGGCCAAAGTTGGGTGAAAATCCCTACTGACCATTTGCAAATGCTTTTTAATAGACCAGGTTGTGGCATCCTGGGTTTCAGACATTGCACTGCATGGTGTCCAGCAGAAATCAAGCGTTGGCAAAACCAATAGGTCTAGTTTTTTTGTTAAGTGAAATACTTGGTAACTGATAATAATTGGGCAACTTTGTGTGTATGGCCCCCATCTGTCCTACAAAGAACGTACCATAAAATATGACATTTAGCAGTATAGCTGGTAGGCGTGGGGCTCTTTGCAGCTCTGACTACATTAGAAGAGTTAAGACTTGCCCTCAAAGAGTGGCGAAAAGGAGTCAGAAGGCGAGATTTGCATTGAAAGTGAACTTTAAAAACATATACAGGAAACATTGCATAGGTGATACTCTTGACCTAGAGTCAGTATTTCAGCTGCAGGTTTAATAAAGCTTATGTACATGTTTGTGTTGACTTTATGAACAAAAGCTATAAATCCAACTACGTGTTAACAGGACAGAAAAGTAAAACAAATGAAGAAGCAAGGACGATTAGTAAATAAGGCTGTGTTTTAATGACAGGCTAATGAATCCAAAGAGCACAGACTTCCTGAACAAAGAGCTACAGACCAGCATTAAATTGCAGCGGTGCTAGCAATGTAAATAACTCAAAGGACACAGACTGACCCTTAGTTGCAAGCTACAAGCCATGCTAAATCTATAGATCAAAAGGGTGTCTTTGTGCTGCATCAACAAAACCCAGGGGCATATTATCAACGGCCAGCGATAATTATCGCTGGCCGTGCTTAGCGATACATTTATTATAGCAGGCTATTGCTGGAATTTATCGCCCTAGTAGCGTGTTATTAACAACGCGTTTCTCCAGGGCGATAAAAATTCCAGAGATAGCGTGGTTATCGCTGTTTTGCAGGGAACATCGCTGTTTTCCCCGGCAAAACGGCGATAAACTTGCTGATACGGCCCTGTGGTCGTATCAGCATAATCCACCCCCTACGTAAAGCATAGGTAAATCAGGATTTTAGCAGACGTTAGTTTTTGCTGAAAAAAAATGCAGTTTTCGCCAAAATCTAACGTGCTAAAATCCTGTGGACTGCCTTGTAATTTTGCGATTTGAACATCTGCGATATTTCAAAGGTAGTCCATCCGGGGTACGCCCAGTGACGGCCACTTTGCATCTCATTAGACATGCATCTCATTAGAGATGCAAAGGGAGGCTTTGGTAAAAAGGGTGCTAACGCGATTATGCATGATAGCACCCTCTTGTAAATAGGGCGATAGTTTTATCTCCGCTTTTTTTGCTTTTTCAGCCAAAAAAGACGGAGATAAAGTCCTTGTTAATATGCCCCCTAGGGGGGCAGAAACATGACACTGTGCCCATACATGAAATGCCATGTCCTTGAGGTAAGTCCAAACAAACTAGGAAAAACACATGCAAGCCATAGGCTGAAGAGGGCTGACCCTAAGGCCACTCTCTCTCTGTACTTCTTTCTGTACATTTTGGAAGAATTGATGACATGAGGTCTTCGAGCCAGATAAAGTTGTCTGTAGACTCTGTGGTCAGTCCTAAAAAGAGAGATTGCAGTGGCAAAGGAGAATCATCAACTAAAACTAACAGACAGAATTAGACACTACTGACCATTTCTAAGATCCGAATTAACTCATGTGATGTTCTAGAGCAGTTCTTTCTAGGCTTGATTCAAAAAGCTGTTTCTAGGCGTGAGAGAGACTGTGAGAAAAAAAGAGAAACAAATATCAAAGACCGCACGCAAAACTGCACCCTGACTTTAGAACCTGTTTAGGCATTATATTGCCTCAAGAGAAGTCCAGTGCAGAAGTTCCATAAAGTTTAGAAGAGTTCCCTGCAATTGTTAATGATTTTTTGGCCAACATTTAGAGTTGTGAGCGAAATCCGGCACAAAGATAATAGTACCGTTTTATAGCGCTCTATAACGTTTTCTTGAATGTAAGCTCTGATAAAAAGTGCTAGTTAGTACTAAACTGAATAGTACTCATTTAAAAAGCATCCGAAGGGTAAAAGTCTGTGCATACCTCCCGGAATTTGAACACCTGCCATTCAAAGTACACACAGATCTCTACAATGGATCCATTAGTCAATGAGTTAATACGCAGCCAAAGCTTCCATAGTGTACTTACCACCTCCAAGCCGAGCTTTTGCACCAAATGTAGCATTATGCTGTGAAAAAAGGGGTATCCCTGTCACATACAATATTTAAGACTGATTCACACCCATGTTTAGCAAATTAACACGGTCATTTAAATCCATGTATTATTAATGGATGCAAAAACTCCCAGTGCACATGCCATTTGCATAAGGTATGAGGTGTGTTTTTGCACCTGATTTACACCTGCGCGCTAACAATGGCCTCATCACAAGTGGACCCAGTGCACGCTCCATTGAGAAAGCCCCATGGAGATTCCAATCTGGAGCTTGGGCAACCCCGGGGCAGTGGGGTGGAATTAATGGGCTATTCTAGAGGGGAATCTGTATTTCTGATCCTGATTCCCCTGGTTATTCCTCATAAAACTCTAGTAATTCAGCTGCTATCAGCTGCTTTTAACAGCTGAAATCTCTGGGTGAAATGCCCTGGATCTGAGAATTTACAGCAGCTCTTGTAATCTTGGGATGATGAGAACTCTTATTACCGGTCCACCAGGATTACCAGGGCACTTGTATTTGTCACTTGCATGGGAACTAAAATGTGTAGATGGTATTTGCAATTTATTACCCCCTAACACCTCGGTTTGCACTGGCAGTTACCAGAAAGTTAGACCTGGGGGCATTTGGTCAAGCAATCAAAGGAGTGAGACCAATTTGTATTAGAACATTGAAACTTTGAGCGCTCAATTGAAGACAATGGAGTACCTCTGGGCTTATAATGGTTGGTATAAGCCCAGAGCGCCATATTCCAATGTTTCTGTGTCTCCCTTTTTAATTGAGAGCATTCTACTCTTAGTAGGTGAAATATTCTAATAGCCTCAAAGCCCTTCTGTCTCGGGCTAAACTGATTGTTAAGGCCCTCTCCCTCATTAAAGGGCCGAGCCGCAGGGCCTTTAACAACCTGTATATCCCTCGACAGCAGGCTGTAAGGCTATGCTCATCCCCTGATGGGGTCTCCTTTGAAACTGGTGCAAGTAAGATTTTCACTCGATTTTACATGCCTAGATATATGTATGTGATCCCTTTTAGCACTGAATTTTCCCACAAACCTATAGCTGTTGGTAAAATCAAGCCTTTAACATGAGCAAAGGAGCGTGATTATTATTTTATTAGTCTATTCCGAACCAGTCCTATTCAATGCACAACAGCCCCAAAACATCTACTCTCTAAATTGCTGATGATATGCTGGGCATCCTTGACAATGATGGCTCTTGTTTGTTCAATCAATCAATCTGGGTTTGTAAAGTGCGGCTCCTCACCTGTGATGATCTCAAGGCACTGTGGGGGTGACGCAGCGGATCAGACTAACTGGCAGATGCATCAAAGTTATGTTTTGCGAGTCCTTAATAGCGAATTTTAAGGAATCGCTATTAAAGACTCGCAAAACGGGATGCATGTAGGAATCGCAATGTTATTAGCGATTCCTACAGATTCCTTATTTGCGATTTTAATCGCTAATGTTCCGCTATTTCAAGGGTGCCAGGGTGTCCAAAGGACACCCTGTTGCACTCCTGAAATGGACCTGTGCACAAATGTTACACACACACGTGCGCAACATGTAACTTTGAAAAATGCACAAAAGTGAATTTTTCAAAGTTTTAGCAAATTACCACGAAGTTCAACTTCATGGTAATTTGCTCCCCCTATTAGCGAATTCGCTATTTTTTTGGGTTTCATGCATTGCATTTAAGGAATCTCATTTTGGGATTCCTTAAATGCAAGAGCAATTTAAGGAATCGCTGTTTAGAGCTATATTAGTGCATACTATTTTTTCTTCTATTCTAAATGATAATTTTTTAATATCTTCTATTTAGAATTACAACAATTAATAAAAAATTTAGCGATGAAAAAGGAAATGACACGGTTTGAAGGGTAACAGTTCTGAAGCTCTCCAATATATGTACATATTAAGGGACGAAAGTGAAAACTTTACCGCTTTACAAGTGAAACAGTGAAAACTGGAGCACGTGTCAGCTGTAAAACGTGACATCTAAATGGGCGGAGCCGCACCTTCCTTCGATAGACTACTCAATAACCAAAAAGTATATAAACCACATCCGTTGTTCGATTAGTTTAGTTTTTGTGAGTTATTTTCACGTGTCCATTCTGTGATGCAGGTTCCCTTTTCTAGTGTCGGATTCTTCTTTTGGGACAACAAAACATATTACGGAGTTGTAAGTTGTTTGATTATGGCATAGTAGATATTTGTGATACGTAGCTATTTGTGAATATTTAAAGATTTGTATTACGGAAAAAGTGTTATTGGTTGTTTTTGCCATTTATATGTAACGTCATCAGCTTGTATTGAGAAATACCCAGAACAGAGGAAACACTTTTCTTTTTCTCGCTCCTTTGAGGTTATAAACTGTGACTATGTACATTGTAGTAATCAGAGTCTAGCGAACTTCAGAGGTGTTGGCGACCCGTCAACATGAAGACTAAAGATTTATATGTAACGTGAACAGCTTCTCCTTCTTACTCTGTTTCCCCCCTTTGATCATATACTGTGAATATGTATATTATAAGATTCACATTCATTATAATCTGAGAGGAGTTTATGAGCCGAAAGAGTTTATGAAGACGAAAGATTCAGAAGTTCCGGAAAAAAAAGCTTTGAAGATATTCACCGCTGAAAAATATTTCGTTATTGATCTTGTTTTGTGTTTATGACTTTTTTTTCCTTTTCCTTTTTTTGTGTGGCATCAGTGAAACTCTCTAGTAGTAGAGTGCCATATTTTTACACAACAGGAATTGGAGATGTGTCGCTGCCAGGAGTAAACCGTCTCAAATACAGCTTACTGACCTTTATAACTTACTTGATGAGATGTTTTTAGAGTGAGACTAAAACATCGAGATTGCAAAATTTGCAATTTCGCACAAGAAATCCACCAGCAGGCAGCATAAACCTTGATAATTATGATTTTTATCAGAATAACTCCTCAGGTTGACATTTGCCTCCCCTTTTTTTTTGCAAGGAGTCCATTTTGGGGGGTGGGGGTGTGGGAGGAAGGAAGTGCCCCACAGTCTCCAACTTCCTGTTCCTGTCCAGCAGGCTCCTCCCAGTGCTTTCTTCATGTGCTGGTCACTTTGATTTGGATGTTGACCTGGAAGGATTACTTTTTGTGGATGCTGCTGGATATTTGGATTTTTGCAAAACTGAAAGCACTCAGCAGGTGCAAAAGTTCAATCTTATCATTAGTAACTATTCCCTGTAGTGCTTCCTGAGGGGCCCCTTCAGGGTTCAGTTGCCTACTTGCAACTATTCTATGACCCTGCTCTGACCCTCACAGCAGGCTCAGAGAATAGCTACAAGTATACAACAAAGGTCCTGTTAAAAAAATTACACTGCAACAGAAAGCAATTACAGATAAGGAAGCAGGTGCCAGCCTGGAAGTTCAAATTCAGTGACACATTAATCAGCCCCTAATTCATTCATGTCAGTTGAGGCAGGGCAGGTGTACTTTTCCCCCCATAATCTACAGTGATGAACTAGAGGGTGGCATGGGTGAGCCAGAGGGTGGCATGGGTGAGCCAGAGGGTGGCAGTGGTGAAACAGAGGGTGGCAGTGGTGAAACAGAGGGTGCTGTGATGAACCAGACGTAGAAACAACATGGTCGCGACCGTTGCTACTTGACAAGTAAGTTCGCGTTTGCGAACTGGTAAAAAACCCTTGCGAAATGGCAGAAACACTTGCGAACACAAAAAAAAGGAATCCGCAAAATTCGTGAGAGTTCGCGGATTTTGCGGATTGCGAATCCGTAAATACGCAATTTCGCGGATTGCCAATTCGCAAAATCCGCCCATGATTATTCCTATTCTCGTTCTTCCTATAGAGTATATAGCAATAGTATTCTATATATTACTACTTTTCTATATATTCTTAATGGAGAATGTGATCTGGTACCAGAGCAGTGAGCGGCCTCTAAGCAGTACGACAAAACTTTCCCAAATTCTACAGAATAGAGATTGTAAAGATTTCGGTTTTTTTGTTGTCCTCCTTATTCTTCTTCTCCTGTGGAATACTATAAAGTCACCGTGCATATTTTAATACTGTGAACCTATAGTACTTCAGAGGAGTTGGAGATCTATCTCTGCAAGATATTAAGAACATTTACTACAGTTATTTCCGTTGATAACTAACTACCTCACAGTTTGTAATACTGCTAATATTTTATAAAATAGTAGTCTTTAAAAAAAACTGTATACATAGTGCTTTATTTAATGTTTTGATAAAGCTTACATTTCTAGGTAATATGACGTCATTTATGTTTAACTGTTTTTTACTTGTTATTGTTCTTCTAACCTGGGATGATGTAGTGCAGGAGTATTTCTTGTAGCACTTCTTTTCTACTTTATTTAAAAGTAACTAATGCCCTCTTATATTAACAAGAATATGGTGCAACACTTTTACAAACTATAGGCGACAAAAAAAGGAGGGTATGGCAACGCCTAAAGGGATATATTATGAATTGCGTTTTTATTTGTCTCCCGTCTAATATATACAGCTACACTTTCCTAAGAAAATATTTTTGTGATTGCTTAATAAAAACTGTTTCAAACCTAGACATACTTTTTTGCAGCTGAACCACACCTACTATTTTGTTGCAAGAAAATAGCACCACCTTCGACAGAAGTAAGCACGCACTATATCTATACATTATAAGTAAACATTGCTCCCAAGAAGTAGGTTACTCAGAACCTTATTTAAATGAAGACGGCAACAGTGCGCTTTCTTTTCCAACCCCCTCCTCCATATTATATTATTTGCTCCAAAGATGTAGCACTCCTCGTCAGAAAAGTAACCACCACATTATAAGTAAATACTGCTCCTGTGAAGTATCCCACCCGCTGACTTAATAAAAAAGAAGACCACAACACACTGTTATTTTCCCAACATGATTTGTAGGCCCCACGCAAATCATCTATATGGCCCTTAAAATATATTAAAAAAAATTACCTTCACAGTCCCTGTCCACCACCTTGTGACCACTGTACAGAGTTAATAGTGTTTCTACCCTCCGCTCTACTACTTTGTTTCCCTTTACTCCTTTGAAGTGCGTCACAAATTGGCTGACAACAGTGAACCATTCCCACTCAATAAGGACCAAACTTGTACTCAGAACACTTTACTCAATAAAATGTCCAAGGTGTTCCGCAGAAGCGGAGGGAATGGCTGCCATCACTTCTACTTTTAATGCTTCACAGCCAATGAACATTAAGCTTGGGAAGCTCCTCCTTGGAACACGTTACCCATTGAGATGTTCCTGATACTCCGTGGAGGGGAAGGGGATGGCTGGCAACACTTCTACTTTCAATGGTTTACAACCAATCAACATTAAGCTTGGGAAGGTCCTCCTTGGCACACGTCAGCCAATCAAATGTCCCTCCTACTCCACGGAGGGGAAGAGAATGCCTGGCAACCCTTCTACTTTCAATGTTTCGCAGCCAATGAACATTAAGCTCTGAAAGGTCCTCCTTCAAACATGTGAGCCAACCAGATGTCCCTCCTACTCCGTGGAGGGGACGGGATTGCCTGGCAACACTTCTACTTTCAATGGTTCACAGCCAATGAACATTAAGATTATTGTTGGAACACCTCATCCATTAAACGTTAATTTTGTTCAGCGCACAGGGAAAGAACACGCCCTCCCACATAATATTACATTACCTCTAACAAACTGACACTATCCATGATAAAAGTGAACACCGCATTAAAAGTAAACATTACTCCCCATTATATTTAAGGAAGTCCGCAATACGGCGCATTGTTGTTCTCCTGATGTGATTTCCACAGCTTACTGAACATCGCCGCAATACCGTGCATCGTTGTTTTGCGGACTTGATTTCCACGCGTACGCAACATTCACACTACCTGTGTGTGCACCCCACACACTGCTTGTTGGAATACGGTGCATTGTTTTCCCGATGGGCTTTCCAGGGCCTAAGCAACCTTGCTGCAATACTGCGTACCGTTGTTCTGCAGATGTGATTTCCACAGCCAATGCAACATTCAAACTCCCTGCCTCTGCACCATACGGACTGCCTAAATTAACTCCACAGTGTTCCTACTATACCCTCATACAATTTTTCTCTTTTCTTCCCAACTACTCCTTTCAACTGAGTCACAAAACTACGAACCGGATGGCTTGTAGATGGAGAGATGGGATTGACGGACTGAATCATAAAATGGCTGCCAACACTTCCTAGTTTCAACCGTTCACAGCCAATGAGCCGAAAGCTCGTGCTCGTAACCACTCAGCCAATCAGATGTAAGAATTCTCAAATATCGATATCTGTAAAATTTGATATTTCTCATAAACCTCTAAACTGATTTACACCATTTAAACAAAAGTGTGCTTTCTGGACCAAGACCTTTTGCCCTGCCAAATTTGGCGTAATTCCATTCAGCAGTTTGACCTGTAGCCTTGTCTAAAGTTTCCTAAGGAAATTGCATGGAGAAAATACGTTTTGGGACCCCCCTTTTTTCTCAGCCCCCCCTTGACCAATCACCCCCAAATTTTCAAGATAGCAGCTGATTAAAAAAGAGAAATTTTTGGGAAAAATTCGTAAAGATTCGTCCAACGACGCCCAAGTATAAGCACATGAAAAAAATGCTTTTCCTATGGAAACGTGGTCCTAACTATAACTACCTATTGGCGACTTCCAGTAGGTAATATATATATATATAGCGCGTAGATGTTTCCAATGCCCCGCATAACTATTGTGTTTGACAATATTTACAGAATGCCCGTCCTGCCTCATATGCGATTGTAAGTACCATTTAGTCACTAATGAATAACAACCGGTCATGTGTATGCACATTACAATTCTAATTGTCGTTGTTATTTTAATTTAATTTTATTTTCATTTTATGCGCATATGTGAATTCCAAACATATGCCACTTGTGTCGATTTGAAAAGCACTGTAAATAATGCATCACGGAAAGTGTAAACAGACTGAGCCATGACTAATGAGAAAACTGTATTTCAAGAACTCTTCTATGTCTGTCAACAGTGTCATGTAAACATCACCATGACAACAAAAAACGAGTTGAAACCTGTCAGGCAATTATGTTACATGTAATCCTGTATATATACTGTGAGAAAAGTTTATGCAGATGTAGTGAGCAAGCCTCCGAAACGCGTCTAAGCAGCAACTGAGAAAATAAATTTTCTTTGGATTATGATTCACGGAGTCAGCGCCTTTCCTAATTGAGAGTTTGGACTGGTTTATATATATATATATATAGTTCACTGAAAAAACCATAGGTTTCACACCTGTTATAGTTAGCTGGAAGTTTTACTCGCATAAAACCATTGAAATTCCCACGTTATAGTTAGTTGGACTCACTATAACTTGCGCGTGCAATGCACTGCTGATGACATCACATATTACATCACTCATGACATGGTCAGTGACATCACTCATGACATCACTGATGACACCATCCTTGTGACAGAGTTACAGACCTCCTTTCACTGTAATGTAACCCTTGAAACACATATTCAAAAATAGAAACTAAAATTTTCAAAAAAATGGAGATACCCATACCAGTTACAACAACCAATTCAATAATTCCACCATCTATATACACATCCACTCATTCACCAACAGTTCTATATAGTCACTCATACATATACTCACTCATCATATGTAGTGATACACCTATACATCCTGTTACACACCGACAGTCATCTAAAAAATACTGTGACACATACTCACACATGCAAATAAACTATTAAACATCCATTTATTTGCATATACAGCTATACACACACTAGCAATTTACTTCTAAAGAAACTTACACATACTTACTCTCTTAAACAATCACTTATAGAAACACATACTAATTTAAACAGGAACTCTTACAATCTCTTACTCTCACAAATACTCACTTATATATATCAATATTCACATATACTAGATTAAAACATATGTAGTTACTGATAAAGACACTAGTGAGACAGTTATTCACTCACTAACACACACATATACACACTCATCCACCCATACAGTCCTGCACATATGCTGTCTTTAAAACACATACAAAGAGAGAGTCAGTCATTCATGCATCTATGTGCTAGGTAATACCCCCACCAAACCACACAAACACTCATACTGATACTAAGAAAAACATCTAATAACCCATATACATACACATGTAGCTACTCACCAACCCATGCAGCCACTTATACACAAAGTGAAACACTAATACATATATTTAAATATTTAAACATTACTAACTAATATATGCATTCACTAAGATACACTTAATAAGCCAGTTAACCAATCAATTAAAAAAAAAAAATCCATGTAAACACTTATTTAAACATTTATTCTTCCATCAACTTTTACATATACATATATAACACACATTTATTTTTCAGAAAGACACACATTCACTGGATGGTGTCATCAGTGATGTCATGAGTGATGTCACTGACCATGTCATGAGTGATGTAATATGTGATGTCATCAGCAGTGCATTGCACGCGCAAGTTATAGTGAGTCCAACTAACTATAACGTGGGAATTTCAATGGTTTTATGCGAGTAAAACTTCCAGCTAACTATAACAGGTGTGAAACCTATGGTTTTTTCAGTGAATATATATATATATATATATATATATATATATATATATATATATATATATATATATATATATATATATATATATAAAAATTCTATGGCAAAATGAAACCCCTCATTTTGTTCCTTTTCAAATTAAATGTATTAAGTGTTACCACTTTATTCCAGTCAAGATGACTTCAGGTGTGCCATACTTTTGTCATAAGTAAGACTGTTAGCGTTCTAGTTGTTCTTTAGAACACTCTGGGACATTCTGTCATTGGGCTATAGTTGGGCTACATCTGGCTGATATTTGGGCTACATTTGGGCTCTTTTGTCTCTGGTGGCCATCTTGGGAGACTGCATATCAGAATTTTTTTAATGAAATATAAGAGGATTTGAGAAGTCACTCAAAATGTGCCCTAATTTTTCTTTCTTCAGCACTAATCATAATTTCTATGGCAAAATGAACCCCCTCATTTTGTTCCTTTGCAAATTAAATTTTTTAAGTGTTAACACTTTATTCCAATCAAGATGACTTCAGGTGTGCCATACTTTTGTCATAAGTAAGACTGTTAGCGCTCTAGTTGTTCTTTAGAACACTCTGGGACATTCTGTCATTGGGCTATAGTTGGGCTACATCTGTCTGATATTTGGGCTACATTTGTTTTTTTTTGTCTCTGGTGGCCATCTTTGGGCTGCATTGGGCTACATTGGGCTACATTTGGGCTCTAACATATATATAGCCCAATGTAGCCCATTATATATTTTTTCAAAGTTAATTTTCGTAAAAACGACTGGAGCTTATATCTTGAGACATAGCGAAGGCACATCGGGGTACCAGTCCCTACAATTTTGCCAAGTTTGGTGGAAATCCATTCAGCCGTTCGGGCTAAAAGTGAGTCCAACCGCCCTATGGAAATTAACATGGGGAAAACACGTTTTGGGACCCCACTTTTATCTCGGCCCCCGCTTGACGGATCCCCCCGAAACTTTCAGGGAAGGAGTGGAGCGCAGCGAGGCAAAGTTAAGGAAAATTACAGGCAGATCCCTCATTCGGTGCCAAAGTTATTCCCAATAGAATGTTGCGGATTTACTATGGAAAACAATCCTAACTACACCTACCTACTGGCGACCGCCAGTAGGTAATTTATATATATATATATATATATATATATATATATATATATATATATATATATATATATATATATAAATGCGAACAAAGTCCTGTGAGTGTGGCTCCCCACACGCTCGCCTCCTCAGGTACAGATCTCTCGACACCAAAAGTGATATTTCAAAGTGGTTTTATTTTTCCCTCTCCATCAGCATGACGCGTTTCGGCCGTAAAAAACAGCCTTGGTCACAATATATATATATATATACATATTCCATATGAAAACTGCTCGACAGTTGGAAATGCCACACGCGATGTATAAGATTTCAACTTTATTTTGAGAAAAGCAGCTTCACAGTCAGTCAAGGCTTCGCAGCATACATATTCCGCCGTTCTTGCCATACGCGTTTCGAAATTCATTTCCTTTTTCTCTGGCTCGGCTTGCTGTGAAGTACAGCTTCATGGATTGTCTCGCACCTGCGCGTTCTGGTTAAATAGTCCCACCCATCCCGGCGTATTCTGAAGTGCATGCTGGTTATAGAAGTCTTTAAATTCTTGTCAAAGTGGCGTTGCTGTGTTCTTCCTCCATTAATTAAAAAACTATCGGGTTGCGGTAAAATCCGTAACTGTTGTTCTACTTATCTTGCGCTTGTCCCATCAGGTAACATCACGCCTTGGGTACGCTCATGTTGTAAAGCGCAAGGACCTGCTAAAGCACAGTGATTTGATTTGATTTGATTTCAGATTTGTAAAGCGCGTAGCTACCGAAGGGTGTCCCAGCGCTGACATTCGCCTACATGATCCAGAGGGTGGTTTTACGGAAAGAGGCAGGTTTTCAGTAGCCTACGGAAGACCAGTAGATTGGTTTCCCTTCGGATGGGGAGAGGAAGGGTATTCCATAGCTTTGGAGCATTTTATGAGAAGAGACGTCCCCCTGAACGTGCTTTCCTTATTCTAGGGACACAGTGGGGCGTTTTCCGTTGTCAGAGCGGGCCACAATACATTCCATATGAAACTGCTTGACAGTTGGAAACGCCACACGCAATATATAAGATTTCACCTTTATTTTGAGACAAGCAGCTTCACAGTCAGTCAAGGCTTTGCAGCATACATAGCAAAACACACAAGATGATGGACAGAATGTTGCACAATGGCTAAACATTCACCCCCAGTCACAGATCTGGGTTTAATCCATCGTTATTTTGCTCACCAAGCCACTCCAGTTCAGACATGGCCATATGCAAATCAGTCTTGACCCTGTGCCTCAGGGGAACAGTCCAGACCGAACTGCCAAGCCATGTCTTCCCTGGACCGGAATCAAGCATCCTAGGACCTGTTACTGGCTATCAGCCGTCTTCAGCCAGGATAGCTTGACTCCAGTGGCTTAGTGAGCAAGGGACCCATGTCTGGGCATACCCTTCCCACATAGGGTGAACCGCAAAACACACAAGATGATGGACGGAATGCTGCACAATGGCTAAACATTCACCCCCAGTCACAGATCTGGGTTTAATCCATCGTTATTTTGCTCACCAAGCCACCCCAGTTCAGACATGGCCATATGCAAATCAGTCTTGACGCTGTGCCTCATGGGAACAGTCAA
Source organism: Lissotriton helveticus (assembly GCF_964261635.1). Classification (NCBI taxonomy): domain Eukaryota; kingdom Metazoa; phylum Chordata; class Amphibia; order Caudata; family Salamandridae; genus Lissotriton; species Lissotriton helveticus. Next base: position 1,146,794,205 of record NC_136071.1, on the reverse strand, counting down.
GACCGAACTGCCAAGCCTTGTCTTTCCTGGACCGGAATCAAGCATCCTAGGACCTGTTTCTGGCTATCAGCCATCTTCAGCCAGGATAGCTTGACTCCAGTGGCTTAGTGAGCAAGGGACCCACGTCTGGGCATACCCTTCCCACATAGGGTGAACAGCAAAACACACAAGATGATGGACGGAATGTTGCACAATGGCTAAACATTCACCCCCAGTCACAGATCTGGGTTTAATCCATCGTTATGTTGCTCACCAAGCCACCCCAGTTCAGACATGGCCATATGCTAATCAGTCAGCTTCATGGATTGTCTCGCACCTGCGCATTCTTGGTAAATAGTCCCACCCATCCGGGCGTATTCCGAAGTGCATGCTGGTTATAGAAGTCTTTAAATTCTTGCCAAAGTGGCGTTGCTGTGCTTCAATGCAAGCAGAGCCAGAGAACAAGGAAATGAATTCCGAAACGCGTATGGCAAGAACGGCGGAATATGTATGCTGCGAAGCCTTGACTGACTGTGAAGCTGCTTGTCTCAAAATAAAGGTGAAATCTCATACATCGCGTGTGGCGTTTCCAACTGTTGAGCAGTTTCATATGGAATGTATTGTGGCCCGCTCTGGCCACGGAAAACGCCCCACTGTGCTTTAGCAGGTCCTTGCGCTTTACAACATGAGCGCACCCAAGGAGTGATGTTACCTGATGGGACAAGCGCAAGATGAGTGGGACAACAGTTACGGATTTTACAGCAACCCAATGGTTTTTTAATTAATGGAGGAAGAACACAGCAATGCCACTTTGGCAAGAATTTAAAGACTTCTATAACCAGCATGCACTTCAGAATACGCCCGGATGGGTGGGAATATTTAACAAGAACGGGCAGGTGCGAGACAATCCATGACGCTGTACTTCACCGCAAGCCGAGCCAGAGAACAAGGAAATTAATTCTGAAACGCGTATGGCAAGAACGGTGGAATACGTATGCTGCGAAGCCATGACTGACTGTGAAGCTGCTTGTCTCAAAATAAAGATGAAATCTTATACATTGCGTGTGGCGTTTCATACTGTCGAGCAGTTTCATATGGAATATATATATATATATATACATATATATATATATGTATATATATATATATATATATATATATTTGGCATTTACGCTGTGATTTTCAGGCTGTCCATGACAAAACGAAAAGGCCATAAGACTATGAGGGTGGCTACATAATGTTGCTTGAAAATGTTTCTTTTATGTTTATATATCACGTGGTGTTACATTCCAAAAAATGCATCTAAAAACAATGGCGAAATGTATTCTTACGTATGTGAGCAAGGACTATAGGAGTCCGAAACACGTCATATCTTGACTGAATAAATAAAAGGAAGAATTAGCCTTACCAGTGGTTCCTGTCCCTCTCTTTTGCCGCTTGGAGATTGGAGTGGAATTGGTTGCTGATATATATATATTTATTGGGACTTGCAGTGTTGACGCATTGGGCGTCCTACAACTTTAAAAACTTACAGCCACTACGACCTCTCGCTGTTCGTGGGGCGGAACCTACTTGTCACCCAGCAGGAGCGGAGTTGGTATTTATACCGGTGAACTACGTCCGCATCTTGCTGCAACCTTCTGGATGCATTTCGGCTTGGTGTATAGCCTCTATACACCAAGCCGAAATGCATCCGCCCTGTGTTTAGGTTGTTTTGGCATTAAAGGTATCTCCTCTTTCTCCCCGGCCTGTGGCCTCTTCTTCTTGCCCTTGGAGAAGTCTATTGACATATATATATATATATATATATATATATATATATATATATATATATATATATATATATATATATAATATATATATTCACTGAAAAAACCATAGGTTATAGACCATATATAGTTAGGAATTAGCATTTACAAAACCTTATTTTACTCACACAAAACCATTGAAATTCCATATATAGTTAGTTGCACTAACTATATATCGCGCACCCGCAATCCACTGCTGATGATGTCACATATTACATCATTCATGACATGGTCAGTGACATCACTGATGACATCACTGATGACATCTCAAATGACATCACTGATGACATCACTGATGACATCATCCAGTGATTATGTGTTTCTGTAAAGTTTAAATATGTTTTACATATTGAAGAATGAGTGGATGTATAAGTGTCTGAATGAAGGTTTTAGTAGGTGCGTGATTGACTGTATGAGTGAGTGATTAAATGCGTCTTACTGAATGCACGGGTTAGTGACTAAACTGTCTGAAAGTGTGCATCAGTATGTCTATTGTTGTGCAAGCTGCTGCATGTGTTGATCAGTAGCTATATGAGTGGCTATATGGGTTATTGATTGGTTGCACAAGTATTTGTATGGGAGACTGAGTGTGTGTATGGCTGGCTGGGAGGTGTGTGACTCTGTGCAGATCAATGTGTACTTGTATCAGTGATTGTATAAGAGAGTAAGTATGTGTTAGTATATGTTTCAAACATGTAAGGTGTTCTGTGTTTAACTGTATAGATGAGAAAATGGAAGTGTGATTGATTCTTTTCAGGACTGACTAGGTGTGTGAGTAACTCCATGGATGAGTGGCAGAGTGTGAGTGTCTGTATAGGTGTATGAGTGCATATGATAGTGTTGTAAAGATGAGTGATTGTATGTATGAATGATTGTTTGGGTGAATGAGTGAATGTGTGTGTAGACATAGGAAACAGTGAGTGCGTATGTAGTAACTAGTATTGGTGTGTCAATGGTTTCAAAAATTATACTCTGTATTTAACACTGGGTGTAACGGAGGTGTATTAGAGTGTGAGGAGATGCATTGTATTATCACATGAATGATATCATCAGTGATGTGATCATTGATGTCAAATGAGATGTCATTTGAGATGTCATCAGTGATGTCATTTGAGATGTCATCAGTGATGTCATCAGTGATGTCACTGACCATGTCATGAATGATGTAATATGTGACATCATCAGCAGTGGATTGCGGGTGCGCGATATATAGTTAGTGCAACTAACTATATATGGAATTTCAATGGTTTTGTGTGAGTAAAATAAGGTTTTGTAAATGCTAATTCCTAACTATATATGGTCTATAACCTATGGTTTTTTCAGTGAATTTTCAAGGTTTTGTAAATGCTAATTCCTAACTATATATGGTCTATAACCTATGGTTTTTTCAGTGAATTTCAATGTTTTTTTAATAGCAAATATCATAAGCTGTCGAATGTCAAGTACGTGGTAAGTAAAAACATTTTCGTGTTTATGCACACTGATCTGCTTTGAATGCTGCCCCCCCCCCCTCATTTCTATTAGGAGTACTCTCTCTTTGCAGATAGTGAAAGGTAGTTAACGCAGGCCTTTGCCCCCGTTGTAATACGTCGTGCCTGCTTCTCTCTCCATTTGATTGATTGTTATCCAAGCATTTACTGTTTTAGAATTGGTTCTCTTTGGTTCATTCTCTATTTACAAACAAACACAGAGTCGCAATACTCTGTTTAGTCTTTGCAGATAACGAAAAATCGTGTAAAAAAACAAAAGGAATCGAGCAAAATCAGTAGGCCACTAATGGGATCTCTTTTTGACCTCGCTAAAATAGAAACATTAGGAACAACCCCTCATGACAAATACGAAACTAGTGAGATGAACTAAACTCCACACCATGATGGCTGCAATACAGCTCGGCTCCGCCACCCACCCCGCCCAAAATAACGATAAAGAGCGGCTGCCATGATTGCTCGCGGAATGGCCACGACGGAGCTACGAAATGGTGGTGCTCTCATGCTAACCCCAGCTTCAGTCTGAAACATCCAGAAACACTGTAGACTACCAATTCGATCAGTTCCGGTAGCGCCCCAACGTAACCCGGTAGAGAAGAACTAGCCCTCCCCTCTTTGACTGATGGTTCTTGTTGCCTGTCCCTTCTGTTGTCATTTAACAGAACTATTTAGCCTGCTGAAAGGGGTTGTGTTCCGACCGCTGGTTGGTGGAGACATTTCGACTGTATTCTGGACCTGCGTTGTCGCGTAATGCGTCATATGACGCGCCGCGTTAGCGCATCCGGAAGTGATCCGGGGCGCGACGCGCAGCGCGTAACGTAAGCATAACAGGTCATGTGACTTGTTAATAAAACTTTTCATTGGATCATTTTACTTTTCTTATTCTAATGATGAAAGGCTTGGTCATATGACCTAAAAATTACGCTTTTTATTACTTCAGAACATTATTTTTTCTTAAACATATATGTTATAATGTTCCAGGCTAATGTACTTACCCGGAAAATTTACAACTGTCCTGCAAGTAAAATATATTCTTTTTTCGAGAAAAAGGGCGTTTCTTCGTCCCATGACGGAGCCGTTGAGCAAAAGAGGGTCGACCTGCTGTCTTAGTTGCCGATACGCCTGAATATGAGATTCTTATCGATCACTTTATGTTGCAGGAGTAGAAAACACAACAGCCCTTGACCATTTATCTTTACTGCGTTCCTGCGTATTATACCTTTTACCCTTCATGTAATTGGTCTGCTTTATTTCACTTGCCTTTTACTGATTCTAAAACAGTGACTATTATTAAAAACTTTACCAATGTAAATACTACTACCATGTTTTCTTTTAAAAACCTTTATTGTGAAAATGTCAGTATACAAATACAGGCCTATAACCACGTGCGCAGGCCACGGAGCAAACTGTAATCGTATATGATGAGGAGACATTTACACTGTAGAGGAACGTAACGGGCGGGCCATTAGGTTGCAAGAACTAAGGTGTCTAACAGTTGCGGAATCGGTGGACGTACATTTTATAATTAAAATACGACAGGGCCAGTTACAATAAAATTATCTAGATATACATTTGCGGGCAAGTACCATGGGTGACGTTAATTCGAACTTTCAATAGTACAGTAATCAATAACACATCACAACTTAATATCAATAGAGATGTCGAAATATTCAATCTATTCTCGTCCCCGCCCGCCATGTGCTTCAAAACTGCATACGTATCTCGTGATATCAAGGTTGTACAACAAGTACACAACAAGGAGTTACGAGTCCCATTTATTCTGGCGCCATTTTGGGCGAGGACGGGCAGGTCCAGGATATAGTCAAAATGTCTCTACCAACCATCGACTATCATGATGTTCATATGCTGTATTTATTAGAGTAACACTCATCTGTCCACATCAAATTAATTTGCCACAATCTAAACATGTCATTTTAATCTTTCCAAAGTTCTTCTAAATATTTGGGACCGTTTCCCTTGCCTCTGATGCTGTCAGTGCCACTTCTTTGATGAATGTACTGGCAGGTCGGGGGTTCTTCTCCAAATCTCTCTTTTATGCAGCACTATAATTAATCGGTGCCACCTCTCCATATGACGATGCATGGTATAGTTACCATAACTATATTTTTTTTCGGTTCCTCTGGAGAGTACATCGTGGCAGATGAAGCGTGTAACGTACCGGGCATTTACCTTTTTTTGCATGTAGAGGAAAGGAAAAAAAATTCAAGCGTCCGAGTTCTAAGGTGTCCCAGGGCCATTTTAGTGGACCAGGCCCAAATCCAAAGAACAGGCCGCCATTTTGAGAGTCCTGTTGCAGCCGCCTGTCGCTGTAGCATCAAGAGCGGCCGAAACTCAGCTGAATGGCAACTGAAACGGTAAAGGGGCGCCCCACTACAGCAGACGAGCCTCCACCTGGGAAGGCCCGTTCACGCCGCCTCCCCCCCCCTTCGGGCACCCCACACCGTTATTCGGAGCAGTATTGTAGGATGGCCACACCAGTGCAGCAACTTGCTAGACACCACCTCGGTGGTAACCGAATCTCAGCGCCTTGTGGTGCCTTCTAGTCAGAAAATATTGTTGCGCTGCCTTTGGCCCCATTCGCACATCGGTCCGCTACTGACGCCACCTCACAGGCCAACGGGGCGCCCCACGCCGACTTTCAGCATTGTAGGATGGCCACACCAGTGCGACAACTTGCTAGACACCACCTCGGTGCAATCCGGATCTTGGCATCTCAGCGCCTTGTGGTGTCTTCTATTCAGAAAATATTGTTGCGCTACCTTTGGCCCCATTCGCACATCGGTCCGCTACTGACGCCACCTCACAGGCCAACGGGGCGCCCCACGCCGACTTTCAGCATTGTAGGATGGCCACACCAGTGCGGCAACTTGCTAGACACCACCTCGGTGCCATCCGGATCTTGGCATCTCAGCGCCTTGTGGTGTCTTCTATTCAGAAAATATTGTTGCGCTGCCTTTGGCCCCATTCGCACATCGGTCCGCTACTGACGCCATCTCACAGGCCAACGGGGCGCCCCACGCCGACTTTTACCATTGTAGGATGGCCACACCAGTGCGGCAACTTACTAGACACCACCTCGGTGCCATCCGGATCTTGGCATCTCAGCGCCTAGTGGTGTCTTCTATTCAGGAAATATTGTTGCGCTGCCTTTGGCCCCATTCGCACATCGGTCCGCTACTGACGCCATCTCACAGGCCAACGGGGCGCCCCACGCCGAATTTCAGCATTGTAGGATGGCCACACCAGTGCGGCAACTTACTAGACACCACCTCGGTGCCATCCGGATCTTGGCATCTCAGCGCCTTGTGGTGTCTTCTATTCAGAAAATATTGTTGCGCTGCCTTTGGCCCCATTCGCACATCGGTCCGCTACTGACGCCATCTCACAGGCCAACGGGGCGCCCCACGCCGACTTTCGGCGCAGCATTGTAGGATGGCCACACCAGTGCGGCAACTTACTAGACACCACCTCGGTGCCATCTGGATCTTGGCGCGTTGTGCTGCCTTCGGCCTATTCGCACATCGTTCCGCTACTGACGCCGCCTCACGTGCCAACGTATTTTCTCCGCATTTTATACCCTATGCCGCATAACAGGTCATGTGACTTGTTTATAAAACTTTTCATTGGTTCATTTTACTTTTGGTTTCCTAATGATGGAAGGCTTGATCATATGACCTAAAAACAACACTTTTCATTGGATGAAAACTTTTTTTTCCCCCAAACGATGAAAGCCCCACCTTGTTTCTGGATGTTTCAGACTGAAGCTGGCGTCAACATGAAAGCACCACCATCTCGTGGCTCCGTCATGGTCATTCCGCAAGCAATCATGGCAGCCGCTCCCCACCAGAAGCCTGCAGGAGTCGGGGGCCCCCAAAACTTTTGTTGAATCCTCAAGGCGGAGGGGACGCTTTCGAGAATGGGGTACAAGACCTAGCAGACAAGCGTGCGATTTCCAAGGTGTCCCAGGGCCATTTCAGTGGACCAGGCCCAAAAAGGAAAGAGCCTGCCGCCATTTTGAGAGTCCTGTGACAGCCGCCTATCGCTGCACCGCAAGAGTGGGCGCAACTCAGCTGAATTGCGGCTTTTGACACAGTGGACCAAAAGCGGACGGAATGGCAACTGAAACGGTAAAGGGGCGCCCCACTACAGCAGACGAGGCTCCACCTGGGGAGGCCCGTTCACGCCGCCTCCCCCCCCCCCCGGGGCGCCCCACGCCGTTATTCGGAGGGCGGCAACTTACTGGACATCACCTTGGTGCCATCGTTCTGCTGCCTTGGAACTATTCGCACAACAGACCGCTACTGATGACCCACCCCCCGCGACGCCCCACGCCGGATACCGAAATCAGTGCGGCACCCAGGCAATATCACCTGGGTGCCGTCCAGAAATATGGACGTTGTGCTACGTTGGGACTATTCGCACAGCCGACCGCTACTTCCTTCATTTTCCCTAAAAATGTTTAAATGTTTTTACTGTTTTTGTTTTGTTGTATATATTTATAAGCTATTAAAGTTTTATAATCTTACTACTTTGTTGGAGTGCTATATATTTTTAATGTGACACATAATTGTAAAAACTTTGATGTACAAAAAGTCATCCCTGGAATCTTCCGCTTCAGGCTCGGTCCCCTCCCCAATCACAATACAGGATGGTTTTCAGATAGTAGGAACGCGTGTGCTGTGACGGATCTCATCGGGTGTGGGCCTTGATCTACTATAACTCCTTTGAAGAGGGGTGATTCTTTACAGCTGGGGCCATAAACTACATCTGCAGGGCTAGCTGATAGCCTAGGACCGGCCTGGACAATCGGACACAGAGGAAAAGGAGTGTCAGAGGGTGCGGTAGTGAATAGGGCGAAAGGGAGGTGTCGGGCGGGCACAGGGTGTGATTCTCAGGGAAGAGCAGCGCAGATGGGGGGAGGTTTATTACCCATGCATAAGACAGAGAGTGGGGGTGACCAGTGCCTGGGGGAGATGCTTACGAGGGTGGGGAGCCATGCAAAGGATCGACAGCGTACAGAGAGTGGGTCTGGTCAAGGCATCTAAAATGGCTGCCGTGCACGACAAAAGTGTGGCATTTGAAAAAAGGCAAGATGGCGCAGACAATGTTTTTCAACACTTCCTGATTTCCTTCGAATCGAACGTTAACAGACGTTCGGGCATATTACCAAAGTTAAGCGATATTTATCCCTAACGATGCTTAGCAACGAATTTTTTACCGCTAAGCATCGTCAGAAATTATCGCAGATAAACCTTGCTATTATCAAGGTTTATCGCAAATGCGATGAAAAACTACCGCAATGCATTAATATCGCTGAAAAGTCAGCGATATTCATGCATTACCGAGCTAATGCTCTTAGCCATGTTATCCACCTCCCATTGGATAACATGGCTAAGAACTGCTCAGGGCAGGTGTTACTTTTTGGAGATATTCGCGCTTAGCGCGAATATCTCCAAAAGTTGGTAATAGGAGATAGCGATGTTAGCGACTGTTTCCAGTCGCTAACATCTTGGCATGCCCACTTTGCATGTCATTAGTGATAAATATCACTGACATGCAAAGTGGAGCCCAAGATGGTCGCTATCTCCTACTAGCGGTCGCTAACTGGTGTTAGCAACAGCTAGGTAATACAGAGATAATTTTATCTCCGCGAAGCGGAGCGCTGTTACAGATATATATCTTTTTTTGAACGTTAATTTCTCAAAATCCACTGGAGCACATATATTGAGACCTAGCAAAGGCACATCGGGCTACCAGTCCCTACAATTTTGCCAAGTTTCGTGCAAATCCATTCAGCCGTTCGATTATTATTATTATTTTTTTTTTTGCCCCGCGGGGCCCTTTTAAAACCTCCACATCAAACCTAAGAGGTCAAGGAGGATCTACTATGCCCCCTTATGGTCATTTGCCCCTTCGCTTTGGCCTCCTCTTGTCTCTCGATCCTACCGAGAGACAAGATGGCGGCCGCTACGGACTGTTTGGAATGTTTACAGACGCCGGAGAACCAATCAGCTTCGCAAAGCTCCGTAACGCGAAAAGTACGCGAAGCGGAGCGCTGTTACAGATATATATCTGTTTTTGAACGTTAATTTCTCAAAATCCACTGGAGCACATATATTGAGACCTAGCAAAGGCACATCGGGCTACCAGTCCCTACAATTTTGCCAAGTTTCGTGCAAATCCATTCAGCCGTTCGATTATGATTATTTTTTTTTTTTTTGCCCCGCGGGGCCCTTTTAAAACCTCCACAACAAACCTAGGGGGTCAGGGAGGATCTACTATGCCCCCTTATGGTCATTTGCCCCTTCGCTTTGGCCTCCTCTTGTCTCTCGATCCTACCGAGAGACAAGATGGCGGCCGCTACGGACTGTTTGGAATGTTTACAGACGCCGGAGAACCAATCAGCTTCGCTTCACAAAGCTCCGTAACGCGAAAAGTACGCGAACTGGAGCGCTGCCCGGTCCGCTGTTACAGATATATATCTTTTTTTGAACGTTAATTTCTCAAAATCCACTGGAGCACATATATTGAGACCTAGCAAAGGCACATCGGGCTACCAGTCCCTACAATTTTGCCAAGTTTCGTGCAAATCCATTCAGCCGTTCGGGCTAAAAGTGAGGCCAACCGCCCTATGGAAAACTCAATTTTAAAAACACGTTTTGGGACCCCCCTTTTTTCTCGCCCCCCCCCTTGACGAACCCCCCCCAAATTTTCAGGGCCGGCTCAGAAACAAAATGTTCCATTTTCCTGAAAATTTCAGCCAATTCCGTCCACAAACGCCAAAGTTATTAGACATAGAATTTTCAAAAATCACATAGAGAAAAAATCCTAACTATATATACCTACTGGCGACCGCCAGTAGGTAATATATATATATATATATATATATATATATATATATATATATATGAAAAGAGCAGTCCAGGTTCCGAGTGGAATTCAGAACCAGAGGTCAGGACCTCAAAACACCTCGTATCCAGCAGTCCACAATAGCCTCGAATAGAAAATACATCCGACAATGGAAAACAGGGAAGACGTTTTAATGTAGGATGACGCGTTTCACTCAGCAAGAGAGCTTGTTCACACCATATATATATGCTCACTCTCCGCGGCTCGTTTACAGGGGGAACCGCCCGTAGTCTGGTGGCGCGTCGAACTGGCAGAGCCCCGCCAGGTATTTCAATTGCAATATTAAACAAGGTTAAGACGCACTCTCAGAAGTCAGGATTTCACACAGTGTCGTTTATTGCTGTTACGCGTTTCGGAAGTCCTTGCTCCCTTGCTCACACAACAATACTACAGCCTTCCACCAGTTACATACACTGCTTGTAATAACTATAGAAACAGGACTGCACAATTACATTTTGGCTGACATCTTGAAGTGTGTTTGTATAACATGCTTCCTTTTCTCCTGATGTCATAATTTTAAGCAAATCTCTACTTTCTAAGTAAAGTACATTCAATCATTTATCATTCATATTCTTTCGCCACAGTGGCCTAATATGCAGTTCTGTGACATTACCCACACTGTGTGAAATCCTGACTTCTGAGAGTGCGTCTTAACCTTGTTTAATATTGCAATATATATATATATATATATATGTATATATATATATACATACACACACATGTATATATACACACATATATATATATATTCACTGAAAAAACCATAGGTTATAGACCATATATAGTTAGGAATTAGCATTTACAAAACCTTGAAAATTCACTGAAAAAACCATAGGTTATAGACCATATATAGTTAGGAATTAGCATTTACAAAACCTTATTTTACTCACACAAAACCATTGAAATTCCATATATAGTTAGTTGCACTAACTATATATCGCGCACCCGCAATCCACTGCTGATGATGTCACATATTACATCATTCATGACATGGTCAGTGACATCACTGATGACATCACTGATGACATCTCAAATGACATCACTGATGACATCACTGATGACAACATCCAGTGACTGTATGTTTCTGTAAAGTTAAAATGTGTCTTACATATTGAAGAATGAGTGGAAGTATAAGTGTCTGGACAAAGGATTTAGTAGGTGCATGACTGAATGTATGAGTGAGTGATTAAATGTGTCTCACTGAGTGCATGGGTTATTGACTAAACTGTCTTAATTTGTGCATCATTATGTCTGTTGTTCTGTAAACTGCTGCATGTGTTGATCAGTAGCTATATGATTAACTATATGGGTTACTGATTGATTGTCCAATTATTTGTATGGGAGACTGAGTGTGTGTGTGGCTGGCTGGGAGGTGTGTGACTCTGTGCAGATCAATGTGTACTTGTATCAATGATTGTATAAGAAGGTAAGTATGTGTTAGTATATGTTTGAAAATGTAAGGTGCTCTATGTTTAACTGTATAGACAAGAAAATGGAAGTGTCATTGATTCTTTACAGGACTGACTAGGTGTGTGAGTAACTCCATGGATGAGTGGCAGACTGTGAGTGTCTGTATAGGTGTATGAGTGCATATGATAGTGTTGTAAAGATGAGTGATTGTATGTTCGAGACGAACGGATCCCTCGACCCCTCACAGTCCGGCTTCCGAGCCAACCACAGCACCGAGACCGCCCTCATCGCCGCCACCGATGACATCCGAGCCCTGATGGACAATGGAGAAACAGCGGCCCTCATCCTCCTAGACCTCTCCGCGGCATTCGACACGGTCTGCCACCGCACCCTAGTACGGCGCCTCGGCAACAGCGGAATCCAGGACAAGGCGCTGGAATGGATCATCTCCTTCCTCGACGGCAGAACACAGAGAGTCCGCCTACCACCGTACAAGTCAGAGGCCTCCGACGTCATCTGCGGCGTCCCCCAAGGATCATCTCTGAGCCCCACCCTCTTCAACGTCTACATGAGTCCCCTCGCGGCCATCGTACGCAAACACAACCTCAGCATAATCTCCTACGCCGACGACACCCAGCTGATCCTCTCCCTGACCCACGACCCCGCCGCCGCCAGAGCCAACCTGCACGAAGGGATGAAAGAGGTAGCCGAGTGGATGACGACCAGCCGCCTGAAGCTGAACTCGGACAAGACGGAGGTTCTCATCCTGGGCTCCTCACCCTCCGCCTGGGACGACTCCTGGTGGCCTCCCGCCCTGGGCACCGCACCCAAACCGACAGACCATGCACGAAACCTGGGCTTCATCCTGGACTCCTCCCTCTCCATGACCAGGCAAGTCAACGCCGTCTCCTCGTCGTGCTTCAACATCCTACGCATGCTACGGAAGATCTTCTGGTGGATCCCCACCGAGACCAGGAAGACCGTCACCCAGGCCCTCGTCACCAGCCGACTGGACTACGGCAACGCCCTCTACGCCGGTACCACCGCCAAGCTCCAGAAGAGACTCCAGCGGATCCAGAACGCCTCAGCCAGACTCATCCTCGACATCCCACGAACCAGCCACATCTCCGGACATCTGAGAGACCTTCACTGGCTCCCCGTCAACAAAAGAATCACCTTCCGCCTCCTCACCCACGCACACAAAGCCCTACACGACCAAGGCCCGAGCTACCTCAACAGCCGAGTCAACTTCTACGCTCCCAAACGCCACCTCCGATCAGCCAACCACGCCCTCGCCGCCGTCCCCCGCATCCGAAGAGCGACTACGGGAGGAAGGTCCTTCTCCTACCTGGCCGCCAAGACCTGGAACTCCCTCCCGACCGACCTGCGCCTGACCCAAGACCACCTCTCCTTCAGGAAGAAGCTGAAGACCTGGCTGTTCGAGCAGTAGCGGCACCCCCCCCCCCAGCGCCTTGAGACCCTACGGGTATGTAGCGCGCTCTATAAGTGCCACTGATTGATTGATTGATATGTATGAATGATTGTATGGGTGAATGAGTGAATGTGTGTGTAGACATAGGAATCAGTGAGTGCGTATGTAGTAACTAGTATTGGTGTGTCAATGGTTTCAAAAATTATACTCTGTATTTAACACTGGGTGAAACAGAGGTTATATTAAAATGTGAGGAGATGCATTGTATTGTCACATGAATGATATCATCAGTGATTTGGTCATTGATGTCAAATGAGATGTCATCAGTGATGTCATCAGTGATGTCATTTGAGATGTCATCAGTGATGTCATCAGTGATGTCACTGACCATGTCATGAATGATGTAATATGTGACATCATCAGCAGTGGATTGCGGGTGCGCGATATATAGTTAGTGCAACTAACTATATATGGAATTTCAATGGTTTTGTGTGAGTAAAATAAGGTTTTGTAAATGCTAATTCCTAACTATATATGGTCTATAACCTATGGTATTTTCAGTGAATTTTCAAGGTTTTGTAAATGCTAATTCCTAACTATATATGGTCTATAACCTATGGTTTTTTCAGTGAATTTCATTGGTTTTTTAACAGCTTATATCTGTAGCTGTAAAATGTATTCTTCTTTAAATCCAAAAATATATTTTATATGTTTATGAATAATTTTTTTTTAAAATATTTTTTTTTCTTCGTTCCCGCTTCGCGAATCGGGAAGCTTCCCGTTAGCTGACCTTGATGCCGCGAAATAGACCGCGAGCCGGTAAACGTTTCTTTACCGCAACTGCCGCGTTAGAAAACAACATCGTGACGCCTCCCGTCCGCATGACGTTTCACGTTGTCGCGTGATACGTCATATGACGTGCTACGTTAGCGAACTGGTACGCGAAGCGAGTCGCAAAGCGCAGGTTTCTGGAAGCAAACCGGGAGGCCCTGCAAAGCGCTTAACGTAAACACAGCAGGTCATGTGACTTGGTAATAACACTTTTCATTGGTTCATTTCACTTTTGGTTTCCTAATGATGTAAGACTAGGTCATATAATCTAAAATGAACACTTTTCATTGGTTGAGAACTCTTGTTTTTCCCAAATGATGAAAATCCCTCCTTCTTTCCTCACTCTGACTTTCATCATTGTGAGAGAAAGACCCTTTGTTACCAGTGAGCAATGGCTTCTTTAGTAGCTTCAGCTGGTGCTTCCCCACCACCTCCACCACATCCAAGGAAGAGTGGACCACCTGCTCAAGTTATAATTCAACAAGAAGAGGAAGAAGAGGAACAGGACGACGAGCACGAAGAGAGGCAGTTTTTGCCTGAGGAGCCCAGGACGTCTCACCGGAAAGAAAACTTCATTTGGCAATTTTTTAAAATTCCCAAAGGTCAGAAAAAAGTAAATGCAAGATACGTAACTTGCCTTATATGTCAAGATAGACTGTCCAGAGGGACCGAGAAAAAATACAGTTTCGGAAACTACACAATGCATCGCCATATGACTAGGTGGCATCCTAACAACTACAGTGCTGCACAGTTTCGGAACGACCTAGATAATCTCCCTATTATGGCCAGAAGATCTGTTGTACCGGAAGTAACGGGACCAGAGGGCAGGGAGATGGTGCCAAATATACAAATGAGATTTGGTGAAGTAAAACACGTCTGCGTACATTGCAATGGATTCATTTGCTACAGAGAAAGTAGCATCACTCTGATCAACAGAGCTATTGACTATCATATGCAAGTTTGTACGAAACGCCCAAAATAATAAATACTTTTTTTTTGTTTTGTTGCTCCTGTTGAGCCCTTTACAATGAATCGTTTTCATTGCCCCCTCCAAGAAAAACCCAAAAAAATATAAAACTGTTCAGAAAAATTCAAAAAAAGTAAAAAAATGTTCAGAAAAATAATAAAAAAAATATAAAACAACAAAAACAATAAAAAAAAAAGTTCTTTTCAGAACTACCTCCCCGTTATTAAAAAATTGGTACAATATTTGGAACTGTGCCAACCTCTATTTCTCGTAGTTCGCTTCCCAGTTCGCTCGCCGGTACGCGAACCGGAAGTGAACCAAAAATTTTTTTTTTTAAAAAGAACAGTAAGTATAAGGGAAGGAAACAGACACTTATGTTAAAAGAAAGACAGCTATAAGGGAGTAAACTAGAGATACTATTACCCGTAATCCACTGCTGATGATGTCACATATTACATCATTCATGACATGCTCAGTGACATCATCAGCAGAGGATTGCGGGTTTTTTGGCAACGTGCCTTATCCACGGTTTAATAACGCTGCCTTTTGCTTTATATAAGTTTTCAAATTGTATGAAATATATACCAATAGGTCGTTATGCACCTTTAGGTAGTGCTTTTCTTCATGAGGTCTGGTCGCTTCCATACACATACAGATGTTTCAAAGATGATCAAGAAGTTTATCTGAATGGAGAGGAATGCACTGAGACGCCACATCATTCACTAATGTGTAGGCACATACAGTTACACGGTTCATGCAACAAACACCGACCAAATATGGCTTGCGTGTTGCAAGGCACGCCAGTTCCTGCTATCATCCCCACGTTCAAGTTGTTGGAAAATGGTAGTTATTTGATGCTCAATAATGAAGATTGTTCTGGGTTAATTAAAAGTATTCCTTTTATCGTAACAGTAAGTGAACGGGTTATTTGCTGCAGAAATGTTCTATTTCCTCCCACACATGAACATAGGGAGTTTTCAATCTCGCCACAAATACCAACCTTGGGAGCAGATTTCAACGGCATGGCAAGAATAAGAGCTCTTTTGTCTCAGAGAGAGGTGGCCTTGAGTTCGGCCCGTGAAACTTTCGTGCTTCACATAGCGAACACCCGTACAGAGGTGCAGACCCTTTTCAATACAGATTTGCCTTTCCATTTCAGCAAGATGGTTCGGACTATCTTTAACGCGTCCTCCACAAAGGCCCTGGCGCACTTTTTTAAAGTTGTTACCAGTGGTCTCGTGACTTCATTTGAGAAAATCTTTGGAGTCATCCCTGCTTTCTTTCATTCTATTTTCTCCACTGTGCTTCGTGGATTGCCATTTTTACTTGCATTACCAGCGGACGCTCTTGTGCTTTTTTACATTTTTAAATATGGATGTCCCTCCTGTGCAAGCTCCCGCCCTGCAGCTGCTGACACTGTTCCGCAATCGCATGCTAGAATATTATGGCACAATGCCGTTGGCGATATTAAGCACGGCATATGGATTATCTTTTCGATTCTCCTACTTCACCTGTGTCCAGCCTGTATTTCACTGCCTGACCTGTGATTTCGATTGGGCCATTGATTTGTGTCTCTGCGGACCGGTTTCTCCTGACGTCGACTTTAATCAGCTGATGACTCCTATCATTACTCACGAGTTGGTTTGTCCTGGCGAAAGGATTATGGCTGTGGCATTGATGCATGGACTAATTGGTCCCTGGAATTTACTGGCGGCAACACAGTCTTTCTTGGAACAGAGCTTTCTTGAAAACCCACCGAGCTGTCCTCTGATGGTGATAGAGGATCCGGTGCTGGGAGAGCACGTATGTTCTTTTCCGCTTTTAAATTGGATGGCTGAACTCTTTTCGGATGAAGACGGTGACTTCCTATTGGAGGCTGTTGCAGCTTATTTTGCATACACAGTTATGTCATAGACCTTTTTCATGTTTGATATGCTGAGTACTAGCATTTCATTGACAATTCATTGACTTATTTGTCAAGTTTTTATTATTTACCTTGCCTATTGGCTTAAGACTCGATAAAGTACTTGGCTGTTTTATTTTTCTTTAGCATTAAATTTTCCTAGTTTTTAATGCTTTACCTTGCGGACCGTCCACATATAAACTTGCAATCTGCTCTCATGAGATGGCACTTCTATTATCTTATTCAGTTTGTTTCCGGATCATGGGGAGGTGTCATCTAGGTCCTGGATATCTTTACACCGTGTTAAGTTAGCATGGGCTCATTACCGGTTTAAACGCCATTTTTCCTTTTTTGCAACTTCTGCACACGACACTTAGTTGTTGCTTTAGCTTTCAACCTAGTAGTTCATCGTGGTTTACATGAGAATAATATGTTATTGCTCTACTATCTGCTTTGCTTGTTAAACTATATCTGTACAGCGAGTGCTAAAGTTTCAAGAACAACACGATACAGAATTGTTATGAGGTCTGATCTCCACGACTTCATACTCATAACATAAGTGCAACTTCTGCCAATTCTGGGCATGAGGCGGGTTTTATATTGCTTTGCCGAACACACATACACAACAGTTGATGCGGTTCACATGAAGAGAGAGCTGGTGTATGCTGATGTGATTCCTTCAAATCTAAGACACTAAAGTATGGGCACGCCCTAAACCAACACAAAGAGACCTTCTTAGCAAATAATATAATATGTGTATTAGGGAGGGTGAGATATAAGCAGCCGCGGGCCGTGGAGGGAGTTACGGTGGGGCAGGGAGGCGGGGAGGGGGAGAAGCAGGGTGGAGCCCTCTCCACCCTGCCCCTCCCCCTCCCCGCCTCCCTGCCCCACCGTAACTCCCTCCACGGCCCGCGGCTGCTTATAAGTGTTGCTAACTCTTATTCATTTACAGCATGTTAACATACTGTCACCATTCGCTTTTTATGTACTAGTAACTATGCTGGTAATTTTGCTACTGATAATATGTGTACTTGTATTATCTAAGATACTACGCCTGAGAAGACGGCATTAGTAAATAAACATTTCAAATACACATGTGTTCTTCTTAACTCCATGTTCTGGTTTCTAAGAAATATATAACGACCGACTGTTCATGAGTTCCACGTATCCTGAGGTACTATAAGTTCATATTCTGGATTGTCTAAACATTGAGAGTTTGTTATATTCAATGTGACACTGTACCTAGCTTGCTAAGGGGTTTTTGATTACTAAGGTGAGTTTTGGGACACCCTAATTCGCCGAGGTTCCAATCCTCTGTCCACAGTTCTGTGTGAGAACAGAAACCCTGCGACAGGGGCACCCCCGACCCTTGCTGGAGCTTCATCACACTTGCGCTACAACTCCAGCAATGCGCCACCTTTACGGCACAGATACATCACGCATCTGTGCTGTTTTTGCCCCATGATGCGCCGCATTGTAAATGCAGCACACCATAGGTGACGGAACAGCGGCACAGAATGACTAACACATCCCTGGTGATGCGCCAGTCATCATAAATCTATCCCTATGCTTCTTATCTTGTTAGAGATGAACCGCCATATGTATCATCAAAGTTTTTTGCATTTCCTAAATAGCGAACTTTAAGGAATAAATAGCGATTCTTTACCATTCCTAGTTTGCGATGAGCTATTTGCTAATTACAAATTACCCATTCATTTCCTTCATTTCCATAGGGCGGTTGGACTCACTTTTAGCTCGAACGGCTGAATGGATTTCCACGAAACTTGGCAAAATTGTAGGGACTGGTAGCCCGATGTGCCTTTGCTATGTCTCAAGATATATGCTCCAGTGGTTTTTACGAAAATTAACTTTGAAAAATATATATTGGGCTACATTGGCCTATATATATGTTGGAGCCCAAATGTAGCCCAATGTAGCCCAATGAAGCCCAATGAAGCCCAATGTAGCCCAATGTAGCCCAAAGATGGCCGCCAGAGACAAAAAAAACAAATGTAGCCCAAATATCAGCCAGATGTAGCCCAACTATAGCCCAGTGACAGAATGACCAATCAGCTTCGCAAACCTCCGTTACGCGAAGCGGAGCGCTGTTACAGATATATATCTTTTTTTGAACGTTAATTTCTCAAAATCCACTGTAGCACATATATTGAGACCTACAAAAGGCACATCGGGCTACCAGTCCCTACAATTTTGCCAAGTTTCGTGCAAATCCATTCAGCCGTTCGGGCTAAAAGTGAGGCCAACCGCCCTATGGAAAACTCAATGTTAAAAACACGTTTTGGGACCCCCCTTTTTTCTCGGCCCCCCCTTGACGAACCCCCCCCAAATTTTCAAGGGCTGCTCAGAAACAGAATGTGCCATTTTCCTGAAAATTTCAGCCAATTCCGTCCACAAACGCCAAAGTTGTTAGACATAGAATTTTCAAAAATCCCATAGAGAAAAAATCCTAACTATATATACCTACTGGCGACCGCCAGTAGGTAATACATATATATATATATACATACACACATATATATACACACACACACACACACACACACACACATATATATATATATATATATATATATATATATATATATATATATATATATATATATATATGTATATATATCATTCCAAAAAGAGTTACCTCATGAGGAAGAGCCACTTAGGTAGGTAAAAATCGCTTCTTTATTTCACACGAAGGCTGCATACAGAAGGTGAAAATGTCATCTTAAAAATTTAAGCAGGATGTTTGAAGGTGTACATCCCCCCACTGTGGTATATTATGAATTAATTATGCCTCACATAAAACGGACTCACTTGAGATGATTGTGCAACTACAGAGACCAGAAGGCCTGTGAAGTGGTCACGCCCACTGGGGCGGGGAATGTTGAATACAAGTAGCTGCAGAAAAACCGGCTTTGTGATGCAATTTCAACTGCTGCCATGGATAGAGGGTCTTTCTGACTTGAAACGCGTCTGGCATCATTAGCAGTTAAATTTTTAAGATGACATTTTCACCTTCTGTATGCAGCCTTCGTGTGAAATAAAGAAGTGATTTTTACCTACCTAAGTGGCTCTTCCTCATGAGGTAACTCTTTTTGGAATGATATATATATATATATATATATATATATATATATATATATATATATATATATATATATACACACATCTCACACCAAAATCCCAGCAGTGCAACCATCCAGGGGAGCGGCGCAGAACCAGGAAACAGACTCCGTAGACAAGGCTTAATGCTTAGTGGTGTTTATTCAGCGCATCAGTTGCCCAAATGATGCGTTTCGGCCGCAAGGCATGCGGCCTTGATCACATAGCGCCTGCAATGGTAAAAGTGTGCTTTATATACAGTGGAGGAATGGCAGTATTTTTACTATGTTCATCACAATGATTCAACAGGTTTACTACGTGTGGTAAAGCAACATGTGTGACATCACAGATTTACTACAACTGGTATGCTGTAAGGCATCTAGACATAGTAGTAGGACTATAAAAGCTGAGCACATACATCAGAGCCAGAGATATATATATATATCCACTCCATTTTCTCTTTAGTGCCTCCGTGCACAAACAGGATCACAGACTCAAACTTTCGCTGATGCCAGAATTCATTTTTATTTAATTCAAAGTGCTGGAACAGTGCATGTCTCAAGACGCGTTTCGGACACGGGGCTGTGTCCTTGCTCACTTGACAAACGGGGAAGCATGAAACATCTAATTTAAACACCCTTTTTGGCGCCCAACAAACTACGACCATTACCATCATGGGCATAGAGGACATACTTCAGAAGACAGACTACGTATATAGTTCTTGTATAAACGATTATAAAACTTCAAATGCTTCCTTAAATTTCATAAATCAATATAAACATGCACAATATTCATATGATGCAATATGTACCCCAATACATTACTTATTTTGCACAAAACTAGTCCGATTCACTGTAATGCTCAAATGCAAGTGCGACTCAGTATGCGTTAAAACACCCACGCTGCCATACTCTATATTTCTACAATACTCGGTTAAAATGCAGCTGAAAAAACTTTTGGGTCTATAAATATATAAATATGCCATTATAAAATGAATAAATGACATATACAAATAACTACAAATAAAAACGCTTGTGCATATGTAGAAAATGCACAGGGTCAGATTGTATAACCGAGAAGTCACTAGCAAGAATGTAAACAGTTATTTTCTTTCGGAACTGTGCAAAATACGCTAAAGTATAACAAAGTGCTAGTGCAATGTTGATTGTGCAAATACGCTTGGATAATGAAAAGAGGAAGCCATCATCCTGGTTCAACCTAATGTGTATGAGGTCACTTCACTTTGAGTGCAAATTTCTGCTGTGCAAATATAAATACAGTGCTCACTGTGCAAATACACAAACAATTATACTGAATGCAGAAATTAATAAACAAAATTGCCCCTTTCTAACTAGGTTAAATCCCAGGTTCAATGGCGATGACATATTTAATAAAAAAACATGTGCCCAAGTCTGTCTCGAATCAGTATATGCCCTTAAGGCGCCACTCTTGTGAAACATACCGCTAAATAGAATTTTTTTTGTTTGTTTTTTTCTGATGCTAAAGTGCTCGTTCAGTGCAAGAAAAAAAAGATATATAGTGTGCAATATAAAAAACAAATGTCATGAGAATTATTATTATATATATATATATATATATATATATATATATATATATATATATATATATATATATATATATATATATATATATATATATATATATATATATATATATATATATACATACATATATATACAAGCAATAATAACACACTTGGCAAATGCAACTGTAAATTCATGAATAATAATATGAAATAAAACACAAGAATAAGCAAATTATACTGGACATCCTGCAAGAAATCAGAAAGATATAAACAATAAATACATCACATGATTACTTTGGATGTGCACACTCACACTCACTCACACATCACAAAGAAAACACCTTGTATGATTATAGCCAATGGCTATGCATCACAATGGCACTAATCAAAAATCAAACACTTCACCTGGTGCAATCTTCATCCTGACCCACTCCAGACTGGGGGACTTACAGCCGAAGCCAGGAGACTCAGCAACCAGATGCCTGCACTGAAGATGCGTCCATTGTTCAGGCTCAACAATCCTTTTTTCCAAGTCAACAACCCTCAGCTTTATTGTCTCAAAACACACTAGAAGGTGTGAGAGTCTTTCCTTCCGCGCCAAGGAAACTTACTGGAATTGGCCACTTTCCATGCAAGCATTCCAAAGGCAAAATGAGTTCCCACAAATCCTCTGCATGCTCACATTGTTATGATTCAGCTCCTCAGGATCGGTATGATGCTATAATGGTTCCACTTCCAGATCGTTCCGAACTCAATTCGTAAAACACTGAGTTCTGGTCAGATCAGGCAGGGGATATAGGACGGGAAGGGTCAGCAGGGAGAAAGGATCTGGAATACAGAAACAGACACATTAAAAGCCTCACCTGAATTTTCCCTGTTTGTGGCTGCTTCCTTTCACGTCGTTGGAGGGTGGATTCATATACTTCGTGTCAGTCAGAGGACACATAAAGGAGCCCCGTCCTGTCAAGTGGCTGCCTGCTGTTCTGGTGCCTGCGAAAGCGGATGGAATTTGCTCAGGTATGGGCTTACAGGCAGTCCACCAACAGAACGCCGGAATGCGAAGGACACTGCTGAAAGGCAGACCGTGACTTCACGGGAGAGTCGGTGCAATCTCGCCGATCTATGTCCCAGCTGGAAGACGTGCTGCGGGTTGGGACGTCGCGCAGGGACCCGAGGGGCCAGGACATTATAATGCGATCTCACCAAGTGTGCCCAGTCCTACAAACGCCATAACGAAAAGATAAAACTTTGGTTCCCCACATCACGCCAATCCGGAGTATAGCTTTCTGGGAGTTGTAGTTCTGCATCGGCTGCAACAAGGCGGATGATCACATGGTTGGGGGCGTGTAGGATTTAAATAACGGACATTTGAGCTGGGCTACACAGACATGAGACGCGGCAGCAAGAGGTGTCTGAGGAAGGAGTAAAAACCGAAATGCATTATACCTACGCTGTCCAGTTCCAATTAAAAGCCTCACCTGAATTTTCCCTGTTTGTGGCTGCTTCCTTACACGTCGTTGGAGGGTGGATTCATATATATATATATATATATATATATATATACATATATATATATATATATATATATATATAAGCAATAATAACACACTTGGCAAATGCAACTGTTAAATTCATGAATAATAATATGAAATAAAACACAAGAATAAGCAAATTATACTGGACATCCTGCAAGAAATCAGAAAGATATAAACAATAAATACATCACATGATTACTTTGGATGTGCACACTCACACTCACTCACACATCACAAAGAAAACACCTTGTATGATTATAGCCAATGGCTATGCATCACAATGGCACTAATCAAAAATCAAACACTTCACCTGGTGCAATCTTCATCCTGACCCACTCCAGACTGGGGGATTTACAACCGAAGCCAGGAGACTCAGCAACCAGATGCCTGCACTGAAGATGCGTCCATTGTTCAGGCTCAACAATCCTTTTTTCCAAGTCAACAACCCTCAGCTTTATTGTCTCAAAACACACTAGAAGGTGTGAGAGTCTTTCCTTCCGCGCCAAGGAAACTTACTGGAATTGGCCACTTTCCATGCAAGCATTCCAAAGGCAAAATGAGTTCCCACAAATCCTCTGCATGCTCACATTGTTATGATTCAGCTCCTCAGGATCGGTATGATGCTATAATGGTTCCACTTCCAGATCGTTCCGAACTCAATTCGTAAAACACTGAGTTCTGGTCAGATCAGGCAGGGGATATAGGACGGGAAGGGTCAGCAGGGACAAAGGATCTGGAATACAGAAACAGACACATTAGTAACACATTCCCTCCCAAAGTCTACTCTCAATAGGTCTCACTAAACGAATAAATACCTTGGGTAATCAGATCCTTTGCAACAACAAAACCAAAGATTAAATAGCCTCCGTAACCACTAACAGCCATGTAATGTATCCTCTCTGATTGCCTCATCAGAGTCATAGAACAAGTTCTGACCCCTCCCTTAATTCCAAAGTTAAGTGTCTTCACTAAGGCTAAAAAGCCCTGGGCACCTGTATCACAATTGTCTGGCTTCCATGGTGTAACAACCGCAGCCTTAATTAATCCGATTCAGCACTCCCCCTCACACGGGGATCAACACGCTGTCTGTAGTAAACCAAAAGAATTCCCACAAACGATCCAGCAGCGCTCCACCTCACCGGGGGATCAACACGCTGTTAACTAAACGCTATATCCAGTCTCTTCAGCTACTATGAAAACAAAGAACACTCGGGGCTTCGGGACCGCACCGTTAGGTCACGGGATCCCACCCGATTCAAAGAGCACTAAGCAAAAGTATTATGATTGGCAGCCTTGAGAGACGGAGCTGAGCCCAACTCCTCTCTCCCTACCTTCTGTTGGCACAGTTTCCAAAACTTCGAGAAGACGCGGAAGAATCCTCTCCCCACCAAAAGTTCCTCGCAAGGTTCGCCTCTCTGCAATCGCTGTTCGGCGTTCTCCAACGCGGGTCATTCAAATTCCAGAATTACACACAAGCGGAAGTGCGCACTTCCCCTATTTCAAGGCTCCTCCTCCTTGAACCTTATGGGACTTGTAGTTCTTTCATTTGTCTGCTTCCGGTATGCTTGGCAGGCGCATTATCCTGAACGCCTCAGCTAGGTTCTGACACACATGTTCCAGCCTTTATCTTAACGAAGCTTATGAAAGCCTTCAAGAGTACATTCAATAATCTCCTCTCCAAAAAGAAAAGCAACCTTGAACATGATTAAACCAAATAACTTGAGCACTCTCGGGCCCGGTGTGTGCAGAAAGCTCTAGCAAGAACGAGTGAGGATTCAAGATGACATGAGGCCATGTCAAAACCAATAGTAAGAACTTCATAATACTTCTCAATGACAACACAATGCACATTTGTACACCACTGCCTATAGTATCACAAACTTCATCTCTCAATGTACAACACAATGCACATTTGAGCACCACTTCTCATAACACTGCACTTCGAGACCAAAAAGTACATTTGACACCTTCAAAAGCACATCCCACACATTCTGTTCTTAGCAAGGCCATTCTACTCTACAAAAAGATGGCCGACTGGTCGTCTTTACTTTTTGGATACCGAAGACGACGACGGGAGTACTCTCCAAGAAACAAATGTATTCTCCTTTGGATTGGACCTGATTTATGTCCTTTTTGAGATATCTATCTAATATTGGAAAAGACGAATGATGGATACGTGATTTTTACGAGGAAAATCGCCCTGATGAAGTCATCGGGTGATTTTCCCTGAAATAAAACATGTGTCGGCTTTCTGGCTACATTTTGTATGATTTCAACCAATGTATCAATAAGAACTATTACGCTTTGAAATCTCTACGACTGTGAAGAAAAAGAAAGAAAAATAAAGGAATCTACTGTTTGAATTCTTGAAAATTAGATATACTGTTGACTTATCTTATTCTTTCTTTATCAATTCAATATATTCTTTGTATTGTGCTCGGGAACAATAATTTGCTTATTGCTACCCAAACTACTCCCACCTCCAGTACTCAAGATGTTACATCTCCAAACCCCTGTCAGCCTCCCCCCCTACTACCCCATCCACCACGGGCATCGGATCCATACGCTTCTTCAACCCTGACTACCCCTCCCACCAACACACCCCCCTTCACTTTACGGAAACCTCGCACGTTTCCTCCACCTAGCATGACCGAGACTACATCCGCACCCCCAATAGAAAGAGAACTCACTCCTGGTACGATCAGAGCTCCTCCCCCCTCTAACATAACCCCTTCCTTAATCATCTCTCCCCCTACCTCATCCCTGCTTCACAATAACACTCCTAACACAGACTCCCCCCATTCCAGCCAACCCCCCACAGGTCAGTTGTTGGACAAAACAGGACACCCCATCACCTTTTTGAAAACATACCACCCTCAGATCACACACCGCTCCCATTCATACCTCCCAGACTCGCTCACCAGCCAGCCACACCAACTACTCAGCCACCCACATCAACAACTCTCCCACCCACATACGCAACATCGCCTCCAACCTAACTCACTCCTGCACCAGATCACACACCTAGCCAGTCCACATCGCAGCCACACACATTCATATCACAGCCACCCACCCTATTCGTATCCGCTCCAGACACCAGACTGGATGAGATTATGTCCACACTTCGCCAAATCAAAGAGGATCTCCACGCTGTTAAAGTGATGATATCGAGACAACCATGGCTCACCAGATCTTCTAGAACTTCTATGTCTTGCAAGCCCTCGACTCACCTACCAATCACCCTTAAACATATTCTACCCAGCTGGAAATCAGTACCCTCCAGTAATTTGTCTACTCGCCCAATGCGAAGCATCAACCCATTTTCGGAGAACGATCTATGCTCTCTTCTACATTCCTATGAACCCTCTCTGACAATCCCCACATCTCTCACACACATGTCCATCCCTACTATCCCCCCCAACCTTCACGGATCCTCCACTCACAACAATAGAGGAATCATCGACAATAATCTTAGAAGAGTCCCAATCATTCAGGATCCAACCACTTCCCTCATCACACCACACTCCTGAACTGTAGATCTGCCTCTAAACATGCAGCGGACATAGATGACCTCATTATCTCAACTGATCTGGACCTGATAATTCTAACTGAAACCTGGCTAACAGAATCTTCCTCGCCTCTCATCGACATCCTACTACCCCCAAATTAGGACAACATCATCAGACTGGACAGGAGTGGTAAGACAGGAGGAGGAATCGCATGTATACACCATAGCAACATCGCCGTAAACAGAGCCATATCCCCTGTATTCCCCTCTTGTGAATATATATGCCTCGACATCAACAGCAATGGCAAACCATTATGCTTGTTACACATCATCTATCATCCACCTGGTGACAACCTCATCTTCACCGAACACCTCATGGATATGGTCACAATGAACACAGGGCGACAAAACACCCAAATATTCCTTGGCGACTTCAATCTCTATTGGATCGACCACAACGATACAGTGGTAAACAGTCTCAAAAACTTCCTCGGCGCCATAGACCTCAACCAAATTTGCAACAGCCCTACACACAATAAAGGCTCAATCTTGGATTTAATAATCTCCAAAAGTGATTCCACTCAGCTTGAGTCTATCCAACCCTGTGACTGATCAGACCATCATATCATCACCTTCGTTATGAAGGAAAAAGTTAAATTTAACTCGGTTCAATCCACAAAACCAAAGGTATGGAAACGAGACTTGAAAAAACTCAACCCTAACACGTTACCCTCTTCCAGCCACAATCTACTTCTGCCCCTTGCTGGTTTTTCCAAAGTACATGATCTCACCAACCACTACCTCAACTCTATGACCTCGATAATTAACGAAATTGCTCCCCTTCAACTAAAGAGAGTTTCCACGAAAGACTCTAAACCCTGGTTCAACAGTCTTCTTAAAGAGGATAGACGTTCTCTTAGAACTTTGGAACGCAACTGGAGATCGGTCCCATCCGCTAAAAACCTCAAGATTCTCAGAAAAAAGAGAAATGCATACTATAGAAAGATCAAGCGCACTAAAGCAGACTTCTTCAGCCACCAACTAGATCAAGCAAGAAATCGTCCCAAAAACGTTTTGAATTAATCAAAACCCAATCTAAGGACGCACCTCAACGACTACAAGACTTAGCCCGTCCACAACCCACTTGTGAAGAATTTTCTACCTTCTTTAATCTTAAGACTGACAACATCAAGACAGAGCTCCTCAATGACCTAATCTCACACTCTAGTCCTCATACCAAAACCTCCCCACTATCCCCAACTGCGTCACAACAAATCCCTTCAAAGTTTGATCTAAACAATTACGCAGCGTGGTTATCCTTTGATACCTATACGGAAGAAGCTATAGACAAGATTCTCAGTGCCCTGAAGCCTGCCAATCACCTCACCGACCCTCTCCCAACAAATGCGGTTAATTGCTTCTACCTCTTTGGACCAAAATCATTAACAGTTCACTTCAACACGGTTGTATCCCTGACACCCTCAAGGTGGGTCAGGTATCACCAATCCTAAAAAAACCCGCAGCTGATCCTACGGACTTAAACAACTACCGCCCTATTTCCAATATTCCTACCCTGGCCAAACTTTTGGAAAAATGTGTACACCACCAATTGACAAAACATATTGGTCACTTTGACCTTCTTAACAAACACCAATCAGGCTTCCGAGCAGGTCACAGCATGGAATCAGCGATGACACACATAATTGACGATGCGCTACAAATACTTGATCAGAACGGTACATGCCTACTCTTCCTACTAGACCTTTCCTCAGCCTTTGATACGGTCAAACAAGAGAACTTGATAGATCTGCTGAACCACAGAATGGGTCTATCAGGGACAGTGCTTAACTGGTTTACCTCTTTTCTTCAAAACTAGATTAAAAAATTCAAGGTCAACAACACCCTGTCCAAACCCGTTCCAGTAACGTTGGGACTCCCGCAAGGGTCCTCGCTATCCCCGACATTATTTAACTTATTCATGGAACCACTCATCAATCTGTTACAAGCGTCTAATGTGCAATTTCACATGTACGCAGACAATACCTAATTATACCTTAAGATCCACACCCTAGGAGACATTAAATTGCTTAACACAACGCTTAAGAACACCCAGACATGGCTGGCAGAGAACCATCTCAAATTGAACGCTCTAAAAATGGAATTTCTCCTAATTACTCCACCCTCGAAAGTCCCCATAATGTATGATTGGGTCAAACATCTTACTGCACTCAACGTTCAACCAACCATTGTGGACTCAGCGAAATCATTGGGTATAACCCTTGACTGCAACCTCAATATGCAGAAACACATTAGCAACGCAACAAAGGGAGCAAACTTCCAGATAAATACACTGAGGAAGCTGAAACCCTTCCTGCCCACCAATGACTTTAAGATGGCAGTTCAAGCTCTAGTTATCCCTCGTGTGGATTATGGAAGTGTCTCTCTCTGTGGCCTTCCCAAAGCTACTACAGCACCCCTAATAGCTTCTGTTAATGCTGCAGCAGGACTCATCACTGGCTCGAAAAGAAGGTCCCACATCTCCCCAGACCTAAAATCCTTGAACTGGCTACCATATGAAGCCAGAATTCACCTGAAAATAGCGTACATTATGCATAAGGGGATGTATGACGGTACAACGCGTACCGTCACAACGCGTGCTTTAACAACGCGTCCCTTACAATGCAAGTCATTACCACGACTTGCGTTGGGGGCGCGGGTTGAGAATAGTATAATTTACTATTCTAACACCAGTCCCTGTGGACACTAGGGAAGGTGTTGGAATAGTAAATATACTATTCTTTATCCTCTAGCTCCCTCCAGCGCAAGTCGTGGTTACGACTTGCGTTGTAATGGACGCGTTGTTAAAGCCTTGCGGAGTAAAATCTGCGTGGTAAAGGATGTTTCCCTGCATAAGGCCATACATCAGAATGCACCCAGCTATCTCACACAAAAACTGACAATATCTGGTGGTATAAGATCCACAAGAAGTGCAGAAAACCTACTACTGAAGCCACAAAGATTCAACAAGAAGAAAACATATAAACGATCCTTCTCAGGAATGGCGCCTAGGATATGGAATGCACTACCCCCGGAAACCAGACTGAACTCCTCCACTGCATCTTTCAAATAGGAAGTAAAAGCGATTCTTACACGTATGTTACCCAATAAAGGTCTTTGAAAAGCAAAAAAAAAAAAAAAGCGATTCTTATGGCAAAATTCACCTGAACACAGACTAAGGAAATTCTGAGAACATTCGTACCCGCACCATTATTCCCTATTATGACAAGGGTCCAACTAGTCAACCCAATCATTTTATTTGCCATTGTCATGACTCATCTGGACTCTCCTGTTTTGCACCTTATCGCTTTGCTTTATGTTGCCTAAGTTGTTATGTATACTTGATTTACCTGCTTTTATGTGTTATATAATTAACCTCACTTATTGTAAAGTGCTCTGATATCCGCAAGCGTCTTGTTTGCGCTCTATAAATCTTTCAAAATAAATAAATAAAAATTAATAAATAGCTCCGACTTTAAGACTGCAAGATTACACAAAAGGATTCTTCATGGGAAACAAGGCATATGCAGGATGTACATTCATATTAGGGTAAAATGAAACACCAAAGTCAATTAAAATGATAGTAGTCAAAGGTCATCACATGGTGTCAAACCATAAGAGTTCCTCTAGCACTACACCGAACACTTGTGGAGTGCCCTGAATAAAGGATATACATCGGCTCTGATTCTTCTTGACTTGAGTGCCGCATTTGACACGGTGTCTCACCAGATCTAGCAACGGATGCGAAGGTTAGGGGCCTCTCTGTGGTGTCCTACGCTGACGACACTCAGCTTGTGTATCTCGCTATCTAATGACTCTGTTCAAGATGTGGCCAAGTTTCAAGACGATCTGATGGCCTTTGCAGGGCGGATAACAACCAACTGCCTACAGTTGAATGCTAATAAATCAGAGATCCTTCTCTTAGGTAGAAACACTCACCTATGGAGTGAGCTTTGGTGGCCTGCCGCGTGAGGGCCCTCCCCTTGCCCAAGCAGACCGTAAAAATTATGGGCTTGTGGGTTGACTCTGACCTGATGTATTAGGTATAGATAAAGTCAGTAGCTGGTATCTGTTTCGGAATTCTACGTAACCCTGGGTGGAGTTCGCAGAGTTGCACTACGCGCAACTCAGCGAAGTGGCAAATAAACTCCATCGCACTACGCGGAGCTCCACAAGCGGCGGGGTTCCATAGAAAAATGCTGTTCACGGTGATTGCACATTGGCGGATGCTCGTCCGCACTGTGCAATCATTGTGAATGGCACCTTGCACAGCGCAGGTCCTATTCTGCCGCTCGAGTAGATTTTTACTCAAGCGGCAGCTTTCTCAAAGCAAACGGGCAGTTTCAAAACACGAGCGGTCGCGAGCATACACGACCACTCGCAATGAGAAACCTGACCCCCCCCGCCCCCCCCGCGTTAAGAAATCTCGCCGGGAGGTTTATTTTCTACACTCGCGCTCGCCAACTGTTGATGATCGCGAACAATGGAAAATCTCACCCGGAGGTAGATTTCCCTTGCTTGCGCTTGCCAACTTGACATTGGTGAACACGAGCGAGGAAAAACACTCTGCCCCGCTGCGTGAATCAGAGTTTTTCGGAAATCCGTGAGTTCCACGTAACGTGGATTGCGGAAAACTCCGGAAACTCCGCAAGCGCAGCGAAGTTCACCACCCAGGGTTACTTCTATGTGGAATCAATCCATTGCTTGGGTTCTTCGATGTCCACACCTGCCAGGTCATCATCCTGTCTACCATACTTTTGAGACTGGACTATTCCAGTTCTCTGTATTTGAGCGCAAACAAAGCAGGGATCCATCACCTACAAAAGGCACAAAACGCCACTGCTCAGATGCTCTTTGGCCTTCCCAAATCTTGTTCCATTTTAAATCTCCTACGAAGGCTCCATTGGCTTCCAGTGGAGAAAAGAATCAATTCCAAGGTAATGTGCATTTCCCACAGAATTCTGAATGCCCTAAATCCCGCCATCTTAGCCAATCTTCTGACTCCCTACATCTCGAATCGCTTACTGTGGTCCTCTGACCAACACTTAGTATGTGTCTTTCATGTCAAAAGATCGTGGGCCGGGGTCAGCTGTTTCTGTGCCCTTGCCCCCACTATCTGGAATACCCTTCCTGGCAACATCAGAAGCATCCAAAATCATGGGTCATTTCGGAAGGCAGTAAAGACCTATCTCTTTCCAAGTTAACACCTCAACCTAACCCTGCCGCTTTCTTTTTTCTCTCTGTTGGTCTCTGGGATCAGAAATGGGATTCCCAGTTGCTGGACAGCCATGCGCTTTACAAATCTCGTAACATAACATAACATAACATAACATAACATAATATAACATAACATAACATAACATAACATAATATAACATAACATAACATTGGCTTGAGTAAATCTCTGACTACTTCCAGGGTGGAAACTGGACAGAGAAGAGTTTGCAAATGCCCACAAATGTACATTTTTTTTGGGAGTACCCAAACGTCCAAGGTAAACTAAGCCTCTAAACACTGCCCACAGCTTGAGTTGGATTTACTACTGCAGATTTCTCCAAAATAATGGCAGAGATGTTCATATATGCAGGTATTCCTGTGAGAAATTCTTGTGTGAATTCCTGGCAAGTGTACATGAGATATTTTTTGTATGTGGCAGAAACTTCCCAAATGAACAGGCCATCTATATTTTAAGGCTAAGTTTTCTCATAGCATTAATTGTAGGCGCTATGATACATTTGTTCATTTAATGTCAAAAGTTGCTTTTCCCTGTCATCATGTCTTATGAAATTCAATGAGAAGTATTTCTTAAAAAGAAAATGGAGAGGCAGACTGTACAAAACGCGGGAAATCTGAGCAGCGCTGGAATGTCCCGGAGACGCTGCATATTTGCTAAACCTGCAGGGATGCTGAGAAGGACGATCTTTCTTCTGACACCAACAAGCATGATATAGCCTGCAGGCATTTCACCCTGGTTAAATACCAGATGAATTAAAGGACGCCCAAGGCAAGCACGCTGAATGTCACTGGGAGGCGGCCTGGTTGCTCGCTGAGTGCTGTGAGTGAAGTATACCGGCTCCCGCCTCTTTAAGGTCAGCCCGCGTTGACATGTGTTCATCCGGCGTGCTTCCCTGGAGCCACCCATGGGAAACGCGCCTGTGCTGGTGAACATCTCACTGGCCCAGGGAGAGATGGGACATACAAACAAAATTAGATTAGGGACAAGCTAACCCTCCATCTGATGATGGTGCAAATGCAGATCCCAGAGACTTGACTTCCAACCGAGGCTTTTTTCCATTTAACCACATCCTGGACAACAACTTTGTCTACCAAATCTGTAAGCATTTAGAAACAGCCTATTTCTGTGCTTCCCAAACTTTTTAGAACTACAACCCACTTTTTAGTACGACAAACGTTCGCTACCCACCTTGCTTTAATGGATACAAGGCGGACAATATTCCGATGTGAATAAAACATCATGAGGTGGCGCACTGTCATTTACAGACAGCACATTTTCCATTGAAATGGTCACTAGATTTGCACAGACATACAATTTTACTAATCAAACTATATTTATCAAATTATAGTATGTGGAAATTGGGTTTCGGGGACTATTTATTATTTGTGCATTACCAACTAAATAATTTGCTTCATTTTTGCTTTCCTAACTGCTGAAAGTGCACAGTTCATATACAAGTATGTACATGTTGATGTGTGTTACTAAAAAATGACATCCTACAGCCATTCCTTTCACAATTCATGTACCCCAGCAGGGTTGTCACAAAATTCACTTTACTTTTCTTTGACCAGCCGCGGCCGGTAGTGGGAGTACCGGCCGGGCGGTGACGTGCGGAGGGGGAGGGGCAGGGTGGGGGGTAGTAATGTATGGAATCCGGACCGTAACAGGTAAGTAAACAAAAAAAGAAAACGAATTTCGTTGCACGCACTGCATCACCAAATGTGATGCAGTGCGCACAACGAAATTTGTTCTATTTATTTTTATGTTTACTTACCTGTTAAGGTCCAGATTCCATACATTACTACCCCCCACCCTGCCCCTCCCCCTCCCCACATCACCGTCCGGCCGGTACTCCCACAGCCGGCCGCGGCTGTCTTTGACTGCAAAGTGAGAGGAGTTTGTAAACACCAGTCCACATATTAAAAGGGAATCAGAAGACATAATCTGACTTTTGACCTCTGTCTTTGAAGAGCAGCAAATATGAAACGATAAATACAGAATTTAAAGGCATCTTTATTTATTTATTGGACTTTTGTGACCACACAAATATCTGCTCAGACCCACCATTGGGTTCTGACTCACAGTTTGGGACCTAGTCTAAACATGTTGTGCACCTCAATATTCTAGCTTTGAAATTCAAGGACCACGCCCTGCAGCCATGAGTATGTTTGAATGTGAATGGCCAATCCCATGCAAGGGGAACCAACAGGAGGAACATGGCGTGGCTCATCATGTCAGGTTGTGAACGTTCACACACTCATGAGTTTGTGGGCATTCTCTAACTCCTCTCTCACCCTTCCCCTCGCCCGTGCATATGGTCAGAGATTTACTCTCGCAAAGAAGTGGAGTAATTCCTGATTCAGGGTGGGAAAGGGGAGGGATCACATCCAAACTTGGTGAGTGTACATGGGTAGGGGATTTTTCATAGTGAAAAATGTTTTTTTAATGTGGGCAGGGGGATACAAAAGTATACATTGACACATCAGGCTGCCTTTCAATAGTGTGTAGTTGTGCTGTATTTGCAATTATGTGTTGAGAAAAGGGCAAGTTTTCAAATGTCAGGTGACCAAAAGTCTAACTTAAACCAAAAGTGTAACTTTTCTATTTTTGGTCTTCACAAAGGGACTTACGAGTAGCATCTTTATGCCTGTAGAGGTTCCACTTTAATTTGCGGAGGTTCTGCCTCGATTGTAGAGGTTCTGCCCTGAATGTGGATCCTCTGCCCAGAGTGCAGACCTCTGCAGGCGAAAATATACTACTCGTAAGTCCCTTTGTGAATACCGAAAAGTTATAAAGTTAGACTTTTGGCCTAAATTAGACTTTTGGTTACACTTTATCTTTGTGAATTGGGCCCATAGTTTCACAAAACATAGAACAGCACTGGGAAGCTAAATTATTTATACCACAACCGTTTATGATTTGTTAGTTCCCCATGTATACTGTGCAATGAGAAATGTATTGATAAATCAGCGGGAGAGGGAAAAAGAGATAAAAAAACAATAGTAGGCATATCCAAATGTATTATTTTGTATAGGTCATCATTGGTGCTAAGCAGAGAGGTGAAGGTTTTATACAAACACATTATTTTTAATTTGTAATGTGTACACAATATTGAACCATGGCTATAACTTGTTAAAATTT
Organism: Lissotriton helveticus; assembly: GCF_964261635.1. Taxonomy (NCBI): domain Eukaryota; kingdom Metazoa; phylum Chordata; class Amphibia; order Caudata; family Salamandridae; genus Lissotriton; species Lissotriton helveticus. The sequence continues at coordinate 1,146,759,318 of NC_136071.1, read as the reverse complement.
GTTTCTTTATTAACTCATTTTTATTTAATCAAAGGCATGTATATTGCACTGCTGAAGGTATGTATTTTACAAACCATAAATGGTAGTGTTCTAGTCCCAGTAGAAGCTGCAGTGCGTAAAGAGTGCTCATCAAGACACTGTTTAGCTTCTGATGTTCAGTGATAGCTGGTAATCTTTGAAAGTAGTTGGGCATAAGAATAACCCTGAGTTGTAGCAAGGGAGCGAATTGAGTGAACTGGCCTCTTTTAGGAAGCTTCAGGGGGTTCTACCCCAAGAATATTTTGCAAAGTGTGGCAAAATAGTGCATTTTAAACCACACTTTTGACATCAATTTTCTAAAAAAAAGTATTTGACTCTGAAAGATCACTCATTAAATATTCATGTCCTTTCATGGTGTGCCCAAAGAAATGAAACACGATGCTCCCTAGGAATTTACCTCATTTTTTCCAAAATCTTCTATGAGCTCTCCCATGTGTCGAAATTCTGAAAATGCCATTTTTGAAAGTTGGCATTGCATAGTCTTAACCATTTGCTCCTTCTGCCAGTGTCCTGGGCCACATGATTGTGATTGGATCTGCTGTTGAGGCTTGTGTGTTCCTCCCAGACAGAGGCACAAAGGAGACTCGGTGGGGGCAGGATGGTCCATCCTGCCAGGATGGCTGGGAGTGGAGCTGTTCCCTGCCCCACTTACTGTCCGGATTCTGCCATTATACCACTCAGAAGGGCCCTTTAGAAACATGTGTTTACATCAGTATATATCAACATACACATCAGCAATTATCATCCTTAGTTTAGCTCCACCTTTTAGTCAAGTTTCTGTTCCATTTCCCTGATGCATTATGGTCCTTGTAGTTCTTCTGTCTTCAGACCCTTCCTAGATCACGTCCTGGTGTTGGTTTCCTGTTCACTAGATTTATTCCTGGATCCTATATTTCTTCTAACTCCTTTATATTTGCATTCTGGACTCCTTTATATTTGCATTCTGGACCCTTCTCCATGTTTGCTCCAATCCATGCTTCATTCCAGGCTCTTCTGTTACCTGTCTTGTGTGTCTCCTGCTTTCCCTAGCCTTCATTTCTCCAGGTTACAGTTCAGCCATCCCTTCATTGGTAATTCCCTGATTACTTGCACCTGGTTAATTCCTTGCACCTGATTTCCTCTCTGCACCTGTGCTCCTCTCGTGAGCCTCAAGCTATTCCAGCCCTGTAAGCATGGACTACAGTGACATGCAACTCCATTCTGTTGAGTTTCCTTGCACTCTGTGTTCCTGCAGCTATTCTTACAGGCTTGTCCTTTGATTCTGTTTCCTTTTCCCCCTGTACCTATTTTCCTGTTTTGGGCTATTTATTGTACCTGTTCCTGTCCCTGGTTTTCCTTCATCTCAGTTCCTGTGTTAGCCATTGATCACAGTCTCCAGTCTGCACTCTTCTTGATCTGCCCTGTTTTATGTAGACTCTTTGCCTTGTGTTCTGTGTTCCAGATTGTCTGCATAGTTTTGTCTTGCTTGAGTGTAGACCTTTCCTAGCCTTGTTCTCAGAATTACTGTCCTGTTCCTGATCCTAATTCCAGTCCTGCTTTTGCCTGAGCCCAGTTTCTGTTTTTGGGGTTCCCGGTTCTATTCACTGTTGTTCTGTCTCATATTGTTATCCTGAATGTTATTGCTTCCATGGGTGCCACTTACATGCCAGAGCTTGTGACTTTGGAACAGACAACCACCCAGCACACCTTCTCTATAGGAGCTGCTGGGTGTCTCCCAGAACTCTTCGAGATTAATCTGCTCCTTGCTTTCATATTCGATCTTTTCACCTCACAGCAGACAGATCATGTCCCAGCAGAAGACAAACGCTTCCCGGCTTTATATTCCTATTGTGCACACTTGTGTTTTCCCTGCAGACTTCCAGTGCCCTATTCAGAGCCTGTTCCAACCTGATTCAGTCCTCTGCTTCTATCCTGCTTCCATCTCAGCCTTCTGGTACTCTTGTGTTTAATTTCCCTTCAGAGAGACATGCAAACCGAGTATCGAGTCTTGTCCCAGTCTCATCCAGTTAGTCATCTGACCGATCACTCAACTATTTCCCTGCTCACTTTGCCACTGGATTCAAGCTATCCTGGCTGATGACGGCTGTTAGCCAAAAACCGGTCCCAGGATGCTTGTTTCCGGTTCAGGGAAGACATAGCTTGGCAATTCGGGCTGGACTATGAGGCACAGGGCCAAGACTGATTTGCATATAGCTGTGTCTGAACTGGGGTGGCAAAGTGAGTTAAAAACGATGATGGATTCAACCCAGATCTGTGACTGGGGGTGAGTGTCTGAAAGTTTCAGTGCTCCGTCCATCATCTCCTTGAGATTGCAAACGCTATGTAAAACATTCTTGTCAAGATGTTTAGTGTGTTAAAAACCAAGAAGTTCACTTATGTAGGTCAGCGCCCTTTGCCTAAGCAGTGCAGGTCTTTCCTGCCAGTTAGAAAGATGATTTGCTTGGAAGACCAGTCTTGAAAGATACTTGACATTTACATGCTGAATATTATTCCCTGTGGTTGCCTGACTCTTCCATGGACGTGCTCCTTGTACCCAGGAACACCAGAGTAACTGGTAGGGTGAGTTGGCTGCCCTTCTGTTTGAGCTACCGGGACTTAACAAGCTCCTGAGGCCTTCAACCCTGTTGTTGGCATCTGCTGGAGTGAATCCTTCCCCCCCAAGTGGTGCCCCCCAGGTCACCCCTTGTATCCGACCCATACTCCATCGCTGTCTGCCTTAAATTTTTGACTTTGAACTGGTATTGCGCGTCCTGATACCCCCGGTTGGTGCTTTGATGTTTTGAGGTGGTATTTTGCACTGAAAACGTTAAAAATATATAACTCTGGTTCTAGGTTTTTGGATTTAATTTGTTTTGGTGTCATTTTATGTATTAAAATTTACTTTATTTTTCCAAATTAGTTTGTGATTATTCTTGTGTTTTCACTTTATTTCTGCTTTTGTCCTGCATAAATACTTTACACACTGCCTTCAAGTTAAGCCTGAATGCTTTTATGCCAAGCTACCAGAGGGTTTAGCACAGGTTAATTTAGTGACTTTTGTGATTCACCCTGACAGGGAGATTCCCTGAGTGGGGCTTCCACCCCCTCAACCAATTAACCAATTTCTTACAGTGATGTAACCAATACTTTTCTAACTTCTCCCAAAGCCACATATTTGTCGCTCAGGTAGGAGACTGCTAGGTGCACCAATGCCAGATCTAAGAATCAAAAGGCCTCCAATAAAAGGAGAAGATTTAGGTATATGAAAAGAGGAGTACCCTGCAGTATGAGGTGCTTTTAGCATTCAGTTGGGGAATGTATTCATAGCGATAAGAGGTGCGTTCTGTATATTGAAACAAGGTTTTATCTGCATACTGCAAGATAAGACATGCTATACATTAAAAAGAGGTTTTCTCTGCATCCTTCAATGAAATGAAAGCCTCTTTCATTGGACTCACTTGCCTACCTATGGGGCGGATTTTTTTAATACCGTATAATAACAGATATACTAAATCACAATTTGTTTGCTGGCTAAAGATATACAAATTATTGTGTTAAACCCCGTTGTATTCTCGACCTGGGAGCAAATGTGTTTTTTCCCACTCCCCACTCTGCGTAGCCCACAGAGTTCCGAAAAACTCAGCGGACGGGAGTTTTTTCCTCGCTTGCCAGCGTTAAGTTGGAGCACGAGTGAGGAAAATCTTACTCCAGACCACCTCCTGGTGAGATTTGCCAATGCAGGCGGTCGTGGGTGTCCGCTACCGGTCTTGTTGAGAAATCTTCTGTTCGCATTCAGGAAGCTGCTGCTCGAGTAAAACATCTACTCGAGGGGCAGAAAGAAGCAGGGCGCCCTCTTGAGCTGCGCGTGGTGCAGCTCACACTAATTTTACAGCATGGGACAAACAACTGCTCTAAAAATCTGAGCAAACGGCACCACATAGTGCACTCCACAACTTGCACTGAACTCTGCAAACTCCATCCAGACCTAATGCATGCTCTCTTCTCCCGCTCATTCTGCACTAGCCACTGTTAACCCCCATTGGGTACAGCACCCCTTGCTGTGCATTCAGGCTTGCGATGTGTAAGTCACATACAGTCATAGCTATATTCTAGCGCCAGATTGCCCCATTGTGAGTGACAGTGCACTCTACTGTGGCCTGTTTAAATGCACCTAGCAATGATTCAGTGGACGAATGTAATAGGGTGGCAGAATACTTCTCTCAGAAGGTGAGGAACATCTATTCGTCATTCACTGGCAATCCGATGAGTGGACTGGATTTTGAGGAATTGTCAGGAGACAGTAAGACGGGAGTGACACTGGAATATTTTTCAGTCCCCCCTCCTGAGACTTTAAGAAGCATATGTCTCAGTATTAAATATGGCTCTCCTAGGGACCCGGCCCCTCCTAAGGTGTTAGGGGAGAGTCTGGAGTGCCTTGAGCCTTACATCAGACACGTCCTGGACATCTCCTTTTCATCTCATTCGCGGCCAGTGAACTGGAAAAGAGCTGTGGTCCTGCCCATTAGGAAAAAACCCACCATCAGCCACGATATTCTTGAAAACTTACGACCTATCTGCCTGCTGCCTTATATAGCTAAGGTAGCGGAGAAAGTGGTCAATACCCAACTGATGGCGCACCTGGAGGTGGCTAACCTTCTACACCCCTCTCAATCAGGGTTTCGGGCGGGATATTCCACGGAAACCGCTCTACTATTTATTTATTTATTTAAACTTATAAGGCGCACAGCTACCCGCAGTGGGTTTCCCGGCGCCAAGGGATAGGCTGGAGAAGGAAAAACTACAAGGCTTCAAAAGAGCGGGACAAACTAAAAAACTGTTCTGAGTGATTATTGCTGGAAGAGCCACGTTTTTAAACCCTTGCGAAACCTGACAAGATCAGTTTCCAACTTCAGCCCAACAGGCAGAGCATTCCAAGATTTGGTGGCCAGGTGAGAAAAGGAGCGGCCCCGGAGACCATCAGGCAAGTAGACGCGGGACACACCATGGCACTGATAATGTTAGATCTCAGTGCAGCGTTCAACACTATGGCGCACTACACCTTGCTGCAGTGTCTGAACAGAGGTGGCGTCTCGGGTTCTGCTCTAGGCTGGCTGAAATCTTTCTTGACAGGGCGTAGTTTCCAGGTCCGACGTGGGACATTTCAGTCCAAAGACGTGGCATTGAAACAGGGGGTGCCTCAGGGCTCCGCCCTGAGCCCCACTCTGTTCAATTTGTACATGTCTCCCCTGGCAGAGGTGGTACAGGCGTTTGGGGTGGAGTTAGTCTCCTATGCAGACGATACCCAGTTGTTGATCTCCCTATCACAGTCACCCTCGGTCGGGCATCCAACTTTAAGGCATGCATGCAGGAGCTTGCCTCCTGGATGAATAAGAACTGCTTAAAGTTAAATGGAGGCAAGACCGAGGTGCTGGTGGTTGGTGGAGACAAATCCAGCTGGACTACAGATTGGTGGCCACAGTGTCTGGGTCCTACCCCTATACCATGTACTGAGGCAAAAAATGTAGGGGTGTGGGTGGATCCCCCCCTTTCCTATGATGGCCACATCCGTCGTTTAGTGGGGAAAGGTTTTGGTGTTTTAAAAACGTTACACAAAACACTAGATCTGCTCCCGTTGGAAGCCATACAGACGATGACTCATGCCCTTGTTACCTCCCGTCTTGATTATGGGAACGTATTATATTTAGGAGCATCAGAAAAGAATCTTGGACGGCTACAAGTCCTTCAAAACGGGGCAGCCTGGTTGATTCTGAGGCAACCCAGAAGAGCGGCGTCTAAGCCAGCCCTTAAGGCTCTGCACTGGCTACCTGTTAAACAAGCATTGAAAATGCAATAGGTCTCGCAATAGAAGAGTTTGACCTTTTTCGTTTTGCAAATGGATGAGTGGCGTTGCGTGGATGAGTGTAGTTGCGTGGATGAGTGGCGTTGCGTGGATGAGTGGCGTTGCGTGGATGAGTGGCATTGCGTGGATGAGTGGCGTTGCGTGGATGAGTGGCGTGTGTGAGTGGCGTTGCGTGTGTGAGTGGCGTTGCGTGTGTGAGTGCCGTTGCATGTGTGAGTGGCGTTGCGTCTGTGAGTGGCGTTGCATGTGTGAGTGGCGTTGCGTCGATGAGTGGCGTTGCGTGTGTGAGTGGCGTTGCGTGTGTGAGTGGCGTTGCGTGTGTGAGTGGCGTTGCGTGTGAGTGGCGTTGCGTGTGTGAGTGGCGTTGCGTGTGTGAGTGGCGTTGCGTGTGTGAGTGGCGTTGCGTGTGTAAGTGGCATTGCGTGTGTGAGTGGCGTTGCGTGTGTGAGTGGCGTTGCGTGTGTGAGTGGCGTTGCGTGGATGAGTGAGGTTGCGTGGATGAGTGGGGTTGGAATGCAATATGTCTCGCATTAGAAAAGTTGTAGTTATTGGTCTAGTAAATTACATATATTATTTATTTGTTGGTTGTTAAAATTGCTAAATTGATGGCTTTGTCATTTACAATGCCAATAGTTATAACTTTCGCGAATGTGACACCTATAGCATTTGGAATCCACATGTTTTGTATTTACGTGACTTATATGGCAGCTCTGGTCATTATGCCACATCTCTAGAGAGCAGGAGAGTGCAGCAGGGGAGAGAAGCACAGCAATGCAATAGGTCTCGCATTATGAAAGTTTGAGCTATTGGTATTGTAAAGGACACATTTTTTATGTATGTGCTTGTTTTGAAAATAGCGTAATTAATAGCTTTGTTTTTAACAATGCCAATAGTTTTATCTTCCGCAAATGTGACACCTATTGTAACACAATATGTGTTGTGAGGGTGAGTGAGGGTGAGGGTGAGGTGTTGAGGGCGAGGTGTTGAGGGTGAGTGAGGGTAAGGTGTTGAGGGTGAGTGAGGGTGAGGAGTTGAGGGTGAGTGTGAGGGTGAGTGAGGGTGAGGGTGAGGTGTTGAGTGTGAGGCGTTGAGGGTGAGTGAGGGTGAGGGTGAGTGAGGGTGAGGGTGAGGGGTTGAGGGTGAGTGAGGGTGAGTGAGAGTGAGTGAGAGTGAGGGGTTGAGGGTGAGGTGTTGAGGGTGAGTGAGGGTGAGGGTGAGGTGTTGAGGGTGAGTGAGGGTGAGTGAGGGTGAGTGAGGGTGAGTGAGGGTGAGTGAGGGTGAGGTGTTGAGGGTGAGTGAGGGTGAGGGTGAGTGAGGGTGAGGGTGAGTGAGGGTGAGGATGAGGGTGAGGGTGAGGGTGAGTGAGGGTGAGGAGTTGAGGGTGAGTGAGGGTGAGGGTGATGAGGGTGAGGGTGAGGGGTTGAGGGTGAGTGAGGGTGAGGCGTTGAGGGTGAGTGAGGGTGAGGGTGTGGATGAGTGAGGGTGAGGGGTTGAGGGTGAGTGAGGGTGAGGGTGAGGAGTTTAGGGTGTGGTGTTGAGGGTGAGTGAGGGTGAGGGTGAGTGAGGTTGAGGGGTTGAGGGTGAGTGAGAGTGAGTGAGAGTGAGGTGTTGAGGGTGAGGTGTTGAGGGTGAGTGAGGGTGAGGGTGAGTGAGGGTGAGGGTGAGGTGTTGAGGGTGAGTGAGGGTGAGGTGTTGAGGGTGAGTGAGGGTGAGGGTGAGTGAGGGTGAAGGTGAGTGAGGGTGAGGTGTTGAGGGTGAGTGAGGGTGAGGGTGAGGGATTATTGAGGGTGAGTGAGGGTGAGTGAGGGTGAGGGTGAGTGAGGGTGAGGGGTTGAGGATGAGGAGTTGAGGGTGAGGGTGAGGGTGAGTGAGGCTGTGGGGTTGAGGGTGAGTGAGGGTGAGGTGTTGAGGGTGAGTGAGGGTGAGGGTGAGTGACAGTGAGGCGTTGAGGGTGAGTGAGGGTGAGGGTGAGTGAGGGTGAGGAGTTGAGGGTGAGGGTGAGGGTGAGTGAGGGTGAGGGTGAGTGAGGGTGAGGGTGAGGTGTTGAGGGTGAGTGAGGGTGAGTGAGAGTGAGGGTGAGTGAGGGGTTGAGGGTGAGGAGTTGAGGGTGAGTGAGGGTGAGGGTGAGGTGTTGAGGGTGAGTGAGGGTAAGGGTGAGTGAGGGTGAAGGTGAGTGAGGGTGAGCGGTTGATGGTGAGTGAGGGTGAGGGTGAGGGTGAGTGAGGGTGAGTGAGGGTGAGTGAGGGTGAGTGTGAGTGAGGGTGAGGGGTTGAGGATGAGGTGTTGAGGGTGAGTGAGGGTGAGGGTGAGTGAGGGTGAGGAGTTGAGGGTGAGTGAGGGTGAGGGGTTGAGGGTGAGTGAGGGTGAGGGTGAGTGACGGTGAGGCGTTGAGGGTGAGCGAGGGTGAGGGTGAGTGAGGGTGAGGGTGTTGTGAGGGTGAGGGTGTTGAGGGTGGGTGAGGGCGAGGGTGTAAGGGTGAGTGAAGGGGTGTGAGGGTGAGGGTGTGTGAGGGTGTGTGCGGTTGAGGGCATGTGAGGGTGAGGGTGTGAGTGTTGTGAGGGGTGAGGGTAAGTGAGGGGGTGATGGTGTGTGAGGGTGAGGGGATGAGGGTGTGAGGGTGAGTGTGAGGGTGAGTGAGGGTGGCCGAGGGTCAGGGTGTGAGGGTTATTGAGAATGTGTGTGGTGTGTGGGGATGTGTGAGAGTGTGTGAGGGCGGGTGTGTGTGAGGGTGGGGGTGTGTGAGGGTGGGGGCATGTGAGGGTGTGTGGTTGAGGTCATGAGGGTGAGTGAGGGTGTGTGAGGGTGTGAGGGTGAGTGAGGATGTGTGAGGTTGAGGGTGTGAAGGTGTGTGAGGGAGGGTGGGGGTGGGTGAGGGTGTGTGAGTGTGAGGGTGTGTGAGGGTGTGTGTGTGAGGGTTAGTGAGGGTGAGTGTGTTGTAAGGGTGGGGGGGTGAGGGTGGGTGTGAGTGAGGGTGTGTGAGGGTGAGGGTGTGTGAGGGTGTTTGTGTGTTGTGTATTTGTGTGATTGTGGTGTGTGTGCTTGTGTGTGTGTGTAGTTGTTGGTGTATCTTTGTTGTATTATATGTTTTGGAAATGTTAAATAGCAGAAGTGTGACTGTCCCATAATTATATTTACGTATTTAAGTTATTGCGTTCTAGTTTTTTTTTGGAATCCCGTACTATTTTGATTGACGTCCCTGTCAGCCAATGAGATTTCAAAATCCTCTCACGTTGCGTAACAATTTACTCGCGTCTAATTGGAAATCCCCATATTGTTGAAAGCGGGTCCCGTGTAAGGAGTGTTGGCTTCGTTGTCTGTTCCGTGCATCGTTCGACAGGTAAGTTGTTTTTTCTTGTTTGTTTTGTGTGTGTATAGTGTTATGAATTAATCGATTTGTTGTTTCCTATTTGTTTTATTTGCATAGTAGTGTCTTTGTTTTGCAACGAAGGATGATTATTTTTAATTGTCGGCTCTTTATGTATGTAATGCATTGTATCCTATTGTTCAGATCTAATTTTTAAAATCTTTGCTTTTAGTTAGTAGTTGTGTTAATAATTAGAGCAGTGTTTTTTTTGTGTAATTGTGTAGTATGTTGTATATCTGCGTGAATATTTTATATTGTTTCAACTCTACGTTCTGTTATTTCAGTTATTATTAAATGTATGTTTGTATAGCTTTTTATTTTGATGTGTATGTAAATTTCGTGCTGTGGTTTGTGATACTTCCTCTTCGTTAATAATCAATGCAATGTCTCCGCTTTGTGTTACGATGTATTTTTAAAGCAATATTGTCTTCTTATATATGCTTTCTCCATGTTGCTATCAGAATTCTGACTTATGTCCACATTACTGTAGAGTAGCGAATTTTTTTTTGTATATTTGATGTAATTTCGTGTGAATAAATGCTCGTGTTATATGCGTACGGCTTTTTGTGTAACTCTTGACAATTGTGTTTAATCCGTCCCATTCCCCGGGTGAATAATGCTTATTTATTCACCCAATAAAAAGTAGGCTGTTTCACATTTGTGTTTGTACATCCTCGTCCTCGCTTCCTGCCAGATATTTTTTCGTTGTTTTGTTGGTGTTATATTGTCCGAATCATTTTTGTTTTGTGACCTGAAGCCTGATAAACATCTTTGCATGCTGTAGCTCACATTTGGGAAGTAGATTTTGTGTGTAACGTATCTGATGCACGACTCCGTTGACCCCCTTTGTTTTTAATTTCGTCCTAAAAGTTGTTTATGTCTCAGAAAATGGCATAAAAGTTATCAATTTGTTAAATGCACAATCATTTTTTTTAATAGGGTGGAATAGGAGGCTATTTTTTGAGTCTTTACTTATATTGTGTTTTGTTTAGTTTAATTTGATTGTTTATTTGGCTGGTGGATTAGGATGGCGTATTTTTCCTTTGGATTTTGTTTTCTAGGATGTATTTCTGTTGCGTATCTTGAGGGTGTATTTGGAGGGTGAATTCGGCTGTTAGTTTATTAGGGTGGATTAGGACTCTGGATTTCTATGTTGGAGTTAGAGTGTGGATTAGGATGGTTTATTTCTATTCTTCCTTTGGATGCTGTATTTGTGTGTGTGTGTGTGTGTGTGTGTGTGTGTGTGTGTGAGGGTGAGTGAGGGTGTGTGAAGCTGAGGGTGTGTGATGGTGTGTGAGGGTGTGTGAGCGCAAGTGAGTGTGTTTGCTGGTGAGTGAGGGAGTGTGTGTGTGGGTGTGTTACGGTGTGAAGGAGAAGTTCTGTGAAGGTTACTTAGGGAGTGTGAGGGTGTGTGAGTGGGTGAGTAGGAGAGTTAGGTGTTGTGAGGGCGACTGAGTGTTCTTGAGGTTGAAGGGATGAGGGTAAAATTGTGTGAGGGTGAGGTGTGCGGTGTAGTTAGTGTGAGAGTTAATAGAGTGGTGTGACGGTGTGTGAGTGTTAGGGTGTGTGAGGGTGTGTGAGGGTGAGTGAGGGAGTATGAGGGAATGAGTGCGTGATGTTGAGAGTAAGATTGTGTGACGGTGTGTGTTTCTCCAAATATGTGTGTGTGGGTGATGTAATGAGTGTAAGGGTGTCTGAGGGTGAGGGGTGTTGATGGTGAGAGTGTGTGAGAGTGTGGGAGGGGGAGTGAGGGTGTGTGAGGGTGTGCGAGCGTGTGGTGAGGTGGTGTGAGGGTGAGGGTGTGTGAGGGTGTGTGAGGGTGAGGGTGTGTGAGGGTGAGGGTGTGTAAGGGTGAGGGTGTGTAAGGGTGAGGGTGTGTGAGGGTGAGAGGTGTGTGAGGGTGAGAGGTGTGTGAGGGTGAGAGTGTTGTGAGGGTGAGAGTGTTGTGAGGGTGAGTGAGGGTGAGGGTGTGAGGGTTAGTGAGGGTGTGTGAGGGTGATGGTGTGAGGGTGAAGGGTGAGTGAGGGTGTGAGGGTCAGTGAGGGTGAGGGTGAGTGAGGGTGGGGGTGAGGATGAGTGAGGGTGGGTGTGAGGGTGATGTTGTGTGAGGGTCATTGAGGGTGTGTGAAGGTGTGTGAGAGTTTTTGGGTGTGAGGCTGATGTTCTGAGTGTGTGTATGTTAATAAGAATGTAGTAATATGTGTTGTGTGGAAAAACGCGTGATCGACCTTCCCTTTGTCAGTGTCCTGCCTTATGTGTAATTTTTTCTCTAATTTAACTGTGTGTGTGTTTAAATTAATGTGTGGTGTTAGGTGTGTTTTTTGTGTCAGTGGAGTCCCGTATTAATAGTATTATGTTTAAAATGGCCGACGCAACGCGTCACCTTGACGTTGCCTACGTTAGCGTTCTAGTTTTTTTGGTGTTGTGAGTGTTTACGTTCCCTTGACGTTTATTTTTAGCCAATCGGAATGCGACATTTTTGAAGTTGCATTCTGATTTGCTTACGTCAACGGTGGAATTCCCCAGAAGATCGAGAATGTTGAATCGCGGAAGGCGTGTTCTTGTTCTTGTGCTGTTGCTGCGTCGTTTGACAGGTAAGAATGTATTCCTAATTTTTTTTATAAGTAATGTAATGTAGTATCTATAGTATGTTTAACTTAACGAATGAATAGGAGTGTATTTTTATAAATGTTGACATTGTATGTTTCCGATCGCAATATTTCTAAATGAATATTATGTAATGTAAATTAAAGTCTTGTTTTTATTCTTCGATATGTAATGTATATTTTTTCTTAAAGTGTTATGTAATGTATTTTTAGCTGGTGTTTGTTATTTGACGTACAAGAGCTGTTCTTTGAGTTTCTAAGTACTATTTTCGCCATGAATATTGTACACTTCAAAAGTATTAATGTTGTGACGCGTTGTTTCTGAAGCTAAGAGACCTATGTAATGTTTATTGATGCTGTTAGCGCTGAATCCAAGTTGCGTAATATGTTTCTTATATTTGATGTAATTCCGTGTGAATAACTGCTATTGTTATATGCGTACGGCTTTTTGTGTAACTCTTGACCATTGTGTTTAATCCGTCCCATTCCCCAGATGAATAGTGCTTGTTTATTGCCCCAATAAAAAGTTGGCTGTTTCACTTTTGTGTTTGTACATCCTCGTCCTCGCTTCCTGCCACATATTTTTCGTTGTTTTGTTGGTGTAATATTGTACGAATGATTTTTGCTTTTTGGCCTGAAGCCTGATCAACATCCTTGCATGCTGTAGCTCACTTTTGGGAAGTATATTTTGTGTGTAACGTATCTGATGCACTACTCCGTAGACCCCCTTATTTTTTTTTTTCCGTCCTAAAAGTTGTTTATGTCTCTGAAAATGGCATAACATTCATACATTTGCAGAGTGGGTGAATGATGCAGAGTGGGTGAATGATGCAGAGTGGGTGAATGATGCAGAGTGGGTGACTGAAGCAGAGTGGGTGACTGAAGCAGAGTGGGTGACTGAAGCAGAGTGGGTGACTGATGCAGAGTGGGTGAAAGATGCAGAGTGGGTGAAAGATGCAGAGTGGGTGAAAGATGCAGAGTGGGTGAAAGATGCAGAGTGGGTGAAAGATGCAGATTGGATGAAAGATGCAGAGTGGGTGAAAGATGCAGAGTGGGTGAAAGATGCAGAGTGGGCGAAAGATGCTTAGTGGGTGAAAGATGCTTAGTGGGTGAAAGATGCTTAGTGGGTGAAAGATGCAGAGTGGGTGAAAGATGCAGAGTGGTTGACTGAAGCAGAGTGGGTGACTGAAGCAGAGTGGGTGAATGAAGCAGAGTGGGTGAATGAAGCAGAGTGGGTGAATGAAGCATAGTGGGTGAAAGATGCAGAGTGGGCGAAAGATGCAGAGTGGGCGAAAGATGCAGAGTGGGCGAAAGATGCAGAGTGGCTGAAAGATGCAGAGTGGGTGAAAGATGCAGAGTGGGTGAAAGATGCAGAGTGGGTGAATGATGCAGAGTGGGTGAATGATGCAGAGTGGGTGAATGATGCAGAGTGGGTGAAAGATGCAGAGTGGGTGAAAGATGCAGAGTGGGTGAAAGATGCAGAGTGGGTGAAAGATGCAGAGTGGGTGAATGATGCAGAGTGGGTGAATGATGCAGAGTGGGTGAATGATGCAGAGTGGGTGAATGATGCAGAGTGGGTGAATGATGCAGAGTGGCTGAAAGATGCAGAGTGGGTGAAAGATGCAGATTGGGTGAAAGATGCAGAGTGGGTGAAAGATGCAGAGTGGGTGAAAGGTACAGAGTGTGTGAAAGGTACAAAGTGGGTGAAAGGTACAGAGTGGGTGAAAGGTACAGAGTGGGTGAAAGGTACAGAGTGGGTGAAAGGTACAGAGTGGGTGAAAGGTACAGAGTGGGTGAAAGGTACAGAGTGGATGAAAGGTACAGAGTGGGTGAAAAGTACAGAGTGGGTGAAAGGTACAGAGTGGGTGAAAGGTACAGAGTGGGTGAAAGGTACAGAGTGGGTGAAAGGTACAGAGTGTGTGAAAGGTACAGAGTGGATGAAAGGTACAGAGTGGGTGAAAGGTACAGAGTGGGTGAAAGGTACAGAGTGGGTGAAAGGTACAGAGTGGGTGAAAGGTACAGAGTGGGTGAAAGGTACAGAATGGGTGAAAGGTACAGAGTGGGTGAAAGGTACAGAGTGGGTGAAAGGTACAGAGTAGGTGAAAGGTACAGAGTGGGTGAAAGGTACAGAGTGGGTGAAAGGTACAGAGTGGGTGAAAGGTACAGAGTGGGTGAAAGATGCAGAGTGGGCGAAAGATGCTTAGTGGGCGAAAGATGCTTAGTGGGCGAAAGATGCTTAGTGTGTGAAAGATGCTTAGTGGGTGAAAGATGCAGAGTGGGTGAAAGATGCAGAGTGGGTGAAAGATGCTGAGTGGGTGAAAGATGCTGAGTGGGTGAAAGATGCTGAGTGGGTGAAAGAGGCAGAGTGGGTGAAAGATGCAGAGTGGGTGAAAGATGCAGAGTGGGCGAAAGATGCTTAGTGGGCGAAAGATGCTTAGTGGGTGAAAGATGCTGAGTGGGTGAAAGATGCAGAGTGGGTGAAAGATGCAGAGTGGGTGAAAGATGCAGAGTGGGTGAAAGATGCAGAGTGGGTGAATGATGCAGAGTGGGTGAATGATGCAGAGTGGGTGAATGATGCAGAGTGGGTGACTGAAGCAGAGTGGGTGACTGAAGCAGAGTGGGTGACTGAAGCAGAGTGGGTGACTGAAGCAGAGTGGGTGACTGATGCAGAGTGGGTGAAAGATGCAGAGTGGGTGAAAGATGCAGAGTGGGTGAAAGATGCAGAGTGGGTGAAAGATGCAGAGTGGGTGAAAATTGGCACAGATTAAAATAATATTTTTAAAACATGAGTTTATTATGCCAGTTTCAAAACAACTAGTAGTTTCACTTAACATGCATTAACAGTAGCACTTGGAATATAGGTATTTAAACTCTTTGATGTCGCACATACGGCATTGAGTTGGGAGATCAACAGCTGAGCTGTACATTTTCAGTTTTGCGTGTAATTGTGTTATATCTAGGGAGACGGACGGACGTGAAAGTGATCGGGGGAGGAGGGGGGTGGGGAGCACGGGAGTGGTGTATGTATGTGCCTAAGCGAGGTGCTTGGGAGAGCGAGGCTGTCCAGGAGGGAGGGGGAAAAGGGAGGGGTTATGGCAAGCAGGGGGCCTGATTATGGCCACAGTTTGAAGTCTTTGAAGTCTCCGCATGCTGGCAAATGGTGATGAGGCAGAGAGTCTTTGATTCAGAGTTGTACTTCTGGATTGCTTTACTTAGGGAGGAGCCAGACAAGCATGAGGGCCTTTGAAAGTCGGTAGTATAGACGGTATGTGAATGGCGACTTTGGGTGATGTTATCATACATGGTTCATGGCCCTGCACTGCAGAGCCGGCATAGCGGAAACGCTTTATTATTTACTGTCAACGAGAACTGAAGGCGAGGGTGCTAGGCAAAATGCAAATCTGGCGGGCGAGACAGTGCAGTGGCCCGAAGATGGGGGGTTGGGTAGTGTGGGGTAAACAAGAGCCACCCAGCAGCACGTGAGCGGGAGGCACCACTTGTAGGGGGTGGATGTGAAGAGGACTCGTCCCTGTGCACGCGAAAGTGAAAGCAGCGGCCGCATCAAAAGTGTGCAAATTTAAAATACAAACTGCAACGAAGTAGAGCATCAAAAAGAACCCGCTGTAGACTTACTGCAATTTGAGAGATGCTGTCGCGTGAAGGGACAAACTGAGTGTGTTACTGTAGTAGAAAGTGAAGAAAGGCAAACCAAGATGAAAAAAAAGTTAAAACAAGAATAAGACCAAAAGAGACAAGACGGAGGGAAGGCAGAGAAGGGGAGGGGGGAGGAGAAATGCGACACGGCGGGCAGGGGAGGGGGCGGAGCGGGGAGAGGGTGTGAAAGCAGCAGGGGCCTGGAGTGCGGCTGAGGGAACTGAAGAAATGCGACACGGCAGGCAGGGGAGGGGGCGGAGCGGGGGTGTGGGAGGAGTGCGCCTAAGGGAAAATACATGCAAGGCAGGCGGCTGGGGGCATGTGCACGCGCTTTTAAGCTCAATGTGCATGCGCATTGAGCTTGAATTTCACGGGCACTGCAAGGAATCGCCACGATTCCTTGCAAGTTGGTTAAAGACTGTTTAAGCCCCCATAGTCTCGCAAGCTCGATGCGCATGCGCATCGACAGGTGAGACCTAAAAAAGGGTGCTGTTTAAATCTCTTCTCATTTGTCATCGTATCCTCTGGCACAAGGCTCCGACATACCTGGGGGACTTGGTCACCAGATATGTGCCAGGTAGGGCCCTGAGATCGTGGGGAACTGGCCTACTGGCAATCCCTAAGATTAAGAAAGCGAGAATGGCGGTCGCTCATTTCGCTTTCTAGCAGCACAAAATTGGAACAAACTTCCGGCCTGTTTTAGGTTGGAAAGGTCGGAAACTAACTTTAGGAGCCTTCTTAAAACTCACTTGTTTACTCTTTAGTTGTTGGTAACAGTTGTAGGGTTTGTGTCTCTTTCTCTGACAGTCCTTTTTCTCCACAGCGCGGGGACACGCCGAGATGGCGTAACCAGGCGCTTTATAAATATCTTTATTATTATTATTATTATAGGTTTGAAATTCATTCAGTCATTCACACTGTTCATGGTGTTGCCTTTGGAAGAAGGAATCGCTAATTCAGCTCTACAGGATTCAAACCTGTGACGCCCAGGTCACCCACAATTGCTGGGGTAAGTGCGTTAACCCACAGAGCTACCTTAGTTAAGCTGACACCCTGAGATCACCGTCGCCTCTCCTCTCGGGGTACAGCATTGCTGTTGGGGCAGGCACGCAGCCCCCACAGCCCCCCCCCCCCCCATCCCCGGTGCCCCTGAGCGTACCCTAGCCCTGCCGCTGTAAGCTCCCCAGACGCTTGTTTATGCAGCTCTGCCATTGGCTGTCACTGGAAGCCCTAAGAAGGTGGCAGCTCTCATGTCAATGTAGCCCCGGGCCCCCTGACAGTCCCAGTGTTTCAGAAGTGATCAGGCTACCAGGGAGCCATGAGACACGTCACCTAATTGAGTTAATTACACAGCCCAGTGTCAACTGCAATGTGTCCAGTTCGGACCATTAGGCACAGAATTAGAGTGCGCCCCTTTGATGCCTCGAGCGCTCCCTTGTTGTGCACTTCAGGATAAAGAGGCGAATCTTCAGGCAAGGGAAGTTTAAGATATGGGAACATTGCACAACACATGCACCAGGCGCTGCTCGATAAACACTCAAATATAGTGCCTAGTAACCATTCTGATAGAAAGCTATGGGGGTGAATGAGCATGTTCTGCAGAGAGCGGTGTGTGACTTGGGGATGAGAGGTTCAAGCCTTGCCGGGCTGGCTCAACCTTTCATCTTTCCGAGATTAATTGAACAAACTCTAAACCTTATAGGCATTTGTAGTTTTGTACCAGGCCTTGAAGAGCACCCATCTGCTCCAATAAATAAAATTGCAAAATAAACACTCCTGGCTGACCGTCTCAAGGACTATCGAACTGACTCCCACTGGTTCAAAAGGTGATGTTACAGCAAGGACATTCATTTTGTCCTCATAAACGTTGCACTACATTGTGATGTGTTCCATCGGCAGTACGGCAAGAGATATGGCTTTAAGTCACCCTAAAGCCCGTAACGGGGTGATCTGTGCGAGTGCATTGGGGAGCAGACCCCAGCCCTATCTCTCATGGAATATGCCACACGGAATTAGAAGGCTAATACTACTCTTAAGAACTAACTTGCTGCCCCTGAGTGAAGTAACGGGCATTTGGGAAAATACTCCTAGAGAGGAGAGAATCTGTGAACTTTGTTGTTCCCAAATACAGGCTCTTAATCATGTGCTATTTGTGTGCCCAGAACTTCGAAGGGCAAGGCGAATGTTTTTGAGACCTTTATTTATTAAATGTAATATTCATTCTGCTCAGGAGGCACGATCTTTCGTGTTGTCCCCTCCAAATGAAATGACTTGTTATAGAATATTTCAATTTTTTAAAACATTCCTGGATATTTATTAGAATTGTATTTGTTATAAAGTATGTCTTTTTTACTGTATTATTGTATTTTTGTGGACCTCCGTTGGAATTCCGTAACAAATAAACTAAGTTGAATTGGATGTGTTCCACAACTCAAGGTGAATTTATTTCCCTTTATAATGAAATAATGACAATTCGTTTATAACACACCACAAAAACTCAGAGCTTAATTTCTGTGTCCTTTTACAGCCTCACTCATTGTTACTCATTTTGAACCACTTTGGAAGGATAGAAACTTGAGTCAGCCCTATCCGGGAGTCAAACCTTGGTAAAATCTCATTTTGTGGCCAAAACCCTCTTATTATACATTCGATGAGTTAGATATCATACCTGAAAAGTTCCAACTCTCTGTTTAAAAAAAAGCACGAAGAGGGCACAGCGCTTCCTGTTTTAACTAAGAGTATATGAATATCCGCTGAAAATTCCCATTTTAGATGTGTTGAGGCGAATTCACAAATGTGTGTGAGAGTAGTAAAGGGTTCCACAGGAGTACCGCTTTGCATGCTCCAAAATGGATTTGTGAATGGGCTCCAGGAAGTTGCAGGTGTGCAATAAATGATAATTGTGAAAATGAGCATCTCTAATAAGTACCTTTGGATAGAGAGAATAAAAGTGAGCACAGATCTTTTACAAGGATGCATTCCTGAGGCTTAATATATAGAATTTTGATTGGGGAGATGATTATGTGGCTTCCACCATGCCAGCTTACGGTTCTAGTAATGCTATGCAATGGTTTCAATGTGCTGGTCAGTATAGAATATCCAACCCTAGTATTAAATCACATACTTAACGACATTTTTCAAAAATTAAGATATAAGTGTAAACAAGAACTATAGTAAAAGGCAATAATATGTTTGTTCTAGAAAGCTACTAGTGAGTAACCGCAAACCAGTATGCAAATGTCTGACTGATAGAAACAGCAATTCTTCAAAAGGGCAGGTGACACATGCTTGTGGTGCATAATGTAAAGTGACATGAAAAAACGGTATACAGCGGTCTTATTTACATACTGGAACTAAAGCAACAGTTGTACAGTCAAAACAACGAGCATCACATTATAAGTTTAGACTATGGTTCCCATATTTTCTTTCAAATAAATAGCACAATGGTTTGCATGTCGACCTATTAATATTAAACTCCAAGGGCCATATGTATGAAGGCAATTTTGGGATCGCAAACACCGAAATTTGCAAAATTTCAGCGTTTGCGATCGCAAATGTCCAATGTATGACACAAAACACCCCTCGCAAAATAAGGAATCGCACATTTTGCGATTCCCTATTTTGCGATTGCATTTAAGGAATTGCAATATGCGATTCGTTAAATGGAATGTAAGAGGCACAGAAAAAGTGCAATTTAGCCATAAGGAATTGCAAATTACCACCAACTTCAAGTTGATGGTAATTTGCGATTTCTTCGAAAAATGCACTTTTTTGCATTTTTCAAAGTGCCATGTGGCGCATATACATGCCCTTAGGGCATTTTTGTGTGCCACATGTGCACATATGCACATTTCAGGGGTGCAACAGGGTGTCCTTTTGGCACCCTGGCATCCTTGAAATCGCATTCTCAATGTATCATTCTCTAATTGAAAATCGCAAATTGTGAATGTCTTCCCATTCATTCCTATGGGCCTTTAGGCCCATAGGAATGAATGAGGAGGTATTCCTTAATTGTGAATCGCAATTTGGGATTCACAAATAAGGAATATGTAGGATTCGCAAAATTATTTGCAAATCCTACAAACATAGCGTTTTGCGATTCCCAAATAGTGATTATCTAAAAATTGCTATTTGAGAATCGCTAAACCAAAGTTTCATACATATGGCCCCAAGTCTTTTTTCAAGACAAAAGGTTTTCAACAAGTTTTTACCATCCTTCCACACATCCCCCAATTCAATTCGGCAAGCCAGGAAGCAAATGTCAGCCCTTACTAACATAATGACCAAAGAGAGAGGAGCAAAGTGATAAGGGCAAACATTTCATATGAAAAATGATTTAAGGTCTTACCAATAAGACCAGAAGATGGATAAAACAGTCCGGTGCTGGGGATAAACCCTCAGTGTCGAAGTTGGTCACTATATGGCCATGGTAATGAGATCTAATCATGGAGCACGGTTCACATATGATGAAGCCCTTTTTCAGCATCTAAAGCCATGGCTATCAACTTTTTATCTGACTGCTTAGCAAGAGAGCCTTGAGTGAAGGTAGCTAATCTTCCTTTGACAAAGCCCATTAGCTCAAGTCCTTTAGTAAATGGTATAATATTCCCAAGTGTCTTACCAAAGATATTGACAACGACTTTGCAGTCAACATTTATTAACCCGTTGGCTGCTGCCGTCGGCCATTGGCTGACGGCAATACTACCTCGCTGGTGCTGCCGTCGGCCAATGGACGACGCGACCGCGCCCGTTTTTTAAAACGCCCGCACTGCCGCAAAAAAGCGGAAGCAACCAACCGGTTATTGTTAGGGGCCTAAACATGTTTTGGGTCAAAGTGGCCTTTGCCACATCGGGAAATTATGTATGTAGTTATGCATGTTGTGTTTCTCTACCAAAAATGTATCTATGTATGTGGTATTTCTATAACGTGAACCCAGCCAAAAGTCAGCAGACTGCTGCACAGGGGCATTTAGAAATGTTGTTACCTGGTACTTTATTCACTAGACAAAAAGTTCTAGTTGAGGGAAGATTTCATATGAGAATATCCATTGGAACTAAAAGGTAAACCAGCAGGTTGTGGGTCTTCCTCTGTGTTCAGCTGTAGCAAGCATATGCTAGTTTCATTTAGTGTTATGTCGGTGTCGCACAAGAAGTTCACTTCATATTGAAAATGTCCATCAGGGGCCTTATCGAGTGAGTCAGCTTGCGAGGTGTATAATTCCATACATTTACACTGGAACACAAGCAACCAAGGAGGACCTGGCCTGCCACTTCAGGCTGGACTGTTCCCATAGGAGCAGGGTCAAGACTGACTTTGTTTTTTTTATTTTTACAGAGTTTTATATAGCGCAAACTTGACCCAAATTGGGTATCGGAGCGCTTTACATAGCACCAGTTGCATTACATGAGGACACGTTCATTTTTGTTAGGCACGGGGAGATTAAGTGATTTGCCCAGAATCACAGGATGTTCAGCGTCATTGTCGAGACTCGAACCCTGTTTCCAAGATTCGAGGTCCACCGCCCTAGCCATTAGGCCAACTCCTCTCCCCATGCGCATGGCTGGGTCCAAACTGCAGTGGAAAGGTGTGCACCATGATGATGACTGGGATGCAGCCCTTTAATTACCAGTGACTGTGATTAACTCAATCTGCCCAGGGTCATAGCATGTAGTCAGCTGGGGTAGCCAGGATTATAACTGAGGTTGCCTGGTTCCGCAATCGACAACTCAGCTACAGGGCTAAGTGGTTAATTTGTAAAAAAAACGTAAGTGCCAGGGCTCTTGTCAGGAGGCAGCTTGCACCAGCCCATTTCTCCTGTTAGTGCGTCCCACAATAGAGCCAACTACCAGCCATGAAAGACGGGAGAGGATGTGGCATAATAGCAGCGCTGCCAACGTCGGAGCTGGCGAACCAGATTTGTGTCTCTGCGTTAGCTGAACATTCTGTGATTCTGGGCAAATCACTAATCTACCTGTGGCTACCAAAAATAAATGTGATTTTGAGCGTAACTGGTGCTCATGAAAAGCAGGGTGTTGGTGATTAAGTGCTAGTGCTGGGCACTGGAAATCACTAGCTCAAATTAAGCACAGCAGGGCTTCCACCTTCCAAGACTTAACCAACGTTTCATTCCTTACCAACTAGGTAGAGCGAACCACACGTGACCCGCTACTTGTGAGACTATGCGACAGGCCTTGGTATGGATCATTGTACGCAGTGCTTAATTTGAGCAGGTGCTTTCAGGTGCTTAGCACCTGTACTTCTTTCACAGGGCCGGGGCTACAATTTCTGAACCTTGAGGTGGAGGTCTCAATATTAATTGTTCAATTAAAAAAAAAAAAGAATAACATACATTGCAAGGTGACTGGCTGGTAAATGATCATAGGCAGGCCGGCATATGCCTGTCCAGGCAGGCATGATTGTGTATCACCACGTTAGTGATGATGTCATCACGCTGATCACAAATCCAAGAAGTCATCAACAAACTATGTCTTGCATTCTATTCCCCTAGTCTGCTGCACCCTGTCACTGCCTGAGCCTGACCCTTCCATTGGATAATTGTAGCTGGGGGCTGGCTCATGACGGAGTTGAGTCAAGGAGGCTGCAAGAGTGCATTTGGAACTTGAGTGAGGGCTCTTGAGGAAGAAGAAATGAAAGTAAGTGTGGACTTTCCACTTGTTGCATAGCTAAAGTATCATATCCGGCAGCCCTGCATTGCTGCTATCCTCAATGTGCTCGATGCAGATGTGGCCCAACACAACTTTTGTGCGCCATGGCTTCACCAGTAGAATCTGTATACTGCACCCCAGAATGGTAATTGCTGAGCGGGAGTCCAGTAGGCACCACAGCCATACATACCGGCATTGGCAGCATTACTGCTGGGGATAGTGCCTGTGCTGTAGCAGGCAGGATCACAGCAAGTTGAGCAGTGGATGCCGATGTCGATGCCGTCCTCATCCCTGGACCTACTAAATACTGGCAGCACTAGCAGTGACCAGACCTGCTGTGCTCAAGCAGCCGCCTGTTCCGCAATAAACCCAGTCAGACTACACTGATTAATACATGCAAAGAAGCATTTTCATTTGGTGTACATTTTGTTTTTGCACTCGGTGTAGGTAAGAAAGTAAAACACGTCATCTTCCGCTTCTTTAGGAATGACAGCAGGAAAACTCAGAGTTCAAAATAGCAGGGACATGTACAGGCTGACGACAGTGGTCACAGGGTGCAGCAGTGTTAGAGATGAGAGACAACAAGAGTAAAGAAGTAAAGAAACAACAAGAGAGGAGAGAGATAAAACGGAGCAAATTAGAAGAAAAGGAGGAGAGCAAATGAGATACAAAGAGAAAGCAGCCATGATGTGAAGAAGAGAGCATTAAGAAGAGAGAAGATAGAATGAAAGAATGTGGAGGGCAGGACAGAGGAAAAAAAGCAGACACACGATAAAATGGAGACACAGCTAATCACTGCTAGAGAGTGATAGTAAAGATCCAAGATCGAGGGGAGAGAGAGCAGAGCATGGATAAGAGTGAAGAGAAAAAAGTGCAGGGCTAAAATGAATAGAGGGCAAATCAGAAATACAGGGTGTGTCAAAGGTGATAGAAAACAATTAGAGAGGTGAGAGGATAGACTCTTAGAGCAAAGACTTGGGGGACAGACAACAGATCAAGGCTAGACGATAGAGACTGAGGCAGTGAATGTTGAAAGTGGGGCTCAACGGGGGAAGACGTGAGCGGTGGCCTCCTTGGCAAAATTTTCAGCACCTGCACTTCTCTTTTTTACAAATTAAGCACTGAATGTACGTCATCGGGTCAGGAGAAGGCAGTGCGCGCGCTACAGGGGGGGCGGGGACTCACAGATGAAGACTCCGCGGGGATAGGCTGGCTGCAGGGATGAAGGCCCCCAGGGCAGCCCCCCTTCTCTGGATGTGTTAGCTTGAATTAGGGCAGCTTAACGTGGACTGTCAGCTTTAGCACATTTCTTAATTGAAACCCCAGACCAGAAATCTCAACCCTGTGGAACACATGCCTCTCTGCATGCATCGGGGTCTGCTGAGCCCCCTCCCCCTTCCCCGAGAGAGGGGTTGGAGAGGAGGCAAAGAAGCAATTGACATTCTTTACTCATGGTATAGAAGGCGTGGTGCATAATTTATACAGTTCTATGTAGCCCTGATTCCCATGGTTGTTTCAGTTTATTATTATTCCAAGTAGTCATACAACAAAATTATACTTGATGTATTAACTTCTAAAGGATGAAAGGCTGAGTCTTCCATGCCGGAATTTAAACCTGCGACCAGCAGGTTACAGATCTCTGCAGAGAAAGCACTCACCCGCTGAGCAGCTTCCAACTTTAAGTAAAGTGCTGAGCTTTTTTTTAAGTCAAATGCTTAATCATCATTTTATTAAACTCAGACTTGTGAAAGGTGAATCATTCTGCCTGAATTCAGTATTGTGATCTGCAGGTTGCCCACAGATATCTGCAAACAGCGCATTACATTGAGTTCTGTTCTTAATGTGTAAGCGTCAATTTGAATTTAATAAACTCAGGTCCTCATTTACTAGATTTTGACGTAGGGCAGCGCCGCAAGGAATCTGGGCAGCGCCGCAAGGAATCTGGGCAGCGCCGCAAGTAATCTGGGTAGTGCCGCAAAGAATCTTGCAGCGCTGCCCTACGTCAAAAGAAAAGAGCAGGAATGCTCTGTATCTATCAGATACGGCGCAATCCTGTCCTCTATCCCTGTGCTGGGGGAAACAACATTTACAACGCAACTTTTACAACGCACTACCATTACAACGCAACTTTTATAACGTAAAATCCATTACAACACATGTTTTTACAACGCAGTCATTACAACGCATGACACTACATTGCACACCACTACAACGCATGTCATTACAACTCAGTTATTACAACGCATACCATTACAGCGCATACAATTACCATCCAACACTTACCCTACTGTTGCACCCCCTGGAGTTAGAATAGTAATTTTTACCCCTACACTATCCAAAACCTACCCTACTGTTGCACCCCCTGGAGTTAGAATAGTAATTTTTACCCCTACACTATCCAATACTTACCTTACATGCAATGTAATGTAATGCGTTGTAATGGTATGCGTTGTAAATGTAGTATGCGTTGTAATGGCATGCGTTGTAATGGTGTGCGTTGTAGTAGATGTTGCGGTGTAAAAATTGCGTTGTAAAGGTAGGCGTTGTAAAAGTATGCGTTGTAACGTCATACAACCCTGTGCTGGCGCTCAAGTGAATGCCTTGCACCAATGCAGGCGCCCTTGCACCATGGTGCAAAGGTATCCGCGCTCTAGGAATGGTTGTTTTTGTTCAGGAGGGGACACCTTCCTGCATACAAACAATCAATGGAGACGATTTTCCTCTTTCTATGTGTGCTGCTGAACTGATCGGTGGAATGCTGGACAATGCAAACATTCACCCCCAGTCACAAGGATCTGGGTTTAATCCATCATTCTTTTGCTCACCACACCACCCCAGCTTGGACCCAGCCATATGCAAATCAGTCTTCACCCTGAGCCTCATGGGAACAGTCCAGCCCGAACTGTCAAGCCAGGTCCTTCCTGGACCCGAAACAAGCATCCTGGAACCGGTTTCAGGGCATCACATGCCACTGTGCCATAATACACAGGGCACCACACTCTTCCATGAATCCTCATGCCAATGTGTATTACTCTTTCCCACTTTTACCTCTATGCAACGTCACGCAACATGGTTCAACTCTTCTCCACTTTCACATACGGTGGGATACTCTGCCATGCATTCTCACACAACAGGGTACTTCTTTCCCCCAATTTTGCACACAACAGGGTACTCTCTCACACTTACTCACACAACAGGGCAAAACTCTTCCCCAGTTTCAAAACACCAGCAACTGACGTAATTGTAGACCACCCCCATGGGTCCCATAATCTCATGTTTGTAACACCATACAACAGACCGTAATACAGGGTACTCTTCGTCCCCATCTTTACACACAAGAATCCACACAACCAGTACATGAATCCACAATACATAGTCGGGAACTATCATTTCTCCACTCTGTCATCCAGATTCCACTTGTTATTCATGATGTTCAGCAGTACATCAATCAATGCACTTTTCAAAAAAACAAATGATAGTGCTAGGCATACTCTCACCTACGCCCAGGGCCGCTGTAATTATGTGGCAGGAGAGGGCCAAATCATGTGGCAGGGTTGACTAAATAATGTTGCAAGAAAAGGCAAATTATGCACAATATTGTGGCACATTTTGTAATAGTATTACTTCATTTTTTTTATTTGTAAACGTGTGTTAGAATTGGGGGTCTCTGGTTGGCACAGGTAAGGACTTGTGACAAGCAGGGACCCTCTCCTCTAGTCAGGGCAAGGGACTTATTCTTTAAAATAACCCCTGCTCACCCTCTAGGTTGCGTGGCGCGAGCAGACAAGGCTAAACTTCAGAGCGTTATGGGTTAAGCATTTGTAAGTGCATACAGTAATTCAATGATAACACCACAAAAGGGATACCACACAAGGTTTTGTATCAAAAATAATTGCTTTATATAAGGCTTAGCAGAAGAACCAATTACGTTTTAAAATTAGGCCACAATACTATTAGAAAGGCAAAATTTGACTTCACAAATGTGTGTCTTAATGGTCTCTGCGTGTCGCGCTGACTGCGCTGTTCTCTCGTGTCTTAAAAGAGTAAAAAACGTTGCGGACTCGCTGGTCCAATGCGCACACAGTCAGGGGCAACTCTCACAGTACCAAAAAATCCCTGTACCCTGGACATTGGTTAGCGTTCATCTACTCGGCATCAAAACATTGTTTACTGAGAAAAATTATACTCTTTAGATCCAGACTACCCCCTCTCTACATGTAGTTGGGTATGTTCTTTATGTGCCTAACCGTCCAAATCAAACCATTGTTTGTAACTGCAAAAAGGGAGGATCCGGGCAGAATTCAACTCGACACATCCACCGATGACTGCTCCACTGAGACAGTACATCCACCCACAATTGAAAATAGACACAATAAAAAATGTGTGGTGAAAAGGAAGGCACCTCACGGGCGAACAACCCTCGGGGCACTTGGCAGATGTTACCAGTTTCCTACCCCTTTCTCATCATCGGTCGCCATTCCTTTTCAAAACAAAATAGAAAAAGGTGTCCAAAACAAAAACATGCGTGTTTGTGCAAAAGGACAGGTGCAAGACAAAACACTCAAGGAATCGCTCCTTGATGTGACGACAGAGTTGATTAAAATCAGCAGACACACCAATGGTACAACTTTATTGCTAGATCTGGTGTGTACTGGAGAACTAAAAAGGCTGGTAGCTTAATGTCGCATACCAATACCTGAAGCCAACATGTTTCACTGCCCTATACACTTTATGGCAGATTCATCAGGGCTCACCACTTGGTCACCATAAATCATCCCAGGAACCTGGTTCCTGGGATGATTTATGGTCCCGGTCCATGACCCGTACGATTGATGTGACAATCGACAGTAGGGCTGAGAGCTTTCCCTTGCCAGCCTGTATGAGAGGACGTGGCTGGATAAGGTTTCCATTATGAAGATGTCCAACACTGGTGCAGTGACCGAGTGGTGCGCCCTGATGAATCTGCCATAAAGCCTTGTGACTGCTACAGTTGAGTCTGAGTCTAAGGGATTCAAATGAATCCATTTTCTCAAATTGGATTCTTGCAGAGAAGAACAAGTAGAGCCAATTTAAAACCTTACCATCAAACCCCATCCTGCATGGCAGCCTATGTAGTAGTGCATCACGGTTCATGGAATTAAATACCACTGTGAGGTCTATCAAGATCAATAGACAAGGGCTGCCTTCATCCATAATCCTAAGTGTGCTATCAAGAACTTGAAGTATTTCAGTCTCAGCGCTATGTCTGTAGTGGATTTTTGACTGAAATAAGTTCATAAGATTCTTATCCGTTATGTGGAATGAAAGTTGAAATGCAACATCGAAATAAACTTGCTCAAGAATGGTATCTTAGATACTGGTGTAAATTTATACAGGCTGTTGGCGTCAAGGATCGGCTGCTTGAGAAGTGGCGTAAATATAAATGTGCCTTTGTCTAGCGATTAGTTGATGATTTTGAAGAGGATCAGAGAGATCGGAGCACAAAGTTTAATTAGTGTGGTTGGGCTTAGATTACTCACATAAAATGGGGACTGGTGAAAGATTTGATTTGACTCATGGATTGCCATGATACATGCATAACATTTGCAGTGTTAGATCAGTGTCCCTGTGATTTATTTTTTTTTTAATCTCTTTATCGTTTTTATCAACATCAACAGACAGAAAAGGTTGAGCATGGTATTACAAAGCATAAATGTCTTGCATTGCTGTACAGTTACGATTTATCCAAGTCCATTATTCAGAAGTACCCAGCAGGTGTATCTCAAGTATCTAATAAAGCATCAGTTCCCTGTGATGCCGTAAAGTGCAGCTGATGCAGTGCATTTCTATTTGTTGATGTTCTTACGGTAAAGTGTGGTGAACCAGTGTCTATAGATTGCAGTGGAATGTGGTGGATGAACGTCCCTAGGTTGTGGCGTGGCCAGGATTCCATACAGTCTGTTGAGACGAAGTTCCAGTCATCTGTAGTAGAAGTTAGCATCCCTATGATGCCGTGGAGTGCGGAAGATGCAGTTAAATGTGGTGTGCTGATGTCTCCAGGTTGCAGTGCCGCGTGGTGGCTTAATGCCAACAGTAGCGGTCGGTGGTGGAAGTGCTGCCGGGCGGTGACGTGGGGCGGGGGAGCGGCAGGGTGTGGGGTAGTAAACCATGAAATACGGCAAAATGCAGGTAAGTAAACATATAAATAAATAAAACGAATTTCGTTGCGCGCACTGCATCGCCAAGTTCGATGCAGTGCGCGCATAGAAATTCATATTATTTATTTATATGTTTACTTACCTGCATTTTCCCGCCCCACGTCACCGCCCGGCAGCACTCCCACCACCGACCACTACTGCGCAGTTCAAAACCAAAGTATGCCCAAAATTATGTGATGCGAATAAAGGTGTTTTAAAAGAATGAACTATAAATAACAAAAACGAAATTAAAGTTTTTTTTAACATAACACTGTTGTTAAATAAAAAGCATTGTAAATCAGACAGCGTTAGAATTCCAAAATGTTGGATTTTGATTGGCTCCCAGCCGGACAATATCTAATTAGGAGATTCATAGCTAGTACATGAGATAAACCTCTTTAGAGTATCAGCCCACTTGTCACCTCACATTTTCCCTTAACAGCTGCCTGTGAAAATCACATGGTTTTTATACAGAAATAGAGTGTTCACCTAGCTCACAGAATGTGCCTGCACTGGGAGACATGCTGCTGGAGGAGACAGTTTTAGAATAATTTACTTTCCTGAGCAGAAAGCTGAATGTGTGTGTGTAAATGGTTATTATTGCTTCTACTACAAGCTCTTGATATAAATGAGTCCACAGGAACATTCCTTTCTATTTGTTGGTATTACATATTTTAAAGAGTCCCAAGTGTTGTATAGTTTATATCCGCTTTAGCTGTTTTATACAGTAGCCTCAGCGATTTATCTGATTTACAATGTTATTTATTTTAAAAAGTTTTAGATAACCTTTGAATGTAGTCATCTATAATGTATACGGTGAAGCATTTTATAGCTAATAAATATGTATATTTAAATGTGTTTTCTCAATTCCCTACATATAACACCCCAAAATAATATTTTTAAGCCACTACACAATCTTGTATAAAGATGCAACTATTGACAAAAGGAAGAGGGGGGAAGTAAAAAGAAAAATTAAATGCCCAAACAGTAACTCATTTTGAATAGTCTATTTAGCCAATAGAATAAAATCTATTTATTGTCAAATATAAGATCAGTCTGAAAACCCCTTATTTTCGTTGCGTTTCAAAATTAAAAAAATCAAAAACGCAACCTTTGTGCCAGTTTGTAAAAGCTAGACCCATTGGCTTTGCCAATCATGGTGTTTTTTTAAGTGAGTGGTGTCAAGTGTTGATGAGAGGCACAAAGTTGAGAATAAGGATTGTGTTCACTGAAGAGTCAATTTGGAAGCAAAGTCAGCTGGAGTGCTGTGTTCTCTTTTTTTAGAATTCAGCAGGAACTAAGCTTCTGTTCAACTGAGCTCCAAGGAGAAGTGGTCCCTCCCTTCCCTAAAAGTGTCATGACTTCCACCATTCAGTGCTTAAAATGGAAACATAGAGGTTCACATACTACATCTAGAGTATATGTTTGCTTCCCCGAAGTGCCGATACTCTCCCATTGAAAGGACTGCATCAGTGCTGAGAAGGGTAAGTAAACCACCCCTTTCAAATTAAAGAAGTGCAGGAACTCAGTACCTGACAATAACTGCTTATTTAAAGCACTGCATCAGCATCATCTACACTATGGGTAACTGGCTCTTCCTTAATCCTCTCCCTGCCTCCCACTGCACTCTACACCTAGTAGCTCACCACTCACTCAAACCAGATACGACCTACTCTACCACTTTTCAAAGTATCTAACTTAATCTCTTTTTCTTACCCAAACATGCTAGTCACCTGCATCAGGTTTATTCAGTGATCTCTTTTTAATTACAGAATCCTGGCTTTGGCCAGCTCTGCCCCAAATATCTTGCATGCATAAACCCAAAGGTGCAAAGTATTTCAGACTGCTCAACCTGCAGGTAAAGGTGGGGTGTTGGTTTTCATATTTATTTATTTATTTATTTATTTATTCAAAGTTTTATATAGCGCGAACAAGATCCTTACAGATATCAGAGCGCTTCACAGAGACAGGGGTAGGGACAACAGGAATGAACAAGATAATGGGAGCAGCATAGTAATTACTAACATAGTAGGATAACAAAATGTACAGAAACATATCAAGATACTGTCAGGTAAACAAGTAATATAAATACACCAAAGAGTAACATATATTGGTCGGTAGTAAGAGAGTAGCGTAGTAGTGACCCCATAAGGTAGGAGTATAGTGTCAGAGAGTAAGGTGATCAGTGATACAGAGCGATGCAGAGTCTCAGATCCAGTATCTGTAAAGTTCAGGAGATCTTGGCCAGAAGGATTGTTTTCACCTCTTTCTTGAAGAGTGCAGTGGAGGAGATAAGCCTGGTTTCCGGAGGGAGCGCATTCCAGATCCTGGGTGCCATTCCTGAGAAGGAGCGCTTGTATGTTTTTTCTTTCCGGAATCTACTAGGTTTCAGGAGTAGATTTTTTGTACTACTATTGGATCTCGACCCTCCTGATATAGACAACTTTTGCGCGAGGTAGTTGGGTGCCTTGTGGTGCACGGCCGAGTGTGTCATTACTGCAATTTTTAGCTGTATTCTGGCTTCAAAAGGCAGCCATTTTAGAGATTTTAAGTCTGGGGAAATATGCAAATGTTTTCTTGAGCCAGTAATGAGTCTCGCGGCAGCGTTCAGGGAGGCTCTTAGGGGTGCTGTTGTGGATAGCGGTAGTCCGCTGAGGGCCACAATTCCGTAGTCTATGCGAGGGATGACTAAAGCTTGTACAGCAGTTTGGAAGTCTTTGGCAGGGAGGAAGGGTTTGAGTTTCCTCAGTGTGTTGATTTGGAAATTAGCCCCTTTTGTGGCTTTGCTAACGTGCTGTTGCATGTTGAGCTTGGCGTCGACTGTGATGCCTAGGGATTTCGCTGAGTCCACGATGGTATGTTGGACATTGAGTGCTGTTAGGTTATTGAGCCACGTTTGGGTGGTGGAAGTCTTCGCCGGGGGTGAGATGAGTAGGAACTCAGTTTTCAGCGCATTTAGTTTGAGGTGATTATCGGCCAACCAGGATTGAGTGTTGCTAAGTGTGGAATTCAGTAGTTTGATATCTTCCGGGGATTGTATCTTTAGGTAAAGTTGTGTGTCATCGGCATACATATGGAATTGAACATTGGATGCTTGGAGCAAGGTGGCGTGCGGTTCCATGACGAGGTTGAACAGTGTGGGGGAGAGGGAAGATCCTTGTGGAACACCTAGATCTGCAGGCACCGGTTTAGATAGCACATTGTCGATCTTGAACTTCTGCGACCGGTTATGAAGGAAGGAAGAAAACCATTTGAGAACAGTTCCCGAAAGACCCATTCTAGTGCTTAGCAGCTCCAATAAGTTCTCATGCTTGACCGTGTCAAAAGCTGACGATAGGTCAAGAAGGATGAGGAGGCAGGACCCATTGCGGTCAAGGATTTGGAGGGCGTCATCGATTATGTGTGTCATAGCTGTTTCCGTGCTATGTTTCGCTCGGAAGCCTGATTGGTGAGGGTTGAGGAGGTCAAATTGGTCAATGTGTTTTGTTAGTTGGAGTTGGACACATTTCTCCAGCAGTTTGGCCAGGGTGGGGATATTGGTGATAGGCCGGTAATTGTTCAGGTCAGACGGGTCAGCTGTGGGTTTCTTGAGTATAGGTGTGACTTGCCCCACCTTGAGGGAGTCTGGGATGAGACCTTGTTGAAGGGAGCAGTTGATGATTTTGGTCCAAAGAGGGAGGAGCAAGGGGATGAAGTCTTTTACTGCATTAGCAGGTAGGGGGTCTGTGAGGTGATTAGAGGGCTTCAAGGTGCAGAGTAGTTTGTGTATAGCTTCTTCCGAGTAGATGTCGAAGTGCAGCCATGATGCCTTGTTTTTGGGTTGAATGTTAGACATGTTAGACATTCTGGTGTGATTGGGGAATCGGCTTAAATCCATGACAAGGTCATTTCTTATGTTGTCGGTCTTTTGCTTAAAGAAAGCAGAGAAGGCTTCACAGTGTGGAGTGTCGCTTGTTGCGTTGTTTGATTGTAAGGGTTGTGTCTTTGTTTGAGTCTTGATTAGTTCGAACAGTTTTCTTGGCCTGTTTCTAGCTTGGTCCAGCTGACGGCTAAAGAAGTCCGACTTTGTGCGCTTTATTTTCCTAAAGTAGGCATTTCTCTTCTTTTTAAGCGTTTTTAGATGCATTGATGAGGGGTCAGATCTCCAGGTACGCTCTGCCATTCGCATAGTGCGCTTGTCGTCATTGAGTCTGCCATCATACCAGGGGTTAGAAATTTTGTTGGAGACTCTCTTCAGTTGCAATGGAGCGACTTCATTGACTATTAATTTCATAGAGTCAAGGTAGTGGTCGGTCAGTGATTGAGCATCCGAGACACCTGAAGGGGGAAGGAGGAGACTGCCGATGTGGGGAGGCAGGGTAGTGGGGTTAAGATTCTTCATGTCCCTTTTCCAGATTTTGGATTTGGTGGGTTGGACCGGGTTAGGTTTAAATTTTTCGTTAATAAAGAAGGTGATAATGTGGTGATCTGACCAGTCGCAGGGTTGGATCGCCTCCAGTTGGGTAGAGTCCTCTTTGGCGATGATGAGATCGAGTATCGAGCCTTTGTCGTGTGTTGGTCTATCGCATATTTGGGTGAGGTCAAGCGCATTAAGGAAAGTTTTGAGACTATTCACCTCTGTGTCTTTCTGATCATTCCAGTGGAGGTTAAAGTCACCCAGGTAGACTTGGGTGATCTGCCGACCGGCATTGGAAGTGATCGTGTCCATGAGTTGTTGGGTGAATATGAGGTTGTCACCAGGCGGGTGATAGATGAGATGCAGAGCACAAACTTGTTTGCCCTCGCTGGTGATATCGAGGCAGAGGAGTTCACAGGAGGTAAGGGAGGGGGAGGCGGCTTTAGTAACGGAGAGGTTGCTCCTAAAAATGCATGCAATTCCCCCGCCCGTCTTGACAGGCCTGTCCAGTCTAATGATGTGATAATTGGGGGGGACTAATATGTCCATTATCGGGGTAGAGGCTTCAGTAAGCCACGTTTCAGTCAGAATGGCTAGGTCCAGTTCCATTGCTGAGACGAGATCAGCGATGTCAGAGGAGTGTCTCTGTGCTGATCTGCAGTTGAGTAGGATGCATTTGAGTTTGGGAGTCAGACGGGTGGTCGAGCCTTCTAGAGAGAGGGGGACTTTTCTGAGGTTGCTAGGGATGGAACCTCTGTTGCTATGGGTTGGGAGCCTCAGAGGATTTGAGAGAGTTGTGGGTATGGGGATGTGTGTGTTGGATATGTGTTTTACCGGACCTGTGCCATAAGAGCGTAGGAGAGAGCATAGGTCGCGGTCAGACAGTGAGTTGCGGGGGCGGTGGGAGTTATTGCGAACGGGGATAGTCGGCCATCTCGGGGATCGTTTGAGGCGAGGGTCTGTAGGGAGGGTGCGTCGTTTGTAGGGTAGTGGGATGGTGGGAGGTAGACTGGGCTGTGAGAGGAGAAGGTCTTTGATATCGTGGACATATTTTTTTACTTGTAGGAGATCCTCTTTGACTTGTTGGAGGGTAGATAAGGTCAGGTCAAGAGGAGGATTGGAGATGGCGTTGGTGGTGAGAGCCATCGGTGAATGGTTGACTAGTGAGCTAGAAAGCGGGCAGGGTATCGAGGGGGGGATATGCTAGCGTTGTTGGAAGGTTCTGCGGTGATAATGTGTGGGATGGTATTCGAAGTGTGGGCGTATTTGTGGACGAGGGGTGTGGGTGAAGTAGGTGGAGGGTGGGAGACATATGTGGCGTCGTCAGTGGGAGACGGTGCCGGTGAGTTAAAGAGAGAGTGAAGGCTGAAGACAGTGGGGGTGGCAGGAAGGTAGTGGGGGCTGAGAGTGGGAGGGGAGAGAGAGGGGGATGCTAAGGTAAGAGTTCTGTGGGACTAGTTGCGAGGGTGGGGGTGTCGTGAGTGAGAGTGGGGAGGGAGCTGGGGAGGGAGATGGAGCTGCCTTGGGGGGGAGGGAGGGGGGGGGGGGTGATAAACTCCGGACGGTGGCGTGTTCAGAAGCGTTCATGGGGGGTATAGCGTGGGGGGAAGGGGGCGTGGGGGAGTCGAGGATGTGGGTGTAACGAGTATTTATTGGGAGGGGGTGTACTCACATGGGGACTGAGGATGGGGGGGAACAAAGGGTAGGATTTGTCATTGCGCGTGCTGTTCTGGCGCTGATCTAGGTAGGAGGTGTTGTGGGTGGGGGTTATTATGTCAGGGGAGAGAGGGATGGGGGAGGTGTGAGTGGAGGTCAAAGTGGGGGTATTGTTAGAGGGGCGGCTAGTGTATGAGGGGGAGAGATTGGTGACTGCGCTTGGGGAGTGTGGGGCGGTAACAGCAGGTGGGCGATTGATTAGGGTGCTGGGGGAGGTGGTGAGGTGTGTGTAGATCCGGCGCTGAGCTATGTTAGTAGTGTTGTGGGTGGGGGCTGCGTCGTCAGGGGTGATGATAGTGCTGATGGAGTTCTGGGTGGAGGTCCGCATCTTGGAGAGGTGCTCTTTGAACTTGGGGAACAGGTTGTCTAGTATTTCCAGGTTCTTGTCCGTGGATTGAATTAGGACAATCCCGTTATTGTAGATGGTGATGGTGGCTCTGCCATGGAAGAGTTGGGAAGGTGTGATGGAGAGGGTTATGCCATGAGCTGTTTTCCTGGAGGTGGAGACAGTGAGTAGGGTTAGAAACGCTTTTCTCCATTGGGCTGTGCGTGAGGTGTGGAAGATGAAATCAGTATTCAGGGCTCCATTGCCCGGTGAGAAGTAGGTGTCGGCAAAGGGTGTTTCAGGGTGCGACCTCAAGAAGCTATGTTTAAAACGTTTAGCTGCTTTTTTGGTGAGAGTGGAAGGGTAATTGATTCTGTATATGTGCTTACCGATGAGATCCATGTTACGATGGCTGTAGCGTTGGGTGTGGGAGAAAAGACGACAGTAATCAGTCAGCCGTTGGTTACAGGGCACAGGAGTGACGTTAGTGAGTGGTCAAAATTAGCCAAAAGAATAAAAGAATAAAAGGTAGCAGTCAATGCACTCCAGTAACAAACAGTGCGTAGATGCAGCTTACACAATGTACAATAAATGTGAGGTAGCAATCCACTTACATCATGTACAATATATGAGAGGTAGCAACCAGTTAGGTGGAGCCGAATTGACACATCATACTGTACGAAGTAGCAGCGGTGTAGTCCAGGTGTCGAAAGTGGCTGGGTGCAGTTTACATGACGTAAATGAAGTAAATGAGGTAGTAATCAGTGCATCATAGTGATAAAGTGAGATGAAAGTAGTTTACAATAATAACCAATAGTTGAGGTAGCTATCAGTGAGTGATAGGGATCACAGTGAGATAGGTGCAGCTTACCACATATATAATATACAAATAGGACTAAACTACTAATGAAATTACTAGATCCAATATAGGTGCAAACAAATTACAGCAATGAAAAGTATGGCACCGGTGAGCAGCCGATAGAATATGAGGTAGCAGTCAGTGCCCTGACGGTGAGGAAAAGTGAAAAAGGGGTGTAGGTTACATTGGGTGTAGAGTACCAATAGTCATATAATACTGCAGTAAAAGGTAGTCACTTAAGCACGTCAGGAACACCAGGTTATATAAAGTGCAAAATACCCATAGTAAAATAATACTGCAATAAGAGGCAGCCAATTAAGCACACATATTTAAGTACATTGGGTGTAGAGTACCAATAGTCATATAATACTGCAGTAAAAAGGTAGTCACTTAAGCACGTCAGGCACACCAGGTTATATAACTGCAAAATACCCGTGGTAAAATAATACTGCATTAAGAGGCAGACAATTAGCACACATATTTTTAAGTACAGAGCTATGTAGAGTCTGTGGTAACCGATAGTAACTAATAGCCAGGAAGACTAGTCCAGGACCGCCATAGAGAGAAAGAGTAGTCTAGCAATGGCCGCCACGTGGGGAGGACCGGGGCTCCAGTGAACAGTGACTAGTCCAAGATGGCCACCTGAGAGAGAGACTGGACAAAAATGGCCGCCACATAAGGGTGAGGGAGACAGTAGTCCTCTCTTTGTTGTAGTTGCTCTGTGGACAGTGAGGGCAGTTTCACTTTCAAACTAGCCAGATTCTACATTGCTGTGAGGGCGTCTTATCTTGCAGGAGCCTCGTGGGCATCTGGAGGCACAGGAGGTGATTTATTGCCTTAGTTTTTTTGGTTTCTTTAGACCCCCGCCATTTTGAACAATGGGAAGGAGTAAAGGCGAATTCAAAAAGGGTAAATACTTTTTTTTTTTTTACTCACGGTGAATAGCTGTGGTAGCTCTCGCTGTCTGCTGCGAGAGAATGAGTGAGTCTCCTCTGAGTCTGCATCGGGATAGGGAGTGAGGGATGCGGGTGGGGCGTCCACCGCAGCCCAGGTCTGTAGGGCTCCCGGTGCAGCAACCAGCGCCCCCAAGCCCCTCTCAGCCCTACAGACCACTGGTATTCCTCTGCTGCGGTGCGGGCGGGAGGGGGTGTTCCGTTGTCTTGATTTCCTCCCGCGCTGGTCCCGGTGCAGCAATCAACTCCTCTGCTGCCGGCGAGTGGGAAAGTGGTCTGGTGTTCGTCCCGCTTTGGTCCTGGTGCCGGCTGTCCACTGGGGTGCTACTGCTGCGCCGCTGCAACCAGCGTCCCCAAGCCCCTCTCAGCCTTACAGACCGCTGGTATTCCTCTGCTGCGGTGCGAGCGGGAGGGGGGAGGGGGTGTTCCGTTGTCTTGATTTCCTCCCGTGCAGGTCCCGGTGCCGCAATCAACTCCTCTGCTGCCAGCGAGTGGGAGAGGGGTCCGGTGTTCGTCCCGCTTTGGTCCTGGTGCTGGCTGTCCGCTGGGGTGCTTCCGCTGCAGCGCTGACCGGAGGAGGGCGGGGAGGGGGGGGGATCCGCTGTCGTGCCTCGTCTCACGCCGGTCCCGGTGCAGCGTCCTCTGCTGCCGTCGTGAGGGGGTCCGTTGTCGATGCCTCCCAGAGTATCCACCGGCATTTACTTCTCTTCGGAGTGGGGGAGGGGTCCGGTGTTCGTTCCGCTTTCTTTGTCCCGGTGCCGGCTGTTGAGGTTACGGGGTAGCAGCTACAACGCCCCGAGCCTCTCTCAGCCCTCCGACGCCGCTTGGACTTCTCTGCTGCGATGCGCGCCGGTCACAACGAAGGTCCGCGTCCCGAGCCTCTCTCAGCTCTCCGGCGCTGCTGGGACTCCTCTGTGGTGCTTGCCGGTCAACCTGTTACTTTTAGATTTTAATCCTGTTACTCTTAATCCTGTTACTCTTGACGAAGAGGCGCTGGCAAGGATATACCCGGTTAACGGATCCCAAGCTCGAGGAACTCCTTCAGGCAGCTCCTCCTAGGCGGCCATATCCGTGAATCTTTCAAAGAAGTCTTCTAGTAAGGTAGTTTAGAGTCAAAAACCACCAGAATCGTGCCAAATGTGATACTAATATGGCACTTGACAGAGTGTTAAATAGTCATACAACACTGATTTTGATATAGACCCCAAAAATTTGTACAACTAGAGATAGAAATTTCAAACAAAAATCATGGTTCATCTAAATGTGTCTAGTTTATGCTATTACTATTTTCGGGGCACTTGGGCCCCGTATACAGGTTGTACCAAAAGTCTTTTACAACATTGTAAATAACACCCTGCATATTTCTGCTATATTTTTTGTTATAGTATAAAAAAGGTTTTTGTAACATGTAAACATTAGACCATTTTTTATAGAAAATAATAAGGATACAAATGATATAGTTATTAATGTTTCTTGTCATTTTTGGCTCTTTAAAGGATACAATTTGGTCAGTCATCTAAAGTATGTCCTCCTGAATGCATTGTCCATCACAAACACAAAGACTAGTACACAAACGAGACAATTGTTTACATTTACAAGCATGGGTTCACAATGTTTTAACATTCACATTTAACAACTTCCTGGCAGTATTTTGAAGCATAAGGCAAAAGTGACCACAGAGGTTCATATCCAGAATCTTCCCTCTGCTAACCCTACTGAGCTGAATCAGGTATATTAGGATACACATTCCACGACTGAAACTACACATAATCCACTTGAAAAATAGCTCTCTTGCTGGGTCGTAAAAGAGCAGCCTCACTTGGTGGCACATTTTCTAGGCAACGATTAAGTTTGGTGACCATCATTCTCCGACACTTTTTAACAGAATCTTTTTTAATGTTCTTAATGTGTAATCTAATTACAAATTGCAGAAGCTGACTAAAACTGATATTTGAAATATCTGGTGGGCAATTAGCAAGGTCAATAAATGTTTTGGTGACAGCCTGAACATTTTGCCACGTTTCCCAACCTGTTTTCTTGCCATGACCTGCCAATGCAAATACAGTGTCACAACCTGTAAATGCATAGAAAAATAAAATACCATCACAAACACTTTTGCCATGTTTATTAGCATACACACAGAAATACAGTAGCTTTTTATGTTTCCCAAAATCAATCTACAAATTTGAAAGATTTAAGCTGCTAAATACATAATGAGCAATACCTGCTACATCAGAATTATCAGTACATACAGTTATAGACATCTGGCCACTTTCACTAGTATGTTTTGCACGTAACAGTATTCTGGTATCAGCTTCTTTTTGATAACATAGTGTGAGTTCAGATACATTCAGATTTTTGGGAATATTCACCACATTATTATTCTTTGTCAGTACTACAATTTTACCCTCTGTTATCTCAAGACTCAAAAAGTTAGAATCCAAGATTTGGAACAAATCATTGTTGTTATCTTAATTTTGTAGAAAAGTCAATCAGTATTATGGTACATTTGTTGAATCTTTAACACAATAGTGTGGAGCAAAACCTCACCTATTTCTTTCTTCCTTTTTCATGGACCCCTCTGTGTAACTGTCAAATACTAGGTCTACTCGTTTCCATTTGTTAAGTATGTTCATTACATAAGGCTGGAATATATAGGTGCCGTAGTCTTGAAAATTGCGTTTGTTGTTGGGTTTTAAGAAATGGATTATTGCTGATCCATCCATAATAACAAACCTTGCAGTGTCTGGAATGCTATTCACGTTATCTACAGCACCATTAAGCTTTTCTAAACAGGAAATGATGTCAGACTTTGCCCCTTTTCGTAGCAATCCTTCCTCAGAAAGTAATGGGTGATAATCGAGATTCTCATGGGCAAAAAATTCCTTTAAATCTCCTTCTCTATCTTGGCAAACAATATACAGTCTGGTAAAAAGTGAGCAGTCGGGTTTCAAGATAGATACTTTGTTGTTCACAGATTTTGGGGCTATCTTATGAAATAAACATAACTTTTTTCTATGAATTGGTTCAAAAATAGATTTTTTGTAGCATACAAGGCGTTCTTGAACAAATGTTCCATATTGAGTTCTCCCCACGTCGTCAGCAATGCACACTGATATATTTGCATTATCACTCATGATTAAGTTGGATGCAATATTCATAAGATTTTCACCAATACCACAGGCATAAGGATTTCTGTTATAATGCGAAAACACTTCTGTAATTTCCTTAACATCATTTGCAAATCAAGTGTTGCAAGAGATGTTTTCTTAATGGTGGGTGAACACGGTTATTTTCGTTTTCATTGAATTCCATTTCTTCATCACATTGCCCCAGTAAGTTGGCAATTAGAGGTCCAGACACCACCCATTTCATCAATGCACTAGGATAATCAAGAATACCAACTGCCCCGCCGTCTGATTTTATATCCTTGTTACACTGCTCATGCATCTGATCATGAGATATGCAGGAATAAGGTCCACCACTTTTACAAGCAACAAAATATATTTTTGAAAATTCTGCATAAACATCTGGAATTCTTGTTTTCTGCTCGACAAGCATTTTGATGAACACTGGCATCCACCTGGCATAGTTTGTGCGGTCCATAGCAAACATCTTAGGACAGATCATTTACAGATTTATCATGGTAGTAGAGCTCAAAATCGGGTACCGCCAATCCTCCATCCGTTTTAGGTCTCATCAAAGTTGTCAGTGCTACCCGCCGTCTGCCATTGCCCCATAAGAAGCCGACGGTCAATGACTGTAATTCTTCAAATAGTCGTGGTGGGATCCAAATCGGCAAAGTGCGGAAGTAGTAAAGCAGCCTGGGGAGTGCCAACATCTTAAGTAAAGCGATTCTGCCCACCACTGATAGAGGGAGTGTCAACCAGAACGCCATATAGCCCTTCAGGGCCCTGATACAGCGCCCCACATTTCCTTCTAACAAATCCATGTTGTCATGATAGATCCGAACCCCCAAATAGGTGAGGTATGTCGGTTCCCAGGTGATCTCACCAAGTGAAAGTGGTGGGTTCAAACCCTGTCGGATCGGGAAGAGGCACGTCTTGTTCCAGTTTACCTTGAGTCCCGACATTGCTCCATATGGTGACAGCAAAGAGGTCGCCCCTCGTAAAGCTTCCTCAGTATCTCTCAGGAAGAGAAGCAAATCATCTGCGTACAATGATATATAGTGTGGCATGCCACTGAGCTGCAGCCCCCTGTAGACCACTCCCGATCGCGCCTCAACCGCAAGGGGCTCTATCGCCAGCGCGAATAGCAGTGACGATAACGAGCAGCCCTGCCTAGTCCCCCTCATAACCGGATACTGGTCGGATATCACCTCCCCTAGTCGTACTCTGGTCGAGGAGTACAACACTCTCGTCCAGTTTCCGAACTGGTCACCCAGTCCGCATCATTCCAGTACTTTGTGTAGGAAAGCCCACTCCAGGCTGTCAAACACCTTCTCAATGTCTATAGAGAGGACCGCTGGTGATCGTAAGTCATCGTGGCTCTCAGCGATAACCCTTAGGAAGCGTCGTATATTCGAAGCAGTGTTCCTAGTCGGCATAAATCCCGCTTGGTCCGAGTGCCCCAGCGTGGTCATGTACGGTAGGAGTCGGGTCGCTAGTATCCGGCTCAGAATCTTTTAGTCCAAAAAGTATATACAGTGACGCAACACTAACTTCATGTAAGTGGCGGGACTGTTTTACATGAGACCCTTTTAGACATCATCCAACTTTACCCTTACTGGTAACATTGGCTTCAACTAAAATATTGGCCCAGCCACTACTATCAAGCCAATCTCCTAGAACTGCAAGGAATGACATTTCAATGTGTAATGCTCCCATCATGACTACAATTTTGTCTTCCCCATACAATTCTGGAAGTAACTACTGTAATGGTTTAGCTGTTGCATAGACTGGTTGATCACATGTTACCACAGGAGTCTGATCAGGATTAATTGTGGCCAGTGTACGTTTTAGTATATCAAAGCAGTGGCATACCATAGAAGGAGAATGTATTGGCTCATTTATTAAAGGTAGCAAAGCGCTATAGCTTTTTTGTGACAGAACCACTTCTGTTGGAGTGGAAAGCAGCCCAACTGGTGTGGCTTATATTGGTTAGATTATGGAGAGCAAGAGTTTTAATCATCTGCAGCCATTCATATGACATAGGTTCATTATGAGTAAGAGGAGCATGGAAGGCACTGATATTACTTACATTTAGCAGTTTTTTGTCATTGTACATGGTAACTGCAAATACCACTCTGGAGAGATGAAGTAAATTTTTTGGTGCACTCATTTTCTTACATTTTTAAGAAGAATGATATACCCTGTGCATCTGATTTTCTCTGTATCAGAGATATGACTGTTCCCTGGAATGACTGCGTGGATGAAGATGACGAGGGATTTTGATAAATATTGTCTATTGCACAGGTGTAAGTGGAGAGCTCAAGGCCTGTTGGACACACAACCCTGTTATTGCAGAATTTCTTACCTTGTTTGCTAGTTGCTGAAAGTTCTCGAATACACTCATATGACACGCATAAGCCCAGTTTGTGCAGTTTGTCAACTAATTCCTATTTTCGAGTTTTAGCATGCACCATAATGCAATATAAAGAGGTACCGGAATTGTATTATCTTTTTTGTGGCTGATGTTTCTTTTAGGATTTGCTTTCTTACACTTCCTGGTATGATACCGAACAAGCTGTCAGACTGAATAGGCTGCATTCCTCTTATCATTTTCTGTGATGTCATTTGAAATGTTACAACCTTCAATAATCATTTGTACTAGATTTAGCATAGCAGTCCCTACTGACTTTTCTTGGCAATTTTGCTCAAACTGTAGACTAAATCCATCTACTTCAAGTTGAAACATTTATTTTTGAATAATAGCAGCTGCATTGGCTAGGCAGACACCATCCTGAAGAGCATTTTGTTTACAGATTCTGAATATATTTTGCCCTATATTATTGTTGCGTATTAAAAGAATATCTATATCTTTTGGTTCTGGTATGAACCCCTTAATCTTTTCTTTTAAACACATGCTGTGTACATATTTGTCTTAATTTTCTATACCTAATTCTGTCATACGACAAACCTCAAGTGATTTGATGTCAGATAAAGTAAATACTGGTGATACTTCAGAATTTTTAAGTGTATCTTCCAGATAGTCTAAAATTTCACCTAATACCATGACAAAGATTAATGCCAATTTATTGTCTTCTCTTTTTCTTTGTTCTGTATTTTCCAAAGCCGGTTATAAAAACTAACAAGACATTTTTGTGGTACTTCGCTCTGGTCACAACCATATCCCCACCACTTTACTTGGCGAGTACTTTTGAGTCACTTATTGCAACTGCAGCATCTCAAACTCGATTATTCAATTCAAGTGTACGCACATTTATAAGCTCTGCCCCTCCATCACCGAAGAAACACATATAATTCAATACACAAACTATAAATGAAGCTTGCGTACACCTTGAAGTACTCTCTTGAAAACCACCTTAAATTAGTTTCGTTTTTTTTTATAACCTTGCAAGTTTGTGTTTGATACATTTGTTTCTACATGTTCTATGGAATTTTCCACAGTTTTCATTTAACAGTTATTCAACTACTTCATGATTTCTTAACAATTTAGTCTTGATGATTGATTGAAGTCCTTTTATTTAGTCAAAAGCTAGCAGATCGTTAAGCAACCTTTTGTACCCAATTCCTTTATCACAACATTTACTATTAGCTGGACAACCTAAAACTTTTGGCAAATCTTGTTGACACAAGAAACACAGATCCCAAATAATCTCAGTTGCAAAACTTTGTGTACTAGATACAAACTCTTCAATAATATTCACAAATTCACATCTTCTTTTGGTAGACATTTTTACTCATTAACCTCGCATAATCTTTTCACAATTTCAGAAACCTGCATAAAAAAATAATTTTTTAGTTTATCAGTGCAGTACAACATACTTTTTCATTGCCATCATAAGGTATTTATTTACTGGATCCATTCAAATTTCTCATACTTTGTCAGGGGTCAACTAAAATGCAGAATTTGTACAATTTCTGGAATTCCCAACCAGAAAAACATGTGAAATGATGTGATGGATGCCTAACGTTTGATTCATAATCGTTATACAAATAATAGTGGCAGCCATTTTCTTTTATGACGTTATATGGGCAAAGTAGCCATACGATTTTTGGGGTCTATATCATCACTCATTTTTTGCCTTATTATTAAGATCTGTGCAAAGTTTCATGTTGGTGTCACATTTTGCACGATTCTAATGTTAAGCTACCTCTCTATTCATTCCTGTCAGTGTTTGTGCTGGCAAAACTGACCGCCATTCCTCATGCAATGCTATTATCTTATATTTTCCCTTAAATCACTCTCTGACTCTAATAGGTTTGGAAAAAAGTCTCTTTAATTTCCTTGCACTTTGTGCTGCTACTTAAAACATACATCTGATAGTAGATTTTAACATTTGGCATAAACTCAATGAGTGACCGGAGTCTTACTAGAGTTTCTGCTTTTAAGCCACATGAAACATTGCCATACAGGTCAAGCACATTGTGCAGACCATAATTCCACCTAAATATTGACTCGGAAATTTTCAAAAACTTCATCT
This sequence comes from Lissotriton helveticus, assembly GCF_964261635.1. Lineage (NCBI taxonomy): Eukaryota > Metazoa > Chordata > Amphibia > Caudata > Salamandridae > Lissotriton > Lissotriton helveticus. The sequence continues at coordinate 1,146,715,098 of NC_136071.1, read as the reverse complement.
AACTATAATTTTGCCAAAATATTGAATGTAAGTGTATTGCTTTTAAACTGTTTCACTATAATATAACGTTTTAAATTATTGTTCCCTTAACTATCATATTTATGACATCTTATTGTATTGCGCTATGCTTTTATTTTGTTCTCTATGTGATTGTAAAATTATATATTTAAAAAAAATATTACTGTAATGCATATTTTTTCAGGTAATCAATCAATCAATCATGGACATTTATAGAGCGCACTACTTACCCGGAGGGTCTCAAGGCGCTTGGGGGGGGGGGGGTGCTGCTACTGCTCGAACAGCCAGGTCTTGAGCTTCTTCCTGAAGGAAAGGTGGTCTTGGGTCAGGCGCAGGTCGGTCGGCAGGGAGTTCCAGGTCTTGGCGGCCAGGTGGGAGAAGGACCTTCCTCCTGTTGTCGTTCTTCGGATGCGGGGGACGGCGGCGAGGGCGTGACTGGCTGATCGGAGGTGGCGTTTGGGAGCGTAGAAGTTGATGCGGTTGTTGAGGTAGCTCGGGCCTTGGTCGTGTAGGGCTTTGTGTGCGTGGGTGAGGAGACGGAAGGTGATTCTCTTGTTGACGGGGAGCCAGTGCAGGTCTCTCAGATGTCCGGAGATGTGGCTGCGTCGGGGGATGTCGAGGATGAGTCTGGCCGAGGCGTTCTGGATCCGCTGGAGTCTCTTCTGGAGCTTGGCGGTGGTTCCGGCGTAGAGGGCGTTGCCGTAGTCCAGTCGGCTGGTGACGAGGGCCTGGGTGACCGTCTTCCTGGTCTCGGTGGGGATCCACCGGAAGATCTTTCGTAGCATGCGCAGGATGTTGAAGCATGACGAGGAGACGGCGTTGACTTGTCTGGTCATGGAGAGGGAGGAGTCCAGGATGAAGCCCAGGTTGCGTGCGTGGTCTGTCGGTGTGGGTGCGGTGCCCAGGGCGGGGGGCCACCAGGAGTCGTCCCAGGCGGAGGGCGAGGAGCCCAGGATGAGGACTTCCGTCTTGTCTGAGTTCAGTTTCAGGCGGCTGGTCATCATCCACTCGGCTACATCTTTCATCCCTTCGTGAAGGTTGGCTCTGGAAGCGGCGGGGTCGTTGGTCAGTGAGAGGATCAGCTGGGTGTCATCGGCGTAGGAGATGATGTTCAGGTTGTGTTGGCGTGCGATGGGCGCGAGGGGGCTCATGTAGACGTTGAAGAGGGTGGGGCTCAGCGAGGATCCTTGAGGGACGCCGCAGATGACTTTGGTGGCCTCTGACTTGTACGGTGGTAGACGGACTCTCTGTGTTCTTCCGTCGAGGAAGGAGACGATCCATTCCAGTGCCTTCTCCTGAATTCCGATGTTGCTGAGACGCTGCACTAGGGTGCGGTGGCAGACAGTGTCGAATGCCGCGGAGAGGTCTAGGAGGATGAGGGCCGCTGTTTCTCCGTTGTCCATCAGGGCTCGGATGTCATCGGTGGCAGCGATGAGGGCGGTCTCGGTGCTGTGGTTGGCTCGGAAGCCAGACTGTGAGGGGTCGAGGGATCCATTCGTCTCGAGGAAGGCGGCCAGCTGTTTGTTGACGGTCTTCTCGATGACTTTGGCTGGAAACGGGAGGAGCGAGATGGGGCGGTAGTTCTTGAGTTCGCTGGGGTCCGCTGTTGGTTTCTTTAGTAGAGCGCTGAGTTCGGCGTGCTTCCAGCTCTCCGGGAAGGTGGCGGTGTCGAAGGAGGTGTTGATGATGTCCCGCAGGTGGGGTGCGATGACAGCGTCGGCCTTGTTGAAGACGTGGTGAGGGCAGGGGTCGGTCGGAGATCCGGAGTGGATGGAGTTCATCATGCGGGCGGTGTCGTCGGTGCTGATCGGGGTCCAGGCGCGGAGGGTGGTGGTGGGCGGCGTTGCTGCGGTCGTTGTGTGCGATGGTTGAGTGCTGAAGCTGTTGTGTATGTCCGCGATCTTGTTGTGGAAGTAGGAGGCGAGGGAGTTGCAGAGGTCTTGCGATGGGGTGATGTCGTTGTTTCCGGCGTTGGGGTTGGAGAGCTCTTTCACGATGTTGAAGAGTTCCTTGCAGTTGTGTGCGTTGTTGTCCAGTCGGTCCTTGAATGCAGTTTTCTTGGTGGCGCGGATCAGTTGGTGGTGCTTCCGGGTGGCAAGCTTGAGGGTGGTCATGTTGTCCGGTGTTGGTTCCCTTCTCCAGACTTTCTCGAGTGCTCGGCAGTTCTTCTTGGAGTTCTTGAGTTCGTCGGTGAACCATGGGGCTTTCTTGCTGCCGTGTCTGCTGGGCGGGGTCCTCAGAGGGGCGAGTTCGTCCGCGCAGTTGCTGATCCACTTCGTGAGGTTGTCGGCGGCCTGGCTGGGGTTCGCTGAGCTGGCGGGAGGGTGCTGACTCAGGGAAGCGGCGAGCTGGTCGGTTGTGATCTTGTTCCAGCTTCTTCGGGCAACCTGTTGCTGGTGGTGGTGGGTCGTCGTTCTTCTGAAGGTGAAGTGGACGCAGCTGTGGTCCGTCCAGTGGACTCCTGTGGCGTGGCTGAAGGCGATGTCTTTGCTGGATGAGAAGACGGCGTCGAGTGTGTGTCCGGCGAGGTGGGTGGGGGTGGTCACCAGTTGCTTGAGTCCCAGGTTTGCGAGGTTTTCCAGCACGGTGGTGGTGTTGCGGTCGTCGTTGTTCTCCAGGTGGAAATTGAGGTCCCCGAGGAGGATGTAGTCGGCTGAGGGGAGGGCGAGCGGGCTGATGAAGTCGGCGATGTCCTCGCTGAATTGTGTGCGTGGTCCCGGGGGTCTGTAGATGAGGGTGCCTCTGAGGGTGGTCTTGGGGTTGACGTGGATCTGGAAGTGCAGGTGTTCGGCGGGTGCGATGGTGTCGTCGGTGTTGGTCGTGATGCGGATGGTGTTCCTGTGAATGATGGCGATGCCTCCTCCCGTCTGGTTGACGCGGTCTCTCAGGATGATCTTGTAGCCGTTGGGGATGGCGATGGCGATGTCGGATGCTGAGGAGGCGTTCATCCAGGTTTCCGTGAGGAAGGCGACGTCTGGGGCTGTGGTGTCGAGCAGGTTCCAGAGCTCGACGGCGTGTCTGTGGACGGAGCGGGTGTTGAGCAGGATGCACTTCAGGTGGCTGCTGCTGGAGTTCGGCTTGGTGGGTGCTGGTGCAGTGCAGGTCCGGGTGCAGGAGAACTTGCAGGCCTGGCAGATGAAGGGTCCGTGGGTGCGTCTCGGGGTGGCTCGGTAGCATCCAGGGGTTCGGCCGGCGTTGAGTGCGTTGAGGGTGGCGGCGTCGTATGTCCGGCGGGTGGGCTGGGGTCTGCGGGGGCCAGGGGTCCTGGCGCTGGGCGCGGTCCAGGCGCGGACGGGCGCAGACGGGCTTACCTTTGGCGCACCTTCGGCGCTCATTTGGTGCTCCCGCTGCGCGCGTCCGCTGCGCGGTCGCTGAGGGGGCGTCATAAGAGGGGAGCAGGGAGGGCAGGTCCGCTGGGAGGCGGGAAGGGGTTAACCAGTCGTGTGGCGGGGGGGCGGGGCCGCAGGCAGGAGGCGCGGGAACGGGACCGGCAGAGAGGGCGGCCCAGCGGCGGCTGGGGCGCTGCTGGCGGCGTCGGAACTCTGTCAGCAGGAAGCAGGTAAGCAGGGCTGCAGTGGCAGGAGAGGAGCAGGGGGGCGACCAGGCCGGAGGTAGTTTTCCGTAGTAATATGTGAGGCCATAAGCAGCACATGGTGGGGGTGCAAGTTATAGTTAGCTTTGCTCTGTGTTCAAAATTGTAATGTTGTCACTGAAGTATTCCCCGAATTATAACATTATTTTAACCTTTGGCTTTTTCAGTGAATTTCTAAGGATTTTTTCAAACAAAAACATCTATTTTTCAGACCTATCTGTAATTTTACTTTAATCTTTGTTTTTTTCAGTGAATTTCTAGGGAGTTTTTAACATAAAGTAATATCTTATAACAACATGTAAAGCCAACTCCCCAGCCAAAGGCCACGTGTGGCGGTGGTTGGCCACAGGGCTTGGCCTGTGTCCAGGCCCTACATCAAGCCCCGATAGGCAGCCAACCCCGAGTAGAGCATTGCCTTTCATCACGTGAAGTTGGCTGCAGGGCCTGGCTTGCAGACAACCAGAGACAACCAATCCCATGCCAGCACATTGCCTTCGGTCGTGCATGGTGTGGGGTTAGCCACACGGCCTGTCTTGCAGTCAGGCTCTGTTTCCAACTCCCTGCTGGCAACCAACCCCATGCTGCACCTAGCCTTTGGCCACGTGTAGTGGTGTGTTGCCCACAAGACTTGATCAGCCACCAGGCCCTGTAGCCAAAACCCCAGCAGCCTACTTACCCCACACTGTGCGCAACCTTTGGCATGCACAGCGTAGGATTGGCCATCGGGCCCCAGGTACACCATCCCCTGAGGCAAAACATATATATTAAGGAGAAGGGCATGCAGCCCCCTCCCCGGCCTTAAAATAGGCCCCAAGGACCCCATCCCAGGGTCCAGTTCCAATAAAAAGTGGAGGAAGCCACGCAGCCTCCCTCACCAAGTCTTACTAGGCCCCGGGGATCCCATCCCCGGCGCCATACCAATGAAAAAGAGGAGGGGGGCATGTGGCCCCATCCCGAGCCTCATTAGGACCTGAGGAACCCATTCCACAGGGCATTATGTATTTTAAAGGGGAGGGGGTATGTGGCCCCCCTTCCTGTACCTCTTTAGGGTCCGGGGACCTTATCCCCCGGTACCTGCCTTTAATATAGGTGGGTGGCCTGGTGCCCAACCCAGACACCCACCATACACACATTGGGGCCCATGAAAGGAGTCATAGGGCCGCCGCAGCTCCACCTGGCTCTCCCCATGCTGCTGGAGCTGGCATTGCTCCCGCCAACAGGGAGGAGCTATTTATGGTGCTCCCGCCGGGCAGGGGCAATCTCTTGATTTTTTCCCTGCCTACATCAGTGCAGACAGGGAACCAGGTAAAAAGGCTGCTCCCAGCTGGCTGGAGCATTTGTAAAACCCATGCCGGCTGAGAGCAGTCTTTGTGTTTGCGCCCATTTGATGGTGGGAGTTTTAAAAATTATTCCACCAGTCATGGCCACAGGAATGTGGAGATATGATAATGTTATGTTATGTATGCTGTCATCTTAAATAAGCTGACTGACCGGTCTGTAAGCAATGTACTGCTGTTTAAGTTGTGTACTTGTTTGTAACTATACAAGAAATGCCAATAAAAATAATTTTAAAAAAATTCTTCCACCAGGCTGTAGCAGACACAAGTTTCCCAGCAGGTCACCAATGTGGGCAGGGAATTTGTGGTGTCCCAATGGTGCGCTACCGGGGACATAGCAATTGAGCCTTCCGCAGGGGATGGGGTTCCTGGGGCTACTGATGGTAACCCTGGGCGTAGTTCGCGTAGTAGCGCTACGCGTAGCAACGCGAAGTGCAGTTTGCACTACGCGAGCTACGCATAGCTACGCGAACTGCATAGTGCACTGTGCAAAATGCTGTTCGCACTGATTGCACAGTGCCGGATGCTTGTTTGCACTGTGTAATCAGTGCAAACCGCATCTTACACAGTGCAAGCGGTCATTTTCTGCCGCTCAAGTAGATTTCTGCTTGAGCGGCAGCTTTCTCAATGCGGACTGGTAGTTTCTCATCGCGAGCAATAGTGAGCATACGCGACGACTCGCAATAAGAAACCTGACCTCCCCGCGTTGAGAATCTCGGGAGGTTTATTTTCCACGCTTGCGATCGGCAACTTGATGTTGAGGATCGCTAACGAGGAAAAAGTCGCGCCGGATGTCATTTTGCTCGCTCGCGGTCGCCAACTTGACGTTGAGGACCACGAGCAAGCAAAAAATGACCGCTATGCGTGTTTGCACTGTGCTACGTGCAATTCGCGTAGTGCGAAGTAGCGCAAACTACGCGAGCGTAGCGTAGTACTTCGCGCACGCTTAATTAATGGTTCAGGGAGGGGGACTGCGTTCCCCCCTCTCTTTTTGTAAAGTTAGTGGCCCCGGAGGATGCATTCTCGAGGGCCTTTTCACGGCTCAGTCAGAGGGGCCACGCAGCCCTGCTCCTGTTTTTTGCCATATTTCTGCCAGGGAAAAAAGCTCCCTGCACCAATCAGAAGGCTCTGTTTTTAAAATGACATTCCCACAAGTCTCTCCTCCCCCTAGCTAACCCAACCCTCCAGATATACAAATATTTATGACCCTTAATTACTAAAAAGACTACTGTACGGATTTACACCAAATCACAAAAAGCACAATCTGTGGAACAAGATCTAGCTTCCTGCCAAATGTGGTGTAATTCTGTTTAGCAGTTTTTGCTGCAACCCTTTAGAATTCTCTGGAAAATGCTTGGGGTTTTGCGTTTGGGCGCCAGTTGAAGAACCGGGGTTCAACCCAGCGGCGTCAGGGGCACGCCTAAGATCTTCGAGTTCACCTGTCTTGGTATTCAAAGACACAGAATACTTCTGGATGGCGTCAGAGACCAAGTTTATTAGCTGCAGCTAGTAACAGTAATCCTAGAAATACATCACGGTGTAAATTCTCAGGAGGCTGCTCATTTTACTAAGGCGAGATGTCTCCTTTTATACCCAATATTCACATTATAAATGTACACCCACTGCACAAAATTCTAGCCAATAAGATACATTTTCAAACAAAGTATCACATAGCAAAAACTCAATTTACAGTTTCCCAACCCAAAAGTTAATTATTAGGAATGTCCCAAATTCAATCTCCACAAGCCGGACAAATCTATAATTGAAAGCATAACCCATGTAATGAAGAAACATAAAAAAAGAAACAGTAACAGATACTGAACAAGATAAGCACGTGCAAGGAAACTAAAAATGTAACGATGTCCTGAACATTGATTGGCAATCTCAGATAAAAGATTGATCAGGGAAATTGGCTTTGCGAGGTCAGTTTCAGGTGAAGAGGTCAGTTTCTTACAGTTCATTTCAGAGTCAAAGAGAAACCTAGTTAATGTATACATGAACTAAGAAGGCCAGGCCACTTCGTTCACCAGGTTACCTTTACAGGCCTACGTGAGGGCAACACAAAATGGTGGCACAGAACAAAATGGAGTCAGACTCGAGAATTACAGAACCTCAGGCCCTCCTTTTGCCATTACGTAGGCAATAATCTAAGACTCATGTTAATCTGAATCTAGGTCTATATCAATATTCATTCGGTCATCAAAGTGTTGCTGTAGCATAATTTTATTATTCTCTACTTCTCTCGGAACAGATCTCCCAACACACATAGTAGCCCAAAGACTACTAATGGCGGTACCACACTGGATGCAAAAACAACAAGAGAAAAGGATGGCTAAAACCATACCAAGAAATGTCAGAATCTTCCATCCCCACTTAGACAGCAGTCCCCAAAACCATCCCGTCAATGACCAGTCTCCTTCGTCTACATGGATAGACTCAGAGATCTTATGCAACCTAGACATGGCTTGGTATACTGTAGGGGCATTATCTGGTATGTAAACACAACAACTGGATCCAATCAATTTACATACTCCTCCTCGATCTGCAAGTATGATGTCTAATACCATACTATTCTACAAAGTCATAAGGCGGTCCGCTTGAAGCTCAGCTGTAACGTTACTAAGAGCACCTGCTGTCTCATTAATAGTAGCTTCAACAATGCGGACAAGTTGTCGAATATGCCTACTATTGATCATAGGACCCCCAAAAGGGCAGGAAGCCCTTGAAGAAATCTCCTACTTCATGTGCTGCAGGATCTTCCTGATTCAAGACACCTCTACCATATCTCGTTCTATGATAGTCTGAAACAGTAGTGTATGTAGGGGGAAGCAAAAACGCCACATAACATGTTCCTGAAAAATCAGGTGGCAACCATGTGTAGGCTCTGTCATGACAAACAAAATATGTGCCTTTAGCTGGCACAAACGGTGGAGAAGTCCGGGATGAATAGACAGGTTTGAGCACACACACTCTTACCTAGCTGAGCTTTCGGATTCCGACCAGTACCTTGCAAACAAAAATGGCCTCGGTGGGGTACAATCCAAATAGGGGGAGACCTTTTTCGTCTCTCCTTCTCTGTCAAGCTGGTACTATATCCAGTCACGTTCCAACCAACATAAGCCTGCACCTCATCCTTAGGGATAGCATTATATGCATCAATATCTCGGATCATAGCTACTATTCCCCTTATCAAGGCATTATTGCTAGTTATCTTTAAGGGAACGTAAGGGGCATACCTCATTTGCATAAATAAACATGGTCTGTAAAGCCCACACAGACCCATTAAAAGATAAAGGCAAAACCAAATATGGCATACCTTTATCTGTCGTATGAGGCATAAGACCACAAACCCAACAATTAGTGGTATTTACGACTAACTGATGCTGATGCAACAACTGTATGAACGAGTTGTTGACAAATTATGTTCTCCTTGTTTGCTCATGTTCAGGCAACGTATAAAACTGATGCAAAGAAACAGTAGTGAAAGAAAGCATAGGTTGGGAGGTGGGTGCAGAGGTCTGTTGTGTAACATAGACAATCCAACCCACACAAGCTAATGTGATACTTAAAAACATCAAAAAGCACAATATTATAAAACATTTGCTACATATCAATGTACAAAATCTTGTCTTAAGATCTATTCTCTTAACATCTCTTTCAGTTACAACAGACTCCATCCTCTAACATGCTGCTCGCGGCAATTTTCCTTCTTCACTCAAGTGTGCGTCCAGGCATCCTAGACGTCCCTAGAACCGCAGACCTTTCGTCAATACGCGGGCCACCCCTTAAGTCTTATACCGCGACCCTGCAGCTGAACCCGGATGGTGGCTCAAAAAACAAAAAGAAAAATAGTCTCTTGTCTGAAAGAGTGTAATTCACAAAAAAAAACAAATTTTATTTGTCCTTTTTAGACCTTAAGTTGTATCGTTCTTTACCAGGCACAGTTTGATCCTGAAAGAGTGGCTCTAGATGCGTAGTATCAAGTCTCAAACACGGCGGCACAGCTTCTTGCAAGACTACATTATCCGCACGTTCTGACTGAGTCCATTCCAGATGTGCATCGCTAAAAGGTACAAATCTTGGTACCCTTTCACTCTCGGAATTGGCAACACCTTCCCGGACCCACTTATCGTACGGTAAGGGCAAAGGTATCTTCTTGCAATGGGTACCATGTACCCAGTTTTTCTTGCCGAACACCTTAATGGCAGTCCGAGTTGATAACAGGACTTGGTATGGACCGGTCCATCTTGGTTCCAAGTTCTTTGACCTCTGAAAATTCCTGGTTAGAATCCAGTCCCCAGGTTGAATTGTGTGGCCTGCGTCTATAGAAACTGAAGGCAAAGTGTCATGGACCTGTTGGTGAAGAACACGCAATTTAGCAGTCAAATCATGTAAGTAGTCAACCAACATAGGGTACTCGATATCACTGTACTTCTTCGGCCTCGGCACACCCCAGACATTCGCCGTGCGTCCAAAAACAATCTTGTATGGGCTAAGTCCCACGCGAGAATGTACCGTCGTTCTCATGGACAAAAGTGCCAATGGTAAGGCATCAGGCCATGTAAGACCAGATTCAGAAAAGGGGGTGGTGATGAACAGAGTGCCTGAATTAAGCAGACCACTCTTACCCAGTCCAAAGATCAGGGCTTGATCCATCACCGTTTTTTAGCTCACTGCACCATCCCAGCTCAGAACTTGGCTATATGCAAATTAGTCTGTTCCTGTCCCAGTGCATGATGGGAACAGGGCAAACCAAATGCATATTGGCTATCACTCTCTTTCCTTTTGACAACACACACGCTCTAGTCAATGCTATCAACTCCGCTGCCTGTGCTGAATTCTGTGCAATACGTGCTGTTTCAACAATCGTATACAAAGTTGTGACAGTATATGCTGCAGTCGTCTCTCCATTCGGAAGCATAAAGCATGAACCATCTACCCATAGGGTACCATCAGGATTCGAAAGAGGAGTATCTTTCAGATCAACTCTACCCTTCGTTTCCTCCTCTGTCCGGAGAAAACAGTCATGCTGTTCCTGAGCATCTGTCTCTTCAAAAATTGGCAACAATGTAGCTGGATTCAATGTGTTGCACTGCTTGATGTGCACATGACTAGCCAAAAGCGTCAACTCATAACCTGACAAACGTGCACTGGTAAGATGTTGAGTCTTTGTTCTGTTCAATAGGGTATCCACTGCATGTGGAACCATCACAATCAATGTATTATCCAATACCAAACCAGCAGACTGCCGAATAGAAACAGCCACTGCCGCTGTAGCTCTTAGACAACTAGGCCATGCCCTAGCTACTGGATCTAAAGTGGCTGAAAAATACGCACAGGGGCGCTGCTTATCTCCAAATTGTTGCGTCAACACTGACAACGCACAACCTTCTCTCTCGTGTACATAAAGTGTAAAAGGTTTACTATAGTAGGGGGTATTCAACACCAGAGCAGAACACAATGCATCACACAATTCAGAAAAACTCTTCTGACATTCGTCAGACCAAGGAAGAGGGTGTGGTGTGTCCTTAAGAGTAAGTGCCAACAAAGGTTTCGCTAACAAAGAAAAATTCGGAATCCACTGTCTACAATACGAGGTGATACCTAAGAAGGCACGCACATCTCTCTGTGTAAATGGCACAGTCATTTGGGCAATCGCTTGAATACACTCTGGGGTCAATCGTCTTCCCTCCTTCAACAAGAGATGACCTAAGTCGGTCACTTCTTGTCGGCAAAACTGCAACTTCGATGGTGACACTTTATGATGAAGGTCAGACAGGTGTCGCAACAAAGAAAGAGTAAACTCTTTACAAATCTCTTCATCATCAGCAGCAACCAACAGATCATCAACATACTGGATAAGAGTAGCACCAGAAGGCAATGCAAAAGTATCAAGCTGAGTTTTCAAAGCCTGACTATAAATGGAGGGACTCTCACAATAACCTTGAGGAGCGCGTTGAAACCGGAAACTGCGACCTCCTAAAGAGTAGCCAAAAATATCCCTACTTTCCTCAGCAATCGGAATACTGAAGAAAGCGTTCTTCAGATCAATAACAGAAAACCAAGCAGCTGAGGCAGGGATCATAGTCAATAAAGCAGTAATGTCTGGGACAACAGAAAATTGTGGCACAACAATCTTATTGACCTCTTGAAGGTCAATCACAAACCGATACACAGGTGGCTGAGAAGAGTCAGTACGCTTAAGAACAGGCAGAACAGGACTATTACACACATTGCCTTCGTTTCTTCAACCACACCTTTCTCAACCAAATCATAGATGATCGCTGGAAATTTTGTACTGAGGAATGCGAGGTAATTTAGCATTCGACTTAAGGGTAACAACGTAAGGTGGAATCTGCAAGAGACCAACATCATTTGGACCTGTAGCCCAAAGTGTATCAGGAAGAGAACGCAGTTCCAGTGGAAGATGATCCTTAGACAGATACATCGGGGAAATCACTTTCTTACCCACTGTAAGATGTACTCCCAAAGGAGAACAATGTAATGTCGTATGCAATCTTTTCAATAAGTCCAAACCCAACAAATTCTCGCCACAGCCAGTCGTTAGAATAAGGGGAGCCTCCCACTCACAAGGACCAATAGAAAGGGGCAAAGGACAAGAAACCGGGTTACGAACTGGGGCACCAGAAAATCCTACCGAAACATTAGTCAAGCCAGACAAGGGTGCGCCAGGGAGTTTAGAGTGCATGATAGAACTCTTTGCTGCACCAGTATTCAAAAGAAAAGGGTCTGCCACACCTGATGTAATCACTTCAACATAAGGTCCACTCTGGTCTACTGGAACTGACACTACTCCCTCCCTTTGTCCATGGCTGTCCTAACTATCATTAAAACCAGCACTCCCACTTCCAACATAATAATCATCAGTATAATACTGAGCGGACTGAACGGTCGGAACATTCTGTTGGTCAAAATAATTTATAGAATTCTGAGGGGAAAAGGAACGTACATTCTGGGGAAACGTACAACGTCCCCTACCCCTAGGTACTTGTTGGTAACCACCACGACCTCTCAGACCAGACATACCATTCGCACGCTGTAGCAAGATCAGGCAACTATTCTTGAAGTGACCTTCCTCTTTACAATAAGCACACTGATTAGGGCCTAACGGGAGTCACGAAGCAAAAGACTCAGGCTTCTGCAACCGTTTCTGAAACTGTGGGGGTTGCTGAAACTGACGCTGATTAGGGCGAGGCAGATAAGCCTGCTGCAGAAGAACTTTCGTTTTTAATTCTCTAGTCTTCTTCTCTACTTTATCCTTCTCATCTTTATCTCTATTCTCATAGTATTGTGCAGTAGCCAATATCTGGGCTGAAGAAGAAACAGCCCATGAACTCTCAGAGTCCTTGAACTTATTAGAAAGTTCAGTAGGTAAATAAAAACAAACTACAAACAACCTCTGACCACCTTCTGTACTCATGTCCTGACCACTATGATCAATGAATGTTTCCTCGAACCTAGTGAAGAAATCAGACACACTCTCATCTTTCTTTTGTTTGCATGCTGCTAACTTGTCCCAATTCACCCGCAAAGGAGGCATCATAGTTTTCATTAAATTAAATTAATAATCCTACCAGGTAGTTCTGCAACTAAGGGTTCAGGTTTGGCACCTCCTACCTGCCGACCATTTGCAGCAGTAATATTAACCCATGTATCTCCTAACTCTGGCGCGTGGTCCTCATGACGGATCTTCGCCCTCAAGGATTAAGGAACTACATTACCCATCAACATATCTAGGTCAGCTAAATTCATAACACATGCATCAACTGTCTGAGACAACTCCTTGTAATAACCAGCAGGATTTTTACGGGGGTCAGGCAAGGTCTGCTTAAGAGCCAGGACCTCAGCTCTCTTCCAAGGGACATTCACCCACACTCGCTGAAAATGAGCCGGTGCAGCCTCAATAACATGTGCGGCATCAGCCAAAACTTCTTCTCTCCATACAGGGGGAACCTCTCTCATGGGATACTGTTTCACTTTTCTCCTAACAGAAGGGTCAGGTTCGAACAATAACTGAGGTGGAATTCTAGACCTAAAAGTGAGTAGTGTCTCTACCGCTTCTTCAACATCGTAACCCACTATCGTCCCTTTAGCAAATTCAGACTGAACATTAATCAATTCCAATGGAATTGAACCCAACTCATTATCTTCCCATTCCTGACGAAGGTAGGTACACATGACATCAAAAACACACCTTTGTTTTGGTGCCTCCCACTGTAGGAAAATATCCATAACCACTTGTGGACCGTACTTGGAGGCATTCGAAACCCATCTACGAGCAAGGAGATCTAACACTGCCCGCTCTTTGGGACCAGGAAGCTGACTACGTCTCTGATTACATTCAGAAACAGGGGTCATATTTAGTGACCCAAAGAGAGGAGACAAAAGACTAGTGACAGTCTCAGTCATTCGTTGCAGAGCAGAAGGAGAAGAAGTGGACATAAGGACAGGAGACAAAGTGTTTTGAGGCAAGAGAGACGTAGGGACAGAAATAAGAGAAGTCGAAGATAAAGGAGTGTAAAGCAAAGGAGTTTGAGGCAAGGTTGGTGACAAAGCTGGCGGCCCTGGGGGGGCTGCGCCGCGGAAGGAAGAACCACTTGTGAAGCAACAGATGGCGGAACAACAACAGGAAGGTTGAACGACAACAAGGGGTGCAACAACTGGAGGTAACGGAGGTGCAGTAGCATCCAGCACATAAGGGGGTGGTAATCTCAGTAAATGTGACATCAAAGGATCCTTTTCAGGGTCTTCAGTCACATTTGAAAGGGGAGGTGGCAAAGCCGGGTAACATTTGTGAATGGCCATGCAATGTTGTCTATCTGACACTTCAATCGCACGATCTTCTTCATCTTCCTTAAACTGCCTAGCAGCTTGCATTACCGACATATTCCTTTCCTTCCTATCTCTCTTAGCTTGCTTAATTTCTCGCTGTTTGGCTTCCTTACGCCAAAGGCGGAAAGAGTCAAACATCGCCGGCCGAGCTTTCTTCTTAAATAGCGCAACTTCTAGGTTATCTAAAACATCTGATTGAAAACTACCATGTTGGGGCCATCATAAAACACCATCTTTCCTTGTATAACGGACCCATACTTCATTATAGGTAATGGGACCCACACCATGCTTTGAATAGAGCTCATAGGTTGGAGTTCCAACCGGAGGTATCGGACACGAGTCCTCCAATCGGGAATCCTTATTACAACTACAACAAAACCATTTCCAAATTTTTCCAAAACCAGGCATCTTAAGCTCGCTAGTCTTGCTTCAAACTTAAAGGGGTTATCAAAAATGATACACTCGTAAATATACGAACCCCTCGGCTTCGACTATTGCAATGGCCGAACCAAAACCAAGAAACAAAACAAAGTTGTGGGAGCGACCCACTTATACTTAACCAAAATGTCTGTCACGCCACCGGAAGACCGTCTAACGTCTCGCCTTACACATCATCACAAGAGGGTCCAAGACAGGGCGACAGTCAGGGCAGCAGTCCTTCACAGCCATCGGAAAGGGGAAGCTTCGCAGAAAAAACCTTCGGTCAACGTCGACATGCAGGGGTCATTGAAGTGGCGGCCGTTCTCCAGAATTTCCTCATGGGGCTCCTCACAATCTTCGGGCTTGGACCAGTACCGCTGAAGTCACCCCACGTTGGGCGCCAGTTGAAGAACCGGGTTTTAACCCAGCGGCGTCAGGGGCACGCCTAAGATCTTCGAGTTCACCTGTCCTGGTGTTCAAAGACACGGAATACTTCTGGATGGCGTCAGAGACCAAGTTTATTAGCTGCAGCTAGTAACAGTAATCCTAGAAATACATCACGGTGTAAATTCTCAGGAGACTGCTCATTTTACTTAGGCGAGACGTCTCCTTTTATACCCAATATTCACATTATAAATGTACACCCACTGCACCAAATTCTAGCAAATAAGATACATTTTCAAACAAAGTGTCACATAGCAAAAACTCAATTTACAGTTTCCCAACCCAAAAGTTAATTATTAGGAATGTCCCAAATTCAATCTCCACAAGCCGGACAAACCTATAATTGAAAGCATAACCCATGTAATGAAGAAACATAAAAAAAGAAACAGTAACAGATACTGAACAAGATAAGCACGTTCAAGGAAACTAAAAAGTTAACGATGTCCTGAATGGCAATCTCAGATAAAAGATCGATCAGGGAAATTGGCTTTGCGAGGTCAGTTTCAGGTGAAGAGGTCAGTTTCTTACAGTTCATTTCAGAGTCAAAGAGAAACCTAGTTAATGTGTACATGAACTAAGAAGGCCAGGCCACTTCGTTCGCCAGGTTACCTTTACAGGCCTATGTGAGGGCAACACTAAATGGTGGCACAGAACAAAATGGAGTCAGACTCGAGAATTACAGAACCTCATTGGGACCCCATTTTTTCTAGACCCACGCTTGACGGATTACCCCTAAACTTTACATGCACAAACTAGTCAAAAAGTACAGCCTTTTTGGAAACGGGAGATTGCCAAAGTTATTAACAACACAAAAAACACTTTTACTAATGAACAGCTGACCTAACTGTAACTACCCATGTGTCTACTGCAAAAAATGAAGGTTAACATAACAGTATTGTTTTACATTTAAAATATTTTTTTTAAATCCCACTGAAATTCACCAGTTATAGTTATCTCTAGTCACTATAATTTGCACCCCCACCATGCGCAGTTTTATCATCAATGGTGTAATTTCAAATGTTGCAGTGATGTTATCAATGATGGTATAGAACATGTCATGAGTGATGAAATATGTGGGGTAATTAGCTGTGCATTGCAAGTGCATGAGTTATGTTACCTTTTGGCACAAGTTATAGTTACTAGAAATAACTATATTGTGAATTTAAGTTGTTTTTGTAGTTTAAAACGTGGTGTTGTCACTGATATTTTCACCTAACTGCAGGTTGGCTACAGGGTATGGCGGGCAAAGTGTGGGGTTCTCTGCAGGACCTGGCCTGCTGTCTGGCCCTGCTTTAAACCCCCCGCAGGCAGTCAATCCCCTCCTAGAGCCACCCCCGCAGGCAGTCAACCCTTCCCAGTGCCAGTATGGGTCCCGCATACCCCATCCCTTGGACCTCATTGGTGGCTTTGGGAAATGGGCTGTTCACCCCCTCCCCAATAAATGTATTTTGGGCCATGGGGGATGGGGTCCATGCAGCCTATTTAGGCTCAGGGAGGGGTTGCAAGCCCCCTCTGCTTTTGATTAAAGTAGTACCCATTAGGTCCCAGGGTTGTAATCAGTCTAGGGCGGGGTTGCCACTAATTCCCCTCCACCTTTGTTTTTCATGGTGGCCCTAGGCCACCACTTTTTTAATTAGTACAATCCCACAGCAGCTCACTAAAATATATATAAATTTTGGCCCCATATGGGTCCCTCTGACCCCCCACAAGACCTAGATGAGCAGTGTATCCCTACCTTGCCCCCTATTATTTTATTTTTAAATTAGACTCAGAACAGGGGACTAAGTCCCCGAGTACTGTAATGGCTGCCTTCACATTTGTCCTCATGTTGCAGGCAGCCAATCAGAGCACACGCTCCCACAGAAGCCTGACTTCTGTGAGAACTAATTGGTTAAAGGGAAAAAGCCCCATAGGCCAATCAGCAAACTCTATTTTTTTTATTGAGTTTGAGGGACTCTCACAAGAGTCCCTCGACCCCAAACATCCAGATATACAAATATATTTGGTCCTTAATTTCTTAAAAACGACTCCGCGAACTTACACAAAATCAGCACACTTTCTGGACCAAGTTCTAGCTTCCTGCCAAATATGGAGTAGCACTGTTCAAAAAAGTCAATGGAAAAATGCATGGGAATTTGGAGTTTTGAGACACCCCCTTCTTCTCTGCCACCTCTTAATGGATCCCCCGGAATCTTTTCATGCACAAACTAGGTATTAAAGAGCACTTTTTGGAAAGTTTTGTGAAGATTTGTCAAACGGCACCTAAGTTATTTGCAAAACAAAAAAGGCATTTCCTATGGAAACCATGACTTAACTATTACTACAAGGTCACGGGTATTATATTTATATGTATATATATATATATATATATATATGTGTGTCTGTGTGTCTGTGTGTGTATATATATATATATATATATATATATATATACATATATTAGTCTCTCTCAATATATATTTAGATATATACACATATATGTGCAAATATATATATATATATATATATATATATATATATATATATATATATATATATATATATATATATATATATATATATATATATATATATATATATCTGTGCACTGAAAAACCTAATGGTTAAAGTGAAGTTATAGTTAGGTGAAAATGCCTGTACACTTCTCTCTCTCTATATATGTGTGTTTCCAATGGATTCCTCCCAATAATGGGCACGGACCCAGGTAGCGTGCTCAAATTATCTTTATTCGCTTGTCGCCATTACGCATTTTGGCTCCCTTGAGCCTTGTTTATATATATATATATATTCACTGAAAAAACCATAGGTTATAGACCATATATAGTTAGGAATTAGCATTTACAAAACCTTGAAAATTCACTGAAAAAACCATAGGTTATAGACCATATATAGTTAGGAATTAGCATTTAAAAAACCTTATTTTACTCACACAAAACCATTGAAATTCCATATATAGTTAGTTGCACTAACTATATATTGCGCACCCGCAATCCACTGCTGATGATGTCACATATTACATCATTCATGACATGGTCAGTGACATCACTGATGACAACATCCAGTGACTATGTTTCTGTAAAGTTAAAATATGTCTTACATATTGAAGAATGAGTGGATGTATAAGTGTCTGGACGAAGGATTTAGTAGGTGCATGACTGAATGTATGAGTGAGTGATTAAATGTGTCTCACTGAGTGCATGGGTTAGTGACTAAACTGTCTTAATTTGTGCATCATTATGTCTGTTGTTCTGTAAACTGCTGCATGTGTTGATCAGTAGCTATATGAGTAACTATATGGGTTATTGATTGATTGCCCAAGTATTTGCATGGGAGACTGAGTGTGTGTGTGGCTGGATGGGAGGTGTGTGACTCTGTACAGATCAATGTGTACTTGTATCAATGATTGTATAAGAGAGTAAGTATGTGTTAGTATATGGTTGAAAACGTAAGGTGCTCTATGTTTAACTGTATAGAGTAGAAAATGGAAGTGTGATTGATTCTTTACAGGACTGACTAGGTGTGTGAGTAACTCCATGGATGAGTGGCAGAGTGTGAGTGTCTGTATAGGTGTATGAGTGCATATGATTGTGTTGTAAACATGAGTGATTGTATGTATAAATGATTGTATGGGTGAATGAGTGAATGTGTGTGTAGACGTAGGAATCAGTGAGTACGTATGTAGTAACTAGTATTGGTGTGTCAATGGTTTCAAAAATTATACTCTGTTTTTAACACTGGGTGAAACAGAGGTTATATTAAAATGTAAGGAGATGCATTGTATTGTCACATGAATGATATCATCAGTGATGTGGTCATTGATGTCAAATGAGATGTCATCAGTGATGTCATTTGAGATGTCATCAGTGATGTCATCAGTGATGTCACTGACCATGTCATGAATGATGTAATATGTGACATCATCAGCAGTGGATTGCGGGTGCGCAATATATAGTTAGTGCAACTAACTATATATGGAATTTCAATGGTTTTGTGTGAGTAAAATAAGGTTTTTTAAATGCTAATTCCTAACTATATATGGTCTATAACCTATGGTTTTTTCAGTGAATTTTCAAGGTTTTGTAAATGCTAATTCCTAACTATATATGGTCTATAACCTATGGTTTTTTCAGTGAATTTCAATGGTTTTTTAATAGCAAATATCATAAGCTGTCGAATGTCAAGTACGTGGTAAGAATTTTTTTTTTCGTGTTTATGCACACTGATCTGCTTTGATTGCTGCCCCCCACCCCTCATTTCTATTAGGAGTACTCTCTCTTTGCAGATAGTGAAGGGTAGTTAACGCAGCCCTTTCCCCCTTTGTAATCCGTCGTGCCTGCTTCTCTCTCCATTTGATTGATTGTTCTCTTTGGTTCATTCTCTATTTACAAACAAGCACAGAGTCGCAATACTCTGTTTAGTCTTTGCAGATAGCGAAAAATCGTGTAAAAAAACAAAAGGAATCGAGCAAAATCAGTAGGCCACTAATGGGATCTCTTTTTGACCTCGCTAAAATAGAAACATTAGGAACAACCTGTTGAAAATAGCAATGCGTATGTACATAAGCGGCGTTCATTTGTGTTCACAGTACCCCTTGTTGATTGTTTCAATCGAGCATTGAATTGTTCGATGTTAATTCTCTTAAGGATCTTCTCTACCTGCAAACGAGGAAGAATAGGAATATTCTCTCTCCCTTTGCAGATAGTGAAGGGTAGGTAACGCAAGCCTTTAACACGTCGTACCTATTTCATTCCTCATTGATTGATTGATTGTCCGAACATTGACTGTTTGGGAATTAGTTCTTTTTGGAGGTATTCCCTGTTTGCAAATAAACGTAGGAAAATCTTTGCAAGTAGTGAAAGGGTACGTAATGCGGACCTTTCTCCCCCGTTGTAATCTATCATGCCTATCCCCACTGATTGATGCACCTGTTTCACCCGGACCATTTACTAGACATACGTCATCTGGCCCGACCAGAGAGCACCCCTAGTGAAAAGGACATATGCAATAATAACGAAGTGATCACTGTATCCTGTTAACAGAAACTTTAGCATGAAACAACCTGGAAAGAAAAGAATAGGAAAACGAAAATCAGTAGGCCACTGATGAACATGAACTTTTATTAAACAACGAACAAAGAAACGATAACATAACGTAATGATAAAACCTATTAATGTCCTAGAAACAAGAAAACGTTAAAATATGCCAGTGGTGAGAGACCAGAAAAACAGTAAGAGAAACCAAATCACCCCTCGCTGTCCCACCGCCTGCCACGCCAAAAAAATCGATAGACTAGGGAAAATGCAAGTCAGTAGAACATCCGCCCCCACTCTGGAAACTTCCAAGGTGGGGCAGGGTTCCGGCTACGCCCAGCCGGGAGCAGCCCATATAAGGCAGGTCCTGCTGCCACGCCTCGGCCAGGAGATCCTAACGTAGGGTGTAGCCGGAGGAGAGGCCGAGACCAACGGGACCCGGCCAGGGGATTGCCTTTACAACGCTGAACAGTTGCAGGGGGGGGGGAATGTCTCCTCGACCCTCCCCTCTCTCTCCCAGTCCGGCCGCGGTGGCCCTTGAGAGTTGCAGGTAGTCCCGCCACATGCTCTTCCGGTCCGGCCACCAACGGTCGGGGGGCCGAGGCCGACGGAATCCGGCTGCAGCCGATAAACCAAGAAACCCGTTCATGGGGCCAGAGCCAGGGGCGTCCGGCCGACATCCACCGGAAGCCCGGCCCGAAGACGGACGGGACACTTCTTTCTTTTATAATGGCTGCGACAACACTGGGGGGGGATGTCTTGCACATGCCTCCGACCCCCCCCTCGTCCTCATCGCCTGGTCCGGCCATAACAAATCTCAAGCGAGACGCCGTGGGGTGCACTGGGAGGGAGAGACGGTGCGAACAGGCCTCTCCCGCCTCCCCAGTGTAGGCTTCCCAGCTGCACCCTCAGCGGTCCAGGCGCCCGGAAAAGAGTTCTTCCACTGTGGCCATGCTGCAACGTCTCGCCCGGCAGGGTGGAGCCCGTCCGTTCATTTGACCCCGCGATCGCCAGTAGCTACCGAACTCTCAAAATGGCGGTCGACCTGGCAAGAGCGGGCCCAGCATAAAGAAATGGCCCGGTCACTGGTTGACTCCACCACCGTAGTCCTCCACGACCTTGAAGATTCTAGAGGAGCCGCGGGAGTCTCCCACCCCCGATGGGGAATGACTGCCATGATCACCCGTGGAGTGACGAAACTGTATCCGCGGGACGTCGGCGCCAGCCTCACTTTGAATTACTAGAATCCTGCAGACCTCACTTCCGGTGAAAGCACAGTGTGACCCGGTAGGAAAAATTGTTGCACCCCCTCCCCTTTTTGACTGATAGTTCAAACCACCGATCCTTTCCTTTGCCCTTTTAACGGAACTTTGGACTGCCTCCCCCTCTTTTACATTTTCTAGAGAAAACAAAACATTAACCACTACATTAGCATAGCAGTTGACACCAGAACTGTTTTCAAATTGAAAACCAACAACATCTTCAACAGAATCCTTTTTGTTTCTGCTGTGACCCTGCTCCAGCACAGGCATTGTCCCCAGCAGTAATTCTGCAATGCCGGTAAGAATAGCTGTGGTGCCTACTGGACTCACTCACCCCCGCGGCGCCCCACGCCGTTATTTGCTGGGCGGCAACTTGCTAGACATCACCTTCGTGACATCCAGATTTCAGCGCGTTCTGCTGCCTTGGAACTATTCGCACAACAGACCGCTACTGACAAGAATATTTCATTATTGGTGCTGTCAATTTCAATAAATCTATTGGATAATTCAAAATAAATTGCCACGGTCTCTTCGTTGTTTAAATGTTTTTACTGTTTTTGTTTTGTTGTATATATTTATATGTTATTAAAGTTTTATATTCCTACTACTTTGTTGGAGTGCTATATATTTTTTATGTGACACATAATTGTAAAAACTTTGATGTACAAAGAGTCATTCCTGGAATCTTCCGCTTCAGGCTCGGTCCCCTCCCCAATCACAATACAGGATAGTTTTCAGATAGTAGGAACACGTGTGGTGTGACGGATCTCATCGGGTGTGGGCCTTGATCTACTATAACTCCTTTGAAGAGGGGTGATTCTTTACAGCTGGGGCCATAAACTACATCTGCAGGGCTAGCTGATAGCCTGGACAATCGGACACAGAGGAAGAGGAGTGTCACAGGGTGCGGTAGTGAATAGGGCGAAAGGGAGGTGTCGGGCGGGCACAGTGTGATTCTCAGGGAAGAGCAGCGCAGATGGGGGGAGGTTTATTGCCCATGCATAAGACAGAGAGCGTGGGTGACCAGTGCCTGGGGAAGATGCTTGCGAGGGTGAGGAGCCATGCTACGAATCGACAGCGTGCAGAGAGTGGGTCTGGTCAAGACATCTAAAATGGCTGCCGTGCACGACAAAAGTGTGGCATTTCAAAAAAGGCAAGATGGCGCAGACAATGTTTTTCAACACTTCCTCATTTCCTTCGAATCGAACGTTAACAGACGTTGGGGCATATTACCAAAGTTAAGCGATATTTATCGCTAACGATGCTTACCAACCAATTTTTTACCACTAAGCATCGTCAGAAATTATCGAAGATAAACCTTACTATTATCAAGGTTTATCGCAAATGCGATAATAAACGGCCGCAATGCATGAATATCGCTAAAAACTCAGCGATATTCATGCATTACCGAGCTAATACTCTTAGCCATGTTATCCACCTCCCATTGGATAACATGGCTAAGAACTGCTCAGGGCAGGTGTTACTTTTTGGAGATATTCGCGCTTAGCGCGAATATCTCCAAAAGTTGGTAATAGGAGATAGATATCTTGCATGTTGTAATGCAAGTTATTGTGGTATATGGAACTCATACCATAATCTCTCAGGAAAGCAGAAACTGATCCTTTTGGGACCGCCTAAAAAGGCCTAGGGGGTGAGGAGTACTCTACTTTGCCCCCTTTTCACGTTCCGAACTATTTTATTTTACTCTCTTCTGTAATTACACAAAATACCAGCGATAAGATGCATCGGAGACACACAGTGAGAGAAAGGAGGCCGGAGATGAAGAAGACATGTCAAATACACATTGGAGATAATATAGTGGCAGAAGGGAAGTAAATATGAGTAAACTTACCATGTAACATAAAAATGTTGCACTCTATACTATAAGTCTCATTTTATACTACAATCACTTCGCTACAACCTCATAAATTAAAAATAAAAATAAATAATGTCTCAAACAATTTTTGATTTCTAAATATAAATTTATTCTTCAAAATTTTCTAAATTTGAAACAACTAGTAACATGTCCTCATCAGTAATTTCCTCTTCAATCATCTCATCTGGAATCTCCTCATTAAAAGTCTGCAATGATGATTCTTGTAACTCTATGGTCTCCAAACACTCGATAAATTCGCCATCAAGAGATTGATCAAAAAAATCATTCAAGTCATCTCCTCCTTCTGACAATATTTCATTATTGGTGCTGTCCATTTCAATCAATGTAGTGGAATCATTCAAGTCATCTCCTCGTGACAATATTTCATTATTGGTGCTCTCAATTTCAATCAATGTAGTGGAATCATTCAAGTCATCTCCTCCTTGTGACAATATTTCATTATTGGTCCTGTCCATTTCAATCAATCTAATGGAATCATACAAGCCATCTCCTCCTTGTGACAATATTTCATTATTGGTGCTCTCAATTTCAATCAATGTAGTGGAATCATTCAAGTCATCTCCTTGTGACAATATTTCATTCTTGGTGCTGTCCATTTCAATCAATCTAATGGAATCATACAAGTCATGTCCTCCTTGTGACAATATTTCATTATTGGTGCTCTCAATTTCAATCAATGTAGTGGACAATTCAAAAGAAATTGCCACGGTCTCTTCATTGTGAGCCATTTTATTTTGAAATTGCTTGCTGTAAATTGCAGAAAAAAATAATCACTTTCATTTATCGTTTTTAGTAATACATAATATAAAACTAACTTCATCAAGTATTTAGTATAACAGAAGGACTGCAAATAAATAACAGAAAACATTTTTCAAATTATCTTCAAGTGTACAACATAGTTCCCCTTACAAATTAACAACTCACCTTTTTAAAAGTAGCAGAAGTGTTAGTACTGTGTAAATCAAACACCAGAAATTCACCACCAAAAATTCCTCACAAATGTACCTCAGACAGTAGTATCACAAAATGGCTGTGGTTTCC
Organism: Lissotriton helveticus; assembly: GCF_964261635.1. Lineage (NCBI taxonomy): Eukaryota > Metazoa > Chordata > Amphibia > Caudata > Salamandridae > Lissotriton > Lissotriton helveticus. The sequence goes on along the minus strand of NC_136071.1, from coordinate 1,146,691,207 downwards.
TCTCATTTGACATATATACATAACCAATTAACTTTCATCACACACAAATACAAAACCAAAGTAACATTTTAATTGGTTCTAAATTTCAACACTTTCAAATGTGTTTTCCCCATGCAATTTTCCATAGGACATTTACATACGTCTACAGCCTGAATGGCTGAACGGAATTACACCAAACTTGGCAAAATGGTACATCAAACCTAAGAGGTCAGGAAGGATCTACTATGCCCCCTTATGGTCATTTCCCCCTTCGCTTTGGCCTCCTCTTGTCTCTCAATCCTACCGAGAGACAAGATGGCGGCCGCTACGGACTGTTTGGAATGTTGACAGACGCCGGAGAACCAATCAGCTTCGCAAAGCTCCGTAACGCGAAAAGTACGCGAAGCGGAGCGCTGTTACAGATATATATCTTTTTTTGAACGTTAATTTCTCAAAATCCACTGGAGCACATATATTGAGACCTAGCAAAGGCACATCGGGCTACCAGTCCCTAATATTTTGCCAAGTTTCGTGCAAATCCATTCAGGTGTTCGATTATTATTATTATTATTTTTTTTTGCCCCGCGGGGCCCTTTTAAAACCTCCACATCAAACCTAGGGGGTCAGCGAGGATCTACTATTCCCCCTTATGGTCATTTGCCCCTTCGCTTTGGCCTCCTCTTGTCTCTCGATCCTACCGAGAGACAAGATGGCGGCCGCTACGGACTGTTTGGAATGTTGACAGACGCCGGAGAACCAATCAGCTTCGCTTCACAAAGCTCCGTTGCGCGAAAAGTACGCGTCCTAGGACGCTGCCCGGTCCGCTGTTACAGATATATATCTTTTTTTAAACGTTAATTTCTCAAAATCCACTGGAGCACATATATTGAGACCTACAAAAGGCACATCGGGCTACCAGTCCCTACAATTTTGCCAAGTTTCGTGCAAATCCATTCAGCCGTTCGGGCTAAAAGTGAGGCCAACCGCCCTATGGAAAACTCAATGTTAAAAACACGTTTTGGGACCCCCCTTTTTTCTCGGCCCCCCCTTGACGAACCCCCCCCAAATTTTCAAGGGCTGCTCAGAAACAAAATGTGCCATTTTCCTGAAAATTTCAGCCAATTCCGTCCACAAACGCCAAAGTTATTAGACATAGAATTTTCAAAAAACCCATAGAGAAAAAATCCTAACTATATATACCTACTGGCGACCGCCAGTAGGTAATATATATATATATATATATATACTAGCAGCCTGTCCCGACGTTGTCCGGGTATGAATTGCTGCTGGCCAGTAGTATATTGTTTTGTAGGATTTTGTGAAATGCTCCGATTCACAGTGCACTGCTGATGCACTTAAGAGTGCGCGTTCAGTAGTGTGTGAACTCCAGTTTCCCTACTTTATTTTTCCTTGCAATATTAAATAGCGCGAACTCGACAACATGGCATGAGCATAATTTACATTACAGAGGAACACATTCATTTGTGGTAGGCACGGGGAGACAGAGCGATTTGCCTGGAATCACAGGATGTTGAGCTGATGCCGAGATTCGAATGTAGCTCCCCAGCTCTAAAGTTCGCAATTCTTGAACTTGTGGCGGGGGTGTGTCTAAAAGTGTATGTCGGTGCTGGCCATCAATGAGAGAGACCTGTGCATTTTTCAAATCGGTGGTGAAAAAATATGAGTATGTTGCTGGAGATGTGGGCCGCCGTGCCACCAATGTACTTACCGGGGGAAGGTAAACACCCGTTATTCCGCAACTTTCTTTCCGCATACCATCACTCCGCATACTTTCATTACGAAAGTACCATGACTCCGCAATGCCATTATAACGCATGGCATTACATTTTATATGCTTTTACCACGCATACATTTACAACGAAATTCGTTGCAAATGCATAAATGGTAAAAGCATGTTTTTTTAATGTTTGGATAAGGTAAGTATGGGTATAGGGGTATATGTTTTTGGGTACTGAGGTATATGTTTTGGGGTGTTTGGGTATTTTAAGGGTTCAGATATAGTTTTGGGTTATGGGGTACAGGGGTAGTTTTAGGGTTTAGGGATATGTATGGGTTTTGGCGTACAGGGGTATTTTTAGGGTTCAGGGCTAGGTTTGGGTTTTGGGGTATAGGGGTATTTTTAGGGTTCAGGGCTAGGGTTTGGTTTTGAGGTACAGGGGTATTTTAGGGTTCAGGGGTAGGTTTGGGTTTTGGGGTACAGGGTTATTTTTATGGTTCAGGGCTAGGTTTGGGTTTTGGGGTACATGGGTATTTTTAGGGTTCAGGGTTAGGTTTGTGTTTTGGGGTACAGGGGTATTTTAAGGGTTCAGGGCTAGGTTTGGGTTTTGGGGTACAGGGGTATTTTTAGGGTTCAGGGGTAGGTTTGGGTTTTGAGGTACAGGGGTATTTATAGGGTTCAGGGCTAGGTTCGGGTTTTGGGGTACAGGGGTATTTTTAGGGTTTAGGGATAGGTTTGGGTTTTGGGGTACAGGGTATATTTATAGGGTTAAGATGGGTTAGTGTTTAAGGGTGTTGGGGTATTTTAAGGAGTAAGGGTGGGTAATGATTATGGGGTGCAGGGGTATTTAAAGGGAGCAGGGTGGACACCCGGAGCTGGAATGTACAGAACCTGGGAAGAAAAAACAATGAAATATTGGGCACAACGCTCGCTTTTTTTTCCGTAATCCCCGACCCGCACACGCCCACGCCCACAGCACATGCCCACAGCACACCATATGAGACATGGCATGAAGGGCGTACCACAAGCCCCCAGCGTTTGTCATGCCCCAGCACACGCCCACAGCACAACGCAGACACGCCCACAAGGGACTACTTTGCTGGCACGGTTCTTTTACCTTTTAAATGTATATGGTGGGCGTCTGCATAGCCTATGTCCTTCTGCGGCAACTGCCCTTTCCAACACTGTATTGGGTGTTGTGATTGGTGCTGTGGTTCCTGAGATTACCTGCATCAAATGTTTGGGCTCTCTCTTTATTATATCAGTATAGATATAGATATATATATATACATATATGAACACAGCGGCAAGTTTGTGCCGAACAAAACAGGCGCACTCGAGAATTCCTTCAGCCCGATTTAATTTTTCAAAGTTTCCCCCCCTCTCATGCTGACAGACGCGTTTCGGCGTAAAACACCTTTCTCAATGTCAGTTTGATAAAGTTACAAATAAACTTAAATACAGGTGATTGGTGCATGTGACTTTTCATGACTGCAAGAGTGCAGTAAAAATAAAAAAAGGTGACTGTACATAGAATAAACGGTGGCCATCTTATAATGTGCAAATCGTGCAAAGTATACAAGTGTATACCTATGAAATAAGTTAGTACATTGTCACACGTGTATTTGAACAGTACAATTCATTATTTGTAGAGTGTGGTTGAAAATACATTACTCATGATGAGCAGGTTATTAAATCAAACATTTCATCTCATCCAGACTCGACAATGGTTTATGTTCAAATTAACACGCTCAGCATAATTGAGCCCTGAATGGGCTATGAGCTAAATTACTAATGATGTTAAAGTCATTAGTACAGAACCTATATTGAGCCAAACTCCATTTCAATTCATGCCTCGAATAGGTGTGACATAATTGCGCCCTGTATGGGCCTAGAGTTCAATAGTTTTAAGCTGGCTAAAAAAGAGTTCTAGAAAAGTCCTATAATCCCAAAGTGTGGTATAAATTCAAAGCAAGAAATAATTACTCAATATCAAATATTGACATAGGCAGGCGAAAGAGGGGAAAGAAAAAATATACAAAAAGAGAGAAGAAAGGAAAAGGAAGAAAACCTCCTACATCTCTCTAATCTCAAGAGAATTTACTTGCAATATAGTATATAGTACCCCTCTGACGCTATTTCTATTATAATGGATCTTTGAACTAGTAGCAGCAATTCGGTTTACAACAAGGGGTAGATAGGTGTGATATCTGCCCCAAGGGTTACCCCAGATGTACCCACATCTCTTCATCCCCATTATGTCCCTCCGGCATCATGGTTTGAAGTTTGATGATATACTTGGATTCCAAGGTCCGCAATTTCTTAAGTCTGTCCCCTCCCCTTTCATTTTGGGGACTTGGTCCAGGCTGAAGAAGCTCAATAAATCCCTATTGCTTTTGTGGTATTTCTCGAAATGCCGAGCTATAGGATAGTTCACATCTTTGTTGTTAATAGCTCGCATGTGTTCGAGTATCCGTTTTTTAACTAGGTGGATAGAACTGCCGATATATCTCTTATTACACGGGCAGGTCAAACAGTATACTGTGTATTCTGAATTACAATTCAACAGTAGATTGATCTTCCACAAGCTTTTAGGGTCATTGACATCTGTTCTATATGCGGTGACCTTTTTTGCTGAATTTACAAGCTTTACAGCTCATGCAGGGATAAAACCCCAGAGCGGAATCCTTTTTCATCGGATTTGTTTGGAAATGACTATGCACCAAATGGTCACCTATAGATTTCCCACGTCTGTAGGTGATCATTGGTTTAGCTGGAAGACTGCCCCGAAGGACTTGATCCGTCTGTAAGATCTTCCAGTTTTTTCTAAAGATTTTCATGATTTGGGTGGATTTGCAGTTAAACTGTGTAATCATTCTTACTGGTTCCCCTTCGGTGTTATTAGATTCATTTTCAGTTGGAGTTTTACCCTTCCCCTTACAAATGAGGAGGTCCCTTCTCTGTACTTTGTCCACTCTGTCCTCAACAGTTTTGAGGCTTTTTGTTGAATAGCCTCTTGCAATGAAGCGATCTGTTGCTTGTGATTTGGCCTGTTGATAATCTTTCTCTAAACTGCAATTGCGCTTAATGCGCAATAATTCTCCGTAAGGGATATTAGAGATCAGGCTCTTAGGATGATGACTTTCAGTATGCAGAGTCGCATTCCCTGCGGTTGGCTTACGATACAACTTCGTTAACAATCTGTTGTTCTCGATATATACTGTTAGATCTAAGTAACAGACCGTCTCACTGCTTATGTTTGCTGTAAAGAACAAGTTAAGACTATTGTGGTTCAGGCGATCGATATATTCCTCAGCCGAGGAGCGGTCTCCTCGCCAAATGACGAAGAGATCGTCAATATATCTTGCCCATAAGGCAATCCTATCCACCCACGGTTCATTATCCTCCGCCCAGGCCACGTGCTTCTCCCACCAGCCAACGAATACATTCGCGTAGCTGGGGGCGAAGCACGTGCCCATCGCAGTTCCCCTAAGTTGTCTGTACAGTTGTCCTGCGAAGATAAAAATGTTATGTTCTAAGCAGAACTTGATCATATTGACCACCTTCGTATTGTGGTCTCTATATTTCAAAGATCTCTTCCCAAGGAACCACTTTATAGCTTCTAGTCCCTGTTCATGATGAATGGCAGTATAGAGGCTCGTAATGTCCAGAGTTATGAGCAACATATCTGGCTCCATCGTGATCCCCTCTATAAGTCGTAGGAAGTCTCGTGAATCTTGTACATATGACGCCAGGTCTTTTACCATAGGAGACAAAAACAAATCTATGTAGATAGAACAGTTCTCCAATAGACTCTGGTTAGAGGCCACAATAGGTCTCCCGGGAGGGCAAGTCAAATCTTTATGCCCCTTAGGCAGGTGATAAAACGTGGGCAGTGAAGGGTTCTCACAGTACAAAAAAAGAAATTCCTCATGATTAATCATTCCAGCAATTTCCCATTCTGTGAGAAGTTTGTGGAAGTCATAGATGCAGTTTTGATATTCCATTCTGGCAATAGTAGTATAGCAGTCTTGATCTTGTAATTGCCTAAGCGCTTCCTTCAGATAGTGTTCCTTTTCAAGAATGACGATGTTGCCTCCCTTGTCTAAAGGCTTGAAAATCAGACTTTGGTCATTTTTTAGGTCTTGTAACAGATCCCAGTCTTTTTTAGTAAGATTGTATAGATTTCTCATGGGGGCTTTGTCCATCATTAATTTTTTAAGATCTGTAATCAGCGCTTCATTAAAAACATCTATGGCATCATGCGGTGTTTTAGGTATTGTCATTGATTTTTTATTTTAATTGACTTTTACCTCCACACTGAATGACATTAATTTCTCTGACATGTTCTTCTATCATGTCTTGTGTGTTCATGTCTCTTGTTTCTTCGTTTCCTTCATCATGTAGCCTTAAAAATGTTCCCAAGGCTGTAAGATCATTGTTCGACAACATATTCGAATCATCCGTTATTGTTTCTTCATTGGACACATCTCTACGAGGATGGAGCAAGTGTATTTTTTGCAATTTTAATCTTCGAATATATTTGAACAGATCGATCCTGATCTGAGTATAGTCCGGTCCCATGGTTGGGCAGAAAGTCAGTCCATATTGCAGCACTCGTGTCTCATCGGTAGTTAAGGATCTTTGCGAGAGGTTGATGATGGTCATGGTATTTTCCTCATTTACCATTTTCCTCTGCGTCCCCGACTGCGTGTAACTCGTTGAGGTATTTCTTCTCCCCCGTCTTTTGTTGCCCCTCCTTGTTATGCATTTTTGTTTTTGTTTTGTTGTGGGGGGTGTGTCCTGGGTGGGGATCTCTGATTGGTTTCCCGCATGAGTTTGTATTCTCAAAAATAACTTGGTTCATTGGACGTTGTTGCTTCATCTAAGTCCACAGTTTGTTCATTTTCGGAATTCTCCACCTCTGATTCTGAGGTATCTCGAGAGACACTTGCCACACTTTTTTGGGCTGCCAGCTTCTTTCATGGAGCATCGTATTTCCGAGCGAAGGTTAGCACTCTTCCAGAGCGATAATCTTGTTCATCTCTCTGGAATTTTGACTGTTTTCTTCTTCTGATGGTCATTTCATAATCTTTCAGTCGTTTTGTCATGCTTGTTCTCAGATCCTCCGCTTGTTTTTTTTCTTTTTCTTTTGCGATCTGTTCTTCTACTTTCTTGATTTCCAGGAGCAATCTTTCGCGGTCCTTCCAAGCGTGTTTTATCAAGATTTTAACCATTCCTATGGCCGAAGTTGTTGTATATTCTGCCCAGTCTTTTAGTAATTCAGGATCCGGACTCTCATATGAAGGAACTGTATAAATTCTGAGGCCCCGCGGAATACGTTCCACATCCAGATACTTCTGTAGGGAGGTACCTTCCCACCACTTTCTAATCTCTTTTTCTTGGGTCTTCTCCAAGGTCTGAAACAGTATTTTTAAATTGCTGGTCGGGATAGAGCCAGCATTTTTGGTTGTTGTGGAATCCTGTGCTCTACCCTCACTTGGTTTAAAAATGTCCGATGCTGCTTCCTCTCTTTCAGCCACACTGAACATGGCTCAAGGCACTCGTCAGAGGTTAGCCACAAGTGCAGACAATAAAGCGTAGGAGAGGGGGGGGAAAGAAATTGAAACTATTGCTAATAATCGTTATTGGCCGGAATTTACAGGACTACTGTGCATGGTAAAGATGCTAATGCAAGTCAGCGTGAGGACAAGAGCCGACTCACCCATACAACGGCGTGCGTCCGTGTTCACAACCGCCGCGACTCCTCCTCCTCCGGTGCGATCACAGGAACATTTCCTGGTCGCGTCTTTTCTTCCTTCAAACAGCGGGGCCGACGGTCATATTAATTTAAGTCACGAAGGTTCACCACCGCCGCACCACTCGTCCTGGGTGCAATCCTACGCGGTGGTGAGCCGCGATAAATGTGAACACAGCGGCAAGTTTGTGCCGACCAAAACAGGCGCACTCGAGAATTCCTTCGGCCCGATTTTATTTTTCAAAGCTTCCCCCCCTCTCATGCTGACAGACGCGTTTCGGCGTAAACCGCCTTTCTCAATGTCAGTTTGATAAAGTTACAAATAAACTTAAATACAGGTGATTGGTGCATGTGACTTTTCGTGACTGCAAGAGTGCAGTAAAAATAAAAAAGGTGACTGTACATAGAATAAACGGTGGCCATCTTATAATGTGCAAATCGTGCAAAGTATACAAGTGTATACCTATGAAATAAGTTACTACATTGTTACACGTGTATTTGAACACGCTCAGCATAATTGAGCCCTGAATGGGCTATGAGCTAAATTACTCATGATGTTAAAGTCATTAGTACAGAACCTATATAGAGCCAAACTCCATTTCAATTCATGCCTCGAATAGGTGTGACATAATTATGCTGAGCGTGTTAATTTGAACATAAACCATTGTCGAGTCTGGATGAGATGAAATGTTTGATTTAATAACCTGCTCATCATGAGTAATGTATTTTCAACCACACTCTATAAATAATGAATTGTACTGTTCAAATACACGTGTAACAATGTAGTAACTTATTTCATAGGTATACACTTGTATACTTTGCACTATTTGCACATTATAAGATGGCCACCGTTTATTCTATGTACAGTCACCTTTTTTATTTTTACTGCACTCTTGCAGTCACGAAAAGTCACATGCACCAATCACCTGTATTTAAGTTTATTTGTAACTTTATCAAACTGACATTGAGAAAGGCGTTTTACGCCGAAACGTGTCTGTCAGCATGAGAGGGGGAGGAAACTTTGAAAAATAAAATCGGGCTGGAGGAATTCTCGAGTGCGCCTGTTTTGTTCGGCACAAACTTGCCGCTGTGTTCACATTTATCGCGGCTCACCACCGCGTAGGATTGCACCCAGGACGAGTGGTGCGGCGGCGGTGAACCTTCGTGACTTAAAAAAAAAAAACACACACACACACACAAACACATATATATCTTTCTCTCTATATATATTTACACATATAGCACTCCAACAAAACCCAGAATGCAGAAGCCTGAAGTTTGGAGAGCCCCAGAGGACTTCACTGTATCAACTGGAGATGGATTGGACTACAGTAAGTTCGCTGCTGGGACCCAGAGGGCTACCCTTCGCGTTAACACGTGCCCTGCCTGAAGCCCTAACATTGATTGATGGCAGTTCTCGGAGCTGGGCACAGCACAAGGCACATGCCGAGCTGTGAAAACTGGGTCCTCAAAATGAACTAACACACTTGTAAAAGGACGAGTCCAGCAATTTGAACAGGGAAACCAAAGTGAGCCAATGTGGTGTTTAAAAGTGGAATCTAAGAAGTTTATTTACATCGTGTCATTGGGATTTAAAGTGATGCTGGCAGCAGTCAGTAAAAGAACTGTGATTGTTGTTCTTACTGATACATTGGAAATGTGAAGGTGAAAGGCTGCCAGATTCTGGAATGTGACAAAAGAAATTTGACTTGAGACACTTTTACAGATTCCAGGAAGTTATTTAAAGCATACACGAGGTGAACAAAGAACTGATGAGAATGCTCTTAATGTCATCAAAACGCTGTTGACTGCTGGGAGTATGCATAAAATGAATTTGTTTTTAGCTTAACTTTTCCACAAGCAAGTCCATGATGTTAATATTGGCAACTACAAACACAGTTAAAACACTACAAAAATGACTCTTCTATGTTTATTCAATTGGCTGCAGCTGTGGAGAGAGTTTAAAAGTAAAGAGAAACAAGCATTTGCAATGCAATAGGTCTCGCAATTCCGCACTTTTGGGCTATTGTCCTTGTAAACGACAATGCCTTTTTTTTTTGTTTTTCTTTTCAAAACAGAAATTAAAGGCATTGTCATTTACAATGCCAATAGCTTAAACTCACTTAAATGCGAGACCTATTTGATTGCAAACGCTTGTTTGTTTGCGCTACTCACGTTTACTTCCCGTCTCTTTTTGAGCAGCATTTACTCCAATATTAATGAAACGTCGGGTAATTTAAATAAGAGCCTGAGCTCCGCGCCTGCATGCCTTTAACTTTTATTTATTTCACCTTTACTTGCCTTTAACTTTTATTTATTTCACCTTTACTCGCGTTTCCTTCCTGTCGCCTCTTCAGCAGCATTCACTCCAATATTAAGGAAACAGGGATTTAAGCGCCTGAGCTACTCTCCTGCATGCATTTAATTTTGTATTTATTTCACCTATACTCGCATTTCCTTCCTGTCACTTCTTCAGCAGCATTGACTGCAATATTAATGAAACGGCGAGTAATTAAGAGCCTGAGCTCCGCTACTGCATGCCTTTGTTTTTTCATTTATGTCACGCTTATTCGCGTTCCCTTCCAGTCTCTTGTGTAACTAATAGCCCGAGCTCCCTCGTGGTTCCCGTAAAACAGTGTATCCCTGCACTCAGCCCGAGCAGAGATCGACTGCTTCTGTCTGATCCTGCCCGGGTCTGAGTGTATTCTCCGAAGAGAGCCGAAGGCCAGGGGATACCTGATCCCAAGAGGATACCAGATATTACACAACGGCTGGGAGAATGATCTTTTTCGCTGGAAAAACTAAACCAGAGGCTTTCTAGACAGGATGGCAAAGATTCCCCACGGATTGCATTTAGACTCCTTCTCTCAGCTCTAGACGCCATGTCTCACTCACTCTGGGATCTGCATGAGGACTTTGAAATATCGCGAGGTCTTTTTGCACAATCAATCCATGTTTCATTTAAATCGTAAAGTAAAATAAGTAGCTGAAATAATTAAGAACTTAAATCCAATATGTGCATTGAATATGAATTTGTTAAAGTTACGCATAATGGAATAAATAAAATGGTGTGTGTATATTAGAAAACATAAAAATGCAAAACTATTTTTTTCAATTGTAAATGCTCAGTAAATGTCTAAAACGTAGATGTTCAGTTACTACAACAATTTTATTTCGAATTCAAGGTTTCAGCCCCAGTTCTACGATGCCGCCGAGTTTGTTAAAACAACAAGCTCATTTCTGAAGTCCTTTCCTGACATGGCCGCTACTTTACTAACAAGCAGCACCCAAACACCTCTGTAGGGAACCATTGTCGTCACTCACCCGTGTCCGGCATTGTGTGGTTCGTGACCGAAAGCCAAGTTCAGCGTGATGCCACGGGGTGCTAGCGGAAGTCAGGCAGCCTTCGTTGGGACGTGGGCGGGGCCTGCAAAGAAACAGGAAGGAACTGCCGGGAGAACATCCTGGAACCCTGCACGCTGAATGCTGGCTGCCGAGGGACACGCGGAAAGAGCCCGGTGAGTGGAGGGGGAGGGGGGTGTACCCGCGTGTGTCTCTGTGTGTTCGAGTGTGTCTGTCTGTGTGTCTGTTTAAGGGGGGGTGCGTGTGTGTATGCAGTGTGTGTGTGCCTGTGTATGCGTGTGGCTGTGTATGTGCGCATGCGTGAGTGTGGCTTTGTGTGTGTTTGCACACGGGAATCTGAGGCAGGAGATGGGCATGGCGCCGTGCGCGCCCATGAGGTGAAATCTGCGCTCGTGCCCATCTCGTGCCTACATTCCCAGAAACGGACAGCAATAGGTTTCGAGCAGACAGCAAGCAATGCTTCGCATTGCTTGCACGTCTAGCTCGACCTAAAAATCAGTGCATTTCGTGGTTGACTGAGGCTGAATCCACAGCTGAAATGCGTTCCAGTTTTAATGCAAGTGTGTTTGGTGAATAAATGAGTTTATTCCCAGATGTGAGTGCAGAATTTCTCTTGATGGAGTGAAAATGCTGTCCATATATATATATTACCTACTGGAGGTCGCCAGTAGGTAGTTATAGTTGGGACCTAGTTTCCATAGGAAATCCACAACATTCTATTTGGAATAACTTTGGCGCTGGTGGACGAATCTTCATGAATTTCTCCAAGAAAATGGCTTGCTCCGTTCTGCTCCTTCCCTGAAAGTGTGGGGGTGATTCGTTAAGCGGGGCCGAGAAAAAAGGGGGGTCCCAAAACATGTTTTCCCCATGCAATTTTTCATAGGGACCTTTAGCCAGGGCTACAGCCCGAACAGCTGTACGGAATTACACGAAATTTGGCAGAGAGGTAGAGTTCTGTTCGCAGATTGTGCTTTTTGTTAAATGGTATAAATCCGCTCAGTAGTTTCTGAGAAAATTGCAAATAAAATCATAGCGGTGTCTAGAGACGGAGTTCAGCACGCATACTGAAATCTGTTCAATTACGAGCGCGAGCTGCATGCTGATTGGCTGTGAACAGTCTGTCAACACTCCAGGAAGTGTTGCCGGCCATCTTGTGCCTCGCTAGAACCGAGTCACAAGAAAATAGTAAAACAAAGTTGAGAAATAAGGGAAGGGGGTAGGGTAGAGACATTCTGACCCTCTAGGCTTGCTCAGGGGGTCGTACATGGATGTTTAGGCTCTATTTTATTAGTATTTTGTTTAAAGAAAATCGCGGCGTACGGAAATACATACAATTACGAGCAGGAGCTGCATGCTGATTGGCTGTTAATACTCCAAACCAGGAAGTGTTGGCAGCCATGTTGTTTGTCGGGAGAGCAGAGTCAGAAGAAAACAGTAAATCAGAGTTGAGAAATAAAGAAACGGGGCAGGAAAGAAACATTCTGAGCCTATAGTCTTGGTCAGGGGGTGGTACATGGATCTTTAAGCTCAATTTTTATTTAAAAAAAAATAAAAAATGGCGGGGTACTCGTGCAGTAGTTGTACGCGGTGGAAAAGAAGTCCGTTTTATTCATTAGGTCCCGGGGGGGAAATTACGGGGGCAATTTTTCTGCATAATGGGGGCTTGTAAGGTGCCCCGAGCACTGGGGAATGGAACTCCTCTGGTTTTATTTTGAAGTATGCGGGGGGTTACGGTCGTACTCCCCGCAGTCTCGGTGAGCGGCACCCCTCGGGTCTTTTAAAAAAAACAAATATGTTTTGCGGTCTCTCTCTCTGTCTCTCCCCGTACACGTCGCGGGGTACGCCACATTTCTGGCGCAGTGATATGTAAAATGACCTTACAGTTCCGGGTACCTGCATTGTGTGGAGTTTTTTATTAATGTTGGGAGGGTGGGCTTGATAATATGTCCTTGTTAATTCCCATAGAAGCCTATGTTCTGGTGTTAACATGGGCTTCTATAGGAAATAACAAGGCCGTATTATGATGGTCATTATCACCGGTTTATTGGCAGTTTCCTGCCAATAAAATGGCGATAATTTTATCACCGGTCCTTGATAATATGCACCTAAGTTTACTGGTCAAAAAAAAGAGCAATGGGCCATATTATCAACAAAAGGCGATACATTATCGTTGCTTTTATTGGTAGGAAACTGCTGATAAAGCGGCGATAATGAGCTTGATAATATGCCCTTGTGAATAACCATAGCAGCCCAGGTTAATATCAGAACTTGGGCTGCTATGGGAATTTACAAGGGCCTATGGTTTTTTATTAATGTTGGGAGGGTGGGCTTGATAATACGTTCTTGTTAATTGCCATAAAAGCCTATGTTCTGGTGTTAACATGGGCTTCTATGGGAAATAACAAGGCCGTATTATCATGGTCATTATCGCCATTTTATCAGCAGTTTCTTGCCAATAAAACGGCGATAATTGGAAAAACCGGTCCTTGATAATATGCACCTAAGTTTACTGGTCAAAAAAAGAGCAAGAGCCACATTATCAACAAAAGAAGATACATTGTCGTCGCTTTTATAGGCAGGAAACTGACGATAAAGCGGCGATAATGGGCTTGATAATATGCCCTTGGAAATAACCATAGGAGCCCAGGTTAACACCAGAACCTGGGGTGCTATGGGAAGTTACAAGGGCCTATTATCAAGCCCATTATTGCCGCTTTATCGTCAGTTTCCTGTCGATAAAAGCGGCGATAATGTATCGCCTTTTGTTGATGATATGCTCGTTCATTTCTATGATAGTATGTAATGCTTTCATTTTTTGTTGGTGTAGCAGTTGCACTCTATTCGCATGCTCAGCGTCATTTCGAAGCCCACGTTTTCTTTTTCTTCAAGTTCAACAAGCAAACCTTTCTTTATATCAGTTAGTAAGTCTGTCGCTTTTTTTTCCGGTTCGTGTGTGTCATCCGCTGCTGTACTTTTGTACCGTATTAATAGTCATATTCTATGGGAAATAACAAGGCCGTATTATGAAGCTCATTATCGCCGTTTTATCAGCAGTTTCTTGCCAATAAAACGGCGATAATTGTAACACCGGTCCTTGATAATATGCACCTAAGTTTACTGGTCAAAAAAAGAGCAATGAGCCATATTATCAACAAAAGGAGATACATTATAGTCGCTTTTATCGGCAGGAAACTGCAGATAAAGCAGCGATAATGGGCTTGATAATATGCCCTTGTGAATAACCATAGGAGCTGAGGTTAACCCCAGAACCTGGGCTGCTATGGGAAGTTACAAGGGCCTATTATCAAGCACATTATCGCCGCTTTATCTGCAGTTTCCTGTCGATAAAAGCGGCGATAATGTATCGCCTTTTCTTGATAATATGCTCCTTCATTTCTATGATAGTATGAAAAGCTTTCCTTTTTTTTTGGTGTGGCAGTTGTACTGTCTTTGCATGCTCAGCATCATTTCAAAGCCCACGTTTTCTTTTTCTTCAAGTTAAACAAGCAAACCTTTCTTTATATCAGTTAGTAAATCTGTCGCTTTCTTTTCCCGGTTTGTGTGTCATCCGCTGCTGTACTTTTGTACAGTATTAATAGTCATATTTTTTATATATTTATTTGAAAGGTAGTGCAGAGGAGCCAAACGTTGATTACGTACTTCGTCCACCGCCATTTTAGTAGATCTCAGTAGTTTTCAATCCTAGTCTTGACTATCTTACTATAGTATTTCAACATTATTTTTATTGTGGGCTGTCATACCCTTCCCCCACAAAATAAAAGAAGTATGTAGTTTTTTTTTATTAACTTTTATTAAACAATAAATATAAACAAAACTCAATTATAAGTATATTAGAACTGGAAAAATAACTTAAACAATGTTATAAACAAATTGTGAAATGGATTCCAAAAGGTGTCCGATTTGTTAATCTGCAAAAGAAAAAAGAAAATTAGAGTTTAGAATTATGTAGATGTGAGTAAATGAGCTGAAGCATTACGGGGCATATTATCAAGATTCAGTGGCAGGAAATGCAGCTAAAGCGGCGATAATGGGCTTGATAATATGCTGTTGTGAATTCCCATAGCAGTGCAGGTTCTGGTGTTAACCTAGGCTACTATGGGAATTTACAAGGGCATATTATTAGGCTCATTATCACCGCTTTAGCAGCAGTTTCTTGCCGCTGAAACGGCGATAGTTTTATCGTAGTTCTTGATACTATGCCCCTACAAGTTTTGGTAACTCCACGGTTTTGCGTGTGCAGTGTGATTCGTACATTCCAGTTCTGTTCTAGTGATGCCTTCAAGTGGTGTCTATATGGAAGTGCCTAGTGTGTTACTGACGCCCGTTATGGCGACTTATTTCTAATGCATTCCTGCGAAGGCTTTGTAGATCTGGGCCTTTGTGCTTACCGTTGTATAAACCTTGCGGGTAAACATTTTAGGCAGTTGGTGTCACAACTTATTCTGAACAATTCTTCTACACGTCTACACGTCGAAGACAGCAGTGTCTAAATTTAAAAGAGAAAGAGAAATGATGTCACAGAGAGTGAGAGATTGAAAGAGAGAGAAAACAACATTAAAACTGTGTCGCAGATTCTGGAGTTCAAATTTTTTCCTTGCGTCACTTTACTCATGTTAAAAGTGACTCAAAAGTGGCGTAATAAGGTTGTGGATCTGTTTGTCAGACTGTTGTAACCTATCTGTTGTCATTGCTCGAAGGTAATTATAGATCAAACCCATTATAGCCACTTTAGCTGCAGTTTGCTGCAGATAAAGTGGCGATAATTTTGTCGCCAAGGCTTGATAATATGGCCCTCTGTCGTTTCACAAATAAAGCTAACACTACAGTTTTACGAGTGCAGTGTACCTGGTACATTTTACTTGTTATAGTGCCGCATTCAAGTGGTGTCTATATGGAAGTGCCTACTGCGTTACTAACGCCCGTTAAGCCGAATTATTTCTAATGCATTCCTATGAAGGATTTGTAGATCTTGGCCTCTGTGCTTACCGTTGTATAAACACTGTGGACAAACTTCAGCCAGTTGAATTCACAACTTCAGTTGGGCTGATCTTCTACACGTCCAAGCAGACAGCAGTGTCTAAGTTTAAGAGAGAAAGAGAAATGATGTCACAGAGAGTGAGAGAGAGAGAAAATATTAAAACTCTGGGCCATAATATCAAGCCTGGGCGACAAAATTATCGCCACTTTATGGGCAGGAAAGTGTCGCTAAAGTGGCGATAATGGGTTTGATAATATGCTCTATGGAATTCCAATCGAAGCTCATGTTAGATGTCCTTCACATCTAACATGAGCTTCGATTGGAATTCTATAAAGCATATTATCAAACCTATTATGGCCACTTTAGCGGCAGTTTGGTGCCGATAAAGTGGCGATAATTTTGTTGCTAAGGTTTGATAATATGGTCCTCTCTCGGTTCATAAATAAAAGTTATACTACAGTTTTACGAGTGCAGTGTACCTGGTACATTGTATTTGTTATAGTGCCGCATTTAAGTAGTGTCTATATGGAAGTGCCTACTGCGTTACTAATGCCCGTTATGCCGAATTATTACTAATGCATTCCTATGAAGGATTTGTATCTAGGCCTCTGTGCTTACCGTTGTATAAACCTTGCGGCCAGACACTTCAGGCAGTTGGATTGACAACGTGATTTCAATAATTCTTCTACATACTTAAGCAGACAGCAGTGTCTAAGTTTAAGAGAGAAAGAGAAATAATGTCACAGAGAGTGAGAGAGAGAGAAAACAACATTAAAACTGTGTCGCAGAGTCTGGAGTTGAGATTCTTTCCTTGCATCAATTTAACCATGTTAAAAGTGACTCAAATGTGGCGTAATAAGGTTGTAGATCTGTTTGTCAGACTGTTGTAACCTATCTGTTGTCACTGCTCGGAGGTAATTATAGAATTTAAACAGAAGCTACTGTACAGTACGCTCTCAGGGCCATAATATCAAGCCTCGGCGACAAAATTATTGACACTTTATCGGCAGGAAAGTGTTGCTAAAGTGGCGATAATGGGTTTGATAATATGCTCTATGGCATTCCAATTGAAGGTCATGTCTGATGTCCTTCACATCTAACATGAGCTTCGATTGGAATTCTATATAGCATATAGTCAAATCCATTATCGCCACTTTCCTACCGATAAAGTGGCAATAATTTTGTCTCCCAGGCTTCATAATATGGCCCTCTCTCGTTTCACAAATAAAGCTAACACTACAGTTTTACGAGTGCATTGTACCTGGTATATTTCAGTTGTTATAGTGCCGCGTTCAAGTGGTGTCTATATGGAAGTGCCTACTGCGTTACTGACGCCCGTTATGGTGACTTATTTCTAATGCATTCCTGTGAAGGCTTTGTAGATCTAGGCTGCTGCGCTTACCTTGTATAAAGAGTGCGGCCACCGGAGTTCACCACTCCACTTGAACTCTGCTTCTATACGTCAAAGTATATTCAATAAGTTGCAGCGAATTCCATTGCTGTTGCTTAATACGGCCGTAGTTGCTTCTGAACGATGTTTGCTGAAGGAAACAAAAGAACATTTTGATTAGTCATCGTAAACGGAGTTGCGTAACTACTATCAAAAGTGAATTTTAATGTGAGTTCTTAATATTCCGTAGTTAAGAGTGTTGAAGCTACAGCAAACAAATGAAGATCAATAAGTTAATAGAGACCTGGGACGGCCTCGTGACGCAGAAAAAAAAATACTATCATGGACGCACAATTAATAATAATAGAGGCCTAAGCATGTGGCGTAGTACAGAAATACGACACAGACATTTATGCTTGCACAATTTTTAAGATTAGAGGTGTATAGGACCTCGTGACTTATAAAGAAATATTTCAATTATTTAAGTACAATTTAAAACCATTGAGGGGTAGGAAAGCCATATGAAGGATAAAAAAATAGTATTATGCATATACAATTTACAGTGGAGGCTGATGTTGTGACGTCTTCCCTTACCTTTGTTTTTGTTGTCTTTTGTCGTGTCTTGAAAGGGTCTGGTTTCGCTGAGTCTGGGGTGTTTGACAGTCTGTCTGTGATCGCAGCAGAGGCAGGCAAAAGAGAGCGTGCTCACGTCAGTGCCCGCATTATATGTGAACCGCGGGGGCTGACCAAACCAAGCCCAGGGCCGTCATTCGTAGCGTTTTAGTGGTCTGCAAGAATGATGGCCCTGGGGGACATCCCATTGGCTCATGAATTGGTTCCCAGGCTAAATGATAGCAAGCATGCTTGGTGGTGGCATGTGTGTAGTGTGGGCGGGCATGTACCGCACATGTGCAAGTATGAGTGTGTGCACTAACAATTAACAACAGAAAGAGATGGGGCGGTGTTATAATGTACGCAGAGGCAGGCCCAGAATCGGATCTGCAATGAGTCAGCACTTCTAATCATTCTCCTTAGCGCACCCTGAGCTCTGATTTGTCACTGAGAGGGTGATCGCACCATAGTTTATACTGCTTATCATACTCAGCGTGTACCCGCGCATACAGTACGATGCTTTGACGTTACGCATCGCATTAAAGCTTCGGTGTGACGTCATGTACGGCGTTCTGTATGCGAAAGGGGGCAATGTTTCTACTTGGTTTAAAACATGTATGTATTTAATGTACATACTAAGGGCAGACATTTGGGATAGCTATGATTTTTTTTTTATACTTGTAATAACCATATATTACTTTTAAAAAGAATTACACAAATCGCGGTAGACCATCATGCGTACTCGTATTCAAAGAGTTGCGCAAGCACATCATAAGCGTACGCAAAGCCATGTGACTTAAAAAGTAGAGATTTGATTGGTTCATAACTTTTCCTATTGCGACTGTTGAAAGTTCCGTCCCATTATAATCGTTCGACTTTGACTTTCTAAGAAGAAGCATTTGTTCTGAGAATCTTCTCAAATAGAAGGAAGATCACCATAATAAGAGCAATGGACTCATTTTCCAGCAGTTCTTCAGAGGGAGATTTCATTCCTGAAGAACCTCCAAAGAAGAGGAAAGAAGCCCTAATTTGGAAGTTTTTCACTTTTCCAGAAGGTCAAAAAAAGGTTAATGCTCCAAAAGTAACTTGTAAAATTTGCGAAAAAACTCTTTCAAGGGGTGATCCATGTAAAAAATACTCCTTTGGCACAGCAAATATGGTGCGACATGTGAAGAATTTGCACCCCAAGAACTTTGCTCGAGCTGCAAAACGGAGTTTGCATGAAAACCCACCTGCTGCTACACCAAGCACATCAACTGCGGCAGCAGCATTTTCAGCAAGCAGTCCACACCCACATATTGATTCTGACTTTGCTAAAGTTAAAATTCTATACATTTATTGCGATAAACTTTTGTCTTATGGGTAACAGTCTATAGACTTGATGAAACGCAGGATGCAGGATCATTGCTGTCCTCGACATTAGTTGTTCTTTTTTTCATTCTTTTGTTCCGCTTGCAATTTGTTGAGAAAACACAAACAAAATACAAAACAAAAAAACAGTTCTTTTTAGAACTACCTTCACTGGTCAAAGAAAGAACTATGGGGCATATTATCAAGAATGGGCGTTACATTATCGCCGCTTTTATAGGCAGGAAACTGCCGATAAAGCGGCGATAATGGGCTTGATAATATGCTCTATGAATTCCAATCGAAGGCCATGTTAGATGTCTTCACATCTAACATAGGAATATAGGGGCATATTATCAAGAATGGGCGTTACATTATCGCCGCTTTTATCGGCAGGAAACTGCCGATAAAGCGGCGATAATGGGCTTGATAATATGCTCTATGAATTCCAATCGAAGGCCATGTCTTCACATCTAACATGGCCTTCGATTGGAATTCATAGAGCATATTATCAAGCCCATTATCGCCGCTCTATCTGCAGTTTCCCGCCGATAAAAGCCGCGATAATGTAACGCCCATTCTTGATAATATGCCCCTATATTTGTATGTTAGTGTGTAAAAGTTTGTCAGAATGAATGTGTAGTTCATAAATGAATGAATGAATATGTTACTAGTGTATGGAGAATGTGAAAGTGCAGAACTATAAGGAACTGCTACAGCATAAATCTATAAGGTGTTTATCTATATTATACTGTAGTATGTCCGAAGCACTTGAATGTATCATATGTACATAAATATGTTACAAGTCTATGTTTCAATTTGCGCTGCTGGTGAAAGTGCCTGGGTGAATTTGTATGTCTTAGGGGTGGATTTACAATCCCCTTGTGCCTCTTTTACACAGCCGTTGTGTCACTTTTGTGACACAGCGGTGGTGCAAAAGATGGGCCGTGGTGTGTGGTATTAACAATGTGACGCATCTGGAGGGTGTATTACATTGTAAAGCACTGCGCCAGAAGAGGGTTTCTTGTGCAGAAGGGGGTGCAGCAAGGCCTCCTAAATGTGACTGAGTGAAATGTACAACATTTTATTCAGTGACTTTTGAGCTTATGCTGCGTCAAAACCTTGCACATGCTTGAAGCAGGTGTAAGGCTTGATACAGCATTGTGAGCATAGGGCCCCAAGAGAATTGCTGGAGCTGTGTTATACTTGCAACCGACGTCAAGCAATAATTCATCCAAAATTACTTTGCAATTTAGTTTTGTTATTATTTTATAATAAGAATATGAAATATAATTTAAAAAATAAAATAAATATAAATATTTATATTAAAAATATAAGAAATTAGTATAAAAAGAAAGACAAAATAATTAATACATTTATAAATTATCATTTACAAAACCTATGAAATTCACTGAAAAAACCATAGGTTTCACACACACATTATAGTTAGGAATTAGCATTTAAAAAAAGCATGCAAATGAATTGAAAAAACCATAGGTTTCACACGTTATAGTTAGCTGAACATTTCTCTCATACAAAACCTTTGAAATTCCTCCGTTATAGTTAGCTCAGCTAACTATAACTTGCGCGCCCGCAATGCACTGCTGATGATGTCACATATTACATCACGCATGACATGGTCAGTGACATCACTCATGACATCACTGATGACATCTCAAATGACATCACTGATGACATCATCCTTGTGGCAGACCACCTCTTACTGTAATATAACCTTTGATACACACGATCAAAAATAGAAACTAAAATGTTCAAAAAAATGGAGATACCAATTCCAGTAAGAACAACCTATTGAATAATCCCAAAATCTACATACACATCCACTCACTCACCAACAGTTCTATATAGTCACTCATACATGTACTCACTCATCATATGTACACATACACCTATATATCCTGTTATACAACACTCATCTATAGAGTTACTCACACACATACTCACACATGCAAATAAACTATCAAATATCCATTTACTTGCATATAGAGCTATATACCCACCACTACACTAACTTCTACAGAATCGTAGACATATTTACTCTCTTAAACAATCACTTATAGTAACACATACTTATTTATACAGGAAGTCTTAGAATCTCTCGCTCTCAGATATACTCACTTATATACATCAATACTCACATATACTAGTTTAAAACATATGTAGTTAGTCATAAAGATACTATTGAGACAGTCATTCACTCACTAACACACCCATACACACACTCATCCACCCATACAGTCCTGCACACATGCTGTCTTCAAAACACATACAAACAGTGAGTCAGTCATTCATGCATCTGTGCGCTAAGTAATACTCCCCACCGAACTGTACAAACACTCATTTTGGTACTCAAAAAACCAACTAATAACCCATATACAGACTCATGTAGCTACTCACCAACCCATGCAGCCATTTATATACAAAGTGAGACACTGATACAGATATTTAAATATTTAAAGATTACTCGCTACTACACCTATTCACTAAGATATATTTAATATCAGTTATACAATTTCACAAAAAAAATCCATTTAGACACTTGTTTGCCCATTTATTCTTCCATCGACCTTTAGATATACATATATAAAAAAAATTTGTTTTCAGAAAGACACACATTCACTGGATGATGTCATCAGTGATGTCATCAGGGATGTCATTTGAGATGTCATCAGTGATGTCATGAGTGATGTCACTGACCATGTCATGAGTGATGTAATATGTGACGTCATCAGCAGTGCATTGTGGGCGCGCAAGTTATAGTTAGCTGAGCTAACTATAACAGAGGAATTTCAAAGGTTTTGTATGAGAGAAATGTTCAGCTAACTATAACGTGTGAAACCTATGTTTTTTTCAATGAATTTGCATGGTTTTTTAAAATGCTAATTCCTAACTATAACGCGTGTGAAACCTATGGTTTTTTCAGTGAATATATATATATATATATACATTGAAAAAATTAAAGCTTAAAGTGACGTTATAGTTAGTGCCTGAGCTAACTAGAACTTGAGCCATCATCATCTCCAGTGTTGTCATCAATGATGTAATTTGAGATGTTTTCAGTTATGTCATCAATGATTTCATTGAACATGTCATGAGTGATACAATCTGTGAGGTCATAAGCATGTTGGCGGTACAAGTTCTAGTTAGCTCAGTAAATAATAACTGGTGAAGTTCAGTGTTTTATTTTAGGTTAAAGTGTTACATTTTAACTGACATTTTCAGCTTAACCTTTGATTTTCAAGTCAATTTGAGTTTTTTATGCAAAGAAACATATTATTACCATACATAACTTTAATGTCACTTTCACCTTTATCTTTTTAGTGATTTTCTAGGGTTTCTTTAACGTAAGGTAAAATCATATCACCATATCCAACCCCCGGTGGGCATTTACTGTGTCCTTCCAATGCTCTCTTTTTTAGGTGCTACATTGTCTTTTTGTTTAAGCACTCTATGAGAGTGCATGTATTTTTTCTCACCCCTCCTTGATCCTTCCCAGTCCCATTGCACGCACACCCTCCCTCTGTTGTCTGTGTGCTTATCCCAGTCTCTCCTGCTCACCCTCCATTGTCCATGTGCTTGTCCACGTATGTGCCCCTTGTTCCTCTCGTCCACCCTCCTTTGTCCATTTGCTTGCCCCCAACCCCTCCTGCCTATCCTCTGATGTCCATGTGGTTCCCCCAGCTCCTTAACCCGTTCCGTGCCAGGCACGGTCGCGCTGTGCTCATGACGAGCTAAACTCGTCATGACCGTTGCGCCTCGCCCACACGGGGATAATTTCCCTGCTGTGCTGGGCGTTCCATTGGAACGCGCTTGGTTGTGACGAGCTCAGCTAGTCATGAGCACAGTGCCACAATGCTGCATGACGAGCCAAGCTCGTCATGAGCACCGTGGCGTTGCGCGCGTCTCCCCTCCCCCGGCACAGCTGGGGAATTAGCCCCACGGGGGAGGGGTTAAGATGATCCTTCGTTGAATGTGTGCTTGCCCCCAGCTCTTTACGCCTACCCTCTGTTGTCTGTCTGCTTGGCTGGGTCTCTAAATTGTTCTTTGTGCTCTCCCATCCTCTCTTCCCTGTCCTTTCCTCTCACCTGCATCATTCTCTCCTTTCCGCCCTCCCTTAGAGTTGCGTCAGGAACAGACGGTTAAAAATGTAAACAAACCCTATGACACGGCCATCGCTAACGTGCTTTAAAAAAAAAAAAGAGTACTGTCAATGTTGTGGCGCTTTCTTTTTTTCATTCCTTTTAGCCCTGCTGCACAGCAGTACAGCAGTTATATAGCATGGCTACAAAACATTGCCAAAGCCAATAGATCTCATAGGGGAAACCTCTGGTCCCTGCCACAAATGCCACCTTCAGAAAACAGCCACATTCCACTCACATTCCAAACTTTGTCTCCTGGGCTGGCAGAAAAGTCAAACTCCCAACTAGTTTCTTTGAACAACAACAAGAAGGAGCTAAATATTCACGGTCTAGCAGATTAATGGGAACAACTTCACAACTTCTCACTTCGCCAGGCTGAAACTTCAATTAAAGAGAAGTCTTGTTAAAAAAACAAGGGGATGTTTCTAGAACTCCAAAGTAGCTTCCCTGCAGGGTACTTCCCGAAATCTCTTCTACTGCCACATATCAATGTCAGGATTGCGGCACACTGCACAAGATCAGATGGGCAGAGCTTTGTTCAGATTTGGGGCCAGTTATGTAACACTGTGCAGACGCGATGTCATTTTGTGGCAATATTTTCATGCCAATATTTTCAGTGCAAAAATACAACTACTGAAATGCAATATTTGCACCTTTCTTTTGGTGCAAATATCCTTGCAATGGTTTGTGGGTGCAAATATTAGTGCAAACCTGTACTGCATCTAGGCAAAGTTCATGCAATCTGGCCCCTGATTCAGGCAGTCTCCGGGGAGGGCTTCTGGAGCAGCCAGAATCGAACTGGATGCTTGTCTTGTTCTAGGCGTGCCCCCCGGTTGCCACTTAGACTTTTTTTACCGGCCTG
Source organism: Lissotriton helveticus (assembly GCF_964261635.1). Lineage (NCBI taxonomy): Eukaryota > Metazoa > Chordata > Amphibia > Caudata > Salamandridae > Lissotriton > Lissotriton helveticus. The sequence continues at coordinate 1,146,666,999 of NC_136071.1, read as the reverse complement.
GCCTGTTTTTTTAGATACAGGCCAGTAAAAATGTTGGGAAAAGCAGAAAAATAGTGCATGTTTTCCCTCCTGAACTATAAACCAAACGCAGGAAACACATAAAGAAAACAGTTAAAAAGTATTTGAGAGCTGTCTAAATCGTTTCAGAGTTATTATCAGATGAAATAAAGAGATAATTGCTTTTTTACAAAAGAATCCTGACTATTTTACAGGATTTTTTCACCTGACAGCTCTTGGATGTTTCAGAATAGCAAAAAGTAAGCACATTTCAGTTATGTTATGGGAGGCAACGCTACCCGCAATCACAGGTCGCACCCACCCCTCCTGGACTCATGGTTCCAAGCATACCCCCTCCTTTCCCAAGGCCCAAATGCCCACCCCGTGCTCAAAGGGCCCAGGCTAGCACCCTGCACTCCCAAGGATCAGGTACATACCATACACATGTAGAACTCTCAACCACTCTTTTGCATATTTGCAATGCTGGACGTGGCTCTCTCTGCAGGGTCACCCCCAAACTTCTAAATTCACCCCTCCTGTTTTCGGAACCCATTTTTGTTGGTCTTAAGACTCTATGCACTTTACCACTGCTAACCAATGCTAAATTGCTTGTGCTGTTTCCTTTAAATATAGTCAAATTACACCCAATTGGTCCCAGTAAAGTGGTACTACATGTACCCAGGGCCTGTAAATCAAATGCTACTGGCAGCCATGCAGCACTTATTATGCCAACTGCTTAAGTAGGCTTTTTAAACATGTACCAGGCATGTCCTTGCAGCCTGTGAGCAGTTTGGGCAAAATAAACGCCTTGGCAGGTCTAAAACTCCCTTTTCATTACGTATAAGTCACAACTAAGGTAGACCCTAAACTGCCCATAGGGCAAGGCACATTGTATTTTTAAAAGTTGGACATCTTCTTTTAAGTTTCAAATGCCCTGCCTCTTCTCACACACACAACTTACCTCTAGCCTATTGTGCCCACAGACAGACTGGGACCAGGGCAGGGAGCCAGTGAATTTCAGACATTTCTGTGGGGATAAAAACTACAGACGTTTCTTCCTCTTCAAAGCGGACATCAGGTGCCTCCTTAACTGTTCTAGTAGTATCACACCTGAGGGAGACAGGATTATCTCATGTACTATCAAGCCTGAAATCCATAAGCAGTTCTCTTATATGTGTTGCCCAGTGGTTACCTTTGGTTAGTAGTAATCTTAGATATGAGATGGCATAGCGTTTCCTGGTCACTCGTATCCAGTGAAATACAGGGTATAACGCATTTATATCTAAAATTCATTTGATACCTCGCTCCAGGTACAGGGGGATTAGGGATTTACCAGGTTTTAGCTTTGTAAATGTAAATTGATACTTGTATAGCGCACTACTCACCCGCAAGGGTCTCAAGGCGCTTGTACGAATACCGCTGTGGAACCCATCCTGGCTTTCCCTGTGAGGTGTCCACTCCTGGGCACCCCCAAGGTGGAGGCCAGGCATCCTTAGCGTTGTGGGGGCCGTTGTGGAGATTAAGCAAGCTATTGCCCAGAGTTGCAGAGTGGGACTCCATGATTGGAATAGGCACCGAGGCGAGAATTATCAGGTCCGTGGAATTTTGAGCCCAAGACCCGCCGAGGCGGGGATTTGAACCCTGGTCCCAGGCTAGACCTCTGCATCAGGGTCTGCCGCTCTAACCATTGAGCCACACTTCTCCACCACCAGCTTTGCAAAAAAGCGTAGGAAGTTATTTTTTGTGGCCCTTTTTCTTTGGTGTAACCCCTGATTTCAGTGCCATATAGTTCTACTGTAAACACTTTTGCCTATATACTTGAATTACATTTAGCGGTTGGCTATCAACTATGCGTGTAAATCTCAGAACTATATAAGAGGATAGCTTAAGTATAACTGCCACTTATTCGACATGTGAGCACCAGTCGAAATTCTCATGGAAGCGAATGCCTAACTAGTCAAATGTACTCACTCTCTTGAGGCACAGCCTATTAAGAGCTAAGAAGGGGAAGGTCAGGTTTCATGAACATGACTTTTGTTTCTGTTTCATTTGTAAACAAAACATACATACCAGGGCCAAAATATTTCACAGGAGGCCACTGCAGCTCACACCACACACAGCTCCAGATAACACTGCCAAATGGCATTGCAATTAATACCTACTATCACAACCAGAAGGGGATCCTTTTTGTATCACTCACTCTCTAATTCATAACATTCATAACTGTATGTCTAACTCATTCAATCCTGTATGTCTCAGGTAGTAAACGAGAAACCATTCCCCTATCAACTTGCAATGGATCATTGCTCTCTAAACACCTACCACCACTGTAGTATGTACAGATGTCAGATTTTTTACAGACATATATATATATATTCCAATATCCAGTTCCAAGATGGGGAAAAACTGCAACAGGTGGACATGATCAACAAGGGGGAGGAGCGGACCCGTTGGAACTTTCCTTGAATTGCAGCAGAACATTCACGCTGACACTTGAGTCCGGTGCAGGGCGCTGATGAAGGAGAAAATTTCCGAAATGCATTCGCCGCCACTGGAGCTGAATTTGTTCCATTCAAGTTTCCTCTACCCGTCCCCCTGGGTTCCTGCTTCTTCCTTTCCAGGCAGAATTTTCATTCATACATTACTGCGTTTGCCAGCAACGCAGTCAGGAAACCCCTGCCACACTTTTGGGTCCAGGTATTTACTGGCATGCCTCACGGCTTTCTCGACAATTCGGTTACGAATTTCCTGGTACCCGCCCTGGTTATAGGAGTGACACAGCAGTTGAGGTACTGTACCTCTGTTGGACAATTTGCACTGTGCATTTTAGTCCCTGCCCCATGGACTCTGATAACTGGCGGCTGTGGCAGTAAAGGGGACTCGAGGGGAGACGGAAGTGGGAGAATTTTTGCAGATGGTGACAACGTGTCTGACAGCGATTGGGAACCGCGCAGAACATCTTACCTTTCATCCCCGCTACTCTCACCAACCGACCTTGCTGCTACACGGCATTGTGGGATTTGCAGTTCCAAGATGGGAAAAAACTGCAACAGGTGGACATGATCAACAAGGGGGAGGAGCGGACCCGTTGGAACTTTCCTTGAATTGCAGCAGAACATTCACGCTGACACTTGAGTCCGGTGCAGGGCGCTGATGACGGAGAAAATGTCCGAAATGCATTCGCCGCCACTGGAGCTGAATTTGTTCCATTAAAGTTTCCTCTACCCGTCCCCCTGGGTTCCTGCTTCTTCCTTTCCAGGCAGAATTTTCGTATATATATATATATATATATTTAACAACTTCTCCTTCACCAGGAAAAAATGGGTTGCGACCCATTTTTTCCTGGTGAAGGAGAAGTTGTTAAATGTATAGCGGCGTGGTTCAGCCGCAGGGGAATCGCACCAGCATTGAGCGCTGCATGACCGGAAAAGTGAACCGACTTGGGAGGATATATATATATATATATATATATATATATATATATTCAAGAAAGCTTTTGCGAACAGCCACTCCAACACCAACAGAAGGACGGCACACAGGAATCCAAGACAGTAGCAATTTGGCTTCAACTGCTTCCATAAATCCCCACCGAGACGAGGAAGACGGTCACCCAAGCCCTCGTCACCAGCCGACTGGACTACGGGAACGCCCTCTACGCCGGAACCACGGCCAAACTCCAGAAGAGACTCCAGCGGATCCAGAACGCCTCGGCGAGACTCATCCTCGACATCCCCCGACGCAGCCACATCTCCGGACACCTGAGAGACCTGCACTGGCTCCCGATCAACAAGAGAATCACCTTCCGTCTCCTCACCCACGCGCACAAAGCCCTACACGACCAAGGCCCGAGCTACCTCAACAACCGGATCAACTTCTACACTCCCAAGCGCCTCCTCAGATCAACCAACCACGCCCTCGCCGCCGTCCCCCGCATCCGAAGAGAGACAACAGGAGGAAGGTCCTTCTCCTACCTGGCCGCCAAGACCTGGAACTCACTTCCCATCAATCTGCGCCTGACCCAAGACCACCTCTCCTTCAGGAAGAAGCTCAAGACTTGGCTGTTCGAGCAGTAGCGGCACCCCCCCCTCCCAGCGCCTTGAGACCCTACGGGTGAGTAGTGCGCTTTACAAATGACCTGATTGATTGATTGATTGATAAAATATAAAGCAAATAACCAGCAAAGTCCAAGGTGCATGTTAACCCACAGATCAGACCTACGCGTTTCGGCCGTGGCCTTCTACTGGGTCATAGAGTGCAGTGCACAGAGTGCCGTTTTAAAGGGACAGCTGTACCCTTGCCCACTACTAATTAAAACCTTCATATAGTATTTAAAGGGGAAAAATACATTTCTAATTCTTACAGAATAAAGTATATCATTACTGCTGTTTGTTAAAGAAACAAACAAAAGATTTTATATATATATATATATATATATATATATATATAATTAAAATACAGTGCATCAATATACAATTCCCTTATCAGCTTGCATGTATGAATGCTCTCTAAACACCGACCACTGTATTATGTAAAGATGTCTGATTTATTACAGATTTATATATATAAAATAAAGTACACTATATACAATATTGCATTACAAAGGATAAAAAAAATCCTCATTTTAAAATCACAAATAGTCTATTATATTTCTAAATTCATCACACATCCATCACAAAATAATTTGCCTCTTCCGATGGTTATTGATAACTTGCGCTAAAGATTTGTATTTTTATGTGATTTGTTTATAATTATTTGTATATTTGAAGAATTCAGTGTTACTGTGACCCATACTCATTGGAAGAGGCAAAATATTTTGCGATGGCTGTGTGGTTTATTTTATACATTGAAATGCAATATTGTATACAGTGTATTTTAAATCTATATATAGAAATCTGCAATAAATCAGACTCTTTACATAATACAGTGGTTGGTGTTTAGAGAGCATTCATACATGCAAGCTGATAGGGGAATATTTTCTTCCTTCCTACCTGAGACATACAGTTATGAATACAGTTATGAATAGTATGAATTTGAGAGTGAGCGAAACAAAAGGGATCCCTTTCTTGTTGTGATTTTACTTTGAGACCCTGTTCCTTTGTCTAGCAGGGCACCTCTCCCAATTTTGTGGGATCAATCCCTACTAGTCATCACACTCCAAAAGTATGACCATTTCAATGATTCCATCACATCCAATAAAAATGCCACATCGCTCAAGCTGTGATAATTCCCTAGGCGACCTTTTATTTTTTTTAATGTATATTGAGTTGTTTCACACTGTTGCTGATGTGCTCTGCTAACAAAATATAGGCAGCGCCACCATGTGGTGGACTGTCAAACATAAGTGCCAGTGTTAAGAAATAAATGCTGGTGCTGAGCATCACCAAACACCTACACAAATTAAGCACTGACATATTCCTTCCCTTAGATGATGTTCTAGTTGACCATGTTGGCTAATTTTTCAGTCACTATTTTGAATAATTTTTTAGACTGATCGTTCCTCGCATGCTGTAGCTGTAAGGATGAATTTTAGAGAGAACGTTCATAAACCTTCTGGTGGTTTTCTGTCTGTTCTTGGGCGAAATCCCCCATACCCAAACCAAAACCAGTTTTAAGTGTTTTTTATGTGATTTAACCATCCTTAATAGTCAAAGCATTATGCAAATGGTTTGCTATCCTTTATTTCAGCCACTCATATTGGCTGTTTTGTTTTGGGATGCATGATGATGTTAGAGTGAGACACACTAATAAGTATATTTCAGACTTAAAACATGTTACAACTCTTAGAGAAATGAGAATGACGAGAAAAAACTATTCAGACATAGCAGATCAAACTCAGGGACCTCAGACCCAATTACAAAACCAAGAATACATTTGAGAGGTGTCACGCTCCAAAGACCCCCACTGAAGCTACAACCCTGCTTTTTCCACCTACGTAGGGTTGTTCTCCCTGGGAACTCATGACTGCAGTCGCGTACACCACCACTACCTGGAGTCCCTGTCCTGAGATCACTTATTTTAAATGTATTTTCACTGTGCACACTCTTCTTCCTCTCTGCTACAAGAAGCCTTGATGGTAGAGTTGTCAAATCGACGTGTGTGAGCAGGGTCAATGTTTCTAGTTATTGCCTTTAACAAATCATTTTATGGTCACTGATGACCCGGTGTACTAAGGCTGAGTTGTAAATAGGAGGGAGCATGCATGCAAACTGATGAGGTGAGCTGAACCAGAGCAGAGCCAAGGGTCTGGCTTTGCTCTGACATCTGAGCCATGAACGTATTTGGCATGAATATCATGCAACAAAAATAAGGTAAAAATATGATACCACCTCTTGATCATGTTTGTTAAAAAGTGTATTTTTTAGCATGTGGAAGCATTTCACCCTAGTAGATTATGTCACTGCATAGATAGATATTTATTAAAAGTGATAGTTTTTAGACACATTCATAGTTCGACCCCCAACAACAATTCCATTAGTGAACTAAGATGCAAGTCAGTAGTTGTGTGCAAAAGTTATCCTTTTTACCCTGATCACCCCCATTTTTTGACTGATACTGGTAAGTGTCTCTGAGTGTGCCTGAGCCCTCCTCACCAGGCCCAGGGCCAGCCCTATGAAGGTTTATGGTCATTAGGTGTAATTACCTACCTGTAAGTCCCTAGTATATGGCAGGACATGTAGCTTTAGAGGCCCAGCAGATTTAAAGCACTAAAGTGTGCACTGCTATGTTGCCTGCTGTCATTTCAATAGTCAGCCTACTTTGCAAACTACTTTTAAAGTGAAATATTATGCAAATTTGACTTTGGATTTAAAGGTACGTCCAAAATATGAAATTACCTTCTTTTTACATTCAAGGCATCCTAAGGTCTCCCCTAGGTGCCCTGAGGGTAGGGTGCCATGTAAAAATAAGCAGGGATATTTTAAAAGATGTTTTATATACCCTGGTGAAGGAAAAACTCTCAATTTTGTTTTCCCCCATTGTAGCATTTTAGCTCCATAAGCTAACATGGGAATATTTCAATAAATTATGACTATTGACAGGAGTGAGCTAAAATAATATTTCAAGGACTTAAAAGATTGGTAATGATAAATCAAACAACTTGTCATTATTTGTAATAACTAGTACAGAAAAGAAGTTATGGAACTTTATTTTCTGTGAGCCAAATTCCAGCTTTCTAGCAGCCTATCCTAATTGGCCAGTCTTGCAGACTGAGCCAAACTGCTTTGATGAAGTTATAAGTGGCCTGCATAGCGACGACTGGTGAGGGGAGATCTGCAGCTGCAGAGGAAAGGCCAGGAAGGGGGCTAAACAAACTGATCTTCAAAGAGAACAGGACAGTAAGACTCCAAGCCAGGCCTACCCCCTCTTCCTGTACCCATCACCCCAGCCAGGAGGGAGCCCAGAAATGGAATTTGCTGGAGATCTGGAGGGAGTGTGTTAAGGAAAATGAGCCACACCAGTAGGTTCGCTTAGCCAGAACATGGACCCAAGGAGAATGATTCTCCATTCTGAATTTTAAAGGACAGTGCTTTGTGGGACAATAATATGCCACACTTTGGAGGAGGCTGTCATACTATTGGGAGGCACCCTGTACCCCATTGGTCAGGGGTGCCGCCCTGTTTGTTGCTCCAGAAAACGGGATTAATATAAGAGAATTGCACAGCAAGTCAAATCTGCTGCCAGAAACTACAAGAAGAAGAAGGACTGCCATGCTGGAACACTGGCCTGGACCCAGAGGACTGCACTCTGAATGACTGTGCCTGCTGCACACTAAGGAACTACAGCCCTAAGAACTTTGCCTTGCTTCAAAAAGAGAAGGAGTGGACTCCCTGAAAGCAACAGGTTAAAAGAACTCCACTTGCTCCATCGCCAGCAAGAAGAACCCAGCTGACCACCTTCAGCTGGATTTGGACAGGTGCATTGTGGGGACTGTAGACCCAACTTCAGAGGAGCTACTCATAGACTGTAAAACCTTGGATTTGTGTTGTGCACACTTTGAACCCTCAAGAGAAACTTCAGGAAGAAGTTCCAGAAGTTTGGAGCAACTTTTGGGAAAATGTTCTATACAGTGACCAACCCCAAGCCGAGAGTCAAGGCAATTACGTTCAATTGCCACCCGGCCTGGATTTCAGGTTCAGCCCGCTGAAAGATCTGGAGTTTAAGACTTCCAGGAGCTGACCAGGGGCTCCTGCTTAATCAAGCCTACAAAACTGCTGCAAATCTGGCCTGCTGGAGAAGCTGCTCAACGTCAAGAGAAAATTGTCCAGAAAGTTTAATAGTGTGGAGGTAAAATTTTGACCGAGGCCTCCCACTTAGTGTATCCAACCAGGGCTCCATTGCGGTTGGCCTCAAACTTTGACTTTGTCCTGCCCAAGCGCAACCAGATGTCCCAATTTGGTGCTATTGTTTTTTAAGCACTAGAAAGTGCTTATTCTTTACAAATTCATATCTCAGGTTCCCTACATTGGATTTTTGTCCTTTTGATGCCATTTTAAAGATACAAACATTTCCTATTTTTATGAATTGGTGTTGGATTTTTATTGTGTGAGGTGTATTACTTATTTAATGTATTGGTGTTTTTAAATGCTTTACACACCTGTGTCCTAAGTTAAGCCTGCCTGTCCGTTGCCAATTACCATGGGTTGAGCAACAGAATAATGTATTGAGACCTTGACTGGGCCTTATATTTTGTTGTTGGCCTTATTGTTAGTGGTAGGTGCATACTTATCCCTACTAATAATCCACCTTCCAAAATTTTGTGGCAGAGGTGGGTTATGTACTTGTTTTTAAATTACACCACATGTATGCTATCCTGTTTCAGGTTTAAACTTATAATAACTGATAAAACCCAACTGAAAGGGAAATAGCCCACACCAGTGTAAACATATAAACACTGATAAACACCAACACAACCACAAACTAAACACCATTCGAAGAAAGGAAAAGGAGAGTGAAAGTGTCATTTTACTTTCTTCCTGAAGGGGCCAATACAATGAAACTTCATGAAAGGTAGCAGTAAGAAAGACTGGGCTCACATTATTCTACTTGAGTTTTGTTGTTTAGGAATGTCAATAAAATAGTGTTTCTTCTTCCATTTGGTTTTTGCAGTTTTGTGGTCTTTAGTCTAAAGGTGCAGGGTTAAAAGCATGTTTTAGGTCTTATTTGATTATTTTATAAACTGTAGAGAATCAGGAAATATCAAAATAATATTTCATATTTTGGCTATGTTTGATTATTTTACTGATAGGGAAAATGGCTGGTTTCATAAGAAAATTTCCCAATATGTACCATCACATTTACTCACAGACAGAGAATATGTGAAACCTTTTGATACATTAGCATCCTTTTCTAGTGAGTCAGTATTAATAAGAGGTGAACTGCTGAAACACCCCAGGCTTTAAACATTCAATGCAAGGTGTATTGACAGATATATGTGAAGAGGTGCTGTCACCAAGCATCTGGGATAGTGGTGAAAACATAACATCAGACTTTTGGAAAATATGGAATGCAGTGTCACTTGGGATGCTGCTGCAAAATGTTCTTACCAAGTTCAACAAGATTGGAGTGACATTCTTTGTATTTGCAGTGATGCAGCTATGTACATGAAAAAGTTGTGTTATGACCTGTTAAAATCGATACCTGAGCTGAAGTGCTTCTCTGTAAGAGGTCCTTGCCACTTGCTAGATGGTATGCTGAAATCATCTTTGCAATCTTCAGAGTTAATGAATAATGCTACTGACTTTGTAGTCCATTCTGGTGCACTGTTTCATTATGCGCGGCAACTAATACACAAATATTTCTCATTTTGTGCTTTGTGCAGCATTAACGAAAGAGTCATCCCAACTATGTCCTTTAGCAGGTGGTTCTCAGTCCTAGAGGCCCTGAATGCGATATTATCCATGTGGTGACCGTTAACAGAATTTTTGCTTAGTGATGATGCCAAAGGCAAGAAATGTGAAGATCCTCGGTCGCATAGTGCAATGTGAAAAAGTACACTCTGCTGCATTCTTCAATTTTTACAGGAAAACAGGACTGCTGTAGTGGACATAATCAAAAAACTAGAGTCTAAAACACCCTTGTCTACAATGTGTTCATCTTAATCAGTGTAGATGTGAAACAACTGCTTGAGAGTAGGCTGGGCAACATTTTTACTGACTTTGGCACTGCAACATATTCCATGTTAGAATGCTTGCCACTTGGTATGCAAAGAAATGTTGAGGAGCTATACCGCAAATGATATTTTGCAATGCATGAGGAATGGCTTGCAATGATGCATAGAAATGGCCCTTCACTAACCATGGCATTTGAAGTCAATGAAGCCTCACGGTGGTACTCTGCACAAGTTCTAGATCCCTTCGCTAAAGGGGAACGTTCTCCGGATTTTGTAAAGCACAACTTCATTTTTCACAGCTTCAATAACTCTGAGGACATATGCGCCCACTTCAACACACATGTTGCAGAACCTGTCTCAAATAATCACAATATTCAGGTGCACCAGTATTGGTATGGAATGCTATGTCAGTGGCCAGAGTTAGCAAATTGTGTACTGGCTGTTTTGGCGTGGCCCATCTCAAGTGCCAATGTTGAGAGGGCCTTTTCACAGATAAAAGTTTACATAGAAAGGAAAGAGCGAGCGAGCATTACCCAAGACTCACTGAAGAGGTATTGTATGGTTTACTGCAATAGGTATTATTTGTAAAAATGTATTTGACCCTCATATACACTGTATGTACACTGTCTGTATGCCATGCACTATCAGTGCAGAAAGCAAGCAATAATAAAAATAAAACGTTCCATAAACACAGAAACAACACTGTTTCTGTTGTCTTTAATGGTGCACAAATGGGCAACCACTGATAGCCACTGTTTTTTAAGGTATTGAAATCAATGGACAACACAGAAAAAAACCCGACCAGAATTTACCAAAACTAGTAATTAAAAAAAGGAAAGCCTAGCCATATGGTAAATTAAGTTAAGTTATTTAAAAATCTTCTACATTTACTTAGAACAAAACTTGTACTAAACTGTTTTTAATTCAATTTTCAATTTTTCTAAATTGTTCTATATCTGTTTGAAATGTTTTTTGACCCAGAACTAGGGATACCTTGGAGTCAGATATGGCTAATCTAACTAAACTCACAGTAGATGAGCTTAATGAAAGTTTAGGGCCACAGGGCTACCTGCTGCTAATGGAATCAGAAAGGCAGAGATGATTAGGTCCCTTAAGGCCTGGGCAGAGTCCGCTTAAGAGAATGGGAGGAGTACCCCTGTGACAACCTCCAAGAGGAGGGCAATGACAACGTGTTCCTTGCCTCCGTTCCCAGGTCCCAACAGTCAGCTGATGGAGGGAGGGGATGCTTCCCCACAGAGAGGGCCCTCAGAAGGTATGAGCTTGAGATTCAGCTGGCGCTAGAATTTCCATACTCAAATAAGAAGCCTAAGGAAAAGGAACAGACCACTAACTACCAAACCCTAAATCTGTCTAAACAGCCATGTCTTGAGTTTTTTTCGGAAGGCTGCTTCTGGGCCTTCCTGACACAGATATGTGTGCAGTGTGGTAAACATTTTAAAAGCTAGGAAACTATAACGGCAGCATACATGCTCTTTTCATAAAAGGGAACAGAGTGAGTGCAGTTCCAGCAGACCTAAGCCATTTACTAGGGTGATAAGACTTCACCAAAGTGAGCAAATATTAAGGTCCATACCATTCAGGATTTTATGGCACAGACACATGGCTTTAAAAGATATTCTTTTGCTCAATGGGAGTCAATGTAGCTTGGCAAGAGCGGGACCCGAGGAGAAAACCTCGGGAGGTTCAGCAATAAACGATCTGCCTTGTTCTGTACCCTCTGATGTTTTTTCAGCGTGCCTTGTGTCGCGCCAAGATATAATACATTCCAATAGTTCAATCTGTACATGGCCAAAGACTGGACTATTGTTTTCCTAGCTGCTTTAGGGAGTAGGCAGTAGGCATATTACCTTGTTCAGTGTTTTGAGGATGCCAAAGCACTTCCCAGCCATACTGGCCAACTGGCTGTGGAATGTTACTTTCGCATCAAACATGATACCTAGGTTCTTCACTTTCAGTTTAGGAATCGGTAGTGGGCCTAATGTAGCTTGCCATCAGATGGTGGACCAGATAGAGGGTTGATTGCAAAACATAAGAACCTTTGTTTTACTGGCATTGAGCTTGAGGCACCTCTGGTCCATCAACTCGGCGAGTTCAACCTGGCAGGATCTAAACGGGACTGCCAAAACTCACTCATCTGATTATGAGCTGCGTGCAATCGGTGTACGGCATGATGTTAAAGCTGTGACGCTCAATGCCCCCGCTTGGGGGCACATATAAAGGTTGAATAGCGTAGGGCTCAAAGCTGAGCCCTGTGGCACCCCCTGCTGCAGCGACAGAACTTCAAAAGAGGAAGGCCGCTGAATTACCTGAAATGTGCAGATTTGTAGGAAAGAGGCCGGCCATCTCAAAGCTGTGCCCCAGACACCCCAGTTCCATGGGTGCTTTAACAGAAGGCCATGGGATACTGTGTTGAATGCTGCACTTAAATCCAGCACTATCAGTGCTGCTGTTTTACCTCCATCAACTAGGAGTCTGAGAGACTCAGAGGCCAGCATGAGAGTTGATTCTGTGCTGTACAGTGCACAGAACCTTGATTGGGTCTCGTGTAGGAGGTCCTTGGTCTCTATAAATCTCATCAGTTGATTATTTCTTTGTTTCTCTGCTATTTTTGAGAAAAGTTTAGTTGGCTTTTCTGCAGGCACTAAAGTTCTTGTGCCAAAGACACTCTAGGCATTTACAGGTCTTCTTAAGGAGCAATCGTTCCTCATTAAACCATTCAGCTGAGGGTTTAGAATGAGTGACTAAACAATTTGTCATATGCACAATTTGATCAAGGGCACCCGTTATCCAGATCTCCAATTGCTGGTTTGCTGTGTTGATACACTCATGTAGAGTGGAACAATTGGCTGTCAGTGCAAGGGAGGAAGAGAATAGAAATGATGACAGCAAAGTAGAAGGAAATGAGGAGATGTCCATGGGGGGTGGGTTTGATCCCAGGCTTCTCAAGTAGATAGTTCCCCGTATATTAATGGGGATGACATTGAAAAATGGCTGACTGCATTTGAAAGGGCCCATAAGATGAGAAGGGTCAAGTCCAAGTACTGGGGTTTACTCCTGTGGGAGCTGATACCAATAGTTGGGAGAGATAGACTCCTTCCCTAGAGGGGGCTGATACAAAATCCTACCCACACATGAGGAAATGTTTAGTCAGGACATGTTATCTCACCCCAGAGCAGTACAGAGTGAAGTGCAGGGGCACCCAGAAGGTAAATATACAGTCCTGGGTGGACTTTGTTTATACTTCAGTGAAGGCACGTGAGGGGTTGATTCAAGGTAACCAAGTGAGTACTTATGAGGGGCTGTACAATTTATTTCTCGAAGAGCACATCCTGAATCAATGTATACAAAAGAAGTTATGCCAGCCCTTAGTGGACTTTAAGCTGCCTCGTCCCAGGGAACTGGGGGATACAGCTAATGAGTGACTGAGAATACGGGTTTCTAATGAACACCATGGAGATGATCAGCAGAAAAGAGAGCAGGCCCCCAACTAGGGGAAAGCCCAGGGGAACATGATAAAATAAAAAGTCTGCACACGACCCACAAACACCTGTGTAAGGAGGGGGGCCTGAGCCATTCTAAATTAAAGGGGAGGACGTATCAAGGAAGGTCTTGGAACCCTGCAAAGGCAAGGAAGTTCTTTGATCCTTCAAAGGTGAGGAGGTGTTTTGATTGGAATCTGCCAGGTCTGCAAAATTAAGTCCCCCCACTGGTGGGCAGTCCACAGGGATTGTCAGTGTAGGTGTGGGGTGGAAGTTGTCCCAGAGATGGGGGAAGGGTTTGCAGAAGCAACCTTAGTTTCCCTGGGTGGGGTAGAAATTGCAGCCATGGCCCCAGCATTGAGGGGTATAGGCAGCAGTCTAAAATCAATGAAACAGAAGTGGAAGCTCTGAGAGATACAGGAGCCAGTGTGTCCATGGTCTCAGAAAAACTGGTTTCTCCAGAGCAGATCATACCTGGTGTGTTTTACCAAGTAACCTATGCAGACAGCAGACCCAAACTCCATCACATGGCAATGGTTAGTTTGAAATTTGGAGGTGTGACTGGCCCTAAGAAGGTAGTTGTGTCTCCTGCACTCTCAGTAAAGTGTCTACTTGCAAATGATCTTGAAGCGACTGACTGGTCAGTGGTGGAGAAAATGGTCCATGCAAGGATGCTGGATATCCCTGAGTGGGTATGTGCTGTGACTAGATCACAGATTGCACAGTAGGGAAATGCTGGACACTTCGGCTCTGGAACAATGGACCAAGCATCCAAAGATCAGAGAAAGGACACAGGGTCTGGAGAGCCAGCCAAAAAAACTCCAGTGGTACAGGAGGAATCTTTCCCTGAGGGAGAGAATCTGACCTGTGAGGTAGGCATTCCACCCATGCAAGATCTGTCCAACTTGGCAGAATTGCCATGAACTGGTGGACCCTCCACAGAGGAGTTATGTCAGGGACAGAGAGAGTGTCTCACTCTTGAGGCCCTGGGGCAGACTGCCTCTAGGAAAGAGAAGAGTGATATCAGTGGCTTCCACAAAGTCTACTGGAAGGATAACATTCTCTCCCTTAGGCTAGAGACCTCAACAAAGGGGCTACCAGGAAGTTGGTGGTCCCGCAGAAGTATGGAGAATTCCTCCTGACTTTAAGCCATGATATCCCCTTGGCAGTGCACTTGGGTCAGGGAAAGACCTGGAAGAGGTTGGTTAACCATTTCTATTGGCCCAATATGACTGTTAAACTAAAGGAGGTTTGCAGCTCCTGTGCAACTGTCAGGGCAGTGGCAAGACAGGGGCAAGACACAATCTTCCTTGATACCACTGCCAGAGGTTGGGACTCCCTTGGAGAAGGTGGGGATGTACATTGTTGGTCACATAGACCCACCCACAGCTACAGGGAACAGATATATCTTGGTGGTAGTGGACCATGCCAGAAGGTATCCAGACGTTATACCCCTCAGGACAGTCGCTGCTCCTTCAGTGGCTAGGGCCCTACTTAGTGCGTTCACCAGATTGGGGTTGCCAAAGGAGGTGGTTTCAGATAGAGGCACGAACTTCATGTCTGCATGTCAGAAAGCAATGTGGGATGAATGTGGTGTTATCTACAAGTTCACAACCCCATATAATCCCCAGACTAATGGTCTGGTGGAAAGGTTCAATAAGACCCTGAAGGCATGAGCATGGATTTGTCCAGCAAACTCAGGAGGAGATGGGACATTCTCCTCCCATGCCTGCTGTTTGCATACACGGGGTCCCACAAAAAGAGGTTGGCTTCTGCCCCTTTGAATTGTAATTTTGGAACCCTGTAAGAGGCCATTGTGCCTGGTGAGAGAGTCCTGAGAAAACCCTCTTAAGCAAACCAAGGACAATGTGCTGGACTATGTACTAGGCCTGCGATCACAAATGGCAGAGTACATGTACAAAGCAAGCAGGAAACTGGAGGCCAGCCAAGAGCTTGTGAAGCACTGGTATGACCAAAAGGCCCGAGGCCTGAGTACGCTCCAGGACAGTTGGTGTGGATGTTGAAGCCTGTAGCTCTCAGGGCCCTCCAGGATCAGTGCACTGGGCCCTATCCAATCCTAGAAATTGTTTTGTGCTGTAGAGCGGTGGGTGTCTGCACCTGGCAACGGACTTTCTGCCACAAGGGCAGGGACGACCTTTGTCTCTGGGCCAAACCAAGGCCCGGGACATTATAGACTTGTCCTCCCAGTCACATTCACAGCATCCCTACATGACACAATTGGCTGACCCTCCATGCTCAGCTGGAAGAGTTTGAGCAGCAGAGACATGGTAAGTGCATTATTTTAATATTAACTTAGGTTTACATACATTTTGAGAATGTTGTCCTCTCATGTGCTTTGTTATAACCTTCTATGTTGTGTTTAGCCTGTGTTATTGTTGTTTTATGAAAGGACTGTAAGTTTAAAATTACTTTCATGTATGTATAGATGTAGTTTGCAAGGATTGACTAATCGTCTGTTCTTGACACTATGAAAGTGTTTTCACAGTCCAAGGGTTAGTGGTAAAATAACAGTTAAACAAAACTTTCACATATGTGAACAGTTACATTTTCATTTTGTTAAACTTAGTTTACATAATGCTGCCATTGTGTACCTTTACGTTTCTTTCTAATACCATACATTCAAAATTAATAAATATTTTGCAGATATGTTACAAAAACATAAAAATAAGACATAATACTTTAAAATGCTTTGTTGCCTTTGACACAAACACTCTAACCTCAGATAGCCAATGTGCGGAAGATGTAGAAAGAGATTTTCTTTTTGCTTTAAGCTCAACATTAGTTAAAGAAATAAGCTCTTAGCACTACCCTTCCTCATTCTTTGAATGCCTATTTCTAAATGTCTTTAAATAAATTATAATTTCTACCTATTTGGTAGGGCACCAATGTTTGTACCAAAGATTTGAATACCTACAAGTTTTTTAAAGACTGCACTTGTACTTTGGGATAAAACATCCCTTTTAACTAAAGTAATGCTGATATACAGTAGTAAACATAAGAATTCAAAATGTGCCTCTTTTTTTACATTCCTTTTCAGCAGACTGGTCTGGCTAATGTACATAAAAGCAGGACCCTATGGCATGGAAGAAACACCTTATCTACGAGGCAGCCATGATGACTCAACACCGTCAACAAGCAGGAAGCAACCACCAGCAGGAGTAGTGTGTCCACCCAGAGACAGACAAGGTCTGTCACAAAAAGACTATTGACAGAGCCTGTAGAGGCAATTGGAGGGAAAGATAAGGGATGTGGACATCACCATTTAGGAGGAGGCAGAACATGTGGCTCCTCTTGGCCTTGAACAACAAAAACATCTGATGTCTGAAGGGCACATCCCACCACAATCTGGGTATGCATTCTTTTAGGGCCTCCAGCTGTACCTTCTGCACAGGAGTCACATTCTTCTCCCAGTGCCTGCCCAGAATAACAAGAACAGTCATGGGACACTTCAGCCCCAGAGCCCTCTTGTGCAGCCACCTCGATCTGAATATGTGTCTTTGGCTGCTCTCTAAGAGGTCCTGAGGGCACTGAAGAGGTTCAGGGAATGATCTCTTGTAGTATCCAAGACTTAGGGGCTCATTAAAATGCAGTCCGTCTGACCACATGCGTCAGAATGTAATCCCTACAATGAGGGCAGTGTCTGCTCAGGCCCCGCCGTAGGGAATACAATGGCCCTTTCCGACGGCCTTTCAATAGCGGTCCAACCGCCAGTGAAAAGCTGTAAGAAACATACTTTGGGGGCCGCTAGCAGGGCCCCACCTCCCCAGCCTCTGCTATGAGGTCAGGTGGGTACCACAGGTGCCCCAACAAACATCCATGCCCCATGTGGCAGGCACCTTGAGGTACCTGCCACATGGTGCAGGGATGTTTAAAAACATGCCTTTTAGCATTGAGGCTTGTGCTCCAGCCCTTTTCCAGGCATGTTTTCCGACCGCCTCCCTGGTGGTCGGATTTTAATTAGGAGGTCGGGACAGCAGACTACCTGTTGGACAGTCCCTTTACCGCCTTAGTTGGAGTGGTCGAGCAACTCCGAGAGACAATCACGAACTGCTCCAAACTATATGTGGCCTCATTACCTTCTTGATAGCAGGTCTTAGGTTTCCTCTGCCTCCCAAATTCCCCCACCTCCTGTATACCTGTCTGCCAGGTTGTCCCTGATGCCTACTTGACCTGATATGCTTGTGTTTCCTTCTTCGTGTGGTGTGTCTGGTCCTGCCGACTTTTTAACGTCTTCATTGGAGGTGGAATTAAACATTGTTGTGGTAAAGACAGAGAGTGAGGATGGCCGTGGATTTTTGCCCCAAGGCCTGGAGCATGATTCACACACCCACTCTCGACTGAAGAATGGCTTTATCATCATTTTGGAGAGTGAACACATTTTTGGGACAAATTGTGGAGTGCGGACTCCGTTTTTTCCTTTTTGTTTATATACTGATCACCTTGATGCCTCCTGAAGGGTGTTTTTTATTATTTGGTCCACCGCCTTACAGGTTAGCATTTTCCCATCTAAAGACTCTTATTTGAAAAAGATTGTCCCTTCCTAAGGACAGTTTTTAGTTTCCTCAAAATTACTATTTGTTTGAAAAGACTTACAGCCAGATTCATCATTGAAAATTGCGCTCGCAAAGGGCCAGATTCTGAGAATCTGCCCCTTTGCGAGCGCAATTTTTGCATTTGGGATTCATCATCCGAAATGCAAAAATCGCTAATAGCAAAATCGCAAAATTGCGAGGAATTGCATTTAAGGAATCTCTATTTGAGATTCCTTAAATGCAATTCATTAACCATTTTTAATTTGCGAATTCGCAATTTTTGGCCGCTATTTACCACGAAGTCTGACTTCGTGGTAAATAGCGAAAACTTAGAAAAATGCACTTTAGTGCATTTTTCTAAGTTGTATGTTACACACACACATGTCCTCTGGACATGTGTGTGCGCAACATCAGTCTACATTGACATTTCAGGGGTGCTACAGGGTGTCCTTTGGACACCCCGGGCACCCTTGAAATCGCATCCTTAATTGCGATTAGCAATTTGCTAATCACAAATAAGGAAGCTTTAGGAGTCGCAATTTTTTTGCGATTTCTACATGAATCCCGTTTTGCGAGTCTTTAATAGCAATTCCTTAATAATCGCTATTAAGGACTCGCAAAACGGGACATTGATGAATCTGGCCGTTAAATGTTCTGGGTAATATCAAAGTAATTAAAGCTCAAACATTTATGCCTTTCTTCCTGTTTACTAATTTTGGAGAGTAATACGCTGCATCTCAGGCAAAAGGTTTCATTACTTATAAGATGCTTCATCAGAATGAAATTGTTACACTTTAACAGTAAACAAAAAAATCCTGTAGACATAACACTAAATGCAACACCAAACGTTCAACATACATGAAAGTTAGACACAGGTTTGTTATCCAAATAGTGTGCAGATTTCTATTACTCAAAAATAGTTACAGTGACTGTGTTAGCGAGACAGTTGCTATTTTTTCACACAAACGAATAAATAAAGACAGAAAACCATTTATTTTCTTGTCTGTATTTATTTTTTAAATATGAATAGAAGTTTGGTGCTTTTGAGTGATTCTAAATACACTTTGCCATGACTGCCAGGCCAATACAGTGTGGATTGATAGGTGAGGGGGTTAAAAAAGAAAGGAATTTTAGTGACAAGTCTTATTAAACACAGTAGATATGTACAAAGTTGATCCTAAAATGTGCATATTTTCATATAAGTGCATTGATTTATCTTCTGTGGGTGCTCACAGCAATGAAACCTGGCAGGCATTCAAACATTGCAGTTACAGGGGGTAGCAGGATGCACACCACAATGTTCTCCTTTTTTTCATTTTCTTCCAAGCTTTTCAACTTCCGCGTGCAAACTGGATACGTGCCTCACCTCAAAGCACTTTTGCGTAATCCAAAACATTTGCAACGACTAGGCGCTCCAATTCCAATTGCACAGCAATGAGAGATCATCACCAACTCTTCTTATTCAAAAATCTTTATTTTTATTCCCTTTTTTTCAACAGTAAACGTTGCTAATCACGATAAGACTGGCAGTTGTCCCAATTGTTTAAAATGAGGCAATTATGCCCATCCGGGCCTTTTACTGCATCACGTGGGACAGCACAATTCAAATTAGGCAGCGAAAACTATAATGTCCCAATGCATTTCGGGCTTTAATGTGCCCTTCGTCAGGGGTAGCTGTTAAATTAAAACGAAACCTCTATTAGTCTTTCATGTCAAAAATGTGTGATGTTTTACACGAATACATACATTCATTCAGTGGTATTTACATATAGTAGTTCATATGTCCATGATTAAACCTTTTCAACACCTTTCTTTTAATGCATAAATCGACACCCCCATTCCAGTGATTCCAATTCTTTAAACATAAATTGTAAAACACCCATGTTAAGTGTTCCCTGAACGCGGCAACCTCCCCCAATCCATCCTCGATCTAAAACCTGCCATGCAAAACCGCGTAAACAAGCGAATCCTCAACCACCCAGTGTGCTCTCTTCCCGCTGTATCCCTGCATGAATCAATGGAGTTTACTCTTCAACGCTGTCACTCCAAAAAAATATCTGTACCCCAAACACTTCCACTATCTACTCTACTCTATACCCTCCCCCAGTCTAATTCCAAACCGCATACCTGCTCTTACTCCATCGTGGAGGCATTCAAACATGACTGTATATTTATTGGTTAAATAAATGTGGAAATATACCTGTTTCAGCTTTACTTTTTTCGCACAATAGACGGAAATGACAAAAAAATAAATACCATAAAACTGGGAGCCCTAATTATAATGTCGGTTCGTAGTTCCTTTATTTTGAGTATCTTTGTTTAAAACACCGTCTTTCTTTTCTTTCACCAGTTACGTGCTTTCTTCATAAGTCTCTGACTGTTTGCTCCTTCTCTCTTCCACCCTCTTAGGCTTCACTTTTTCTTTATGCCCCATACACATCATCGAAGCACCCCTTTGGCTGCTCTCAATGCTGTCTCCTCTGCTGGCGTCCTTCAGAAAGAAAGAGCAGAGAGCAGGTGAGTAATGAATTACAGGGTACTGTCTGCCTCTCCTTTCCTATTTGCTCTTCTGTTCTCCTTGTCCCAGCTTTAATACTAAGTCAAGTTATTGGCATTTCACAAACTACCATTCACTTACTCTTCTTTCCTTGTTCAGGCTTCTTTTCTATTTCATGGCTCTTGTATGTATATTAGGGGTGGGCGGACATCTCCGTTCCGCTCACGGAATGTGCGGAGATTTACCCCTTCCACCTTTCGCAATGAAGGCGGAGAAACGAGGCAAATCTCCGCACACTCGGGGGCGTAACGGAAGTTGGCCGCCCGCCTCCACCCTCCCGTCCGCAGTATTAAATTACATTAAAAAGCCTAAAATAAGATTTAAATAAAACTTACCTTATCGCGGGGTCATCCTTGTCAATCTAGCCTTCTTGGAACTGCACATGCGCAGGAGCCTGCGCATGCCCATTCCTGCCCATTGGGATTACCAATAAATCAAATATGACAAATATGCCAATCAGGGAGGACCAATTGTAACAACAATTTACAGAGGGAGCACTTGTTCTTTGACATTGATCAGCAGTGGCAAAGTGCCCAAAGAATCTAAGCCAGCAAAAACAAAATCCAGCACAGCATCACAAATACAGGAGGTAAACAAGGCAAAATGTCAGTCAAAACCATGCCAAGTCTAACATGTGACAATATGAGCATTTGTGCAGACAGCTTTGGAAGTCAGGCTCCTCGACTGGCATGTGGGGGTACTTCAGCTGTGTGCTCAACAATGCGTGTTTATATTCTGCATTTTCAGAATGGGCACAGGTAGCGATCAGCGTTACTCAGGTTGTGAGAGAGTAGAGTCCTCAAGTGTGAGGAGACAGGTTGTCACATGTTGCACGTTCTGGATGGTGGCGGCTGTAGGTGCGAGTACAATTCACTATTCGTGTTACAGTGTATTAAGCTATTAATCTACACATTTCATGCGGGTGGGTGCCTGCTGCCCCAGTGTACCGCAACCTCCCTCTTAGCGAGCAGGAGCACGATAGCAACGAAGTGGTGCGATGCTACAGGGACGTCACAACAAACCCCAGAAGCGTTATTAATGGCAAAGTCGTGAGTGCAATTTGGGTCATGCGTGACAGCTCAACAAATACAGTCCACTTATTCGCAGGTTCAATATGGGAGAAGTCTGCTGATGGTAAATGACATTTGGGACAGGCATGGGAACGGGAGGGTTCCATCCGATGTACTTTAGTCGGTGTGGTGTATGCCCGCCATGGAAATTTGAAGTGGAGTAGATTGTGGCGATGATTAAGGGAAAACAGGTGCATTTGTGTACAGCATCTATACCATTGGAAATCGGTCAGAGTGTGTCCAAGATCTTGTTCCCAGGTAGCACGGACCCCGGGTGGGAAGCAAGTCCAGGCATGATTTGTACAGTTTAGATATCAAGTGTTCCCTGCCAGTGTCCATGATAAGCAACTTCAGAGGTGGTAAGGCGTCTGGCTCAATGGGGTAACTGGGGACCAGATTCCCAATGGTGTCTTGGGAATACCTGGATAGGGTTCGTCTGACAAGATCCTCTTGGGTGATGGGAAGCCATGGGTTTGCTGCTAAGGGGAGGGCAGATGAATACAATACGTTTTTCAGATCAGACACTTCCAGGTCCAGCCGGTTGTGGACACCGTTGGATGTCATGAGGGTCGTGTGGAAGTCCCCAGGGCAACAGCACAGCCTGCAGTGTTGAGTTGGCAAGGTCTGCTTCCGGCCTAGAGTAGAGTAGCTGGGCCATCTGGGTGGTATCAGTGATGAGCAAAGCTACACCAGGCCACCTGGTAGTACAGATAAAAGTTAGGGATTCCAAAGCAGGCCTCGCTCGTACGTGGTCATTGTGTCCCAACTGATTCTTTGTTGTTTGCCTCCCCAGATAAGGCGTATAAGAAGAGTATAGAGTGTTGCGAAAAACAGGTTGGTCAATGGAATAGGGAAATGATAGAACAAATACAAAAACTGGGGCAAGACCACCATTTTAACAATGGCTATACAAACCGCCATAGAAAGGGGACGTTTCAGCCAGCGTTCGACCCAGGTAGACAATTTATCCAACGCTGGGCCATAGTTGAGATGGATCATCTGCTCTTTTTCACTATGGACATGTATCTCCAGGTATTTTATGGATTAGTCGCACCACACCAGTGGAAATTTACTATCAATGCTACAAGGCACTGATATCATGGGAAAGATCTCGGATTTTCACAAATTGATATGGAACCCAGACAAGTCTCTGCATCAAATTATTTCCCTTAATATGGGCGCCAGGTTCTCGCTCGGATGCCGCACATAAAGAATAATATCATCCGCATAGAGTGCGATTAGGAGTGGTCCAGTTTTAAACTACAGTCCTGTGTAGAGGTGCTGCTCCTGTAGATGGCATTACAGGGGGTCCAAAGCTATTATAAGCAATAGGGCTGACAGCGGGCAGCCTTGTCTTATTCACCGTGTTAGGGAGAAAGAGGATGTCAGCATATCATTTAAGCGTATGCGTGCTGTAGGCCACTTGTATAGCAGAGTGATGAGGGCGGTGAATCGCAATGGGAGTCCCATTTTGCGCAGAGTGGCTTGCAAGTACAACCATTCCAGTGAATCAAACACTTTTACAGCATCCAACAATGCTACAGGGGTGGGCACGGTATGAGAAATTCTATATAGAACCGCAATGCTGTGTGCAATAAGGGTAAAAGATGGGGAAGGCAGGGGCCGTGGACACAGCCCCGGGCCGGCCCAGCGCTGCCCGATGCCTGACCCCCAAGCTCGCCTGTGGACCCTTTTCAAAACAGGGCCTCCGGTGCACGGGTGAGCTGGCCATACCTGGTGTCCAGCTGCCCCTTGCCTCGGTGTGACTCCTCGCTGGTTCTGACTCTTCAGCACCGTGGCCGTCACTAGCTCCCAAAGGCCCCAGCTGGGCTCTCGCACTGCAGTGGTGTGCGTATCTGCCCCACGTGGTCTCTGCATCAGGCACTGAAGATTCAAGCCGGCTCGCTGACCCCAACCGGGTGTACAGCAACGTGGTCGGGTCCTCGCTCCGCCCGCTTCAGGGAGGGCCACTTCTCCAGGGTAGGCCCTCTTGACCTTGGGGGAGCTCTTTCACAGCCCAGCGAGCTCCCGTCCGCACCCCGGGCCAGGAGATGGTCTGTACTCCTTCTGTGCCTCTGTCGCTCACAGCGGGGTCTCACCAGAATGGCAGCCTGCGCTGGTCACCCCGGCTAGAATGGCAGATTTTGACTAGTAAATGGCCTGGATTGTGAGGAGGCCAGAGGAGCATCACGGTTACGCGGCCGTCTTGGTCGGCTGCTTGGCCATGCCCACTCCCCCTTCTTTATGTCCTTTATATTTAGGCACCCAAGGAGTCCTCAACCATGTCCCATACAGTTTGGAAGTACAAGATATGTTATGTCCCTCTACTAGAGCACCCTCGCCACATTCTTGTAACGTACGTGAGCAGACCCTGATTCTCCTTGGTTGTGGCGGGGACAGCAAGCCTCCTGGAAATGGGCGGAGAGCTCCTGTTTAGTGCAGTCTTGCCCACATCATGGCCCCCAGAAGTCAGACTGAACCCCTCCACAGCCTCCTTCAAAAAACAAGTGAAGTCGATCCTCATGGCCATACTCTGCGGAGCGTGATGCTCAGACACAGCGAGATTATTTCAGCTCGGTCCTTGTTCCTATACCGGAGACAGGCTCCATTAAGAGCCCTCTATTTCTCCTCAACTTACCTACGTCGCCCATACCGAGAAAAAGATGACGACACACCATTAACCAGCTACGCCAAGATGGCACGATCATGTACTTTGCTTTCAACTTGACCATCCCCAAGTTTCTATATTTATCATGTATTTATGTACTTTACGTAACCTAACCGGTTTTGGTCCGGTCTGTACTCTATTAACTTTACTGACTGTATAGCGCTCTGATATCCGCCTAGGATCTTGTTTGCGCTCTATAAAACTTTCAAAATAAATAAATAAATAAAATGGCGGTGACCTGTTCTGCTCTGTGCGTATCATCTGTCTGCACCTGGGTCAAACATACACCTCCAGTCTTCCCTCCTATCCGGGGTCGATCTGCTCTCTTACACCATCCAGGCTTCCTCTGCCATGACTTCCCTGTCTCGCTGTTTTCTTCCTCCCAAGTCCACGTCCAGGGCATCTACTGAATCCTGAATGAGTGCCAAAGTCTTTCTTCTTTTTTTATTATCCACTCTCCTTCCTTTCTTCTTGCTTTTTTCTTTGCCTGACCTTGATGTCACTTCCTGTCTCCTCACAACTGTCTGGAATCCTTTTTATTTTCTAGGAAGGCTGATCCCTGAGAAACAACTAGCAGGAGCCTATGCATTTTCACAAGCAGGTAAGTATCATGCCTCCGGCTCCTCCTAGGTGATTTCTTTTTCTGGTGGTGAGATTAAGTTTGTGTTTGGGGTGGTTGAGTTGGTGGAGTTGGAGGTTGAGGCGATGCAGATGGAGGTGGTGCAGGTAGTTGTGGCAGAGCTGTGAGGTTGCCAGCTGATGTGTTCTTCCTACACTGAGGTTCCTTGGTAGAATCTCCTGCATGTGTTGTCCCTAAAGAATGACATTGGCATTTTTGCTTATTGCCTCTATAATCTTCATGGCACAGGCATGTTGCCTTGCACTCTGTTCTCTAAAAGTTTGAAGATGTTCCTGGCATATGTTTGCCATGTCTGAGGGAATTCTTTATGGGAGGCAGGTACCCCATGAAGCGTAGTGACAATTGCATAAATGTCCCCCGCACATTAGACTTCTGTTGGTAAAAGTGATCCTCTCAGTGAGCAGCATTAGGCAATGTTAACCCTCCATTTATCCTGTCTGACATGGCCAGCAGGTTGTCAGCATGGAGAGGGCAGCCATTGGGGCAGTTGTGGGGGGATGATAAATGAGGGAAATGTGCTCCTCACCAGGGGTGTTCCCTCGGTCAGATGAATGAGAGAAGACTGATCATGCACCTACATTGGAGAGGTGTGTAGGAGATTGTACTGCAGCACCTTTTAGTTTAGGACTGAGTGCCGGAGCCCAGCATTTTGCTCAGAAGACAGTGGCTAATTGCTGAAGGTTGGGGTGCAAAATGCCAAGGCTGGGTAGTCTTGATCAAACTACATTACTCTTTCATCGATCACCAGACATTCCCTGGCTCCTTATATCGCTCTTGCAGGTTCTTTTTTCATCTCTGTTTTCTCTTTTTGTCACAGTTTTTCCCATCTTTTTCTTCCTTATTCTTCTTTCCCCCAGACATTTCCTGCCTCCTTATATTGCTCTTGCAGGTTCTTTTTTCATCTCTGTATTCTCTTTTTGTCACAGTTTTTCCCCATCTTTTTCTTCCTTATTCTACTTTCCCCCTTTTGTGCTTTTTTCTCTCTTGCTCTGGATCAAGGTCTGTTGAGTAAAAATAAGTGCCAGTCCCCAGAAATGAGTGTCAATGGGCCACACCTGCAACCACTGGCTCACATTAAGCACTTCATAGCCAATGGCTGTTGACTGGTAATCGTCAGGAGAGATTTATAAGGGGCACTACTGAAGATGCTCTGTGTGGAAGCAACAATGTCCTACTCCTCATTCAGTTCCTCCTCCACCACCAGTTCCTGCTCCTCTACCTCCCATTCTTCTTGAGCAGTGCTGGCTGCTGACATTTTTGCTTGGAGGAGATTTAGGTCTTCTCCTTGGGTTGGCCACCATCCTCCACTTGTAGATGGTTTAGTATCATTGTCCATTACAATACACCCAGCACCTGGAAGCAGATGTCAGTTGAAGTACATGAAGTCTGGTTTAGCGTCTAATTTGCAACAAACTTTAATATGCATTGTTCTACAAATAAATAATAAAGTTGGTAACATGTGAGCATTAAGAAACATGAAATTAAAGATCGATTCCTGTTCATGTTATGGTTATAGCTCAATAATGCGAACTTGCTATCTCCAGAAACAGATTTGATTTCTGGAGATCCCCCAGGAGTTCTGCTGCTGAACCCGTATCCATGCAGTTCGTGTTTCCAAAGTATCACCAGATTCAGCAGCTGTAGAGATAAGAATTATGTGCAATTGATATTGCCAATTTATAAAAGTCATCATGACCACAAATGCTGACATTTAAAAGATAAAGAGAATAAAGGAAAACAAACAACACCAATAAAAGACTTTTAATATGTTATATACTTCAAAAGTGAGATACATGAGTTATTAAAAGGACTACTGATGAGTTGTATAAGTTGAGGCCAGAGGTTCCCTGACGTATCTGACCAGAAATGTCCCCTGGTGTCATTGCTGTAGAGGTTCTTAATGTGGACACTTGTAAGAGAGAAACTCTCAGGAGATACCAGTGTTTAGTTTGTAAAAAGGTAAGTGCCAGGGCTCTTCTTGGGAGGCCACTGCAGCCTGCACCACACACTTCCCCTGTTAGCGGATGTATGACGGTACAACGCGGTATAAAACACCGCAGACCATCACAACGCAGGTTTTACAACGCAAGTCGTTACAACGACTTGCGTTGGAAGGCGCTGGACTTAGGAGTAGTATAATTTACTATTCCAACTCCAGTCTACATACAGTAGGGAAGGTGTTGGATAGTAAATTATACTATTCCTTGTCCTAGAGCGCCCTCCAGCGCAAGTCATGGTAACGACTCGCGTTGTGAAACCCGCGTTGTAATGGCACTGCGGTTTCATTACTGCGTTGTAAAGGATGTTCCCCCTGTTAGCTCTGCCAATGACAGTATCAACACAACTACTAATCATTGCAGGTAATTTTATTTTTTTAATGTATATTGACTTATTAAACCTTGTTGTTGTGCTCATCTTAAAATAAAACATACATCACTCCCATGTGGTGGACTGTCACTAGAGCTGGTGCTGACAATTAAGTTCTGGTGCAGAGCACCAGAAGCCACCGGCTCAACTTAAGCAATGGGAGAGACATCCAAAGGGTAGTAAGCCATTTTAAATCATATAAGATGTTAATTATATGGTTTCATTACTAATTTTGTGACCCACAAAGATTGCTCTCCTGCTAGTAACGACATGGCTTAAAAGCTATCTTATAGTGCTACCCTCACAATGGCATGTTAACGGGCAATCTTATAAGACAATATATAATATGCAAAACATTAGCAGTGAATATTGAGGATGGTGCTAATACGAATATGTGACTATGGATTAACAGACACCCTGTCAATAATTAACCAAGAGGTTAGATCCAAAGACAAAAGAACATGCATTTAACTGCCTGCTGTCTGTCTGCAGTGTGGTGCCAGTCCAGGTTTCGGTGCACTGCTAGGAGCAGAAATTGATGTGGTGGCAAGTGGTAGATGGGACAACAGCACACATCGAAAAAGCTATAAAGGTATGAGTATATCACAGAGTAACAATATAAATGTCAAGGTTACATTTGACTATAATTAAAGGTTATTCCAAAACACATGTAATATGTCATATAGTGTTTGGGTTTATAAAAATAAGCAATAGAAATCCTCTATAGTGTGTTAGTCAGATTGTTAGCAGAAGGACATACCTGTGCATGTGTAGTTGAATTGTGTTTTAAGATCTGCCCTGTGTGTTGTCCTGCTGCACTTTCAATGCCTTCTGCCCCAGCTGGAGTTTGGGGAGCTTAGAATCTTACCTGCCACCTCAAAAGTGTTGCTAGAAAGAGGCAGGCCATTTAGATGGAGGTGGTTTATTGTGGTGAGGACAGCCTTCTTGTGGTGGGTGAGATGGAAACAGGATCCATTTGGCTTCCAAGAAGACCTTCAGTCAGCTGAATCCTGGAGAACTTCTCTTTCATTCGCCTTCTCTCATCTTGCCACATCTTTTTAATATCACTCACATTGCGGGCCTCATCCCCAAATGCATTCACAGAGTCTGTCATCTCCTGCCAGAAGGCTAACCTCTGTGTTCTGTTAAGGGTGAATGGCAGCAGTCCATGTAGTTGTTTGTACTGCGTTACCACAAATTTGACTACCAGGGCTGTCTCCTCCTCAGTGAAATGTCTCTCCCTCTTCAGAAGTGTGGTCTGCATCCTTCGGGCAGGATGTGATGGCTACAGGTTCTGAAAGCTGAAGAAGAAAGAAGCAGATCCTATGGTGTGGGCAGTATTTATGTTGTTGGTTGGACATGGGTGCCAGGTGTGTGTCATTTCTTTCAGCAGTATATACATTTCCTACACACTTTCATGTGGAGGTCTCTGCCCTGAGTGGAGAAATCTATGCCTTGAGTGCAGAGGCCTCTGCCCCGAATGCATACGCCTCTGCCCCAATTGCAGAGGTCAGGTAATAATCTTTGCATGATAAAGATTAGGAAAAAAACGTTTATTTTACTAAAAAATAAATATTGCAAATGTTTAAATATTAAATATGAATGCAAATTCATGTATATATTTATTTTAAATGTAGAACACATTTAAAAAATACTGCAGCACTATAAACTTAATTTTGCAACAAATCTTTAATTAACGGAAATATAATAAATTAAATTAAAGTTATTTTTCTGCAGTGTAAATTAAAACATCAATTCCCACTTGAAAAATGTTTTAGGCCATTAATATTTATTAGAAGTGTTGTTTAGTATAGATTACAATTAATTTAGTTATATTTTAATTAAAATTATTGTTACATTCGTTTTTTAATTCAAAATAGTGTATTAAAATATGTTATAATTAAATAATAAATATGTACTGGTTTTATTTTTTTTAGCATTAAAATATATTTTTTATTGTTAACTATTTTAAATAATTTAATTTTGTGTAACATTGTTTTCTTAGCGGTTTTATTTTATTTCTATGCCTCCATCATTTTCTATTGGATGTTTTTCAGTGCAGTGGTTGTCCATGTGTTGTGCTAGACTTACTACTACTCTTCTCTTTGTAGTAACTTACACTCGGATTTTGTGAATAAGCAAATAGTAGTAAACATACTCAAAAGTAGTAAACATGCTCAAAAGTGTAAGTTACCTTTGTGAATCAGATCCTGAAATGGCCAATAGGTAAAAGTAGTACATTTACTACAAAGTTAAAGAGTGAACTTACACGCATAGATTTACTCAGGTGTAGGCTTACCTTTGCGTTCAGCCCTTCGCCTTTACTCTTTCAGGCATCACGGAGTGGAGGTTATATTTAGGAGTGTGTGAATTGTAAATTCTTCAAAATCACAAATTTGAAACTTCATGCATTTGGCAAAATTTGCTGTACCTCATTTTTTAAAGAACGGGGAAGTCTCAACAGCACCTTAAAGCAGCGAGAGGAGAGGGAAGTGGACAGGGCGAGCGAAGGTGGAGGCCAGGGTTGCAGCCAACGGCAGACTGCTCAGGTGAAGTGGTGTGAGCTCAGGGATGAAAGCGGGATCAGCCACAGGGACAAGCACATAGGTAATACTTAGCATCAGGTAAAAGCAGGGAGTAAGGGGTACAGCTGCGTAGTGGAGGCAGTCTACCCGCTATCCAGCACAGCACTGTGCAGCATGAGAATGGTGGATGGCCACATCCCCTACAGGGGGACATTAAAGGGGACAGCCCTCTTAGTGCTTCCCCACTGCCCCGGCAAGAGTATTACTTCTGTGGCCACTTGGCCAGGTAAGCTAGCCACGGCTATCACGAAAGCTAGTGATGGAGCAAGGATTCGCACGTAAAGTGACTAACTCGTATTCATGAACCTCGAATAACTTTAATAAAGTAACCAACATGTTTGTTTTACTAATTCTGCATATTTTACATCAATATTGGGTGTCCTAGTGACGCTTGCTTATGTGTTTACTAATCATAATACGCTTGCATCTAAGATGGCTGCTGCTACTCGAGGGTTTTTTTGCGCATGCGTCTGTCATACCCACATGACATGACATATTTGTTGCTTTGGAGGGAAAATTTTCGCTTCTGCGCATTAGTGTTGATATGGCTGCTCTATGTTCTCACATGTGAGAAGCTTGCACTGCTGCTTTCGCTAAAGCTGTTCGTTCTGCCTAACTCTAATGCTACAGTTAAAATTAAGATAATGGGTATAGAGTAGAAATACATGGTATACAGTGTATTCATTTATTCTGTGTTCTAAAACTGTTTCTTTTCCATTTCATGTTGCACTTTGAAAACTGGCCTGACTTGCAACGCTGTACTCCATATTTGTTTAAACTGCGACTGCGCGAAAATCTCAAGTCTCTGGAACAGTGACCTTTGGACTATGGCCAAGGAACTGACTGACTAGAAGATGCTCATGGGAACATGGACTTGTGAACTCAAATTTATACAATGTTAAACAATGTATTTGTCAATAGAACATCCATTGTTGGGTGGAATATAACCTCATGAGAACCTGAATTTAACGGGCAGGAACGTAAATTTGAATAATAGATGGTAAAAGTCTCAAATTTGGTGTGGTGTGACGACCTCTCCTCCTCTTTTGTCCAATCGAAATTGGGGATCCTTACACTTGCAACATTGGGGGGTGGTACACTGACCTGGAAAATATTATTACTAGTGTAGGTTTAGCTAGAGAAATTGTCCGAATAGCTGACCTGTCACTGACCCAACACACTCAATAGGTGACTAAGAGCAGAGGGCTCTTAGGCTCGGTGACCCAATCGGGGTCCGGGAAGCTGAGGTGCTGGCGAAGCACTTTGTCGGTGAAATCGATAACCCAATCGGGGTTCTGACTGTTAGCCGCAGAGAGTGAGTAGCCCAGGCGTTGCAACTGAACTGCGGGTGCTGGTCTTAACCTTTGGTGGTCCGGTCCTGATCCAAATCTGGTTTATCCTGTCCTGATTCTGATCTGCACCTGCTGGCCTACTGGCAACCACAACTTTTGGGGTTTTTGTCCTTAACTGACCCGTGGCCAGGGTTGGTCTTCACACCATTCTAGGTAAATATAAATCTGTGTGGGTATCGTCATGATATTTCTGTGTGTCCTTTTCTTTACCTTCCCGAAATCGATAAAAGCTTTGATTGCATATGTTCCTTTATCTTACCTTTCCCTTTTTAAATGATAAATTTGTCATTTGGTTTAATAGTGTGTTCCATTTTCTTACCTTCTCTATAGTCATATGCTCCAATTGTTTTCGTGATTGCATATCATGTTCCCTCTTCATACTCACCCTTTGATAATTGCTTAAAGCTGTGCTATTTAGCATGTTCCTTCTTTTTCCCACCATTAGACAAATTGTGTAAGTCTGTTTTAAATTTAAATAGCATGTTCCCTGTTTTTACTTTCCCTTTAAATTGCTAAATGATTGGCATAATATATCTTTTACATAGCTATACATTATTCCTGATTTTCGTTATTGAGAGTCTTATCGTGTTCAATCTGTGGATCATGACCATTTATGAAGTTTAGATAAAGAGTTTAAAACTTTCCCGAGTCTGTGTTTATTATATGAGTGCCTATGTTATTTGCTACCTAATTTAAACTAACTCCCTGATCCAATAGGTTACAGGTACCAGTGACAAGGATTGGTAAGTCAATGATATAGGACCTAGTAGGTAAAATATCTGGTAGTTAGAGCGTAGGTTACCTGATTTTAGAAATGTGTAATTGATTATGGGCCCAGGTGAGTTTGTTAAATTCATAGTCGGGTGACCTGCGCGCTCTATCAGTATATTTCTTTGTTAGCAGAGGAAAGATTAGGGTTTAGTTAAATAAAGGTAGTTAGTAAGTATGGGCGGATTTTGCGAATTGGTAATCCGCGAAATTGCCTATTGACGGATTCGTAATCCGCAAAATCCGCGAACTCTCGCGAATTTTGCGGATTCTTCTTTTTTCGTGTTCGCAAGTGTTTCTGCCATTTCGCAAGGGTTTTTTACCAGTTCGCAAACGCGAACTTACTTGTCGGGTAGCAACGGTCGCGACCATGTTGTTTCTACTTCTGGTTCATCACAGCACCCTCTGTTTCACCACTGCCACCCTCTGTTTCACCACTACCACCCTCTGGCTTACCCATGCCACCCTCTGGCTCACCCATGCCACCCTCTAGTTCATCACTGTAGATTATGGGGTGAAAAGCACACCTGCCCTGCCTCAACTGACATGAATGAATTAGGGGCTGATTAATCTGTCACTGAATTTGAACTTCCAGGCTGGCACCTGCTTCCTTATCTGTAATTGCTTTCTGTTGCAGTGTAATTTTTTTAACAGGACCTTTGTTGTATACTTGTAGCTATTCTCTGAGCCTGCTGTGAGGGTCAGCGCAGGGTCATAGAATAGTTGCAAGTAGGCAACTGAACTCTGAAGGGGCCCCTCAGGAAGCACTACAGGAAATGGTTACTAATGATAAGATTGAACTTTTGCACCTGCTGAGTGCTTTCAGTTTTGCAAAAATCCAAATATCCAGCAGCATCCACAAAAAGTAATCCCTTCAGGTCAAGATCCAAATCAAAGTGACCAGCACATGAAGAAAGCACTGGGAGGAGCCTGCTGGACAGGAACAGGAAGTTGGAGACTGTGGGGCACTTCCTTCCTCCCCCCCCCAAAATGGACTCCTTGCAAAAAATAAGTGCAGGCAAATGTCGACCTGAGGAGTTATTCTGATAAAAATCATAATTTTCAAGGTTTATGCTGCCTGCTGGTGGATTTCTTGTGCGAAATTGCAAATTTTGCAATCTCGCAATTGCGAGATTGTCGCTGCCCGCCGCATCTACGTGTTCGCAAATGTTGACTCCCGCGATGCGTGATCACGGGCCTTTATGACGTACTCGCGTTGCCAAACTGTCGCTGTGCAAGGTGGCAAGCCGCGATGACGTCGACAAACTCCCGCGGGATCCCGCAGCAAGATCCAAAATGGCGCAATACACGCAAACATGGAGAAAAACAACTCTGCAAACGCTGAATGACGGTAAGTGAACGCTGCGCGCCACAAAATTGTATAGTATTCTAGTTGGCAAGTGCGACCAAGCAAAAAATCCGCCTCGCGCGGATTTGCGAATTTTCTGCAAATTTGCGAGAGTTCGCGGATTGCGAATTTGCCAAAAATCCGCAAAATCCGCGAGCGGAACGGATTTTACGCCCATGCTTAGTAGTTAGTTAGTTGGTTATGAAAATATTATTATGATTGATCGATCAAATGTGATATTATCTGAAATATTTTGAAGTTTTATTGATTCTGTTGATGCTGTATGAATTCTATGAATTAACCAAAATCGTTCGTACCGGTTATATGCTTGTTTGGAATCCCCAGGGGCAGAATAGCGGGTGGTAAATGGAAGCCACATCGCAGTGAGGTCACTTACTCACAGGAAGTTAGTGCATGGTTAGGTAGAACCGGAAACACTATTTAGGGTTTTCTGTATGAATGTGTGAATAAATGATAGCAAAGAGTTCGCTAGCAAAACTTTTAGTGTGATATCACCTAGAAAGAATCACACGGAAGGAGTAGCAGGTTCGTCTGAGCTTGATTGATAGCAAAGGGGTTCGCCGGTGAAACTTTGGCCTTAGTATATACCCCGGAGTGGATGAGTCCGAAGGAGTAGCAGGTTCTCTAATGCTTGTGTGAAGGATAGGCAGAAGGGATCTACTCGTAGAATATGAAAAGTAAACGGAAGGGATTTACTTGCAGTGAAATATATCTTTCCATTCTAGTCACTCGAGTACAGTGGTGAATGTTTTTACGTTGTTAATTAAAAAAAATTGCACTTTAAAATAAAACAATTGAGTTTTTGCATTACCTTGTGAAGGAGGGAGTCAGTTGCGTAGCTGCGCTGACGTCACTCAGAGCCGCGCGTGTATTGGTTGAAACAGCGGGTGTGTAGCTGAGATAGTATTGTAAAGGAGGGTGAGCACAGGAGCGTGGGAACTCGTCTCACGAGAAAAGCCGCGCAACCATTGATTAAAATTATTTGAAACCACATTGTTGATTGGTTGAGGAAAAATAAAAGACGCGCTAGTATGATTTCAAAATGTTCTCAAAATATATGTGGGATGTTTTATTGGATATGGGATTCCCATCCTATTTGTTACAATTCATTATTAAACTACACGAGGGTACTTTCGCTAGGATTCGGTGGGGGACGCAGGGGCAACTGACAAAGAGTATTCCTGTCAACAGAGGGGTGCGGCAGGGGTGCGTGATGGCCCCTACTTTGTTTTCCCTCTTCATAAATGGAGTGGTGAATCATCTGCAAGAGATAGCGGCAGATGCGCCTATAATTGCTGGGGAGAAAACTCCATCGCTCCTCTTTGCCGACGATACCCTTCTGTTATCTAAAACCCCTAAAGGTCTCCAGATCCTTCTTGATCGCTTTAGTGTTTTTTGTCAGGAACAGGGACTTACAATAAACACTACAAAAACGAAACTAATGGTTATGACCGCTAAGAGAAAACATAGGAATATACACCTGTTTTTGAATGGATCACCTCTCGAAGTAGTGGAAGAGTTTGACTACCTTGGGGTCAGAATTAACAATAACATGAAATGGGAACCCTATATAAGTAAAATGATTTTAAATCTTAAAAGAGTTTCCGGCACTATTTTAAAGAATCAGCACCTCTCAGTGAGCAGACCAATAGCCACCGCCCTGTCAGTTTATGAGGGAAAGGCAATAGCCTCAGCGGTCTATGGTTCCGAAATATGGGGTATTGAGAATACCAATACCCATGTGCTAACTGAGAATAAGTTTATGAGAGATTTGGTTTCGCTTCCCGCCTCTACCCCATTGAAACCATTATTTGTAGATTTGGGTAGGAGGTCCATTCGGGATATTGTCCAGCTACGTCCTCTCTTATATTGGGTGCGCCTCAGGAGGACTCCCGAATTAGCTAATTATGCTATAGTGTTTGATGAAATATTAAAACTAAACACCTCGGGCAAGATTAAGTGGCTAAATGTTTTAAAACAACTTACAGCTAGCGTGGGCTTAAGCGATGCATGGGCTTCCCAATCCCCCCCACCAAAACAAATGGTAAAAAAGCTTTATTGGGACTGGATAGAGGCTAAAGCTTTGCATAACCCAAACTGGGGGCAACTAACTGAGAACTTTTTATCCCATAAGTGCACCACTAAGCTAGAATTGTTTTTGGACTTTATCCAGATTCCCCGGGATAGGACCCTTTATTTGAAATTTAGACATGGCACACTGCCCCTCAAAAATTTTACGTTTAGATGGGGTAGAAGGAGGGAAGAGGATAGAAAGTGTCCGGGCTGTACCTGCCCAGAAGAATCATTAGGCCACTTCTTTTTTGCCTGCAAAGCATATACCGTAGCTAGGAACAAATGGTTAAAACCTGTACTAAAAAACCTTGGAGTTAGGGATTATAAATCTGCCCTACGTATCATCATCTCCAATACCTCCTGTATGGTTACTGTTTGCGGGGTTGCAAAGTTTTTATCATGTGCCTGGATCATTAGGTTAAAGTTGTTAAATAATGTGTCTTCAGTCAATATTCCTATATGATTTTCATATGTATCTTTTGTAATGGTGAAATGGTTTTTATATTTATGTATGTATTGTATGTTTGTACTTTTCATGATACATGTGTCGAATAAAAGTATAATGACTGACTGATATGTGGTATTTGAATCCAGGGCACCCAGAAACTCGACCTGATAGAAGATACCTAGGGTTTGCTAGAGAGCAGATGCTAAGAGCCAGACCTTACAAAATGTATGGAAGTGAAAAAAATTGTCGTTTGTAAACAGAGTTAGGAATTTCTATATGAAAAAGATAAACCAATTAAAACTAGAGAAGGAGTTATTATTCCACCACAAAATACGCCCGCATAATGTATGATGTTTGACAGGGGTTACCACACTTGTGTATGGTTAGAGAATTGGGTGGAATACACTAAAGATGACGGAATTTTGGCATTTCCCTTAGATGGCAAGTTTAATTGCAGAATTTTGTTCAATTTAAGGACACAAATGAATGATTTACATCCTAGACCTAGACTAACGCAATATGAGGCACTAGAAGAATGGGTGATTGAGGCTTTTGAGCGAGACAGACCTAGAACTGACAAAGCATTGAGTAAGTTCTACCCTTAATTTCCAGGAGAAACCAGAGATAAACAAATGAAACAATGGAGACAGAACATGGTAGTGGGAGGATTATATCTGTATTAACTTTAGAAGAGCCCACTGGAAATAAAAGGACAGAGAAAACAAAACATTTAATGACTAGGGGTGATTCAGACCATGATTATATGGAGGATTTGTTAATAAAAAATCCACCACCTTACAATGAGGAACCGAGTACAGTAAATCCATTTGCCCTGTTTTTAAAACCACCTTTAATTCCGCAAGTGGTACATGAGAACTCAATCGAGAGGGTATTACAAGAAAGAGAAAGAGAAGCATTAAATAAACAGAGAAGTGAATTGATTCAGAAAATTTCTCAATTAAATACAAGTCCCGAAGCTCTGACAATTCCAGTAACTATTGGCCCAGTTGTTCCTTTGTATGGAGATAAGCAAGCTAGTCCAAAAGCTCCAGTTATAACTACATCGGTAGTACAGCCAAGAGAAGAACCCTTGATAGTAGACGATCAGGCAAGTGAATGTGAGTCAGTAATCTCCTTAATGGATTTACCAATAAGAGAACCAGAGAGTAGTTTGATTAGAAAAACCACTCCTTTTAATTTAAGAGAAGTGCAAATGGAGACATCCTCAGGTACAAGAAGTGCAACTGTAGTAACTCCTGAAGAAATAGATAGATGGACACGAGAAATAGAGAAACCAAAGACACAACCGAAACCATTGGATATATACAAATTGAGAATTGAATTGGAGGAACTGATGGCTGGAAATGTGGGATCGGACATATTAAATACTCTTAGTGAAGATGAAATATTATTTATTTGTAAAAGCATTAATAGAAATACAAAGGTGTTTCATGAAAAATTAAAGGACACAGCAGCCAGCATGGGAATTGACATTGGTAAATCTAAAGTATTACAAAAACCCTATCGAGCAGAATTTTCTGACAAGGATTTAGAAAACATGAATGTGTCCGGAAGAAAAGTGCAGATAAGAGAGCTACTTGCATTGTTACAAAAATGGGGTGGAAACAAATGACTTCAGAATATGTTTTAAAAGAAGCAGAAAAAGTGGAAAAATTATGTCCTATGCGAGAAGTACCAGGTGGAGGTTATGTGCATGTTCCATGGTTCCGACAGGATATTTTGTCATTTACAAATGATTTCCCAAAACTTTGTGACAAACCTGTAGAATGGTACAGACAAGTCGAGAGATTTGTAAAAGTTTCAAAGTGTCTTTTGAAAGATTTAGATGGATTATTTGACATTGTAGTTCCAATAGATTTATGGACAGAATGTAAAATTGCTCTTGATTGGCCTAATGAGGAGTACCCTAGAGACCCAAAGACAGGGGCACCTTCCGAAGATGTTATGAAAAAATAAAAACAGGTAATACTTTACCTCAAAGGGAAGGTGCCTGCAAAAGAGACAGATTGGACTAGAATAGATAGAACCACTCAGAATAAAGATGAATCTGTGCATGCATATTATGAACGTTTATTGCAGGTATTCAAACAGTACAGTGGATTGGATAACATAGATATGAAGGATATGACGCATTTTATTTATCGATTTGTATCAGGATTAAGACCAGAAATTTCACAATGGATTAAAGATCATAAAATTTGTTGGCAGGCCAAGCCAATCTACGAGATCCTTAAATATGCCAAATGTTGTGAGGATGAGCTAGACAATAAACGAAAAGAGTTAAAGGAAAAAGTCATGTTGGCACAAGTAAAACTAGCAGAGCAACAAGAACATCAGTTGAACCAGATAGGTAGTAACCAGAATCAGGGTGATGGAAATGGAGGAAGGCCAAGGGGAAAATTCAATAGAGAGGATGCGAAACGGAAATGCCCTTGTCATGGGTGTGGGAAGTTGGGGCACTGGAAGAACGAGTGTAAGGCTGTACAGAGTGGTAATGTGCAAAATAATGATTTGAATCCACAGATGCAGAATGAGGTGCCACGGAAGACACAGCCACAGGTAATACAGAATCAGTTACCCCCTGCACCTATGCCAAATTACAGGAGCAAAGCAAAACAGAGAGTAGATACCACAAATTGGGAGGGAAGTGAAAGGACAGATACAGCAACCTCACAATGTGATAAATTTTTCAGTGATGAACCTTACTAGCGGTGCCTGAGGGGGGAGGACGAGGAGTGCGTGCTTGGCGCCTCCTTGCCGGTAGACCAGTCAGGGCCATACATTGAAGGAAAGGTTGAAGGAAATTATGTCACCTTTCTGTTAGACACTGGTGCTACCCGTTCTACTGTGAGAACAGCAGACGTTCCAATCCTACCCCTCTCGGTAGAAGAGATCCAAGTAGTGGGAGTTTCTAATAAACAAATTAGTACCCCAGTTACAGAACCAATGGAAGTTAGAATAGGGAACTTTAAAGAAATGCATAGATTTGTTGTATGCGATTCAAGTCCAGTAAATTTATTAGGACGAGACTTGTTGTGCAAAATGAATTGCACCATTTTATGTACCCCAAGTGGTGTTGAAATTCAAACCCCAGACAAAGACGGAATTTATAAATTAATGTTAGCGAAACAAGAGACAGAAATTAAAAGACTGACAATAAAAGACTTACCCGAAGAACTGCAACAGACGGTAAAACCAGATGTATGGGATTTTACTGGAAAAGATGTAGGATTAATGGCAAATGTTGACCCAATAAAAGTGACAATAAGAGAAGATGCAGTTTACCCAAATACTCAACAGTATAAAATTAGTTCAGAAATAAAAGCAGGTGTTGCAGTAGAAATAAAACATTTGGTTGAAGCAGGCATTTTACAAGAAATAATGAGCAGTCCATGTAACTCTCCTATAATTGGTATAAAGAAACAGAGTGGTAAGTACAGGGTTTGTACGAGACCTCCGGAAAATTAATAAGATTGTTGTCCCATGCTATCCAGTCGTGCCAAATCCTGCAGTGATTCTGTATCAGATACCGTGGGAGGCTGGACGGTTTACTGTCATTGACCTGTGTCACGCATTTTTCTCGATTTCATTACATCCAGACAGCAAATTTATTTTCTCATTTGAATTCGACAGTCATGCACCACGTCAGTGAAATATCTGGGGCACCAGATAGAAAAGGGTGTCAGAAGAGTTACCTCAGAAAGAATCAGAATAATTAAAAATATGAACTTGCCTCATACCCAAAAAGAGATAAGGATGTTTCTTGGAGTTGTAGGATACTGCAGGCAATGGATTGTGGGATTTGCAGTACTAGCTAAGCCATTAATACAAATGACAAAGAAAGGAGCCAACGACCCAGTAGAGTGGGATGAAGAAAGCATGTCTGCTTTTGTAAAGTTACGAGAATGTCTGTGTACAGCTCCAGCATTAGGGATGCCTGACTATTCTAAGGATTTTGTACTTTTCTGTGACACCAGAGATAAT
This sequence comes from Lissotriton helveticus, assembly GCF_964261635.1. Classification (NCBI taxonomy): domain Eukaryota; kingdom Metazoa; phylum Chordata; class Amphibia; order Caudata; family Salamandridae; genus Lissotriton; species Lissotriton helveticus. The sequence continues at coordinate 1,146,626,939 of NC_136071.1, read as the reverse complement.
TGTGCACTTTCAGTTTTGACTCAAATTCATGGTTTAGTGAGACGTCCTGTGGCATATTTTTCTTCCACATTGGACCCAGTGGCAGCTGCATTACCTGGATGTCTGAAAGCAGTAGCTGCAACTTGATTGAGCCTTGAGCAGAGTGAATCCATTATTATGGGACATCCTGTAACTGTGTATGTTCCACATGCAGTTGTAATTTTGCTAACAAGGACTAAGACCCAGTATCTCACACCTAGTCGGCTGACTAAGTACGAGAGAATACTTGTAGGTGCAGGAAACGTTACCATTGCTAGGTGTAATATCCTGAACCCAGCAACACTGCTATCTAATTCACATACTGCAGAAGTGAAGGGAGAAGTTGAACATGACTGTATTGATCTGACTGAGTACAGTACAAAACCACGATCAGACATACGAGAAGAGCCATTAATTGATTCAGAATATGAGCTATTTGTAGATAGCTCTTGTATGAGACATGAGGAAGGAGGTCTGTGCGCTGCTTACGCAGTGTGCACATTGGGAGGTCCAGTTGAAGCATCCCATTTGCCTGGAGGCAAGTCTGCACAAATAGCCGAATTGGTTGCCTTGGCAAAAGCCTGTAAATTTGGGAAAAATTGGAAAGTAACCATATACACAGACAGCAAGTATGGTTACGGAGTTGTGCATGACTATGGCCAACTATGGATGCAAAGGGAGTTTCTGACTTTTTCAGGTACTCCGATTAGAAATGGTAAATATGTAAAGGATTTGCTTGAAGCAATCCAGTTACCAAAAGAAGTGGCTGTGGTAAAGTGTGCTGTTCACAAATCTGGCAACGACAAAGTGACAGCTGGTAATCGATATGCTGACCAGTTAGCCCAGCATTGTGCAAAGTATAAAATGGCTGTTAATAAAAAGGTTGCGGTGGGAGGAAACAGCTGCCAACTTATGTTGCTGGGAGGTGTGAACACGTGGGAAGAAGTGAGAGATTTGCAAAATGCAGCAGAACCAAAAGAAAAGGAACAATGGAGGAAAATAGGTTGTCAGAGAAGGGCTGAGGATGGTGTCATTGTTTATCTTGATGAAACGGCAGTGTTACCCGACTGTCTGCTTGCTCCTATGGCTAGGTTGATTCACGGAGATTCCCATTTGGGAAGAGATGCTATGATACGTCTGTTCAGACAGTCGTGGTTCAATGCCAAATTCAGGAACATAGCAGAGGCACTCTGCCAGAGGGGTTCGATTTGCCAACAAATGAACCCAGGGAAGAAAACAGTTGTGTTACCAGGAAAAATTGGGAAGGCAGAAGGTCCTTTTATTCGATTACAGAATGATTTCATTCAGTTACCCTTTTGTCGAGGACTAAAATACATACTTGTCATTGTCTGCCTGTTTTCAAAATGGGTGGAAGCTTACCCCACACGCAGGAACGATAGCATCACTGTAGCTAAGCTTTTACTTAGAGAGCTTATACCACGTTTCAGTTTTCCAGTAACAATTGAATCAGACAGAGGCTGCCATTTTAATAATGGAATAATTGGTCTAATTTGTGAAGCATTCCAAATTAAGCAAAAGCTGCACTGGCACTATCAAGTCAAGATTGGGAAAGATGTATGAGTCTAATCGACTGGAGTGCCAGATGCATTGCTACTAGTTCTGATGGGACTTAGAAGTATTCCAGACCGGAACACAGGCTTAAGCCCCCATGAAATACTGATGGGAAGAGCAATGCGGCAAGCATGGGTGCCCCGGACACAAACTGCTAAGCATATCTGATGATTTAGTACTGGAGTACTGCAAAGAACTGGCTGACCAAGTGAGTTCTATCTCTCACCAGGTTGGGGAAGACGCTGTCGCCAGACAAGCAACTCCAGCACATGACCTGAGCCCAGGTGATGGGGTAGTGCTAAAGAAACATACTCGAAAATCTTGCCTTGCACCGAGGTGGGGAAAACCACAGCAAGTAATTTTGGTTACCACCACAGCTGTAATGTGTGCAGGAGTTCCACACTGGATTCATGCCAGTCATACGAAAAAGGTGACTGAACCTGATGATACTGAGGCTGAAGGTTGTGCAGATGAGGGGTCTCAAGATATCGATCCTGAAGTAGCTGAAGAAGAACAACCGAGCACCAGTCAAGATGATTGGATTCCAGTAATCAACATACCTGCAGAATATGTGAGAACAAGAAGCCAAACATATCTAGATAGACAGAGTGATAGTGAGGACGAGACAGGTGTAGAAGAAGGTACTCGGGTCATAGAAATCCAAGTCAAAAGTGATTCTGAGGAGGACCAGATAGGGAAAGATCAGGTAATCGACACTCCACCAAGAACTCCTGAGCCTGAAAAGGGACAGATAGAAATTAGGGCGGAGGCTCAAGCAGAAGAAAATCAAGGGTTCGTAGAGCTTGAGCAGGACCAGACAGGAGTAGAAAATCGTGTTCAGGACAAAGAAGGTAAAACAGACAAAAGCCAAACTCAGCAAATACCTGAACAAGGCCAGATTAGTGACCAGGCAGAAGAAACAGAAATAAGACCTGGACCTAGCCAGTTAGAGAAGGAAACAGAAGACAGCATTGAAATAGATGTGCCACAACTGAATGAAAATAAAAGAGCATTTGAAGAGAGCCAAGACACAGTGCCAGCTAAAAGACTCAGAAAAGGGGGCAAATGGCCTAGGTTTGTCAAAAGACTGAGACGCGTTTAAAGACAATTAATGAAGAACCTGAACAAGTGAATGAAATATCAAGTCAAACCGATCAACCTGTGATACAACCAAGAAGAAGAAGTCCCCGATTAAAGAGACTGAATAATAAATACAAAGGCCCCGAGTGGACCTACATCGTTTTGGAAGATTTTGAAAATCTGGAAATAAGTGATGAAAGTGATGAAGAATTGATTGTTGATCAAACTGACGAAGAAGTGAGACCAACTTGAAATTCACACAGGGCAAAAAGATGTGTAAAAGTTACAAAGAGGGGTTGAATCTCCTTTAGTCAGAAATGGCTGATCATACTGTTAATGGAAGACCGAAGAGAAATTGTTTAAAAACATGCTGTAGAATATGTTTATGTAGTATAGCAATAGTACTTATAGTTTGGATAGGACTAACAATAGCTATTCCTTACATGATGAGTAAAGAGACAAAAGTTAACACTAATGAACAACGGCCACTAGATACAGAAGAGTTACAAACAAAAGATACACCGAAAAGAGTAGATACACAAGAAAAGGCACTTAGTATTAGACAACAGAATGTAGACTTAGAAGCACCAGATGAGGAAGAATTGCATTATACGAGAATTAAAAACAGAACACATCTGAATGTATTTGGAAACCTATTAGTACATTATGTAGAAGCTATGGAGATAGAAGATTGCTATGTTTGTATGAAGCTGCCTACTTCAGTAGCTGAAGGTGTTACCTATCACCATTTGCCACTAACATATGGAATTTCCTGTAGTGTTTTAGCTAGTTTATTCTATAAGAAAGGACATTTACAGTATTATTATTTTAATTTAGACGTGATATTTTCTGAACTTTCTGTACGTAGAAACCTGAACCCTGAACATACTACTAGAAATGTAGCCCGCTACGTGAGTGAATATTTTCTAACTATAGGTCAATAGATATAGCTGACGCACACAAGACTAATCTAACATGTTTATTACAAGGAAAAGAGAAAATATTTTTAAATATGGTTGAGAAAAGGAGAGAGAATTTCCAAAGAAAAGCAAATGATAAGAATCATAAAATTCCTAAATGGGCTGAAAGTATAGGGAACACCTCAAATGGTGGGGCTAATGCTGCTATGTTGCTGGATTTCGAAAAGAAGGGGAAACTCTGTCTCCACAGAGCAAGAACTAGGTATTATAACAATATATTCTTTGGTTCCAGTGAGTGTGAACACAATTATAAGGTAATTGGGGGTTGGGATTTCAAAGATGGAACTGAACCTGTGTTTCCCGGAATCTATTATATATGTGGGAACAAGGCTTATTACAAATTGTCAGATCACTGGTATGGGAGTTGTTATTTTGGAATAGTCTTCCCAAAGATATATCATATGGGTAAAATCACTGGAAACAATGAAGAAACCAATGGATTAGTATGTAGTAAAAGAGCTAGTTTTGGTGAAATTGTGGGTGATATATTTAGTGCATTGATACCTACAGTGGGAGTGGCTCTGAATACACACAGAATCTGCAAATTGTCAACAGTAGTGGATCAGTTATCAACTGACACTGCTGGAAGTTTCTTAATGGTCAATACCGAAGTGGTTGCGATCAGATCAATGGTTTTACAAAATCGACTTGCTCTTGATACATTATTGGCAAAAGAGGGCGGAGTCTGTAGAATGTTGAAAGCGCAACATTGTTGCACTTACATACCAGACAAAAGTGGTGAAATTAAGAGGTATGTGAGAAATATTACTGATTTGGAAAAAGAGCTTAAACCACTGTAAGTTGATAGTGCATGGAAGAGGCTCACTGATGGTCTCTCCTCTGTAGGTAGTTGGCTTTCTAATGTAGGAAAGAGTATTGTAGGTAGAATACTGATGCCAATGTTGGGAATACGCCTACTAGTTCTAGGTATAATAATTTGTTGCAAATGTCGAAAACATAAAAAGAAATACTCTGTAAATAGGCGAGGAGTATAAAGAAATATTGATGAACTCGAATTAGAAGAGATGAATAGTAAAATATACAAGAAAATGAAAAATTCTCATGGTAGTAATGAGAAGAAGCAAAATAGAAAGTTTGAAGAGATTGAGTTGGGTGAAATGTGAAAAGTTGACATCTGATTCATTAAATAGTGATGATATAAAATATCATCAAAGAGGGGATTGATGGAGCAAGGATTCGCACGTAAAGCGACTTGCTCGTATTCATGAACCTCTAATAACGTTAATAAAGTAACCAACATGTTTATTTTACTAATTCTGCATATTTTACATCAATATTGGGTATCCGAGTGAAGCTTGCTTATGTGTTTACTAATCATAATACGCTTGCATCTAAGATGGCTGCTGCTACTCGAGGGTTTCTATTGCGCATGCGTCTGTCATACCCACGTGACATGACGTATTCTTTGCTTTGGAGGGAAACTTTTCACTTCTGCGCATTAGTGTTAATATGGCTGCTCTATGTTCTCACATGCAAGAAGCTTGCACTGCTGCTTTCGCTAAAGCTGGTCGTTCTGCCTAACTCTAATGCTATAGTTAAAATTAAGATAATGGGTATAGAGTATAAATACATGTAGACAGTGTATTAATTAATTCTGTGTTCTAAAACTGTTTCTTTTCCATTTCATGTCGCACTTTGAAAACTGGCCTGACTTGTAACGCTGTACTCCATATTTGTTGAAACTGCGACTGCGCGAAAATCTCAAGTCTCTGGAACAGTGACCTTTGGACTATGGCCAAGGAACTGACTGACTAGAAGATGCTCATGGGAACATGGACTTGTGAACCCAAATGTATACAATGTTAAACAATGTATTTGTCAATAGAACATCCATTGTTGGGTGGAATATAACCTCATGAGAACCTGAATTTAATGGGCGGGAACGTAAATTTGAATAAGAGATGGTAAAAGTCTCAAATTTGGTGTGGTGTGACGACCTCTCCTCCTCTTTTGTCCAATCGAAATTGGGGATCCTTACACTTGCAACATTGGGGGGTGGTACACTGACCTGGAAAATAGTATTACTAGTGTAGGTTTAGCTAGAGAAATTGTCCAACTTGTCCGAATAGCTGACCTGTCACTGACCCAACACACTCAATAGGTGACTAAGAGCAGAGGGCTCTTAGGCTTCTGACAGAGTGCGGAGCACTCTGTCAGAAGATTCGCTGACCCAATCGGGGTCCGGGAAGCTGAGGTGCTGGCACGTTGTCGGTGAAATCGATAACCCAATCGGGGTTCTGACTGTTAGCTGCAGAGAGGGAGTAGCGCAGGCGTTGCAACTGAACTGCGGGTGCTGGTCTTAACCTTTGGTGGTCCGGTCCTGATCCAAATCTGGTTTATCCTGTCCTGATTCTGATCTGCACCTGCTGGCCTACTGGCAACTGCAACTTTTGGGGTTTCTGTCCTTAACTGACCCGTGGCCAGGGTTGGTCTTCACACCATTCTAGGTAAATATAAATCTGTGTGGGTATCGTCATATTTCTGTGTGTCCTTTTCTTTACCTTCCCTAATTCGATAAAAGCTTTGATTGCATATGTTCCTTTTTCTTACCTTTCCCTTTTTAAATGATAAATTCGTCATTTGATTTAATAGTGTGTTCCATTTTCTTACCTTCCCTATAGTCATATGCTCCAATTGTTTTGTGATTGCATATCATGTTTCCTCTTCATACCCACCCTTTGATAATTGCTTAAAGCTGTGCTATTTAGCATGTTCCTTCTTTTTCCCACCCTTAGACAAATTGTGTAAGTCTGTTTTAAATTTAAATAGCATGTTCCCTGTTCTTACTTTCCATTTAAATTGCTAAATGATTGGCATAATATATCTTTTACATAGCTATACATTATTCCTAATTTTCGTTATTGAGAGTCTTATCGTGTTCAATCTGTGGATCATGACCATTTATGAAGTTTAGATAAGGAGTTTAAAACTTTCCCGAGTCTGTGTTTATTATATGAGTGCATATGTTATTTGCTACCTAATTTAAACTAACTCCCTGATCCAATAGGCTACAGGTACCAGTGACAAGGATTGGTAAATCAATGATATAGGACCTAGTAGGTAAAATATCTGGTAGTTAGAGCGTAGGTTACCTGATTTTAGAAATGTGTAATTGATTATGGGCCCAGGTGAGTATGGTAAATTCATAGTCGGGTGACCTGCACGCTCTATCACTAGGATGCTGAGCCTTGGCAAATTATGTCACCTCCAGCCCAGGTTGGAGGTACTTTGGTACTTCTTTTGTTCTTGGCAGGGATCTCTATAAAATGTTGAGCTTGTTTGGTAGAAAGGAGTCATTATTAACTTGGTGGGCACCATATTTCCCACCACAGGGCTCAGGTGTGGTTGTCAGAATGTATCACAGGTTGTATCGACCTGGTGGGTTGAGGTCTTATAACTGGAACCTTTACCCCGGGCTGGTAAGGCGGGCACTCAGGCAATGGGTGATGGGCTGTTACCTGAGTTGGAGCTATGGGCTGCTTTTTTGGGCAGCGTGGTGACTGATTTGGGATGTGCCTCTGTTGTTCAGATGCCGCCAGAGACCCAGTAGGGCCCTGAGCGGCCTTACTGGAGGCAGATGGAACTCTGTTACCTCCCTTTTACCAACGGGGCAGAGGTGTCATTCCCAGTCCCTCGCTGGACCGGCCCATTAATGTACACAGGTTGTGCCGGGGCAGGGGGCCTGAGCAGAAGTTGCCTCACTGGTACTCAGGTGTGGTTCACCTTTGTGAACTAATCTGTGTACAATGAGTCCTGGCAACATTTGCATTTTTTTAACTCAGTGAAGTTAAGAAAACATGCCTCTTTTAGGGAACCCTACCTTCCTCTTTTCATAATACTTAAAACACTGAAGCAAAGATTTGTGAAAAAGCGCAATCTGCAAATGTGGGACACTTGTTTTTTAGGGTGCCCGGGCCTATTTTTGAACCCAATCCAACCCTGCCACCAACGGGAAACTATTCTGCATTCTTATTTTCTGCTCTGTGTCCAAACCAATCCCAAATCATCTATTGGAGACTGACGAACTATAGTCATCGAGATGATGCAAGCACTGAAGCAAATCGTTTAGTTACAAATACCAAGGGGCATATGTATCAAATACTGTCATTGCGATTCTCAAATAGAGATTTTTAGAGAATCGCTATTTGAGAATCGCAAAACGGGATGTAATAAAAAATTTGCTAATATTTTGCGATTCCTTGGCATTCCTTAATTTGCGATTCGCAAATTGCGAATCGCAATTAAAGAATACCTTCCCATTCATTCCTATGGGCTAGGAGGCCAATAGGAATGAATGGGAAGACATTCTCAATTTGCGATTCGCAATTAGAGAATCGCTAATTGAGAATGCAATTTCAAGGGTGCCAGGGTGTCAAAAGGACACCCTGTTGCACCCCTGAAATATGTATGCATGCACATGTGGCGCACATAAATGCCCTAAGGGCATGTATGCGCATCACATGGCACTTTGAAAAACGCAAAAAAGTGAATTTTTTAGAGAAATCGCAAATTACCACCAACTTGAAGTTGGTGGTAATTTGCGATTTCTTTAGGCCAAATCGCACTTGTTCTGTGCTTCATACATTGCATTTAAGGAATCACAATTTGCGATTCCTTAAATGCAATCGCAAAATAGGGAATCACAAATTTTGCGATTCTCTAATTTGCGATGCCTTTTTGGGATGATACATCCCAAAAGGCCTTTTCGAAAAGGGTTTGATACATACGCCCCCAAGTAAATAATAAAATGGCGGGCAGGATTGGCACAGCATCACCCTGGCAGCCCCCTGCTGTGGCGGGGGCGTTGGCATCGGTATGTGATGGGGAATTCTTTGCACAAGACCGAGAAATGGAGCAGACAATGGCTCTGGGGGACTGCGCCGCTCTGCGACTGCTCGGCGCGCTAACAAAGTGCTAATTGCTTTTTCTGACCACAGGCCCAGTTTGTCAGACTCGCGTGCACTGTACTCAGTAAACTACATTACAGAATTAACACTGCATTACTTCACAGTACAGCTTGCAACTGTGTGCCGAGCACGAGGCATTATCATAAATTAAGGAAGCAGATACATGAAAAAATCCGCCTAGGAGAGCTTGTTTAAACTTATCGATAACATCAGGGCATTGCACACAAAAAAAAGGGTGTGGGACCCGCAGAGGGAAATGTGTCACTACTTTTCAGGCTCGCGGGGAAGGTATTTCTCACTCTTGACACTTGTTGACAAAAGGATCATAGTGGGAAACGTGATAATGTCTTTTTTTGGCCCAAGGGCTGAGAGTGTCAGTGGCGGCTGGTGAACTTTTGAAAGTGATGCGACGTAAATACCTGCCCTGAAATGCACTGAGGAGGCGACGAGACAAGAGTCCAGCGCCCTCTGCAGTAACTGATGCCAACTGCAACACAAACTCTGCATTAATTCGCGAAAGGTCCAGAGGTTCTGAAGAGTCACTAGCAGCCTGATTCATCAATCTCCCGTTTTGTGAGCCCCTAATAGCGAATCATAAGGAATCGCTATTAAGGACTTGCAAAACGGGATTCATGTAGGAATTGCAAAAAATATTGCGATTCCTACATGTTCCTTATTTGCGATTAGCAAATTGCTAATCGCAAATAAGGAATAACTCCCCATGCATTCCGCATGGGGAGTTATTCCTTATTTGCGATTAGCAATTAGCTAATCGCAAATAAGGATGCGATTTCAAGGGTGCAGGGGTGTCCAAAGGACACCCTGTAGCACCCCTGAAATGTAATCTACATTGGTGTTGCGCACACACATGTCCAATGTGTGTGTAACATGCAACTTAAAAAAATGCATTTAAAAGCATTTTTCTAAGTTTTTGCTATTTACCACGAGGTCTGACCTCTCGGTAAATAGCGGCCCAAAATTGCAATTTCGCAATTTTAAAATGATTCATGAATTGCATTTAAGGAATCTCAAATAGAGATTCCTTAAATGCAATTCTTCGCAAATGTGCGAATTCTTTAATAGCGAATTTTGCATTTGGGATGATGAATCCCAAATGCAAAAATTGCACTCGCAAAAGGCAAGATTCTGAGAATCTTGCCCTTGGCAAGTGCAATTTAGCTTGATGAATCAGGCTGTAAGTGGGCCGCATGTATCATTCAAAATTGCGATCGCAAACGCCGAAATTCGCCGAATTTTGGCGTTTGCAATTGCAATTTAGCTAAGTGGAATGTATGAATTGAAAACAGTCTCGCAAAATAAGGAATCGCAAATTTGCGATTCTCTATTTTGTGATTGCATTTAAGGAATCGCAAATTGCGATTCCTTAAATGCAATGTAAGAGGACCAGAAAAAGTGCAATCTGGCCATAAGGAATCGCAAATTACCACTGACTTCAAGTTGGTGGTCATTTGAGATTTCTTTGAAAAATGCACTTAAGTGCCATGTGGCATATACATGCCCTTAGGGAATGTATGTGTGCCACCTGTGCATGCATGCACATTTCAAGGATGCAATAGGGTGTCCATTTGACCCCCTGGCACCCTTGAAATTGCATTCTCAATTTGCGATTCTCTAATTGAGAATCGCAAATTGAGAATGTCTTCCCATTTAACGAATGGGGAGGTATCCCTAATTGTGAATCGCAATTTGCAATTCGCAATTAAGGAATATGTCGAATTTGCAAAATTATTTCCAAATCCTACATACATAGCGTTTTGCGATTCTCAAATAGCGTTTCACCAAAAATCGCTATTTGAGAATCACAAAACTAAAGTTTCATACATATGGCCCTAAGTAAATATTCCAATACCTTCATGGTGTTTAAGCTAATCAATAAACCTCCCCAGGAGTATTTGGGGTTCACCGTCTCCCCAAAAGATTTGGAAACATTGCAGGAAAACCGTGCATTTTCAACACAATTTCTAAAAAAAAAACATTCCAGCGGAGCCGCGTCGAGGGGAGGGAGATAGACCCGACTTTCAGTAATTGTTGCATATTAGCCTGACTGAACCCCCAAGAACGCTAGGAGGCTCATGAGGTTTATCAAGCTCAAAACAATAACAACGCCTACTGGGCGAGAATCTCAAAATACATTGTGAATTAGGTACAAATAGTCCCTTTCACTTTTCTGTATAATACACTTTTTATCTCATGTGAGGAAGGTGGGGATTTGCGCAACCCCGTCCTGAAGAAGGAGTTTTAGACTCCGAAACATGTCGACGCACTGGCGAGGTTAATGTACATCACAATACATTAGTAACCTCACACCACACCAATTTTAACAATACCCGTCGGGGACACATAAAAAAAAAATTCTTTATCCCACGGCCAGGTATTTTTTTAAAATCACTTTCAAACCCCACTACTCACACAAAATCACCACCCTACACACACCACACATAGTCTGTGTATAAGTGCTTCCGCATAGCACTAGGTAGTAGCACGCCGCATCCCGTTGAGGGGTGCGAAGACCCCGATGATGAAGCATGACAACAAGAGTCCTTTTGGTGTGTGAGGGGTATTTTAAAAACACTGAGAGCTCCCCACCATTGTAGGGGCCACTGTAACTCCTAAGTGGATTCTGTTTTGTTTATTAAAAAAAACAAGCATTGACAAAGCCAATAGGTCTCGCCTATGAAAGGTAATATCTTTGGCAATGTTTTACAGCTATGCTGTACAGGACCACTGATGCTTTGCAGTATGGCTAAAACAAATTTAATAGTTATAATTTAGTATCTACTCATTCTCCTGTGAGTTTCCCTTTTGTCAATCCGTACTCTTTGCATTAGTGTGCTTTTTATGGTGTCACCGTCTGATCTTAGGTCCAAAATAGAATTGTTGTGAGACACGAATCCCATTGCGGGTTTGTGTTTCCCATTGGCACTACCTTATAGGTCCCCTGCTGGGTGTCTTAATCTTTTTGCGTTTTAACACATTTCTCTCGTCATTTCTACATCCATATGATTAATTCATCCTTTAAACTCCAGATTTAATTTCATCATGTGTTTATTTCATTTAGTAAATTTTTATTTTGCTATGGTGTATTTAGTGCCCTTTTCTCTCCAATGCGTTTCGGACCTTTCATGGTCCTTTGTCAGGGGGTGTCCTTTTGCAAAATCAAAAGTAATGAATTAACTCAGCACATGTAAACGTTTTGTGTTTACATAATTGGAACCTAAACCATATTCTAAGTTCATACTGCTTACAAATAGGGTCAATGCACCCATGTGTATCATAATATGTTATTGTGATAACCTTAAAGAATTATTGCAAACAGTACGTAAGTACTATCAATCAATCAAGGGTTTATAGAGCACGCTACTCACCCATGAGGAATTGGGGGGTGGGTGTGCAGCTCGGGATCAGTCGAAGAGCCAGGCCTTGATGGTCCTCCTGAAGGTGTACAGAGTGGGGGGGAGGGGGGTGTCTGATGTTGACTGGGAGCTCGTTCCAGGTTTTTGTTGCGACGTAGGGGAAGGCTCTTCTGCCTGCTCTGGTTCTGCAGATGCGTGGGGTCTCTGCCAGGGCGAGGTCGGCAGAGGGGAGGTTCCTTTTGGGTACATGGAAGGAGACTCTTTCGTTGAGGTATTTGGGTCCGATGTTGTGGAGGGATTTGTAGGAATTGGTGACCCTAGAATATGTTTTCTAGTTTTAGGTTTGAATTAAGGGAACCAGCACTTAAGGGGAACAGACGAACAGGGGATCTAATAAATTAGTTCTAAGGAGGAACACAACCCTGCAATGGGATTCAAGTTTATTCGCAGATCTAACATCATGGTTCATCGTCATACAATTAAAAGCAGACATGCAAAAGTTGTGCAAGAATCAGTACACGAATAAATATAAAACAGTAAAAAACATCAACTAAAATCACTAAAATTACAGAAGAAAAGCACTACTTTCATTCATCAAAATGCAATTGGTTAAGACTAATAAGTACATTTCATTGAACCAGGTACATAAACAAGCCGCAATGGGATTTGTGTCTCACAATAAAACTAATTTAGACAAGCATTGGCAAAGCCAATAAGTCTTGCTTCTGAGACTGTTGGCTCTGCCATCGCATTTTGTCCCTGCTGTACAGCATGGGTATTGCCAACTTTGGTAAAGTACAAGGATTCTTGCATCCAAAGTGAGAGATGCCATCCTGTTATAGCCAGAATCATGCTATTGAAGGCACTACAACTAGGGAAGTCCCTTAATTTGACACAAGGATGAACAATGCACATGGAGACTGCCTACCACCATACATATTAAAGAGGAACATGCTAGATAAACCATAGATATGGGACTACAAACTGGATGCCAGCCCTTGAAGGTAGGAAGAGAGGCATCACAGTGTAGAGGGAACACTTATTCTGAAGGCTTCTAGCCAAAGTACAAAGGTCCTCCTCCTGTGGCGGGTTACCCCACTTTGAAAGGTGTGCTGGTTTGCAGGCCTGTGCTCAAACACGCCAAGTATAGCAGCACAAGTAGATGTGGTGGAAGTCACAGCCCAACCTCAGACAGAAGACACTGAAATAAGAGATTAAATTCATTCACTTCTTAAAGGAAAATACAGAAAGTCGATCAAACAGAAGATACTGAGATGGTAAAGTCAATTGAGGAGCCATGCTCAGAACAATGTGCGGTGTGAAGGCTCACAGCAAAGAAATTCATTCATTCAACAGTACATCAAGCATAGCATTGACCCTCTGTACAATTGCTCCTTCTAATCCTCAGGCTGCCTATTCCATTTTTCTTGTGAGACTCATTGCATGTGTTTAACAGCGATTACAGCCCAAGTGCCTTGACGACCAAATGTGTCACTTTTTTGATGCAAGATTTTCAGGATCTACTGAAAGCTCTGAAAATTCTTTTGTCCTGATGACGACCCTACGAGTACAATTTTTGGGGTTGAAACATTGTCAACAATAGTGGGAGTAGAAGCTGTTCCTATGAATTTATGGCCATTTATGAACTTCAGCAGCAAATGTTTCACGTTAAATAATTGTTACAGGCTTGTTTAGTCATTCAATCTATTAGTTTATTTGGCCATCAGTGTGTCTAGAGCCTTGGCTATCGATCACGTCATTAGGCTGTTTTACTGTTTCAAGCACTTACACCATGTGATCACTTTTTATCACAGAGCACAGTTGTTGTTTACTGTAGATCCTAGGGGGCAGATTTACAAGAAACTGACGCATCTGTACAGATGCGTCAGTTTCCCTGCGCCTGAGTGAAAAACCCTTGCGCCACCATAGATGCGCCGTATTAACAATACGCCGCACTATGGCGCAAGGATTGACAGATGCCTCATAAATTCTGACGCTTCTGTTGATGGAAAAGTCACACATTGCTGGAGTTGTGTCGCAAGCAAGACGCAACTTCTGCAATGCGTGTTGTGGCCTGTTTCCAATACACTGTGTCACTCCTTACACCTGCTTCAAGCAGGCGTAAGGTTTTGAAGCAGTGGCATCCTAAAAGTCACCAAGTGAAATCGTGTAGATTTCACTGTGTCACTTTACGAGGCTTTTATGTGTGGGAATGCCTACCCTGCATACATTATACCTGATGCAGGTATAATGTCATGCAGGGCTTTACAACGTCACGCATCTCCCTAGGTGCGTCACGTAGTAAATTTGACGCTTTTTTTACACCGCCGTTGCATCACAAAAGTAACACAACAGAAGCGTAAGAGTGACGCAAGGGGCTTGTAAATCTGCCCCTTGGTATATAGTTAATCCTTGGATGTTGTTTCTATTACCTGTGATTTTGTTAATAAACTACAACTTTGCATATTTCAGGTCTCCCGATAGTGTTTTGTGCATTTGATTGCTCTGATAACAATCTCTGAACTTTTTAAAAAAATCTGTAATGGTACCTGGAAGGGCTTATGTTGTCTTCAAGTTTCCCAACCATAGATGGCATGGTAGTGGGGAGGTAACTAAACACTGTCACTGGAACTTAAGGGAATACCTGCACTTCTAGATTTCCATTTAAAACACTGACCAAACTATTACCCTCCATTATTCATTACATAATACCATTAAATCTTTAATTGCTGGTGTTCATGATTATAACACTTCTCAACATACCTCCTCTTCTGATTTCTGTTTTTTTTCAGGGAGATTTCAACTTTCACTAGGAAAAAGATGAAGATGCTGACACATCCCTCCTCAAATCCTTCCTGCCCTCCAACATCCTACCACATCAGTGCTTCCTCCGTTACCCACAGTGAGGGTTATACCCTGGACATTATTTTGGTAAAGAAACATCACATACAAATCTCTAACCCTCTCAAATTGGAGTGATTAGATCACTTCTTCATTCCTTTCAAATTCCTGCCATTAACGCTCTTTGTCTTTGCTAAACTGGAGCCGCAAATACTCAAATGTAGAAACCTCCAAACACATTGCAAATAAGCATTCGCAAAGCCAAGGTGGGGCTTTAATATGTGAATGCAAGCAAACAAAAGCATAGTAAAATGTGCACAGACTATTTGCTCCATTTCTCTGTTTAACACGTCTCTTTCTGTGCCTGATCCGAATCCCTAAATGTAAAGTCCTATTATTGCTATTCTCTAAAACTTTTACTGTATGGAGTTTTATACAGCGTGAACTCAGTCTGAAGGTATCAGGGAGCTTTACATGAGCACCAGTTGCGTTACAGATGGACACATTCATTTTTGCCAGGCACCAGGAGATTAAGTGATTCACACAGGATCACAGGATGTTGAGCATCCCTGCCGAGACTCGAAACCGGTTCCCCAGCTTCGAGGTCGACCACTCTAACCGTTAGGCCACATCCTCTCCCCTGCTGGAAGTGCTGGTGGCATGGAGCACCACAACTTTGGGGAACATATCTGCTTATTGTTTTCATTCATTGGAAGTTATTGTTTTATGTGGGTGTAGCCCTAAGAGGCACCACAAAGCTTCACAACTTAATTGTACATGCTGCACATCCTTTGATTAAAAAGCAAGGTGTGTAGTACTTGTACACAGTGCTTTACAATACAATATGCAGCCACAGATAAGATGCTGCATGGGTTACAGATGCAAAAAGAACAAATGATAGACAGAATGCAGAACAGTGTCATACATTCACTCCAGTGAAAAGATCAAGAGAGATGTTTCTGCAGCTCTTTGGCATTTTGATGTTTACACCCACACAAAACTGAGGGGCAGATTTACTAAGTGCTTGCGTTGCCCTTGCATGAGGCAAACCGTCGCAAGGTACCACTAGTCCTTAAGTGGGATTTATTAAGCCACACTAAGCGACCTTGTGTGGCTCCGCGTGGTTTAGTAAATCCAAAGTAACGCAAAGCATTGCATATCGATGCCTTGCGTTATCTTGCTGCAGGGAGGCCATGGGTATTTCCATGTATTCACATATGCTTTTAGACGCAATCCCAGATTTACAGAGGACTGTAAACCTGGGATTGCATCAAAATGGTGTGCCTCCGTGACCTAGGCGTAATGAGGAGAAACGTCTTTATTGCTCCTCTTTACTTCCTCTTTGTATGCATGCTGCATTCTGCAGTGCACCCACAAAGAGGAAAATGCCATTTAGGATTTTTTTTGTGCAGGAAGGCATCCAGTGGTTCGGGCTGTAGTCGTCTTAAAAATCCCTATGGAAAACTGCATGGGAAAAAATGTGGTTTGGGACCCCCCTTTTTCTTGGCCCCTGCTTGGTGAATCACCCCAAAATCTTCAAGACAGCAGCTCAAGTGACCAGCAAATTAGTTTTGAAAATTTTGTGAAGATTCATCAAACGATGACAAAGGTTTTGGCCAAACAAAAAACTATTTGTTTGCATCCCGAACCCGAGGGGTTCATCTCCTTACCATGAATTGGTAGGATTTTTGTCTGTATGTATATATAACTAAAATTGCCAGTTTAAAGTGTAGTGCCAATATGCTGCTTATTACGCTCTACACCAGTATTGATCACTCTCAAGGAATGTCAGCTATTAGCCACTTTCTAGCCAAGCGCCCCATTATGTTTTATGAACATAACAAAGTCATTTTAAAACTTATTGAATGGTGTCTACATAACAATTTTTTTCTATTTGGCAAAGATGTTTTCAGACAATTACGAAGTGTTGCTATGGGGGCCTGTTTCTCCCCCAGCTACGCGTGTTTACACGTGGGTTGGTGGGAGGAACAGGTCCTCGCAACAAAACACAACAAATGGATGCATGAGCATATCAGATGTTACTTAAGGTATATCGATGATATTTTTATTCTATGGGAAGGAAGTAGTGAGCAAGCTAATGAATTCATTGGAGAGATAAATGCTAACTCTCTAAATTTGAACTTTACAGCTCACATTCATGCTACTAAAATGCAATTCTTGGATGTAGAAATGTATGTATCTAATTCTTCTATTCATACTACATTACATGGAAAATCTACCGCCGGTAACACTACCTTACACGCGAGTAGTATGCATCCTAGACACACTATTTCCAGTATCCCTTATGGGGAGATCTTAAGACTTAAAAGGATATGCAGCACCAATACTGATTTTGAATCTTGCCTGAATGAAATGATTGTCCGTTTTAAAGCACGAGGATACACTGATGACATGCTCAAATTGGCCATTGATAAGTCCACACTTAGAAGCAGAGAAAGTTTATTCAAACAAAATGAACAGGACAATGATATTCAAGCCATCCCTGTTAAACACAACTCTAATTCCAACTGTCCACGCTTGATAACTACCTTTAGTAAAGAGGATAGACAACTTAAAGCGATTAAGGAAAAAGAACTGGCCCATTTTATTAAGTGACAATGTTTTAGGGCCTACGCTTCCCCAGTCTCCTGTAATCACTTTCAGAAGGGCTCAAAATATGGGATCATCCTTAGATAAGGCAGCACCAGAGCTAAAGCAGAAGAAAATATGGCTTCAGCCAGCTAGGGGTTTTCGCAAATGCTCTAGCTGCCGAGCCTGCAAATTTGGAATAAATACCTCTAGCTACTCGACCCCTTTCTGTCCTGAAGGTAGGCCCATCAATGGCAACTTTAATTGTAAAACGGACCATGCTGTATATGTCCTGACTTGCACCTGCGGCTTAAACTACGTTGGTAGTACTCGGCTGCAGGTGCACGTCAGGATATTGCAGCATTTGAGAGCCATTATCCATAGTGATCCGGCCTACCCGGTTGCCCGCCACTTCAAGACTGTCCACAATAAAGATGTGTCATGTCTTAAGTACTTTGTGGTGGGTGCTATTCCTGTATTACGAAGAGGAGGTGATCGAGATCTGATGCTCAGACAGTTGGAAACTAAAATGATTCTAGAATTCGATAGTAGATGGCCTAATGGACTAAATACTACGGAAGAGATGCATCATTACATATAAATTCACTGTATATTCTAAACTTGTTGCTCTCTTCCCTGTCATCCATAACATGTATGGCTGCTTGACACTCAATAGTTAGGATCCCTATTATTGAGTGCGATACTATCTTTAGCCGCCATACATTCGTTCCCTCTTTTGTGTATCCTTCAGTTTTAAGAATAGTTGTCCTTCACATTTTCTGATCCAGTTTGATATATATGATGAAACTGATGATGTATATATATAAAGATTATAAATACTTTTGATATGGAGATATTAATCTATTTATTTATTTATTTATTTATTTATACTGACCGAGTTTCTCAAATTCTTATAATTATCAATTTGTATTTTTCTTCTCTATTTTCAGACAATGATATCTTCATTCAAAATTGAAAATTTCTACTGTTTTTCTACTTACACTATTTATGCATTTTTAGATATATGTATATTTATTTATAAAATGTATGATGATTCTTTTCCTTTCTGCTATTTATAATGTCAACACATGATTTGATGCATATATTTTGTTGAAATTCATGGTTTACATACACATGCACATGTTTTTTACTGCTTTTTAAGGATGTTTTAGCAAATTTTATCGCAACTATCTCAGGGATCTGGGAATATATAGTTGTAAATATTGTATGACGTCTTGACTATGCAGTATGTACTTTTTTGCACTTCTTTGCTATCTTTGCACAATCTTTCGCACATTTTGACATGCACTTTATCTCAATTGCTGCTTTTTCAGACGTTGCACCAGTCACTTTATGGACATAATTAGGAAACACATTCGTTGAAAATCAAGTTTTGTAGCATATAACATGTATGTATTTATACAGAAACATTGTTTTGCTTCTGAAATGTTAAATTGAATTTTGAAGCTATCTGGGATTCATCCCTTTATTGTTGCTATATACTATGGTATACAAACGGATGGAAAGTGTAAACACATATACATCCTCTCCTCTTTTCTATGTCTATGATCATGTGACTTATGACACTATCACTAGAGGTGTGTTTACCTTTTTAAGCATATAAAAAACGCAATTGTTCTTTAGTGCAATTACAGTGTGAACAAGGGCAAATCAGCCGAAACGCGTAGCTGTTGTTCTGTGAGAAATAAAATGTACCATCTTGCTGTACCTGGTTGGTCCGTCTCCTTCTATTGCTGGCATTGCGTGCTGTCGTGGCTACGCAAGGCGAAATTGCTAGGAGTTGATTTTCATATATATATATATATGTATATATATATATATTCACGCTCCCTCTCGCCTCGGTTTCTGAAGTAAGGAAAGCACTGAAGAGGGCGAGTTCAAAGATTTATTGCGAACTCACAGTTACCAGACGCGTTTTGGCGTTTTGCCTTCTTCGATGGTACAAATTCTCGCCTGAAACGGCCATTTAAAAAAAAAAATGTTTATATACATACATATATATATATATATATGTATATATATATATATGTGTGTGTGTGTGTGTGTGTGTGGGTATATATATATATATATATATATATATGCTTTTTATAGTAGTAAGTTAACAAAAGAAATGTAATACAATGTAAAATATATATTTTTAATAATTGTGTTATAGTCATGTATATAAACAGACATACACAGTGTGCGTGTGTTTGGGGGTTATATAAGTATATGTTTATATATAGTTTTAAGCATTTGTGGAATATCTGTAATTAACAATATGGTAATGTTGTATACTAGGTTTACTGCTTTGCAATATATATATATATATATATATATATATATATATATATATATATATATATATATATATATATATATATATATATATATATATATACTACTATTATAAAGAGAGAACTGTGAACCTTTGAGGCGGGTAAACTCTGGAAGTACAGCACCAATCATAACACCCAATACACCATTGGAAAGGGGAGTGAATGCAGATGGACATAGGCTACACATCTGGGCACCATATACATTAGAAACGTAAAACAACATAGGGGGGTAAAGTAGTCCCTTCTGGGTGTTCTAAACGGCAGTGGCCGTGTTGGTGGGCGCGGCGTGGGCGTCATTGGGGGGCGTGGAGTGTGCTCTCTCATCGACCTCAAACTACACTACAGTGGGCGGAAGCGCCGCACGTTACAGAGTGCTGGCAATTACAAACTAAACACACCATCGCATCATGAACCAAATTCGAAGTACAAACGCAAGTTCGCCCACAACTTTCATCAACTAGTGGGCGTGGCGTGGCCGTCACTGGGGGGCGTGGTGTGTGCTGTCATCGACGTCAAACTACACTACTGCAGTGGTTGGACGCTCCGCACGTTAAACAGAGTGTTGCCAATCGTATCAATCCTTTCACATTCACAGGGGACCCCATTGGACGCCTAATGAAGGTGGCCGTACGTGTCAATGTGCGCGTAAAAGGATTACAATTCCAAGCGCCGCACGTTAAACACAGTGCTCACAATTACAAACGAAGACGGATTACAAATGCAGACGCGACCTCATTGCATGCCTTAACGTACACAGACGGGCGGCAATAGCGGGAAATCTGTAGACTAGATGAGGGAAGTCTGAGGTGAGTGTACTCGAGTGATGGTGTGAGGATGAGGTGACTGGGCTCAGGAGGTTTGATAATAAAAATATTTACCAAGTAAGTAGGTTAAACAAGTGACCCCCAACTCTTAAAAAAGGGGTTTGTGGAGGATCATGCCCGACACAGTTTGTTTCCAGGTTTTGATCACATCCCAGGCACAATATATAATGAGTAGGAACAGAAATCTGTAGTTGTACAACGCAGAACTAAAAAAATGAGCATTTTTTTTTTTTACTGTTATGAGAATCGGTATCCGGAAGGAGTATATTCCAACCCCAAGATATGGAATAAGAAAACACCACGTGCACTGCACAAAGGCCTTTGGCTAGCGTCCACATGCCTGAGCCTGTGACGCTTCACTCTGCTCTGTCTCCAGTGTAACGAAGGGTGCACACTCCAAGGACCAAACATTGCTGCATTCGATCAATAAAAGGTCGACACTCGGTCTGCAGCATTTAAAACAATTTAGGATAACCAAGAAGAGGGGCAAAAGTACTATGCAACAAACGAGAACATTAGAGGAAGGCACATTCCAGCGCCCACAAGAGGATCTATCCATTCTACATACAAACAGTTGGAGGCAAATACCTACTTGATATAGGGCCATATGTATCAAGCCGTTTTTGAATCGCAAAGGCCGAAATTCGCAGAATTTCGGCCTTTGCGACTCGCAAACGGCCGTTTTGCATGTTTTGGGATGTATGAAACATTCCCAAAATAAGGAATTGCAAAGTTGTGCGATTCCTTATTTTGCCATAGAGGGCGGACCTACGGGTGCCTCCACTCCCGCTTGGCTCACTAACCGAGGTACCGACGGACAGGTGAGTGTCCTCACGGACTCTCTTCAATTTAGCTAGACTTTATAAGTAGATTAGTCCAGACAGGCTCTTTTTGCGATAGAGATGCTAAATGTGTCTTTGAGGTCTCTGACCCCTTGATCGTGCAGGGGTCCTCATTGAGGTCAGCTTAGTGATATGATTCTAATGTGGACAATGACAAACCCCTCTAACTAGCGCCATAAGACTGATTTTTTACAGTAATACAAAACGGGTCTTTGATATCCCAGACCCCTTGATATTGAAGATATCCTTCATTCAGGTCAGCTCAGTTAGTCTTTAATGTGAACCATGATCAGTCCCTTTAACCAGCGCCACCAGACTAACTAACTTAGTATTCATATCTGAATGAAAGGTTTAGACACATTCATAGGACGGTTTTGAGGCACCTCTAACCAGCGCCACTAGATTGATTGTAGTAATTGTACTTATCTGAATGATAGGTCTAAACACCATCGTATGGTGATTTGGAGGCACCTCTGAGTGTCTGTACTGTGCTATCCCTTATGTAACACATGGGATTTGTCGCTATACGTGGACCTTGGTAGAGCAGCTGGGTACCTATCACACGTTCGTTGGGTTTGTGTGTAGAGCGATTGGCTTGGGCACTATAGGGTTGTGAGCTCATTGTGTTCCTTTTTTCTACACCACAGAGTGGGGCCTCATGCTCCCGAGCGGTTGCCGGGTGAGGTGAGGTTTTCACCCACATAATGCTGGGTGAGTATCACTGTGAGGAAATGCCTCTAAGTGATGAAGCTATTATGCTTATTTTACATATGCAGAATGTCAATTATTTTGCAGGTGTGTCTTGTCTATACTGGCTTTCTGGATTAAGGGGGTTATGTATGCGTTATTCAGTGCTGTTGTCTAACATTCTTTCGTTCTGTTTGTCTTTATTGATAGGAAGAAGAAATGCTTCTCTCCCTCTAGTGGACGTCTAACCATTAATGTTCCTGGTAGACATGTATCCTTCTACTAGTAAATTTATCGCTAGTTATCATCTAATGTGACATTTGCAGTCACAGCTGCAGTAGCCTATTTATTTCCGAGGTCCTGAAGAATGCCGGGGAAATTCCCCTTTGGCAGAAACATGTCGACCGTATTGCACGAGCGCCAGAGGGTAGTCATACTAACTAGCGCAGTTTTTATCCCTTGACACACGGACTTCTGTATACACGCCCTTTCAGAGCCAGTGTAGTCAATTTTATTTTTCACTATCACTCTAGCACTGCACACTATCTAGTCCACAGTATGGCAAACATCATGACTAGTCTTCTGACATCCAGTTCAAAAACTGGCACTATATGGCCGGCCAAGATATGGATTGATCAGCAATTCCCACATGACGTATATTCCACCGAAGGGGTGGTCTGATGGGATTGGTACTAGCTCTTTGTTTCCCAACAAGCACTGGTTCGCATATGTAGCCTACTGGACCCCAGTTACTGTTATAGTCACACACCACTATCCTGACCTGTTCTACTCTTTCGTGTGTTGTCTGTATAATTGGGGAGCGAGTAGACAGGTCGTTAAATATTCCCTCTGACCCTCCAAACACCCTGTTTTTTGTTAATGTCTTTGAGACACCCCTGCACCCTTGAAATAATTCTCAAATTGCGATTAGCAAAATGCGAATTCGCAATTTGAGAATTATTTCGCAATCATTCCTATGGGCCTCCTGCCCATAGGAATGCATTGGAAATTATTCCTTAATTGCGAATTCGCAAAATGTGAATTCGCAAAAAGGAAGATTAAGGAATCGCTAAAAAATAGTGATTTTTTTCATACATACCATTTTGCAATTCCTAAATAGCGATTCCTTAAAAATCGCTATTTAGGAATTGCAAAATAGTTTGTTGATACATATGGCCCATAATGCGGTAAACACACATTTGCGAATAATTAAAGTGTTTTCATGGTGTGTTCACTCTACTCTTCTTCCAGTGAAGTGACCTTCATCTTGACCGAAATCGAAAGAATGAGAGGCTGAGTTGGCTTTATCGTATCCCAGCTCATGCCTACAACCTGCTGAACTTTACTTATAGGAAGGACTGCTGTCGTACATCCGATAAAAAGAAATCTCAGTAGAGGGCGATGAACTGATCAGGCAAATTCTCTGGCAAGGACACATGAATACTTGACCTTGAGACTGCCACCAGTACACTGACTGTTCCCTGAGCCTCTAGCTTGAGACCAGAACAATTGGGCTCTGTTACCCCTTAAGTAGAAAAAAATCAGGGGAGAATATGGAATTTTGGCATCTTGGCAGAATTAGGATTTAGCAATGAAATTCGAGGCAGTGATAAATTCCTGATAACAGTACCATATTAGATGTCTTTCCCCGCTCAGGTCTTGTGGTTACTTACATGTTAACTACAGATAGTGGCTCCTAGAATAATGTATCCAAACGGGGCCCAACAACCCATGTTGTAAATACTGTGAAAACACTGCCCTTTGCGTCATAATTTAACAATGTCATAAAGAGTTGTCAAATATGCATTGATTTGTTTATATTTAGGTGCAATTAAAAATCTTTTGCAACCTTCCAGAAGGCGGTTCTGACTGATGAAACTACTTAAGCACAACAGTAGTGTCTCATGAAAATTAGTCACCACCGCCTTCCTCATATCTCATCATCAAAAATGAAACTGACTTCATGTACTGCAGACAAGTGCTCACCGACGTATTTGCCAAAGAAGCTTGAAGAACCAGTTACCAGATGTGTTGTTCTGCAAATTAAGTTCACAAAATACATATTCGTAGTGGGACGCAGTTTTTGCTAGCCAATTAGTGTGTGAGGTAGGTCGCAAATTGAGACCCACTGCGAATGGTTAGTCACAGGCATGGTGGCCTGCTGGAGTCAGCTTTTAAACAAAGCTATATTTTTTTTGTAAATACAGCCAGTTTTTCTAAAATGTAAACGGGATGCAGTAAGTACGTTTATTTTTTAGTTAATTAAAACCATAGTAATCTATACTTACTATTACAAAGAGAGAACTGGGAACCTTTGAGGCGGGTAAACTCGGGAACCACAGCACCAATCCAAACACCCAATACATCATTGGAATTGTCAGGGTCTGCAGAGTGACATAGGCTGTATACCACCAAAAAATATACGCTCTTTAAAAAATATAGGTTAAAAAAAAAGTAGTCCCTTGGAAGTAGCGCCGGCCGTGTGCGCTAACGACGTGCGTGCTGACATCATCAGGAGCGCGGGGAGGAGCAGCGGACAGGAGCGCGAGGAGGAGCGGCGGACAGGAGCGCGGGGAGGAGCGGCGGACAGGAGCGGTGAAGTTTGCAGAGGCTGAGGAGCGGCGGCGCCCGCGGTGGGCTTGCAGCGTGAAGCGGACAGGAGCGGTGAAGTTTGAGGCTGAGAAGCGGCGGCGCCCGCGGTGGGCTGACGTAGGTGAGTGTGGGGTTGCAGCGTGGAGCGGACAGGAGCGCGGGGAGGAGCGGGGAAGTTTGAGAGCCTGATTGCTCCCGGACAACGTCGGGATGGGCGGGGGAAGTTTGAGAGCCTGATTGCTCCCGGACAACGTCGGGACGGGCTGCTAGTATATATATATATCTATGCTACTATTATAAAGGAAGAACTTTGAGGCGGGTAAACTCGGGAACCACAGTGCCAATCCACACACCCGATACATCGTTGGAATCCTCAGGGTGTGCAGATGGACATAGGCTATATAAATTTAAAAAATATGTTATATTTAAAAAATTTACATTTAAAAAAAAGTAGTCCCCTTGAAGTAGCGCCGGCCGCGTCCTGCGTGCTGTCATCGTCCAGGAGCGCGAGGAGGAGCGGCGTCCAGGAACGCGAGGAGGAGCGGCGGACATGGCGCGGGGGAGGAGCACTGACGAGCGGTACACAGGCGGTGAGCAGCAGCAGACCGGCGGAGCGGCGAGGAGCACTGAACTGAGGAGCGGCGGCTGAGCGGCGGACATGGCGCGGGGGAGGAGCATTGACGAGCGGCACACAGGCGGTGAGCAGCAGCGGACCGGCGGAGCGGCGAGGAGCACTGAACTGAGGAGCGGCGGCTGAGGTAAGGCTCCAGGGGACAATATCGAGCAGGCGGGGGTCGGGGCACACGGGGGACGGGGAGTTACAACAAAAAGGCTACGGGGGACAATGTCGGGGCAGGCGGGGGTCGGGACAGGCGGGGGACCGTCTGGCATAATTGTGCTCAAGCTCCCGACTCCTGCCGGCTGCTCCATACTCTGTGAACTCCTACTCTTATCCCTGCAACCTCTGCTCATCCTCGCCTCCCTGCAAACAGAGCGCCAGAGCCCCACTTACCCAGAAAGCTCCCCAGTGCCTCAGGCGCTGCTGCTGGCCACCACTGCAACACTGGGCCTCTGGCATAATGGTGTGAGGTAAGCCTCCGGAGGACAATGTCAGGGCAGGCGGGGGTCGGGCAGCCGGGGGACAGGGCGGACGGGGGCCCGGGCTGCTGGCCAATGTCGGGGCAGGCGGGGGTCGGGAAGCCTGATTGCTCCCGGACAAGGTCGGGACGGGCTGCTAGTATAAATATAAAAACTTTATTTTAATGTTTTGGGATGATACTAGTGTTAAGTGATATATTTGTTTTCTATATTTTTTGTAATCAATATTGTATCAATGATCCCAGTGGTGCAACATTAGCATGAGGACATTTATTTAGGTGGAAATGTGCATTAGAATGCAAAAACAAATTAAGGTGCAAAAATCACTTTTAGGTTCAAAATCACATTAGGCGCAAAACACTTTTGGAAGCATCAACACGACTCATTTACAGTGAATTGGCATCACGCTATACCATTAATGTTAAGGAATGAGAAGCATTGTTTTAGACTGTAAACTCACATGTATAATTGCCAACAGCTCATAGTGAGACTGAACTGCTCCTACTGCCTAATTCAACATTTGAAGGGGTTGCAAATGAACCAATGGCGCATGGGGGCTAACCTCAAGCCACTGTCTGGGATTTTATTTGGTGTTATTTGGTGTTGAAAACATAAACTCTGGCACTAATGCTGTCTGCAGTCAGACATAAAAACAATGCAAAACAGAATGCAGACTAGAGACTAAGGGCCTTATTACGAGTTGAGCGATCCATGGACCGTCGTCCCGGAGGTCCGACGGTGGTGAGCCGTCTGCCCGTATTATGAGTTGGGTGGATTGGCTTTGTGAAGACTGCTGCCAAACCACCGGCACTGCCAACAAACTGCCGGGGCCGTGGTCTGCAGAAGGCAGCCTCCATAGGGTGGTACAGTGTTGCAACACCGCCATCCGTATTACGAGTTAGCTTTCCCATTAGCCGACAGCGGCGGTCAGACCGCCGCCTAAAGGTCAGCAGCTACGAAGGATTTGGGATGCACACTCACCCCTTTCTAGTTCTTCCCAGCAGATTTCTACGTGGATCCCTTTCTCCAGGTCCCCCCTACCCAGGAGCATCTTCACCCCGAGGGATACGACCCCATCTTCGATGAAATACAGGTAAGTGCATTGGTACCATATACTCATTACTGGGACTGCCCACATATCGGTCGGACTCCAGTAATGGATAGGGGATATTTTTGAACATATATCATGCATATGTGCGCATTCGACACATATGCAGTCAGAATGTACACACAGGCATCAATATATATATATATATATATATATATATATGGAAATACGTTGCCCACTGCCACAAGACTGCCACAGCCGCACCGCCATTCCCTCAGCAAACTCGTAATATGGCAGATGGGTGGCCAAAGGTGCAGCAGTCTCCCAGAGGTCCGGATGCAGTCCTTCGGTGGTCGAACCGCCAAACTCGTAAAAAGGCCTAAGGCTAATGACTACATACAAAATAAAATAGTCATTTGGGCATGTTCCGTAGCAGACTCTACCGCAATTGTTTTCAGTAGCATTCCGCAGCCCAGGAAAGTCACTGTGGGAGAGTCTTCTCCATCACTAGCAGGACACTTGCCCAATAAGACAACCTAACTACTGGCACCCTCACTTGCCCTTAACAAGTGAGATCGCCAACAGCAAATAACCTCAATATCAACCTCACTATTATTTGGATTGGATTGGAATGGGGTTGTCTCCTAAATATTCTCAAGACTATATAGATGGATGGAAATGATTAACTTGTAAATTGTAACACACATTTAAAAAGTACTTTGTTTAATTATTTTAATTTTTTCTATTACTTTACACTAAAAACAATGTTTTCACAAATTATTACTACTACTACTAAAAATCTTTTTCAAAATTGTTACATATACATATTAACTTAATAAAACGATACTTTTTAAATTAATAAACACTAATAACATCATTTAAATATTTCTAATGTATGTCAAATAGTTATAACAAATATATCTGAAACAATACTTTTTATTCAAAATATTCAATATTTTAATAATACTTTGAATATTTTTCAGTTTCACACACAAAGTCATCCACTATTGCCAAACACTAACCCTAGGAAAACGCCTAATCTATTGGCTTTGCCAATGCTTTTTTTTTGTTAGTGAGGTATACCCATCTGCCTCTGACAGGGGTACTGCCAGAAGAGCAGATGTATTCCTTTGGTCCGCAGTATTGATTTTTTGGGCTATCTATGATCTAGGGAACAAATGTCGGCCAAAGTCCATACCATCACACCACCACCACCAAGCCTTTCACTGGGCGAATGCTAAAGAAGCAGAAATAGTGAAATGAAGCCCAGATAGGGATCATTAATTAATAATTTAATTCATATTTCAATTAAATGACTGCAGGTTTTTGGGAGTTGTTGTACACAGGCTACAAAAAAACTATTTAATTTATTTATCCTTTTTTTATAGACACCTGCATCGAGAAGCAGCTTGGCGCTTTACATAAGGGAGTTAAGGATCCTGCATATGAAGGCTATGCGGCTACTCTTCAAAGAGGGTTCATAAGAGCACATTAATATAATATGATAGAAAATTTCTGAAAACGGGAGAATTACAATTTAACAATAAGGGGTGCTTGAATTTGTCTGACATGAAATACAATTAAACATTAAGGAGGGCTTTAGTTTGTCAGTGCATGAAATATAATTAAACCTTTAGGGGTGTTTCATGTTGTCTCAGTATGTGAATCTGCATTTCAGTGGGCTCCACTTGCTGACAGCATGGGCAGGGGCTTGCTGTGAGGCTCACTGGAAGATGAAAGTAGATTAGATGTTTTTAGATTATTTCTCAATTAAAGTACAGCTGGAGTCAGTCTGGTGGCAGGCCAAGGGAGATAATGTTCCTAAGGGCCTGATTAAAAGGTTGGTGGTGTGGGACCACCATGCTGCTGCCCTGCTACTGCACCGCCAAGCGCGTGTGCTCGCCGCCCGCCTGTTATGACTTTTTTAGTCACTGGCAAAATAGGCAGCGCCATGGGAACGTCAAAGGCAGTATATGCAGGGCATGGACTGTTGCAATCCATGCCGTGCAGGTATTCGGGGTGCATTCATTCACACAGGGGGTGTAACGTGCCCCCCTGCATGCTCCCCATAAGCCAGAGGCAACGGAGGGACCAGTAGTCCCCCCTTTGTTTCCTTTGCACCACGGTTTTCATGGAGTAGGTACTGCCATGTAAACCGTGGCAGAGATTAAACTTGTAATATGCTTGGCAGAACAGTGGCGGTCCCGCCAAGAATATTGCGGCCTCAAGACTGCCACTCAACCGCTAGTTATCTCGAGCCACCAGTGCGGTGGTGGCTGTACTGCCACTGTTGCACCACTGTGAGTCTGGCTGTCTGTGGACCACCAGACTCATCATAAGGTCCTAAGTCTTGTTGAACGTGGACGAGGTCTCTCTGCAGGTTTTTTCCTTTCCACATCTTGTGATCTCCTTGCTAGACATTGCCGATTTTTCCAGAAATTGGCACTTTGTGAAGTAGATCAGTATTGAGTCGTTGACGACGCGGTACCCTTTGAAAATAATTCCTGACTAGGAAAGGGAACTAGTGTAGATTTTTCAGAATGGGGCAGTGTGAAAGAATATGAATTTTTAAGCTAATGTCAAGGAAAGGTTCAGTGCTGTAAAGGGCACGCAGACATGGGTCTTGATACTTCTCCTTATTGGCCCCTAATGAGCAGCCAAGAAAAAAATGGAACCAGAGAAAAAGGGTCAACACATAACTGTAGTCACATAACACGTGACCTCATCAACCATTGAGGATCCTGCTGTCTCTATGTCCTTCACATCAACAACAAACTGCTTTAAGGCGCCTGGATACCCTCATGGGTGGCAAGTAGTGCTCTACAAATCTACTGATTGATAGATTGAAAGTGTAAAAATGCTATTTTAAATTTTACTCCAATGGGAGCCCATGCAAGGTCAAAGGGGCGGAGTGAAATCTGAACTTTTCAGCCTCAGCCATGAGCCTGGTTGTTACATGCAGTGCTGCTGCAGGGAGACAGGAGGTGTTCAGAAGCTGGTCAGCAATGTAGGGGCATATTACCAAGGGCATTATCGCTGCTTTAGCGGGAATTTTTCCCGCTAAAGCGGCGATAATTTTATCGCCCTATTACCTAGCTGTCGCTAACACCAGTTGGCGACAGCTAATAGGCGATAGCGGGCATTTAGGGGCCCACTCTGCATGTCAGCGATGATTATCGCTAATGACATGCAAAGTGGGCGTGCCAAGATGTTAGCGACTGGAAACAGTCGCTAACATCGCTATCCCCTATTACCAACTTTTGGAAATAATCGCGCTAAGCGCGACTATCTCCAAAAGCTAACGCCTGCCCAGAGCAGTTCTTAGCCATGTTATCCAATGGAAGGTGAATAACATGGCTAAGAGCATTGTCACGATAATGCATGAATATCGCTGATTTTACAGCGATATTCATGCATTTCCCACGATTTTTACCGCTTTTGAGATAAACCTTGATAATATCAAGGTATCTCAGCGGTAAAAATCGTCGGAGTGCAGCGATATTTTAATGCCCGCTAACCAAGCTTAGCGATAATTATCGCTATAGCTTGGTAATATGCCCCCTAGTTCTCTTTTTTCGTGGATGTTATTGCCATTTATTGCAAAGCCTAACAGCAAGTAACTTGTATTCAATTGTCCAAAAACTGGATTGCCTTGTGCATTTTCATGCATTGAATGATATGACGTCCTCGCCCTGTTGATGGAAATTGACAAGAGGAGTTTGAGCCCTGCTGCCTTTGGTTGAGGAGCAAGTCTGCAAAGTGATCATAAGCGTGGAAAAGATTGGTAAAAAGATTGAAAGGTTTTTCTACTAAAGACATCAAGTTCCTCAGAACAACCACACTCTGCCAACCACACAAAGCAGCAGCAACACATCAGAGGAAGTTCATGAGCAGATAGGAATCAGTGAAAATGTACTTCCCGAATTCTTAACCACTACACAGCGTCACAGTGAGAAAGTGTCTCTGTGTTTAGAATAAGTAGCCTTGCAAGGGGGACAGTCATGAGGCCTGTTCTTTGATCGAGGTCAATAACTACTGGGCATTATCTGTGGGGAGTACTGTAGTGTGCAACCGAGATCCTAGGGACCAGGTACTGCTGCACTGCAACTGGATTACCAAGTCCTGGTTAAATATTTTATTTCTAAGAATCAATTCGTATAGAGATATAAAAATCGAAATGTAACAAACTTACAAATCTTACATATTGACAAATATTAAACAGATTTTAGTCAGACATGTAACATAATAAAATTAATTTTCTACTTAAGGTACATCCCTATGTCTACTAAAAGAACCCCTCTCGTTACTTTACACACTCACATTCAGCAACTCATTTCGGTAATATAAAACCAGCTACAACTGAGGCCAAAATATGCAAAGTGCAATAATGCGCATAGTCCCAATAAAACATCAACAAGAGTCATGAATCCATCTAACAAAATCTAAAGACTTTATCAGAAAGATCTTTTATGTATCAGGAAAGTTCCTTTGTTATAGCAGTTACAGTATCAAAGTGCTTCATTGAGCATAAAGTGACCTGAGCATCATTTCGTGTTCTGATACCATACTTCCACAACGCAGGCAAAAGGACATTTTCTTATCTCACTCAAAAAAGGAGAAAATCTAAAGGAGATGCATTAATGAGTATTTCATTTTCAATTTGCAGGGTCAATAACCATTATTTTAAACGACACTGCTTCTAAAACCAGGAATTCTCCAGCCAGGGTCAACACCTATGTTAAAACGGAAAAATAGTACTCCTTACTCTGTGTTTAAACAAAATATCACAGAAAAAGTATCATGTGGACAATATATTGTGCCAAAAATATCCAGGAAAGAAATATTGTGAAGATACGTTTTTATGGGATTGCAAAGTTTTACTATACTTTACTCCACATCTACGTACCTTCAAGATATGTATATCTTCAAGGTGCGTTGATGTGGAGCTAAGACTAGTAAAGCTATACTTACCTATTTGCACTTACCTTCTCGATAATTTGGTCCTCAATATTTTTAACACCATAATCTGTTCACACAATATTTTTGCAATCGATATTTTCCAAGACTTCCCTGTACTCTTCTATCTGGGCCCTTAAACAAGTAAGGAAAGATCTCATCCTGGCTAAGGCTTCTAATAGTGTGAACTGCAGATTGTTTTTTTCTCGAAATATAATCTATCCCATGAAGCAGTAGATTCCCTCTGCCCACTTCTTTAAAAACGTTTTTCAGTTTATTTAACGGCATCTTGTCATCGATGTCAAAGATGCGGGTTCCCAATTTAGAGTTACCAATAAACATAAGCGAGAGCTCTGAGAATTTGTCAATAAACGACACTATATCTGGCAACATTTAAGACGAGAGTTTTTATTTACGACAACAAAGTGTGATACAGAGAAGAAACCAGTGTTCTCTGGACTATGCCTTACGTATATCATTGAGTTTTTTGGGAGGACCATGAAAGTCTTTAAACTAAGGCTCTCTATGAACTCCCAATCAATACATTGATGTAGGGTCATTAACTCTGCTCTCTAAAGTTCCTGGGGAATGAGCTTACCTAGAATGGCCTTCCTAGAAAGCTCTTGAGAGATGCCCCAAAACTGGGAATCATTTTTTTCAAACGTAAAACTTAGGTACCCATACTCACTTATCTGTTCTAAGGAGAATTTATTTATGTCAATAAACAACAAAGACTTGATTGAAACGGTCAAAACACAAATTTTCTTTGTAGGCCCAGTGCCGGGGAGCTACTACCTCAACCCAACTGCTGGTTATAAACCTTTACCAGTCTTATCCAGTCCTAAATGCCCAAATGTTTCTATTACAATACAAAGTTTGTCAGTCATCTCCATATAAACATACCCCCTACTAAAAAGGTGTCTATAAACAAGCAAGAAATCTCTAAAAAAAAATGTATGTGAAAGGTGAGAAAGTACCTCACGTGCTCTTCCCCACCGGGGCTACTGGTAGGTTCTCACCAGTGTGCCCATGTTTTCTCATCATTGGCAACTTTCTCAACAAAGAAAGAAAACGTGTCCAGTAAAAAGAAGAAAGAGGTGTGAGTAGTGATTAGTGTATATCAAAGAGAGACCTCGTGAAATGCGAGGATGAAGTATTCCTCTAATTAAAATTGAGTTAAGACTCACACACACCCAATCTCAATTTTAATCAAATTTGTGAGCGTACTCAAAATTTAAAAACACTGCATGTTGCAGACCATTTTATGTAGGTGCCAACATGTTTCATTGCCTGTACTTTGTTGCGGCAATTTCATCAGGGCTCGAGGTCGACAGACACCTCCCTGAACTCTAACCTTTACATGAAGGATGACTGACAAACAAACAAGAGACATATATTATAACCCACAACCAGTTAGGAAACACTCCGACTCATCGAAAATGCGTATATCACACAGTTCTCAATGTATATGTACCAGTGGTGACTGGGACATTTGAAAGGGGTGGGGCGTAAACTGTCGGAGTGCACGGAGCCAAAACATCTTAAGGGGGGTTCGGAGGGATTCTCCCCCAGTGAAAATTTTGAAAAAAGAGTGGGCAAGTGGTGCATTTTCAAGCAAATTTGAGAAGCAAGAAGGTTAATAAAGCAATTGTGAAAGTGCTGTTATTACATTAATAAAAGGATGTCATATAACAACATGTAGATAGAAATGTTGTATGTGTCACTCATACTGTCTAGATGGCAGCATTGGCAAAATGACCGCACTGACACATTTTAGGTAATTCTTGGCATAAGGGTGCATCAATGGCATGTAGAGGGTCCCATGACAAAATTGGGGCATGCATTACTCCCCAACTATTTCAAAGATCACAAGCTCCCATTGTCCAATATTAAACTGCAAGGAAACAAAAGAGCAAATTACAATGATGTTCACAGTTAAAACAGCCACTCTAAATAAAGAACAAAAATAGGAAGCATGCATCCTCACCATTGAGATTAACCCTGGAGCAAGCAAACATTCTACCCACACTGGAAAAGGAATTGGGATGCCACAGAAATAAGCAATTGAACATCAAAAAGGAAAGCAGCAGCACTGCCAGAGTCTAGCTAGCACCAAATTAAGTTCTATCTCAGTTGGAGAGTTCTACTGTGTAGGTTGAAAGAGATGAGTTCTAGCCGAAACATTCAGCTTAGAAGCAGTTTTATGAACCTTCTTGGCTTGCTAACTCTTTAGAGTCTTCCAAGATTGACCCACCACCTTTAAGTAATACACTGGAGGTTCAGAACGTTGATGTTTGTGAATGCCCAACACCGCAACTTGCATTACTGTGGGTGATAGGCTACTTTTCCCACCCTGGAGGGGGAGTTACTCCAGTCCTAGGATGAGGTAAATCTCAACCTACAAAAGGGTCAGAGAGGAGGCTTGGAATGCCCACAAATTTCCAGTTTGTGTGTGCTTGCAAACTTCCTAGGCAACTCGCACCTTGCAACGCCCATTCCCACCCCTTGATTGTGATTCCTATAGCAGATTTTTCCATGTTTGTGGCACAGTAATTCACAGTATCACATGGATTCATGTGTGCGAAGAATCCCTCTGTGAATTTCTGACAGGTGCTAAAAAAATTTATATTGGTTGTAATTGCAAGTTTGCAACTGAATTTATTTTTGCGAACCAACAGGGCCAACAGAGTAGGACTACTAATGTGTAAATGTAATGCTAAAATGTAGTTGCACTTTTCAGACTTTTTTTTGCCTTTCTCTCCCATAAGCAAACTCCTTTCCTTACACCACGACCAATATGCGGGTGTTTTTTTGAAGATTCTCACCCTAAATAAACGATTACTCCTGCCCTTGACCAGGACATATTCAGGAACATTTTCAATGTGGGAAACAGCAAGCAAAAGATTAAAACTGCCCACAAACTGGTGAAAATGTGGGCTTAGCCTAGTTTACAAGGTGCCCGAGCCAAAAAACAGCCCCTACCTCTATAATGAACTTTGTTCAGGGCTTTAAGTGGGCCGGGTCCAGCTCTAAAAATTAGGTGCTGAGACGGGTTCCTATGGGGCTCCCCATTTTTGCCCTCACACTCTGTGAAAAAAAATCAAAACTCTGCAGCTGTGCCACCCTTCACTACCTTTGATGTAACTTCAAAGAAACTTGTTATAGTTCTTTCACAGTCTCATCATTTCAGAATTGAAGCATATTCAATATTCTATACAACAAAGCCATAGTTGTTGCTTAATTATCTTACACAATTAACCACCATTGGCAAAGCCAATAGTCCAGGCTTGCTATAGGTGTAATGTTACTTGTATTATATATTTGGATGCAATGACAGAAGTGGCAAATTGCCAGGCGGGCGGCGCACTATGCTAAGCACACATTTTTAGATTACGTGTTTTAATCCACATCCTAATTACATCGGCCACACCCCCTTGAGAGACTCCTCCCCACCCCCCCTCCAAGTTTATTCATCCCACTTAAAGCCCTGGCTTTATTCCCACATTATACCACTCCAACCTG
Source organism: Lissotriton helveticus (assembly GCF_964261635.1). NCBI lineage: Eukaryota > Metazoa > Chordata > Amphibia > Caudata > Salamandridae > Lissotriton > Lissotriton helveticus. Next base: position 1,146,591,649 of record NC_136071.1, on the reverse strand, counting down.
TTCAGATGTGTGTTTAGTTGGAACAGGGATTATGCAAGCATGTCAGTGCATGAATCCACAGTGAGGGTGTTACACGTCATATGCATGTGATTCCAGAATGTGGTGCTCTACGTTTATTTTTCTCCTACTCGACAAGAACCGGTAATTTGACCAGAAAGAAAATGATTCGTGAGCCGCTCCTCAGCTATGAAAAAGCAGCCCTCCAGTGTTCACCCTGCACAACATAATGTGCAATGCAAACCCTGCCCGCGTTCAGAGTCCCAAGGAGCACCGACCACCTGTTTCCAGGGTCGGAGTTGCCGATGATGAGAAAACATGGGAACACTGGAATCTGCATCTCCAGATAATAATAGGGTTGACAGGATGGTGCGATAGCAGAATATTGATACGTGTGGATCTGGTGAGGACTGCGGGCAGCAAGTGCTTGATAAGCTATTTGCATAAGAAAATACTATATATTTTTTCATTATTCTCCATTAGTTATTAGTAAGGAAGGGGGTAGAGAAGCGTTCACAGACAGCATTCGGTTAGTCTTGGGGAGACAAAGAATGCTGTGGTCTGTGTTAGATGCCGCCTAGAAGTCCCAGATAAAAGTATCAGGAGCTGCCATTGAAAGGAAGTGGAAATGCGCTTTATTTGTTACCGTATTGATGGCTACTGTGCGGTTGCAGACTTCGCTGGGCTGACAGTGGGTGGGGAAATGCTACATTGTCACTCTAGGTTTAATTACATGAATCGCGCATTCTCTCTGGTGTTTGTCCTTGGGGTACTTGCTGACTGGTGCTACTCATGGGATCAGGTTTGCCTTTGACAGGAGGTATGGTTTAGTGGGATACAAAGTGTAGATTAATGATGGTGTGAAGAAACAAAAATCGGACCCTTTGTACATTTAATATTATGGTGTGCATCATGCAAAGGATGAAAAGTTGCAGGAACAGCTTTGATGCCGTAGAGGCTAGCAGGAAGAACTGTTTTGGGGTGGTCAGTGAAGAGATTGTTTAACATGTACAATAGTGGCATTGGGGAGGGCTCCAGCTGAAAGGCTCTGTCTTTACTGGTAGGCAGTGGTTAGATGGGGACCGGCCATCAGTCTTTCTGTCAGTGGTGGACAGGGGAGCAGTGGGCAGTGGTCACGGGTTCGCCGTGACAAACGAGGGGTGGTTTTAAAGGTGGGCGGAAAAACATAACTGCGGGTTACGTAGGGGTGAGAGTAGAGTAAATGGATGCGTTAGTTGCAGGCACGAAGGCAGTGGTCTGTGTTTTGAGGTGGTCAACTGAGTGGGCTTCACTTGAAGGTGGGTCATCACGTAGGAGGATGTGTTTGATGGACCAGCTGGAGGCAGTGTTATGTAACTTTGCTGAAGGGCGCAGCAGCAGTATTTACTGATATATGTAAATTGCCTGATGAAAGGGCGGATGTGACCAATGGAGGAACCAGAATCCATTTTTTATGTCTGGAGTGAGCCCCTACAGTCTGGCGGGTCGCTGGCCTGAGAGCTCTTGACTGACGCAGAGAATGGGGGACCCCTCCATGTACTTTGTAGGGGGGCCCCCTCAAGTTTCGTTACGCCAATGGGTGAGAGGGGCTTACCCTCGTTTTCTACAATTCTGTGTAGCCAGCAATGTGTTTAATAAACATTCACTCGACTTTATTATTTTCAAAAGTATTTTTTTCCACTGAGTTTTTTAAACTTTACTCAAAGGCTGCCTTTTCATGGGCATCAAATCTTTTATCAACAAAACTTTTTTAGTGTTTGCATCCAGATTGCCTGAAACGAGTGATTTTTATTTTTGTTTGTGGTGCTGTCAGAAGGGATCTACCAGGGCAAGCTGACAATGAACCATATTAAATACTCCTCCTGCAAGTAAAATCATCAACAAGGAAGGGTCATGAGCTGTAGGACATCAGCAGTTCTTCCCACTGTGTTCGGGTGGTAGTGGTCCAGCTCCTAATACTGGAGGATTTTGAGACAAAGAGTTGTGGCACATATTCAGGATGCCCTGTGTGATGGAAGGAAGCTGACCCATTGCAGCATCTTTATTCTAACCTGGGACCGTCGTACCCACCCAGAAGCTTTGTCAATGAGGTCATCAGTTGACTTCATTCCAGAGGACCTGAGAAAGGTGGACAGGCTCAAAGACAGGACATGCAGCTGTTGTGACGTATGGATATGATAATGCCCACATACCTGTATAATTCAAGCAAACTTTTCGTTGGCTGGAAGAAGAGGAACAAAGGTTTCAGTGCATGAGGTACAAGGTCAAAAGCTAATAGTGACATGATGGGCTCAACGCTAGCAGGGCTGTGTTAAAGTAAAAAACTTCCAAAGTGTTAATGTTCATTAGGAAAACAGTGATCTGGCAAATGCACATGATGAAATGCACCAAATCTGGTGGGACTTCTCTAAGAGGTGGTGCACAAAGACCCTTTGGCCAAGGGAAGTGCAAATGCTGGTAATGGCTTTAGAAGACCCTTTCCATAGGATGTCAAACCACCAGCAAGAACCTTGTCGGAGCAGGAGAAGAGCTAGAATGGAAGAGCTGAGTGGAAAAGTGATACTGCAGCAATGGTCAGATGACTGAGTTATCACAGGAATACGGAAGGAGCTTGCACCCTGGCTCTCCAATCTGTATTAGAAGACTATATGAAAGTGGGGAACATCTCTGTGACTTTTGGTCCCGCTCTGAGGGGACAAGCCCTGACACCTCGACTGGACTGCTCCGATCAGAGGAGGATTTGCGTGAGGTTTGCCTACGTCTGTAATGGCGCAATGAGACAAAAAACCACGCAAAAGTGTGCTGTGTAGAGAAATTAAATCTGGGTGACATTAATTCAAGCAGTCCACTCATCACTTTTGTGTATTTATCAGTGTGCTACCCTAAGAGCATTGCTCCACGTATGCTTAGAGATGGGTCTCGCACTCGCTGTCCGATAGAACTCTAACTGCACCTCACTCATTTTGCAAATCTTGGGGTATGCCCATTACCTTTGGTTCGGTCTGAATTTTGGACCATCAGAATCCTATTTGACACAAGTATTGAACAAGAACCGCACTGTTTTCCCTGCTGCGCTATAGAAGCTGAACAAAACTATTCAGTTTTTCTATGGATGAGGGATCCTGACACCAGTTACATTTGTTGATAAACAGGGAACTAGTGAGAATTTTTCTTAATTTCCCATCGAAATTGACAACCAGTGTTCCTGCTGGGAATAGAACATGCACTGGTTTCAGTGGAATGTCATTGGAATGTAGTTTCCTTGATTCTTTCATTTGCTGAAGGGTATGTGATGCAGCCCATGCGATAGGTCTAGTCGAAGTTGCGGCAGTGTATGTTGTAGGTATAGTGGGTAAGGGCTTTTCATTGTTGGTCTGCTTGCTGTATAGAGTTGTCCAACCAGACATTAAGTAAAAAACTTTTGAGCTTCAGTGAAGAAGAGTTGCAAACTCAGCTGGAGTCTTAGGTGATGATTAATTTTGTCCAACAGCAGAAGTGCAATGTACTAACACTAGGGGCCCGATTCACAAAGGGCCTCTGCACTTGTGACGGAGGCCCCGCATTAACGGCAGGGGTCCCACACTTGTGGAGGGACCTCTGCAATGAGAAACCGCAATGTGGAGGTCCCCTCAGGAGTGCAGAGGCCCTTTGTGAATCAGGCCCTAGGAGAATAGTCCAATGACAGTAGAATGCAGATGTGCTCAAGCCCGATGTGGTGCTACTGGGACTCCCTCAGTCACATGTGCAAATTGAGAACGCTATTAGCCAGGTTGCTAAAGAGAACTGTAGCCAAAGGGTTTTAAGCTCAGCTGCCATCTTGAAATGGTAGCATCCCATGTGTACTCCAATATGAGTTGAGATTTAGAGCCTCATTTGGATGTCGGTTGGAAAGCCTTTGACATACAAGGTTTGACTTCCGACCGCCTAATAACAATGTAGGCGGTCGAAAGTCAAACCGGACGGTCATTCCGGCTGGCTTCCAACGGGCTCAAAAAGTCAGTCGGCCAGTTAGAACCAGCACGTAATCCCTTAAGGACTTTGTTTCCGCTGTTGGGATTACGATGTCGGTTTCCCACAGGCTTTTCATGTCGGGCTTTCCGGCATGAAAAGCCTGTTGGAAAGCACCTTTGTGGGGCCCTAGCAGGGGGGCTCCCATGTCTCTAGGGCCTTTGGTTGGGGGCCTGGGAGGCACCTATGGTACCCCCTGTAAATCCATGCGGTGCCTGCCACACGGTGCCGGGATTTAATAAACAATCCCATTTCTCTATGGGAGCTTGTGCTGCAGGCGGAAAGTGCCCACAGCACATGCTCCCATAGAGAAATGGGAGTTTGCAACCACACCATGTTCAGTCCCATTGTAATTAGGTGGTCGGAACCACCGAACTACAGTAGGTCGGTTCCACCACCATAACGGTGTGCCTGACATTGTAATAAGGCCCTTAATGTGCTTTAAAGATGAGTATTGCAACCAAAATTCTCAGAAAATAAACAATCTTCACCAAATGCAGGCAATACGCTGTATTTGTGTTTTATTTGTAAAGCATTTGTATTAACACACATACAACTACAAGGGAAAAGTGCTGCCATATAGATTCCAATCTCTTTAAAAAATAATAATTGAAAAATAATGATATCAGTTTCTGCGGTTGGAAGATCAATGAATTTTATACATTGTTTTTTCAAAAAACTGTTTCTTATCTGGAGGACAATTTAATAAAGGATGAACATACTTGATTATGACCTGTAGGAATGCTAACACCATCTTATTGTAGACATAAGTAATTGTATAATTATACTTTGAACACATTGCGAATAAAGCAATGGTGACGACAGCCTCGGTTGTGTTATTCTTGATAGTTAGGTTTACACATTAATGATACTCCTCAGACATCCAACACATGCTTTGGCCCCTTACGGGGTTCGCAGGCCGGGGGCTTTTTCAAGGCTGCAAATATATATGTATATATCATAAGCACTAATCCTATTACATTCATATGAAATACTGTTCCTGTATATTTCTCATATAGTAATTGTAAATGTGTTTCTATATCGCATACAACTCCTACCGAGACATTAAAGTGCATTCTGCAGCGAGTAGCATGCTACTCCCAAACCCATGGATAGTAATAAGTAGGTAGGTGCAATTTTTTGCTTTGTTATTTTTTGTATGTTAGTTGTGTTAGGATTGTGCTCCTAATTACTTGTGTGTTTAGTAGAGTTTGGGTAGGGATAGAATGGAAGGAGTTGAATTGAAAAGGGTAAATAGTGAGTTGTTTTATGAGTATTGGTTGTGTGTGCTCGTTAGTTAGGTGGCTCGGTTTAATAGGAAGGGTGAAAACAATTGCTTACAGTTAGGTGGGAAAGAATGATAGCAGCTCCACCTTGGTGTATCATGGTGTAGGTTAATGTGGCGAACAAAGAAAAACCAAAGGTGGTGATGGACGGAGCGTTGACAATACAAACACTCACCCCCAGTCAAATGATCTGGGTTTAATCCATCACCGTTCTTTAGCTCACTCCGCCACCCCAGTTCAGACATGGCCATATGCAAATCAGTCTGACCCTGTGCCTCATGGGAACAGTCCAGCCCGAACTGCCAAGCCATGTCTTCCCTGGACCGGAATCAAGCTTCCCAGGACCGTTTTCTGGCATTACAGCCGTCTTCAGCCGGGCTTAATGTGGGCCATCGCCTGGTGGAGAGTGCTCTGGTGAACACAGCCGTACCTGATTATATGGCCTATCAGTGCTGTGCTAGGAGCCTGCACACAGTTCCTTATAAGGTGTAATGTTGGGTGTTATGCATGTGTCATGTGAGGGGATGTTTGCTCATGTAATTAATATGCTGTGCCTTTCTTCTCCTTGCCAGGCCTTAATTTCCACTTCACACATTGTGAAATGCAATTAGAGTGAATATAATGAACAGAAATGCATGCTTATGGCTTTCAGTAATCACGCACTGGTCTTTCACATATTTCATATTGCAGTCCATTTAAAATATTTATGTATTTTGATCTGCATGTAATAACTAATTGACTTAACTATTTGCTGATTCGATCCTTTACGGGAACCTAAAGCTTCTATAATAGCTTCACAACAAGAGTAATCACAAGAATATTATAATAACAATATTAAAAAGCAATATTCATATTAATAATAACACTGAAAATAGTACTGATATTAATCATATGATTAATAACAATGATAACAATAATAGTATTAATGTTATATGCTATGTTATAAAGTGTTTTGTAGCGCGGTCTATTACTCGCGAGTATCCTGGCGCGTATTAATATTAATATTAATAATAATAACAATAAGTATATAAATATTAATTAATAGTGGTATTATTAGTGTTATTGTTGTTGTTATTATTATTATTATTATTATTATTATTGTTATTGTTATTGTTATTATTATTATTAATATATATTATTATTGTTATTATTATTATTATTATTGCACTGTTGTCATTATTATTATTAACTACTGGCAATGCCTCACATTTTAGACTGTATCGCACATAAACAGAGGATTCCTAAAATCATAAAAAGAATAAAAATGGAAGAAGAAGAAGTAATGAGCCATGGATGGGGAATGGAAAAGGAGTGAGGACAGGGTATAAAGACCTGGCAAGGCACCAGCAGGAGTGGGGCACAACCCTGAGAATACACAATCTCAGAGACGATACTTCTGTAGCCGTGTATTAGAAATGTGACCTCTCATCTATAACTAGACCATCAAGTATTCACTAACCTTAAGAGAAGTCGTGGATTACAGTGTATGACCCAGAAGTGCACGAGGACACAAGACTGTAGGACACGGTGCAAGCATCAGGGCCCTGGAAGGAGAATCATGATCTCCTGAGATGGCTTCTTAGTCTTTACTGTTGATGATGCAGTAGCCTGTGTCCAGACCACATCAGAGAAGGCACATTTGAGGTCTAGGGCCAGAGGCTTAAGATGCCTCTGGAGAGAGGGAAAGGCTCACAGGATTTAGGATCTTTTCATTCTGGGCAAGGATGAAAAGACTTCCGGGGGGGGGGGGGTGAAGCTAGGTGGCGCACGACCAAGATGACCACACGCTTGTGAGGCTCTGGATGCTTGACAGCAGAATTTGCCTAGCATCCTCCTAAATACATGTGATGTTCCTGCTGAAAATGCCTGCCATGACTTCTGCAGCTGGTGGCTCCCCTCCGGTACCGAGATCTGAGCTTGCAGACCCTGCTGGACGTTCCTAGGCGACACAAGGATCCACGCCCAGAATGTGTGCAGTGCCTGACGGAAGTCCCCGGCAGCCAGAGCTGGTAAGCGAGTGCCCCGGATCCCACGTGACGCCTGGGCCCCTTCCGCTCTCTACTGCGGTACACCTCGCCTGCTAGCACTGCTATCACATCGTTATGGCGAAACTACCGTATTGCAAAAACAATAATTGATGGACAGAATGCAGATCAATGTCATACATTCACCCCAGTACAGAGATCTGGGCCTAAATCCATCGTTTTTTTGCTCACCACACCACCCCAAATCAGACATGGCCATATGCAAATCAGCCTTGACCCTGTGCCTCATGGGAACAGTCCAGCCCGAACTGCCAAGCCATGTCTTCCTTGGACCGGAACCAAGCATCCTAGGACCGGTTTCTGGCTATCAGCCGTCTTCAGCCAGGATAGCCTGACTCCAGTGGTGTGGAGAGCACGGGACTCACGTCTGAGCATACCCATCCCACTCGGGGTGACAAATGCAAAAACAACAATTGATGGACAGAATGCAGATCAATGTCATACATTCACCCCAGTACAGAGATCTGGGCCTAAATCCATCGTTTTTTTGCTCACCACACCACCCCAAATCAGACATGGCCATATGCAAATCAGCCTTGACCCTGTGCCTCATGGGAACAGTCCAGCCCGAACTGCCAAGCCATGTCTTCCTTGGACCGGAATCAAGCATCCTAGGACCGGTTTATGGCTATCAGCCGTCTTCAGCCAGGATAGCCTGACTCCAGTGGTGTGGAGAGCATGGGACTCACGTCTGAGCATACCCATCCCACTCGGGGTGACAAATGCAAAAACAACAATTGATGGACAGAATGCAGATCAATGTCATACATTCACCCCAGTACAGAGATCTGGGCCTAAATCCATCGTTTGTTTGCTCACCACACCACCCCAAATCAGACATGGCCATATGCAAATCAGCCTTGACCCTGTGCCTCATGGGAACAGTCCAGCCGGAACTGCCAAGCCATGTCTTCCTTGGACCGGAATCAAGCATCCTAAGACCGGTTTCTGGCTATCAGCCGTCTTCAGCCAGGATAGCTTGACTCCAGTGGTGTGGATAGCACGGGACTCACGTCTGAGCATACCCATCCCACTCGGGGTGACAAATGCAAAAACAACAATTGATGGACAGAATGCAGATCAATGTCATACATTCACCCCAGTACAGAGATCTGGGCCTAAATCCATCTTTTTTTGCTCACCACACCACCCCACACCACTACCGTATTGCCTGCTCACAGCTCCAATGTAGTGACGGCAGGATTCCCCGTTTGACAGACAGAGGAGGGGTACACAGCGCTCTACCGGCACATCAGCCTGCTGCCCCGCCCGGCTTAATCTCAAGACCCGAGGCGCTACACGGATCGGTGCACCTTGCGACCAGAGATTCTTAGCATCCCACGGCGGACCGACCTTCGCGGTCCCCCGTGTTCACGGACAGCGGAGCTGTTATCCAACACTACTAACTCAGTGCCCTTTGTTCGCGCATTTCTTGAACTTGTAACTCCTGCCAATTGCTCAGGCTGACGCTGCTGCCACTTCACGGAGCCCTCCCTGTGCCAACAGCCTCTGATGCCGCTGCATTAGCAACGCTCCTGCTTGTTCATGCTAGAGACTGTATCTACGCCATAAACACCTTGCACTGACAATAATTGCCTGATATAGTAGAGCTCGCCATTGTGGTTGCCATGCCCCTGTTGACTCCCTGGCGGTGGTAGACGCACCAGTAGAGGCCACTCACGTGGCGCTTTAGCACACTGCCATTGCTGCCTGACATTCGCCATACACCTATCAGAGCCCTCGCAGCACTACTCGCCTGGATCCCAAGTTATCTACTGACTGTAGAGGTGGGGTATTGTAGGCACTCTGCAAACTGGCTCATCTGTGCCACATTACTCTACGGACTCTATCTTTGCTGGCCTAATCCTTGAGCAACTCCTCGCCCTTGATATTGCTGTGGAGGTCGAACGGCCTCTCTATCCCGAACCTCCTGTGGACTCGGATTGGTGGCCCATTCAGAGGTGAGGACATCACACTCCCGCCACAATTTAAACCCCGGTGTCGACAAAACCCCTGGTGGACAACCCCTACGGACTCGTTGAGTACAAAAATCTTTCTGGGAGACCTCACTTTGGTGAAGATCGTTGCACAGGTATCCATCCCTGACCTTTCCTGGTGCCTCGCCTCCAACGTCTCACACTATTGTCAACATGGGAAACGAGATGGTTGCCAGCCCAAGCTCCCCTTTGACACGAAGAAGGTAGCCTCATGCTCCAGCTCCGAGGACCAAGAGGCGCCCACAGACGAACGGGCACTGGCTCCTCCACCTACCCCAGTCGACGAAGTCAAGACTCTCATACTGGCCTTGCAACAGACTCGCAGACCATTCAAACAAAATGGATTCCATGAACAATCGCATGGACTACATAGTTTTAAAAGTGGAGAAGCACAGTAAGCAACTCAAGGAAGCGTAGAAGCGAATCTCTGACAATGAAGACACCACGACTCAAGTGACACAGCAAGTGGCACAAATGGACAAACACCTGAAGGTAATTGCGGCCACAAATGAAGATTTGGAGGCGCACAGTAGGCGCAACAACATCCTCGTCATTGGGGTCCCTGAGAGCACCGGCACTAGGCGCATGGAGGACTTCGTTGAGCGCCTGTTGCACACCCCCTTTGGCGCAGAGGCCTTCTCCACTCAACTGATTGTGGAAAGAGCACGTCGCTCCTTAGGTTCTAGGCCTCCCCGGGAGGTAGCCTGTGCCCGATAGTTGCTCATCTTCTCAACTATCGAGATCGCGATACCGCGCTGAGACAAGAAAAATCTTCACTTCGAAGGCAATGAGTTCATCATATATCCGTACTATACGGCTGCTGTCCAGGAGGCGAAGCACAAGTTCCTGCCAGCTACGTAAAAACTCCATAAGGAGCAAATCAAAATATGCATTATTGTATCCAGCCAGTCCGCGAGTTACACACCAAGGCAAGCAGCCTTCTTTACCAATGGGCAGCAGGTCAGCGACTTTCTCCGTGCTGTTAGAAAGAGCACACCACCCAGAGAATCACAGGAGCGCCTCTCAAGATCCCCATCGCTAAGCGCTGATTGATAATCAAAATCACCTGCCTCAATTTTTCTACTCGTGTTGTACTGCAGTTCTGACGCCTATGGACTTTCCTTCAGGCCAGATGCTTGGTATTTGGTGAAACTCGGCCGACTGGCGGAGAGCATTGGCTTCTCTCATTGGTCTTTCTTCGGTTCATAATCCTACTGCTTCACAGATGTCTGAACTTGATGAACTGTTACTCATCGACAGATAAGTGATATAGAACTTCTATATGTAATTTGCTTTCACTAGCAAACACCTTCTCTTGCTGCTCTTTTTTGTTAACAATCCAGACTGTGTCAAGCACCCCTCCTTCCTCTTATTTCCCCCTGTCATTGGGGAATTTGCTTCACCGCTAGGGGAGAGGGGAGGATACCGTTGCACACCAGCCTCCACCACATGGGTGTTCCCCTAGATTCTACTGTATAGATGTTTCCACTTTGCAATGTCAACTTTTTTTTCAGTTCTGGGTAGGGAAAATGATGCTGGCACAATTGGGGTGCTTTTGTGGGCGGGGGTGGGTGTGAACTCATTCGAAATGTTTTTCACTACCTTCTTTTCCCAACAGGTAGACTTAGGACTTTTCTCAGACATGCAGCGACATTATAATACCACTCTGTTATGCATACACGTACTGAAGCACTACAAATAAATCGCCTCACTTGGAATGTCAGATGTCTGCGAGACCCCCAGAAATGCAGACAGATAGTTGCATATCAGGATAGGCACTATGTTCACATTGCAATGATACAGGAGACTCATCTCGACTCGGCTAGCACTCCCACTTTTGATAGCAAGAGGGCTGCTGTGCATTTATTCTCCTCGTACTCCACTTACTCCAGAGGTACTGTGATCCTTGTAAAAAAGAATACCCCTTTCATACTGGGTGGCACACAACAAGACTCTCTTGGTAGGAGTTGCATGCTGTGGGGCACACTAGATACCCAATCGGTCACATTGGTTTGCTGTTATGGGTCAAACATTGATGATCCCGACTTCTTCACAACACTATGGGAGCGCATGCTTCAAATTGGTAACACTCATATCATATGAGGGGACTTCAAAGCTGCACTCCATCCCACCTTAGACTGGTCCAACCCCCTGCCCTCGTACTACACTAAAACACAAGGAGCACTGGCAGACGTTCACTCCTCATGGCCGCATGGATGTATGGCGACATGTGCATCCCGATAGTAGGGAGGGCACTCATTACACGGCAGGACATTCATCATGGGCTCATCTAGACTACTGGGTGGTCTCCCACTGGGTTGTCCCGTGGGTCACTCAAGCTAATCATCTAGCCAGGACATACTCTGATCACACCCCAGTGCTCATGACAATTGCCCCACTTCATTCGATTGCTGTGCTCAAGTTTTGGAGATTGATGCCAGAGGACCTGCTCAACACTGTTTTCCGGTCTGAGTTGAGCACAGAAATCACAGACTTCTTCCAACAAAACATAGATTCTGTTGCACGAGTGGGCACGGTCTGGGAGGCCATTAAGGTTATGACCAGGGGACTTGTATTGCTAAAAGCTTCGGAGTCCTGCGATAACTCCCTTGTAGTTTACTCACACTCGAGGGCGAACTTAAACAATTGGAGAGAGATATTTGGGAAGACAACTCTGGGCAACGTCTAGCAACATTTAGATATAAACTCTCAGATTACAAACAAACGGCTGACCGGGAAGCGCGCTTTCGAGGGAAGTACTTCATGGTGCGCAAATATGGTGAGGGCGAACGCCCAGGCAGAGCATAGGGGCAAGAACTTCAATTGCCCAAATTCTCAAACTAGGTTCTGCAAATTCGGGACACTACAGCCATATGTCACAGGGACAGCCTTGATATTGTAAATGTATTTACTGAGTTTTATACTGATTTATATAGTACTCGTAGGGCCACGCCCCCGGATTTGACAACATATCTACAGGATATAGCCCTCGGCTCGCTGGGAAACTTGCAGAGAGAGTTCCTCCCTGTTCCCTTTGAAAATGACGAGATATGCGAGGCAATTATGCAAATGAAGTCCGGGAAGGCCCCTGGCTCTGACGGCCTACCCATTGTTTTTTTATAAAGCATACCTCAACCAGCTGCTCCCTATTCTCAAACAGGTCTTTAGTGAAGTGCAGGAGCTGGGATATCTCCCTCCGTCCCTAAGGGAAGCTCTGATTTCCTCACTCTTAAAACCCAGTAAGCCTACACATAGCTGTGACTCGTACCGTCATCTCTCCCTAATCAACACAGATGCCAAAATCCTTGCCAAAATATTGGCTAATTGTCTCAGCCTACTCATGGAGAAACTGGTTCTCCCAGATCAAGCTGGGCTTATCCATGGTCGGGCAGCATCACATAATTTGCGGATGCTCTTTTCAATCTTGAAGTCAGTTGACCCTCAATTGCCTTTGGTGGCAGTCTTTTTGGACGCCACAAAGGCCTTTGACTCCGTCGAGTGGTACTACCTATTCATTATCCTTCAAAATAAGGGCATGCCTGAGGGGTTTATTTCGTGGGTTTGCCTATTGTACAACGGCCCTGAAGCTAGGGTTCTCATCAATGGGGACTCCTTTCCCCCACTTTCCCATCACCTGAGGTACTCGACAAGGCTGCCTGCTATCTCCCTTACTTTTTGCCCTGGCCGTCTAACCTCTCCTTCAGCCAGGGTAAGACAATATCATGATGACAAAGCACTCCATTGTTTCCTCCTGCCGATTCTTATATCCCTTTACGCTGACAAGATGACCTTATACATCCGAGAACCGCACCGCAACCTTAATCCGCACTCAGAGAATTAGTACGCTTCGGAGGGCTCTCTGGTATACATATCAATTAGACGAAGTCCGAAATTTTCGCCCTTACCACGTCCGTTGCGACGTTTACACCAGATTTCCCAATTGAATGGTGCGCCGACAAGATGAAATACCTGGGGGTGTTTGTCACCACTGACCGGGAAGAACTGATGCGGCTCAACTACGGTCGTACCCTGGAAGAGATCAAGGACAATGTCACCAGATGGATCACCTTACCCCTCGCTTTCGCAGGGTGTACCGCTCTCATAAAAATGAGCATCCTTCCTAAATTGCTTTACCTCTTTTAAAATATTCCGTACGACCCAGGTAGGCATTTCTTCTCTGCACTCCGATCAGAGTTGATACGACTCACCTGGGTAGGCAAACATCCTCGACTGCAATGGGACACAATCACTAAGCCATACTCCCAGGAAAGGTTCGATGTACTCAACTTCAAATTATATTACATATGTGCGCAAGCCCACTATGCTCACTTCTGATTTCACCCCCCAAATACATGCCGCAGGTGGCTGCTGAGCACTGGCTATCTGATCCTATACCGCTTGAGGGCGCCATACTGACTGCCACTATGCCGCAAATGGTGGACCAATCGCCGATCACTTGCATAGTGAAGTCATGGCAAGACATCATCATATGCTCCCTGGCCCCCAAGTTATACTCACCACTGCTCCCTCTAGTTTATCACCCAAAGATGCCGGTCCTGCAGGAGGGCGTCTTCAAAAAAACTTAAGCCAAATATTGGATCACATCCTGGGGGGATCTCTATTGCAAAGGTACGTTTTGTACATCACAACAACTCTTTTCCAAACAGCCGCCCTCTCCTATGGACACTTTTCTTTATAACCGGCTGGGACAGGGTTTCAAAGAACACACACCCACATACCAGCTGGAGCCCCCGGAGGTTGCCGCGTTGCGCATGATACTTTGTAATGATGCTGCGCCACACTTAGCCTCCTCACTATACCATAACCTCTATGCTGCCTTGGGATCAACACAAAGTGCTGCTAGAGAAAAATGTGCCGCCGAGATGAGACACGCCGTCACAGATGAGCAATGGACCTACTGTTGCAAGCAGACTGAATAGAGCTTGTCCAGTAGCCATGTCTGCATTCTCCATTGTAAATTCGTGCATCGCACTTACTATACCCCAGACAAAATGTACAGATACAAACTACGCAATAGCGACAGGAGCGATCGCTGTGGTACTGCGGGGGGCAGATTTCCTACACCTTGCCTGGGATTGTGACGTTGTACAAGAGTACTGGTGCCAAGTCCTTACAGCCCTAGAACAAATTACATCATTGCAACTCCTGTTTTCTCATCTACTTGCCTTGCTAGGCGATACTGTGCCCAAAGAAACTTCATTGGCTCCCGATGCGTCAGAGGGCTGCCTTCAAACTGCTTAGCCATGCTCACAGGACTTTATATAAAACAGGCCCTACAATTCTTCAAGGGAAGATCGAATTTTATGTACCCAATAGGAACCTATGCTCGTGTCAATCAGCTCTGGCTAAAACCAAACGTATCCACAAAGTCAGAACAGGCGGCCGCTCCTTTTCTTACCTTGCAGCAAAAAGGTGGAACGACCTGCCTACCGACCTAAGACATACTACAAACTACCTCCAGTTTCGAAAAAAACTGAAAACACACCTCTTCCCTAAATTGTAACCTCTCAGCATACGCCATCAGTAGTCCTCTCTGGTATATAGCGCCGTGATATCCCTCGGGATGAGTGTCGCGCTCTATAAATACCAAAATAAATAAATAAAAACTGATAAAATTAGCAGTGGGGCATAGGAAATTTGTCTCCTTCAGCCTTCTCCTGGCTAAACGGCAAATAGCATGTAGATGGGGTCGGGGCAGGGCACCCAAATTCAAGGATTGGATTACTGACATGGTAGTCTGGCAGGAG
Organism: Lissotriton helveticus; assembly: GCF_964261635.1. Lineage (NCBI taxonomy): Eukaryota > Metazoa > Chordata > Amphibia > Caudata > Salamandridae > Lissotriton > Lissotriton helveticus. The sequence continues at coordinate 1,146,576,548 of NC_136071.1, read as the reverse complement.
CAAACATACACATTTGCCGAACTCCTCCCTCTTACCTCACGGCCCGTGATATCTGGGGCCCCTTCATGGCATACTTACTATCCCACACGATTGGGGACACCAACACTACCCAAGCTGTCAGTACCACAGAATGTTTAATCACACTTGCCTACTCACCCCTGTCGCTTGCAGTTTACTAGAATCAACTGAAACTTCCACCAATGCATTTATGACTCCCCGGGGTAGTAGCGACCTCTTGTGTATGAACCCTAACATACTGATCACTGTATTTTCTATTACTTTATGAGCTGCTCTGTAAATTTCTGTTATTGTATTGTCCTTAATCTCATCCTTTTTCATTTTGGTCATCCTGTTTCTACCTGTAAATTGCATATGCTATGACTGTACCTGTTCTTGGAAAATTTTAATCAATAAATAAAATACTTTACCTGGAAGGAAAAAAAAAGGATGAAAAGACTTCCATTTTGGTTTCTCCGTGCCACTCAAGAAAGTGATCAGAAATGTTTTACAGTCTCTGGATGACTTCCAGTTGGATGTAGGGTGGGTAAGAAAGGCAACCTGCAAAGTGGCAAGTGGCACATGCAGAGTGGGGAAGCTGACAGGCCCTGGTCCCTGGGATTCCTAGCCAAAATGCTGCTGTCAGTCATGCTATTACAATCCCAAAGTGGTTCTGTCTACCCAAGGCACCCTCAGGCTTCTAAGCAACGGTATGCAGCAGACTCTGGAGAAATCCCTCAAAGTACCAACAGCAACCATCAGCAGTACTTTAAATACCTTCCAATCCATAGGGTGCCCGCCACACAGGGAAGCCAGGCCCTAGGAATGTCAGTCTGTTCGATCCAATGTCCAATGAGCAACAGATCGAAAGCTGTCTCAAAGACCAGACCTAAAGGCTGCAAAAACAGGAGAACTGTAAGAGGATGTGGAAGTATGTAACTGGAATCTCAGCTATTTTTGTTTAAGTAAACAAATGGTGAAACCAGATGATCAGTTCATTATTTTGTCAAGCAACAATTTTTTGCCACGGTGTAGCCCTGATAATTTACCTTTTGTGTGGTTTAATGTTTATATCTCTTTAATGGCACACAGTGCATTGATGTGAGTGGGGGCACTACATGAGCCCCCAGGGCCACTCTGCAGTGGCCACAAGGGATGGGGGCCCTATTTGGGGCCCACAAAGTCCATTTCTGACAGCTTTTTCATGTCGGTCGTACCGCCATAAAAAGGTTGTTGGAAAGGTACATCATAATCCCAAATGGTGGTGCTTGACTAGGCACCGCTGCCATTCAAGGGATACGATTCCGACCACCACCCCGATGTGATCGCAGATCCTGTCGGAGGCAGGAGTCTTTTCCCCAATGGTTTTGGTTCGACCACCTGCATCGTAATGCAGTGGTCGGGCCGAAGGGCTGTATGTCAGTGGGACCACCACTGATGGCCTGTCGGTGGCGGTCCCACCGACATTGTAATGAGGTCCATAGTTTGTGAAGCATAAAATGCATGTGTGTTGAACAATATAGCAGAGAAAGCTTCAGAAAATCTAGGCCCCCCCCAGAACTGCAGATGATTCTCAGTACGTATAGCTGCAAATAATACCTGACCACACAGGAAATCTACTCTGCATGTGGTTGGAGAAGGAGAGTGAGAGAGAAGTGAATCGTGCAGAGATGAAGGAAACCCATGAGTAGACTAAACATAGCTCAGTTCTAGAGAGCTTCTGAAACTAAAAAGGTGTCAGATCTTTATTTTCAGTCAGCATCTCCTCTGCACCGGCACCCTGACCAGTCTTCTGAATTAGAAGCTCTTTACTTCCCTATTTTCAACACCATCCATCTGCAAAGCAGCGGCAGAAGTAGTTGCCCACACTCCGTGCTTGTGCAAGACTTTTTGCCACACAAGTTGCAGTGCCATTTTGTTGTCTCTTCCATGGCACTTGTCCCACTGGTGTGACCGTCCTTCGCACTACTCAGATATATCATTGGGCAACAAATGCAACAGTAAGAAGAGTCGCAGAGCATCTCCCTAACACCATGTAGTAGTGAAATTGTCCAGAACTTAATATAATGTATTCTGTATGCTGACTTGAAAAGGGTGAAAACCTGACATATAGTATTCTGCATACAGCAGTACACTACTGAAAAACCTAATAATTTCTGCTTGCTGCAGTGGAGTCCACTTTTGACTGTCACCTACACTGTCCTTCATGCGGTCAAATATTTTAGGCCATGCTTGGTCACATACCTTTCTAGAGGAGACAAGAAAATACAAAGGGGCCTATTTATGAGCCCCTTGCACAGTCAGTGAGTCACTTTTTGTGATGCACCGGCAGCATAAAATATGCGCCACACTGCACCATATTTACAAAGTGACTCTTCTAAACAGATGCGTCACTTTGTAAACCCCGGTGCTACATTATACCTGGGTCAGGTATGATGTATGCAGGGTGGGCTTTCCCCCCTCAAAAAAGACTTGTAGAAGTGTTGCAGTGAAATGTAGGAGCTTTGACTGCCACACTTCTAGGACGCCACTGCGTCAAATCCTTATGCCTGCCTCACAGCAGGCGTAAGACTTATGTAGGCCCTTTCACATGGTGCTTGCCCCATATGAAAGGACACATTGCTGGAGTTGCATCTGTTTTCAGACAAACCCCAGCAATACGCCTCCTTTGCGCCTATAGATACATCAGGAATACTGACGTATCTGTAAATCCTTGCACATGGAGTGCCGTACAGTAAATATGGGGCATCCATGGTGTTGCAAGGAAGACACACTGAAAAGTGTTGCTTTGCTGTTTTCCTGCAGTGATACAACACTTTTCATAAATGAGGCCCAAAGAATTCATGATGTTTAATGATGTCAAGTGCAACAAGTTCACTAAGTCCTGTTTTTCTCTGCATTCTGGCGTGAGCAATTGGGTTACTCGTTGAAGGGGTGAAACCCTACTCAAGCATCAACCACAATCCTTGCCAGGGTGAGGCACAAGCAAACACCAAATTAGCCTGTGCTCAAACTTCTGGTAGCTTGGCACAAGAGAAGTCAGGATTAACTTAGAGGCAATGTGTAAAGTATTATGCAGCACCTCAGACAGTAGTAAAGTGAAAGCACACAAGAAGAAAAATCCCATACCAAAATAGAGCAAATGTTCATGAATAAAGCAAGACGAAAATAACAAAAGACTAATCAGTAGAACCGGACATATGCAATTTTAAAGCTTTAAATGAAATCTGGGCAAAAAAAAAAAAAAAGTGCCATTCACAGCTATTTGGTCGTGGAAGACCGGGAGACAGTCACAAATTCCCCTTCATGCTGGAGGGGTCCGCGAGGAGCATGGAAGCTTTGCGGGAAGTCTTCAATGTAGTGCGAAGAGCAAGCATGGGGATATGGATGGTCGCCACTGTAGCCTGAAGATCCTGTTGTGGTCATGACACCGTGGGCCAAAGCTACATGGTGGCACTCTCCGCAAGCAGTCAATGCTGTAGCTCGAAGTGTCAGGTCGGCGGAAATTTACATTGCCGGCTGTGTGAGCGACAAGGTCTTGGTGCCAGCAGACCCATTCACAGTTGCAAGTAGCCCAAAACCTAAATTAAGCCTCTCCAAAGTCACAACAAGGGTCCAGGACTTGAGGGGCACCACTATCGGGGTAGAGGCTTCTCCAGCTGGATCTGGGTGCTAGTGCAAGTGGTTGGGAGCCTGTTATGTCTCTGTGGCTGTGAACAGGGGGCCAGCAGACTGGCCCTTGGAGTCAATCTGGGAGTGCTGGGTTCAGGTGCAGGTCCAAATCCCTCTGGCTCAGGCAGGAGGGCAGCAGGGCAGCACAACAGCAGTCCAGCAGGGTTGCAGCCCTTTTTGCGGCACAGCAGTCTTACTTTCTGGAAGAATTACCACAGCACCAGAAGTGTACTGAAGAGTTGGTGTCTGGGGTCCAATATTTACACCTGGACCTTCCTTTGAAGTGGGAGAAGCGTTGAGATGTTTCCCCTTTGAAGTGCACAGTTTTTCTGCCTTTCCTGCCCTGGTTCCAGACTAACTACAAGGCGTATGCAGTCCTATTTCTGGACGCAGGACACAGCCTCTTCAAGTGTGAGTAGGGCTGTGCCCAGCTCCACCCTCCCATCTTGCCAGTGACGCCCCATCCAGGCACACCTGAGCTCTCTACTGTGTGACTTTCTAGGAAGAATATGCAAAGCCCAACTGTCAGCTACAGCCAATCATGTGACCCAGAGACAGGCTGCAGACACTAAGGGGCAAACTTATGAAGGCCTTGCGCCGCCGGTGCGTCATTTTTAACATGGGAAAAAGTGACGCACCGGCGGCCAAGGCCTTCATAAATCTGCCCCTAAATGGCTAAGGCAGAAAAATGCTATATGTGGCATTTTCAGCATTGTAATTTAAAATCCAATTTCACCATGTACAAACATACCAAACATAATCTGGTTACCTCCTCCCATTTAGAAATTATCCCATTTTGAAATGATCACTTATTAAATGTAATAAGTAAATAAATGTAATAAGTGTAATAAGTGTAATAAGGTAACACCCATGTTATCCTATGGGAGAGTCAGGCCTTACAGTTGTGAAAAACAAAATTGAGAGTTTTTCACTACCTTGACAGGTAACACTTTAAAGTACATGTATTAATTTTTAAATACACTGCACCCTGCCCTCTGGGCTGTCCACGGCCTACCCTAGGGGTGACTTACATGTATTAAAAAGGAAGGTTTAGACCTGTCAAAAGGTTTGTTGTGCCAGGTCGAAATGGCAGTGTAAACTGCACACATAGGCTGCAATTGCAGACCTGAGACATGCTTAAAGTGCTACTTAAGTGGGTGGCACAATCAGTGCTGTAGGACCTCTAATAGCATTTAATTTACAGGCCCTGACAGAGGTAGTGACAATTTACTAGGGACTTACAAGTAAAGTGAATATGCCAGTTGGTTATAAGCCAAGTCTCCATTCTTTAAGGAGAGAGCATGAGTACTTTAGCACTTGTTAGCAGGGGAAAGTGTGCAGAGTCCTTAAGCCAGCACAAACAATGTCAACAAATCAGGAGGGTTGAAGGCAAATAATGATGGGGAAAATCATGCCAAGGATGTGAGGTCAAAATTGGTTATGAAAAAAGAAGGACTGTGAACTCAGTGAAAAAGATAGTCATATGACCTGCTGGTGATCCAGAGCTCCCGTGATGTAGAATAGACCAAACAGGGGTTTTAGGTCAGCAGAACAGAACTGTAAGACCAATGAGTGTGGGTTGATTTGGCTAGGGAGTAAGGATAGCGAAGGGTGCAATGAGTATCCAGTTTGTTATTTAGGTAATGGTTATATGATGTAAAATGATGGATTATCAGAGGACACAGTTTTTGCAAGTTTGAACGTGCTTGTTGGCTGTGAATAACAGGATATTCCACAACCACCTAAAACATAATATCTCAGAACTGGTGATCCACATCTGTGGTAAATGGTTCTATTTTCATCCTTGTGCCCAGTTGCCCCATAGATTGGCCAGCCCACTACCAGCATGAACCCAGCATGAATTGTCTTTGCCCTCTCCATTATCCCCCAGATTAAGCAAATAACTGAATCATTGAGCTCCACCTACAGGATCTTAAAACACATCTTTACCCGCATGTGCTTCCCAGCAGTGTGCAGCTCATCCTTCTTGATCTCTGATGCTTAAACTAAGCAGACAGATCATATATTGGGACCCAAATTTCTCCCTCAATCAATCAATCAATCAATCAACCATGTGTAGAGCACGCTACATACCCGTGAGGGTCTCAAGGTGCTGGGGAGGGGAGGGGGAGCCTCTACTGATCGCACAGCCAGGTCTTGAGAACTCTCCTGAAGGTCAGCAGGTCTTGGGTCTGTCGTAGCCTCGGTGGGAGGGTATTCCAGGTCTTGGCGGCGAGGTGGGAGAAGGATCTCCCGCCAGTGGTTGTTCTTCGGATCCGCGGGACGGTGGCGAGTGCGAGGTCGGCGGAGCGGAGCTGGCGGTTAGGGATGTAGAAGGAAAGTCGTCTGTTGAGGTAGGCTGGGCCGGTCTCGTGGAGTGCCTTGTGTGCGTGGATGAGGAGCTTGAAGGATATCCTCTTGTTGACGGGGAGCAAGTGCAGGTTTCTCAGGTGGGGGTGATGTGGCCGTGGCGTGGGACATCGAGGATCAGTCGTGCGAGGCGTTTTGGATGCGTTGCAGTCGTTTGATGAGCTTGGTCGGGGCTTCTGCGTAGGGGGCGATTCCGTAGTCGAGTCTACTGCTGACGAGGGCCTAGGTGACTGTTCTTCTTGTATCTGTCGGGATCCACCTGTAGATCTTGCGGAGCATGCGGAGGGTGTTGAAGCAGGAGGAGGAGATGGCGTTGACTTGCTTGGTCATGGAGAGCGTTGAGTCGAGGATGATTCCCAGGTTGCGTGCGTGGTCGGTGGGTGTCGGGGCTCTGCAAACTATACATATAGAGAAACACAGCTGCAAGACTTCTACTGCATCTCCGACCGAGCAGGGATCACATGTTTTTGACCACTCAAATACTTTATTGATTTCCATTGACCAAATGTACCTTCTTCTAGGCCCTCTGCATTGCTATCATCAAGCGGCACAAGTCCAGCTTTCCAGCAATGGAAGCTTCAAGCTTCTTTTCCTAGAAGGACTTTCAGGTCACTAGCAGCTCTTTACTGACCATCACTGGGTTGAGAATGTCCTTCATGGACAAAGCATGCTTCTCTGTTTAGATCCACAAACTTTGGAATTTCTTCACAATTTGAATATGGAAGCTGTAAACAGTCGGAATTCTGAAGCGCAATCCTTGGTGAAGCCAGCATGCCACCAACAACCTACCACATCCCCAATGACGAAAGAGCAAACACATAAAAATAGGGCTCTTAAGTACATAAACACCTTGAAATTTAAACATAACAAAATGCTTACCTGTAGAGATATGCATGCATTGCACTGCCCTATCCACCTCACGCTCTTCAGAGTCAAAGTCTCACAGACATATGCATGGTTGTCTGCAGTGTGCAAGACAAGTCCCTCTGGCCCTCGCGCATGATAGCCAATGGTTTAGACACTGGTCATTCTAGATAAAGTGCAATCGACCAACTCCCACAAAGATCTGAAGATGCGGGAGTTCTCAAAATTTCCATTGGACAACCACTATCCGTCAAATTGGAACTTACACGTTCTCAACCATGTTTCCTAAACTTACAACTGGGTGAAAGTCTAGTAGATTTTCCCCAGTTGTTTAATTCGAGAGCGTAAATATCTCTGCATCTTAATGATGTGAATCAAGATCTGTCATTTTTGCGATGGTAGTTGTCACTCGTGCATACCTAAGCGAATTTTAGGGCGCTTATTGACAAAGGCATAGTGGAGTTTGAAAATTAGTACTCCTGTATTATGCCTTTGTGATTTTGCCTCGAAGCATCTAAAATGGGACTAAAATAGGAAACTTCAGGAAATATTCATGAACAATTCCTACAACCAGAAAAGACTGTACCCTCTTTGTACTTTTACTACTAGGGAGTTGGACATTTCAGGCTGACTCATAATGGCACGTAGAATATGTAAAGGAGTACGCCTGTAGCACTGCTTCACATACTCATAAATGGCCCTACCCTGGGTTGCTAAAAGCTCTGAGAATTGGGCCTTGACAGTCCCTAGGACTAATTTGGGGATGTCCTACCTTGGTACGGAGAGCCAAAGGATGGCTCGACCCTACAAAAGGGGAGTCCTCCATATCTCACAATTGTTCATTGGCCTTGGGTTGATGGGGGTCTCCTAAAGTGTTAGGGCCCCCCCAAAGGGTTGGGGCCCCCTGGCCTACCAGGACTCCAGGAGACGGCATTACACGCTTGGATCTACTGAAGATGAATCCTGAGGTGTCATCCCTCCTGGTATTCAAAGTAGATCTGAGATTATTCTGTACAGAAGAAGACCTTTTTGTCATAGTAGACTGTTTACGTCTGGTTGCATTACATATGTTGATAACTCTGAAATCTATGTTTTTTTTTATTTTGGTTGTCTATGTTAGAGACTTGAAGCTTCCCGAATGGGGGGAGTTTGCTGCTTTATAAGAAATAAACTAATAACTCTGAAGTTGCTCTTCACGAAGTTGGCACTTCAGGAACAGATAAAAAAATACAAAAAGATATTTCGTGCAAATCTGGCTGTACTAAAAACGGCCCAATTACTGCCTGGAGTGAGATACTAGAAGAGACATTCTCCTCTGAGTTCATCTGAGAGGAACTCTTCTTTACTGTCTCCTGGCTTCAGAGTGCAGAAAAAACTCACTGGTACACAAAATAAAAACGTCACCCCCATTTTCACCTTTTTAACTGCTGGTGTAATATGGAATGAGATGAAAAGATTTTGGTTCAGTGCAAACGGCAGAAATAATTTTGGGACCAAAGGAAGATGCGGAAACGGGATTTGAAACCATTATGCAGCACATTTATTGCTCCAAAATCAGTTAAAAAGAACAGAGATTTAAAAAAAAAAAGATGTCATCGTCTCTGAACAACCCTTCTAAGAAAAAAAGTTGATCACACGAAATGTTCACTAGTTTTGATGCTTGTGCAATAAAAAATGAATGCAGTGATGTATGTCTTACTTCTAAATAGCACGTTTGAAACGCGTAATATATATATATATTTTTAATTATTTTATTACGAATATATCAAATCATGTGAATTCGTTTATGCCATATTTGGCTCAGTGCTAACATTGTTTTCTTTTTTTCCTGTTACCGAACTCGCAAAACAGTTGTACATTGATTTGATCCTTTGAACATTTTTTTTAATGTTTGCAGCATTGCAAAGTTTCTGCGGTGCCACCGTGGAAAGGTTCCAGGCCCGACTTTGTACAGCTCCAGTCCCTCCTCTAACAGTCAGTGCTTTGAGGCGGCCTTGGAGTGACACAAGGCACTATACACTTAACCTTGCCGGGATTCGGATGACTACACACGAGGACGGCAAAAGGTCAAGGGGACAAAAGGTCAAGTGGCCGAGCCGGCATGCTTTGCGGTCTCCAAGTGTCAGTCAATATGAGTTTCACCCATTATGACATCGACTTACAGTTGTTTTTTTTATTAAGACTTATGTCGCCTCGTGGCAGCTCCAAGACCATTATTTGCAAACGGGGACCGTCTCCTGGTGGAGGGGACTTGGGCGGTAATATATGCAAACTGGCTGCCGCTCGGCGCACTTAATGAGGGGATTAGCCGCGCTGCTGCGATGTATTTAACCCGCGGCACTAGCTCTCCGTCAATGAGGCTTCAACAGCCTATTAAATGGAGTCGAGGGCTCAATTAACCCAGACAAAGGCCACGGCGCAGAACATGGCGGCGAGGCCGCACTTAGCATCTGTCCGAGCAGCTTGCTCCGAGGTGGAGATAAAGGCGCGCGACGGGCTCTCGCCGCGAGCTATGATATAACTGCGGCGCGTGAGTCCTGTTCATCTGAGGTGACTTGAATAGGCGACGGCCTCGAGTCCCCAGGATGAGACCGCCATATGACAGGGTGGGGGTTCACCGCGGGTCAGCGCCCAGGCCCCCCGTGTTCTACGGCTTGGCCATTGTCCCTGGAGTTGGCACAAGACCGGGAAGCCATGTAATCCCCTAGTTGTAGCAGACGGTTGAAGGGGGGTGGTTAGGGTGGGTAAAATGTCACCTCTGAAGACCTATCACTCGGGAAATAGACTGCATTTAAACAATTTATTTCCGAATAACTGAACTGCACGGGCTAGGGAGCATTGCTTCACCCACTCAATCATCTGCTTGGTCCCATTCTTTTAACAGAGCAAAGAAGTCAGCCTGAAAACAGAGGGGTACATGCTTTTCGCGAAACGAATGCCACCTCATTTTATGTTCAGGTTGAGTTGAATATGCACCGCTAAAGGGGATTCACAGCAGTCGAGCCAAACTTTACAAGTCTTGCGTCTATACAACAGTATGAAAGCAGAGATTGGTTTACTGCCCAACAGACCTCTCCATTTTTGATGTCAACACTGTCATAAACAGACATGCCAATTCCAAATATATACTTACAGCATAAGCCTCCCTACATGCCCAGTTGTAGGTATGCAAAGTCTCATTAAAGTTTAAAATGATATAAGAGAATGCTTCCTGTATCTCATGTTTCCGATCTAAAGCCTCCAAGATCATCTGCGGCGTACCGCAAGGATCATCCCTCAGCCAGACATTGTACAACATCTACATGGCCCCGTTCGCCCGCGTCGCCAGACTGCACGACATCAACATCATCTCCTACGCCGATGACACACAGCTGATCCTCTCCCTCACCAAAGATCCTCGCGCCGCCAGAAACAACCTCCACGAAGGAATGAAAGCCATGACCGAATGGATGAACGACTGCAACGCATACAGAACACCTCTGCACGCTTGATCCTCGACATCCCTCGCCACATCCACATCACACCCCACCTGAGAGACCTGCACTGGCTTCCTGTCAACAAGAGGATCACCTGCGAGCTTCCTCACCCACGCACATAAGGCACTCCACAACACCGGATCAACATACCTCAACGGACATCTCACCTTCTACACCCCAAACTGCCAGCTCCGCTCCGCTGACCTCACCCTCGCCATTGTCCCCCACATCCGAAGAGCGACCACATGCGGCAGATTGTTCTCCTACCTCGCTGCCAAGTCCTGGAACAGCCTCCCCATCCTCCTACGGCAGACCGAAGACCTACTAGTCTTCAGGAGTCTACTCAAGACCTGGCTATTCGAGCAGTAGCAGCACCCCTCCCCCAGTGCCTTGAAACTCTTACGCGTGAGTAGCGCGCTCTACAAATGTCTTGATTCATTGATTGACGGAGGGAGCCATTTTTAAAGGCAGGACTTCCTGTCTTAGATTGATGTAGAAGAAGATGAGTTCTTCTTACCCTACATGAAAGAGGGAGCACAGATCATCAGCATAACAACAATGTGAGGCCAGATGTGTGCCCTTTAAATATGTCTGCAACTGGGGCAGGGTGACCAGATGATATTCTGTAATTGGGAGCAGCATGTTACCCAGATGTGGGATCATATTACAGTGTTTTGGGTGACTAGGCGGCGTTTGTGTCACTTGTGTGGCCCTCCTTAATACCCATTGTGCGGGCGCTCATTTTGTATCAGCACAATGTCAAGTGGTTGTTCCTTCATTTGTATCAGAGAATCACCTTAATACAGATAATAGGAATGCCCGTACAAAAAGGTCTCAGTTGAGTCGCCTATCTACTGTCCTGTGCGACTTGGCAGGGGACTTTCCGTTTTCAAATTGCCTCTTTACGAGTGATTTTTACACCAACCTCCTTTAAGGGTCAACGGAGGCCTCAGAAAGTTTGCTTCCGCTCTCCTTACGAGCATTGAAGGTACAGGTAAAACCCATATCTCCAAAACGTTCCAGCTTCGGGGAACATTGGGTTTTACAACTCTACACCGCTGGTTTCATTGTTCTGAATGGGAGATTTCCTCAGGATATCCTTCCAAACTGGTCGTGGAAATGGTAGAAAGTGCTCATATCTCGACTATACAATTTGCAACTTAGAACTGCTTTCATACATAGAAAATGATTGCATTATAGAACGCTCAGAAAGCAATCACCGCCCGCAAGCCACTACCATCACTCCAACCTTAGCATACCACGACCTACCTTCAACTACACAAACAGGAGTTTATTCCAAGAACCTAAAACGCTGAAGATGGAATGAAGCAGCTAGCATTAAGATCATGGACGAGTGTGAACAACTCACTATTCATCTGAAACTGTGGTCCTCCGATACAAAAGAAGACTGGGCAAATTTCTGCACTCAGCTTTTAAACTAATTACAACAACCAATGCAGCATTGTGTGGGGCGTAGTAGCAAGCAGGCGTTTCATTCAGTTGAAACAATGGCACTAAAGAAAACCAGAAACACTGTTCTTAGGGCGGTAAGGAGTCACCCTGATTCTGAAGTCTTATTGTCTAACAACAAAATCGCACAAACTAAGTATAGAGGGGCATGTCAAATTGAAAAACAACAGCATCTTCAACAACTCTGGTGCACGCTTCACTTTGCAAGTAAGAGTCAGGACCCTAAAAACTTCTGGGCACTAGTTAATAGACAAACTAATAGAAATCTTTGCCTAGGCTCCGCAAACATCTCAGAGCAGGAATGGGTAATATTTCTGACTAGTCACTCCCAGGCGGAGATAAAGCCTTGCAGATTGACCAATATTTATAGGGAGTGGGGGGGAATCCGCATTGAACACAGAAACATCCAAGTGAAGATCTTTCCATTTCACCTACAAAGCTGAGCAAAATATTAACTAAAGCTTGATCGGACGGAGCATTGGGCCCAAATCGCCTACCACTGGCCTTGTTCAAAAAGAACGTTCCTTTTTGGACTCAGCAGTTAGTTCACCTGTTTTAATACAGCATAAGAAGCTCAACCCTACCGACTCCTTGCGCGGTGCAATAATTCAGTCGATTCATAGGACTGGTTCTAGATCAGCCCATGCAACTATAGGCTGATAGCCCTAACGGATACTCAGGCAAAGTTTTTTGCCAGTTTGTTGCTTTAAGATCTGAAAAGCTGGGCCGATTCGAAGGACCTGATACCTAAAAATCAAAGTGGCTTTTGTGGCTAACTCGGGCACACTGACTAATCTCCTAGCCTTATCCATCCTCACTGATAAAGCAAACACTTCTTCTATAGCGCTCTTTTGCTGCTTTGTGGATTTCAAAGCTTCTTTCAATCACCTGCCAAGGGAGGCTCTATGAGCTAAACAAACAAAATGGGGAAATCCATCCAATATACTGAATTCAATCATCAGGCTCCATACCAACAACTAGATTCGGATTCAAGTTAAGATAGGCTCCGATTCACACCTATCCAGAAAAATACCGACGTCAAGGGGAGTAAAACAGGGATGTGTGTTAGCCCCCCTGCTTTTTTACCTGTTTCTATCTGACCTTTTAGCAGAGATGAATGCAATAAATAGCCACGCACCAAAAATCTGTGGTGCGCAGATCAGCAATCTCTTATATGCCGATGACCTCGCTCTTTTCAGTCTTACGAGAGTCGGACTGCAACGCCTGCTGAATACATTATACAGCTACACCACCATGAACAACTTGGAGGTTAATCTAAAGAAAACTCACGTAGTTACATTTGGCAGGAAGTGCTATAGAGGTGGCAGCTGGTCATACAACAACCTTCAATTTTCGATGGGTTGAACCTATAAATATCTTAGGTTTTACAACCATTCAAGGAGCTCTTTATTAAAACATTGTAGTCAAATTGCCATGAAAACCCTGGCACAGCAAGTCAGTCTCTCCAAACTCGCTAAAAAAGTGACAGGCCCTTGCTTAGCGTCAGTGCTGGAGGTAATGCTGGCCAAGATAGGCCCTACTTTGCCGTATGGTTATGAGATCTCTTTGGGCAAACTTAGAATTGCAATTAACCAACTTGTGATTAAATTCTACAAAAAGGTGCTTTGGCTACTAAATACCTCATCCGCTTGGTCTTGTTAATTACTCTCTACAAAGTGTGAGGGCCTTTCTTAACCTGTGTCACAAGGAGAGGAAGGCTAGTGCTGGCTCGCTTGAGTCCCTGCTATGGACTGATACCATTATTAGCAACCCCGGTGGGTCACACAATCGATTTTTTAATGAATGCCTGCTAAAAGTATCAGCCAGGGAACTGTGGTCTCTCAATCCAAGTAAAAAAGCTTTTAAAGTAAGCACTAAGAAGCTAGTCCAACTGTGCTTCAGTTTGTCCGACAAAGAGACTTTAGCCAATCGAAAGCATGCATGGACAGTAATTAAATCTTATCAGTTGGCCCCTCCTTTGCCTCATCTTGCTTGCACATACTCTCTACATTTAAAACAGAGATTATTGGTGCTTAAACTATGTGGGTGGCATTTTTTGAAACATATTCCTCCCTGGCTGTGTACTTCAGGCGAGGTCGTGTGCAGGGGCTATGGACAATCAGATGAAATTGTGGTGCATGTGGGTTGCCCTCGCCCAGCACTGTTGGGCATGCACAGATAGAAGCTGAGGCCAAACTGGGAGTCCGTACCTGTAAGCAGGGTATCATCGCAGGCTTGAATCCAGAGAACACTGCTCTAAACATTACATTAACTTTACGATCTTTATCCACCTGACATATTGTAAGTTCAAGCAATCCACTAGTATTAATAAAATTACTGGAAAATGAGGTAACCGCCACAGGTGATCACAAAAATCGGTTCTCAAAAGAAGTAGCTTCGCTCTGATCTGTCATCTTGGTAACCTCCAACTAAAGTTCATTACAAGGAGCCAGGCTGAACATCAAACTGATCTCTGTTATTGATTAGTACCGTTCTACCTGACCGTCCTGCCTAGCTCAGAAGCGGTCGCTCCCCACGCTGCTCCCTGCTGATAGAATTGGTATCATAGCGCTTCTGCCAGACTAATCATTGCCTTTATTCGAATTGCGCACTGCTGGCTCTGCTCACTGTAATTAATTATTGTACCTGATGATATCGACATCGTAGCGCTATAGTGATAGAGTGCTCTGCATTAATTTTACAACTGTGCACTGCTCGCTTTGCCTGCTTCAAACTATCTGTGCCTGATTGTACCGGTGCCACTGCCCATTTAATAGCGAATCCAGGTTGCGCCCCAATCTCGTCCTGTTTCTCTTTTGGGCTTGCTGCCATTTTGTTGTTTGTTGTTGTGCCTCCCAGCCCGGCTCTCCACCCCGCTCCCGCCTCCCAGCTGCTCCTCCCTGCCACTAAAGTTAAGGCTCGACCCGATAGTTCTAACGCTGTGACCGTCCTGCCTAGCTCAGAAGCGGTCGCTCCCCACGCTGCTCCCTGCGGATAGAATTGGTATCATAGCGCTTCTGCCAGACTAATCATTGCCTTTATTCGAATTGCGCACTGCTGGCTCTGCTCACTGTAATTAATTATTGTGCCTGATGATATCGACATCGTAGCGCTATAGTGATAGAGTGCTCTGCATTAATTTTACAACTGTGCACTGCTCGCTTTGCCTGCTTCAAACTATCTGTGCCTGATTGTACCGGTGCCACTGCCCATTTAATAGCGAATCCAGGTTGCGCCCCAATCTCGTCCTGTTTCTCTTTTGGGCTTGCTGCCATTTTGTTGTTTGTTGTTGTGCCTCCCAGCCCGGCTCTCCACCCCGCTCCCACCTCCCAGCTGCTCCTCCCTCCCACTAAAGTTAAGGCTCGACCCGATAGTTCTAACGCTGTGACCGTCCTGCCTAGTTCAGAAGCGGTCGCTCCCCACGCTGCTCCCTGCTGATAGAATTGGTATCGTAGCGCTTCTGCCAGACTAATCATTGCCTTTATTCGAATTGTGCACTGCTCGCTCTGCTCACTGTAAATAATTATTGTGCCTGATGATATCGACATCGTAGCGCTATAGTGATAGAGTGCTCTGCATTAATTTTACAACTGTGCACTGCTCGCTTTGCCTGCTTCAAACTATCTGTGCCTGATTGTACCGGTGCCACTGCCCATTTAATAGCGAATCCAGGTTGTGCCCCAATCTCGTCCTGTTTCTCTTTTGGGCTTGCTGCCATTTTGTTGTTTGTTGTTGTGCCTCCCAGCCCGGCTCTCCACCCCGCTCCCGCCTCCCAGCTGCTCCTCCCTCCCACTAAAGTTAAGGCTCGACCCGATAGTTCTAACGCTGAGACCGTCCTGCCTAGCTCAGAAGCAGTCGCTCCCCACGCTGCTCCCTGCTGATAGAATTGGTATCGTAGCGCTTCTGCCAGACTAATCATTGCCTTTATTCGAATTGCGCACTGCTCGCTCTGCTCACTGTAATTAATTATTGTGCCTGATGATATCGACATCGTAGCGCTATAGTGATAGAGTGCTCTGCATTAATTTTACAACTGTGCACTGCTCGCTTTGCCTGCTTCAAACTATCTGTGCCTGATTGTACCGGTGCCACTGCCCATTTAATAGCGAATCCAGGTTGTGCCCCAATCTCATCCTGTTTCTCTTTTGGGCTTGCTGTCATTTTGTTGTTTGTTGTTGTGCCTCCCAGCCCGGCTCTCCACCCCGCTCCCGCCTCCCAGCTGCTCCTCCCTCGCCCCTCCCCCCTCCACTATCCACATATGACAGATGCACCTGCGCTCAGCGTCCACGCGCAGCGGACGCGCCCCATGCGCGCCGAAGGTGCGCCAAAGGTAAGCCCGTCTACGCCCGCCCGCGCCTGGACCGCGCCCAGCGCCAGACCCCCTGGCCCCCGCAAAATCCACTCCGCCCCCATAACGTACAACTCCACAACCCTCTCAGCCCTTAACCCCGGCCGACCACCTAACTGCTACCAAGCTGCCCCAGGACACACACATGGACCCTTCACCTGCCACTCCTGCAAGTTCGACTGCATTAGGACCCACACCAAATCCACTAACTCCAAACAGAGCTCCAACACTAACCACCTGAAATGCATCCTGCTCAACACCCGCTCAGTCCACAGACACGCCATTCACCTTTGGAACCTACTCGACACTACATCGCCGGACGTCACCTTCCTTACAGAAACCTGGATGAACGCCTCATCAGCGCCCGACATCGCCATAGCCATCCCGGACGGCTACAAAATCATCCGAAAGGACCGCACCAACCAGACAGGAGGAGGCATTGCCATCGTCCACAAGAACACCATCCGCATCACGACCAGCTCCGACGACACCCTCACAGTCGCCGAACACCTTCACTTCCAGATCCACACCGACCCCAAGACCACACTCAGAGGCACCCTCATCTACAGGCCACCTGGACCCCGCACTCAATTCAGCGAAGACATCACTGACTTCATCAGCCCACACGCCCTCCCCTCCGAGGACTACATTCTACTGGGAGACTTCAACTTCCACCTGGAAAAGAAAAACGACAGCAACACCACCACCCTTCTGGACAACCTGGCCAACCTCGGAGTCAAACAACTTGTTGATACCCCCACCCACTATGCCGGGCACACGCTCGACCCAATCTTCACCTCCAGCAAGCACATCTCCTTCAACCATACCACAGCTCTCCATTGGACGGACCACAGCTGCGCTCACTTCAACTACAAAAAGACCTCGACCCACAACCTCCCACAACCAATTCCCCAAAGAAACTGGAACAAAATCACCACCGAACAACTCTTCACATCGCTCCACCAAAACCCTCCCGCCAATTCATCGGACCCAAACCAAGCAGCCACCAATTTCACACAATGGATCACCCACAGCGCCAACGAACTAGCACCCTTGAAAAACCACCAAATCATGCAAGGTAGCAAAAAAGCCCCCTGGTTCAACGATGACTTTAAGAAATCCAAGAAGCTCTGTCGTACCCTCGAGAAAGCCTGGCGAAAAAACCCAACCACTGACAACCTGACCACCTTCAAGAACGCCACCCGCAAACACCACCAACTGATCCGATCTACCAAGAAATCAGCATTCAAAGATCGACTTGACAACAACGCCCACAACAGCAAGGAACTATTCAACATCGTCAAAGAATTTACCAACCCCACCGCCGGAACCAACGATATCACTCCCTCCCAAGACCTCTGCAACTCCCTAGCCTCATTCTTCCACAACAAAATCACTGACATACATAACAGCTTTGAAAACCAGTCCGAAGACCAGCCCACCCCACTCACCTCCGAACCAAAACCCCCCTCTAACAACCTTTGCGCCTGGAACCCAATCACCACTGAAGATACCATCCGCCTGATGAACTCCATCCACTCAGGATCGCCTACCGACCCATGTCCCCACCATATTTTCAACAAAGCAGACTCCATCATCGCTCCCCATCTCCGAGACGTCATCAACTGCTCCCTCAACTCGGCTACCTTCCCGGAAAGCTGGAAACATGCCGAACTCAGCGCCCTTCTGAAGAAACCCACAGCAGACCCCACTGAACTCAAGAACTACCACCCCATCTCGCTCCTGCCATTCCCTGCCAAAGTCATTGAGAAAGCCGTCAACAGTCAGCTCGCCGCCTTCCTCGAATCCAACAAATCCCTCGACCCCTCACAGTCCGGCTTCCGAGCCAAACACAGCACAGAGACCGCCCTCATCGCAGCAACAGACAACATTCGAACACTACTGGACAACGGAGAAACAGTTGCCCTCATCCTACTTGACCTCTCCGCAGCCTTCGACACCGTCTGTCATAGCACCCTCATACAACGCCTCAGCAACATCGGAATACAAGGAAAAGCACTGGACTGGATCATCTCGTTCCTCGCCGGAAGAACCCAGAGAGTCCGCCTCCCCCTTTTAGATCAGAGGCCACCAAAGTCATCTGCGGCGTACCACAAGGATCATCACTCAGTCCCACCCTCTTCAACATATACATGAGTCCCCTCGCATCCATCGCGCGCCAACACAACCTCAACATCATCTCCTACGCAGACAACACCCAGCTGATCCTCTCCCTCACCAAAGACCAAAAACAACTTACACGAAGGAATGAAAGATGTAGCCGATTGGATGGAGAACAGCCGTTTAAAACTGAACTCGGACAAAACGGAAGTCCTCATCTTAGGCTCATCCCCCTCTGCTTGGGATGACTCATGGTGGCCACCGGCCCTGGGAACCGCACCAACACCTACGGACCATGCGCGCAACCTGGGTTTCATCCTAGACTCCTCCCTCTCGATGACCAGACAAGTCAACGTCGTCTCTTCATCATGCTTCAACATCCTACGCATGCTCAAAAAAATCTTCCGTTGGATCCCCGCCGAAACAAGAAAAACGGTCACCCACGCACTTGTCACAAGCCGACTGGATTACGGTAACACCCTTTACGCCGGAACCACAGCCAAACTACAGAAAAAACTCCAACGCATCCAAAACGCCTCAGCCAGACTCATACTAGACATCCCCCGCCAAGCTCACATTTCCGGTCACCTGAAAGACCTCCACTGGCTCCCCGTCAACAAGAGAATAACGTTCCGTCTCCTCACCCACGCACACAAAGCCCTCTACGACCTAGGACCCGAATGCCTCAACACGCGCCTGTCCTTTTACACCCCCACCCGCCAACTACGATCGTCCAATCAAGCCCTCCCCGCAATTCCGCGCATCCATAGATCCACCATGGGGGGAAGATCCTTCTCCTACTTAGCGGCCAAAACCTGGAACTCTCTCCCTACCCACCTCCGCCTTACACAGAACCACCTCTCCTTCACAAAGCAACTAAAAACCTGGATATTCGATAAGTAAAGTACCCCCCTCCCTCAAGCGCCTTGAGACCCCCTGGGTGAGTAGTGCGCTATATACATTTTAAACTTGAAACTTAAACTTGAAACTACGTGCATCAATGACTTGTTCTGTAGAGTGCCATTTGGAATGCCCTGCCGCGGCAACACGCTGAACACCGCTGATCTACCTAGAGGTTTTCTTACCATTTCTTCACTGATTTAATAAACAGATTGGCCAGTTGGTTCTAAGATTTGCAGTAATCCAACTGTCTGGTGTTGCTGAACTGTGAACATGTACGCACTTTAGAATAACTCTGGTTCCAGTTCTCACAATATGGCTACCTTACTTTAAGAAGGGACTTCTCACCAAGAATATATTTTATATCAATGTTATACTTTTTGCCTGTGATGGGAGCAATGAAGTGTACATTGTTCAATTACGGTTTCCCTATTACTGTAATGACCCCTCACTGAACTCTGACTTAACCACAATTGCACTCTTAACAGGATGTCTTTTTTAAACATCTTCTGTATGCTAGGTGCTGGAGCTCATGTACTGCTTCTTTGCACATGAGTCTTATTTCTTTTTAAATTTTAATCTGCACTTGCACTGTGATCGTTATCCTTCTAAAAGGTTGTAAGACACAGGTCGTAGTTTCTGTTTTTTTTTCTTTTTATATATGTAAGGTTAGTCTAGAAAACTGGCATAAGAGGTAGACCTTGTATTGAGTAAGGTTATTATCCTCTGTTTTTAGACAATTATGGCTAGCGCGACTAGTAATTTGAATTTCATATAAAGGTTTAACCATGCAGCCATGTATCATTTTAAGTATAACTATTTATTGTTGTTTTGTTATGTAGTGTATGCTGATTTTAAGATCCCGGAGATCAAGTAAAAATGATTATTATTACAAAATAAAAGGAACTCTTAGGAAAGGTAGCTGGATTCTGGGAACAGAAGTACATTGTTACTGCAGTGTGATGCAGTGTTCTTTAAAGAGATGCCTTTTCAACTTCTCATTCCTGATAGATACTGGGATGTTGTTCCAGATTCTGGATACAGATGAAAAAGGACTGCTGGCTTTTCTATTTCTTCTTTTTTACACGTCTTAGTCTCCGGCTCATGGTGTCTTGACTGTGGGTGTGCCGAGAATCACCAGAGATGGTGAGCGTGTCTGCAAGATAATTGGGGGTGCTATTCATGATGGCTTTGTAGATTATAAGGCTGGTTTTGAAGAAGGTGTGGCCTGTCAAGAGGAGCCAATGGAGTTTTTTATGAAATGTGTTCATATTTCTTCAGGCCCTGGATGAGGTATGCAGTGGCATATAGGGTGCCCTTAAAGGGTTCCTATGTGAAGTCTGGAAGGGTGTATCCATCATCCAGACGCAAGAGTACACAGGCTTGAACAGCAGTTTTGAAGGATGTATGTCGTTACCACGCATGATTTTACAACGCATGCCTTTACCACGCAACTTTTACAATGCAAGTCGGCGTTGGGAGGCGCTGGATAGTGAATAGTTTAATTTACTATTCCAACTCCAGTCCCCGTGGATAGTAGGGAAGGTTTTGGATAATAAATTAAACTATTCCCTATCCTACGGCGCCCCCCAGTGCAAGTCGTTGTAACGACTTGCGTTGTAATAGTTGCGTGGTAAAGGTAGTGCGTGGTAAAAGTTGCGTTGCAAATGCTGTTTACCGTTTTGAAGCTGCATTCTGAATGAAACTGTGCTCTCGCCGGGGGCTGTGCAGGATGTTATGTGCAAGTGCGCACACAGAGGTAAGCTTTGCAACATGTTTTTTAGGGTTTGATATTCTCAGCAGTGCACATGCTACTACAGGGAGAAACAGACACAGATAGGAGCTGTTTACCAACATCTACAAAAATGCACTGCTTCTGCAAGCCTTCCATTTAAAAAAACAGGCAGCTCCCTTCTACATCTATTTTTGGACTGCGCTCTTAGCCACAGCACTAGGGCTGCCGACAAAACCACTTCCTAGAAAAACAGGTATCAAGCTCCTTTGTACATCTGTGCACACTACCGCCTAACACCATGACAGAGCCCCTGGAGAGAGCACTTCCTTTTCTAATCAGGTGCAAGGCCCTAATCTATACTGCATGCACCAATAAGGGGGTGCCTCTGAGGCTGCATAGCAGCACAAATTAAAACCATGCAACTAATGTTAATCAGGGCCTTTTACTTTACAACAGAAGTACCTCTGGTACTTGTAGTCTTGGGGCTGTTTCATGAACAGCTGTGCTGGTTCGGCACAGACCTTAGCACCAGTTTTTATATTTTGGCAGGGTCCAAACTGCATACTTTTAGCTAAGAATTTCTCTAAGTAAGCGCATGAGCTACAGTGAGCAAAGCTTGAGAACAGTGATTGCCTCTCTGTTTCAAAGCTCTTCTGTCAGCAGCACACACATTAACTCAATGAAATCCTAAGTTAAAGTTGTGCCTGCTTCTAGTGGATGTTAGTATTTAACTCACAGTCAGATAAAGCTACCTTAGCAAGAATGAATGAATGAAAAGTAACTTGTACTTGTAAATGTGATGATCAGTCCGTCCAGGACACTGCACACTTTTTGTTTTTTTGCCCCTGGTATTCCGAACCCCGGAATCGGTTTGTAAAACCAATGCTGAAAGAGATGAGATTTTCGCAGTATAAGCCCGCATTGCTATTTCTGCAAATGATGGAAACCCCCGTAATTATGTACTGTATCGCCAGTTTTCTGGCTGCATCTATAAGAATTAGGAGATCAAGATTGGACTCTTAACGCTGGAAGCTAACTATTCTGTATCATGTATTCAAATAATGGATTGTTGGGCTTGAATGGAAATGAAATTGTGTAATTATTTTTATTTTTTAATGGGTTTTAACTGTCATTTTGACTGAAATTGTATTAATTGACCTTTTAAACATGTTTTAGATAGTTTTATTAATGTTTAGTATACTTTTATGATTTTAATTAATCGAATAAAGTGGTTTTGACTTGACTTGACTTGAACTTGTACTTGCAGCTACTCCAAGCAGATTGCGCTTTACATCATAATCAGTGTTCAAAATGATCTGGTCCCTGAAATGACCCTAGATCCAAAGCAGTACAAGGTGGATTTGGCCCTGTAAAAGGCCACCTTTCCAGGACAAAACATGTCCCTGCTGAAGCTGTGGCTTGCGCTAGCGCTGGCACAAGTCATTTTTAAATCTGGTACCAGGAGTGAGACACATGGTGCTACAGTAATATAGAGTCAGCTAATATCACCTAGCAGAGGCGTCAACAGACCAAAATAACACCCAAAATGACTTCTTGTGATCATAAAAACTATTTTTAAAAGTATCAGAAACTTTGTCCATTTGAAAATCCCAAAAAGAAAGGTTCCTACCTATGCATATGTACCAACATTGTGCTCTTGTGGTTGTAGTTGCAGGGCCCTATTCAAAATTTCGAAATGTAGTTGTAAAGGTAAGGTTACATTCCCCCAATTTTTTTTTAGGCCTGTCAGGAATTAACAAAGGGATTCCTGATAAGTGTTTGCCCCTTTAAGTATGCAGAGATCTCAGACAGGCGTGCTTATCTTTGGAGGTTTGTGAAAAGTTGGTGTGAATCCCTGTTCAGAGTGGGAAGAGACATGGATCACCCCCAAAATTGGTTGTGGTGTAAGAAAAGGGCTTTCTACGTGAGGAAAAATTATTTTCCTTGTGTAGGAAAAAAGCGCACATTGGAAAGGGGCATTCCATTCCCCATGGGTGACCTACTCTGCTGTAGAGAAATAAGTATATTAGGAAAAAGATCCTGGTGAAAGTTTGTATATATAAAAATATATCTATATTTATATATAGATATATATTTATATATATCCAACAAACAAGTTTGCAGCATGCTGCCGTGCTGGCGTGCTGCCAAATCGCTGGTGGAGCACGAAGAAACAGCGGCACCGCAAGCGCTAGATAAATACCAAAATTCGCCGCAAATTCCATTATGAGATAGAAACTCGAATTGTCCCTCGAATTGTCCCTCTGCAGTGTCTACACATGTTTTTTACACGTTTTTTATCTTGCTGCTAAAAAAAGTGCATCATTTTTGTTGATTGTTTTCACGTATAAAAAGTAAAACTAACATGATGGCCACCTCAGATTGAAAAAGGCAGTGTCACCACCGAAACGCATCTCTCTGATGTTCCAGTGCCCTGTGCAACCTGACTGAATAAAAAGGATGCAATACCCTGACTTCAAGTGCTCATAATGGAGTTTGTGGAGAGTTTTGGTATATATATATATATAACAAGGCATCAGGGAACGCCGAAACGCGTTTGGTTTTTTGGACACTGCAATGCACTTTAATATTTGATAAATAAAATACCAGCGGCTGCTAAACTCAACAAGAGTCCGTTTCCCTCATTTTTGTGAGCGCTGTGGAAAAAGCGGCGAGGAGAGTGGAACCTGGATATATATATATATATATATATATATATATTCACAGAAAACTCCAAACGCCACTTCCAACCTCATAGATTAGCGAAGCGTCAAGCAGGAGACGGACCACCAGATTAGGTAACAATTCTTTTAATCCAGGTTTAACGTTCGTTTCAGGAAATGCATAACGCGTTTCGGGCTGCAAGCCCTTGTTCACATGCATATATATATATATATTCACTGAAAAAACCATAGGTTTCACACTCGTTATAGTTAGGAATTAGCATTTAAAAAACCTTTCAAATTCACTGAAAAAACCATAGGTTTCACACCAGTTATAGTTAGCTGAACATTTTACTCATACAAAACCATTGAAATTCCCACGTTATAGTTAGTTGGACTCACTATAACTCGCGCGCCCGCAATCCACTGCTGATGATGTCACATATTACATCATTCATGACATGGTCAGTGACATCACTGATGACATCACTGATGATATCTCAAATGACATCACTGATGACATCACTGATGACATCACTGATGACATCATCCAGTGACTTTGTGTTTCTGTAAAGTTAAAATTTGTTTTACATATTGAAGAATGAGTGGATGTATGAGTGTCTGGATGAAGGATTTAGTAGGTGCGTGACTGACTGTATGAGTGAGTGATTAAATGTGTCTTACTGAATGCATTGGTTAGTGACTAAACTGTCTGAATGTGTGCATCAGTATGTCTGTTGTTGTGTAAGCTGCTGCATGTGTTGATCAGTAGCTATATGAATGGCTATATTGGTTATTGATTGGTTGTTCAAGTATTTGTATGTGAGGGTGAGTGTGTGGGTGGGTGGCTGGGAGGTGTGTGACTCTGTGCATATATGTGTGAGCAGTTGATTCACTTGGTATATGGGTTCAAGAGTGCATGTGGAAAGAGCTGAACGGGGGGTTGACTCTCTGCATGGATGTGTTGGTGAGTGAATGGCTATCTCAGTGCTCCATGTCCAAGTAAGTACATATGTAAAACACAGTGCATGTGAGAGTTGGCATATATAAATGACTATACATGAGAGCCTGTGATTGCGTAAGTGACTGTATAGATCAATGTGTACTTGTATCAGTGATTGTAAAAGAGAGTAAGTATGTGTTAGTATATGTTTGAATAAGTAAGGTTTAGTGTGTATAACTGTGTAGTTGAGAAAATGGTAGCTGGATTCTGGGAACGGAAGTACATTGTTACTTCAGTGTGATGCAGTGTTCTTTAAAGAGATGCTTTTTCAACTTCTCATTCCTGATAGATACTGGGATGTTGTTCCAGATTCTGGACACAGAGGAAAAAGGACTGCTGGCTTTTCTTTTTCTTCTTTTTTACATGCCTTAGTCTCCGGCTCATGGTGTCCTGACTGTGGGTGTGCCGAGAATCACCAGAGATGGTGAGCGTGTCTGCAAGATAATTGGGGGTGCTTTTCTTGATGGCTTTGTAGATTATAAGGCTGGTTTTGAAGAAGGTGTGGCCTGTCAAGAGGAGCCATTGGAGTTTTTTCAGGATGGGGGAAATGTGTTCATATTTCTTCAGGCCCTGGATGAGGCATGCAGTGGCATGTAGGGTGCCCTTAAAGGGTTCCTATGTGAAGTCTGGAAGGGTGTATCCATCATCCAGACGCAAGAGTACACAGGCTTGAACAGCAGTTTTGAAGGATGTATGTCGTTACCATGCATGCTTTTACAACGCATGCCTTTACCACGCAACTTTTACAATGCAAGTCGTTAAAACGACTTGCGTTGGGGGGCGCTGGATAGTGAATAGTTTAATTTACTATTCCAACTCCAGTCCCCGTGGATAGTAGGGAAGGTTTTGGATAGTAAATTAAACTATTCCCTATCCTACAGCGCCCCCCAGCGCAAGTCGTTGTAACGACTTGCGTTGTAAAAGTTGCGTGGTAAAGGTAGTGCGTGGTAAAAGTTGCGTTGTAAACGCTGTTTACCGTTTTAAAGCTGCATTCTGAATGAAACTGTGCACTCGCCGGGGGCTGTACAGGATGTTATGTGCAAGTGCGCACACAGAGGTAAGCTTTGCAGCATGTTTTTTATGGTTTGATTTTCTCAGCAGTGCACATGCTACTACAGGGAGAAACAGACACAGATAGGAGCTGTTTACCAACATTTACAAAAAATGCACTGCTTCTGCAAGCCTTCCATTTAAACAGGCAGCTCCCTTCTACATCTAATTTTGGACTGCGCTCTTAGCCACAACACTAGGGCTGCCGACAAAACCACTTCCTAGAAAAACAGGTATCAAGCTCCTTTGTACATCTGTGCACACTACCGCCTAACACCATGATAGAGCCCCTGGAGAGAGCACTTCCTTTTCTAATCAGGTGCAAGGCCCTAATCTATACTGCATGCACCAATAAGGAGGTGCCTCTGAGGCTGCATAGCAGCACAAATTAAAACCATGCAACTAATGTTAATCAGGGCCTTTTACTTTACAACAGAAGTATCTCTGGTACTTGTAGTCTTGGGGCTGTTTCATGAACAGCAGTGGTGGTTCGGCAGAGACCTTAGCACCTGTTTTTATATTTTGGCAGGGTCTAAACTGCATACATTTAACTTAGAATTTCTCTAAGTAAGCGCATGAGCTACAGAGAGCAAAGCCTGAGAACAGTGATTGCCTCTCTGTTTCAAAGCTCTTCTGTCAGCAGCACACACATTAACTCAATGAAATCCTAAGTTAAAGTTGTGCCTGCTTCAAGTGGATGTTAGTATTTAACTCATAGTCAGATAAAGCTACCTTAGCAAGAATGAATGAATGAATGAAAAGTAACTTGTACTTGCAGCTACTCCAAGCAGATTGCGCTTTACATCATAATCAGTGTTCAAAATGATCTGGTCCCTGAAACGACCCTAGATCCAAAGCAGTGCAAGGTGGATTTGGCCCTGTAAAAGGCCACCTTTCCAGGACAAAACATGTCCCTGCTGAAGCTGTGGCTTGCGCTAGCGCTGGCACAAGTCATTTTTAAATCTGGTACCAGGAGTGAGACACATGGTGCTACAGTAATATAGAGACAGCTAATATCACCTAGCAGAGGCGTCAACAGACCAAAATAACACCCAAAATGACTTCTTGTGATCATAAAAACTATTTTTAAAAGTATAAGAAACTTCCTCCATTTGAAAAGCCCCAAAAGAAAGGTTCCTACCTATGCATATGTACCAACATTGTGCTCTTGTGGTTGTAGTTAAAGGGCCCTATTCAAAATTTCGAAATGTAGTTGTAAAGGTAAGGTTACATTCCCCCAATTTTTTTTTTTTTTTAGGCCTGTCAGGAATTAACAAAGGGATTCCTGATAAGTGTTTGCCCCTTTAAGTATGCAGAGATCTCAGACAGGCGTGCTTATCTTTGGAGGTTTGTGAAAAGTTGGTGTGAATCCCTGTTCAGAGTGGGAAGAGACATGGATCACCCCCAAAATTGGTTGTGGTGTAAGAAAAGGGCTTTCTACGTGAGGAAATATTATTTTCCTTGTGTAGGAAAAAAGCGCACATTGGAAAAGGCCATCCCATTCCCCATGTGTGACGTACTCTGCTGTAGAGAAATAAGTATATTAGGAAAAAGATCCTGGTGAAAGTTTGTATTTATAAAAATATATCTATATTTATATATAGATATATATTTATATATATCCAACAAACAAGTTTGCAGCAGGCTGCCGTGCTGGCGTGCTGCCAAATCGCTGGTGGAGCACGAAGAAACAGCGGCACCGCAAGCGCTAGATAAATACCAAAACTCTCTGCAAATTCCATTATGAGAAAGAAACTCGAATTGTCCCTCGAATTGTCCCTCTGCAGTGTTTACACATGTTTTTTACACGTTTTTTATCTTGCTGCTAAAAAAAGGCATCATTTATGTTGATTGTTTTCATGTAGAAAAAGTAAAACTAACATGATGGCCACCTCAGATTGAAAAAGGCAGTGTCACCACCGAAACGCATCTCTCTGATGTTCCAGTGCCCTGTGCAACCTGACTGAATAAAAAGGATGCAATACCCTGATTTCAAGGGATCATAATGGAGTTTGTGGAGAGTTTTGGTATATATATATAACAAGGCGTCAGGGAACGCCGAAACGCGTTTGGTTTTTTGGACATTGCAATGCACTTTCATATTTGATAAATAAAATACCAGCGGCTGCTAAAATCAACAAGAGTCCGTTTCTCTCATTTTTGTGAGCGCTGTGGAAAAAGCGGCGAGGAGAGTGGTACCTGGATATATATATATATATATATATTGATTCTCACAAAGCCCACTTAGGAGAGCCCACGCAGATAGCAAATATTCGTTTATTTGGGAAGTTACAGCACAGTGAATGCAAGTCTGTTCCAATAAAATAAACAGCCTGACGCGTTTCATGCTTCACAGCATTTCTTCAGAGGCTGGCGTCCTTGTGAAGTGAAGCACTCGGCATTACAAAAATAGTCAATTAATGACGGCCGGTCCCGGTCGTGGGAGAGACCTGCCATGGATGTTTGGACTGCGCTGCTTTTCACTCGAGGCAGCATTGCAGGCAGAATAGCCGTTTGGGAGGCAACAAGACACAACATGGTGAGAGCAGGACTCTTTTCCAGAGCCACTTGGTTTTTATTTTGTCCAAAGTTTGTCGAAGTGACAGCAACCCACTGGGGTTTGATTGTCGGCACTACAACAACCAGCAGACTAAGCGAGAGCCAACGCCCACTGGGGCAGCTGGGAAGACTATTTTTGTAATGCCGAGTGCTTCACTTCACAAGGACGCCAGCCTCTGAAGAAATGCTGTGAAGCATGAAACGCGTCAGGCTGTTTATTTTATTGGAACAGACTTGCATTCACTGTGCTGTAACTTCCCAAATAAACGAATATTTGCTATCTGTGTGGGCTCTCCTAAGTGGGCTTTGTGAGAATCAATTAATGACGGCCGGTCCCGGTCGTGGGAGAGACCTGCCATGGATGTTTGGACTGCGCTGCTTTTCACTCGAGGCAGCATTGCAGGCAGAATAGCCGTTTGGGAGGCAACAAGACACAACATGGTGAGAGCAGGACTCTTTTCCAGAGCCACTTGGTTTTTATTTTGTCCAAAGTTTGTCGAAGTGACAGCAACCCACTGGGGTTTGATTGTCAGCACTACAACAACCAGCAGACTAAGCGAGAGCCAACGCCCACTGGGGCAGCTGGGAAGACTATTTTTGTAATGCAGAGTGCTTCACTTCACAAGGACGCCAGCCTCTGAAGAAATGCTGTGAAGCATGAAACGCGTCAGGCTGTTTATTTTATTGGAACAGACTTGCATTCACTGTGCTGTAACTTCCCAAATAAACGAATATTTGCTATCTGCGTGGGCTCTCCTAAGTGGGCTTTGTGAGAATCAATTAATGACGGCCGGTCCCGGTCGTGGGAGAGACCTGCCATGGATGTTTGGACTGCGCTGCTTTTCACTCGAGGCAGCATTGCAGGCAGAATAGCCGTTTGGGAGGCAACAAGACACAACATGGTGAGAGCAGGACTCTTTTCCAGAGCCACTTGGTTTTTATTTTGTCCAAAGTTTGTCGAAGTGACAGCAACCCACTGGGGTTTGATTGTCGGCACTACAACAACCAGCAGACTAAGCGAGAGCCAACGCCCACTGGGGCAGCTGGGAAGACTATTTTTGTAATGCCGAGTGCTTCACTTCACAAGGACGCCAGCCTCTGAAGAAATGCTGTGAAGCATGAAACGCGTCAGGCTGTTTATTTTATTGGAACAGACTTGCATTCACTGTGCTGTAACTTCCCAAATAAACGAATATTTGCTATCTGCGTGGGCTCTCCTAAGTGGGCTTTGTGAGAATCAATTAATGACGGCCGGTCGTGGGAGAGACCTGCCATGGATGTTTGGACTGCGCTGCTTTTCACTCGAGGCAGCATTGCAGGCAGAATAGCCGTTTGGGAGGCAACAAGACACAACATGGTGAGAGCAGGACTCTTTTCCAGAGCCACTTGGTTTTTATTTTGTCCAAAGTTTGTCGAAGTGACAGCAACCCACTGGGGTTTGATTGTCGGCACTACAACAACCAGCAGACTAAGCGAGAGCCAACGCCCACTGGGGCAGCTGGGAAGACTATTTTTGTAATGCCGAGTGCTTCACTTCACAAGGACGCCAGCCTCTGAAGAAATGCTGTGAAGCATGAAACGCGTCAGGCTGTTTATTTTATTGGAACAGACTTGCATTCACTGTGCTGTAACTTCCCAAATAAACGAATATTTGCTATCTGCGTGGGCTCTCCTAAGTGGGCTTTGTGAGAATCAATATATATATATATATATATATATATATATATATATTAGATCCACAGGTTGCTTGAAAAGCATAAAGGACGCACTCAGGAAATTGCAGCAAAAAGCAGATTTATTATCCAGGCAACACGCTACGCGTTTCGACAATTGTTTGTCTTGATCACACGTGAAGACCCCCTGCTGGTCACAATGAATTATACATTTTTCGATCATGTGAATTCATCAACACAGTGGAAGGACTTACAAGTAGTATCACTGAAAGTAAACAGTAAAACAACCGCCATGTTAGAATGGTGAAAAGTAACCAAAACAACTCGTAATAGGACAGTACCTACTATGCAACGAAATAATGCAGCACAATTAATAATACAAAAAAATGTCAAGAAGTATAAGGACTAGTGCCCATACGACTTGTCAACTATTGAGTCATAGATGTAGTCGAGTACCAACTTCAATAAGTAAACTAAGTTGATTGTGGCAGTTTTAAAACAACGGATCATAAGCTGGTCTAGTGCCATGCGTAAACAATCCATAGAAAAGTCCTTTTAAACAAGATCAATTGTATATACACCAGTCAGCAGGGAGAGTGCAAAGAAATCAAAAAGTGAAAATTCTACTTTCATTCTTGTGGTAGTGTCATTCATCCAAAGTTCCATATGGTAGAGAACCGTGACTATAAACGTGACAGGATTGAACACAGGAAATCTCCATAACATCCTGAAAAATACACATAAAAAACATACAGTTAAAATCAAATAAAATCAATGTAAACCTGTGAAGGAAAACATGAATAATTATGTTTTAACTTGTTCATTCTACACAGCTTATTCTGAGAATATATAAATATATCTCACATTTACAGACCAAAGGGAGAAGTATAGGTGGGAAATGGCGGAGGAGAGGGAAGAGGTGATCTATCCCTCATGCAGATATGTGGCAAGCTCCTCATCCCAATTGTGCCCTCCCGGAAATTTAGTCTCGAGGTCCATGATCCAGCGTGATTCCTTCTTCCTCAACGCTAGTTCACGGTTGCCTCCTCTTTTTCCAATATTGACCTGTTCTACCACACAAAATCTAAGTAGAGAGTTATCTGAGTTATGGAATTCCCTAAAATGCCTGGCAATGGGATAGTGACTGTCAACGTGGATGATGGCCATAAGGTGTTCCATTACTCTCTTTTTAGCAGTGCATGTGGTGCTGCCCACATATCTTTTGTTACATGGGCATTCAAGTATATAAACAACGTATGTGGTGGTAAAGGTGAGGAATTGCTGGATGGATTTGGGTTCCTTCTTCCCTGGTATGTTGATATACGTAACCATAATACTGTTAGAGCACGCTTTACAATGCCCGCAAGGGTAAAACCCCTTTAGACCTTGAGCGCGTTTCTTGTTTTCCGTTATGTCACTCTTGATAAGCATATCTTTCAGATTTCTGCCTCGTCTGTAGGTGATTTGGGGTCTGCCGGTGAGGAGGGGACCTACAATGTTGTCACTACGCAGGATTTTCCAATTACTGGCAAGTATTTTGCGTATTTTATCGGATTTCTGATTGAAGGTAGTTATAACTCTCACGTTATTCTGGGTTTCGCTGTCTGTGCCTGAAGGTGTCGAATTAAGAGCCTCAGATCTATCCACTTCGGAGACTTTTTGGACAGCTTTGTTGAGTACACCTTCCGGGTACCCTCTTTCTCTAAATCTATTCAACATACAATCTTTTTCAGCTAAGAAGGTGGACTCATCGCTACAATTTCTCTTTGCTCTGAGGAGCCCCCCATACGGAATGCTCCATTTAAGAGGATCCGGATGAGCGCTGAGGGCGTGGAGTAAGGTGTTCCCTGCGGTGTCCGTTCTATGCAATTTGGACGTGAGATTCCCATTGATGACTTCTATTTCTGTGTCGAGAAATTCCACACGTTTCTCATCGATGTTATAAGTAAGATGTATGTTGTAGGAATTCTGATTCAATTTTTCAATAAACGTGATAGCTTCTTCACGTGTACCTTGCCAAACGACGAAAAGATCGTCGATATATCGTATCCAGGTAGTGACTTTTTCAAAATATTTCTCTAGGTCATTGTCAGATCTGATTTCTTCCTCCCACTTCCCTAGGAACAGATTCGCAAAGCTAGGCGAAAAAGCTGAGCCCATGGCCGCACCACGTACTTGTTTGTATATTGCTCCATCAAACATGAAGATGTTGTTCCGTAAACAAATTTTCATCATATTTATGAGCATGTGGGTGTGGTCCAGGAAACAATTCTCCCTTTGTCTAAGAAAATGCAAACTGGCTTCCATGCCTTGTATATGATCAATGATCGTATACAGTGCATTGACGTCCATGGTAATGAGAAGAGAGCCCTCTACCCATCGTAAATTACCAATCTTTTTAAAAAAAATCAGTGGTATCTTTAATGTATGCTGGGAGCCCAAAAACATACTCTCTAAGGAAGTAGTCTATGTACTGCGAGAGATTCTCATTAACACTACCTAGGCAGGAAATAATAGGTCTACCCGGGGGATTAAGAGCATCTTTGTGGACCTTGGGGAGCAGATAGAATATGGGGAGCTTGGGATAATCTTTTTTCAAAAAGCAAAATTCGTGCCACGTAAGTAATCCCTTATTTCGCCATTCCGTGAGTGATTCCCATGTTTCTAGTATGCATTCATTGTACTGGACCATAGAGCTCTTAACATAGAAATCACAGATGTTAAGTTGTCTCAATGCTTCATTTATATACATATCTCTACCCCATAGGACAATATTTCCCCCTTTATCAGCAGGTCGCAGAACAACACTTTTGTCTTCTGCGAGTGAGAGAATGAATTCTCTCTGACTTTTGGTGAGATTGAGGTCGCCCTTTCTGCTTGCTCCCGGTGTGTGTTTGAGATTCTTAAGTTCTCTAGTAACTACTTCGTGGAATGTATCGATAGAATCGTGGGGCATGATGGGGCAAAAAACAGATTTAGGTTTGAAGGAAGAACCTGCCGCTTTATCCGTTCTGTTTTCTTCCATGCTAGTGTTATAAGTATCCTCTTGACTTTCCCAAATAGTTAAATCCATGATATCAGTGGATACTTCCTCAGCAATGGTATCCGAGGGGTCACCTCCACCTGCCGTGTATACCACTCCCTGATTTTCTTTAAGATAGTGCCATTTCATGAGTTTCAATTTCCTAGTAAATTTAAAGATATCAACTCTTGTATCAGGGTAATTAAACAATTCTGTAGGACAAAAAGTGAGACCTAAGCAAAGAGTTTGTTTTTCAGAGTGCGTGAGAGTTCTAGCAGAGAGATTAATTATGGTCTTGTTTACCGTTTGTTGATCCATGGTTATTTTCTGTTTTTGTAACCACTTCTTTTGTTTCCCACTGGTTTTTGTTGTTTCTTTTCGTCTCCTCTGCTGGAGCTTGAGTCGTCGTCTGAAAGACCTCCCCTTCCTTTTCCTCTGCCCCGTGGACGCCCTCGTGTTGGTTTTTTCTGGAATGTCGGGGTTGGGTCCTGGACTTTCTTGTGTCGTGTCCTGAGTACCCTGAACTCGTCTAAAAAATTGCTTGGTGATTACTTCCATCTCAGATGCGGTACTTGTGCTTTGTCCAGATGCATCGCTGTCTGATTCAGTCCGTACACTGGACATGCCCGCTTCCACTGATACTGTACTGATGGCTGTATTCTGTTTAGTAAGACCAGTTTGATTATATAGATAGTCATATTTGGGGCTATATGTGAGAATTCTCCCGCTTTCGTAATCACCGCAGTCTCTATGTAACTTGCGTTGTTTCCGATATTTAATATCGTCTTCATATTTTTTAAGATGGTTTTTCAGTTCCTCTTTGAATTTTGTGATAGTCTCTTGATCAGGGTGGCAGGCAAATTCATCATCTAGTTCTTTGAGTTGTTTTAAGATGTCATCTCGTTCCTCCCATGCATATTTAATGAGTATCAGAAGCATGTTTTTACTGCTCATTGCGGAGTTCAGTGCCCAATCTTGTAACATTTGCGGGTTAGGGGATTCATGGGTCGGGGTTATATAAATTCTAAGCCCCCGTGGCACCATTTCCTTGTCCACATAGTCTTGCAGGGAGGTGGCCTCCCACCATCGAGAACTTTCATGCTTGCGAAGTTTCTCATATTTCCTCAGCTGGATTGCTAAGGATTTATTGTCCACAGACTCTTTGTTAATAGGCGTAGTGTAAGCCTTTCCAGGAGCCCTAGCGAACAGCGTCGCTGCTTTGCGTCTCCTCTCTCCATCATCATCCATTTGGAAATCAAAGATAATCTCAGTGCACAGCTTGAAAGCACTGTGTAGAAAGAAATGATATTTCCGCACTCTTGGTTTGGCTGGATAATACAACGGTAAACTACTGTTTTGTGAGTTCAATTTCTACGATGTACGTTGCTGCAATCTCCCCCACTACAATGAGCGGTTCCTGATGCCACACGAGAAGTTCAGACAGATGCACACAAAGGGCAGTGGGAAATGCGGACAAATAGTAAACGCACTCGTTCACTTGAGGGAAGTCCCTACCCGTCCTCACGCCCTCCCGCTCTCACGGGAACACTTCCGACCCAATGCAACAACAGCTTCAAAGGGAGCTGGAAAGAGCACACTCCTGTTCCCTTCCCCCCCTTTTAACACCGTATAAGCAAAAGATAAGAGGCTCACCGTGAGAGTTGGGGTGTTGAATCTCTGAAGTAAAACTCCCTCTTTCAGTGTCTAGGTAACACTCGGCGGCCGGCACTGGATCCCTCGTGTGAATATGCAGGCACAAAGCGTTCTTCCGGGATCCTTACTCCCAAGTCAGGTGGCGTCCAAACTTCGGCGAACCACAAGCCGAAAATCAAATTAGATCCACAGGTTGCTTGAAAAGCATAAAGGACGCACTCAGGAAATTGCAGCAAAAAGCAGATTTATTATCCAGGCAACACGCTACGCGTTTCGACAATTGTTTGTCTTGATCACACGTGAAAACCCCCTGCTGGTCACAATGAATTATACATTTTTCGATCATGTGAATTCATCAACACAGTGGAAGGACTTACAAGTAGTATCACTGAAAGTAAACAGTAAAACAACCGCCATGTTAGAATGGTGAAAAGTAACCAAAACAACTCGTAATAGGACAGTACCTACTATGAAACGAAAGAATGCAGCACAATTAATAATGCAAAAAAATGTAAATAAGTAAATTAAGTTGATTGTGGCAGTTTTAAAACAACGGATCATAGTTTTAAAACTGCCACAATCAACTTAATTTACTTATTGAAGGTGGTACTCGACTACATCTATGACTCAATAGTTGACAAGTCGTATGGGCA
The DNA here is from genome assembly GCF_964261635.1 of Lissotriton helveticus. NCBI lineage: Eukaryota > Metazoa > Chordata > Amphibia > Caudata > Salamandridae > Lissotriton > Lissotriton helveticus. Next base: position 1,146,541,319 of record NC_136071.1, on the reverse strand, counting down.
CTAGTCCTTATACTTCTTTACATTTTTTTGCATTATTAATTGTGCTGCATTATTTCGTTGCATAGTAGGTACTGTCCTATTACGAGTTGTTTTGGTTACTTTTCACCATTCTAACATACTGTTTCCTTTCAGTGATACTACTTGTAAGTCCTTCCACTGTGTTGATGAATTCACATGATCGAAAAATGTATAATTCATTGTGACCAGCAGGGGGTTTTCACGTGTGATCAAGACAAACAATTGTCGAAACGCGTAGCGTGTTGCCTGGATAATAAATCTGCTTTTTGCTGCAATTTCCTGAGTGCGTCCTTTATGCTTTTCAAGCAACCTGTGGATCTAATTTGATTTTCGGCTTGTGGTTCGCCGAAGTTTGGACGCCACCTGACTTGGGAGTAAGGATCCCGGAAGAACCCTTTGTGCCTGCATATTCACACGAGGGATCCAGTGCCGGCCGCCGAGTGTTACCTAGACACTGAAAGAGGGAGTTTTACTTCAGAGATTCAACACCCCGACTCTCACGGTGAGCCTCTTATCTTTTGCTGATACGGTGGTAAAAGGGGGGGGAGGGCACAGGAGTGTGCTCTTTCCAGCTCCCTTTGAAGCTGTTGTTGCATGGGGTCGGAAGTGTTCCCGTGAGAGCGGGAGGGCGTGAGGACGGGTAGGGACTTCCCTCAAGTGAACGAGTGCGTTTACTATTTGTCCGCATTTCCCACTGCCCTTTGTGTGCATCTGTCTGAACTTCTCGTGTGGCATCAGGAACCGCTCATTGTAGTGGGGGAGATTGCAGCAACGTACATCGTAGAAATTGAACTCACAAAACGGTAGTTTACCGTTGTATTATCCAGCCAAACCAAGAGTGCGGAAATATCATTTCTTTCTACACAGTGCTTTCAAGCTGTGCACTGAGATTATCTTTGATTTCCAAATGGATGATGATGGAGAGAGGAGACGCGAAGCAGCGACGCTGTTCGCTAGGGCTCCTGGAAGGGCTTACACTACGCCTATTAACAAAGAGTCTGTGGACAATAAATCCTTAGCAATCCAGCTGAGGAAATATGAGAAACTTCGCAAGCATGAAAGTTCTCGATGGTGGGAGGCCACCTCCCTGCAAGACTATGTGGACAAGGAAATGGTGCCACGGGGGCCTAGAATTTATATAACCCCGACCCATGAATCCCCTAACCCGCAAATGTTACAAGATTGGGCACTGAACTCCGCAATGAGCAGTAAAAACATGCTTCTGATACTCATTAAATATGCATGGGAGGAACGAGATGACATCTTAAAACAACTCAAAGAACTAGATGATGAATTTGCTGGGCACCCTGATCAAGAGACTATCACAAAATTCAAAGAGGAACTGAAAAACCGTCTTAAAAAATATGAAGACGATATTAAATATCGGAAACAACGCCAGTTACTTAGAGACGGCGGTGATTACGAAAGCGGGAGAATTCTCACATATAGCCCCAAATATGACTATCTATATAATCAAACTGGTCTTACTAAACAGAATACAGCCATCAGTACAGTATCAGTGGAAGCGGGCATGTCCAGTGTACGGACTGAATCAGACAGCGATGCATCTGGACAAAGCACAAGTACCGCATCTGAGATGGAAGTAATCACCAAGCAAGCTAATTTTTTAGACGAGTTCAGGGTACTCAGGACACGACACAAGAAAGTCCAGGACCCAACCCCGACATTCCAGAAAAAACCAACACGAGGGCGTCCACGGGGCAGAGGAAAAGGAAGGGGAGGTCTTTCAGACGGCGACTCAAGCTCCAGCAGAGGAGACGAAAAGAAACAACAAAAACCAGTGGGAAACAAAAGAAGTGGTTACAAAAACAGAAAATAACCATGGATCAACAAACGGTAAACAAGACCATAATTAATCTCTCTGCTAGAACTCTCACGCACTCTGAAAAACAAACTCTTTGCTTAGGTCTCACTTTTTGTCCTACAGAATTGTTTAATTACCCTGATACAAGAGTTGATATCTTTAAATTTACTAGGAAATTGAAACTCATGAAATGGCACTATCTTAAAGAAAATCAGGGAGTGGTATACACGGCAGGTGGAGGTGACCCCTCGGATACCATTGCTGAGGAAGTATCCACTGATATCATGGATTTAACTATTTGGGAAAGTCAAGAGGATACTTATAACACTAGCATGGAAGAAAACAGAACGGATAAAGCGGCAGGTTCTTCCTTCAAACCTAAATCTGTTTTTTGCCCCATCATGCCCCACGATTCTATCGATACATTCCACGAAGTAGTTACTAGAGAACTTAAGAATCTCAAACACACACCGGGAGCAAGCAGAAAGGGCGACTTCAATCTCACCAAAAGTCAGAGGGAATTCATTCTCTCACTCGCAGAAGACAAAAGTGTTGTTCTGCGACCTGCTGATAAAGGGGGAAATATTGTCCTATGGGGTAGAGATATGTATATAAATGAAGCATTGAGACAACTTAACAGCTGTGATTTCTATGTTAAGAGCTCTATGGTCCAGTACAATGAATGCATACTAGAAACATGGGAATCAGTCACGGAATGGCGAAATAAGGGATTACTTACGTGGCACGAATTTTGCTTTTTGAAAAAAGATTATCCCAAGCTCCCCATATTCTATCTGCTCCCCAAGGTCCACAAAGATGCTCTTAATCCCCCGGGTAGACCTATTATTTCCTGCCTAGGTAGTGTTAATGAGAATCTCTCGCAGTACATAGACTACTTCCTTAGAGAGTATGTTTTTGGGCTCCCAGCATACATTAAAGATACCACTGATTTTTTGAAAAAGATTGGGAATTTACGATGGGTAGAGGGCTCTCTTCTCATTACCATGGACGTCAATGCACTGTATACGATCATTGATCATATACAAGGCATGGAAGCCAGTTTGCATTTTCTTAGACAAAGGGAGAATTGTTTCCTGGACCACACCCACATGCTCATAAATATGATGAAAATTTGTTTACGGAACAACATCTTCATGTTTGATGGAGCAATATACAAACAAGTACGTGGTGCGGCCATGGGCTCAGCTTTTTCGCCTAGCTTTGCGAATCTGTTCCTAGGGAAGTGGGAGGAAGAAATCAGATCTGACAATGACCTAGAGAAATATTTTGAAAAAGTCACTACCTGGATACGATATATCGACGATCTTTTCGTCGTTTGGCAAGGTACACGTGAAGAAGCTATCACGTTTATTGAAAAATTTAATCAGAATTCCTAAAACATACATCTTACTTAAAACATCGATGAGAAACGTGTGGAATTTCTCGACACAGAAATAGAAGTCATCAATGGGAATCTCACGTCCAAATTGCATAGAAAGGACACCGCAGGGAACACCTTACTCCACGCCCTCAGCGCTCATCCGGATCCTCTTAAACGGAGGATTCCGTATGGGGAGCTCCTCAGAGCAAAGAGAAATTGTAGTGATGAGTCCACCTTCTTAGCTGAAAAAGATTGTATGTTGAATAGATTTAGAGAAAGAGGGTACCCCGAAGGTGTACTCAACAAAGCTGTCCAAAAAGTCTCCGAAGTGGATAGATCTGAGGCTCTTAATTCGGCACCTTCAGGCACAGACAGCGAAACCCAGAATAACGTGAGAGTTATAACTACCTTCAATCAGAAATCCGATAAAATACGCAAAATACTTGCCAGTAATTGGAAAATCCTGCGTAGTGACAACATTGTAGGTCCCCTCCTCACCGGCAGACCCCAAATCACCTACAGACGAGGCAGAAATCTGAGAGATATGCTTATCAAGAGTGACATAACGGAAAACAAGAAACGCGCTCAAGGTCTAAAGGGGTTTTACCCTTGCGGGCATTGTAAAGCGTGCTCTAACAGTATTATGGTTAAGTATATCAACATACCAGGGAAGAAGGAACCCAAATCCATCCAGCAATTCCTCACCTGTACCACCACATACGTTGTTTATATACTTGAATGCCCATGTAACAAAAGATACGTGGGCAGCACCACATGCACTGCTAAAAAGAGAGTAATGGAACACCTTAGGGCCATCACCCACGTTGACAGTCACTATTCCATTGCCAGGCATTTTAGGGAATTCCATTACTCAGATAACTCTCTACTTAGATTTTGTGTGGTAGAACAGGTCAATATTGGAAAAAGAGGAGGTAACCGTGAACTAGCGTTGAGGAAGAAGGAATCACGCTGGATCATGGACCTCGAGACTAAATTTCCGGGAGGGCACAATTGGGATGAGGAGCTTGCCACCCATCTGCATGAGGGATAGATCACCTCTTCCCTCTCCTCCGCCATTTCCCACCTATACTTCTCCCCTTGGTCTGTAAATGTGAGATATATTTATATATTCTCAGAATAAGCTGTGTAGAATGAACAAGTTAAAACATAATTATTCATGTTTTCCTTCACAGGTTTACATTGATTTTAATTGATTTTAACTGTATGTTTTTTATGTGTATTTTTCAGGATGTTATGGAGATTTCCTGTGTTCAATCCTGTCACGTTTATAGTCACGGTTCTCTACCATATGGAACTTTGGATGAATGACACTACCACAAGAATGAAAGTAGAATTTTCACTTTTTGATTTCTTTGCACTCTCCCTGCTGACTGGTGTATATACAATTGATCTTGTTTAAAAGGACTTTTCTATGGATTGTTTACGCATGGCACTAGACCAGCTTATGATCCGTTGTTTTAAAACTGCCACAATCAACTTAATTTACTTATTGAAGGTGGTACTCGACTACATCTATGACTCAATAGTTGACAAGTCGTATGGGCACTAGTCCTTATACTTCTTTACATTTTTTTGCATTATTAATTGTGCTGCATTATTTCGTTGCATAGTAGGTACTGTCCTATTACGAGTTGTTTTGGTTACTTTTCACCATTCTAACATGGCGGTTGTTTTACTGTTTACTTTCAGTGATACTACTTGTAAGTCCTTCCACTGTGTTGATGAATTCACATGATCGAAAAATGTATAATTCATTGTGACCAGCAGGGGGTTTTCACGTGTGATCAAGACAAACAATTGTCGAAACGCGTAGCGTGTTGCCTGGATAATAAATCTGCTTTTTGCTGCAATTTCCTGAGTGCGTCCTTTATGCTTTTCAAGCAACCTGTGGATCTAATTTGATTTTCGGCTTGTGGTTCGCCGAAGTTTGGACGCCACCTGACTTGGGAGTAAGGATCCCGGAAGAACCCTTTGTGCCTGTATATATATATATATATATATATATATATATATATATATATATATATATATATATATATATATATATATATATATATATTCACTGAAAAAGCCATAGGTTTCACACTCGTTATAGTTAGGAATTAGCATTTAAAAAACCTTTCAAATTCACTGAAAAAACCATAGATTTCACACCTGTTATAGTTAGCTGAACATTTTACTCATACAAAACCATTGAAATTCCCACGTTATAGTTAGTTGGACTCACTATAACTCGCACGCCCGCAATACACTGCTGATGATGTCTCATATTACATCATTCATGACATGGTCAGTGACATCACTGATGACATCACTGATGACGTCTCAAATGACATCACTGATGACATCACTGATGACATCTCAAATGACATCACTGATGACATCATCTAGTGACTTTGTGTTTCTGTAACGTTAAAATATGTTTTACATATTGAAGAATGAGTGGATGTATGAGTGTCTGGATGAAGGATTTAGTAGGTGCGTGACTGACTGTATGAGTGAGTGATTAAATGTGTCTTACTGAATGGATTGGTTAGTGACTAAACTGTCTGAAAGTGTGCATCAGTATGTCTGTTGTTGTGTAAGCTGCTGCATGTGTTGATCAGTAGCTATATGAGGGGCTATATGGGTTATTGATTGGTTGTTCAAGTATTTGTATGTGAGGGTGAGTGTGTGTGTGGGTGGCTGGGAGGTGTGTGGCTCTGTGCATATATGTGTGAGCAGTTGATTCACTTGGTATATGGGTTCAAGAGTGCATGTGGAAAGAGCTGAATGGGGGGTTGACTGTCTGCATGGATGTGTTGGTGAGTGAATGGCTATCTCAGTGCTCCATGTCCAAGTAAGTACATATGTAAAACACAGTGCATGTGAGAGTTGGCATATATAAATGACTATACATGAGAGCCTGTGATTGCGTAAGTGACTGTATAGATCAATGTGTACTTGTATCAGTGATTGTAAAAGAGAGTATGTGTTAGTATATGTTTGAATAAGTAAGGTTTAGTGTGTATAACTGTGTAGTTGAGGAAATGGGAGTGTGATTGATTCTCTGCATAACTGACTAGGTGTTTGAGTAACTCTGTGGATGAGTGTCAGTGTGTGTCTGTATAGGTGTATGAGTGGATATGATAGTGTTCTATTGATAAGTGACCGTATGTATGAGTGATTGTATGGGTGAATGAGTGGATGTGTGTGTAGATCTAGAAATCAGTGAGTGCGTATGTAGTTACTGGTATTGGTGTGTCAATAATTTCAGGAATGGTAGTTTGTATTTAACACTGGGTGTATCAAAGGTTAGATTAGAGTGTGAGGAGGTGCATCGTATTATCACATGGATGATGTCATCAGTGATGTCATTTGAGATGTCATCAGTGATGTCATTTGAGATGTCATCTGTGATGTCATCAGTGATGTCACTGACCATGTCATGAATGATGTAATATGTGACATCATCAGCAGTGGATTGCGGGCGCGCGAGTTATAGTGAGTCCAACTAACTATAACGTGGGAATTTCAATGGTTTTGTATGAGTAAAATGTTCAGCTAACTATAACTGCTGTGAAACCTATGGTTTTTTCAGTGAATTTGAAAGGTTTTTTAAATGCTAATTCCTAACTATAACGAGTGTGAAACCTATGGTTTTTTCAGTGAATTTCAAAGGTTTTTTAAATGCTAATTCCTAACTATAACGATTGTGAAACCTATGGTTTTTTCAGTGAATTTCAAAGGTTTTTTAAATGCTAATTCCTAACTATAACGAGTGTGAAACCTATGGTTTTTTCAGTGAATTTCAAAGGTTTTTAAATGCTAATTCCTAACTATAACGTTTGTGAAACCTATGGTTTTTTCAGTGAATTTTATAGTTTTTTTAAAAGTTAATTCCTTTGTATATCGACTTTGTTACCTACGATTTTTTTTTATTAGCTGTTTTTTATAACTATGAATTATAATTATTTTTAAAAAAATTATTTGTTCACTGTATTTTTGCGCGCACCGATAAGCTTACCCGTATCATTTTGTCTTGGAGCGCTCAGGGTGCGCGCACCGGTAAGCTCTCCTGAGAGCGCAGCGAGAGCGCTATTTCTGCGTTCGTAAAAAAAATATGTATGAAAATTAAATAATAATGCAAGACATTCAGTACCATACTTATAAAAGCAGTATTTTTGATTTTCGTAATGAAAATGATTTTGCATTTCCGTAAAGCTACCAAAACTACCAAAACGTCACTCAGGCGTGCCGCGTAAGCGCCCCGGAAGCGCCTACGTTCGCTCCGGTGCACGCAGCGTAAGCGTGTCAAGTCATGTGACCTTAAAATAACACTTTTCATTGGTTGCTAACAGTTTTTTTTACACAGAATGAAATCCCCACCCATTTCCTTCACTTCTTCTTTCACTTTTGTGACTGCAAGACCTGTCTTTTTCCTGCTTAATCTTTTTTTGATTATCATGGCTGCCAGAGCATCCAGCAGCAAAGAAGACTCTGATGGATTCATAGATGAAGAGTCTCCTCAGCCAAAGGTGAAAGAACATTTCATTTGAAAAATTTTTGATATACCTGAGGGACGTAAGAAAGTAAATGCTCCAAAGTTGGAGTGTAAGATCTGCCATACTGTACTTTCCCGAGGAGACCCCACAAGGAAGTACAGTTTTGGTAATTCTACCATGATTCGCCACGTCCAGAGAAGGCATCCCCAGAACTATGCCCGGGAGAGTGTCAGGGCTCTGGCACGAGAGGCTCCAAGAGATGGTGCCTCTACTTCAACTGGAGGAGCAACTGCATCGGTGAGGGGGCGACCAGAGCAGCTGATCCCCAATATTCAGCCTATTTTTAATGAGGCCTCCATCAAATGCATTACTTTGTTACGGGGAGCAAAGTATCATGATCATTGCTCGAGCATTAGAGAACCACCGCTGCCGTCCCCAGCCCTAATTTTGATATTTTTTTTTGCTCCTGTTGAGCAGTTTGCCATTCCCTGTTTTTGTTTTTGTTGAAAAAAAAGAAAAAGAAGAAAAAAAAAAGTTATTTTCAGAACTACCTCCAATTCTCAAAAAAGAGCTGTATTCTTAAAAAAATGAAAAAGAGTAACTGAAGTGGAGTGCAGTGAGAGAGGAGAGGAAAATGAGTGAGAAAGCAAAGAAAGGGACGACAGGGGAAGGGAAGTGAAGTAGGGGGACTGAAAGGAGGTGAGTGTGGGGAAGGAGAGTGAGGAGAAGGAGAGTGAAAATGGGGAATGAGGATAAGTGAAGATAATGTAGTAAAGGAACAAGGGTGTGGAAGGGTAAGAAATGAGCAGTGATGTTTAGGAAAGAGTGGAGATACAGACTGGATAAAGACAAGTGAGTGTGAGACAAGGTGAGTAAGGGAGTGAAGAGACAGAGAAAGTGAAAGAAAAAGTGAGAGTAGAAGACCGAGGGCCTCATTTATGAGGCCATTCGTCACTTTTACACCGCCGGTGCGTCACTTTTTGTGACGCACCAGTGGTGTAAAAAATGCACCTTGTTGAGTCATATTTACAAAGTGACGCATCTAGGTAGATGCGTCACTTTGTAAACCCCTGCGCCACATTATACCTGCGCCAGGTGTAATGTATGCAAAGGGGGCGTATTGACGTAAGGAAGGGTCGTAGAAGTGACGCAGTGAAATCTATGAGATTTCACTGTGTCACTTTTAGGACTTTGTTGCGTCAAAATCTTGCGCCTGCCTCACAGCAGGCGTAAGACTGACGCAGGCCCTTTTACATGGGGCTGGCCCCATGTGAAAGGATGCATTGCTGGAGTTGCGTCACTTTTGTGACACACTCCAGCAATGCATCACTTTTGCACTTACAGATACGTCAGAAACACTGACGTATCTGTAACTCCTTGCGACATATTGCGTCATACATTAAATATGACGCATCAGGAATGTCGCAAGGAGAGCGCACTGAGAAGTGATGCATCGCTGCTTTCATGCAGCAATGCGTCATTTCTCATAAATGAGGCCCTGAGTGAAAGAGGAAAGAAACATAAGTGAGGGAGTGTGGCTGTGTTATAGGGAGTGAGTGTGATAGAAGAGGAGTGACAGACTAAGGGGTCAGAGAGAATGAGGCTAACAGAGAGAGAATGAGGTAAGAGGAGTGTAGAAGTAAGAGGACAGAGGGAGTAAGAGAAGGAATTAGTGAAGTGGAGTAAGGACAGTAAGGGAAGGGAAAACAGTGAAAGAGCAAAGGATGGGAAGACAGAGGAAGAAAAGAATAATGGCATAGATTCTTTCTCATTTCAGACCCATATTCTTGTACCTAACCGATTAAATTTGTTCCCACACAAATTCAAAACCAAACTGCACATTTTAATTGGTTGTACATTTCAAGACTTTGAAACTCACATAACATTCATCCATCCCCCCAAGTGCTCATTCACCAAGTAACCATGGTAACTCCTTCTTAAACCAGCACACAGTTCACAAGTTCATTATACTATGTTGCAAAAAAATCCATCAAGGTTGTTTGACCTCTCAATCTACTAGCTAATGAAATGCAATGTTTCTTTAAATGACTTTTTCTCAACCATTGAAATTACTTCTTACAAAAAAAAAGCATGCAGCCTAATTTTCAGTGGAGATTTTTAAGAAAGCTCCAATCATTTCTGGTTATTCAACTGCACTGATTCTCAAACACTTTTTTTTCATAATCAAACTGCCATTTCATTTCCACAACTGATCTGTCTAGAAGCACATCTACCTTCAACATGCAAAAAGTCTGGTTTGTGGGTCATAGCTATGTCCACTGAAGTAAAAAATACGCAGCTAACAGAGGTATTTACAATCTTGATTTACCAAATGTGGACATTGTATGGATTGGACAGAGAGGATTGAGGAGTCACCAATTGATACCATTGGTAAAATCCTTTATGCATTTACCACACCCTGACCTTATAATTGTGCACTGTGGTGGCAATGACTTGGGCACTTTGACTGGGGTAGGTCTGGAAATGCTTATAAAGGACATCTTTGGGCAATTTATGTCACTTTTTCCAAAAACCGCCTTGGTATTTTCTAATATATGCCAAAGGCAAAAATGGAACTGGTCCAACCAATTTTGTCCACAGATTGAGAAAGCAAGAAAACATGTGAATAAATCTGTTTCTGCTTTCCTCAGAGACTATGGTATGGGTTCCATTTACCACAACAACTTATGTTACAACATGCAAGACATCTATAGGAGAGATGGTGTGCATTTTACAGATGAGGGGAATAGAGTTTTCCTTTTGAATATAAGACTCTGCATTGGTACCTACTTGTAGGTACAAAAAACACCCACATAACACAACAGCTCTTTTCAGAGCTACCCTACCTCTAAGCACTCTAAATAATTTTTTTACTCAAATATTTTACACTGTTTTTCCCTGTGGTGCGTTTAGGGTGCGCGTACCGGAGCGCGCACCTGGGAACGCACCCAGCGCTTACCCCGCGAAAATTTCAACCAAATTTTTTTTTTTGCCCTTCAGGGTCCTTCTAGGCCCCCCTCAGAAAACCTAGGGGGTCAAGGGTGTCTACTCTGCCCCCTTTTAATTATTTCCCCCTTTATTTTTCACCTCTTGTGTCTCGATTCTACCGAGACACAAGATGGCGGACTCTCCGGACTGTTTAGAATGTTGACAGACACCCAACAGCCAATCAACTTTCCGCTCACGCACTCCCGTAGCGCGCCGGGTGCGCTCCCCGGTACGCGTACCTTTGAGCGCTCGGAGCGCACCTATAGATATATATGTGTTTTTGAAGTTAATTTAAAAAAAAAAACACTGGAGCAATTTTCACCAAATATAGCAAAGGCACATCTGCGTACCAGTCCCTACAATTTTGCCAAGTTTGGCGTAATTCGGTTCAGGAGTTCGGGCTGTAGACTTGTCAGACCGTCCTATGGAAATTAACATGGGGAAAACACATTTTGTCACTGACCATGTCACTGACCATGTCATGAGTGATGTAATATGTGACGTTATCAGCAGTGCATTGCAGGCGCGCAAGTTATAGTGAGTCCAACTAACTATAACGTGGGAATTTCAATGGTTTTATGTCAGTAAAATTTCCAGCTAACTATAACTGGTGTCAAACCTATGGTTTTTACAGTGAATTTAATAGTTTTTTTAAATGCTAATTCCTAACTATAACTGGTGTGAAACCTATGGTTTTTTAGTGAATTTCATAGGTTTTTTAAATGCTAATTCCTAACTATATAAGGCCTGAAACCTATGTTTTTTTCAGTGAATTTCAAAGTTTTTTTTAATGCTAATTCCTAACTATATAAGACCTGAAAGCCCACCAGGAATCTCCAGTATGCGCCAGGGGACTGCATTGCAGAGAGGTGTAATGAAGCCACGCCCCTTTTACACCTCTTTGCAACGCAGCCCCCGTGCATGTTTGAAGAGGGGGAACTAATTCCCCTTGCATACTGGGGGCCCCTGGGGGCCAACTAGCCCACCTGGAACCTCCAGTATGTGCCATGGGCTGCATTGCAGAGGTGTAATGAGGCTATGCCCCTTGTTACACCTCTCTGCAACGCAGCCCCCTGCCGCGTTTGCAGAGGGGGAACTAATTCCCCTTGCATACCTGGGGTCCCTGGGGGCCAACTAGCCCACCAGGAGCCTCCAGTATGCGCCTGGGGGCTGCATTGCAGAGAGGTGTAATGAGGCCACACCCTTTTTTACACCTCTCTGCAACGCAGCCCCCGTGCACGTTTGAAGAGGGGGAACTAATTCCCCTTGCATACTAGGGGTCCCTGGGGGCCAACTAGCCCACCTGGAACCTCCAGTATGCGCCAGGGGGCTGCATTGCACAGAGGTGTAATGAGGCTATGCCCCTTTTTACACCTCTCTGCAACGCAGGCCACTGGCGCGTTTGCAGAGGGGGGACTAATTCCCCTTGCATACTGGGGGTCCCTGGGTCATATCTGCCCAAACACCGATATTCCAAACGATTGAAAATGACTTTTCTTGAGGAACATTTGGATTTGGATTATCATGTCCTATACTTTGGAATTTTTGAAAGACTGACTTTGAGGATGCTATAAATTACTCAAGTCTGCTCGAATTGTGTGGGTAAAATTGATACCTAGTCACTTTAAATAAGAATGTACTTACGTCTCGTCTAACATTTGGAAGAAATATCTAGTTATATGACAACAGGATACCGACATAACTTGAAGGAAATAAGAACGCCCTGAAGAAGTTCTGTTGTACAGAACGAAACGTTTCGGCTGGCTGTAGTACATAAACTTAAGGAAAATAAAAGCATTTGAATATACACCAAGATTCAGCGCTTCAATAAGGACTCTAAGTGATATGATTTGATTGGACTTATTGTGCAAGTGGTGCTGTGCCAAACTTTGGAATATTCTCCACTACTCTCTACTACTTACTCTCTCCTACTCCACTACTCTCAAATACTCACTCTCTACTACTCATTCTCTACTACTCTACTACTCTCTACTACTCTCTCTCTACTACTCACTCCCTACTACTTACTATCTACTACTCTCTACTACTCACTCTCTACTACTCTCTCTCTACTACTCACTCTTTACTACTCACTCTCTACTACTCTCTACTACTCACTCTCTACTTCTCACTCTCTACTACTCTCTACTACTCACTCTCTTCTACTCTCTCTCTACTACTCACTCTCTACTACTCACTCTACTACTCACTCTCTACTACTCTCTACTACTCACTCTCTACTACTCTCTCTCTCTACTAGTCTCTACTACTCACTCTCTACTACTCTCTACTATTCTCTCTCTCACTCTCTACTACTCTCTACTACTCACTCTCTACTACTCACTCTCTACTACTCACTCTTTACTACTCTCTACTACTCACTCTCTACTCCTTTCTACTACTCATTCTACTACTTACTCTCTACTACTCTCTACTACTCACTCTCTACTATTCACTCTCTACTACACTCTACTACTCACTCTACTATTCACTCTACTACTCTCTACTACTCACTCTCTGCTACTCTCTCTACTGCTCTCTACTACTCTCTACTACTCACTCTCTACTCTCTATTACTCACTCTCTACTCTCTACCTCTCTACCTCTCTCTACTTCTCTCTCTACTAGTCTCTACCTCTCTACCGCTACCTCTCTACCTCTACCTCTCTACCTCTACACCTCTACCTCTCTCTACACGCACACATATACACATATATATATGCATATATATGCATATGCATTTATATATATATATGTATGTGTATGTATATATATATATACACATACATATATAAACATATATAATCTGTATATCTATATAAATACAAATATAAATGCATGCATACATATACATATATGCATACAGATGCATGTTATTTACATGAAATTTTAAAAAACACTAATAAAAGCAAAGCTAAAAAGCCACCTCATTACAAACAGAAGGGCTTTAACTTAAACGAGGGCGAGATCTATTGCATTTTCAATGCTTGTTTACTTTGGTTCCATCAAGAAGGCATTCAGATGTGTCACACATTTGCCATAAATTCTGAATGTTAGCACTCTAGTTGCTCATTAGATCACTGTAGTAAAGCTCCTGCTCACCAGGGAAGTCTGCTGCTGGTATTCAAAGTGCATGTTTCAGTCTGCATGTTAGAATTTCTTTAAAGAAATAGAAGAGGATTTGAGAAGTCACTCAAAATGATCCCTAATTTTTCTTTCTGAAGGACTAATCATACTTTCTATGGCAAAATGAACCCCCTCATTTTGTTCCTTTTTAAATTAAATGTTTTCAGACCTGCCACTTCATTCCAATCAAGATGGCTTCTGGTGTGCCATACTTTTGTCATAAGTAAGACTGTTAGCGCTCTAGTTGTTCTTTAGAACACTCTGGGACATTCTGTCATTGGGCTATACTTGGGCTACATCTGGGTGATATTTGGGCTACATTTGGGCTCTTTTGTCTCTGGTGGCCATCGTGGGAGACTGCATGTCAGAATTTTTTTAAGAAATAGAAGAGGATTTGAGAAGTCACTCAAAATGAGCCCTAATTTTTCTTTTTGCAGCACTAATAATACTTTCTATGGCATAATATACCCCCTCATTTTGTTCCTTTTTAAATTAAATGTTTTAAGAGTTACCACTTTATTCCCATCACGATGACTTCAGGTGTGCTATACCTTTGTAATAAGTAGGACTGTTAGCGCTCTAGTTGTTCTTTAGAACACTCTAGGAGGCTGCAGTAGAACACAAAGGAATCAACTGACAGTCTCTGTCCTTGTTGGATGTACATGTTTTACTGAGAATGTCAGACTTCATTCTCACATGACTGAGAAAGATAATGTGAATTTACAGAAAATATGCTTTCAGTTTAGCTTATAGATCCCCTTCCAAACCACTGTGGGAAAATCATGAGATATTCGTTTTCTTTCAAACATGATTCATGATATCACAGCAGAAGGCTTTTTCACATGGTAAAATCACCTTAGAACACACCACAATTCCTAAAATGAGTACGGTACCATCAACAAATGATTTATAATGTAACTAAAGTCCTAAAACCCTCTATTAACTACAATGCTTTTTAATGAGGTGCTATCATGTATATTGGTCCCAAGATGGCTGCCAACACTTCTTGGATGAAGTGCTGACAGCCAATCAGATCAGATGTGTGGTTAGGCTCCGCCCAGATATATATATATTTTTTTGAACCTAAATTACTCAAAATCCACTGGAGCACATATCTTGAGACATAGCAAAGGCACATCGGGCTACCAGTCCCTACAATTTTGCCAAGTTTTGTGGAAATCCATTCAGCCGTTCGGGCTAAAAGTGAGTCCAACCGCCCTATGGAAATTAACATGGGGAAAACACGTTTTGGGACCCCCTTTTATCTCGGCCCCCGCTTGACGAATCCCCACCAAACTTTCAGGGAAGAAGCAGAGCGGAGCGGGCCATCTTCTTTGAGAAATTTGCGAAGATTCGCCCACCGGCGCCAAAGTTATTCCCAATAGAATGTTGCGGATTTCCTGTGGAAATCAATCCTAACTATAACAACCTACTGGCGACCGCCAGTAGGTAATATACATATATTACCTACTGGCGGTCGCCAGTAGGTATATATAGTTAGGATTTTTTCTCTATGGGTTTTTTGAAAATTCTATGTCTAATAACTTTGCCGTTTGTGGACGGAATTGGCTGAAATTTTCAGGAAAATGGCACATTTTGTTTCTGAGCAGCCTTTGAAAATTTGGGGGGGGTTCGTCAAGGGGGGGCCGAGAAAAAAGGGGGGTCCCAAAACGCGTTTTTCCCATGTTAATTTCCATAGGGCGGTTGGCCTCACTTTTAGCCCGAACGGCTGAATGGATTTGCACGAAACTTGGCAAAATTGTAGGGACTGGTAGCCCGATGTGCCTTTTGTAGGTCTCAATATATGTGCTCCAGTGGATTTGGAGAAATTAACGTTTAAAAAAAGATATATATCTGTAACAGCGGACCGGTTAGCGCTCTGGTTCGCATACTTTTCGCGCAACGGAGCTTTGTGAAGCGAAGCTGATTGGTTCTCCGGCGTCTGTCAACATTCCAAACAGTCCGTAGCGGCCGCCATCTTGTCTCTCGGTAGGATCGAGAGACAAGAGGAGGCGAAAGCGAAGGGGCAAATGACCATAAGGGGGAATAGTAGATCCTCGCTGACCCCCTAGGTTTGATGTGGAGGTTTTAAAAGGGCCCCGCGGGGCAAAAAAAATAATAATAATAATAATCGAACGGCTGAATGGATTTGCACGAAACTTGGCAAAATTGTAGGGACTGGTAGCCCGATGTGCCTTTGCTAGGTCTCAATATATGTGCTCCAGTGGATTTTGAGAAATTAACGTTCAAAAAAAGATATATATCTGTAACAGCGCTCCGCTTCGCGTACTTTTCGCGTTACGGAGGTTTGCGAAGCTGATTGGTTTTTCGGCGTCTGTAAACATTCCAAACAGTCCGTAGCGGCCGCCATCTTGTCTCTCGGTAGGATCGAGAGACAAGAGGAGGCCAAAGCGAAGGGGCAAATGACCATAAGGGGGCATAGTAGATCGTCCCTGACCCCCTAGGTTTGATGTGGAGGCTTTGAAAGGTTCTCGCAGGGCAAAAAAATATATACCGTTTTTTTAGTTTTTTTGCGTGGAGTGCGCTCGGTTCGCGAACCGGGAAGCGTTCTGGGGAGCGTACTTTCTTGAAAATTAGTGAAAAAAGTTAGAGTACAATAATAATTGTGAGTGATCAGATGTAGGGTAGCTCTGAGAAGAGCTTTTGGGTTTATGGTACATTTAGGTACTTATAAGTAGGTACCAATGCACATTCTTAAATTCAGAGTGAAAACTCTGTTGCCCTCATCTGAGAAGTGAACTCCATCTCCTCTGTAGATATCTTGCATGTAGTAACGCAAGTTATTGTTGTACAGGGAGCCCATTCCATGGTCTCTCATGTAAGCTGAAACAGATTTGTTTACATGCTTCCTCGATTTCTCAATTTGTGGACAAAATTGGTTCGACCACCTCCATTTCTGTCTTTGGCATATATTTGAATATACCAAGGCAGTCTGAGGAAAAAGTGCCATCAATTGCTCAAAGGTGTCCTTTAAAAGCATTTCCAGACCTACCCCAGTCAAAGTGCCCAAATCATTACCTCCACAGTGCACAATTAACAGGTCAGGTTTTGGCAAATGCATAAAGGTTTTCACCAATGGTATCAATTGGTGACATTTTAATCCTCTGTGGCCAAACCACTTAATTTCCACATCTTGTAAATTGAGGTTAGGTAAATTCCTGTTTTCAGCGTACCTTTGAGCCCAATAGATGTAGCTATGTCCAACAATCCAGACAGAAAACATGGCGAGAGAAGGTTCTCCTGCAGTCAGATGAAGTGTGGCAATGAAATGGCAGTTGAAAAAATGAGAGTGTAAAATGAAAAAAACTGAGGAGTTTCTGTGTTAATGAAGCAGTAAGAGTGATTGGTGGATTTTGATTGCTGAAAACAGAAAGTTAGTGTGCATGGATGAGTTCGTTGAAAGATGTATTTTGAGTGGCGAAGAAAAAATCATTAAATGAAAGAATGCTTGGGATATGCAGGTGCACTGAGAGTTC
Organism: Lissotriton helveticus; assembly: GCF_964261635.1. Classification (NCBI taxonomy): domain Eukaryota; kingdom Metazoa; phylum Chordata; class Amphibia; order Caudata; family Salamandridae; genus Lissotriton; species Lissotriton helveticus. Next base: position 1,146,523,979 of record NC_136071.1, on the reverse strand, counting down.
AGAGTTCAATTGCAACATTGTTGTGTGAGAGGTCTTGCAAGAGGTGGTTGCTATGCAGAAAAAGCAGAGAGGGGGCAGAGGGGGGAAGGGTTTTGCTTTGAAAAAAAGTGAGGGAAGAGTTTTGATTGGGTGACATGAGAGATCTGTGTGAGGAATTACAGCATTTCTGTGCTTTTGATAGCTGCAGACTCTGGAGTGCATACCTTTTGCTCTGCTGAAGACAAATTGGTGTGTTTCTGAGACTGTTTTGAAACTCAAAGTATTTGCTAAGGTGAGAAAAAATTTCTTTAATTTAGATAGAAAATAGTGTGCTTTAAGGAGAAAATTATGAAGAAAGTTGTGTTTTTCAAATGTTGCTTTGTCTCAAGTGTTTCACAAATAGATTTTGTTTCTTTGAGAAATTGTAATTGGAGAAAATGTGAAGTATTAGTACTGACAGGGCTTTTATGTGCATAGGAGCTGTGGAGTGTTTTCAAATTATGACTTGTAAATCGTTTTTGAGAAAAAGCAATGGTTTTAATATTGATGAGAAGGACATAATGGTGTCTGCTTCTTTATAAGGTAATTGAGAGTCTCTGATGTTATTTTTCCCATTTCAATGTAAGAAGTTTGTCTGTGGAGCAAATTGCTTGTAAATATGCTCCCACCTGTGCATGGCAAATTTAGATTTTGAATGTTTCCGTTACATAGGCATGTTAAAGGTGACTGAAACATGCTGCAAATGCAATCAAAAAATGCTTTTATGTGTCTTAAGGACATTTTAAGTCATTTCCCCATGTGCAGTGTTTTCAAATTATGAGTTGAAAATCGTTTTTGAGGTAAAGGAATGTTTTCAAAATTTATGTGCGCCATATGACCCCAAATTTTTTTTTCAGGGGTGCAGCAGGGTGTTCTTGAGATACCCCTGCACCGTCGGAAAAATTCGTAATTTGCGATGAGGTAATTGCTAATCGCAAATTGCACCTTCATTCCTATGGGCCTCCTGCTGCATGGAAATGAATGGGTAATCTTGCTGAAATGCAAAGTCGAATCTGTATTTAAAAGGGTCTGCACCTCTGTACGGGTGTTCGCTATGTGAAGCACGAAAGTTTCACGGGCCGAACTCAAGGCCACCTCTCTCTGAGACAAAAGAGCTCTTATTCTTGCCATGCTGTTGAAATGTGCTCCCAAGGTTGGTATTTGTGGCCAGATTGAAAACTCCCTATGTTCATGTGTGGGAGGAAATAGAACATTTCTGCAGCAAATAACCCGTTCATTTACTGTTACGATAAAATGAATACTTTTAATTAACCCAGAACAATCTTCATTATTGAGCATCAAATAACTACCATTTTCGAAGAACTTGAACGTGGGGATGATAGCAGGAACTGGCGTGCCTTGCAACACGCAAGCCATATTTGGTCGGTGTTTGTTGCATGAACCGTGTAACTGTCTGTGCCTACACATTAGTGAATGATCTGGCGTCTCAGTGCATTCCTCTCCATTCAGATAAAGTTCTTGATCATCTTTGAAAATCTGTATGTGTATGGAAGCGACCAGACTTGATGAAGAAAACCACTACCTAAAGGTTAATAACGACCTATTGGTATATATTTCATTCAATTTGAAAACTTATATAAAGCAAAAGGCAGCGTTATTAAACCGTGGATAAGGCACGTTGCCAAAGCAGTCAACCTTTTGGATTTATACTGGAAATGTTAAAGGAAGAATTACGGAGTAGGGCCTGTAAATCTTTAATAGACAACGAGTAAAATTACTCCAACCATCGTATTCCTCTAACTCCGGGATAGTAGGGGTGTTTAATTTTTTAGAAGTAGCCAATCCAAAGCATTTGGTCTGGGAAATTGTTTCATTCACAAACAACATATGTTTTGGGATGAGACATGCACGGTGGAAAGCCTCAGTGCCTTGTACCTGCCAGGTTCGTGAACCCCAAACTGATGTAGATCCTGGATATTTTTACTCTGTATTACGTTAGCATGGTCTCATTACTGGTTTAAACGCCATTTTTCCTTTTTTGTAACTTCTGCACACGACACTTAGTTGTTGCTTTAGCTTTCAGCCTACCTGCGTCAAGATCTATGCCTGCTTCAAGCAGGCGCAGGGTTTTGATGTAGCTTTGTCCTATCTGATTGTAAATGCGGCACACTGTGGGTGGCAGAGCAGCGGTGCACGTTAACTGGTGCATCCCTGGGGATGTGCTAGTTAATATAAATCTGCCCCTTTACATTTAATTATGTGCAGGGGACACAGAGTAGGTGAGGTTTATCCAAGGTTAAGAAGAGATGAGTCCTGTTCAGTGAAAAATTGGAGATAGGCTTCAGTATATTATATACTTAAGTAGTGTGTTAAGTTTTTGATGACTGTTATTAATTTACTGTTGGGTAATAGTGGTTAATAACATTTTTTATTATATTTTACCACAGATTCAACTGCAGATTATTTCAAGATTTTAGGATGCCTAGCAAAGAAAGAGTAAGAAAGGCTGGAAAACGTCAAAGACAGCAGGAGCATGGAATATTGCAGCAGTCCTCTAACAAAAAGATTTGTCAAGTCACCAAGAAAGCATCGGGTAAGAGTCGAAAAACAGTCATAAGAAATATGTGTAGTAAAAAAAATATTACTACAGAAAATGTTTCACTCCAGAAAAGGAGACAGAATTCAAATGGTAAGGAAAGGCCAATGAGAAATGTTACTGCTAGAGTAAGAGATAACTCTATGCATGAAAGTAGAAGGAAACAACAGTTTAGGGATATTCGTAAACGAATGTTCCGCAACAGGATAATTGGGAATTTGTTAAAAAATATTAAGAAAGGTCAGCAGAAAGTGGTTTTTTATAAGAGAAAAAAAATAGTTGAGAAAGTTATTGATCAGGCATTTGAAATTAAACGTAAGTTATTTATTTTGACAATCAATAGAATTAGGAAGCTAAACAAGGTAATTTATGATTTCAAAAGAAATAGTAGATGGAAGAGAATAGTTAATCGTAGTAATTTTTGTGAAGTTTTTTCTGGAGAATGGATGCATAGTTCAAGCTCTGAGGCATTTTTTAATGAGGAGAGTTATTTCCAGGATAATGATTTGGTGCATGCAGTTGACACCAGTGGTCGAGCTTATGAAGTGAAAGATGGTTGTCCAGTTGAAAAAGAAAAACTTGTGAGAACAGAGATAGAAGAGGTGTTAGGTAATGAGGTTTTAGGGAGACGTCCTAAGGGTCCTGTGTACACCTGGAAGTGTAGTAGTATTTGCAGTGTACGACAGGATTCCATCAATTTGCTTTGTGATTTTATACGGTCATTTAGTAAGAAAAGTTTGAAGCAGAAAATGAAGTTGTTGCAAGAATTAGATCCTTGCAGAGTGAGAGAAGTGATAGGTTTGCATGGTCATTCACTGGCTTGTCTTTCCAGGAGAGTATGCCAGAGTGTTTTTCATCATTTCAGGATGCTAGCAGTGCATCATAATAAAGTGAGGAAATTAGTTAGAATGTTGTATTATGCTAAGAGTCCAGCAATTATTCTAAAACAATTATGCGCTGCTCTTTTGCATGGTTCTGAAATAGATGTGAAGAATATATGTGAAGAAATTGAGTTTTGTTACTTTGGAAGTAAAGAGGAGAATGTTGAAATTGACCAAGAAGAAGAGAGTAATGTGGAAGATAGTGTACAGGTTTCCAGTACAGATAATTTCCAGAGGGAAATTGCGACGTTTGAGGTGAAATCAAGTGAGAGGCCAAATTTCACTTGTGTGTGTTGTCGACGCACTTATTATAAGAATCAGACTAAGTTAGTGGATTTATATGGAAAAAGTGAAAGGGAAAATAATAGTGAATGGAAGGATTTTACAACATACTTGATGGTAGAAAATTGTTTTGATTTGGGATTGGATCAACGTGTGTGTACTTATTGTTGTAACAAATTAAATGAAAACCAGATGCCTGCTAGAGCAGTTCATAATAATCTGGAATTGGTTGAAATTCCTTCTGAATTGAAGGATTTAAATACTTATGAATCTATTTTGATTCAAAGTATCCATCCCTTTCAGGCTATTGTAAGAATGGAGCCAAAGACAGGGAAATTGCCTCCATCAGATTTACAGAGAGGATTAAAGGGAAGAGTTGTTTATTTGCCTCTAGATTTGAAGAAAAACATTAACACAATTGGAGTAGAAAAAGTGGAAGAGGAACCTCTGGTTATCTTAGTTAATGGGGTTCCGACAAAGAATAAGAAAATATGGCAAGATTTAGTAGATGTTAGGAAAGTCAAAAGGGCAACATTGTATTTGAAAAAATATAATAAATACTATAAAAATGTATATGTTGCAGAAGAGGAAGTAAGTGAGGAAGAGGATAGCGATTTGTGTGCTGGTCAAATTGAGAAAGTAGAACCCTGTACTAGTGAAGAAATATATGAACATTATAGTGTTCATCCTTTGCATTCCAAGGAAGTCATGGGGAATGCTATTGAGTTGTTTCAAATGAAACAAGCCAAAGGGAGTCCCATTAGTGTTTGGGAGGAAAGTTTGGAAGCTCGGTGTTTCCCACAGCTTTTTCCAACAGGTCAGGGAGGAAGATATGATGAGCGACCTCATCAAATTCCTGCTTCTGAATACCGGACTTTGCGATTGTATGCAGGAGATGCTAGGTTTCGACAATGCATTCCCTATTTGTTTCATCTCCTGTTTGAAAGCGATCTGTCTGGACTGTCATATGCAGTGAACCACATCTTGAAAAGTGGTATACACATGCAAAACATCTCGGCAAGTGACTTTATGGATAAAGTCAATGTCCAAGACAGTATTTTGGATTCTCACCTGATTAATCTCATGGCGTGTCAGCGTGGTACTAATGAGTACTGGTACCGTCGTCATGGTGATTTAAAATGTATGCTGAGGAACTTAGGTACTCCCACATGGTTCCTCACTCTGAGCTGTGCCGAGTATGGCTGGGAAGACTTACTTGAATTTCTACGAGAGGCAAATGGAAACATTGAAAATATCGAATTCAAGACACCCGGAGAACTGTGCTCTTTGGATCCAGTGAATGTATGCAGGTACTTCAATCATAGATTTGAAGCTATGATGTCTTTCATCATGAATAAGAAGAATCCACCTCTTGGAGAGGTGTTGGATTTCTTCTGGAGAAAGGAGTACCAAGCAAGAGGTGCTCCTCATATACATATGTTGCTGTGGATCAAGGATGCACCTAAATTTGGAACGGATGCAGACGACTCAGTGATGAGTTTCATAGAACAGTATTCTACGTGTGCTGTTCCAAACGCAAAGGAGAAAAAAAGCCTAAGAGAAAAAGTTCTACGTTTCCAAAGCCATCGATGTGGAAAGTACTGTCGTCGTAAATTCTGGAACAAAGACAAGTTCTACACCAAATGTCGTTTCGGCTTTCCACGATCGGTGATTTCTAAAGGAAGAGTGAACAGTTTGATGTCTTCGCTGCGACATAATGTGATGAAGAAATCACCTAAAAACACATACAATTTGAAGAGGAACGAAGAGTCTAAGTACATCAACGACTACAACCCGGTGATTTTGTCCATGTGGAATGCTAACATGGATATACAGTTTGTGGCTGATAACTGTATGGCTGTGGCTAGGTATGTGACATCTTACATCACCAAAAAAGAGAAGACAGAATTGAAGGATATGTGGGAGGACATTTCCCATGAAAAGAGCCTCAGCAAGAAGTTGTACAGTTTCAGTCTGAAGATGTTGTCGCATCGAGAAATCGGAGCTTACGAATGTTCTGACCGGTTGTCTTCAGCAAGTCTCTATGCCAAGTCCAGGAGTATCGTTTGGGCGAGTGTTGGTCTTGCTGCAACGCGTAATCGAGTTCTGAAACCTGTGCGGGAAATTGAGTATTTGGCGGAAAAGGAGCCAAACAGTACCGACATTTTGAAGAGCAACATGTTGGATACATATTATCCAAATCGAAGCAGTCACCTCGAGAATGTTTGTCTGTATGAGGTTCTGCAAAATTACATATTCAAGAGGAACATCAAAGAAGATACTGAGAAAGGAGTGTATGCTGTAATAGGAAGTGAGGGATGTCTGGTCAAGCAAAGAAAATGCCACTTGATAAACCATCGAAAATTGAGTGGCGAATCTCCTGAAAAAAAGGAGTTTTTCTATTTAGCACTTTTGCAACTTTTTAAGCCTTGGCGTGCAGAAGAGGAACTGCTTGGAGATTTCCTCTGTTACGAAGACTCTTTCAATGCTGCCAAGGAGACCATAGAATGTCCTGCTTTTCCCAAATATGTAGAAATGTTGAATGTGGAAATTGAGCAGGAAGCAACGATTGCAGCCGAGATTGCCAGAGACAGTTCTCAGGACAGTCAGAGTTCTGCTTCATTGAGTCAGGATCCACTAGGAGGACCTCTTATCGAAAATGAAGCTGCCACTGCTATGAATGAAGTGGAAAGAGCCATGGCACATGCTCAGGAGGATGCGGTTAACTTAGAAGAGTTGGAAAGACAACTCAACGTTGAGCAGAGGAAAATATATGACGAACTTACCATGCAAATTGATCATGGATTAAGTCATGATAAGAAAGAGTGCTCATGTACGTCGTTGAAGCCTGTCCGACTGTACGTGAGTGGAGAAGCGGGAACTGGAAAAAGTTTCCTTATTAAAGCAATTTCATGTTATTTGCAGGAAAGGACAGAGTCATCGCTGTCTTGTGTTGTCACCGCTCCAACTGGACTGGCAGCACATAACATTAAAGGGATTACTTTACATCGTTTACTGATGCTGCCAGTGGAGCATGACAACAAATTAGAATATCACAAGCTATCTGGAGATGCTTGTTTTGAAGTTTCAAGAGTCTTGAGGAAAATGAAACTTCTTATCATTGACGAAGTAAGCATGGTTTCCAATGTCATGCTTGCCTTTGTGCATTTGAGAATGCAAGAAGTTCTCAAAACAGAGTATGATGTGTTATTTGGTGGCAAACACATCATTGTTTTTGGAGATCTTCTGCAGCTGACACCAGTGAAAGGGCAACCTGTGTTCAAAATGCTCACGCATGAAGATACCAGGAAGTGCTTAGGGAGTATTGGCAACGTCAATATATGGTTAAACTTCAATTATGCTGAACTGCATGAAAATATGCGTCAGGCAAAGGATGAAGTTTACAAGACTATTCTACAAGATGTTAGAATTGGAAAAGTGACCGAGCATGGGAAAGAAGCTTTACATGCACGATTACTGACAAATTTATATCCAGACGAAGATGTTGTGCCTGAGAATATTTTTCAGAAAGTTACTGAGAAAAAATCTGGAATATGTTTGATGCCAACTCTTGCAGAATGTGCCAAATTCAACAACAAAATGTTGCATTTAGAAAAGCAAGAGATTGTGAAATTGGAAGCTATTGACAGAGTAGAGCATATGGGATCAACAATTATTTTGTCTGAGAATCTGAAAACAAAATTGGATTCATTAGAGAAGAGTATATCTAAAACTGCGGGTTTTGAAAAGACTCTGAATGTGTGCTTGAACTGCCGTATAATTTTAAGAAGGAATTTACATGTTGAAAGAGGTCTGGTAAATGGATCAATGGGTAATGTTGTTGATTTTGTGAAATACAGAAATAGAGATGGAATTGAATTTTTAAAAATTAAATTTGATGGCATTGAGGAAGTACAGCTAATTGCTCGTTGTTCTGCTAGATTTTTGCTTGTAAAAGACTTATATGTTCGTCGTAAGCAGTTTCCTGTTTGCTTGGCATATGCGGTGACAATCCATAAATCGCAAGGTTTAAGTGTAGACTGTGCATTGGTGAATATTGGCAGTTCTGTGTTCAAGGAGGGTATGGCATATGTGGCATTGTCACGAGTTAGAACTTTATCGGGATTGTACTTGATTGAGTGTGATGTCACAAACATTTGTGCGGATCTAGATTGTGTTAAGGAATACAATAGGTTGAGAAGAGAGTATGCGTCACATTTGCCTCAGTATCCTTTGTTTGAGAAACGTGTGGTAGGCCGGAAACGAAGAAATGTGACCAATACTGGGGAGGTTGTAGCAAAAAGACGAAAAGTTGATGAACCTGAAATTATAAGCAGAAACAAAAAGGATTCTGTTGAAGATGTTGTTGGTTTTCAATTTGAAAACAGTTCTGGTGTCAACTGCTATGCTAATGTAGTGGTTAATGTTGTCTTTTCTCTAGAAACTTTAAAAGAACAGATTGTGGTCAATTCGGATCAAAGATTTTGCAGTTTGTTAAATTCTGTGTTAGAGAAATGTAGCACTGATAGAACAAACATAGAAAGTGTGTCTGAAATTCGAAATCTGTTAGACAGATGTTCAGGCCAAACACAATTCTCTCAAAATAGTCAGCAAGATTGTCAGGAGTTTTTAATGTATATGCTTGATGTATTGCATGATGAAGGTGTAGATGTAGATCACCTGTTTGGGCTTTCTTATCAATGGCAGCATGACTGCGAGAACTGTAGGGTATCAGCTACTACTAGTGTAGACTCAGAAAGATTTATATATTTAACTTTGCCAGACAGTAAATCAGTCTCTTTTAATAAGCTAGTAAAAGCAGCTGATCACAACATGGAGTGTAGCCAATGTAAATCTGAAATGATGTCCACTTTATTTATACGAACATATGGCCAGTATGTCATTTTAATGTTCCAACGATGTAGGCCTGATGGAACAAAATTGACAACTTTAATTAAAAATTTTGTGGCTTCACAGTTGTCAATATCAGGAAGGACTTTTGTAACTGTAGCAATTATATATCATGATGGTCCTTCAATAACATCAGGACATTATACAGCTTATTTAAAGTGTAGAAATGGCTGGTCATTCTGCAATGATTCTGTTTTAATTTTCAAAAAAAAATTGCCATATGACCTTAAAAACTCTTACCTGGTGTTTTTAAAACCAAAATTTTAGGGAAAGAATCTCGGGATGTGCTCTGAGGAATTTCAAGAAGTTCTCATGGCTCCTACACTATTTGGCCTTGAGGATAAGTGTAGTACAGAGACATAACTTTTTACCATAACACTGGACGTTATTGAGAAATACGTGCACTTTGAATGAGTTCAGAAAAACTATTTCTTTTTATAAGCTAATTGAAGCAGCGAATCAAAACATGGAGTAGAGGGAATGTAAGTCTGCAATGCTGTCTACTGTTTTACATTGCTTTGTGATTAAAAGTGATGTAGAGAATTAAATAATTGTACTAGTCATAAAGGTAGTGTAAGTCTGCTTCATAGTAAGCAGTATCAGTGTGATAGGAAATGTAGAACATGATTGAGCAAGAAGGGGAAGATATTACTAGTCCAGGATTGTGTAAATGATCTTCAACATTTTAATTCTGAAAGTTGCGGAAATGCGAAAAGACGGGATTGGCTTACAAGAAATCCAAGAGTTATACATGGCTCTGACACGATTTGGCCTTGTGGAATCGTGTGGTAGAGAGCGAGAAGTCATTTATTGTATGTAACATGTTTTTGAAAACGATGGAGGTTTTCTTTCAGAAAGTGGCGGGTTGAAAGTAATAACAGCACAACAGAGTGTAAGCTGTTCATAGGACATCCTTGGCCGTCATGGAAAGTAAGTTAACTTTAAGGAGTTCTGAATTCTGATTTGTAATGTATGGGTTTTTTAAACACAATCATTTTGATTGTGTTTTTTTTTCCCCGCTGTTATATGATGAATACGTTCAAGTCACTGTTTTAGTGAAATTTGATACATTCTGAGAACAGCAAAAATAAACCATTTAACATGTATAATTAATTCTGTTCTGTTTGCATTTATGATGTACATGTAGAACTGTGTAGGAGGCATGGAGAAGGTGAGGCTTCTGTCAGTGTCAAAGTTGTTGCATACAGTGCTCATATTCTACGTAGTCTTTTATATTTCATTACTTTCACTGTTTCTGACAGATCTAAAAATTTTTTTTTAAAAGAACAGTAAGTATAAGGGAAGGAAACAGACAGTTATGTTAAAAGAAACACAGCTATAGGGAATAAACTAGGGATACTGTTACCCGCAATCCTCTGCTGATGATGTCACTGAGCATGTCATGAATGATGTAATATGTGACATCATCAGCAGTGGATTACGGGTAATAGTATCTCTAGTTTACTCCCCTATAGCTGTCTTTCTTTTAACATAACTGTCTGTTTCCTTCCCTTATACTTACTGTTCTTTTTTATAAAAAAAAATTTTTGGTTCGCTTCCGGTTCGCGTACCGGGGAGCGAACTGGGAAGCGAACTAAGAGAAATAGAGGTTGGCACAGTTGCAAATATTGAACCAATTTTTTTATAACGGGGAGGTAGTTCTGAAAAGAACTTTTTTTTAAATTGTTTTTGTTGTTTTATATTTTTTTTATTATTTTTCTGAACATTTTTTTACTTTTTTTGAATTTTTCTGAACAGTTTTATATTTTTTTGGGTTTTTTTTCGGAGGGGGCAACGAAAACGATTCATTGTAAAGGGCTCAACAGGAGGAAGAAAACAAAAAAAAGAATTTATTGTTTGGGGAGTTTCGGACAAACATGAGCATGATTGTTAATAGCTCTGTTGATCAGAGTGATGCTACTTTCTGCGTAGCAAATGATTCCACTGCAATGTACGCAGACTTGTTTTACTTCACGAAATCTCGTTTGTATATTTGGCACCATCTCCCTGCCCTCTGGTCCCGTTACTTCCGGTACAACAGATCTTCTGGCCATAATAGGGAGATTATCTAGGTCGTCCTGTTCCTCTTCTTCCTCTTCTTGCTGAATTATAACTTTAGCAGGTGGTCCACTCTTCCTTGGATGTGGTGGAGGTGGTGGGGAAGCACCAGCTGAAGCTAGTAAAGAAGCCATTGCTCACTGGTAACAAAGGGTCTTTCTCTCACAATGATGAAAGTCAGAGTGAGGAAAGAAGGAGGGATTTTCACCATTTGGGAAAAAAAAATAGTTCTCAACCAATGAAAAGTGTTCATTTTAGATCATATGACCTAGTCTTACATCATTAGGAAACCGAAAGTGAAATGAACCAATGAAAAGTGTTATTACCAAGTCACATGACCTGCTGTGTTTACGTTACGCGCTTTGCAGGGCCTCCCGGTTTGCTTCCAGAAACCTGTGCTTTGCGACTCGGTAAGCGTACGAGTTCGCTAACGTAGCACGTCATATGACGTATCACACGACAACGCGAAACGTCATGCGGACGGGAGGCGTCACGATGTTGTTTTCTAACGCGGCAGTTGCGGTAAAGAAACGTTTACCGGCTCGCGGTCTATTTCGCGGCATCAAGGTCAGCTAACGGGAAGCTTCCCGATTCGCGAAGCGGGAACGAAGAAAAAAAAATATTTAAAAAAAAAAATTATTCATAAACATATAAAATATATTTTTGGATTTAAAGAAGAATACATTTTACAGCTACAGATATTAGCTGTTAAAAAACCAATGAAATTCACAGAAAAAACCATAGGTTATAGACCATATATAGTTAGGAATTAGCATTTACAAAACCTTGAAAATTCACTGAAAAAACCATAGGTTATAGACCATATATAGTTAGGAATTAGCATTTACAAAACCTTGAAAATTCACTGAAAAAACCATAGGTTATAGACCATATATAGTTAGGAATTAGCATTTAAAAAACCTTATTTTACTCACACAAAACCATTGAAATTCCATATATAGTTAGTTGCACTAACTATATATCGCGCACCCGCAATCCACTGCTGATGATGTCACATATTACATCATTCATGACATGGTCAGTGACATCACTGATGACATCACTGATGACATCTCAAATGACATCACTGATGACATCACTGATGACATCTCATTTGACATCAATGATCACATCACTGATGATATCATTCATGTGATAATACAATGCATCTCCTCACACTCTAATATAACCTCCGTTACACCCAGTGTTAAATACAGAGTATAATTTTTGAAACCATTGACACACCAATACTAGTTACTACATACGCACTCACTGATTCCTATGTCTACACACACATTCACTCATTCACCCATACAATCATTCATACATACAATCACTCATCTTTAAAACACTATCATATGCACTCATACACCTATACAGACACTCACACTCTGCCACTCATCCATGGAGTTACTCACACACCTAGTCAGTCCTGAAAAGAATCAATCACACTTCCATTTTCTCATCTATACAGTTAAACACAGAACACCTTACATTTTTGAAACATATACTAACACATACTTACTCTCTTATACAATCACTGATACAAGTACACATTGATCTGCACAGAGTCACACACCTCCCAGCCAGCCATACACACACTCAGTCTCCCATACAAATACTTGTGCAACCAATCAATAACCCATATAGCCACTCATATAGCTACTGATCAACACATGCAGCAGCTTGCACAACAACAGACATACTGATGCACACTTTCAGACAGTTTAGTCACTAACCCGTGCATTCAGTAGGACGCATTTAATCAGTCACTCATACAGTCAATCACGCACCTACTAAAACCTTCATTCAGACACTTATACATCCACTCATTCTTCAATATGTAAAACATATTTAAACTTTACAGAAACACATAATCACTGGATGATGTCATCAGTGATGTCATTTGAGATGTCATCAGTGATGTCATCAGTGATGTCACTGACCATGTCATGAATGATGTAATATGTGACATCATCAGCAGTGGATTGCGGGTGCGCGATATATAGTTAGTGCAACTAACTATATATGGAATTTCAATGGTTTTGTGTGAGTAAAATAAGGTTTTTTAAATGCTAATTCCTAACTATATATGGTCTATAACCTATGGTTTTTTCAGTGAATTTTCAAGGTTTTGTAAATGCTAATTCCTAACTATATATGGTCTATAACCTATGGTTTTTTCAGTGAATTTTCAAGGTTTTGTAAATGCTAATTCCTAACTATATATGGTCTATAACCTATGGTTTTTTCTGTGAATATATATATATATATATATATATATATATATATATATATATATATTAGTCCTCTGTTTGCTTAGGTTCACCCACCACCTCCAAATCTGAGGGCACGTCGGCGTTGCGGACCTCCCAAGTACGGTCCAATAATACTCGTAACACTCCCCTTCAACACCAGGAATGCCGACGCTGTGTCTTTGCGCAAAAGTTCTTTATTGTCAGCTGACACGGCGTCGGCATTCCTGGTGTTGAAGGGGAGTGTTACGAATATATATATACATGTCTACATATACATATATATGTATATTTATATATAAACATGTATATATATATATATATTCACTGAAAAAACCATAGGTTTCAGGCCTTATATAGTTAGGAATTAGCATTTAAAAAACCTTGCAAATTCACTAAAAAAACATAGGTTTCAGGCCTTATATAGTTAGGAATTAGCATATACAAAACCTTTGAAATTCACTGAAAAAACCATAGGTTTCAGGCCTTATCTTGTTAGGAATTAGCATTTAAAAAAACAATTGAAATTGCTCCTTTATAGTTAGTTGTACTGAGGCGAAAAGAAAATATTTGTGTTGACCTAGCTTGGAAGGTCCGTAACAACAACGCGCTCTCTGATCTGGAGCAGCGGTGGGAGTATCCAGGCAACTTCCTTTGAAAAAAAAAAAATATATATGTATTAGACACAGTGGTGGTTGTCACAGAGTAATTTTGGTTAGGTCAGCGTTTCCATGGGAAATGCATTTTTGTGCTGCTAATAACGTTCCACAAAAGTGTTCTTTTTCACCTAGTTTATGCATGGAAAGTTTTGGGGTGATCCATCAAGTGGGGGCTGAGAAAAAGGGGGTCCCAAGACACAAAATCCACATGAATTTTCCATTGTTTTCTTTAGGAGGCCCTACCGCGAAAAATGCTGAATGGAGTTGCATCAACGTTGCAGGAAGCTAGATCTTGATACTTAGATCAACTGAGGCACGATTGGCTATGGTTCCCCAGATTCAGAGAGTGAGAAGCAGGGCCGGACTGGGAACCAAAACCGGCCCTGGCAAAGTGCTTGGCTGGCCCCTTCTCCCGAACTTGTAGCAGTGTCAATTTAAAAATAGAGCGTTCTGATTGGCCCGAGGAACTTTATTTTCGTTAGGCCATCTTGCTTCTGCTGGAGTGCAGTTACTACAGGACTGGGGAACTTAGTCCCCTGTTGTGAAGTAAATAAAAAAAAGAATGTAAGGGGGCAGGATAGGAATACCCTGCCCCCTTAGGCCCCATGAAGGGACCCAGAGGGGACCTTCCCCTGTGGGTCAAAAGCAAAACAAAAATTGGAAAATTTTGCAGCGATCTGGTGCGACTCATGGAGTATTGTGACAAAACAAACAAAATGGCAGCCGTTATATAATTAAAGTTATGTGAGTAGGGCGGTATTCCTAGTGCCCCCATCCCTAGCCCATTTAAGCCCCCGGGGCTTTGTATATTTAAGGAGAGGGATGCCACGTCCCCCTCTCTGAGCCATTTTCAGCCTCAGGAACCCTCTCCCCTGGGGCCCAATCTAATTATTAAGGGAAGGGGTGCACAACAACTTTCTCAAGCTGTTTTCGGCCCCAGGGACCCTATTCCCCGATTCCCAATTACATTTTTTAGGGGGGCACGCAAACTCCCTCCCAAGCCATGCTTGGCCCCGGGACTACATCCTCCGAGGGCTAATGTGTTTATTAAGGAAAGAGGGGCAACTCAGCCCCCCTCCCCAAGCCTTATAAAGGCCCTGGGGAACCCATCCCTCAGGGCTGTCATGTTATTTAAAGGGGTGGAGGGCTGCATGACCCCCGCCCTCCCAGAGCCTAATGGCCCAGGCGAACCCATCCCCATGGCCGACTCACTTGCTGTGTTCCGGAGAGCCCAGCTCCAGGACACAGTGGTTTACCTGCCCGCACCGGTGCAAGTTGGAATACCTATGTTTGCTCTCGCCAAATGGGAGCCAACACAAAGGGGGTCATTAGGATGGCGGGCGGACTTTGCCCGCCCGCCATCCTCGTGGCAATAGGGACCGCCAGCCATAAGGGCGGGGGTCCCGTGGGGGGTATTAGGATGTGCCCACCACAGTGGCGGGCACATCGTGCATGTTAAGCATTGTGGCGGGCGGTGCTCTCAGCACCGCCCGCCACAATGCTTAAAAATCATTTTTGCATTTGCATGATCAAAGCGGCAGGCACCGGGCGGTGCCTGATGCTTTGATTATGCAAATGCAGGGGGGTAACACAGGTGCCCCCCCGTGTGCACCCCCTTACTCTCCTTCACTCTGGGGGCCCGCAGGGGGCCCCCAGAGTGAAGTCCGCATGCCTGCTGCCACGGAAAAGCATTGAAAAATGCCTATCATAATATGGCTGCCGGTGTCTGATAGACACGGCCACCATATTGTTCCTTTTCCGCCCTGGCCGCAAGGCGACCGGGGCAGAAAAGCAGCGGACGGTCTTTCCGTCCACCGAGGTCCCCCTAATATGGCGGTGGGGAAATCAAGAGTGGATGTCGGGCGGATTGCCCCCGCCAGGCTGGCGGGAGCCACCGCAAGCCTGGCGGGGGCAATCCACCCGACATCATATTGGGCCCCAAAGTCTTCTCCCGCTAGCTGGGATCAGACTTATATATTCTGTTTCCCTACGATAAATAGCTACTCCCTCCAGTCGGGCACAATGCCGACTCCCGCACCATGCAATTTCTAGCTCAAATGGATTAAAAGTTACTAAAAGCGCAGCAGCATAATGCTGTACAGTGGGAGGTCCTGCACACAGATTAACTGGTCACCTTTCAGTTGTTTATTGATGTGTTTGGCTGTTAAAGTGGCACAAATAAGGTGAAACATTTGCCCAGACAGTGTTACTATGAGTAAAAATAACAAAATAATGAAGTAACACTGTCATAAAATGTGCTGCACTATTCTGCATAAAGTTCCTTTTTTTGCTGCATAATGTAGTCAACACTGCTGCATAATCCCCCCCCCCCCCTGCCACATAATTCCAGTCTCCATGAATATACACATTGAGCACACCCTATGGGAAATACTACTCGACAAAACTGATCATTTTATTTTGAGTGGGAGTGCAGGAAGAACGTTTTATTAATATGTCCATTTCTATTGGCCAGCGAGAAATACTCTGCATGAAACAAACAGAATGTTGCTTTGAACAGATAATAACCAAGTATTCCTGCAGTTCTTGCAATAAAAGATTTGCCTTTTGTATTCTGCTCATCACAGTTCTGTTCTGTAACTTGTCTTCAGTTTTACAGTGTAGAGTTTTCACTCTTTCTATACATGTTTCACTAGGAGGCACATCAGTCGTTAAAAAGAAATGGAGCATGTTTGTACGTTTTTTGAGTGATATTTAGAATTAACTGCCTGTTAAAGATTACAAATAGTCCAGCGTGGTCTTTAACATTTCATCAGATTAAGCTAGAAGCATAATTATTTTAACATCGGCAAAATTATGCCGCAAATGGTAGCACACGGGTAAAAAATTATATTTGCCGAGGAAAATAGGTGTTGGTGCAACAGTGTGGGGAGCAAAAGAAGCGAGAGGGTTTTTCAGGATTTCAGTTTTTTTTCTAATGGATCACATCAGATACAAGGGAGAAACTCCCTCTATACTATTTACAGCATTTATTTTAGATCCTTTCTGAAGGACTAGCATTAACCTTTTCAGATCCGCCAGGGCCTGTGCAAGGAGCGCTGGGATTTAAAATGTCATTTAACATGAAAAATGCTTTCCATCACTCATCAGATCTTGGTATCCACAAAGAATGTATGCATTTGCAAATTACAACTTTGGAAATTTCAAATGTGTTTTCCACTTTTTAATTTCTCAACAATCTGGAACATTTTTTACTTTATTCATACACGTGTATTCACTCACATTTTTGCATGACATTTTTTCAAATGGATGGCCCCATGAAACCCTACAGCCCTAAATAACCCAGACCATCTTTATAAATACCCAAATAATTCACTAGGTACTAAGTGACAGTATCAAAGCATTGATACTGAACAAAGACAGTAGAAGCTGGTAGAGTGTATCATTTATGCTCAGTGAGGCAAAAACGTAAGTTATTTGTAATCTGTGCAGCTTTCTTGACAACAAAGGATTTCAAAGACGCTTTTTGCGTCCAGCGGTATCCCAGGCCCCGCCAGCGCGGCCACCTTTGGTCTCTTTTTAGCACCAGTGCAGCGGGGGCGCTGAGGGGCCGGCCATTTAGTGAAGACACCAAGGTTAACAGGCTCTGGCTTTCAGCTGCCTCCTTGAGAGCTGCGCCGTCCCCTGAGTAGGTGGAGACACCACTTTGGCTGCGCGTGTCCGCTGAGGCGTGGCTGATGCGCGCCCGCCGAAGGGAAGGCGAGCAGAGCTCTGCTTGTTTCTGTTTTGTTCAGCTTTTAGCAGTATCAGAGCCGGGGCGCGCGCACTGCCTTGGGTGCAGGTCACCGGCGCAGGGGCTGCCGCGTGTCAATCAAGTCTGTTTTCAAGATTTGTGCAGTCCACAAAAACAGACTAACCAGTGTGGATATAGGAAAGCCTCCCACGAGCCCAGAGCCTGTGGAAGGCCAGTTGGGCAGGGCAGAGCCTGTCAGATGTCAGACAATGAATAGGGCCAAAATAAGCCCCCAAATTTCTTGATATCCAGATAGGCTGCTCTGCCACACATCAACCTCAATATCACTGAACCGTATTATTTTAAATTAAAAACATGTTGCTGCTTCGAGAGATTGTGTGTGTAAGGCACTAGGACTGGAACCAGATGTATGAAACCAGTAACATGTCACAAAGGTATGGATTCTCTAAATCTTGGGGTTTGGGGATGTTAAGTTGAGTAGCTTTTTCAAATGTATAAAATCCATTTTGCAATTCGGTAAACATCAAATATCAAAATGGGTTCTAAAATGCAGAATGTATGCATCAATGATTTGCGATCACAATTTGGACACCTCGCCTTTGTGAATGAAAAAAAAGTGTGTTTGAAAGTGGCCTCTGGTCCAGGGAATCACTGCCAACTCTTAAACACACTAAAAAAAATATTTTCTTAATTGCAGACTCGTTTTACTTAACGAAAACAAGCTGAATAAAAAAATAGATAACTTTATTTAAATGCAATCACACACTTGGGGGTCATTAGGATGACGGGCGGACTTTGTCCGCCCGCCATCCTGTCGGTATTCGGGACCGCCCGCCATAAGGGCAGGGGTCCCGTGGGGGGTATTAGGATGTGCCCGCAGTGGCGGGCACATCCTGTATTTTTAGCATTGTGGCGGGCGGTGCTCTCTGCACCGCCCGCCACAATGCTAAAAATGCATTTCAGCATTTACATTAACAAAGCGGCAGGCACCGCGCGGTGCCTGCCGCTTTGTTCATGCAAATGAAGGGGGGTACCCGTGTGCACCCCCGTCTATACTTCACTCTGGGGGCGCGCAGGGGGCCCCCAGAGTGAAGACCGCATGCCTTCCCGTGGAGGTATCGCCGCCGCGGAAAGGCACCTAAATACAAGCATCATAATATGGCTGGCAGTGTCTGATAGACACCGCCACCATATTATTCCTTTTCCGCCCCGGCCGCAAGGCGACCAGGGCGGAAAAGCGGCGGACGGTCTTTCCGTCCGCCGAGGCCCCCCCGCCATACTAATATGGCGGGGGGGAAAACCAGTGTGGATGTCGGGCGGATTGCCCCCGCCAGGCTGGCAATGGCTACCGCCAGCCTGGCGGGGGCATTCCGCCCGACATCATAATGGACCCCTTGGTGTTCTGCCTCTGATGAAATTAAATGAAAATTTCCAATCACTTTCTTCAAATCAATTCATCTTCGGGATTTCAGATGGTCTCCTTCGAGTTTGAAATGTGCAGGGAAGGAATTTCAAAGAGTGCAATCCCGAACATGCAATACTTCTCTGCTGAAGTGTTTGAATTTGGTTGGATGGATGGTGACTGAGCTCAGGGGAGCTGGCCTCAGTCTTGTAGGTGTGTGGTAGGAGTGAGAAACCTGGGGGCTATGCAGCACTGTGGTCATGCAGTGCCTTCTGCATAAGCATAGGGTCTTGCATTGCAATTGGTCTTTTATAGGAAGTCAATATAGGGTCATTAAGGCATATGTAATCTGTTGGTGCCATGACAAAATATTACTGATGCAGCATGATCCTGGGTTCTTTGTAGGGGGGCCATATGCTTTTTAGGGAGCCTAATGTTAAATGAATTGCAGTGGTCCAGCTAGAAAGTGACTAGGGGAAGCAACAGAGGAAATACAATGTGTGGAACTGAGTGACCTAGGTCTTATGGCGCTGTGATTTTTTTTTACCAGGAATGATAAACGTTTTTGTGATTTTATGGCTTGAGGTGATTTATATTTTCTTAATGTCATGCTTGACTACTTTGTCATAGTGCAGACATTGATCAGACAAAATGGAATCTCGCTGATGGTTTTAGGATTTTCACTTGGAATGCCCTTCCTCTAAAATAGGAGAGTCCTAGAGATCT
This sequence comes from Lissotriton helveticus, assembly GCF_964261635.1. Classification (NCBI taxonomy): domain Eukaryota; kingdom Metazoa; phylum Chordata; class Amphibia; order Caudata; family Salamandridae; genus Lissotriton; species Lissotriton helveticus. The sequence goes on along the minus strand of NC_136071.1, from coordinate 1,146,504,518 downwards.
TTTTATGTTTTGTATAATGTATGCATCACTCAAAGCTAATAAGTGTTTGGGTCTCTCATGTGGGTGGGCAGTAAAATAAACAGTGTGAGTGTCACATATGCTCACGTTGAATATTTTGCTCTGACCTTCCTAATAATAAGAGGCGGGATTTGATTGAGGTCGGTTGGAATGCCGCCCGCTGTTGTGGCAGTCAGGAACCCATACGACAAGCAGATGGCAGTCCGACCACTGCATTTCGATATGACTGCCGTGCTGGCGATCAAAATGTGCTCCGTATCACGGCGGCTTGTGCTGTGGCCAAGGAAAAGGACAGTAGCATAAGCGGCCATGGTACGGAGCACCTCCTGCATGTCCACGGACCGTGAGCCATGCACCATGTCATGCATTGCACACAGTGCATGGAGGTGAATGTGGAGGCACATCATGTGCCTCCAGGGCCACTTTACAGTGGCCCACAACATATGGGTGCCCTGTTTGGGGGGCCCCCATATATCTTTCCGACAGCCTTTTCATGGCGGTGTTCCCGCCATGAAAAGGCTGTTGGAAAGGTAATAATCCTGATAGTGGTGACTAGCATGGCACCGCCGCCATTCCAGGATTTGGTCCCGACTTCCGCCCCATTGGGATCACTGATCCTGGCAGAGGCAGAGGTCTTCCCTCTGACTGCTGTGGGTCCGACTGCCGTAATTGTAATCCGGCGATCAGACCGAAGGGCTGTCAGTGGTCAACCTACCACCAACTGCCTGTCGGTGACAGTCCAACACCATCGTAATCAGGCCCTTAGTGTTATTTACAGATTTGTCCGCTCGATCCGGGGGCTGCCATTCTTGGGTGCTTCGGTGATTCTACAGGCATGCTACGCCATCTTAAGTTGTATTCTTTCTATATTCATAGCTATCTCGAGTTGTATATTTTTAATATTAATAGCGCGCAGTAGATTGCCATCAACTGACAGCTTCGCGCTAGGTGGAGGTGAAACTTTGATCTTCGTGCCCAATCTACTGCAACAAGAAGTAAAAAACTCTTGGCCAGCCTCCCAGTGATGATTTCGAGCTCCTGGATGTTTATGGCTGATGGGAGGGTGGAGGATGGGAGCTGGAATAAGCCGCCTAGATTTTACCCGGACCAAGGGCGTACCTCATGGTCAGGTCAGCAGGCTGTATGTGGCGGTAGTTGAGGGAAGCGTCTCAGATTTGATCAGATGCTAGGGTGGGTTGCACCTCAGGGCCATGTCAACAGGCTGTACCTGGACAAGGGGCATGGAGGAAGCGGCTCATATTTTACCAGGCGCTGGGAGGGGTGCACCTCAGTGCCAGGTCAGGAGGCTGTACCTGTAAGATTTTGGGGAAAGCAACCTAGATTTTACCAGGTGCTGGGAGAGGTGTACCTCTGGGCCAGGTCAGGAGGCTGTACCTGTGGGATTTTGGGGGGAAGCAGCCCAGATTTTACCAGGTGCTGGGGAGGGGCGCATCTCAGGGCCAGGGCAGCAGGCTGTACATCAGGACCAGGTTGGTGGTCCCGACTTATCTCATGGTGGTAGCAGAGAAGACTCAGGTTAGGGCTTGCACTTTTGCCACAAAGGGTAAGGTGAAGGATGGCTGCCAAGTGGCGCCATTCCTCTCGCTATCCTAGCCACCCTTTGCCGCAAAGGGAATATTTTCCCCAGGGAAGAGTTGTAGTGGCTGCTCTTAGGATTGCCTGATGAAGGATGCCTCATACATGTATCATCCTGTGCCAGGAAATCCAGGGCATAGGGTGGTTTGTGGAGGATTAACTACTCCCTGGACGATGTTGGCCTCACCCAGGAAGCCTTGGTTCATATGTCAGCCCCCCAAAGAAGCATTGGTTCATAAACAGCAACAGATCTAGAACGCACTGTGCCTTGGTTTTCACATTGGAAATCACCTATCAAAGTATCCATCCCCAGCAGAGGGAAATGGCTCACCATTTGGAATGAGATGTTACCAGATTTTGACAAATAGCAGAATGTCTATCTATTTGTGATAAATAACATGGACCAGTTTAGTTAACGTCACCTCTGATGTGTTGTATGTGTTAAATAGCCTACGTTCTGCTACTGGAAATAGTGTTTTCGTACTTCGATAAACCTTCTGGTAATGCCCACTTGTTTAAGTCGATGTATGTTTTTTATTTTTGTGAATTACGGATGAGTAATATTGCGTTTGTTACCCTGTCTCTTGTAGTTTCAGTTATTTTAAATCTATGCATGACACCCACAATAAGCCAACCCACCAGGTAATTTTGCAACCTATGCAGGTTCATGGACAACACTGGTGGATGTTGAGGATGACAACATGGTTCGAGCTGAAGTTACATCTCTTTCTTTCCTAATTCTGCTGGTCATTTGTGGCCGTTGACACTGTGGATTAGGCTTTACTGTTGGCCTGTCACTAGTCAGTCCCTTGATTCAGACTATGAGCTCTGTTGTTGGCCCCTCTTGTCTATTTGTGAATGGTGGTTGAAGCTTTGATCTCTCTTCTGGGTGGAGTGCAGTGATCGAAGTGCATAAAGAAAAGTATGGGAACGGAGGGCGTGGTCAGGGAGCCAGGGAGTTTAGAGAAATGGCTAAAAAGAACAAAATATTCTGTAACTTTTTGTTGACCATTCTCCTACAAGTAAAAGGCCAATAAAATATAGTGCACACACCTTAAATTAAAAATACATTCAATTTAAATGTATTCTCTAGGAAATGCATTTTTCTGTATGACTGCTCGGTTGGTTATTACAGTCATTTCAGATGCCAGTGGGTGCAACCGTATAGTCGCTGGGCCTGATTCACAAAGGTAAACTGAGACGAAATTTTAAGTTTATGACTTTCGGTATTCAAAAAGGGCATTTATGAGTAGTATAGTTAGACTTTTGTCTCAGTTAAACTTAAGTTTTGGTCTACAGTGCTGTCAGCTAGCAAGCACCCTGGAGAGAAGGCCTGTTTCTTTAGCTGCCTCTCCCTTCTCTCACTTCATAGTAGAGGAGTTCTTCCTTCTCCCCTTTCAACCTGCAGCAACCCAACCCTTCAGGAACAGTTGTTTTTTTAAATACAAAGGGCCTGGTTTACAAAGGTAAACTTATACTTTTGTGTGTGTTCACATTGGTTTTGGAATTCACAAACTCAGATTTAATAGTAAGTTTACGGTAGCGGAGACTCAGCAGTTGGGGCTGAGAACTTCGTGCATAAAAACGATATGCATGTCAAATATTTTTATGTGCGGAGTACTCCACCGCAGTCATAAACTTACTATTAAATCGAAGTTTGTGAATTTCAAAAGAAGCGTAAACTTATGCAAAGGTGTAAGTATACCTTTGTGAATCGGGCCGAAAGTATGGGAACTTTTGGATCAAACTAATAAAGATTCGGACAGCATTCCCCCGTTCCCCTGCCCACTTCGATCTCTGGCAGAGTGCAGTGGTCTAAAGAGCTTCCCACATCTACCTGCATGACAGTGGTGTGCAGGAGAGATTGCCCTTGATATCCCAGTGCTGACAAGGTCACAGGGTGAACGGCAGTTACTGTAATGAACTTAAATGCTGCAAAAAGAGAGGTTTCACTGTTGGGGTCACTTCATCTTACCAAAAAACCAGCAATACAGCTACCACGTGTGTGTTTGTTTGTTTTGGTGTGTTCTTCAGAAAAAAACAAGTTACAAAACTGCCAATTTTCTAGCATAGAAAGCACAGCATAAATACTTAAATTGGGGCGAAAAGGCAAGAAGCTTCCTTCAGGCTCTGTCAGTTCAAAGGTTATGATGGGCAACTCTTCTGAGCAAGTTCAAATGGTGATGATGTCCCTCATAAATTACAAATTTCATTATTTAAATGCTTTGTAGGCAAGTCTCTGTATATACTACTTCCGGAGATTGAACACTGTAGAGAATGTGGCAATCCACCGGACTTTCAACCTATCAAATAAGCATTAACAAATGCAATAGATTTTACCTTGGCCAACCTTCTCCTCAAAACTCCGTCAGTGGCAAAAGACTTTTCCAAGCTGGTCTGGTACTATGTGTAGATGAAGTGTAAAGGTCTGAGTGAGGGAAAAAAGGTTCCCCCACTCATATCGGACAGGGGTAATAATAAATCATTTTTCCTACTGTCCAGGTATTTTTAACCTTTTTTCCCCCACTCAGGCCGCTGCACTTCATCTACAAGTACCAACTATAAGTGCTCCCACGTCTCCATAGGTCCTAGCACGCCACGCTGTGCAGTAGTACGGGAAGAACCCGATAATGAAGCATGCCACCATCGGGCAACCCTTGCAGGTGAGTGTTATTTAAGGAAAACACAGTTTTCCCTTAGAAAAACACATAAGACGTCAAAGTGGAAAGAGGAAAAAAACCCTCACATAACAGAGGGACTCTCTATGATTATTATATGTCTAGTTTGGAGGAGGGGTCCTTCTGCTCCTAATTTTTTCTCCACCTTCCCCCTTTTTTTCAAAGTATTTGGTATGTAACCAACCCAAATTGCAGTTTGGTTACAAATGATAAAAACACAATTTTTTGTTTTTTGCCAAAATACTGAATTGGTTTTTGGAAGGGGCGTATTTAGTGCATCCCTTCTGCATACCAGTTCAGAATGGAATGTATTAATGTTTTGAGACCGAAATCTGGCCGCAAAACATTAATATTTTACAGACTACACAAATGCAGTAATCACCCCATCCCCTTTGCAAATGTTGACAAACACTATTTTAAGAGTAGGCAGTGGTCCCGTGAACTACTACCTTCTCTTAAAAAATGTAACTTAAACTGTTCGCTTTTTTAAAACACATTCCATTTTCCATTGAAGTAAGATGGCTGCAGCTAAATTAAATGATTGTTTTATTTAAAAGCAATCATAGACATGGTGGTCTGCTGACACCAGCAGGCTACCATTTCTTTGATGGCTTCGAATAATAGTGGATCGCAATTTGTTACCTACCTTCTGAATATTCATGAGGTATGTCAAACTGCTACCCACTACAATTCAGTATTTAGCAAAATGGCCTTTTAGTACATAGGACGGCTAGTAAAATATCACACTGGTTGCAAAAATGCTAATTACAAATTGCGACCAATATTTTGCGACCAGCGCCTCGTACATCTGGCCCTAAGTTCTCATCTCAATGATGGATTGAGGGCATTCCAAAATTATGGTCCTTGGGTTTCTAGCTCTTTGCCTCCATGCTTCACCTACCCCCTGAATTGTTTGGGATGATCAGATAGCATTGTATTGTATTACATTGCAGCATCCCTCTAGCACTTTCCTACAGCTAGAAGGGCCCCAAAGTACTTTCTAGTTGGTAGAGTGTTAACTACTCTATTTTTTGTGCATGGCTGGATGAGGGTTATTGCTTGACATGTCAGCTATGAGTGGTGAGTTTTGGTGTCATACCTGAAGCTCAGTGATCTGTTCCAGATGTGAAGCAATAGAATGCAGCAGAGTATTGCTGATGGACAGATACAAAGTGGAGTGTTAGGGATAGTTTTGTGAGGTGTTATACAAATCATTGTGCATCATAGGCAAAGAGGTAGTTGTGCCATGTTGTTTGAAACAGCCAGGTCTTTATTGCTTTTCTGAAGGATACTAAAGGATGTTTGATGAGCCTCATGCTCTTACGAATGTAGGTCCAAACCCTTGTATCACCCATTGTTTGAAACAGAGTGACACATAGGAGATTCTTCTTGCCACTGGTAGCCAGCGTAGAGAGTGCTCCTCACTGCTTTGATTTAGGACTGTTTGGCTGCCCTATTCTAAATACATTTCAGCTTGCCCATTAGGTGTTTTTGAAGTCTGATGTAGAGGTAAATCACATAGTGGAAAAGTGCTGACCTAAGGGCTATTGATGCTGTAATCCTGTAAGTTTGGCCTGAGAAATGGAAGATATGTTGTTACATTCTCATCGTAAACCAAACATCACTGGTCGCTTTGTTAACTAAAGTTCAGAGCGGGAGGAGTTTCCGATCAGACTGAGGTTGTTCACTGCCTTTCATGGGATTGGTGGGTGTCTACAGGCTCTACAATCAAAGCAAATGCGGTGTCATATTTTTTTAGTTTTGCGTATCTAAGTATTTCCATTTTGATAAGTTAAGTATAATATGGTTCTTGGGCTGGTCTGTGTCCAACAGGCATTCTCCAAGGCCAGAGGTCGTATAGTTCAAAGGTCTTCCAAGTTTTAAGATAATTTAAGTTTTAGCATCATAGTTGTAGCAGATAAGCTTGAAGGAGGTGAAACGGTGGGGAAGAAGGGACACATAGACATTAAAGAGAAAAGTCACAATTGTTCAGCCTTTGGGAACACCTACCCAAAAAGTAAATGGCAATGAGCAGAATCATAGAAATGTTATAATTTATCCTCTATAGGTAAGGTATAATTTTAACCAACTGAAGACATTGCTCTAAATCTGGATGTCCTTAAATCTTGGTACGAGCCGTTGGTGATCTACAGTGTTGAATGCTGACAATATGTAGGGAACCCACCCAGTCAGTATTCAGGGAAGGTGCCTGTGCCCGAGACATACTAATGCTCCACTTTACTGACCTATTTAGCCTGACAGCTTATCGAATCAACAGCTTTCAGAATGCTTCAATGCTTTTGTATGGGGAGCAAAAAGACATGGTTGGAGATTGAGGATATCGCTGCGCTGCATAAGTGACGAGGAGGTACTTGGTGGAAAAAGTCTTGTGAAGCATCTCTTTGTAGACCTAACGTTTGAGGGGAAATATTTAACATACCATCAAGCCCCAAATAATAATAACAATATTTTCTATTTGCAAAGCGCAAATATGTCACCCCCTTAAGGATTGCAAGGCACTGGGGGCTGTCGGGGGAGATTAAATGAGCTATTGTTCAGAGTCACATGATACTGAGCTGAGCTGCCGCCGCCACCAGGGATCAAAATGTGAGCCCCGTACTCCGGAGTCAGCAACCCGGGCCGCTGCGCCACACCTCTACCAAATCAACTCCCCACAATGATTCTGACTCACCTTTAATAAAATAGATCCTAAAAAATTGAGCTAGAATAGCCATACCGGTTTCCATCAAATTAAGAAAGCGTTTCTCTATTTTTTCAATGATACACATCTGTATAATCTTCAACACTTATAACATCTGGACTATCCTAAATTGCAAGATGGGTGCAATCAATTACTCTGCTATCGATGATAATACGGCAACCCATTACAAAATCCTTACCAGGTCATTTCGGCCCCTCCTATTCAGAACCCATAGATGCTGCCTAGTACAAGGCTCTTTCCCAAATGCAAAGCGCCACCCACAACATACAAGTGCAGCTTTGATGCAATAAAATATAGATCTATCACTAGCCAATGCTTCCGGGATAACTAAACAAGTGTTGGAAGTACTAGCTGTGATCCATTTCCTCATGTAATGCCAAACCTTGACCTGACAAATATTTCACAAGGCCCTCTGCACATTGGTAATGTTGTCCCACACCTCAAAATTCATATTACATTGGACAGAGCAATTTTGGGGCATTTGAATCAATGAACCATTTTATTCTATTTAATAAACTTAATTTCAGTGTAGGACTCATATTAAAGGTCAGGACTTTTTTCAGGGCTGGTGGATCTTTAAATGTTCTGCTCTTCAAGTGGATGATGGGGCAGCTGCTGTTTGTATCAACTATGCCTTCTAGTGAAAAGATCCCACCATGCTCGGGAGTGTTAAAAAAAGCCTTGCAAGGTCAAGAGAAACAGAGCCAGTAGGAACAAAGGGAACAGGAAACAGAGGAGTAGAGGTTGTAACAGAAGAAAGAATACCAGAAACACTGCCAGGGCTTGCCCAGAAACTAAACTGAGGTGAATCAGGCTCTAAAAATCACTGCACTGGCAGTTTGAGACCGAATAATGAAGACAATATTCTGTGAAAAAGACACCGGACTTAACTAACCAAAGAAAACAGCAAAAGAAATATGAAACCCTAAAGCGGATCCGCAATCTTTGATTGGGAAGCATTTAACCAAGGAAAAGAAAACTGCCTCCATGTTAGTTTGGGTTCAGAAGTAGGCAGGGAACCCTCCCCCCAACATGGAGGGCATTAGGAGACAATTAGGGGGTGGCTTACAGATCAGAGACATAATGTAGACCTCCCATGCCACAGGGCAATCATGTGGCACCCAATGCTTAGCCTCCATATTAGTATGTGTACCAATTTCCACTCATGGACACAAGACGAGAAGTTTTAAAGCAGCTTCACACCTGCAGCCGTGGTGTCACTTGCTCACAAGATGCGAAGTGCAAGCAGCATGAGGCTCGCAGATTTGGCAACCCCTCTCAACAATGAAGAACATGCAAGCCATGGTTGGCCTGCAACCGCAGACGGTATTGCTGCCGGTCCACCGAACAATGCAGTGCAAGTCTCCGGTAGGAGTGTGGGTGACAGTAGAGCCTGTATCCATCACCACTCATTGGTTTGTTTCTTCCATTGGAATCCCATATCCTTAACTATGTTCAGATTATCTTATACCGATCTGTTGATTATCTAACAGATGGACAAAGTATGCTATGGACTCAGTATCATATCTGTAGATGAATTGCACCCAACTATACCTAAAAGGATTGTGGCCATCCACCATCATAAACCTTGCTTAAAGAATGTGAAGGGCTGGATAGCTTCTCATTGTCTGCATCTCAAATGCCCCAACATTGACTGCATTGATCGCACCGGTGAGCAGAAATATCCCTTTCTAACTCTCCATGAACAGCACCACCCTTTTCTAAGTCCTCATAATCTTTCTTTGTTTTGCATGTGTGGCCATTTTGGTTAGCTGTTGCTACTAAAGATCACCTCTTAATCTGCCTCTTTATCCATCCTCCTGCAGAACATGTACTAAGAATCGTGGTGGAGATTGTTCAATGCCCGCAACGTGTGGTTTGGTTTCTGTCGCTGTGTGCGAACTGCTGGGGTTCCATTGACAAAACCCAAGGCGGCTAGAGCTCGTATCATAATAGCTGAAGAGCTTCTTCATGTGGTCTGTGCTCAGGAAGACGGTGAGCCTATTTGCAGCTGTATTAGGTAAATCTATGTCGGTAGGACAGGGCGTCAGGTGTTTGTGGTTCACATTTTCTGATGAAGCAGTGAACAATTGCTTTACAAAAGGCACCGCTTAGTGTGTTAAGCCTGCACAGGGGCACTGTGGTTCTGCATAACATCCTTCCCACTTCAAAAGTCTTTTCATAATTGTTTTTCTTGTTGACCTCCTTTGATCAGAAGCAAACAATTGCAAAGGCACAAGTATTATCAAGGTCATCTCCTCCTGATTCTTAGATTCAAATTAGATTCTGATCACAAAAATACAAATATGATACAATTCTTTCAGCTTGAACCTGAGAAAAAGGAAATTGCAGAGGCAATGAATCTAAAAACATACAAAAGATGGTTAATTCCCATCTCCCAAATGTTGAAATTTTAATTCAGATGTCAATTTCCATCTGATCTCAATGCAAAACACTTTGGCCAATGAAGACTCAACCAAGGTCAGGAGCTCCTGTTGCCTAGCCTGTCCCTTGGTTGCTTCAGAAGGAGCTCTGAGCAATTTGTACCATTCTTAGAAATAACTGGAAGGTAATAATTCAAATTGAGAACCAAATAGTACCGATGAGGCCAACAGCAGCCGTGGTGGCACAGAAGATGTCACAAAGAATGCCAGTGTGAATGCTATGACCTTTCTCTTGAGGTGGAGAATAGAGTCACAAAATACTAAAAAGGATACCGCTGCTATGTCTGAGCAAGTTCAGTCCCGCATTCTGCAGGATTCTCTGGTAGACTGGAGTTGCACTGTGAATACTTTCTATTTATGTGAGTTGAATAGGAGCCCTGAGATGGCGCGGTATGCGTAAGAGGGTCAGAAGCAAGTGTTACTTTCTCCAAGGCAGGATGATCAGGAAGTGTTTTAGTCTGGGTACATCACCTGTTGTTAGGAAGGTGCTGATGATGGCAATTATTGAGAGATCGATAGAATCTTAGTGGGATGTGGAGAAGGCTTGGGTCATGGCTCCCCTAAGTCCTTGCATGATCTGAAGCTCTTTAGTAGGGGAAGTACGTCAGCCGGTCAGTTGCGGTGGGACTCATTTGCGATTACTTGTGTTAATCTATGGTTATTCAGAATCAAAGTGAGGCAAATGCAATAGGAATTGCAGTTGTTTGTGGAAGTATAACCAAAATTACAGAAATGCAATCTTTAGATTAACACCCCGTTTTGGAGGGGGTGTATGGCCCAACTGCTTGACTTGAGGCTTGGCCTGTTTTAATGTCAGCCATTTTGAGCAAAGAAGCAGTGTATTTTCTGTGTCTGCCTATATGGGTGGAATGCAATTCTACTGCTTAAACCAAACACTAATGATTACAGCACTTTGAGGATGGTGCTCCAGCATGCAAACAGAACCTCAAAGTCCCCCTTCCAAAGCGCCTGAACCCCGCATTTGGTGAAGCTGCTATCGTGCTCAGTATTACTGGGGTTCCGGTGTGTTCATGTCTAAGTAGCAAGTGACCCTTCACCTTTATGAATTGCGTTGTAGGTTTACTTATCAGACCTACTTTTATTTTTCAAATTTCTTGCAAGTGCATTTTGTACCATGTTCAAACCTAGAAGCTGAAAATAGCACCACTGTAAAAGAGTTAATTCAAACATTAATTTGCATGCTAGTCTAGCCTTTTAGTTTGTTCCTTATTAAACGAAGTATTAGCAAATGCAGTAGATCGAGCTTTAATAAGCTGACAGATGCAAATGCTTGCATGTACAAATGCAGTCTGCATGCTTTAGCACAATTAAAAGCATACCTGTTGGTTTTGTCACTGCTTGTTATATGTAACTAATGCAACCCTAATCTAGATTTGTAATTTCATAAATTTACTCCCTAATTTCAATTTGTAATTCTATGTATCTTCCTAATTTCAATTTGTAATTTAATATATCTAGTTACTAATTTCAATTTGATATATCTAGTTACTAATCTCAATTTGTAAAATGATATATCTAGTTCCTAATTTCAATTTGTAATTTGATATATCTAGTTCCTTAGATCAATTTGTAATTTGATATATACCTAGTTCCGGTTAATGTTATGTTAATGTTAAAAAGGACTTGTAGAGCGCACAGCTACTCTGCAGAGTATCCCGGCGCTGAGACAAAAAGATACAGTGGCCAGAAGGGGGAAACAGCAATCCTGGGCTGCGTGACCATTATCCTGCTAGTTAGAACAGCCAGGTTTTCAATTGTTTCCTGAAAGCTAGTATGTTCGTGGCCTGTTCGTGGGACCTTTTTCCAGGATCTAGCCACTAGCACCTGGAATGAGCGCCAGCCACGGCGTGCTCTAAGACACTTAGGAGTGACCATAAGATGTTGGTGTGCTGACCTAAGGGATCTACCAGGTACGTAGTATGAGACTCTTCTACGGATGTAATGCTCCCCCGTGCCATGCAGAGCTTTGAAAGCCAGGACCAGAGCTTTGAAGTCTGTTGAGTAAAAACTCCGGAAGGCCCAAATAGAGGACGTTGTCATAGTCCAATCTGGAGGTTATAAGGGCCTGGACGACCGTCTTTCTGTGAGAGGTTGTTAATAGAAATAGAAATCTACGGAGCATTTTCAAGAGACCGAAACACCTGTACTTGAGGTGTCATAGATAAGGCGTCATCCATTTTCACACCCCGATTTTTTACGATCTTGACTGCTGACTGGGGGGGAGACATATCTAGGGGCCACCATTGTTTCTTGGCGTCCAGAGGGGGAGTGCCAAAGAAGATAATTTCAGACTTTTCCCGGTTACATTTGAGAACCAGGTAAAGGTTTCTCTCAGACACTTATTAATCTTCTCCCCGTTGAACTCCTCTCCCTTCTTACAACTGAACAGCAGTTGAGTGTCGTCGGCATAAGATCTAATTGTACTGCAGGTACATAGTTTTCTCGTGTGAAGAGTACAAAGGACCTTGAGAAAGAGATACAAAAAAGTAACTCCAGGATGCGGAGCTTGTGAGTCTTGCTTTAGCATGAAAGAGTGAGGATAAATACGCCAGAGGCAAGACAGACTGAAGGACTGAGGTTAAGATGGGCAAACAAGAGAACAATAGCTGAATCAACACATCTGCCATCACGGCGCTTTCAAAGCGAGTTTGGGTCATCTCTCGATTCCTCCTTTTTGTACCCCATGGAGCAATCTCGAAACAATATTATTGGCATTAATCTACTGACTTCTTGTGTGACCTTCATTGTATTTTTCAACATCCAATAAAAAAATGCTATCTGAAAATTCTCTCTGCCCTGTTATTATCTTGAGGAAAAGCTAAGGATGAACCAATATTGTTGGTGAGACAATGAATTACACACATGTAACCTTTTGAAAATATAGAGAAGAATCCTGATAATAAATAAAGCCAATATTATTTTGACAATTTAGATACACCACTCCCGAAAAATGCCTTTTAATACAAAAAAATCCTTCACTATTTACACTAAATCCATCAATGATCCTATGCAATTTCTTCGCACTATTGTTAATATGATCTATTTGCTCCTGAGCACTAAGAAAGACATTGACTGGCTTATTTATGAGAGCCCTGCGTCACTTTTGCACCATGTAAATTGGTACATACATGACACAGAGCTATCATGAATACAATCCTGCCTGCAATGGTGGTACTCTTGCAACATGGTGCAAGAGTGGCTCCGTTTGCACTAGGTTGCCAAAACAGCACCAGCACAAGCAGAGAGGCCAAGAATGCACCGTATTGCTTAAATATGGTGCATTTGTGCCCTTTCATTTTGTCGTAGCGCAGCACAGCAAGGTGCCTTGCAGCACTGCCCTATGCCAAAATTCCACTAATGAGGCCCTGAGTATGTAAGAATAACATTCTGCACCAGCAATCACACTCCACCCCTGGTAGCCAGATCAAAATCCAGAGCCATATGGGCTTTTTAGGTTTATAGCTCTTCGGGCTTGTAGATGATATGAGACAAATACTAATGATAGCTGGCACATTAGCTACCTCTTTTAATTTTCTAATGACTGTCTAAACTTCACGGAAAGTGATTCCCATCCCATACACGGAAAACACAATACACAAAAAATATGAAGTACCAATATAAGGTAACTTGGCAAATATAATGATTTACTTGCATTGAAGTCTGTACCTGACTGTGATCCTTTGGAGCAAGGTAGAGGTATTAGGGGAGGTACAGTCAAAACAGATTTGTTGTTAATATGCACCGGAATGAAAGAAGAGTTGGAGCAGTTCTGATTTCTGGGGGCATTGAGTTCCAGAAGGTGGCAGCTGATCCCTAGAAGGACTGATAGAGAGCATTTGAGGTTGAAAATAAGGGTGTTTCACATTAATCGAGCTGTGCTAGTCGCAGTTGAAAGCCCTGTGAAATGCATCAGAATCTGACCCCAAGTGATCACACAATGGATCGGAGGGAGACATGAAGCATGTGCCTCAATTTGTAGCATCGAAATCCCTGAGTAAGCAAGACAACGCTCATTGGGGAGAGACCGAAGAACATCATATGGACAAGATGGCGAAGCCGAGTGTGGGGAGCCCGGCCGCCATTCTGGTGTAACGCTGCACAGCAATGGACGCGGAGTAGGCGGTGTCCCTGTGGCCCAAGGAGACAGGCGCCACTCTGAGGATTCCATCCAGAGGGGAGAGCAGGACTCTACGTGGCTGGCTGAGCAGGGGGTCCTGAGAGACGTCACACTGAGAGACTGGAGGGTGCAGCTGACTTCGGGGGCCATCTGGCCTACACAGGACACTCCAAAAGAGGCCGAACTCATCGGACAGGTCTGAAAAACCCCAGCCAGTGACCTGGCACAGGAACTATTGCAAGCGGGCTGACCGACCAGGCCTAACTAAACACGCAGCCAGGCATGTACTGTGTTGAGCCCACCGTTTCAACCTATGCGCTGTGGGGTTAAAGTATTGCTGAGAATGGAACGAACAAGATGAACATTACTCTCCCCTGCCGGTGCTTCGAACTGCTCTAACAAGCAAACAGCCTACCTGACCAACAGGTTTGGTGACATACCAAGCGGCAAGCAGTGCACTGTGTAAGGGGGGCACATCGATGGTGGAGAAGCTGATATACCGCGTCACCTACTTCCGGTGGCCCGTGACTTTCCCAAACTGGAGGCCTCGGGGAGCATTGATAGAGGAGGTGCGGAGTCTGACTCGTGGGGAGGCAACTGCGGGCCACCAACCCCTCACATGCAGCCGTAAGAGCAGTGGAGCTGGACGAGTAGGAATACACTCAGACAGGAGGAGGAGTTCCCTGCACCGGGCAGTGGGCATACTACGTTGGGCTGCACAACCGCTCAAGCATCGCAGCCCTCGACTGAGGACCTAACTGACCTTGATAAGCCCCAGGGGGGTACCCGCCACACTTCACCCGCGGGACTAAGCGCTGGGCGTGCTCCCTGTTGGGTAGAGCTCAAGTGAAGGAGAAGTGCATACCAGAGGAAATCAACCGTTCAGTAGGTTGCCAGTGGCAACCGAAGGACGACAGCAATGGTCCGCAACAAAGGCACGGGATCAGGCCAGGCCAACCAAATTGACAAGTACACGGTGGTGGTGGGTCGCGAAGGAGGCGCGACAGACGCTGCAAAGCCAGCCGGTGAAGACGACCAAACCACAAAGCCTTCACTAAAGGACATAATGCATGCGATCAGAGACCTGAGAGGCACCCTGCAACCCAAGCTCAACTCCATAACAGAGGGTTGACTTTTGTAAACTGACAGACAAAATGTCAGCAGCTGAGATAAGTATTAGGGGCCTGCAGTCCAAAACTAAGTGCCTGGAGGAGCAGGTGTCATCACCCACCAAGAATCAAATGGAAATTCTTTCCAAGCTTGAAGATCAGGAAGGCAGAGCTAGCCGCAACAATATTCGGGTTGTGGGTGTCCCAGGGGGCATGGAGGGGCAATCAGTGGACCTCTTCCTGGAGGGCCTAATCCTCAAAAAACTTAAGCCCAAAAGCCTGTCCACCTTTTTCTCAGTGGAACAAGTGCACCTGCCCACACCTGGGTGCTCCCCCGCACAATCACAGGTTGCATACTAAACTATAGGGACGTAGATGCGATCCTACAGACAGAACGTACCCATGTTGACCTGCAGCATGAACATGTCATCATCTGCTTTTTCCCTGACTTCACGCTCCAAGTCCAGAGGCAGCGGCGCTCTTTGTCACGGTGAAGTGGTCCCTCAGGGACCACAACATTAAATACATGATGTTGATCCCAGCGAAACTGAAGGTTCTCTCTGAGGGGAAATCCTACTTCTTTGCTATGCAGGAAGAGGCATGGGTCTAGCTGGAGGGCTGGAGAGTGACCGGGCATAAGGGGAGCAGAGCCCGGTCACCACGCAAGGCAATGCAAGATTAAACGTGACGAGGAGCAGTCTCCCCGCCTAGTAGTCACAGCCAGTGGCAGTAGTCAGATCGGTATCCTTCGGAGGGGACAATAATTGTTGGTATAGCTCCTCTCTCTCCCTCTGTTCGATGGGGGAGGCAGCATATTCGTGGGTTGCAATGTGATAACTAAACTACCGCTTAGCAGCGAGGAGTGTGCCGCTGAAACAAAGACCTATGACTTTTGGTAAAAGTCCTCCTTTTCTATAAAGACTGCTAAAAGTTGTGTGTTTATGTGACTAGAGTGTGCATCACCACCTCCGGCAGCTAGTTAATTCCAACAGCGCTGGTGGCATGTTCGCTAGCCCCAACAGCTGTTATTGTTGCCCAGTTCAGGCAATAGGCACTCTGCATGTTGGGATGGTGGGAGGTTCTTAACTCACCTAGAAGGGTTGCAGGGAGGGGGTGTTGGTGAAAATGTTAGATTTACCTGTTAATACTTTAAGTATGGCTCAGGACCGATATGGCTGCTATAAAATGCTTGTGGATGCTAAGTTGTTAATGGGGGAGGAGCGCCCCAGGTTCGTGAGTTGCCACTTCTGGGATAATGGGGGACAACACTAGTATCTGAGCCTGGACCTGGGATTTTAATGGCCTGGGGAATAAAATCAAACAAACACTGGTTCTGCAATATATCAAGTGGCATGCGCCAGATGTAGTGTTGTTGCAGGATGCACATCTGAAAGGGAGTCGCTACAGGGCCCTAGACTATTTCGGGTACAAACTAGTGGCCCACTTGGGCTACTTGACTGATGCTCACGGGGTGGGAATCCTGCTGCGCAACACACTGCCCCTCACCATAGACAAAATCTTGTGGATCGACGCTGGCTGCTGGGTGGTGGTGGGTAGATGGGAGGAGCGCCCGCTTGCGCTCCTCTCATTCTATGTGCCACCGAGACTGCACTCCATTCTGCTCCTGAAAAATTGAGCACTCTTAGTGGGCCTTCCGGCATGCACCCTTCTAGCAGGAGGAGACGCCAACGCTGCAGCAGATCCCAGACTAGACCGCTCCCACGTACAGATGGACCAGGGAGGGAACAGATCTTCTCGAGCTTCCTGATGTCTATGGGTTTAATAGACCTCTGGAGGGCACACAACCCCCAAGAGCGGCAATATACGTACCATTCTGTGCAACATGGTTCCTTCTCCAGAATTGATTACCTACTCACACAGCATTACAGAGTGGGAGGCTTCAAGCAATTGACACACAAGGTAAGGGGCATATCAGATCATTCCCCAGTGAGCGCCACTCTCCGGGGACCGACCATTAACAGATAAAAAAATTGGTTCCGCTAATTTGCATCTGGGAGGTCTTTAAAACCTTGCTAAGGGGCCTGGCTCAGGTGCTGATAAGAGGTAAGAAGAAGGAGGAAACTCTAAAAATAAAGGCATTAGAATAGGAGATGCAGGAGTTACAAAAGGAGGTATCTGCAAGAGGGAATACAGACCAGTGTCATAAATTAACCCTATGCCAGCAAAAACCGCATGCCTTGGCCGAGAGCCAGGCACAGGTGTACGCTCTGGCAACACAGCATTGTTTGTATGACGTGAGTGAACAGGCCTCCAAGTTCTTAGCCTGGCTTTAAAAACGGGATAGGGATAGATCCTGGGTGGATAATATAAGGGGCAAAACGGGGGTCCTCCTGACGTCCAGTGCTGACATTGCGGAGACCTCCACGGCTTACTATGAAAGTTTATACTTGCCGGTTAGCCCACACTCTGAAAGCGATAATGAGGAGCTACTCTGAGACTTCTCGCTGCCGACCCGGTCGGACGATGCAAGTCAGGCCCTTAAGGCAAACCTCACTGAAGAAGAGCTATCCACCGCCCTTAGGTCACTAAGATCAGGCAAGGTAGTCGGTCCTATGGACTACCGGTCGAGCTTTACAAAAGCCTGGCCTCAAAAATAACATTACCACTTAAAAACATGCTGGAGGAAGCCAGGGGGGAGGGCCAACTACCAACAGGCCAACGCATGGCCACAATTGTAGTCATACACAAAACGGGGAAACCCCCAGATTATGCAGCTCCTATGGGCCAATCTCACTGCTAAATATGGAGGCAAAGGTGCTCGCGAAGGCATTAGCTAATAGACTAGTGACAGTCATTCCCACCATCATTCATGTAGATCAATTGGGCTTCATGCCCCACAGAAGTACTCCCATAACCTGCGACGACTCTACGGCGCCTTACACCTGACTCAAAATATCTCCCCCCAGCAGACGTCTCTGATGGTGCTTGATGCAGCAATGGCCTTTGATAGCATTGAGTGGCCATTCTTGTTTGCCGTACTATTGAGGTTGCGTTTCGGCCCTGTGTTCTGTAAATGGGTGAGACTACTCTACCGGGGCCCACTGGCCCGAGTGTGGATCAATGGCGCACTATCTAGACCCTTCCAGCTGCTGAGAGGCACTAGACAGGGCTGCCCCTTGTCGCCATTGTTGTTTGCCCTGGCATTGGAGCCGCTGGCGCACAGGATCAGAACAGACCCGATGATCCAAGGCATTACGGCACCAGGGGAATAGGAGGAACGTGTCTCCCTGTATGTAGATGACAAAGTACTTTATATCTCAAGGTCATGCTACTAAAAAGCAAGAGTCCTTCATATCTTTGAGTTGTTTGGAAGCTATTTGGGCTACACTATCAATTGGACCAAGTCAGTGGTGTTCCCTCTCTCGGACCCCCAGGCGAGGCCCAAATCATGGCAGGTGGTTTTAAATACCTGGCATTTATGTAACCCGAGACCATCAGTCATTTCTCCAGAGGAACCTCATCCCTCAACTATATAGGCGTCATACTGACATACTACACTGGCACACCTTGCCGCTGTCGTTAATGGACAGAGCTGCCCTATTCAAGATGATGGCTTTGTCACGCTTCCCATACATCCTGCAAATCACCCCCTACCCGGTCCCACCCACCTTCTTCAAGTGTGTGGTGCAAGAACTCTGTACTTTACTGTGGCGGGCGGCGCGCCTAGGATAGCCATACACAAATTGCAGAGAGGGGTGTACGAGAGTGGCCTGGCCATCCCGCATGTCAAGCTGTACTACTGGGCATTGCAGCTCTTTGTTACAAATGAATGGGTATATGCTGACAGGGGTGAGCCGGCATACAGAGTAGATCATGGGGCCATGCTGAGTGGGAACTATGAACCACTCATTTACGCCCGCAGGCCGCGCCTGGAGTGGCCAGCACACACGACAGCTGTGGTGTCATGTTGGTTAGAGGCAAACACGTTTTTGGGGTGGCAGGAGAGGCTGACAGGCATGACACCCTTGTGGCCTGGAGATCGGCTACCAGAGGTGGCCACATTGGCGGGATTTAGGGGCTGGCGATTAGTGGGAATTGAGCACCTTGCACATGTGTGGAGAGACAGTGCGCCACTGCCCTTCGATCACCCTACAGCAGGAGTATAGCCTTGCGCCAACCCAGAGATTTCCCTACTTGAAACTCATACATGCCTTGCAGCAGTATATACAACAAGGTACAGGCATCCCGACCACTCCCCAATAGACGACAAGCTACTAGTTGACCCCATCCCTGACAAAGGAATGTCAACAATATATTGGAAACTCATTAACAATGCTCCAGATCCCTTGGTTTTCCTCCCCAACGCCTGGGTAGACGACCTGGTCAATATAGAGGATGATGACTGGGCAGAGGCCCTCCAGGGTCGATTCAGACTGGTACAACTCAAGATACTCCATCGCTCATACTGTTCACAAATGCTCCTCCATAAATGGGGAACAACGCAATCGGCGCGCCAGCAGGAGGGTTCCTTTCTTCATATTCTATGGGAATGCCCCAAGATCATTTCATTCTGGCAAAAAGTCAGTACTGTAATGTCAAGAGTGGTGGGAACAGAGGTCCTGATGGACACCAGGTGGCTCCTTCTGATGATCCAAGGTGAGGGAGAGTGGGCGTGACACACTAAACTGCGGTTGACACTTGCAGCGGGGGTTGCTAAACGAAATATTGCCTGGTGCTAGCGAGCGCCCATTCCCCCATCAGCAGCAGACTGGGAAAAGGACTTAGATTGGTATCAGAGAGCGGAGGAAGTGGTCTACAAAAGTTGGGGAAGTGTGCAAAAATGGGAAAAAATGTGGTCTCCATGGATTAGATACAGAAATGCATAAAGAGCTCTGGCGTCTGAGATGTGGGTCCATCTACTCTGCAGAATACAGCAACATATCCACCATAAATTGCCCACGGGTCTTAGACAGAACTGTTACCTCAATGCCATGCTTATTCTTGTAATGATTAAATCTGTCTAACCTCCCCATCTATGTTCCACCTTAAATGCTCACATATTCTACTGTCCATATGCATGTAAGCTCCACAATGTACTGTCATTGGTTCAATAAAAAGATTTACGGGAAAAAAAAGAAAATAAGGGTGTTTCCAGAAGGAAGTTGTCTTTACTTTTAAGGTGCAGGTTCATCTTGATGTCCTAAGAAGGTTGTTCAGATAGGTCAGGGCTTTTTAAAGGATTGCTTTGAAAGATAGACATTCCAACTTGAAATTGTTTCTGGCCTCAATAGGCAGCCAGTGAAGTTTAGTGAATAATGGAGACGTGTGTGTGAGGAGTGCGATTGGCCACGTTTGTGAATGGGGAGCCAGTGGAGCTATCTGAGGTGTAGTGAGATGTGGGTGGTTGATGGTGAGTCTTGTGACAGTGATCTGCATGGTCTGAAGTCTGTTTAGGAGCTATTTGGTGATCCTAGCATAGTGTTTGTTGCCTCAGTCAAGTCTGCTTGTTATGAGTGCTTGAGAGACGGTTCATCTGGTGTGCTGGGGCAGCCATTTGAAGATGTTTCATAGCATGCACAGGCTATGGAATCAGTAGAAACTCATTGTGTTGACTTGTGCTGTCATGTTGAGTTTGTTGTCCAGGAAGATTCCCAGATTTTTGGCACGGTCGTGGCCGTTGTTCCTAGCTCTCTCTGCCACCAGGTAGAGTCCTATGGAGAGTTCTTGTTTCCAAAGACCAATAACTCCGTCTTGTCAAAGTTGCACTTCAGGCAGTTGATTCTCATTCATTCTGTTACCATGATCATGCAGTAAGTGAAGTTGGTTCTGACGGTGCTTGTCTTGTCCATCAGGGATAGGATGAGTCGGGTGTTGTAGATGTAGGATATTATAGTAACACTGTGGGATCGGTTCATGTAAGAGATTGGAACCATTTAGATGTTTAACAGGATGTGGTTGAGAGATGAACCCTGAGGGACTCTGCAGATCAGGGTCTTGGATTCCAATGTGTAGGGTGGTAGGGTGGTGATGAGCAGACAGGTGACACTATCAAGCAACGATGTCATGATGAAAATATCAAACATGAGGATACAAAATTTGAAGCCTTAGGTCCTGTATTAGCCAATTCAGTGAGCAAATACAGTGAGTCAGCTTTGTATTGGTCCTCAGTAGCAGAGGCAAGTAACAAATCCTCTGCATATTAAATAAGAGTAGATTCTTCCGGAAACATTAGTATGTTAAGATCCTTCTTGAGGGCTTGGAAGAAGACAGAGGGGATTTAGTTAAACCCTTGAGGAAGAGGCTTCCATTCTAGCTGTCTCCCGCCAATTTAGAACATGAAGAGAAACTGACTCTCTTTCTGTATAAGAATGGAAAAATGTGGAGCATAAGTCAAAAACTGCAAACCATCTGGCAAGGGTTGGAAACCACTGGACAAAGTCTGTATTACACATTATTAATGGCACACAAATCTTGTACAAAGTGGCACATCTTCTAGTTGTTAAACAACTTATTACGGATGTTCACAGTGGGCACTAGAACTACTTGCTACATTAACACTGCTATGATAGGTCGGATCCTAGCAGTAGCGTAGCAAGGGTGGGCGGTCCGCCCAGGGTGGCAAGAGTTTTTGGGGGCAGCAGCCTCCCCCGCTCCTACCTGAGGCCATTGGAGGCAGCAAACACAGGAATCACCAGCACCCCCTGCTCTTACATGCGACTGCTGGGGACCCTAGTATAGTAGTATTAACATGTAGCCAGGGCCTGTAAATTAAACGGTACAGCACTTATTGTGCCACCCACTTACGTAGTCATTTTAAACATGTCTCACGGCTGCGATCGCAATCTGTAGTGCAATTTTAGATTGCCACTTAGATCTGGCAAAATAAAACCCTTCAAAAGATGGGGGCGTCCTCTCGCCCTGATCAATCGCACTGCTTAATTGCGCCTACATGGCGATCATATATTTCTCCTTATCAAACTGTATATTCCTGCCATCATTTTTAAGCCTCTTATTTTGTTTCAACCTTAAGCTTGAATGCATGAATCTGGCATTAATCGTGTTCTTGCAAGAGGTCCGGAAGGACATAGCGTGAACATAAGAAATATGGAAAATGGCATATTATTCTGAGTGTGGATTCAAGCTTAAAGTTGAAACAAAGTAAGAGGCTTAAATGATGGTTTAAAAATGATGGAAGATAAGGTATATACAGGAGATATATGATCGCCATGTAGGCGCAATTAGGCAGTGCGATTGGTCAGGGCGAGAGGACGCCCCCATCTTTTGAAGGTGTCAATAACCCAGGTGCCACATGGGCAGGGCACATTACCAGTCTGCACGCACTTTTTGATTAACATTGGACAAGTGTGGATAAAGCAAGATGATTTGATGTGCATCCTACCCTCACAAATGTTAAAATAAACCCCTTACCAGGTCTAAATCTCACTGTTTAATACATATAACACACCCCCAAGGTAGGCCTTAGGCAGCCTATAGGTCAGGGTGCAGTAAAGTAAAAAAGTTTGATATGTATTTTTAAGTTTGACATATCCTAGTAGTGAAAGACTCACAAATTCATTTTTCACTACTGTGAGGCCTACGTCTCCCATAGAATAACATTGAGTAACCATGCTATATGTAACAAGTGAAAACTTTTGTTTGGGAGCAAAAGGAAATATCTTATATTTGGTGTCTAAGGAATTGTAATATAAAATCCTCTTTAAGGATAACATTGGATTTTAAGTCACAATTCTGAAAATGTCACTTTTAGAAGATTGCCACTTTCTTGCTCTATTTGCTGCTTGCAGACTGTTTCCTGAGCAACATGGAAAGGTGAAGTTGGTAGTTGGCCTTTGTGTGTTCCTGCTATACAATCACAAAATAGAGGGACTGGATGTTGGCAGGATGGGCCATCCATGCAGGATGGAGGAGCACAGCTGTGCAAAGCCCCACCTGCACTACAAAGATACTGCTTCAGGACACACACAAAAAACGTCATCCTAGCCTATTATGCTCCCAGACATCCTAGGACCAGGGAAGGAAGGCAGGAAATTCCAGACACTTCTGTAAGGAGGGTGAAGAGCTTTAGAAGTTTCTTTCACTTCAAAACTGCCACCAGGAATAACATTGGGACCCTCAGACCCACTCTTCAGTACACTACTGAACCTGTGAACACTACGGATGAAGAACTGCCCTGTTGCCAGAGGACAGTAGTGAGTTACAACGGGGTAGACCCTAAGAACTCTCTGACCTGGGTCAGTTAATCAGGTACATATAGAGGTGGTCGGAGTCTGATATTTGGAGTAACAAATATCTCAAAACATCACAAATTTCTCAGTAGATCACTTTCGCTTATATCTAAGCCACAAATGTCATTCAAAATAGAACAGGTTCATATATTCGGTGCATATTTTTATTTTTGCACATCTTAATTACTAACATGCGTGAATTCCAAACTTTAGAGTAGAAAATATTGCAATTGATGCATTGACAATATAAATCAACTTAGAGAAAACACATTTATCTACAATAGATATAATCAAGTAAGTTAACGCGCTCACGGTGCACAGAAAGGAAAGTATTTAAGAGGGATGGGTGTGTGGGGGTAGAAGTGGGACCGGGTAAAGGTGGTGTGACTAGGTTGTAATCACAGTGAAAAGTGAAGCCTTTACTGTCTATATACAGATCAATGGGTTCCGAAATAATCTCAAGCATAGGTTCCGTAACCATCCATAATTAAGTCCTATGCTTGGAGAGATAAACAGTATCGGTTGTCGACGTTTCGACCCCTGAAGGTAAGGGCAGTTCAAAACCTCATGCTGGGGTCTTCATCAGGACGCGTGGTGTAGCAGGAGCGCTTTGTATGGGGCCCGGAGTGGGCCTCGAACTTAGGACCTTCCAGGGTTCCTATGTTGTGTGATAAGCTGGGAGCTTTAGCACAATCCGATTGGATTTCGTGGAATTCTGAGGCCAGCTATACCGGCCGGTCCGTGGAAACTTCGTAAATCTCTAATGACTCGCAGGACAAGTCTGTCTCAACCAATTCCTCCGGCTGTCAGCGGCAAAAAGGAAAGGTGAAGTTGGTAGTTGGCCTTTGTGTGTTCCTGCTATACAATCACAAAATAGAGGGACTGGATGTTGGCAGGATGGGCCATCCATGCTAGATGGAGGAGCACAGCTGTGCAAAGCCCCACCTGCACTACAAAGATACTGCTTCAGGACACACACAAAAAACGTCATCCTAGCCTATTATGCTCCCAGACATCCTAGGACCAGGGAAGGAAGGCAGGAAATTCCAGACACTTCTGTAAGGAGGGTGAAGAGCTTTAGAAGTTTCTTTCACTTCAAAACTGCCACCAGGAATAACATTGGGACCCTCAGACCCACTCTTCAGTACACTACTGAACCTGTGAACACTACGGATGAAGAACTGCCCTGTTGCCAGAGGACTGCACTGCTGCTTGAGGCCTTCTCTGTTGTCTGAGGAGGAAGAATGGACCTGCTACCTTCATCTCTAGCTGTCTGAATGCCTCAAAGGGCTTATTAGCTGGCCTTCTGTTCTGAGCCACAGGGATACAACAAGCACCAGAGGCCCCTCTGCAACTGCCCATCTGGCCTACTGCACTGGGCCTGCCTGACCTACAACTGGACCTACAACTGGACCTACCTAAGCCATACTGACCTTTGCTGGAGTGAGTTCCTGATTCCCAAGAGGTGCCTCCCAGGTCCTGGACCCACCCTTGGTGTTGAATCAGTTGAACTCCTTCTATAAGAAAAGGAGAAATCCTGAGGTTTTGGGCTCTCCGTGACCACAAACTGGCCCATTTGCGCCAAGATCTTGCTGCTGGCTCTGTTCGCCAATGCGAAGCTCTGGTGAACCTGACTTTTCATGCTATAGCGACCGCCAGTGATGACCAACAACACAAGATCTGCACTTTGTGCTACAGCATCGACAGCCCGCGATGACTGCCAATGAGAATCTTCAGCAATGATCATTGCCGATGACTGTCAGGATCTGGGCGCTACAGCGACGACAACCCGTGATGCCCGGCCTGCTCTTTGTGCTACAACAACAAAAAACTCTGATGCTTTCCCTGTTCCTCATGGTCTCCTCCACCCCACACTCTGTAGCTTCAAGTCCCTGTATCTGACTCACATTCCATTGCGATCCGCCTCAACTTGTGACTATCAACTGGTCTTGCACCACCAGATAACCGTGAGTGGAGCTTTGTGCTTTTAGGCGCTTTACTTCCCTTAAACCTTTGAAATTGCATATCTCTGTTTCTACTGATTGGATTTTTGTTGTTTGAGCTAAATAATTTGTTAAAATGTACACAATTTTGTGGGATTTTTCTTGTGTTGTGTTTTCACATTGTTACTGTTTGTGTGCTGCATAAATACTTTACAGATTGCCTCTAAATTAAGCCTGACTGTGTTTGTGCCAAGCTACCAGAGCGTTAAGCACAGCTTAATTTAGTGACTTTTGTGGTTCACCGTGACAGGTTTGTGTTTGTTGCTCAAGAAGGTTATTCACTCCACTCAACCAAAAAACTAATTTCTCACAGCTGTGAAAACATGTTTTTATAACACTGCATGTTTTCAAGTAAAGCACAGAAATAAATAGATCATTGTTAAATTTGGATTTTGTTATCATAATAAGAACCTCCAAACCACTCTTTAGAGCTGTACCATTGTCAGGGCCACTAGGATTTTGTGACAATGGATGACCAAATTAGGCTTACCTAAACTATGCGACAAGGCAAGGCAAACAATGCAGTACATTCTCTTGCACTATCATTTTCATTCATTAGAGCCATAAACATTTTTTTATTGAAATCTGCAAATGATGTGGAAAATTATGTTTCTGTTTGTGAGGCAAATGTAGAAAATCCATAATTATGCAGGAACCAATGAAGCCACAGACTCGCATAAATACTCTGGCCTTTGTAATGGTCCAATGTTTTGCAAAAAATGTATTTATGCAAGGTAAACAAAACCTACATTTTAAAATTCCAATCCTTGCCCATTGTTACCTGCACTTTGAAGAAAACTGTTTTTTAAATATAACTACATAAAAATAAACATGTAATATAAAAAAATATACCAGGTAACATGTGCAGTATGGTCCTACATTGCCATCTTGGGGTTCTGGTGGGATTTACAGACCATTCGGTCTTCAATATCAGCTGCTTTATCATGGTTTATAATATAACCTAGAGTCCACAATGCAATATTAGAGCATATTACACAGTTACCAGTTATACATCACAAAGGAGGTGATGGCCCCTGAGTAGTTATGGTTGGGTCAGACTTGCTCGCCTTTGGACAAATCTGTATAACACTTTCCAAAAAAAAGGTATATCCACTTTGGATTATTCATGGCATATTTTGTGTAGATTCATCAACCTGATTCATCAAGCTGTGACCAAAAGTTGAAGGCGGGGCGCTCCCAAAGTGCCATTTCCAATTTTAACTCAAGTGGGATTATTTGCACCCTGATTCAGTAATGAGAGATGAGCAGAATTATATCATATTTAGCATGACTGTAGAATTTTAGGCAATGAAGTGGCTTTGATTTATTTGGTGTAAATCCGTTCAGTAGTTTTCAAGAAAATTGCATTTAAAAAGAGCCCCAGGATGGGCATGAAGAGGTCCAATTTTAAAGATATCTGTACCAATAATTTGCAGAGTTCCGTGAACCCGGTTTTGCGGCTGTCAGAAAATCCAGTAATTACAAAACAAATGCCTGAATCTGATTGGCCAAGGGAACTTTTCCTCCTTTCAGCCTATTTCGGGTTGGCAATTGGGCACAACTGGAAGTATCTAATTGAATGGCTGCAAATTCACAAACAAATTTTGCAATTACCATTACAGGATGTGGGGACCAGTGTTTAAATTCTAAACAAAAACTTTTTTGATGCAAGGTTCGCAGATCCCGGGTAGGGGTGTTGTGGTCCCTAGCACCAGGGATTCCTGGCAGGGGGTGGTGACTCTAAAGCACATTTTACTGGCTTAGAATCACAAACCACAGTAAGCTTCTTCAAACAAGTCCACAGTACTTAGAAAAAAAGGATTCCCCAGTTTACAGGACACCATTTCTTCTTTCTAATTAGAGTTGAAAAAGGAAAAGTTCTGGTGTGATCTTCTAACAAATTGCATATATTGATTTTTTATTGTATTGTAAGAATTTTTTGATAACTTTGATTATTTTATGTGCTCAGGAATGATGTGCTATGTGTTTATTTATTGTGCTTACTTTTATGGCCTAAGCTGAAATAAAGTTATTTGAAAGAAAGACAAGTTCCTGGGGCGAAGAAAATGCCAGAATAAGAAGCTGGTCAGAGCCAGCTTGCAGGAGGAATTCAAGTGCCAACAACTGCCAAGGGGAGAAGAGCAGAGCATTTTGCAAGAGAATCAGTGGTGTGGAAATTTTTCACACATTCTTGAAGAGAGACAAAAGGTAACATGAGGTTTGTGTGAGCAGGTCCTATAGCATGGTCATCCCAGGATGTATTCTTTTGGCACAATCAAAATAATAAAACATCTTTGATCCAATGCATCCGAACAAACAGCCCGAGCAGAAGTGAATGTGCAGTGGCAGGATAAAGGCAAGATTAACAGTTCCACTAGAAGTACTTGAAGCAGTGTATAATTTGTAACATAATGCCTGCCAGTGCCCAGAGCACTGCTTAAAAGACAGAGGCCAGTGCTATTAAATGTTCCTACACCGAATAGTAAGGCTGCGTAGTCCAGAATCTGCCTCAGTCCTCTTTAATCATCTGCCAGATGTTCACTGCCCCTTTATCTCACTACTGCAGGCTTCTGCTTTCTATCTTGTTGACAACTGTTCAATCTTCTCGTCCTTCCCGTTTGTGTGTCTTTCCCCTCTGTTGCTCACGGGGAATGTCTGATTTGAAAAACTAAGTGCTGGTGGGCTTCACCAGCCCCAAAAACGAGTGCTGGTGGGCCCTACCCACAACCATTGGCTCAAATTAAGCACTGACTTGAAGCAGCGGAAGAAACAGACCCGAGGTTGCAGATATTTTCAACATACTGTAAAAAACGTTATCTGTTCAGAAGAAATGAACACATCTGTCAAGTTTTTATGTGATGAAACAACAAGTAAAAAAAATACAATAAAGCCCTCTTCACAATTTTGAACAATGAAAAAACTAGAAGAAAGTTCTTCTTTTTTTAAATCAGTTTTTAAAAAATGGCTTAAAAAATTAATAAAGTAAAAAAAGCCATTATAAAAATAGTTTAACACATTAACAAAAACAACCAAAAAAGTTCACAAAATATCACTTTTAAAAAACTGAATAAGACAAAAGAATTACACAGTAGGAGTTGTCCAGGGGCGGCAGGTTTGTTGAAGAGCCTGGCAGCTGCTGAGCATGGTGAAAGGCTGTGCACTGCAAGAGTTAGCTGCTGGCACCAGAGGCCAGGCCCTGCGGATGACTCCCACTGGCACAGCCGAAGGCCTTGCACAGCCAGAGTTGGCTGCCCATGGTAGATTGGGCTCAGCGGCGATTGTTTGACCTCGAAGGGCTGGGTGCAGTATCTGGGCAAAAGTTAGGTCCTACCGCCAACCTCCGCTGTTCTTGGTGAAGGCCGGGCACAGTGGAGGTTTGCTGCACTGCCAGGTGGAGCACAGGGCTCTGGCTGCTAGCCAAGACCTGACGATCAGTGTGTGGAATATGATAAAGAAAAGCCTAGACATTCATTGAGAAAAAAATACTAAAGGTTAACGGTCAGTTATGGTTAGCTTTGCTTATAAGAACTTAACATGTTTAAAAAAACGTTGATATTTACTGGAAAAAACCTGTTAAAGTGAAGTAACAGTTACAAAACCTAAACACCACTGAAATTCGCCAATTTTGATTAGATAAACAAGCTTTAATGCACACTCACACTATGCACTGCATATGACCTCACACACGACATCACTCATGACATATTAAATGACATCTTTGATGATCTCATTGATGACATCATCCATGATATTGCCTCATTGATGACATCATTGATGATATTGCTGTTGAAATTACTCTGCGAACTCTAAACAATGTGAAAAAAGGGACTTATGGCCATATACACTAGACACTTATTTCCTGCAAAGTAGTTGCACCGGGCCTGGCAGTACTTCAGTTCCTGTGGGGCAAATCTTGGTGCAAACATCCACAGGCCGTATTGTTATACAGTTCCTACGAATTATGTAGAACTGGGTATTGTGACAGCATAAACGTCAGAATATGGGGACTCAGTCCACACATATCATCAGAAAATGTTGGTCTAATTCCCAGCTAGGTCACAATGCTCCATCTGAACCCCTAACCTTATCAGGGTAACAGAAGGTATCTGCAACCTCAAACATAACCACTCCTATTCCCCAAGGAAATTAAGGAAAGAGATATTCCCTTTCATTGTTACTTTTGAATGTCCAACATAGACAGAAGAAAGATACAAATCTGGCTTTTCAAACATTTATTGAAACAATTGTATTCTTGCATAGATGGAGTGAGCTGCTGTTATTAATAGGATGAAACAAAGCATTGTAATCAGCATTACAAGAATGGTAAAAAAGATAAACAATTCAGCCATTATAACATTACTATGTGATTATAATTATTCTCCTACCTAATACATCCTATACTTTTGAGAGGATAGTGGGTTTACCCTCTGCCAGATCTCTGGGACAGCCTCACCCTCCATACCTTAGTATGATGAGCCAGGAAGCCGGTCTGGATGGAACAGGCTATTGTTCTTTACAGGATAGAGGTCAGAGTCAGCAGGGCTGCATCTCAGTCACAGTGCACCACATTCCAGGATAATCTCAGCAGACGTGCTTCTCTGCCAAATGTGGCACAGAGGCAGTTTATATAATAAACAAACTATTCCAATCTCACTGTGCCAAAGGTGTAGAGCTGAGCCGATGTTTTGTCTGGAGCTCCAGAGTTGTCTCCAACCGGACACCCAAATGCAAGGGCATCACGATCAATGTTCCTAGTCTTGCAAGAAGTGTGCAAGCAACATGATAATACTTACTAAGAAATTACCTATATGCAAAAATAATTTCTAAGTACATTATCGTGTAAATGTAAAGCATATAAAAAGTTACCATAAAAAAGATGTCAAGCTCAAATGTGTAACTAAAATGGAGACTTAGCACGGACTCTGATGTACAATACAACAATGTGCAGTATGTAGTGTTGTGTAGTGTCCCCAACAGATCTGGATAAGATCTATGAGAGCCATTGCCAAGTTAGATATTTCGGATCAGCGTAAAAAAAGATATAGATTTTGGACTCCCTTTTTGTTATAATTTGGGTGGAGGGGATGGTGGTAAATTCTTAATGCAAGTCCTATGATTAAGCTTTCTCTTATCTTGGTTGGCTTTTAGTCTTCCCTGGTTAGGTGAAGACCTGAGCAAAGGGTGGTTACGCCTTGTAGGAAGTCCCTCCGTTCAACCAACTTAAGGGGCGATGCCCGGAGGAGGGTTCGGACTCTAAGTAGCGTGGCACAATGCCCCTCCTCTATAGCAGAGTCAACATATGAGATTAACAGCCCAAGGGTGGTATCGTTGAGTGCTGGGCGGTGGGAAGGCAAATGAGGATAAGAAAAAAACAAAAAAACAATGTGCAGTATGGACTGGCATCCAGCAAAGGGTTGGGTGTAGATGCTAGCCCCTGCTGAGCAGGACTGAAGGCCATGAACAGCAAATGTCTGCTAAAAAATGTTTCAAATCTAGCCTAAAGCCAGCCCCTAGAGCCAACCACCAATGCACACAGCTGAAGAATGTGCGTAGTTTGGATTGCTCACCTGTGAATGAAAGCCATGCACAGTTGGAGTCAATCACCTGTGGAGGGTTGGGTGTAGGACTTGAACGAAGGCCTGGCCCCACAGCCAACCTCTGCTGCCTATAGGCAAAGGCTGTGCGCAGGAGGAGTTTGCTGCTTTCAGGCTGTGCAAACACCAATCTCTGCACGAAGCCAAGGGTCGTGTACAATATTGGTTAGTTGCTCACAGAGAGTTGGGCTCAGGCCCCAGCCTTTCAGCCACCCCACACTGCACACGGCTGGTTGCTGAGTATTGGTACAATTAATAATGTCATCAGTGATGTCATTAATTATGTCTTTTAACATGTAATGAGTGGTGTCATTTGTAAGGTTATAAGTAATGTAAGTTATGCATAATGGGGACCAAAATCATAGTTAGTAACCTAACCATAACTGGTGAAATTCTGTGTTTTTCTGTTTTCATTTGTAACCATAACTGCTCTTTAACTGTAGTGAACCCATTATATATAGATATATAGATATCAGAGAATTTCTAATTAACCTAGAAGCTAGACCTGAAAGCGGACAAGAAAGCCCCTCAAGTCTTAAACTTCTCAACAGTTGTATTTAGCGCTTGAACTGAAGCTGTGATGAGATGAAGGTTGAATGTAAGGGACACAGACAGCAATGTTTCCACCAATCATTAGGGGGAAACAGATTAGAAACCACAGAGAAAAGTTGAAATACATTCTGTGGCACAGTGTCCATATCTTAAGTAAGTTTGCGATGCAATCAAGATATATTTATCCGTCACTAGTCTAATATCTACAGCATTTTAATGTAATAATACATAAAGTTCAGCCAAGACCAGAAGAGGCATACGTGTGCTTTACATGTGACAATTAACGGAGAGCTGGGGCAAACATCATTATAAAGCCAATCAACACGTATTACCTTAGAGTTCATACATGGCCAAGTTAGGCGAACATTTCCATGCATAGTAAGTAAGTAGACTAACAATTATATAGCTTAGATATAATAATTAGTTGCAAGGTAGTCAGTAATTGGGCTAGTGTTGCCTTGTAGTAAGAATTGTTTGAACAGTTGTATTTTGGCCTGTCTGGTAGAAGCAAGGAGAGGTATGATATTTCTAATATTGACCGGTCGGAAGTTCCATGTAGTATCTGTTGCCCCCTAAGATTGGTTGTTTCCTTGCTAAAAAAATCTAAATGTAGGCACTTTCAGTAGTTGCATCTTCTTGCTTCTAAGGCCTCTGGATCCTCTTGGGATGGTCAGAAGTTCAGCCACGTAAAGTGGACATGTATGGCTTTATGAACGAGGACACAGTTTGAAGTGTATTCTGGCTTGTAGAGAGGGCCAGTGGAAGTCACAGAGAATACAATAGAATGCAATCAATTTCTTTTACTCTTTTTGAAAGAGAGCTTTAATTGGAACCAGATGATGCCTGTTGGTATGACGATTCTGAAGCCTAGTGTATTCTAGTCTTGATGTGACGAGTGTTGGCACCACTACCTTGAGCAATTCAGAAGGAATTATCAGGCATATTACCAAGCAATAGCGATAATTATCGCTATTGCTTGGTTAGAGACAAAATTTTACAGCTGAGCTGCGGCGATTTTTACCGCAGATAAACCTTGGTATTACCAAGGTTTATCGCAAATGCGATAAAAAACGGCAGCAATGCATGAATATCGCTGAAAAGTCAGCGATATTCATGCATTACCGAGCTAATGCTCTTAGCCATGTTATCCACCTCCCATTGGATTTGATTTCCTAAACAAGGTTAAATATATTCAACTGCCTGACAATGAGGAAGTATGGATGTGTACCATCAATATTAAATCCCTCTACACCTCCATCCCCCAAAACCTAGGGATTGAAGCAGTCGAAGAGATCCTATTAACACCACAATTGAACTTTGACTTCCAAGTATTTCTCATGGAACATTGTTGATTATACACACTACTGACTACACAAACCTCACACTACACACTCAATCCTAAGCACCCACACTCCAGTAACTCCAGGCACACTCACAGGTACACACTCCTAACACAGCATATACACTATTCACACTGCACACTTTCCACACTACATGCCCCTGACTGAGCACACACCTGACTCTACACATGCAATCAACAACTGAATCCTGACTTCACACAGTCTCTTCCAAATCCACAAACAGTACTGCGTGCATATTTACGACCTTACATAGCATCTCTGGCTCCATACAGCCCCGTACTCATGCACTCCAGACTGCACACTCTTAACTCTCCACACACTTCCAACTAGGAGTTCTCAAACACACTCATAACTTTACACACACTCCAAACTACATACTAACTCCTGACTTCACACAGTCACACTTTATTCCAACCCATTATACTCATTCTTAACTCCACACACACTCCTAACAGGCTCCTGACTGACTCTGCCTACAAAAACTACACACTCAATATTGACTTCACAGATCTGAGTCCACATACAAACCCATATACTCACACTCCAACCTTCACACACACTCGCAACAAAGCACTTTTGTCTTTACACACACTTTTTATTACAAATAGTTTACAAATACACTACAGACTGAGTTAGCACATTTAGACTTCAGATGAAGTTTATGAATAGTTCACACACGTACACATTTGAAAATGAAAACTATGATATGATTTTTTCTATTTGTAAACAAAATTGTAAGCCCCAAAAGACCTAATCATACCTGGGATCAAGCGGAAGAGATAGTCAGAAGAGCGAACTGGAAAATACCTCTTTTTTGTCACTATCACTACTTGTGAGACCTATGTGACGATAGGTGAAAATAATATATTCCCGCTAATCATCAGTCCTTACACTCGGGGAGAGTGTGTCAGGTATTGCATACTAGAGACTCAGTGATAGCTTTCTGAGAAGAATTCTTATCTGCTTGGTCCAACGACCGAGCAGTTTGTAACCTCTGGAACTGCAATGAAAGGGAAAGGTTCATTACCACCTTCTTCCTCCATAGTAAGCTGTGGTTGATAGAGACTAATGTGAATACTTCCATGTGTAGACACTCTCATTTCACTACCACTGTTGAGGCACACTCCGTGCAATGGATTATTATTATCTTGTTTCACGTCATGGTGTTGGTACATAAATTATAATTGTCATTGCATTTTGTATAGCGCTTACTACCCCTGACGAGGCGTCGAAGTGCTTTTCGGAAAGTAGCAAGCGACTTCGGAACCAAAAACGTATTAATGGTGAATTAGCATAGGGAAATATGAAAGTAATTTGAGCGATGGCCATGTGAATCTGGTAGTTGTATTGAAAAGCATAGTGGAGGGACAGAAGAGGAAATGGTCTAGAAAGTGTTTATTTGGAGATCATAGCAGTAGAGGAGGTTTGGGGTGAGTAAAGTAGAGATAGAGGGGGAAGAGTCTATAAGTGGATTAGGGAGAGAAGTGAGGTATTGGATGAGTCTAGGAGGGATTCATGAGGGAAGGGTTTAGAAAGGCTTGTTTGGGAGACCTGGATAGTAAAAGATGTATGAGATAATGCAAGGAGGGATAGAGGAGGGAAGAGTCTAGAAAGGGTTATTTTGGAGATCATAGCAGTAGAATGGGATTTGGGTTGCGTCAGAGAGTGGAGGTAGAGGATATATTGAAAGAGGTATAGCATGAGAAATAGGGTAGTGCATTGGAGAGTGTAGTAGAATGAGGTTTGAGAT
The DNA here is from genome assembly GCF_964261635.1 of Lissotriton helveticus. Classification (NCBI taxonomy): domain Eukaryota; kingdom Metazoa; phylum Chordata; class Amphibia; order Caudata; family Salamandridae; genus Lissotriton; species Lissotriton helveticus. The sequence continues at coordinate 1,146,470,346 of NC_136071.1, read as the reverse complement.
GAGTCAGAGTGGAGGTAGAGGATATACTGAGAAAGGTATAGGGTGAGATATAGGGTAGTGCATTGGAGATGCTGAATTAGGATCACTGACATAATATGGTGTCAAAATATTGAGGTAGCAGAATATCATTGCCAAAATATCGATGGACAAAATATCGACTTCCTATCTCCATAAAGGTAAGTACCAAAATATCGAAACCAAAATATTGTTGATAAAAATATAGTTGTACAAAAATATCAATTTTTCTTAATGTCTTAACATTAATATAAAATTAATTAAATTATAAATAGAATTAAATAAATATAGTTAGAATTATTCAAACAATGTTACAATTAATAAGTAATAAATGTAATGCAAAAATGTTTTAAACATGCATAATTATTTTTTAATACATATATATATAAACTTAATAATATTAATAAATAATGATTACATTTAATTATAAACTATTAAAAACATAATTTAAATTATAATTACATTTATATCTAAATAAACCTGTAATATAAATATAAAAAATATTTTTCTCTATAATAAATTAAATAATAAAGTTTTTTTTTTTTTTTTTAAAGTATACATTTCACACTACATTAATTATAACAGTAGGGAAACATTGCATAGCGTAGGGGATAAAATTGCTATTCCGAATCCAACAGGTCTAACGGTAGGAAAAGCGTTGGATAGAGGGAAGGTAAAAATTACTATTCCCACTCCAGTGAGTGCAACAGTAGTGAACGTGTTGGATAGCGTGGGGGTAAAATTCACTATTCCCACTCCAACGAGTGAAACAGTAGGGAAAGCGTTGGATAGCGGTGGGTAAAAATTACTATTCCCACTCCATCGAGTGCAACAATAGAGAAAGTGTTGGATAGCTGGTGGGTAAACATTACTATTCCCCCTCCAGGGAGTGCAACAGTAGGGAAAGTGTTGGATAGCAGGTGGGGGAAAATTACTATTCCCACTCCAGCAAGTGCAACAGAAGGGAAAGTGTTGGATAGAGGGAGGGTAAAAATTAGTATTCCCACTCCAGTGATTGCAACAGTAGGGAAAGTGTTGGATAGTGGGAGGGTATCAATTACTATTCCCACTCCAACAAATGTAACAGTAGGGAAAGTGTTGGATAGCGGGTGGGTGAACATTTCTATTCCCACTCCAGTGAGTGCAACAGTAGGGAAAGTGTTGGATAGAGGGTGGGAAAAAATTACTATTCCCACTCCACCAAGTGTAACAGTAGGGAAAGTGTTGGATAGCGGGAGGGTAAACAATTGTATTCCCACTCCAGTGACTGCAACAGTAGGGAAAGTGTTGGATAGTGGGTGGGTACAAATTACTATTCTCACTCCAACAAGTGTAACAGTAATGAAAATGTTGGATAGCGGGTGGGTGAAAATTTCTATTCCCACTCCAGCGAGTGCAACAGTAGGGAAAGTGTTGGATAGAGGGTCGGTAAAAATTACTATCCCTACTCTAGCGAGTGCAACAGTAGGGATAGTGTTGGATAGCAGATGGGAATAATTTACTATTCCCACTCCAGTGAGTACAACAGTAGGGAAAGTGTTGGATAGCATTGGGGATTCATTTAGTATTCCCAATCCTGCAATATAATTACCATTAATTAACAATTAATTAATTAAAACATTTTTTTACCTCCTACCATATTTCCCTATAAACGTCACCACCAATATTATAAAATATTAATGAATTAACATAATTAATGATCAATTAATTAATTAACTAATAACAATTAACAATAAAATTAGTAACCATCAAATATAAATTAATTCACACAATTAACACTATAAAATAACTTTTATATAAAAAATTAATACAAATTAAGTTACTTCCCACCCTATTCCCCTATAAACCCACAACCCTGTACAGAACTAAAATACACAAAAATAATTTAACATAAAATTCATTACTTAAAAAAAATTCAAACATGCATTATAAAAATAATATATATTTAACACATATACTAATATTTAAAACACTAAAAACACAAAATTCATTATTTTTAACAACGATATTCTGGCTGACTATATTACTGACTTCAATATTATGACAAACGATATTTCTTACCTGCATATCGGTATTTTGCACTACTATATTTTTGACAGTCGATATTCTGTCCACTTGATATTTTAAGCTCGATATTTTGTCCACTCGATATTTAAAACTGGATATTTAGACAATTTTTTAATAAATATAAAGATACATATGTGCATGGAATGTATATATGTATCATGAGGGTAATATATCTAGATTTAAGTTGTTTTTATAAGCTCAGACTTTCATGTGTTGCTGTACTTTAAGTTAATTTATTTGTTTTTTGTTTTTGTTTTTTACTTTTAATAGTTCAATTGTGAAGCAATTTTAGATAAATAGTTATGATAAACATTTACCTATTTTTGCAGTGACCTATATACATGTTACCAGAAATACTAATAGGAGATACCAAGTCAAAGCACTGGTGTGGTGTACTGATCCAAAAGTTACACGGAAGAGTGGAACACAACAGAGATTACAGATGGCTGAAAAACTCCCATCAGGCCACCAACATGGCGGAGTATCGTCATTTGGGATGCGGATGGTAGATCCAATCTTACCCTACCCATCAGGTGATGGTGTAAAGATGGATTCACAGGTAACCCTCTAGCCAAATGTATTCAATGTGGTGATGGTGAGGTGCAACGTGATAGTGTGAAGTAAAAATAACTACAGTAACAGAAAATATGTTTAATGGGCACTGTTACGGTGTTAAGATTAAAATAACGCTACATAGTGTGAAAATATCACTATGTAAAGGCGTAGTGCAGAGTTGTCGACATGTTTCAGCTAGGGATAAATTATATCCAGCTTTCTTCAGGACCGTGATGTTAAATGCACTGCAAAAAATCAGTGAAAAACTAAACAGAAAACAGGCAAAAATATCAAGACTGGATTGATCCTACCAGAACCTTGGATCCCCAATGTTGTCTGGTGGAACAGCGAGTAGATTAATCTTCCCAACTTTGTGTGGGAAGCAACCCCACCTCACACGGCACCCGCTCGGGAAAAATGAGGCCCCGCTCTCTCCGTCGGTACCTCGCGCCTGCTTCCAAGTGCTTCCCACACTAAACATAGAATAATAAAACTACAAGTAATATGTACATTTCTTAAAAAGACCCAATGAATATCTATATATTTATAAACATAATTATTATACACATTAATACAAAGAAATAGACATATCAAGATACATACATATAATATGTACACATGTCACTATGCTTTAATACATCACAAACATTACAAGTCACTTACTCCACCATTTGCCGTTCAACATTTGCAGTTTTCAAGTTATAATTAAACAGATTTAGAATGAGAGTTGTGTTGTATGTCATACTCACACCACTATTTCATAACAACTAACATAAAACAAATGTTTTTTTAAAACTGAAGTGGAAAGGGAATAAAGGTTTCCTGATAAGGTGCATTGGGGTCAGCTGAGGCAGTGGTTCTCATTCGGAACCCAGCAGGAGCTGAAAAGGAGGGACTATAAGCTGGGACGGCTAGTTCGAGTAGCTCATTTCTGGTCTCGGCTTGTATGATCCAAGAAGGTGCCCATTACTTTGGTCTAAGCAATCAATCAATCAGTAGATTTGTAGAGCTCTTCTTGTCACCTGTGAGGGTATCCACATGCTGGCTGGGTCCAATTGATTATCCAAACAGTCAGGTCCTCAGGGACTTTTGGACCCCCGGAAGAGATGGGGCGGTTCGGAGATGAAAGGGTAGCTTGTTCCATGTCTTCGCACCTAGGTGGTAGGAGCCTCCTCCGCATCTTCTACGTCAGATGCTTGGGTGAGGGTTAGAGAAAGGGAAGAGGAGAGGAGGTGTCAGGTGGGCTAATGGAAGATCAGGCTGTGGTTCAAGTAGGTGAGTCTGCAGTTTTGTATGGCCTTGTATGCATGGTTCAGGAGCCTTGAACTGGCATCTTTTATGTGCAGGGAACCTGAGGTGGGGGGGGGGGGTTTGATGTGGGTTCATCTAGGAAGATCAAGGACAAGTCTGGCTGCAGTGTTCTGTATGGTCTGTAGTCATCATTGGATTCCTGCCTGGAGAGTGTTGCCATAGTCCAGTTGGTTGGAGATGAGGGCCTGAGTGATGGTGTACCTTGAACTTTGGGGTAGCCGTATGAATATCTTACAAAGCATGCAGAGGATGAAGAAGCAGGAGGAGAAGATAGAGTTGACCTGAGTCATCATAGTTAGCTTGTGATGCCATAGTGATGCCTAGGTTCCTAGTGTGGTCAGTGGGGGTAGGAGTAGATCTGAGTTGTAAGGGCCACAAGGATGCGTCCTATGTGGAGGTTTTGTTTATGAAGATCAGGAGCTCTGTCTTGTCCATATTGAGCTTCAGGCAATTGTCCTTCATGCAGTTGGTGATGTCTGTCATGCAGTTGTGAAAGTTAGTCTTGGTGTTGGTGGTGTCTTCAGAGAGGTAGAGGATGAGTTGTGTGTCATTGGCGTAGGATATGATGCTGAGTCTGTCGGTTGAGACCTTGCTTGCCAGAGGTGTCATATAATTGTTGAAGAGTGTGGGGCTAAGCGAGGTTCCTTGAGGTACTCAACAGATGATTTCCTTGAGTTTGGAGGTGAAGGGGGAAGGCGGACTTTTTGCATTCTTACTGTGAGGAAAGAGGATATCCATCCGAGAGCGGCTTCTTGGATGCTTATGTTGTGCAGCCTTGTGATGAGTGTGTGGTGGGAGACCGTATCGAAGGCTGCAGAGAGGTCTAGGATGATCAGAACCACAGTCTCTCATTGGTCGAGTAGGGCTCGGATGTGATCAGTAGTTGCTAGGTGTGCTGTCTAGGTGCTGTGGTTGCTGCGAAATAAGGATTGGAAGGAGTTGAGTAGGAGCTTCAGTTTGAGATGAGAAGAGAGTTGTGTGTTAATGGCTTTCTCTTATACTTTGGCTGGGAACGGGAGCAGGGAGATTGGTCAGTAGTTGTTGAGTTCACTGGGGTCTGTCAGTGGTTTATTTAGTAGGGCGTTGACTTTTGTGTGTTTCCAGTCCTCTGGGAAGGTGGCCATGAAAACTGAAATGTTGAATACGGTGGTGAGTACGTGGCTGATTCTGGCTTCACCGGGTGAAGATGTGGTGAGGGCAGGGGTTGGTTTAGGTCCCTGAGTGGACCGGTGTCCTGCGGGGCTAGCTGGCTCTATTCAGTTAGTCGGTTGCCTGTGGCAGTAGCATGGTCATTGTGTTGCTTGAAGTAAGTCTGTAGCCTTGGGCTGTGGTTTTAATTTTCTGTAGATGTTGGTGATCTTGTCATAGGAGAAGTTTGCAGGGTTGTCGCAGAGTTCCTGCGAGGAGGTAATGTTGTTTGTTGTAGCTGAGGTGTTGGAGAATTCCTTGATGATGTTGAAGAGGTATTTGGTGTTATTGGAGATTGAGTCGATACGGAAGGCTTAGGCCTTTTTCTTTGATTCTCTCAACTGTCTTTGGTAGAGGTTGAAGGCTGATTTGTAGGCAATGTTGTTGGGCGTGTCCTTGCTGGTGAGGCATCTTCTTTCCAGTTGTTTACAGTGGCGTTTACCCGTTCTGAAGTTTTAGTGTACCAGCTAGCCCACTTGGTAGACTTTCTGTGGGTTTTGTTGCCGATGGGAGTGAAGCTGTTTGCGCAGTTAGTGATCCAAACTGTTGAAGCTTCTGACATCCTGATCTAGGTTGTTGGAGGAAAAGGAAAAGGGGTGGAAGGTTTTGAGGGCCTTTTTTTTTAAGAGTTTTATATAGCGCAATCTAGACCCGAAGATATCAGGTATCAGAGCGCCTTACATGAGCACCAGTTACGTAACAGATGGACACATTCATTTTTGTTAGGCACTGGGAAATTAAATGATTTGCCCAGAATCACAGGATGTTGAGTGTCCATGCCGAGATTCGAATCCGGACCCCCAGCTTAGAAATCGACCACTGTAGCCATAAGGCTATAACCTCTCCCCTAAATTGATCTGCGTGTCCTTTGACACTTTGCTTCAACTGCATTGGGGGGCATTTGGCAGACTGGGAGCAGAGGTCTGGGAGCTGGTGATGTTGAAGTGACGATGGCGTGGTCGGTCCAGGTGAGTACCATGGTGTGGCTGTATCTGATGCGGTTGCTGGAGGTGAAGATGGGGACTAGCATGAGGCCTGCAGTGTTCATGGTGTCATGGGCGAGTTGGGTTAGTATGATGTTATTCATGTTGTTGAAGAGGTTTGTAGTGTTGATGTCATTGTGGTCATTGAGATGAAAGTTGTGGTCACTGAGGAAAATGTAGTTGTTGGAGCCCATGGTGAGGGGGCGTGAAGTCTCAGAAGGCTGGACGTGCTCCTGTAGAATGATAGGCGAGGATGCTCCTGATGGAAGTTATGCTGTCTGTGTGGAGTTGGAATTTGAGGTGTTCCATGACTGGGGTGATGTCATTTTTGGTGGTGAATTGGATGGATTCGTTGTGTGCGATGGAAATCCCTCCACCAGGCTGGTTGATTTAGTGGCAGTGGGTGATCTTGTATTCTTTGGGAATTGTGCTGGTGATCCAGGAAGGACACATGTCGGGGAAGTGAGAGGCTTGTGGATGTTTGAGAATTAGGAGTCAGAGACTTAAGCTGGACTGGTTGTAAGTGATTTGGTGACCCTATCTGCAGCGACAAAGACACCTGATCAGACTGACCTGAAATGCTTTCAATAAACGTAACTACTGACAATCTCTCTGGGTAGCATTCCAACCCATTGTTCTTTTGTTCACCATGCCACGTCAGATTATTTTTAGCCAGTCTAGGTCCTGTTCCAATAGCATTCCTCCTATCACCATTTTTGTGCTTGATGTAATGCCTGAGTGGCCAAGCGTATACCTAAACTTGGGCCCCTTGCTCACTGTGTCACTAGAACAAAGCTACACCCAACTGAATGGGCCAAATAAGTCAAAAACCACCACATGTGACACTCCGGTCACAGGTTGCTTATGTTCCAGCTCAGAGAGGACATGGCTTGGCAGTTCAAGCTGGACTGTGCCTAATGGAGCAGGACCAAGACGGATATGTATATGCCTGGGTTCAATCTGAGGTGGCATGGTGGGTAAAAGCACAATGTGTTGGAATGCTACTCCGAGCAATTGCCAGTAGTTAGATTTATTGCAAGCATTTATCCTATCACCTTGTGTGTGTTTGAAATAAAACAACACTGTATAATTCTTTATTTGTTACTAACATTACAATGATAACATTTTTCAAATTGAATATATATATATATATATATATATATGTATATATATACACACACACATATATATGTATATCCATAAATGTTATATATTATCTATATATAATTAGTGAATAATTATTTTATGAATTTAAAAGTTAATACATTTAATTTAAATTTTTTATTTTTAAAACATATATTTCAATTACATCAAAGCATACTTTTTCACAAGCTTTACTACATATCAAATTAGATAAAAATGCTAGTGTATGTGGTATTTTTTATTTGTTTAAAAGATTGTATTTATAAACAAAATTAATAAGTATAACATAATTATTCGATACTCATTTAATTTGATGAGTTACTATACTGTAACGTAATTTCTTTAGCTTTATTTCAAAATTAAATACTTAACACTAATTTACATTTATATTTACATTAAATATGTTTAATATTTTTAAAGAATAAAAAAAAGTATTAATTTTCCCTATACTTTCTCCACCTATGTGTGCAAAGTTACTAGTAGTAAATCCTGCTGCTGGAGATTCCACCCCCTGATTTTAAGTGGTGGAGACATGTAAGTCTACACATAGGGGTAAGCCTACATTTGGAAATTGAGAAAAGCAAAACCGTTTAAAAAAAAGACACCTAGGCAGGTCAGGCCCGTGCTGGTAAGAGCGGAGGGCCAGGTTGGGTGGTGGGCGGAAATTTGACAGACAACCACGAAGGAAAGTTAAATAAATAATTAATATTCCCTCATCGACGTCTGTCGAAATCCCCCCCCCCACCCACCTGGTCCCACCGCCCCACTGCTTTTACCTGCACGGGTCGCTACTGCACCTAGGTGTAGTAGTTAATATACATGTTAGTATATATGCAGCCGTGGACAGTGTAGGGAGTTCCGTGGGGCAGACAGGCGGGGCGGGGGAGGGGCAGGGTAGGGGGTGGCAAACACCGGAATATGGATGATTGCAGGTAAGTACACAATTAAATTATTAAAACTAATTTCGTAGCGCGCCCTGCATCACATTTTGCGTTTTTTTTATTTGATTGTTTACTTACCTGCAATCGTCCATATTCCGGTGTTTACCACCCCCCACCCTGCCCCTCCCCCACCCCGCCTGTCTGCCCCGCGGAACTCCCTCCACTGGCCACGGCTGTGTATATGTATGTGCATATTTACCATTGTGAACTGGGCCCCTTGTGTGCTAATTAGGACTTCCAGATATGTGTTCTCTGCAGTATTATTTCTTAACTGGTATGTTATCATTTTTCCCTTCAGCATATCCTGGAGTACCTCTCTCCACACCCTGTGCCCACACCAAGAACTGGGAAATATCAGGCAGAACTGACTCGTCTCCCAATTAACGACAACCAATTTTTGTTGTGTTTTGGTTATGGACATCACCTACTTCCGCTCTTTTATTCTTTGCCATAAAAGTTTGGAGGGAGGCCTTACTTCAAAACATTTAGGGGCATATTATCAAGAATGGTGTTACAATTATCGCCGCTTTAGCCGCAGGAAACTGCCTCTAAAGAGGCGATAATGATCTTGATAACAAGCCCTTGAGAATTCCAATAGAAGCCCATGTTCACACCAGAACACGGGCTTCTATGGGAATTCTCAAGGGCATATTATCAAGCCCATCGCTAAAACGGCGATAATTTTAACGCCGTTTCTTGATAAAATGCCCCCACGTTAGGGAAGCTCAGAGCAAAAACGCTTGAAACCCTCTGCTCGAAGGAACCAGGACTTTGGGGCATATTACCAAGCAATAGCGATAATTATCGCTATTGTTTGGTTAGAGACAAAATTTTACCGCTGAGCTGCGGCGATTTTTATCGCATATAAACCTTGGTATTACCAAGGTTTATCGCAAATGCGATAAAAAAACGGCAGCAATGCATGAATATCGCTGAAAAGTCAGCGATATTCATGCATTACCGAGCTAATGCTCTTAGCCATGTTATCCACCTCCCATTGGATTACATGGCTAAGAACTGCTCAGGGCAGGTGTTAGCTTTTGGAGATATTCGCGCTTAGCGCGAATATCTCCAAAAGTTGGTAATAGGAGATAGCGATGTTAGCGACTGTTACCAGTCGCTAACATCTTGGCACGCCCACTTTGCATGTCATTAGTGATAAATATCACTGACATGCAAAGTGGGGCCCAAGATGGTCGCTATCTCCTACTAGCTGTCGCTAACTGGTGTTAGCGACAGCTAGGTAATAGGGAGATAATTTTATCTCCGCTTTCTTGGCTTTTAAAGCCAAAAAAGCGGAGATTAACCCCCTTGATAATATGCCCCCAGGACTTTCTTCTTTAAATAAAGTTACTTAAAAACACATACACCTTGTGCACCTAAGAACTAACAGCGCGCGTAAAATATAAGCTACGCTTGTTCTTAGCTGAGATTAGAATAGGCACTGTTGCAAAAACGAGCGCAAATAGAAGTCGCCCCTGCTTTTCAACCCAGCGTGGGTCTGCAAAGCCCTGTAAAGTGTCTGTGGAGAGGCAGCAATTATAGAAATGTATATATAGACGAGACCGGCCCTAACTAGGCAACGACGCCTATTCATTAGTGCACGTTAGTGGGCTAATATATGTTAAGTAAAGGCGTGTTTGTTTTCTTTCTGTATTCATTTGAATGGCTTGTATAAGCTTTTTACAGCTATTCGCTGTTCTTTTTAATGAAATGATAAAGTGAATATAGGTAATTAATTTATTTGACACGCGGAGCAGTAATTCTAATAACACAGATAAGTCAAGTGCAATAAATAAAAAAAAACTCATTATGCCGCGCGGTCCATTCAACCCCCGGTGCCTGCTGCAGCTGGAAAGAAAACAGGGCGGCCACGTGCGCTGCGAGAGAGAGGGGGGCGTGCGCGCGCGCCGCTCCCCCGGCATATGGCAGCCGCAGAGAACATCTTCTCTTTTGTCCGATACTTTTTTTTTGTACTTCTTTCCGGTCTTCTGCCGCTCTGGCCTTTAAATAAAACTAATTACACCAAAAAAAGGGGGTAAAAAGTTGGAACCGGCGGAGAAAGAGACCCTTTAAAGTCGTCCCTTTTGCAAGCTGGAACAAAAGGAAGTACCGAGGGCACAGCCAGGGCCTTCAAAGAAAGAGGAAAAAAAGAAAAGACACCTTAATGAGGATCCGCAGATAAGTGCTTGTGAGGGAGGTTGGCAGAAAAAAAAGAGCTTTTAGTCTAAAATCCATAAATAAGTGGGCATCAGGTGGGCACTAGAAGATTTTAACAAGCTGCTGCAGGCCACGCGCGCGGCCCCTTTCCAAGATGGCCACGAACCGCCTAAAGAGATGTCGTGCCCGCTCTCTCCCCTCCCCCGCTCCACTCAAACATTACAGGACTGGAGTGAGAACGCGCGACAATTAGAGATTTTTATTCAGAACTTGGAACCTATCAGAAACGGCCAGGCTCTTGGAACGTCCACAGGCTCACATTTAATGAGGATAGCCCTCGAGGTGCCAAGGGTTTGAGGACACGCAGCCCCTATTGATTACGGCGATCATCCATGGAGATCAAAGAGAGAGGTCTTTAAAGTTTTAGGGTGGGGGGGAGTTGGTTGGGAAAGTTTTGGTAAATTGTAACCTCCTGGTATTTGGTCGCTCTTGGATTTATAAAACCATAGGATACAATCTTTCTCTTCTTCCAAGCCCAACAGATTCACATCTGCTTACTCACTGTCACAATTAACGTCATATTTGGGGGAAACAACCTTTACAACGCAACTTTTACAACGCACTACCATTACAACGAAACTTTTACAACCCAACATCCATTACAACGCATGCCATTACAACGCAACCATTACAACGCATGACACTACAACGCACACCACTACAACGCATGTCTTTACAACGCAGTCATTACAACGCATACCATTACAACGCATAACGTTACCATCCAACACTTACCCTACTCTTGCACCCCCTGGAGTTAGAATAGTAATTTTTACCCCTACACTATCCAACACTTACCCTACTGTTGCATCCCCTGGAGTTAGAACAGTAATGCTTACCCCTACACTATCCAACACTTACCCTACTGTTGCACCCCCTGGAGTTAGAATAGTAGTTTTTACCCCTACACTATCCAACACTTACCCTACTGTTGCACCCCCTGGAGTTAGAATAGTAATTTTTACCCCTACACTATCCAACACTTACCCTACTGTTGCACCCCCTGGAGTTAGAATAGTAAATTTTACCCCTACACGATCCAATACTTACCAAACATGCAATGTAATGGTATGCGTTGTAATGGTATGTGTTGTAAAGGTATTTTGCGTTGTAATGGAATACGTTGTAAATGTAGTTTTTTAATTTTCGTTGGTAATGGCATACGTTGTAATGGAATGCATTGTAATGGATGTTGCGTTGTAAAAAATGTGTTGTAAAGGTATGCGTTGTAAAAGTGTGCGTTGTAGTGACATACATCCCATATTTGGTTGTCAGTCATTCTTCTGGGCCCAATGGGATGTCCTATCGTACGAGGTGTGATCATGAGCTGAAACAGCTGGCGTTCAGCATTGGAAGTCCAAATCTCATCTGGATCACTTACGCCAGATAGGACTGTAAGCAATTTCTTACATCATCCTGCTCTTTTACTCACTAGGTGCAGCAAATCTTATGTCCCTGACTGCACACCTGTTCATGTACAAATACTTGAACGAATGCAGAGATTTCTAGAGCACGTGCCTACACCGAGGAGTGTCCCTGTGCTAACTGGAAAGCAAGAAGGCACCGAAAGTCATAATTAGTAAGTAAAAAGCCATGTATTGAGTTATTTTTTGAAAGGTTGATTGCTTTCGATATGACGCAGTTCGGGAGGCAAGTTGTTCCAGACTAGGGGGCCCAGGAGGGAGAATGATCTACCTCTGGTTCTTGCTCGCTTAACCCTGGGAACTTTGGCCAGGTGGCCATGGGAAGAGCGTAGACATCTGTGTGGAGTGTAACATTGGATCCTAGAAGATACGTATTCAGGTCCAGAGTGGTAAGAGCTCTGTGCATGAAGACCAGAGTCTTGAACAGGATTCTCTTTTCGAAAGGGAGCCAGTGTAGTTTCTTGAAATGAGAAGAGATCGATGTTCATCTGGGTAACTTAAGGACCGAGCGGGCTGCTGCATTTTGAACAATTTGTTCTTTCTATAGCAGGTATTGTGGAAGACAGGACTCTAGGGCAATAGCGTAATCCAGTCTGGATTCAATCAGAGCCAGAATGACTGTGATGCTCACAGGATAGGAAAGGAGGGGAAGCAATGTTTTTGCCATACGCATCAGACCAAAGCAGGTGCCTACTACTGTATTAATTTGATTTTATAGAGTGAGCTCTTTATCAAATTTAACTACCAAGTTTTCTACAGTTTCCGCTACAACTGTGGGTGGGGAGGCCCCATCTGTCCAGTGAGCTTGCCGGTTGAGAGTATAGTTATACCTGAAGCAAAGAACCTCTGTCTTATCATTGTTTCCTTTAAGTTGATTGGTATACATTCACTGGAAGACAACTGAGGGGCAGGGTTTAATGGCATTTTGTGCAATAAGCTCACCTTTCGTGAAGGAAAACCGAAGTTGGGTATTATCAGCATAAGAGATTATTTTAGCCCCAGAAGACTTCACCAATGCCGCTAACAGGGTCATCCAGATGTTAAACAATGTTGGACTAAGGGCGAGACACTGCTCCTACCGGTGAAGAAGGAGGCAACCAGCCTCTCTATATCTGTTCTCCGGAAAGGATTTCAGCCATTTCAATGCTGTGCCTTCAAAGCCAATGTTGTGGAGACATGCAAGCAGTCTGGAGCGCGGAGCCGTGTCGAAGGTAGCCGAAAGATCCAGAAGTACCAAGACTGCTTTTCCACTAGCATCTAGAGTACATTTAATCACTTCTGAGAGTTCCATAACAGTAGTTTCTGTGCTGAATTTAGACCTAAAGCCTGATTGACTGGGGTGATGGAGCCTGTTGGATTTTAAATAATTGGATAGCCGTCGATTAATTAACTTTTTCAAAATTTGGATGGGGCTGGCAGCAGGGAGATAGGTCTGTAATTGCTTGGGATATATACATATTTATTCATGAGTTCACTTGGTAGTTATAATATCATGCACTAATATGCCACTTTATTCCACATGCTTTTTCCCCGCATGCAAGTAAAATGCGGTCGTTACAACCAAAATATGTATGTATGGGCTAATTCTATAATTAAAACCTACTCACATATTTAATTGATTATCTTTGTGTATATTGTTAAATAATTACATATTTTAGTTATGTTTTAAGTAGTAATTATTAATTAATAGTAAACTATGAATTATTAAGAAACTATTTAATTGATTATCAATTATGCCAATTGGGCTTTATTTATTTGTTGAATTAATATTTTTGGTGTGGGTTGCTAGGCTTTTAGGGGTAACGTTGTATAGGGGTATAGAGTTGGGAGTTAAGTACTAATTCAATAGCAACTATTTTTAATTGGTAATTAATTATTTCATTGTTTAATAATTATGTTCATAGTTTAATTGTTTTACATTTTTTAATGTATATAAATATTTTATGTTAATGTTTCTATTAAGAGTTTAACATTTTTTCTAAATTAATAGGCTTATTCAAATATGTAATGTGTACTTTTCTTACTGTTGCTTACACTGCAGTGGGAATAGTCAATTTAAATCCTCCAAAGTTCAACGCTTTCCTTACTGTTGCACAGACTGGAGTGGAAATAGAAAATCGTATCCCTCCGAAGTTCAGCACTCTCCTTACTGTTGCTCAGACTGCAGTGGGAATAGAAAATCTTACGCCTCCAATGTCCAACATTTTCCTACTATTGCGCTGTTTGGAGTAGGAATAGTAACTATTCCCCCTCCAAAGTACAAAACGTTCCCTACTGTGTACAGTCTGGAGTGGGAATAGTAAATCTTACCCTCCGATGTCCAACATTTTCCTGATATTGCACTGTTTGGAGTAGGAATTGTGAATATCCGCCCTCCAAAGTCCAAAACTTTCCCTACTGTTGCACAGACTGGAGTGCGAATAGTAAATCCCACCTCTCCAAAATTCAACACTTTTCCTACTATTGCACTATTGCAAGTGAGAATAGTAAATCTAACCCCTCCAAAATCTAATGATTTTCCTATTGTTGCTCAGACTGGTGTGGGAATAGTAAATTTAACCCCTCCAAAGTCCAACACTTTCCCTACTGTTTGCACAGACTGGAGTAGGAATAGTAAATCTTACCCCCCATAAGTCCAACACGTTCCCTACTGTTGCTCAGCCTGGAGTGGGAATAGTAAATCTTACCCTTCTGAAGTCCAACACTTTCCCTCACTTTTTGTGCTGTTAGGAGTGGAAATAATAAATGTAACCTCTCCGAAGTTCAACACTTTCCCTACTGTTGCGCTGACTGGAGTGGGAATAGTAAATGTAACCCCCGCCCCTCAAAATCGAATCCTTTCCCTGCTGCTGCTTAGCCTGGAGTGGGAATAGTACATTTAACCCCTCCCCCCATATTCCAATGTTTTCCCTGCTGCTGTATACACTGGAGTCGCAATAGTAAATCTAACCTCTCTGTAGTCCATCACTTTCCATATTGTTGTGCTGTATGGAGTGGGAATAATAAATGTTACCCTCCATAGTCCTACACTTTTACTACTGTTGCATACACTGGAATGGGAATGGTATATCCAATATTCCCAAACCCCAATATTTTTCCTAATATTGGTAAAATATATTATAAATATATATATATTTTCAATTTGTATATTTTTGCTCATATTTGTATGTGTTTCATTTTTATCAATTATTTAGAAAAATGTCTTTTTTGTCTTTTTTGATTTTTTTTATATTTGATTTATTTGGTTATTTATTTAATGTTTTGAAATTGAATTGTTAATAATTTTTATGTTTTATTTAAATATACATTATACATTTAAATAGCTAGATAAACATATATATCTATATATGCTTTTTATAGCAGTAAATGTAATAAATTAACTAGCATAAATGTAATTTATTGTAAAATATATATTTTTATTAATCGAGTTACACTATATATATATATATATATATATATATATATATATATATATATATCCAAAGAAGCAAAACAGGGTCCTGCTGAGATCCTCTCTCCCAAGTCAGGTGTCGCAAATATTTCGGCAGACCACAGAAGCCGAATCCAATGTTAAATCCAAGATTGCTTCAAAGCAATAAATTGCGCACTCAGGAATCCGTTTACAGGGTGATTTTATTGTTTACAGCTCACACGCTACGCGTTTCGACAAACGCGTAGCGTGTGAGCTGTAAACAATAAAATCACCCTGTAAACGGATTCCTGAGTGCGCAATTTATTGCTTTGAAGCAATCTTGGATTTAACAATATATATATATATATATATATATATATATATATATATATATATATATATATATATATATATATATATATATATATATATATATATTTATTTATTTTCCATCCAACTTTTTTCTTCCCTCAAAAAAAATGCCAGAAAACTCCAGAGAGAGTGCTTTGCTTAGTTTATTTGCAGAAAATGCTCTCCACCAACGTGTTTCACCTTTTGGCTTGATCATGGTATAGCTCGAGATCCCATACTTCCGCTTTCATACGCACAACAATTAACAGTGAAGTAGGACTGACGCATTTGGCGGGTTCAATACAAAACGAAATCAATGAGAGCCATTTTGTAACTTCTCATAGAATAAATACATTAGTCTGTTCACCAGTATGTATGCAAATGTTTTTACATACTTACAATTATACATTGGTCTATTGGGAGAAAAACATATATATTCCATTGACCTGCAACTGTTGCCAATTCAATATCATTTTAAGGCAAGTGTTTTGGGAATACAACATATTATAATTTCTGGTCACTAATCAGTATATGCCTCATATTTAGAATAATAACCCCTGCTGCCCATGTGGGCGAATATATGATCATAATTTTACTACACATAACACATGCATGATTCAAATATCTAATGTTGAAATAATAATATACATTTATATAGGTAGATAAAAATATATATATATGCTTTTTATAGCAGTAAATGTAATAAATTAACTAACATAAATGTAATTTATTGTAAAATATATATTTTTAATAATTGAGTTACTCTATATATATATGTATCTACATATATATATCAATCGCCACAATGTGATCCAGCAGATCTTGAGAGCGCTCACCAGTGTGTGCTCAACCCAGGGGTGGGATCCAGACCCAAAAAATCACTTTTTTTCCACAAAAGGAGCGGCACAACCAGATTTTTTTTTGAAGCCTTTTAATCAGAGCTTCACCCCACCAACGCGTTTCAGCCACACAAGGCTTTGCTCACGGTCAGTTAGTCCTTCTACTATTTTCCTTTTTATACTGGCCCATCTTAGCCTTTAAGAAGCATTATGGGATATGTAGTGCGGAAACAGTTATACATACAATTTTTACCCATAAAAGAAAGACTGGTGTGATATTTTATTTTGTAAATACATTAATCCAGTGCAATTCATGTTAAGTCACATGGGCAAACTAATTACATTAAAGTTCATGAGTGGAGTAGTTCCCAATCAATGTCAGTTTAGTTCTCAGGTATAGTACCCTACTCAGATTTGAACAGTCTTCCTGGAACTGTTACAGTCACTCTAAATGTACGTGGAGGTCCTCTCCAAAGTTCATACCTCTCGGTATTTTTGTTCGTAATCGGATGATCAAACGGGACTCAATTTGTCGTAATTTTCGAACTGTATCCCCACCTCTCTCCATTTTGGTTAGCATTTTCAGTCCATAGAATCTCATTGTTCTCCAGTCTCCTTCCTGGCATGCATTGATATGTTTTGCCGTGGCCTATAACATGTTTTTGTTTTTCACTGCCCGGATATGTTCCAGGATCCTCTTTTTTAACACGCAGGTGGTGCTGCCTATATATTTGATCCCACATTTGCATTCAATTACATAAACCACGTTTTTAGATGTGCAAGTGATTTGTTGGTCAATGTACATTGTTTTGCCATTTGGTTCTACAATGCTTTTTTTGCTGGTACCAATTTTACAGGCTTTACAAGAGGAGCAGGGTTTAAATCCTTTGCGTTGATCCTTGAGCCAATTTGTCTGTGGTTTTATCTGAAAATGACTTTTGACTAGAAGATCTTGAAGAGAGGTGTTCTTTTTGTAAGTGATTTGTGGTTGCTTGCCTACTAGTTCTCCTATATCCGGGTCCCCAGATATGAGATGCCAATATTTTTTCATCTTATTGGCGATTATTCCACTCTCTTTATTATATGTGGTCACAAATCTCGGTGGGTCATTCTCTGTGGTTCTTTTTGGTTTTTCTACCAGTAATTCCGCTCTTGTCTTTTGGTCAGCCTTCTTTTTACATTTCTGTAGGACACGATCTTCGTATCCTCTTGATTCAAATCTCATCTTACTTTCTTTCATTTTTGTTTCAGCATCCTCTGATTTGAAAAAAATTTGTTTGAGCCTTATATATTCTCCATACGGTATGCTTTTCAGGAGAGCTTTTGGATGGAAACTAGTTCCGTGTAGCACACTATTGGTGGCTGTTTTCTTGCGCAACAACGTGGATTCCAACTTTCCTTCCGATATATAGATTTGTGTGTCCAGAAAATGAATTTGTTTTTTGTTTGTCGAGCATGTGAATTGCAAGCCAACATCATTTTGATTCAATTTTGAAAAGTAGTTTTGAAATTCAAGGTCTGATCCATGCCAAATACCAAACAGATCGTCTATATATCGGACCCATAAAATGATCCGTTCCAGTTCTTGTTGGTTATTCATGTTCCACGCAATTGTTTTTTCCCACCAGCCCATGGTGATGTTTGCATAGTTTGGAGAAAATGATATGCCCATGGCGGTGCCACTCTCTTGCCTGTATAGTTCTTGATTGAATAAGAAAACATTATTTGTTAAACACATATGGATCATTTTTAAGAGCATATTTGTATGTTCCAGTGTGGTGATGCTCCGTTGTTTTAGGAAGTACTGGCAGGCCTCCATTCCAACATTGTGTCTTATTGATGTATAAAGTGAGACCACATCGATTGTGACCAGAAGGTATTCATCATTCCATGTTATATCTTGGATGATTCTCAGGAACTCTCCTGTGTCCTTGATATAGGAGGGCATACTTTGGGCAATTGGAGCCAAGAAAGTGTCCACATATTTTGAGACATTCTCATATAGGGAACTGCATGAGGATACAATTGGTCTTCCTGGTGGATTTATTAGTGTCTTATGTATTTTCGGTAAGAAATAGATGCAGGGCATCGTTGGATAGTCGATGTCCAAAAATTTCTTTTCTTCATCACTGAGTAATCCTTTTTTATGCCATTCATTTAGATGATCCTTAAGTTCTTTAAGCATACCAACACTCGGGTTATTCGTCAATTTGGAGTAATTTTGTTGTACATTTAATTGCCTCATGGCTTCCAAAACGTAATCCGAGGTTTCCATTATTACAATATTACCCCCCTTGTCAGCGGGTTTAATTGTAATTTTCCCATTATCCATGAGAGATGTAATTGCTTTTCGTTCATCTGTTGACAAGTTTTCTCTGCTTTTATTTCTTACTTTCATTAGTTTATCCAACTCCTCATTTACTGCATCTGAGAAGAGGTCGATTTTATTTCCAGGTGACATGATGGGGTAGTACCGAGACTTTCTTTTTAGTCCGGTGTTTGGTCTTTCATTGGTTCTAATATCCATTTGTTCAAGAATTTGAATATCTGATAGGTTGGCGCTTTCTTGATCAAATAACATTTCAAAGGATTGTCTCAAGTCAGGTAATTGTTCAATCGTGGTTATTGTTCCAACTTCCTCATTATTAGTGTCCGATGTTTGGTCATTTGGAGTTGAGGGTTTATTGGCATGTATTTTTGCAAGTTTTAATTTTCTGACAAATTTGTATAGATCGATTTTCGTTTGTGCGTAATCAAAGTGAGATTCCGGGCAGAATGATAATCCTTTGTTCAATACCATTTTTTCTTTTTTCTGTTAGTTGATAATCAGAGAGATTCACAATCAAATTCACTATTTCCTTTTGCGCAGGGGATATTGCCTTCTTTCGCTGTTTTGATCTGCTGGTTTTTCGGGTGCTGGAGAGGGGGTTTGTTGTAATTGTGTTGCCCTTCCCCGTCCTCTTCTTTGATACGGTCTTCTTCCCCTTCCTCCGCCACGTGTGATGCTCTTTTCCAGATTCATCAACGCTACTTCGTCTAAAACAGACATATATACATATGTGGGTATATATATATATGTATGTATTATATAAATAAAAAGTGAAAAGTCGCTGATGTGTGGTACCTCAATGTTCGGCAGTTTCATATGGATTATGTACGCGGCCCTGCCGGGGTCGCGAGGCACCCCGCTGCAAAAACGCAGCTCCTCAACGCCGAGCAAGTGGTGAATCGACGTCAGGAGGAACAGCGATACCGTTCATCACATGCAATATTGACAGCCAACATGGCGGTTTTTCTCTCAGCAAACCCACTATGGGATTAAATTACAAAGAAGACGGGGTGGCACTACTAATGATGTGAGAACTACAAATACCAGAGTGCTGCAAGCCACGCCCACTACAGCGACTCACTCTATAAACGCCGCACCCTCGGCGTGAAACTACTAATCCTTGGCTTCTGACAATACCAGTGAACAAGGGCAGCCAGAGCCTGAAACGCGTTTGGACATACCTTGCTACCAGGAGAGGCCTGTTGTGCTTGCCACTTGTGATAAATAAAAGGTGAAAAGTCGCTGATGTGTGGTACCTCAATGTTCGGCAGTTTCATATGGATTATGTATTTATATATGTATATAAATATACATATATATATATATATGCTGGCAGAGCAAGCTTCCACGAATAAAATGTAATTTTCTCACTGCATTCTTTGGGTCAGCTCCTCTTTCCTCGCCTTGAAGTGCTCCGGTGGATGTTGGAGTTCGAGGGTTCCTGGATTGGGTGTGCTGCATATATATATATATATATATATATATATATATATATATATATATATATATACCTTCCAACAAAAAAAACAAAGGTTACAGGAACGCTATAGTTAGCAAATAGAATTAAAAAAAACATGGAAATTCACACAAAAAAACAAAGGTTACAGGAATGTTATAGTTAGACTGACATTTCATTCATACAAATTCAGAGAAATTCAGCCGTTATAGTTACCCGAGTCAACTATATCTTGAACCCCACGCAATGCACTGCTTATGACCTCACATATTACATCACTCATGACATGGCCAGTGACATCACTCATGACATGACTGATGACATCTCAAATTACATCATCCAGTGACTGCGAGTGTTTTAAAATGTTTATGAGTGTTAAATATACATACCTAGGTGTATTGGTGAACCAGTGGGTGAATGAGTGACTGTTTGTATGACTGAGTGGGAGCATGACTGACTGTATATGGGAGTGATTAGGTGCCTCAGCGAATGTATGGATGAGTGACTGGTTGTGTGAATGCATCTGTCTGTCAGTTGATGTCTAAGTGGGCGTATGAGTGTGTTAGTGGGTATGTAAATAGCTATATGGATGATTGATTGGGTGACTATCTCAATGGTTGTCTGGGTCTCTGTGAGTGTGGGTAAGGAGGTGTGTGACTGCCTGGATGGATGAGTGAGTGGGTGAGTCAGTGCATGTATGGGGTGGTGTGTGTTTTTGTGAGAAGCTTAATGGGTGAGTGAGTGTCTGTATGGCTGTGTAGGTGATTGAGGCTTGTGTCAGTATGGTTCAGTAACTGTATATGTGAAAGGCAACATAGGTGACTGACTGGGTATATGAGTGACTGTATGAATGAGTGAGTGAATGTGAGAATGGCTATATGGACGAGTACATGCTTCTGTTGGTGACTGTATAGGTGAATGAGTATGTGTTACTATTTGTATGAGCAAGTAAGTGGATGTGTATGTAACTGTTTGGGTTAGTACGTACCTGTATGATTGACCTCATGGGTGAGTGTGTAGGTGTGTGAGTAGTTCTATAGGTGACTCACTCAGTGAGTGAGTGCCAGTATGGGTATATGACTTGATATGTCAATGGCTGTATTGGTGACTGAGCAGGTGTATGAGTGGCAAGGACGTTCTTGAGGGCCAACTCCCCTCTTATTACCTCCAGTAAGTCCCACACAGCAGGATTGCTGAGTTCTGATAGCAGGCCACACCCCCTTTCTCCACCACTCTGCAAACGCACCTCCTGGCATGCTCTTGGTTGGGGTATGAAGTCCTCTATGCTGCTGAGGTTCCTTAGGGGCCAACTAGCGCATCTGTTACCTCCACTAAGCCCCACACAGAGGAACCATAACATGACCACACATAATTCTACCACCCATATTCACCAACTGATTATATTGAGTCACAAAACAAGAAACCACATTTTCTCACTGATATTGGTTGATCTTTGAATTTTCATTCACGGTGTCCAATAACTCCCATTTGTGTTGGGTTCAATATCATACCTTAGTTAAGCATTCAGTGTAGGAGGATGGATATCTGACTATGATTACCCCCAACGTCTTGCCTAGTGTTTAGCTGGTTTTCGACTTAGTTGGCCTGGGATCCTGCTAATCAGGGCCCCAGGCTATCTGCTCTCACTGTAAAATGGACTCCATGTACTTTAGGTACATATCCAATTGGGTATTGGGTCACCTTTGTGAGCCCCTGTATAGTGTACCATAGGTACCCAGGGCATAGGTGCATCCAAGGCCTACCAGGGGCTGCAGCATGAATTATGCCACCCCTGGCAGGCCATCCAAATTGACACAACTGGCTGATCATTCAGCTGGGGCAAGGTCGTGTAATCACCCCTTGCTTAGGTATTCTTATACCTACCATTATATATAGACACATATATACCTGTAAGTCACTCCTATGGCAGGCCTTAACAATCCTGGAGGCTGATTGCTTGGTTTTATGTGAGATGGTGCTCTAGCATGAGCTGAGCCTGTCTGCAGCTTTCGGAACCATGTCCTTATAGCTTCGTAATCAACAGGTAGGGAGGAGGAATTCTGGTCCATTCAGTTCTCCAATCTTAATATCTTAAGTAATCAAGTGAGAGAATGGACAATTGTAACTATGCGACCGTAGGTTGAATTGAATCACCCTCATAAACGCTATGTAAATTGTGCGATGTATATCATTTTTCCGCCCCACATATGTGTTACGGCATTATCATTGGGTGTCCAAATAGGTGCTGTATGCCTGCCTCAATCCGAGGCAACCTCTGGTCTAGGTAGTAGTGTCCAGAGATAAAAAGGCACCCCCATGAGAGAAGGTGATAGTGAGTTAGAAAATCATGCCTTAAAAGCAAAACTTCACCACAGGTAAACTTTAATAAAAATGGTGAGGTTTTGTTATTAAAAAAGGGTGGGTATAACTGGAGATTGTGTTACTAGATCTCTTTATAACACTTAGTTGACAGAGTTGACATGTTTCTGCTCCATTCTGCCCAGCCGGGTCTACGGAGCATTCGTCAGGACAAACACAAACAACAGGTCAATTACTTACACAACTTGTGAAGTACTCAGTAGTGTTAATTTAAACACTCTATTTTGGCTTGCTTCAGTTTCCTGGAAATAAAGCAAAAACAAAAGAAACAATACAAACTTATCTGGGGGGTGCAGATTCATCACAGTATTAAAATCTCCAATCGAGATATATTAAGTGTACCTATACTTTGCACTATATTCAGAAGGGTAGTCCCAGTAAAGGCCACCAAAGTCTGCGCTACACTTCGAGATAAAATAAGTTCATTGTAAATGGACACACGGATCTCATTGTCTTACTGGGTACTTTTCGTGTGTAAAGTAAGGAGGTCTCTATATGCTGTACCCAATAGTTATAACCCGTGCTGTTCTATGATATAGCCATACCATATACTTTTAAGTGCATTATAATCCTCACGGTTATTGCTAACTTTGGTTTGGCTTTATCAAAACATGTTGTGTAAGGTGTCATACGCTTTGGAATACTACCCCCCCCTCCCACCGCCAGTTCTGGGCAAGGGAGAAAACATGTCGTTGTAGCTTTACCCGGTTAAAGTTACCTCAGCATCACAAAATGGATGCTGCTGCCACAGACACAAGTCTGACCTCCTGCAGCTGGGAGCCCTTCCAGCGAGGGAGGCCTGGACAATAGGTTTCCTGCCTTGGGAGGTGCTAGCACCTTCCCAGACAGGCTATACTGTATTGGGGCAGGGTGGGTTGAAAGGAATGAGACACTGCCTGGGGCACACAAGGTACTCCATGCATAGTCCGGTTCAAACCAGTTGCTGGGGCACTCCAGCCCCAGCTCTGCCGCGAAACTGGACAAAGGGAAAGGGGTGTAACCACCCCCTTCCCTGGTCCCACCCATAGGAGGGACCTAGCAGGTAATCCAGCCCCTCAAATCAGTATATAGGTAGGAGCTGAGTCTAGAGATTTTAGATTATCCTGAACTGAAACTCTGACACGAAACTCTGGACCTTCGACATTCTACTGCAACTAGAAGACTGAAGAATCTCCTTTGTGGTCAAGGAGTGACCACCCTGTGTAAACAGGCACCACCTAGTGAATTGCCAGTTTGCTTTGTCGACGCTCCCGAAGGATCCCGACAACTCTGCTTCACAGGACTGGACTTCCAGACTTCTATGACGCCGATCCATACCTCCAGCAAAGCTGAGACCCGTGGCGGACACGAGAGACGTGGGACTAGACACCTGGCCATTTTGCTCTTTGCTAAACTGTGCAGCTTCTGAGGCATCCTCGAAATTGTGCATTGGGACTTGAGAAGCCCCAACACCAAGTCATAAGTGCACCGAAGCTCAGCCCTCCACACTCCATGAGTGCCACGTGGGGCCTGCTCTTGCATTTCCTCTTGACGCGTCTTCGCGGTTGCTAGCCCTCTGGCTAGTGGCCATCTTGAAGACTCCATTTTGAATCAATGCTGCTTGCCTGGTTGCTCTGGGCTGGCTCCTGCTTTCCTGCAAATGGGAAGCCCCACAGACCTTGCTGGTCTGTACAAGAAGTCGATCTTCACATCCTGCATGGGTTGCCTTTGCCAAGGCTTGTTGACTCCAATCCGGAAGCCGACACCGCCAACAGCGAGATCCTTCGTGGGACAGTCCGTATCCAGCTCCTGATCATCGCCGACGCCTCCTGGTCCACGTGGCTGCAGAGACAAGCTTCACGACATCAAGTGATCGCATCTCGACATCGCCTGGTTCCTTCCTGGTCACTGGCTAGTGACCCAGACTCTGTCCCCTCTGCTTTCAGGTTCTTCACTTCCTTGATCCACCCTTGGATCCACCCGGACATCTTCCTCCTGGTCGCCTGCAGCATCTTCTTGCAGCTCTCCATAGGATTTGACGACGAAACCCGACACAACTTGACACCTATGCACTCGGCTTCCCTGGGTGAGGTAACTCGAGTACTCCGGTGCTCCCGTGGGTAATAACCAGTGCTTAATTTGTGCCGGTGCTTTCCGGTGCTTAGCACCGGCACTTATTTACCAGGGTCGGGGATACATATTTCCATGCGTCTCCAACTCTGCACATCGTATGGCAATATGAATGTGGCGTAGCCGTAGATTAGACAGTATTTCAAACGCAATTACCTCACTGACTCGTCGCATCACATAGTGGTCCAGACCTCGGCTATGAGTCATGATTTATTTAATCCTTGAATGAATCAGATCTACACAGTATTTCAGTCGTGACACTCATGATGCGCATTTTGAATTTGGTTTACTAAAGGGCTGGGCGGGACTCTGGTTGGGAAGGGGGCTGGATTTGGTTCTGTGCGGCAGGCAACGCGCGTCGATTTTTTTTTTCAAATGTCACGCCCCGGCACACCGCACGCACCCCACCACAAGTTATCAGAGGTTGAGGTGTTAGCCTGGCCGGCTGGCCCCCTACGTCATTCAGTGCAGGCAGCAGCAGCAGGCATAGGTTGCCTATCGAAAAAAAGGCAGGCCAGTGCCCGGCCGCCCACCACCACCAGTAACTGTAAGTAGCTGCTTTTTTTTTCTTGAGGGTCATGGGTTGCATGGCGTGATGGCCACCAGCGTGGGAGCTCCGGCTCCCGCTAGGCTCCAAATGACGTCCAGGGTTAAGCTAAAGGCCCTGGACCGGCCCATGTCCTTCTTCCAGCTCCTGTCCTGTCCCAGGCAGAGGCATTGTACTTGCACTTAATCAAGTGCCCCGTGGCCCGTGCCTGAAGGAATGATTGCTGAGGGGCAGGCCTTGGACTCGTCACTCGATGTTTCACTTCACAGTTCACTTCATGCGTCCTGAGTCTAAGGCCCGCGAGCATTGCAGAAATTGTGAACCAGCTGTTGGAAGAGATCCAATGGGAAGGGATCCTGGAGAGCCAAGCCCCCAAATAAAATGCCGTAACTACGTCTGCTTAGTTTGGAATGGCACAGAAGTTGCACTAAAAAGGTTTCATTTATTTATTTATTTGTGAAATTTGATAAAGCGCGAACAAATGCCCGAAGGCGTCTCGACGCTATAGTATTTGCATCAGGATCTCCACTGAGTAAATAAGTTAAAGAGGGACAGATTAATTGTTAAAAAGCCAGGTTTTTAAATGTTTACGGAAGGACCAAAGAGTGGTGCAGCTTCGGATTGACTGAGGGAGAGTATTCCATAGTTTAGGGGCAGAAACCAGGAACCGACGGTCTCCCCAGGAGACCGTCTTCGTGCGAGGCACCACTAAATCATTCAGAGTAGAGGATCAAAGAATCCTCGAGGGACAATAGAGGGTTAGTTGGTCTTTGAGAAACTGAGGTCCTTGTCCGTGGAGCGCTTTATACACAATACAAAGCGTTTTAAACTTGACCCTACTTCTAATGGGAAGCCAATGTAGTTTCCTGATGGTGTCTGTAGCAGACATGTGTTTAGGAATTCTGGCAATCAGTCTTGCGGCCGCATTTTGTGTTGTTTGCATTTTATCAAGTACCCTAATCTGGGCGTTTGCAAAGAGGCCATTACAATAATCCAAAGTGGACAGCACTAGGGAATATACCAGGGTTTTCACGGCAGTTTCAGGTAGGAACGGGGATATTTTCCTGATTAAACTTAATTTATGAAACGCCGAGGAGGCTACCTGGTTAGCATGGGCAACAAAGTTGAGTTGGTCATCAAAGAGAACTCCCAGGTTTCTTACCTTTGGCGTGGGCTTAGGCACAGTTCCAAATGGTGTAGGCCACCAATCAGGTGACCAACTTGGATTGAGTTGTCCAACGATGACCACCTCGGTCTTATCCGAATTGAGCTTTAAGCAATTGGAGGACATCCAGTCTCCAATTGCCAACATACCGTTCTTAAAACTCTCTGCCATTTTGTGTCCATTGTTTCTAATGGACAGGACCAACTGAGTGTCGTCTGCATATGAGGTAAGGCTCATCCCATGTGCTCGGATGGTGTTGGCTAGGTCCGACACATATATTTTAAAGAGTGTCGGACTTAGGGATGAGCCTTGTGGTACCCCACATGGCAGAGACAGGTTAGTTGAATGTAAGGGTCCCAAGGTAACAGCCTGACTCCTGCCTGAAAGAAAGGAGGCCAGTAGATCTTTAGCTGCCTGCTGGATGCCCATTTTTTCGACACGGTCGACCAAGATGGTGCGGTCAACCGTGTCGAAGGCAGCAGATAAATCAAGGAGCACCAGCACTGCTGTTCCACCCTGATCTCGGATAACTCTAATGTCATCCGCTGCCTTGATCAAGGCGGTTTCAGTACCGTGAAACTTACGGAACCCGAATTGGGTGTCATCGAGTAGGTGGTGTTCCTCGATAAATTTGTGAGTGGTTGAATGCACAGGATAGTAATTTACAATTCACATTAGAAAGTGACAGATCCTCTATCAACTTTCTTGATCTGTCCATTTATAATGACAATAACATCTTAGCTATGAAGCTCTACACAAAATCAACATCAAGGAATACCCTTTTAAAATATGATAGTCACCATCCGCGGAGCCTACGCGATAATCTTCCGTTTGGGCCGTTTTTGTGCCTTCGACGCAACTGCACCAAGAAGATTGATTATTTCCGCGAGGCTAAGGTGTTACAATCGAAATTGGTGGTGCGGGCATATCCTCACAGATTGGTGAAACGGGCCATGAAGCGCGCCTGGTATTACAATCGGGAGGCTCTACTGACAAAAAAAGAAGAAATTGGTGCGATCGAGACGAGTACAAAGCCTCTGACATGTGTCACAACGTTTGGTTCTGAATCACATCAGATTAGGACACCTTGATAAACCTGCCTTGCTGACCGGATTGCCCGTGGATTCTTTGCCTCTCCTTCAACGCCTCGCGGAACCCGCTGCGCGGGTCCCGCTTCGCAGAGGGGCACTTTCCTTTCCTTTGTGGGCTGTTAGCTGCTGCCGGGGTAAGACAGGGGCTGAGGGCTGCGAGCAAGAGGGTTGGGACTACATTTCCCAGGAGTCCCAGTAACCCCGCCCATTCCACCTGGGCTGCTCTCCCTCCCCGCCCCGCCCCCAACGACCGGGTGATCAAATACCGGCTTTCACTGCACTTCGTGGGACACCTTGATAAACCTGCCTTGCTGACCGGATTGCCCGTGGATTCTTTGCCTCTCCTTCAACGCCTCGCGGAACCCGCTGCGCGGGTCCCGCTTCGCAGAGGGGCACTTTCCTTTCCTTTGTGGGCTGTTAGCTGCTGCTGGGGTAAGACAGGGGCTGAGGGCTGCGAGCAAGAGGGCTGGGACTACATTTCCCAGGAGTCCCAGTAACCCCGCCCGTTCCACCTGGGCTGCTCTCCCTCCCCGCCCCGCCCCCAACGACCGGGTGATCAAATACCGGCTTTCACTGCACTTCGTGGGACACCTTGATAAACCTGCCTTGCTGACCGGATTGCCCGTGGATTCTTTGCCTCTCCTTCAACGCCTCGCGGAACCCGCTGCGCGGGTCCCGCTTCGCAGAGGGGCACTTTCCTTTCCTTTGTGGGCTGTTAGCTGCTGCTGGGGTAAGACAGGGGCTGAGGGCTGCGAGCAAGAGGGCTGGCACTACATTTCCCAGGAGTCCCAGTAACCCCGCCCGTTCCACCTGGGCTGCTCTCCCTCCCCGCCCCGCCCCGCCCCCAACGACCGGGTGTTCATCGTAATAGCTATTTATTAACGTGTGCATACCGCTGCGCGGGAGCGCGCGGGAGCTCGCCGGGAGAAGCCCGGGACAAGGGCGGGACCGTCTGCGGCCGTCAGAGGCCTAAAGAGACTGGACTGGGCCAGAATCCCTGGTCGACTACTAAACGACCTATGACTCTTGTGTAAGTGCTTGCGGGGTTATACTATATTATTAATCATTATGTCAATCGAAATATTAACCCCGGAGTTGGTTGGCCCTGAGAAACCTGTGAGTTTGATAAATGGGAAATTAGATAATTACTTTAAGAAAACTCTTTTGGATTCTCCAACCACCGCCACCCTTGAAGAACTTCGGGCTGAGCGACGGCGGTCGGTTGAAAGCCTAAAGAATAGACCATTCCCGGGTTCACCAGTATTAATTAGCTCCACGGGGGACGGAACTCTTACAGAAAATATCTGTACCCCCTCGCAGGACAGCATCCCCCTAATATTTAGAGAGGGAACATCTACGAGTGAATTTGAACCCTTAGGCACTACTAGTAAATTGCCAACCATTGCTACCACTCCTAGTACAACTAAATCTATTGTTATAACCAAAGCACAAATTACCCCTATTCCTAAACAATCTAAAGCAGTTAAAAGTAGGGCAAAAAAAGTCACACCAGTTAAAATTTATGGCCCTCCTCCGACGAAAAGGCGTAAAAAATCCGACCTTCCTAAGAGGAAAATTAATCATGCAGACTTTGGCATTAAAAAGGACGATAGTATTAGGGGAGAACGGGTTAAAGTAACAGAAAAAGGAAGGATAGTTATATCACCTACGCATTCATGCGTAACCCCCTTTATAGACCCTGTTATCTCCACCGCCGAAAGTCCCCCCGCGGTTGTGACGCTACAGGAATCACCAAATGGTGCCCTGATCGATAGTATAGAGTCTATAATGAGGACCCATACACTGGCTATCGTAGACAGACTCAATAAACTAGAAAATAGACTTGAGAAGATAGAACATGAACTGGGAATCAAGATAGGGATTAATAAAGTGATGCCTAATCCCCTTATACCAACTCCGATTTTACTTACCTCACCAGGAATTCCCGCTATAACTATTATACCTTCCCCTGTTCAGACTACCATCTTGCCTCAATCTTCAAATAATATGAGTGGAAGCACACCAGGGAGTAACCCTGTTGTACTTAAAAGTAAACCCACATTGTCCCCGGCTGTAATGTCAAATGGACAGCCGAATAACCTTGGTCAAGCTCCAGGGATTAAGACGAGAGTTAGAGGAAACGAGTGGCCGGCTCGAGGTAACTATAATAAGGGCCCCCTTCCAGAACTCCCACCAGAAGCGGTACCCTTTGTAGTAGTTCTTACTGGGGTACCAGAGCTAGAGAAGAACAAACGGGAGGGCTTTGCCCAGCTGAAAAATAAAATATCGCACTGGTTAAGTCTACACAGACCTATTGCAAATAATATCAATGGAGAAATTGTCCATGTCCGCCGCCTTCCTTGGCTGGGAGGAAGACCCAAAGATATTGAGGGAGATATAGTGGTCATTAATTTTAGAGATCAGAATGCTGTCCATTTTATACTTAACTGGCATTCTGACCACGGTAGTAAATCTATTACCCCTCGTCCCCTAACATATTTTTACCCTCGCTCAGTGGTGTTCCCACCCAATCATCCATCAAGGCGAGCTCCTCCCCCCCCCTTATTGAGGCAAACGCTCTCAAACCCATATCGTCCACCTGTCTACAAAAATGGATCTATTTTTAACGACAAGCAACCTCCCATAGTTGTAGATCCGTATGGGTGGAATACTGTAGGCCCAAGGTACAACTCCCTAACACACAGGAGAATGGATCATCTTAAACCTTTTACACCCCTAGATACCACCAACAGGTTTGACGTGTTTAGTGGCCTGGAAGACTGCGATTGATGCCATGGAGCCACAGGGGAGGGGGGTAAGGAATTCTGTGGAGACACAGGGGGAGATACGGGTGCAGGCACGAGGGAAAAAGGCTCAACTGATATTAACCCACTCAATGGGTATAATGCTACTTGTAGCTCTGGGGGTAATACATGTAATTCTGGGCAGCTTCATTGTAACTCAGATATTCCTACCCCGGCTAATGGAAGTACAACTCCGACCCGACTGTCTGAAGACCCCGCGCCAGGGGAAGTAATTCACATCCATACCCTACCCCCACCATCTAGAGAGGCTGTTAGTTTAACAGAACGGGGATATAAGATGGCGAGTTGGAATATTGCTGGGTGGAATAATAAGATAGATTGTCTAGGATGGTTAGAATTTATAACCCAATTTGACATCTTGTGTCTCCAGGAGACTTGGGCGGCCGTAGATGTCTATCTTGATGGGTATGTTGCCTATAATTGCCATGCTCAGCCATCCAACATGGGGAGAGCCAGTGGTGGGATGGTGATATTGCTCTCTGTGAGGTTGCCGGTTCGAGTGAAAACCCACCGGATTGTTGGTCTGCACTCCCAGCTGTTGTGGTTACAACACAGGAATGGGCGAAATGTTTTAGTAATAAACCATTATAACAATGTCTTTAACCATTCAAAAACATATATGGTTGATGAACTAGAAGCGGAGGTGGAAAGGCTACATGGGCGCAGCGATGTGTCTTTTGATATTCTGTGGGGCGGAGATTTCAACATTCACATGTGCCCATTTGCTGGCAAAAGGGTGTGTGGGTATGGGGGTGAGGTGGGGGAAGATCAGACCCATTTTCTACATTCTGTTTATGGGGAAGCTCTAAACACTTTTATGCTTAAAATGGATTTATGCATTATGTTACCTGGCGTAGACAGTGAGGGTAACTCGGTACCGACCTTTATTGGTAGGAATTGTGCCACGGTTATCGACTACCTCATTGCCTCCTCCAGTATTACAGCTTTGTGTTCCTTACCCGTAATAGTAGACCCAGCCTTAAGCGATCATAACTGTCTAACAATGTATCTCTCCTTATGGGGGGATAAAGTAAAGGCGTCACATGGTGCAGTGACAGATGTAGTTCCACATAGAGCTAATGGCCCTAGAATTAAATGGGGTAGGCAAAATGAGGAACGTTTACTATGTACCATTGTGTCTGCCTGTATAGATGAGGTGGAATGCTGTCTTGAACCCGAAAAGGATAATGCTGATATTCTAGCTAGCTTCGACATCATTAATAAAAACATTGCACACATTTTAACTGGAAGAAAACCAAAGGGCCCTAGGATTAACGGGGGATGGTTTAACAGGGAATGTACTAACTCCTTACAAAAACTCAAAGCTGCTCTTAAGGGTAAACCCAGGGATAAGGAAGCAGTTAAAACCCTTAGAAGGGAATACTCAATGCATCTGAGGGATAGAAAACAGGAACTAAGGGAAGAGGCCTGGAACAACTTGACTAAGGCAGTGGATCTTAAGGATGCCAAGCTTTTCTGGTCCACTGTCAATAGTCCCTTCCTCCATAATGAAGAAGCCCCGGTAATGTCTGCTCAGGTGTCTGAGGAACAATGGGTGGCTCATTTTACTAGCATTTTTAACCCTGAAGGACTAGTTGTAGAGGGTGATAGGGAGACCGTGGCTTTTTCCCCCCTACCTCTTAATATCACAGTCCCTGAGGTGGATGCCGCCATCCGGGCCAGTAAGGGGGGAAAGGCGCCGGGCCCTGATGGGGTACCCGTTGACCTTTATAAAGCCGAGGTTTCTATCTGGAGTCCATTGTTAACAAAGGTTTTTAATGCAGCTGCAATGATTGCGGCCCCACAGATCTGGGGGGAGTCAATCATTATCCCGGTGTATAAAAAAGGGGAGAGGGGTGAGGCAAAAAATTACCGCCCAATTTCTCTCCTCACTGCTTCCCTAAAAATTATGAGTAGGGTATTACTGAGTCGTCTGGAGGAATGGGTAGAAGATAAAGGGATCCTTGCGGATTCTCAGTATGGATTCCGCAAGGGGTTAGGCACCATAGAACAATGCATTAATTTAGATCTTATTATATGCAAATATACAAGGGCTAAACAAGGCTCGTTGTTTCTTTGTTTTGCCGACCTGACCAGTGCCTTCGACCTGGTTGATCATGGTCTTCTGTGGTCAACCTTGTTGGACATGGGTGCTCCACAGGATATTATCTATTTTTTGGCCCAACTTTATAGGAATCTGACGGCTAAGATACGCTACGGGCAATCGGGGGAGTGTACACCCAGTATTAAAGTAGGTTCTGGAATTAGGCAGGGATGTGTCCTTGCACCTCTTCTTTTCTCCCTTTTTATAAACGCAATTGAGTCGGAACTACGGACCGTCAGTGCAGATGCACCGACTGCTGACGGCCTTTCCATCCCAATATTGCTTTACGCGGATGACGCGGTTCTGCTCTCACAAACCCCTCTTGGGTTGCAAAAACTTATGAATAAATTTGCAGATTTTATTAATGGGAGAAAATTAAAAATTAATAATTCAAAAACTTTTATAATGCCCTGTGGGAAGAAAATTAAAAACTTAAGGCCCTTTACAGTTATGGACCAAACTATAAAAGTGGTGGACAAATTTTGTTATCTGGGTATCACCTTTAACAGAGGGGGGATGTGGACACCTGAAATGATTAATGTAAGAGCCAAAATGGCCAAGTGTTCTTTTGGCATATTTAAGTTCGCATCCAAGTTAGGCTCAAGACGGATACCAGACATGTTGTACTTATACAGCCATAACTGTGTTGCTCTGGCCCTATATGGCTCAGGAGTGTGGGGCCATTGTAATAACAACATGCTCCAGGTTGAGGAAAACAAATTTGTCAAAAAACTCCTGTGTTTACCATCTTCTGCCTCAACAAAGCTGATCCATCAGGAGGTTGGTCTAGAACATCTATCTGACTTGATCAGATTAAGACCCCTGTTAGTATGGAGATCTATATGGATTAAGGAACAGACTGGTTTCACAAGAAAAATTATTTTAGACTGTCTTCATATGGACAAATGTGCCCGCATCCCTTGGCTTAACTATATTATTCGAACATTTAATGATGTTTTTAACCTTACTGTACGTGATAACCCTTTTTGTGTTTTAGATATACCGAAGAGTGAGCTTAAACATGAATTTTTGAGGGTTAGCATGGGGAAGCGTAACGCAGCTATTGCCCAGTTCTCTACACATGTTTTTTACGACAGATACACTAAGGAAGAAATGGGGCTTTCAGGATATCTTAAATTGGTCACTATCCGATCCCACCAATATGTATTGACAAGATTACGGATGGGGATTGTTCATTTGCTTGTCGCTTATCCTGTAATGAAGACCTATACTACTGCCCCCTGTCCGTGTGATGGGACCACAAAACAAAGTACGGAGCACTTTTTATTGTTATGCCCTCTTTATCTTCACCTCCGAAAAATATATCTGAAACCGCTTTTCAAAAAATATAATGTATCCACTATTGTATCGGCCATGGGGCTTTTATTTGGACTTGATTCACAGGACATCTGTTTTTTTACTGCTGTATTTATTTTAAAATCGATTTGTTTGAGGAAAAGCACCCTTTTTGATATGTGATTAACTTAATATTTGCTGTTTCCTCATGTTTTATCACTTATGTATGTATGTACTTTTATGATCATCAATCAATGATCGAATAAAGTTTTTGAATTTGAATTTGAATTTGACTATTATAAAGAACAACTGGCATCTAATTAGTAAAGTCGAACCTCATCTGGAGCAACCTCGGTTTGCATTCAAAAGAGGTAGAAATTTAAGAGACTTTTTAGTGAAGGCTTATAATGAGCCATCGCCCTCCACTATACAGTCACAGTGGGGGCTGCCACCTGTTATTGGGCATTTCCCATGTGGCACCTGTGCGGCGTGTGCGACTACAAAGGCAATGAAAAGCTGCATGTTGAATGGAAAAGAAATCAAATTGTTCCATCATTCAAACTGTAACACTAAAAATTTTATTTATTGCATACAATGCCCTTGCATGTTGTCATATATCGGTAAAACTACACAGGAAGTCAAGAAACAGGTGTTACAGCATCAGTCCAGAATAAGATGTAATGTCACCACTGCCCCTCTGGTTGAACACTATCAGCAGAAATCACACTTGCCTAATGAAATGCAGTGGTCTGTAATTGATGTCATTAAAGGTACCAAACGTTGCCAGAATGTTGAGCGTCTACTTACCCTAAGGGAAAATAAGTGGATCTGGACTTGTGACACTGTGGGTAAAGGTTTGAATTCCCTTATCGAATGGCATACTGTGGCCACCTTGTGATCCAGCGGCCTCTATTTTCTAAAAATATTTTCTAAAGATATTTTATGAAAATATTTAAAAAAATATATAAAAATGTGCTGGCGCTCTGTGTATGGTCATTTTATTGCGTGACAATACATTAACATCACCTCTTTCAGAGAAGAAGGTTGTGAGGTATGAAAGAGTGGCTTTCTATTAGATATTTGGGCACGGGGATCCGTTCCAAGATGGCCGCTGAGATGACGGAGGTACTGTTGGGGCACTTCATTAGAACTGTACCGTGAGACTTATGGCCGAGTTTTTGGTATCATTACCCTGTTTTTCACGGGCTAATGTTTGAGGGCTAGCCTTACTCCTGTGCTTCTAACTATACAAAGAAGGCGCCCTATTGATATACGTATGACGTCATGACGCCGTTAGTGTATACACACGGAAGTGACCGCATTCAGGTCTCGGACGCTGAAGTCGAGCGGGCAGTAATGGCGGTGCTCCCCCTACGTAACTAAGTAAGTGCGTTTGTATGTTTAATGATTCATGGCGATGTGGAGAGGAGCTATCTAACTGGCACATTGTGGATAGCACTGACTGAGGTTTTGGTTTGCAGGTGACGTGGTAGCTCCATTCCTGGTAGCGTTCGAATTTGATGTATAAGACGATATAGGTAAAGATCTGGTGACTTCATCTGTAAGTATGTGTTGTGACATGGTATATAACTTGATCATATAGAGTGAGGTAATATGTGTTTGACGTGGTGCTTTTGTTGGTTTCTTTCTTTTCATCAGACATTAGGATATTGCAGTTCAAAGCCTTATGACTTCCGGCTGGAGGGCCTTGGTAAGCTTTTTGCAGCCAAGACACATTGATTTTAAGACAGCATGTTCATGGTTGGTGGCACACGTTTAATGGCCTCTTTTGGTGATGGTGGATACGCTGAGTAATACACTTGGGGTGTAGGTCACAGGTTCAGTTTCAATTTCCTTAGGATAAGTAGACGATACTGGTTTTGCAAGGTTACTTTTGTATTATATTTATATATATATTTATTTCTAGACTAATATGTGCAACGTATGGTCCTGAAGATGGTCCTATGGATTGTTTAAACCAACGAGGGACCGAAACTTCGATGCTTGACAACGTTTTGCTTATGGATGTATCATCATTTGAATCCTTAATGATTGTATTATGAAAAGTACCTTCTCGAACATGGCATTTGTTTTTCCATGTATTTAGCAAAAGTTGCCATATTCTACTGAGAATTAATTCTGTCACTGTAGTAGTATTTTTGTTGCCATATTTTACACTGTTGCGAGAAAGAAAATAATTTGGAGAATAATAAAAAACAGTTTAAATCTGTTTTTTCCTTGCTTCTGTTTAACAATTGATCACTTTGGTGGCAAACTAATAATTCATTGAATAGTGATTAAATAATTCCTACAGGGACATTTTTGTATTTTGTTATTAAGTATACCCAGTCCCCTTGGGAATATTGGGTGGCTCTGTTTTGTGTGAAATTGTGAACCAGCTGTTGGAAGAGATCCAATGGGAAAGGATCCTGGAGAGCCAAGCCCCCAAATAAAACGCCGTAACTACCTTAAACTAACATAATATAAGAGCTATTTAACAAATTTGCTGCAAGCTCGTTTTCCTTTCAGACCATAAAGCTGACCAGTGGTGAATTGGTAATGGTGAGTGCAGGAAGTCCTTGACGTGTATCCAGCTGTATTTTTTTTTTCCTGTGGGTTTTTGCCCCACAAAAAAATCCAACCCTGCACAGGAGTTGCATTCTAATATTGGGCCAATTCTGTCCTGTGATAGAGGCAGCTTGGTACGCCTTCCTGATTTAGCGCCTCAGTACACAGGATTGAGGGCATATTACCAACAACTAGCGATAATTATCGCTATGTTGGCTTAGCGGCAATATTTTTATCGCCGAGCTGTGGCGATATTTATCGCTTAGGAACCTTGCTATTATCAAGGTTAATCTCCTAAGCGATAAACATCGGCCGAAATGCATGAATATCGCTGAAAAGGCAGCGATATTCATGCATTACCGAGCTAATGCTCTTAGCCATGTTATCCACCTCCCATTGGATAACATGGCTAAGAACTGCCCAGGGCAGGTGTTAGCTTTTGGAGATAATTGCGCTTAGCGTGAATATCTCCAAAAGTTGGTAATAGGAGATAGCGATGTTAGCGACTGTTTCCAGTCGCTAACATCTTGGCACGCCCACTTTGCATGTCATTAGTGATAAATTTCACTGACATGCAAAGCGGGGCCCAAGATGGTCGCTATCTCCTACTAGCTGTCGCTAACTGGTGTTAGCGACAGCTAGGTAATAGGGAGATCATTTTCTCTCCGCTTTCTTGGCTTTTAAAGCCAAAAAAGCGGAGATAAACCCCCTTGATAATATGCCCCTCAGTGCCCAAAGGTGCCATCTCCAGATTAATTTGCAGAGGTGCAGTTGGTTAATGGAAAAAGATGAAGAAGAAAGGCTAGAACTTTCATTTTTGTGTGTAGTGGGCCCATGGCCCCTGCTCTGTGGCAGAGAAAGCTCGAAAGAATGTCCCGCAGCATGTCACTTTTCAATCTTCCAAAATTCGTTTTTCGCGTTTCAGAAGGGTCTCGGGAGGCTTTCTGTGGGCTTGATGGCTAAAGGATTTTATCAAAATTTATTCATTGCCACATGCTAAGCGTAAAGCAAGGGTGTGCGCGGTGTAAATGTGGTCAATCAGTTTGCATGAAGCATTAATCCACAGTATGCTTACAGTGTCTAAACACATGTTCTTCCAAGCTTCGAAGGTTTAGAGACATACACTGACAAAGTCAATAGGTTATAGTTTTTCTAGTGCTGCTATTTATGCCTTTTCCAAACATTTGTGTACATTATTCCCATATATACAAACTACATCATTAGGCTCTGCTTTCTAGACCAGTCTGACGTAAAAGGGCATTTTACATAAATAAACGAGACGTCACCTAATTTTTCAAATATATTTAGCACAAGAATGAATCTTAAGTAAGAAAAAAATCACAAAAATACAAAATGTTAATTTTCATGTCTTGAAAGTGAGACACTCCCACCTTGAAAGGGAAATCTGTGCGACTAAGGCATGTTATGATTTGAACGTGACACCGAAGAGACAAACCTGGCTGTCTTCTTCAAAAGGATGGCATCCTTATGCAGGCCTGTAAGTGAATGCGGCCGAAGAATTCATTCACACTGGCTGCCTACGTTTCCCAGGAATGATTGCTGAGGGGCAGGCCTTGGACTCGACACTCAATGTTTCACTTCACAGTTCACTTCATGCGTCCTGAAGTGAACTGTGAAGTGAAACACCGAGTGACGAGTCTAAGGCCCACGAGCATTGCAGAAATTGTGAACCAGCTGTTGGAAGAGATCCAATGGGAAAGGATCCTGGAGAGCCAAGCCCCCAAATAAAACGCCGTAACTACCTTAAACTAACATAATATAAGAGCTATTTAACAAATTTGCTGCAAGCTCGTTTTCCTTTCAGACCATAAAGTTGACCAGTGGTGATTTGGTAATGGTGAGTGCAGTAAGTCCTTGACGTGTATCCAGCTGTATTTTTTTTGTCCTGTGGGTTTTTTCCCCACAAAAAAATCCAACCCTGCGCATGAGTTGCATTCTAATATTGGGCCAATTCTGTCCTGTGATAGAGGCAGCTTGGTACGCCTTCCAGATTTAGCGCCTCAGTACACAGGATTGAGGGCATATTACCAACAACTAGCGATAATTATCGCTATGTTGGCTTAGCGGCAATATTTTTATCGCCGAGCTGCGGCGATTTTTATCGCTTAGTAACCTTGCTATTATCAATGGTTTATCTCCTAAGCGATAAAAATCGGCCGAAATGCATGAATATCGCTGAAATTTGGCGCATTGTTAACATAGGAAGTCTCAGTTTACTGTAAACCCACAACATGTTGTCCTGTGGTAAAGGAACTGCTCTGGATAATATATGAGGTTCAGACTTACAAAGGCTGATTTGTTAGAAAGAAATTGTCATTTGTTTCTTCTGAAGGGTAAACTCAGCACACCTACTAATGTTACATTTGTTTACCCAGAAGTTTCAAGTCTGAAAGTCATGATGTTTTTGGTGTATCTATGTTGACCTGAAACTACATGAATAGACAAATGCAGCTCTCTTAGTGCATATCTGAAGCTCTGTGAGTGTTCCCTTGAGAATCTTCTAGTTCCTATTGCCAGACAACCATGGGTTCACTTTAGTAGGGTTAGGTAGAACATGGCAAATCCAGTGCTTAATTTGAGCCGGTGGTTTCCGGCGCTCAGCACTGGCCCTTAATAATCAACTCCAGCACTTTTCATCAGCACCAGTTAAGGACGTGTTAATTTATGGAGAGATTAAGTTATTTTACTCAGAATCACTGGATGTTGAGCTGACGACGAGACTCAACCTGGTTACTCAGGTATGAAGTCTGCAGCTCTGGCCATTATGTCACATCCTTTCCCCACTTTAATGGTTAACAGTTTGTTTCGTTTTAGGCGGCGCTAATAGTAGAAATGGGCTGGTGCCAGCTGCCTCCTGACGAGAGCCCTGGCACTTCATTTTTTAGAAATTAACCACTGGTAATAACTATCCAAGTGTCCTACTTTAACTGGGTTTTCCCGTAGTCCACCCGGAAGGTCCGAAATCAACTAGTTTCTAAACTGTATGTTTCCATTGAAAGTCTATGAGAACCCGCGTGTGTGTTTAGACACTGCACACGCATCCTGTGGGACTCCTGCTTCCTAACCTTCGGTTACTCTGTGTAGCCCCACCGATTTCCAAAGCCCGGGCCTGTTCACCTGTCCTGAAGTGGTTCTTATACCACTTCTTTAGTATATAGTTTACGAGGCCCTTAGGGCAGATTTGTATTTTTGCAACTTAACGTATGCTTATTAAGTTACTTGTGCTGTATCTCGAACTCTGACCTCATAAAGAGTGCAGAGGGGTTGTGTTAGAAATAAATACATATATATTTTATATATACCTTGTGTGGTGTCCTTTCATCTGGTATTCAAGGGGTTATTATTGGTGAAACAATTGGCTTCACATGCTCTCTGAAGTGTTAGCCTAAGACTGCTTTGTCCATGCTACCACTAGGATAGCTGGTCTATAAGGTTGACTTTACAACCATCACCATAAGGGTTGTTTGGACTGATACAGGGTGCCCACTTGAATAGTGGACATCACATATCAGGCCAACTTCTCACATTGGTGGCAGCGGTGCGAAAAGAGCTTGCTGATTGTTTTACCATAATATCTTGAGATATAATTTGGAAGATCACATTAAGGTACCTAGAGGTAAATGTAATTCAAGTCTTAAATACTTAAGTTCTACTGAACTTAGTTGTTGTAGAGCAAAGGGCCTAGCACACCCTGACTACAACTCCTAGTTTAGTAGGTAACACTTAGTGTAGGTAGGTGCACACACCACACCTCACTAGATCATGTCTCTGAGTGCAGAACCAAGTGGATCCCTCCCAGTGGAGGTAGATCCTTTAAGGATACCTTCCAGATATGATACCCTACCTTTCCATGATTTGAGGCACTTGTGCACATCTAGAAAGTTAAAACAGGGTTCCAACCCTACCCTCAGACACCTGATTGAACTCATGGAAGAATATGATGCTCTGAAGGCCTCTAGCACAAGTCTGTCAGTTAATGCAGATGAGGGACAGCCCTCAGCAGAGGATTCCCCTGATCCTAATCTTATTGATGAAGATGAGGTAGAAGAGGAGTACTCTGATGAGGATACTGATAGTCAGGTCTTAGTGGGAACACTTAACCAGGCTAACCTAAGCCTACATGGGGCTGGAGGGGGCATAGCCCCATACAGACCCCCAAGCAGGCTTAACAATGAGCCTAGGAGGAGGAGATCCCTATCCAGGGAATATCACTACTCTGGTGCCTCATTAGGGTCAGATGTTGTTAGGAGAATGTCTTCCCCTGAGAGAAAAGAACATCAGGCCAGAATGAGAGAAATCAATCTGAGGATTGAAAGGCAAGAACTTGCCATCACCAAAATGAGACTTGCTCTTGCAAGAGAGCAAAAGTTAAGTGGGGTAGATCCCACTGTTGGCAGCATTATCCCCAAGGATAAAGATAGGTCCTATGATAATAGAAACCTAAGCAAGATTGTCCCCCCCTACAAAGCTGGGGATGACATCCACACATGGATTACTGCTTTGGAGAGAGCCTCCAAAGTACAGCAGGTAGCCCAAAGTCAGTGGGCAGCAATCTTATGGCTCTTCTTATCAGAAAAAGGTAGAGACAAGCTCCTCACAGTTAGTGATGAGGATGCTAACAACTACACAGTCCTGAAGAGTGCTCTGATTGATGGGTTTGGCTTAACCACTGAGCAGTATAGGTTGCTGTTCAGGGATACCCAGAAGACACAGACTCAGGACTGGACTGATTTTGTAGATTGTGCTACTGGCCAACTTCTCACATTCAGAAATGTGGAATTAATATTGAATGCAGACCTTGTCTCCAAAGCTTAGATAGGCAAACTTATAAAATTAGTTGCACATTAATTTATCTACAGGTGATAATATCTCCCCCCATTAATCTCAGTTGCTAAGAGAGTGACAGAGCGCAGTCTTGTCAATAGATGCCTAGCGTACACATCTTCATGGGTAGAATTATACACCCAATGATTCAGAGACTTGAGAATGCAGTTGTCTGCCTACCACAAATGTATCTTGCAAAATATCTTTTTAGTGTGGAAGTGTACTATTGGCTACCAATAAATATCCATATTCGTTTTGGGACCTCTCCCTTAAGTCACTCCTCAGCTCTTAAAGAGTTTTGCTAGTCCATCATTGGGTGCTTCCTTTGAATCACTGACACAGTATTGAGGTAAACAATATCATTTGATATATTTCAGTGGTTCCCAAACCTTTTACTCCTGAGGACCCCTATTGAGTCACTACTGGAAGCCGAGGACCCCCAAACAATTTGTACGATTTAAATTTCAAACATTAAAACAGTAGTTTGAAAAAAGAAAACACACTTGTGCACACCAAACAAATACTCGAATCTCTAAAGATCTTAATATTGTATATAGAAAGAATTCGCAAAATCGAAAACATTTAATGGAATGATTAGTGCTGCACCTCGGCGACTATCTTTTCAATATTTGGTTCTAATTCGTAGAATGAGGCTCCTGCCAGGGCTAGACTGGAAATCCAATGCAGCCCTGGCAAATGTTGTCAGGCCAGTCCGAGTACTAAGGGGCTGATTAGGATGGCGGACGGACTTTGCCCGCCCGCCATCTCTGTGGAAAACAGGACCGTCTGCCACGTGAGCGGCGGTCCCGCCATGCCAATTATGATGCGCCCGCCACACGGGCGCATCATGCATTTTTAACATTGCAGCGGGCGGTGCTGAAAACACCGCCCGCCGCAACGTTAAAAATGCAGGCATGCATTTGCATACACAAAGTGGCAGGCACCGCGCGGTGCCTGCCGCTTTGTGTATGCAAATGCAGGGGGGTATCACAGGTACCCCCCATGTCCACCCCCCCTCTCGCTTTCACCATGGGGGCCCGCAGGGAGCCCCCAAAGTAAAGACCGCATGCCTTTCCGTGGCGGGAAAGGCATCTGCATGAGGCCATCCTAATATGGCTGACGGTGTCTGGAAGACACCGCCAGCCATATGAACCCTGGGGCGGAAAAGCGGCGGACGATGTTTCTGTCTGCCGTGGTCCCCCCGCCATTGTAATATGGCGGGGGGAAATAGGTGGCGGACGGTCACGGATGTCGGGCGGATCGCCACCGCCTGCATGGCGATGGCGATCCATCCGCCATCCTAATCAGCCCCTGAGTGCAGTGAGTGAGCCTTGCTACTGCAAAGCAAACTTTGAGAGGCGCCCCCACCAAGAAAATTTGGGGGGAAATGGTGCATTCTGCAACACATTTGTCATTATATATTGAATTGTATTTGCTTTTAAAGCATAGTAAATGATGACCTCACTATGCACCAATAGAACAATCTTTTTGGGGCTCTTCTATGAATCCTCACTATCACCCTCCAACAGTGCCTCTCTTCTCTCAATAGCCCCGCTGTCACATGTATTTCATTTGTTTTATAGCATCTCTCATACAAGTGTAGGTGTCAGAGCACTTTATATCACACACATACAGTGACAATAAATCGTACGTGTGTAAATCAGTGTATAGAAAATGTTTTGTTACATAATGCAAAGGAGACATTCACATGTCATCCATACAGGTGAGCATTTTTTCAGAGTGCTTGGTCTGGAAAAGCACAAAATCTTGATTCAGAATGTAACATAGTGGTTAGTTTTTACTTTAATTATAACAATGTAATTCTACCCAAACAAACCTTTTTGGCAATGAGAGAATTGTGAAATGCTGGGGGAAAAAGATAGCATACCACATGTACCATGCAGTCTGCATGCTGCTGTTTGATGGCAGGTCATAGCTGAAGGTGCTGGATTATGATTGTAACTGGTAGACTGCACAATAACATACGAATCTCTGTGACAAAAGCATTAACCCACTGAGCTATGCACATATACAACTGTTTTTTTTTTTACATGCTTGGTACACGTTCTTTGCAGAAGGCATATTAACCCTCTGAGCTATCTTAGATGAGTTAAACCTGCTACTGAACAAAACCGGCATCTCTCCCCAGCAGGTACATTAATCACTGGAGTTATCTTGACACTTTAATTGTTGCCCAAAAACAACAGATTATTCAAGGAACTTTTAAGTGCTTTTAAAACTGCTGCTTGCGGACCCCCTGGGAATGTGTCACGGACCCCTGGGGGTCCCCGGACCACAGTTTGGGAAACACTGATATATTTTATCAAAAACATTGTTTACCAAAATATTGTGCCCCTATACTTACTATAAGTATATAAATATTGGAAATAAAATATCGATTCACACAAATATCGTCCAAAAACATACACAGATATAATCTGTTTAATATATATATATAAATATATATATAGACGCCCTCGTCATTTACTATTTTTAGCACAATATATTCTCTGTTGCTGAGAGATTTTAATTAACCCTGGGCGCAAGACTACGCTCTGCCCACGGAGTGTACGTAGTGTTGCCTACTTTGCATTTTGCAAAGTAGGTGCAGTAGGCAACACTACGCACGCTCCGTGGACGGAGCGAAGTTGCCCGCCACCCGCCTCCCTCCCGCCCTCTTCTACGTACATAATTTTAAGTAACAAGTACAATAAAAGTACATAAAAGCACTTACCTGGTCCGCGGCGTCCCGGGGCTCCCTCTTCTATTTTGCGCCGACTTCTCCCATCGAAATGCGCATGCGCGGCCGCCCGCACATGCGCATTTCTCGCATTAAATGCGCATGCGCGGGCGGCCGCATGACTTGTGTTTGCTTTTACACTTTTTGGTCTGTAGTCTGAAATTCTCCTGGCTGTGAGTGTGCCGAAAAGCACCAGAAATGTTCAGCTTGTCTGCAAGATAAGTGGGTGTGCTAGTTGTGATGGCCTTGTAAATGATGTAGCAGGTTTTGAAGATGGGTGTGATGTGATCATATTCCTTCAGCCCCTGGATGAGATGTGTTGAGGCATGTACAATGGACTTAAGGTGTGCAAGTGTGGCTATTGGGAAACTACCATCCAAATTCAGGAATACCGGGCT
Source organism: Lissotriton helveticus (assembly GCF_964261635.1). Taxonomy (NCBI): domain Eukaryota; kingdom Metazoa; phylum Chordata; class Amphibia; order Caudata; family Salamandridae; genus Lissotriton; species Lissotriton helveticus. Next base: position 1,146,426,045 of record NC_136071.1, on the reverse strand, counting down.
TTAACAGCAGTTCTGAAGTCACTTCCTGGAGGAAACATTTTCACTTTCTTTACCTGAGACAGCTGGTACCAGACTATCTTTGGTTTTTTGGCAATGTCTTCCTTGAGGGTGAGGGTGGTGTCCAGGGTGAATGCAAATGACTTGGCATGCATTGAACTTTGGGGTTTGAAGCCTTCATAGTGCATGTCAGTGACCAGGGTTTGTCTTGGTTCTTGCTTGTTGTTTTTGGAAAATAACAGTAATTCTTTCGTGATTGGGATGTGCTTCAGGTAAGCGCTGGACATCCAGGTCTTGGTCATGTGCAGGCAGTGTTTGAGGCATTGCACATCTGAAGCTGACTGGACTTCAAGCAGGGTGGTGTATCATCTGCGTATTGGTGGCACTTAAGGCTGTTATCTGTGAGCAGAGCACTAAGTGGATCCATGTAGAGGTTGAAGATGACACGGGGCAGTATGGCAGCCTGAGGGACTCCACAGGTGACAGGGATCTTTTGGGACCAGTAGGTCCCAATGTGAATAAACCTGTGTCGGTTGGAAAGGTAGGAGGAGCCCCAGTGAAGGACATTTCCAGGAAATCCCATTCAAGACTCAAGGGTGCATATGATGGTGCGATGGACAATTGTGTTGAAGGCAGTGGAGAGGTCCAGCAAATCAGGAGACAGAGGTTATATTAATCTGTGGTCAGAGGGGCATCATCTACAATCTGAAAGATATCGGGTTCCATGCAGTAGTGGAATTTGGAGCCAGACTGGTACTCGCGCAGTAGCTGGTCAGAACTAATGTGACCTTGGAGTTGAAAATAGACTGCTTTTTCAGTGATGTTGCTGATACATGGTAGGTGAGTGATGGGCTGGTAGTTAGCAAGGACATCAGGGTCTAATAAAGATTTCTTTAGAAGTAGTAAGATCTTGTCTGTCTTGAGAGTTTCTGTGCAGATGCCTTGTGCAACGGAGGCATTGGCACAGGTGAGTAGGGGTGATGGAGCATCTCCAGAGAAAGCTTTCATGAAGTATGGAGGTAAGGCATCATCTTCTTAACAGGGGGCTTTGAAGGTGTTGAGTATGCCAGAGAGATCTGCATGAGATAGGACTTTGAAGAATGACCACTGCAGGAATCTATGGAAAGAGGAGGGCATAAGAAATGATGGGCTGTTGGGTTGATGGCATTGCAGAGTTCTGTGGAGTGAGGAGAAGGTACGTTTGCAAGGGTTAAGTGCAGTGCTTGAGTGCCTTGAAAAGCATTCTACATCTTTTGGTGGCTTTATTCATGGTATTAGTGTAGTCATTTTTTACATTTCTTTGCTGCCTGCGGACATTGTTTATTGTCAGGGAGGTGTTTACAGCACCAGGGTGCTGAAGGCTTTGGCTTGTACTTGCATGATTTAATAAGGGTGTGAATGCTTGTAGAGTTGTTTTTTTAAGTGTGGAAGTTGTTTAGAAGGCTGTTGGCATCGGATGTGGAGTTGATAGGGTGAGTGATGACTTCAAGAATTAGGTTGTCTCTAGAGAAGCCTTTGAAGGATCTGACACTATGGTCTTCTCTTTTGGAATTGACCTTTGTTTACGGTATGATGCTGAAAAGGATGCTAGTGATGGCGAAGTGGTCGGTCCAGTCCAGAGGTATTGGTGTTCTGCAAATATCAATATGTGTAAACTTTCCTTCTCAAGTATCAATTTTCAGAACTGGGGCTAAAGAGTTGAAAAACAAAGGTCAGATTTACTGTCATCCCCCAGTACGGCTAAAAAGTCTTGTAGCTTGATGATAAATGGACACTTTGTGCAATGTCAACCATTTCCTACAGAAGTAATGTGTAAATCTCATACAAGACACACCTGTAAGGGTATGCAAGTAGCATGTGACTACAGTCTTGATACATGCATGTGACCTGATGGCAAAAATGTGCAGAAACATGTCAATGTAACAGACTATAGGCTGAGTAAACAAGCACCAGATGTTTTTAATAATGTGAGGAGATGGTCAGAGCTTACATGAAATATTTTTAATGATGCGGACACTTCCCCACCCGCAACTCCCACTGTTTTCCTTAAACAATTTCTTTGAGTGATTACAACCGATGACCACTACTACTGCTAATTCCAAGACTGTATTATAGTTTTTCCGCTTTGATATGCCTTACTACAATCTTCTAAGGCACCAATGACTGAGGTCAGGGTAGATGGGAAGCCTTTAGCAAGCTGATTCCTTGTTTGTATTGACTTGAGGCACTTAAGAATAATCCCATAGGAGACTGCGTGAAATGTAATTTGCCATCACTAGTACTCAAGGTATTCAGGGACAGGTAGCATTTATTAATTGAGAGCTATTGCTTGTTTGAACATTTAACAAGAGGTTGTCATTAGCTATTGACTCCTGGGGCTCTTGAATTGCTCTTGTGCCCTCTGCTTTCACAGATCACAGACACATCACCAGGAATAGTTCAGGCCTATCTTTCCCCCCTAACTTACCTGAAATCTTGGCTTTCTTTCCTTGCTTGTCTTAGTCTGGGCTTCCCAGTTTTCTCTGTGACTGATGAACAACCCATGGATATTTAAAAGGGAGTCATGTATCGTTTTAGGAGAAGAAAGTAAAACTTTTATAACAAACAGCATTATTGTAATCCCTATTACTTACGGAAACACAAGGAAGACACCATTCAAGATGGCTACTAGAGTCACAGCCGTGAACATTTCACATGATCAGCAATAGCCCTTTGTATGCAAGAGAGTCAGTGAGCTATGCTAACACGCCCGGGCACTGTAGCATGATATGTTATATAAATGAAGACGCAAAACATAAGGCATAGTACGCCTACTTATACAATGGCCAAACCATGAAATACCAACACAATAGTATCTTCCAAGCTGGGCTAGAGACACTATACCCAAATTAAGACCTGTGATCTGAAATCCACATATCGAGTAGACACGGACGTAAAACTATCTGCATTACCAGGCATTAGATTAATCCGAGCTGCAGTGATGATAAAGCTTTAACAATTGTTGCATAAATTAAGGGGAATTTTTTTTGGGTGGGGGGATATGATGAGATAAAAGACAGGCATATCACAAGTGCACTGCAGTGGTATTGCTGGCTGCAGGTGTCAATAGTTCAGTAAGGGGGCAGCTGGAGACAGTGGGGGCTACTTTTGGTAAGATTGTAACATTCCAAGTGAGAACCAAAGTTTTACATTTTTGGAATTAATTGAAAAAAGCCACAGTCTCGCAGGATTATGCAGAGCTTTGAAATGATTTGGCTAATATAAGGTACACGCTTTTGAACTTCCAATTCACAGAATGTCTCTAGTTCTAATATAGTAGCTTAGTTTGCTTCCTTATTCTTTCTTCTGTTTACCTATTTAGTCCCTTTTTTATGAGCACTAATTGAAGCTTAGCCAAAGTCTTGAAGCATACAATTCTCGCATCAGTGCTAATGTAACAAAGAAACTGAGGGAGGGGGTCAAGCAGAAGGAAAAGAATTAACAAGTTGGACAAAGAGCACAGCAAGGAACTTGGCAAAATACTTCTTGGAGGTTTATTTTGATCAGAACAGACATGCAGCAGGATCGCGAGACATAAACCAGATCCTCCGCGTGAAACTTCTAGATGACTAGATGTTGAAGATGTGTGCTACTGTAGTGCACAGTTTTCAACCACAAATGTACAGAGAATCAATTGGAGATCCATAAGCGGTCGATGCTTTTAAACATTTTCCATGTGTGTTAGGAGCTGGTGTTTGCCGTTGCGCGAGGACTTGGAGGGCACGCGGACACAAAGCCCGCGACAACGGAAACATCAGGCGTCAAGCCTAAGGAACGCCCGCGCGGATCAATATGGAGGACAACGCAAGCTGATATGCTCATATTGACTGCCAGCGCGGAGTCGCCTGACCCAGACCTGAACTGGGCGCCCTGCCATCTATACGTATCATTCACTTGAAGCTCTAATCGGTTTATGGACTAATGCAGGGAGGCATGAAACACCGCGCAATGCTCGGTCACAGCGGGAGAAGCCCAGGAGAAGGCATCTGCGTTGGAAGGGAAGACATGGGAACCAGGGGGAAGTAATGGATGTCCCTCTGGGGCACATGTGACAACGAGGACTCACGAGCCAGTGCCACTCTCTAGCCCAGGCAAAAACTTTCAGATCTCCAGGGGAAAGTATAATAAACATTTGAACACTATGTTTACATTTTTACATACTGGCTTATGTTATTGCACAAAAAGGCAATGGTTTAATCCAAGTTATTTTAAAGGAATATTGTCTTACATATAAATTTTTTCTTCAACAATTCATAGAATTTACAAAATTACTGATGAAGTCAAATGGAGAGCATAAAAAACGAGGTTGCGTTTCCTTCTTAGCATCTAATTAGACCCTAGACATAAGTTTTTTTAAAATAATAAAACCATCAAATCGCATTGCTGAGTTTTATCATACATAGCCATTTTCATCTTGAGAAATAACCCAACCTGAACATTCTATTCGCAGTCGGTGATCCCAAGGTCAGCAGAAAACTGCAGAGGACAGTTCCAGAAGCCTTCCATTCTACAGACAGCTGTGTTGCTCAAAGATGCAAAACAAATTCACTAAAATCTTCACATTTGAACAATATAAGTTAATATTTTCTTAATTTTTTACTGCAAAAACACAAAATTAAACAGTATAGTACAGACGTTCTTGTTTGAAAAAAACTCATGTTTGATGCTAATTGGGCACGAAAAATGTAGTATTAAATATATATAACTGTTAATGTATATTGAAGTCTAATGAAACCACTAAGGAGTCTTTGGGACAATTACCAACCACTCAGTAGTCCTCTTTGTGGGTTGTTATCATATCTACTGTTAACTCAATGGCATTACTGGACAATAATTTAAAATTACTTGTTATGTACCTGCAGTAGTGCCGCATGGGCGGGAACACAGGGGCAGTTGCCCTGGGTGAAAAATTCCTAGGGGTGCAAAATGTTAATAGGGGCGTAAAATGTTAAAAGAAAAGTGAAAGGATACTTGCCTTGCCACGGGCACTGGGAACTCGCGCTACGCCACTGTGTACCCCTACATGACATATCTGGCTACTGTTAGCGTTCACATAACAAAATGTTTTTAAAAATTAACTTTACGGGAATAATGTCATATGTCTGAATACATTTTGATAATTTACCGGAATAACGAATTAAATCTCAAATATATGAACCCATTTGAATAACCATGAGATTCAAAAACTCCACCCAACACACACACCAAACTCACATGAACACACACGTGCATACAAACACACAAGTCTGTGCTCTTTTCGGAAGGCGATGTAGGAGTATAATAGAGAACCACCCACTGTTACATAACACAGAATAGCTCTGCTTACCTGTGCAAGAGATTTAAACAAAGAGCAAATGGGTTGTGTTGCTGGCATCCCACATTTCAGTGCTATTCACTTTAAGGATCCATGCTATGACTTAGCAAGTGGTGCACACTGACACTCCACCGAGTGACTGCACCCACCGTTCGCATCCTCGTTGGGCGTGAATGTCCATATGGGAGGAAGTATACTGTACAGGCCACATATGCATGACATGTTTGCATGCTTGGGTTTAGGTGCAGTTCACTGTATGTTATTGATTTGTAATGCTTGTCTGCTATTAGAGTTTGAGGGCTTCAAGACTGTCAAGATGTGCACAGTCACACTTGCTGATCACAAGTGTGAGTCTGGTACATTGCTCATGGTTCGCCTCTGGAACTGTGGGTGATTTCAGGATGGTTTGAAAGGATTTTTGAGTTCTAGAGATTCATGTGGGTTAACAGTTACATGTTTAATACCTGCAGTATGTGCATTCTAGAAGCTTACATGGTTGGCAGGAGCAGGGTACACCATGCATTGGAGGCAAGCGCTGAAGGATGTGATGAGGCGCATCGTTCATAGTGAAATGGGCTGTTCATGAGGGGGGTGTTAACCCAAGAATTCTGATTGTATTTCCAAGGTGAGTGAGTATGAAGAGCATGGTAGCTGATGTGGTGGTGAAGGAGAGAGGGTGAGGTTAGGATAAAGGTGATGGCTGGATAGTCTACCCATGTCACATCAGTTGGCAGGGGAACTATGATGGTGACATGGGGCAAGATGATTACATCAAGCTTTTGGTTCTCGGAGTAGGTGTGACTACTAGTGTGTTGGTGAAGGTCTAGGGTTGCAAGGTTGTTTTGGAGTATGAGAGTTGCTGATGTGTTGATCTTGTTGAAGGGTTTATTGAAGCTGCCTTGTATGGTAAGCATGAGTTAGTTTATGACTATGTTCAGCAAAGTCTCTGAAGTTATAGAGGAATGTCTGCTCTGATCCAGATGGCCATTTGATGAAGATAAAGGAGTCTTTGTCTGGTGTGTGAAAGTCGGTGATGGGTTTTGGTGTGCAGGAGATGTTTGTGTTGCTATTCCTCTGCGTAGCTTTGGACTTTGCCTTGGTTTTTTGTCGTGATGGGGGTTGCTTTGTGTATTATAATGTATTGTCACCCACAATCAATGTTTCAGTTCTCAAGATGAAGTTTAGGATGCTGGAAGGGAGGACACCATATTTGTCATAAATGTGTTGCTTATGCAAAGTTTTGGGTTTTGGTGGGAGGATGTGCATGACCTTAGGATTATTACTGGCGTTGACATGAATGATTGTTGGATGTGTGTAATTGTTTGTTGAATACATTAATGTGGAGGGTTGTGAGACAAGAGGTGCTGTTTGGACAATTGTTGCCATGCAGTATAGGTGTCTGTGCTTTACTGTGCTGTGCCTAGTGTGCATCATGCTGATGGAGATGTTTCTGTTTTTTGCATGGTTGGGTTTTAGAAATGCATATCTGGTGAAGAAGTGAGGGTTGGACCAGAGTTGTGAATTACTTTAGTGTGTTGGGAGGTCATGCTTATAGTGTAATATATTGGCGCGTGTCTTTGGAATAATGGTGAGGTATCATAATTATTGGAAGTGTATATGTGATCAGTGAGCTGTAGTGTTTGTTGGTGTCTCTTAGTGGGATCAGTGGAAGAGGTGTGGCGCAGCGGCCAGGGTGCCTGACTCCAGACCACGGGGTTCACGGTTCAATCCCCGGCGCTGGCGGCAGGTTAGCCCAGCACCATGTGACTTTGGGCAATAGCTCGCTTAATCTTCCCGAGGGCCCCCAGTGCTGGGACACCACATTTCGGAAGTAGCTGTGCGCTTTACAAATACTGGTATTTAATTTATTTAATTTCATAAAAGAGCTATGTGTTTGTGTGTCTAAGGGCCTTATTACAATTTCACCCAGTATTCTCGATAGAACCAGAAATGGTACTTACAAGCAATGTAGGGACTGCAAGTTATAGTGATTCACTAGAAGCAGCCGCAATCTCTGTATGAAACACTGGGCTACAATTATGCAACCAACTTCTTATACCCCAAAACATTGTAATCACCATTACTTCCTCATCGCCAACATTTTTTATACCATTGCCAGGGAAATAACCTGGATTTTTCCGGGCCACGGGTAATGAGGCTGAACAAGTGCAGTGTGGCTGAATATGTCTTACTGTGCTGAGTGGAGGAGAGTGGGGTTTCGTGTGCAAAAGTATGTGAAGGTAGTGTATTTGGGTATGGTTAGGTGTATTGACCGTGATGCAGTATGTTTAGGGATGGATGATTGTAGAATTTACGGTGAAATTCTTGAGTGTGTTAGATGTTTAATTGTTAAAAGAGTAAGTTCCGGGGGCCCAAAGCTTTGCTCAGAAGCCCTGGTTCATTGCTACTGAATAGTAGGGGCGCTGATTATCAAGGTTCTGTAGTCTTGATTCTACCTCGTGTCTCTTTATTCCTCCACCAGACACTCCTTTCGCCTTTATCTCATGCTTTCAGGTTAATTTTCATTTGTCACTGTTTTTCCATTTTTCTCTTCCTCCTTGCTTCCCACTTGTTTGTTCTCTCTCTCTCTCTCTCTCTCTCTCTCTCTCTCTCTCTCTCTCTCTCTCTCTCTCTCTCTCGCGCTCGCGCTCGCTCTAGCTCTAGCTCTGAGTCAAAGTCTGATGAGAAAAATAAGTGCCTGTCCCCAAAATTGAGTGCTGATTGGCCCCACCTGAATCCACCAGCTCAAGTTAAGCACTGAGGGCAGATTTACAATGAAGGGGCAGAATGTGTTGTTAGCCTCCTTGGATTACCGGCACGCTCCACCAGTTTTGAAATGCAGGACTGCACTATATTTACAAGTATATGGTGCAGCCCTGTGTTTCCTCGTGCACTGGCGCTAAATTTAGCAGCCTAGCGCCAATGCAGGCACTCTTGCACCTTAGTACAAGGGTGTCTTCATTGAAGGGAAGATTGTTTATGTGCAGGATGGTTCCTCTTCCTGCACATAAACAATCTTTAAATGCTGTTTTGTAACTTCTATGTGTGCTGCTTAATGCAACACACACAGAAGTTCCAAAATGGCATTTTTTTAAATGATTGTTTATGTACAGGAAGAGGGACCTTCCTGTACATAAACAATCATTGGCGTTTTGCTGTTTCCATGTGTGCTGTATAAGGCTGCACACATGAAAACAGCAAAAACGAGGAGAAATTTAACATTTCTCCTCGTTGCGCCAGGGTAACACCAGGTATTCTCATGTCTTATTTTCAGTACAGCCCCATATTTACGCTTCCCTTGTAAATAGGGGGCAGCGTCAAAACCAATAGGTGTTGCCTTGGAACGCCCACAGTAAAATCCATTGCCCACCCCTTTCACGCTAAGTATAGCGTGAAAGGGTGCCTTATTACCTCGTTAAGTGGCTTAACGCTGCCTTGTAAATAAGGCAAAGCCTCTATCACCACCACAATGTCACTAAAAATGACATTCCCGTGGCGATAGGAACTTCTAAATATGCCCTTGAGTGTGTACGAGGATAATAGATGGGGTCAGTGAATAATTTATAATAGAATGAGTGCTGGTACCAGAAGCTCTGCTCAGAGGTCCTGGCCGATGCTATTAAACGTCGGCGCACCGAATACTAAGGATGTGTAGTCTGGAATCCACTTCATGCTTCTTTAATCCACTAGCAGACACTCTGTACCTCTCTATCTGACTGTGTTCTCTCTTTGTAGTGTGTTTTCCGTATTTCTCTTCCTCAGTCTTTCCTATTTTTGTGTTTTTCCCTCTCTTGCTCTTGGGAAATATCAGGTACGGAAAAATAAGTGCTGCGGCTCCCACCCGCAACTACCAGCTCATATTAGGTAGTGGGTGGGGTGAATGGGTAACTGAATGCAAGCCCCACTATACATGTGTTGTGTCCATTAACTCTAGTGAGCAGAGTTAAGATTGCACTGTACCCAGTTTTTAGTTAAGTGTGTTTTGGCCACTTTCAAGTCCAGAAGAGCCAAAAAGTCCCCGAACACATAAACCAGTCTTCCATATATTTGATCTGAAATATGATTTTTAGCTTTAGCCACTCAGCCTTATTCTAAATTTAGTGATATCCACTTTAGGTTCACTTTGACATTACCCAGTGTCCCTTCCTCCCATTTCATGTGCTTAGATATGATCTCACACACATTCAAGTGGTATTTAAAGAATGGACAAAAACAAGTGGAGAGAAGATTCTGCCTGACCGGTCATTTGAAGAAGGCCTCAACTCCATGGAGTTGTGTCACTGTATCTTAAAGAACTAACTGGACTGCTATCCTTATGGCCTTCGGTAATGGACCATCTCTTTCTCCCTCACCCCATGGGACCGTGCTCCTGTTAAGCAGGGTCGAATTAAGGCATGGGTGAGGTAGGTAATTGTCCAAGTAGCCCTGGAAAAGTGATTTATTTTATTTCGCTATTTCAACTTTTAATGTATAAGTCAACATGGTTTAACGTCCTGCGGCGCAAATTAGTAGGAGATGGGTAATCAAATCCAAAGTTCTTCTGAGAAAGGACCACAATCTATTTTATGCGCTGTGCCTCAAATCCATAAATTGTCACTGCTGTTAGGAATTTCTTTTGAATATGACTTCCTATCATGATCCCATTGCATTACGTACAAAGGGGCATATTTACAAGCCCCTTGTGCCTCTTTTACGCCGCTGTTGCATCACTTGTGTGACGCAGCGGTGGCGCAAAGCCAGCGCCATGGTGCGGGGTACTTACAACGTGACGCATCTGAGAGATGCGTCTCGTTTGAAAGCCCTGCGCCACATGTAGGCGTTCCTGCACAGGAGGGGTGCATTCCGGTGCAGGAACGCCTCCTAAAAGTGGCTGAGTGAAATCTACAAGATTTAACTCTTTCACTTTTCAGGCCATGCTGCATCGAAACCCTGCACCTGCTTGAAGCAGGCATAAGGATTGACGCAGCATTGTAAGGATAGGGCACCCCCGAGCCTTGCTAGAGCTGCGTTGCGCTTGTGAAGCAACTCCAGCAATGCGCCGCCTTTACTGCAGCAGAGCCGTGACACATCTGTCCATTTTTGCCCCATGGTGCGCCACATTGTAAATGTGGCGCATCCATGGTGGCAGAGCCGTGACGCACAATAACTGGCTCAGGGATGCGCCAGTTATTGTAAATCCGGCCCAAAGTGCTTCTCACACTAACTGTGCAGCAAGGCTAGCGTATTTACTCTTTGTACAAGACTGAATGATTGCCCCCAAAGTGGAACAAATTGCTCCTGTTCATAGTCTTTCCTCTGTTTAACCCCGATAAAGGCTTTCAATTTATGTTTTTTAATCACAATGTTCTAAATCATTATTTCTGCTTTCAATTTCCTCCAAGGAAGACTTTTGATTCTCTCTATTTTAGTCTATTGTCAGTTTCTATATTTATTTCATCACATTCGTCGTTTTCTCCCCTCAGATGACATCTTTTTAGTCATGTTTCAGACCTTCAGCAGTGGCTCCTCTGCTAAGGCAGAGGGAGCGCCACCCCACTGCTCTTTGAGCAGCGGAAAAAAGAAAAAAAATGCTAATTACACAATGTTACTATCATTTCATTTTTCAGTACTGAAGCATTTTGGTGGGGCGGGGTCGGGCTGTTGTCACTGCCAGCAGGGAAGGAGTGGTTGGGGCACTTAAGTGCGCATGATTGTTTGGCCAGCCGTCTTGGACCGGCCAAACAGGCATGTTCTCCACCTGGCTGTAATTGCACAGTCTGGGTGAAGAACATGCACAGGCTCCCAGTCCCTAACTGAGCACCAAACCACAGCGCTCAGACCAGTCATGACGCTGCTATCATGCTGGTGACAGGAGCATTGTGAGTGGTTTAGGGGAGCCTGTTTCTGCTTCCTGCTTCCGGCAAGAACAGAAGAGGACGGACGCGAGGCAGGGGCCGTAAGCCAGGTTAGTCGCTTTTTTAAATGTATCTTTCTACCATACCCCCTGCCCTGCCCTCGCCCCACCCGTACAACTTGGTAGCAGTCGCCACTGCAGAACGTGCACACATCGGTAATCTCCTACATGCCAACATTTTAAAACTAGGAAGAGGAAGCTTTGGAAAAAAAATCAGGGAGGGGGGGCTAATTTTTCCCATTTACATAAATTGGAGCAAAAGCAAATTCAGGCGGGAGACAGCTAAAATAAAGTCTATTTTGGCTTAAAAAATTGGGAGCGTCCTGCCTGAATTGGGTCCCATAAGAAACAGGGTCAAGACTGATTTGCATGTGGCTTGGTCTTGGGTGGTGAAGTGAGCTAAAGAACAATGAAGGATTCAACCCAGATCTGTGACTGGGGTGAGGGTCTAAAAAGTTTCCGCGCTCCATCCATCATCTCCTTGTGTTTGCTTTGTTCACCCTAAGTTGGTAGGTATGCCCAGACATGGGTCCCTTGCTCACTTTGCCACTGGATTCAAGCTAGCCTGGCTGATGAGGGGTGTTACCCCGATACCGGTCCGAGGTTGCTTGTTTCCGGTCCAGGGAAGACCTGGCTTGGTGTCATGCCTCAAGCCCCCTCCCAGTACGCTGTCCCTTTAAATTGTGCACTATTTAAGATTCCTTGACCCAGGGAGCGACGCTTCACGTTCTTGCGTCTAGCTCCGTTTGGGTCCGTTTCCGTCCTGACTTCCTTTGCCTGACTTCCGTTCCAGTGACCTGTTGTTCTATCTGTACGAGAGAGTTGTCCGGCTCCGTGGGTTCTATTCGAGCCAGCGTGGTCTCTCTCTCTGTGGTTGCAAGCGTTTTGCATCTGCGCTTGTTCATTCTGACACGGTCCGTGTCACTTTCCGTTTCAAGTTACCTCCCCATGCTTTTGGTGTCCCGCCCGGCGGCCGGGTTTGTTCTCCGCCATCCGGCGGGATTCCTCTTCCTTCAATTGGCCCTCTAAGTTGCTCCGTTTGTCAGCCGGGCTTGCTCTCCGCTGACGGGCCGGGCTTTCCTTTCCCCCTTTCTTTTCTTACACCGGAGTCTCCGCTGTCAGCCGGGCTTGCTCTCCGCTGGCGGCCGGGTTTTTTCCAGTGTATTAGAATTAGTACAGTTTAGGGTCCTTCTCTTTCTTGTTCGTGTTTCCCTGCCCATCCCTACTCCCTGCTTTCCTTGGGGTTAATTATACTTGTGGAGTTCCACGTATTTGGACTTGGTTTCTTGCATGGACCAGTGTGGATCGGCTACAGCTACACGTCCCAGAATTACGGTAACAGCGCATTATTGCGCTGCACATATATTGGTATATAGAGACTGTATTGTAGTGTTTGAATTTCTGTTTTGTTTGTTGTAGATGTTTCTCCAGCTACCAAGAATATTGGCAACCAAGTTATTGCTTTCTCTCAAACCTTTGGGGTGTGCTTCTTGGATGTTTAAACAGAGATCAGAGTGAGCAGTATATTTAGTCACTTGTATTACCAGAAACATAAAAGAGGCACTAGACTTATGTATATTCTGCCTTCTTCACTGCAGCTCCAGACAAATCCCCTACCAGAGGTTCTTCCATATCCATTCAGGGACATTAACACATATCAATCTAGGTATGAAAGGTTATTATTTATAAATGTGAATTTGATTGTCCTATTCAGACTCAAGAAATTACTTCCTTTGCATTGCAGTCTATCTTGTTGCCAAGTCCTCAAGAAGGTTGTTGAAACATCCAGTCTGAAGACCCTCATCACACAGTTGTTACCCCCAACCTTTCCTTGTTTTGTCTCCCTGTTTTCCCCTGTTCCGCCTCTTGTGCTCTAGTGTTCGATAGAGTCGGAAGGCTGCAGGGGAGGGCTGTGGATTATTCTTCGGATTCCTGACGCTCCTGCGGAATCATCTTGTATCCTTTACACTTGGCTCCATAAGAAACAGGGTCAAGACTGATTTGCATATGGCTGTGTCTGAACTGGAGTGTCTGAAAAGTTTCTGCGCTCTGTCCAACATCTCTTTGTGTTTGCTTTGAATTGGTTCTGTTGGCATATATTTAATCTTCATGCCGTGGACCGTGATGGTTCTTGCTGCACCCACTGCCTAGAATTGCGGGTAGATTCCTGACCTAGGTGACTTTTCGTCCCCTGCCCTGCATCTGAGTTAAGTATTCACACATTTGCAATTTCCACTTGGAATTGCTTGACCTTTTCGCACCTATAAGGAAATAGCTCTTTTTCTATCATCACCCCCACGGTTTTGACTGATGCTGCTGGCTTTTTGACTTTGAGAGTGCACTTAGACCTGCTATTCAGACTTGGTACCAGTGCCCTAACCATAAAACATGTATGTTGAATTGGCTTATACCAAATTGGCATAAGCTAAATTACTTGTAAGCCCCTTCCATATGGTAACCAGGGCTTGTAACTTAGAGGGTCTCCCTGGATGTGACCCACGTAAAACCTACCTCACAGTCTGCCATTGCAGACTGGATGAGCTGTTTTCAGGTGGTAGCCGACCTGGCCGCTGCCCACATTGGCAAAGCCAAGCCTCCTCTGGTAATATGTGTAAGTCACCCCTATAGCAGCCCTATCGAGGCATAAAGAAGAGTAAAACATATTTCATGGATAGAACATGTAGTTTATGTATTCTGACAGTAAACACACAAAACTGTTGTTTTTACTGTAGGAGAACTTGGTCGCCCATTGGCGAGTACAGGGTTACATGATGAAACCCTCAGCTGTGCTAACTACTGAACGGTGCGACCAAAGTTGATTCTCAAAGCTGTCAAACAGCTTGTGACTTTATGCCCGACTGGATTCTCCAGTCGAAATTAATGCAACATGCTGCAGTGTGCAACGTTTACAAAGTTGCCACTTTGTTACCTTTACATCTCCTGTGCCCTTAACAGTTGCACAAGGAACCTGTCCCAGAGACAGCTTTCTGCCCTCCGGGGGAGACTTTTTAACAACTTCCAGGAAAGGAGTCAATAGAAGACTGTTCTGGTGAGAGATGTTACCTCCCTCCTCCAGGAAGCAACATGGGTGTGAGCCCATAAGGCGGGCTTCAAAGGAGGAGCCACCTTTGAAGGGCAAATAGGGACCAGTTGGTAGAGGGGCTGCTCCATTGTCCAGGAGAAAGGCTGGCACTAAGGATAAGGATGAGGAAACCAGTTGCCAACCAGTTTTTCAGGGGCGTGAAGCTCGTTGATGGCCACACCACAGGGTTGGGCAAGGGAGCTCCATATACCGAAAGAGGGGTTCTGCCATATTGGAAGTGGGCAGACTGGTGCATCCTGGGTTAGTCAGGAAGAGGTCATCAGGTGGCAGGGAACCTGGTAGTCTATTGGATACCAACCACATCCCAGCCGAACTAAGGGACTCTAAAGGTCAGTTGGCTGACCCCCTGTTTGCAGCACAGGGCCACATCAGCTGAAGGAGCTGGTTGGGGTGATTTGGTAGGTTAAATCTTGCTGACGTTTCTCACCACTGTGCAGAACCAGGCAATAGGATCTGATGCACCCGGGAACGTACCCAGAGTGCAGCTTGGTCGCCGATACATCGAGTTATCATCCAAGCAAGAATTCCACTGTTATTGCGATACCGGGTGACTGGTAGCCCAGCGATGACTTGATTTTTGCCAGGACCAAGAGGACTTTGAGGGACATCAACACCTGTGGCCAGGACTGCCTCACTAAGCCCATGGACCAAGGGGCACTGCATCTACAGCATCCGTGAGCATCTTAAGAATCCTGTATCCCTTGCCTCAGGACCACTTCCATAAGAACCTACAGCAAAGAATAAAAGTGCCTGGAACTCAATAAAGAGTGCTCCTATCTTTGAGGTAACTGTTTCTGTGGACCTTGCTGGTCCTCCTGAATGGCTCCCTATCAGAGTTGGTCACCCAAAGTAACTTTAAGTAACCACTTTGCTACTTACCTGAAGTTCCTCTTCACAATTCATTGAGTATGCCAATGCTTGTTTGTGGTTGAGTAAAAATTGCACATGTACTGTACCTTGTAAAATTGATATCTCTGGAACCGTCTGGTGGATCTTTTTCATTGTGGTGTCTAAAACTATGTAAAAGTCGAATCTATTATTGATACATTGGTGTCAGAGTTCTTGAATGACTGGTGAATTTCATCTTCAAATTTTTGGGGCTTTTCAAATGCTTTACACTTGTTTCTTTGTTCGTAGGCAATGTCAAATTTCTAATAACTTCTTTATTGTTCTCCAGTTTCTAGATTACACAGTTGCCCCTTTCTTGGGTTGTCCTCATGATGGCCATGTAAATAATGTATACCGTCAAAACTATGCCCGTATAGCAATTGTGACTTTTAGGATCTGTGTTACCTACAATAGTGGTCCCAGAACCTTTACCGTCTTTGACCTAAATCTAATGCATTGTGTGTGTGTGTGTGTGTGTGTGTGTGTGTGTGTGTGTGTGTGTGTGTGTGTGTGTGTGTGTGTGTGTGTGTGTGTGTGTGTGTGTGTGTGTGTGTGTGTGTGTGTGTGTGTGTGTGTGTGTGTGTGTGTGTGTGTGTGTGTGTGTGTGTGTGTGTGTGTGTGTGTGTGTGTGTGTGTGTGTGTGTGTGTGTGTGTGTGTGTGTGTGTGTGTGTGTGTGTGTGTGTGTGTGTGTGTGTGTGTGTGTGTGTGTGTGTGTGTGTGTGTGTGTGTGTGTGTGTGTGTGTGTGTGTGTGTGTGTGTGTGTGTGTGTGTGTGTGTGTGTGTGTGTGTGTGTGTGTGTGTGTGTGTGTGTGTGTGTGTGTGTGTGTGTGTGTGTGTGTGTGTGTGTGTGTGTGTGTGTGTGTGTGTGTGTGTGTGTGTGTGTGTGTGTGTGTGTGTGTGTGTGTGTGTATATATATATATATATATATATATATAAATAGGAGGAACTTAATCATAGGGGAGACAAAGAGCAAGCAGAACAAGTCCAAAGAAGAACTGAGAATGATTATGGACTACTCAGTACAATCCCCAGAGATTACCCAGATCTTCCGTAAAAACTGGAGAGTCTTAAAGCTAGATTATATCATAGGGAAAGAACTCCCAGAAGTTCCCTTGATCACTTTCAGGAGAGGGCCGACAATCAGCAGGCAACTAGTGAGAGGCCATTTCCCTAAATTTCCCAAAAAGAAGGATGTGATAACAGATATTTCCCATGCATGAACTGCAAAGCATGCAAAAATGGGCAGAAGATAAAGGAGTACACAATCCCAGGCAGAACAACCAACAGAAAAATCAATAAACTGATGAACTGTAACACCGAGTTCCCAGTTTACTGCCTTACCTGCCCCTGTGGTTTGAACTATATAGGGAGTACCATCCATCAAGCCAAAAAGAGAATACTCGAACACAGGAGAGCCATAAAAAATCACGACATGGTATATCCTGTGGCACGTCATTTTCAGGAACATCACAAATCCAATCCTGAATTACTTAGATTCTTCTGTATGGACTGTATCCCCAAAGATGAAAGAGGGGGGGGATAGGGTCAAAATATTAAGGAGAATGGAGTCTAAATATATCATACAGATGCAGTCTAAAAGTCCTACGGGACTCAATAATGAAGAAGAACTGTGGGTACACATAGGCTAAGGTCAAGCATATCCAGTTATTTTGTACTTGCTAGAACAGTCTGCACAGGTGGTAGATGAGGACATATGAAAACAGCTATTATATTACTGCGAGATTAGGCCTATGCCCATCCAGGGCTTGATTGTCATATACAGGTCTCCCATTCCTGTGTGCACCATAGGACAACTCGAAATATAGAGGGTTGCACGCATCGAAAGGAAGGGATAAGTGAGATAGTGACATTCAAACTACTAATATTTATGTGGTCTATCTCCATCGACAATATGTATATAAATGTAAATAGTAACTGTACATATGCATATACAATGGACTGAATGAATTCTATTTAGCATTAAATGTACACTAACCATGAACTACAAAATGGCCCCCGCATTTGCACCATTTATGTAAACACTCCATCCTTTCACAATGGTGGAAATCGATGAGGGACACACTTGTGGTGTGTCCCTCATCGATTTCCACCATTGTGAAAGTAACAACACATTTTTTCACTGCATGAAATATTTTTTTGTTTATAAATATGGTTTGAAACTTTACTCCACCGACATTGACAAAGGCGTGTAGCAGAAACGCGTCTGTTGGGTGTTTTGCTGCGGAATAAATACTTAAAAAATACTCTCCTTGAGTGCGCCTCATCCATTATCCATGAAGCGGATTTTCGTACATTTCATATATATATATATATATATATATATATATATATATATATATATATATATATATATATATATTACAAAACACAATTCCGGTGTCTGGCCAGTACCTGCTCACGAGCGGGTCGTCGTTGGGGTCCCGGCGGCCCAAATATCCAAAAGAAATTTCCCATATACAAGGAAACGTTACGACAACACTCCAGAAGTTGCTGTGCTTAAGAATTTATTCGGCAGCAAAACAAACAACGCGTTTCACCAACAGGCTTGATCACGTTTGTCTAGGATACACAATCTCAGTCCTTTTACCATTAACACAATCTAAACATAGAAGAAGGACTTTCGTGAACACCCCCCAGTGCATAGTAATAAAGAGCGGACATATTGGAGTGGTATATTAAACGATCACGATGCAGCATAATTTCAATTGATGTCAAATAAGAAAATCAAAAGAACCAAAAACATAAAGGTTATACATGTTCACTTGATTCCGCCTTCATTACATCCTGAAAGCCAAACATAATATTCCAAAATGTAAAAAGAAAGAAAAACCATATTTACCGATAGGTAATCTCCTACCCACATTATTTGAGTTTCTAGTAAATACCGCCCAAGTGGGCTATTGTTTTCAAAAAACATCAAGCACGACTTCTTGTCTATAAATTCCGCCCCAGTGGGCATAAAGTGCTGTTATCATATTTACAAATATAAACATGGTCTTAATTAAATTACATCCCATTGGGATGTTGGCTCAATCTGGATGGCAGTTACATACAGGATATTGGTTCAGCAACCTCTCAGGCTTTGTCTTATGGCAATGCATCACAACGACCGTTCCTCATTAATTTATCAATGGCTCCTGTCCAGGAATATCAACTCCACTAGTCCCAAAGTGCATAGCATCTGTGAATTAATTAAAAACAAGGTGGTATTTACAATTGGGGCGTATAATGTTTGCGGCTTTCTGCGGACATGCTGATAATAAACATACAGAATTCATATAATGCATTCTATGCTTCAATTCTATCAGCATTACATTCTGAGTGTCAGATCATAATGGTTACTTTTCTAGGTGAACAGACAATTCCTCATGGTTATTCAACCCCTGTGGGTAAGTACACTCAAAATCAATGATCATTCTTGATTCTAGCTTCCGTAGACATGTGGTTCTATCTCCCCCCCCGTGGGCCTAGGTCTACCTTGTCCAACACCACCATTTTGAGTAGATTTTCATTTTGGTAGTGTTGTTCAAAGAAGTGCCTCGCAACTGGGTACTGTGCATTGTGATTTTTTATGGCCCTCATGTGTTGGAGCACTCTCTCCTTTGCCTTCAGAGTCGTGCTCCCCACATACCACTTATTGCAGGGACAGATTAACAAGTACACACAATACATGGTGTTGCAAGTCAGGGTTTTGCGTATTGTAAAGGTTTTGCCCGTACTAGGTACCAAGACTTCCCTGCGGTTCTCACTGTTACGACACGCCTTGCATGATCTACAGCATCTAAATCCTGGTATGTCTTTGGTTTTGCTTGCTCCAACCACTGCATTGGGACTTAGTTCATCCCTCAAGGATTTGCTCTTTCTGAAAGTAACCTGGGGGTGATCTTTCAGGTGTGGCTTCAGATGTTGATCTGTCAACAACACGTCCAGAGATGCTGGACGAATGGTCTAACAACTCAACAGCATGCTCCACAATCATGATGCGCATCCTGGTGAAATATGCGCTCAAAGACCGCAAAAAACTACTGGAACAAATAGAGGCTCTTATTGAAGAAATAATCCCAATAATGGGTAAGGAGGCATTTGACATCCATTCAAAAAATGTGGAGATCAAACTACAGAAGTTGGAAGAGGAAATAACTCTAAAGGTTGGAGCAAGCAAAACCAAAGACATACCAGGATTTAGATGCTGTAGATCATGCAAGGCGTGTCGTAACAGTGAGAACCGCAGGGAAGTCTTGGTTCCTAGTACGGGCAAAACCTTTACAATACGCAAAACCCTGACTTGCAACACCATGTATTGTGTGTACTTGTTAATCTGTCCCTGCAATAAGTGGTATGTGGGGAGCACGACTCTGAAGGCAAAGGAGAGAGTGCTCCAACACATGAGGGCCATAAAAAATCACAATGCACAGTACCCAGTTGCGAGGCACTTCTTTGAACAACACTACCAAAATGAAAATCTACTCAAAATGGTGGTGTTGGACAAGGTAGACCTAGGCCCACGGGGGGGAGATAGAACCACATGTCTACGGAAGCTAGAATCAAGAATGATCATTGATTTTGAGTGTACTTACCCACAGGGGTTGAATAACCATGAGGAATTGTCTGTTCACCTAGAAAAGTAACCATTATGATCTGACACTCAGAATGTAATGCTGATAGAATTGAAGCATAGAATGCATTATATGAATTCTGTATGTTTATTATCAGCATGTCCGCAGAAAGCCGCAAACATTATACGCCCCAATTGTAAATACCACCTTGTTTTTAATTAATTCACAGATGCTATGCACTTTGGGACTAGTGGAGTTGATATTCCTGGACAGGAGCCATTGATAAATTAATGAGGAACGGTCGTTGTGATGCATTGCCATAAGACAAAGCCTGAGAGGTTGCTGAACCAATATCCTGTATGTAACTGCCATCCAGATTGAGCCAACATCCCAATGGGATGTCATTTAATTAAGACCATGTTTATATTTGTAAATATGATAACAGCACTTTATGCCCACTGGGGCGGAATTTATAGACAAGAAGTCGTGCTTGATGTTTTTTGAAAACAATAGCCCACTTGGGCGGTATTTACTAGAAACTCAAATAATGTGGGTAGGAGATTACCTATCGGTAAATATGGTTTTTCTTTCTTTTTACATTTTGGAATATTATGTTTGGCTTTCAGGATGTAATGATGGCGGAATCAAGTGAACATGTATAACCTTTATGTTTTTGGTTCTTTTGATTTTCTTATTTGACATCAATTGAAATTATGCTGCATCGTGATCGTTTAATATACCACTCCAATATGTCCGCTCTTTATTACTATGCACTGGGGGGTGTTCAGGAAAGTCCTTCTTCTATGTTTAGATTGTGTTAATGGTAAAAGGACTGAGATTGTGTATCCTAGACAAACGTGATCAAGCCTGTTGGTGAAACGCGTTGTTTGTTTTGCTGCCGAATAAATTCTTAAGCACGGCAACTTCTGGAGTGTTGTTGTAACGTTTCCTTGTATATGGGAAATTTCTTTTGGATATATATATATATATATCATGTACCATCTCTGTTGATCACGTGTGATCATTGTGGGCACTGAGCATTATATTTACTGTTGTTTGGAAATTACCCATATGGGTTTTAGGTTAAATATTTGTATATTGGCTAGCTTTGTTCTCTAGCATTCATTGGACTGACAATAATAAATGGTAGCCATTAATCAGCTGCTGTGGTTCCAGCAGAAAGGATTAATCAGGTTTGGGTTTTAATTATCATAAATTGGTGCAAACTAAGATTAAGAACATCTGTAATCTACCTAGGGTATGCGCTTGTTCATTTATTTTCGAGTTTTGTAGCGTCATATCATCGTTTGGAAATTTCAAAGGAAATCACGAAATCACGAAAAAACACTGGAGTCCAAACCGATATTTAGCTTCAGTTTTTTTTACTTTAAATACTGAACAACAGTTTATTACATAGTCCTGAGTTGGAAAATAAAGTTTGCCATTACTTAAATTGTGTCATAACTCCTCAACTTTAAATCATATCCTTTTCTGTATTACATTTCTTTTTTTAAACAACAGCCAATAAAAGGACTTTTTGCTAAGGAATCCAAAACACCACCTAATTTTATTCGGTTACATGCTGACAGCAACCAATGAAATGTATCCTTTTTTTTAACACCTCCATTCTAACTGCTTCTTTTCATTTGTAAAACTACCTTATTCAGCACCAGTCTTCTGATTGCTATTGCTCCTACACTTCAAAATGCTTAGAGTGTGTTTTGTGGGCCACAGCTATGTCTATTGGGCTAAAAAGGCCGCAAAAACAGAGATATTGACAGGGGCTTGGGTTGGCCAAACGTGGCAATTACTTGGTTTGACAAGAGAGGGTAAAGTTTCATCAGTTGCTGGCTTTGGTTAAATCCATTATGGATCACCATGATCCTCACCGCCTGATTGTGCACTGTGGTGGCAATGACCTAGGCACATTAACTGGGGTAGGGCTGGAAATCCTAATAATTTGATTTGATTAGCATATTTGTAGAGCATAGCGAATTCCCGAGGGCGTCTTGGCGCTAGAAACAAAGGATCTGAGCGGTGCTGGTGGGATAGACACGATGGATTAGTTGTTGAAGAGCCAGGTTTTTAGCACTTTTCTAAAGGCTAAAAGTGAGGGGCTGCTCTATATGGAGGTGGGTAACTGGTTCCAGATCTTCACCGTTCGCAGAAGGAAGCTTCTTCCGCCCCAGTGAGCTTTCTTAAACTTGGGTGTCTGTAGAAGTTTAGAATGGGTAGATCTTAAACTTCTATCCAGCGCATACCATTTCAGGTGCGTCCTCAAGAATTGCCGCCCAGTACCCTGTAGCGCCAGACACTGGGATTTAAACTCGATACCTTTGCACAACTGATGTCACTTTTCCCTCACACTGTCTTGGTGTACTCTAATATATGCCAAAGACAGAAATGGAAGTGGGCCAATCAATTCTGTCCACAGATTGACAAAGCCACGAAACATGTTATTCCTCAGAGACCATCGCATGGGCTGTAGCTATAACAACAATCTGTGTTTTGACATGCATGCAATTTATAGAAATTATGGAGTGCACTTTACAGAAGAAGGCAACAGGGGGTTTTCTAAGTAACCTGAAACACTGCATTCTGTCTTATGTGTAGCTGTCATAGTCACACAATCAACACAAAGGCTCTTGTCAGAGCTACCCTCGTACCCAAAATATTGTTATTTTTCTTTAAAAAGAATACTTAATCTTTGCGACGATGTCGTGATTGTTGCACACACCTCGCAAGAACAGAAAACAAAAGCAGACAATCAACGGCCACCAGCACATCCAACAATATTAACAAAGCAAATCCATTGAAAACATTGCAGCATACATATTACTATATGCTTCTTTAAACACATGTTTAAATCATGTTTTGGTACTAAGTTTCTTTAAAATCCATCCTTAAGACCTATTTTCCATTTTTGTGATTATTCAGGATTCTGCGATGTCACTCTTAACAGCGATGATCGCTCCTTGTCCATTAAGTGAAATACGCATATATGCACACATATTACAGTATTTTACTCACTAAGGATTTATTACTGTACATTTCAAATTCATATTTTTCTAGAACAACCATTTCTAAAACCTATTTTTCCTTTTCGTAGTGAGGCCAGAGATCGCGATAACATTGGTCATCGCAATCCCCGCGATTACGTCACAAAAGCAGAAAAAAAGAGGAATTAAATAGCCACCACCACATGATAAATAAATAATTCATTTGAACCATCACACTAGATAACTCACTATCTAAATAAATCTGTAAAAACATTTATCATAATCTCAATAACAATGCGTATTAATGATTCAGTGATTTTTTTTAAATATTTCCACCAATATTCATGAGGACGTCGCAATATTCAAGATGACCCCGCGACGGTACACCGGGCGCTCTGGCAGTTGCGGTGTCGTCGCGAATATTGTGCCTGATCAAAAAAATCAATTATGGACACATAACTTGTGTCACGATCACACCTATTTCTCAAACATTGAGGTCAGAATGTCGCAACAAACGCACCATTTTTTTGCACCTCTAATTCTCTGTCCCCACTAGAACATTTCGTGAAGATTGGTCAAGCGAAGCCAAGCTATAGCCAAGTCAAAAAATGCGTCTTCCATGGGAACTAGGTCCTAACTATAACTGCCTACTGGCGACCGCAAGTAGGTAATATATGAGGCTTATATATACATATATATATATATATATATATATACATATATATATATATATATATACACGTGTGTGTATGTATATATATATATAAATATATATATATATATATATATATATATATATTTATACACACACACATTCATATCAGCAATTCCTCAAGCTGTTACTAGATGTCCCTCTCAAGTCAATTGCTAAATCCTCAACATTCCTGCCGAGAGATGCATTTCCTCAAGGTCCTGTCGAGTCAAATGGAAAAGCATTTATATTTTTTTGTGACATTGCAGTTCCACAAGTCATCACTAGGTGTCCCTCACAAGTCAAATGCAAATGCGTTTATATTTTTTCGTGAAGTTCCAGTTTCACAAGTCATTACTAGGTGTCCCTCACAAGTCGCTGTTCCACTATCTTCACTTGGTGTCCATGAAAAGTTGAATGCACATGCATTGAAGTTCTTATATTAGACTGCACTTCCACTTGTTGTGAAAGAGGTCCAGCTCAAGTCAGAGGCAATTGCTTTAACTGAATACACCAAGTTGAGGGGGTGTGGCTTTCATATAGAAATTTGCATACACACTAGTGCTAATTTAATCATGTGTGCTTGTTTTTCTTAGGATTAACTATTTGCCAAAGTTGGTTCTTAATAAAAGACTAAAAATTACAGATTTCAATACATTTCTTATTTATTTTTTGAAGTTTGTGATCACACCCTACTATTTGTAGGAACATGTATTCACTGGTAAGTTTAAGTACATATGGATTATTTTGGCTGTTTATGTTTCAGTGGGTATAGGCTTTGTCTTTGAGTTGAGCAGAGTATTTTCTGCATACTAACAGTGCTGGAAAAACATTCCAGTGGGGGTTATATAGTTCCACAAGTACTTACTAGAGGGCTCTCTCAAATTGAAATGTCAATCACAAACCTGTGGGGTGTGGCTTCAGCCTAAAAATCTGCATATGCATTTTAGCTACTTTAATGACGTGCTTTCAGTAGGATAAATAAATACACCAAAGCTGATTTATAGTGAGGCTTGAACTTTGTAATTTACAACAAATGTCTTGAGAGTTATGAAATTTGTTGATGTAACACTACAATGCAAAGGGACTATCTGTCATTGGAAAGAGCAAGTGGGGAACTATTATTTATGTGTATATGTACATGTGCAAGAGGAAATGCAGTCACTCAAAGTGAAGGCATCCAATAGCTGAAGTGGGCTGGTCTTTTGAGCCATACTGTTTGCTGGGGTGGAAAGGGATTATAATTTGAGTGACATGTCAACAGACTAATGGTGAAAGAGTATTTATTGGGAGCACCTTTATGTGTATTTATTATATGTATGTATTTTTGCATGATGTTTTTTGGAAAACATGAGGCTGGCAAGGCAGCTAAAGCTGTCTTAAGGCGAGAACAAAAAATGTAAAAAACTTAGTGCAAGGGTCCAAGGATTTTCTTAGGAGCTTGCCACTTGCACTGTCAAGTTGTGAGGTTGCCAAACACCAAGGCTGACAAATCTTGATTCCACCTCATGCCTCTTTTCAAATTAAGGACTGTTACTAGTTCCCGCCACTTTGTTGGTACTTTTCAATGTGCAGTGGGCTCCCAACTTCATGGGCTTCCACATCATCCCAGCACCACCAATGCTGCTGAGCAATTCTCCTCACCAGACATTCCCCTGCATGCACATCCCACTTGATGAGCCAGCATAGCGAGTGCAGGAGGGGAGGTAAAAAATTTGATGCAGGAGTACAGGCGACAGCACATAGCAAAATAAGAAAATCGAAGGAGGGGCATGGGAGTCCCTAGCCCCTCCTCCCAAAAAAAGAAAATAATGAACAGAAAAGACTAAAAACCGTAGGGTGGGGGCAAGAAATCCAATTGCGGCCTCATTTCTGGTTCAAAGTATGCCCCCTAATCGTCCCATTGACGAAACAACTCTTTCCTGAAAAAACAAAACAGATCAGAGGAAGGGCAGCAGAGAGGAGAAGTTACATGGGGTGAGGAGTGGCAATGGACCCTCAAGCGGGAGCTTAGTGTAGTCAACTCACCAGCATATTGCTTGAATCAGGGACTTTTCCATAGTGACAAGTTCTGGCCCCGCCTTAAAACCCCTGATTCTTTACCAACCGCAGGGCTTATCATACCTGCGTAGCTGCCTTGCTCTTTTTTCCCTCCCATTTTTAGGTCGAGCCTACCCAGCGTGCATGCGCTGTATGCAAGACCTGCTGTAATGAGTATACGAGTATAATCCCGCCTGCTGCTTGCCATTGGTTAACTCTTGCATTGCTCATCTTCTCTGGTTCCTTATTGGTTGGCGCTCCCGAGACGTCACTTCCATTGTATCTCGAGCATCACTTACCAACTACAAGTTACTTATGCTGTAGTTGTCTATTGTGTTTCATCTACCGACTACTTTTCGTTTAGGGCGCATAACTTTAATATGCACGGGCGCTGCGCTTTATGTTTTAACACGGCCCCGATTTTGTGATTAATAATATTTTTTTTACTTTAATATGCACTGGCGCTGCTCTTCATGTTTTAGCACAGGGCCCTGTTTTGTTATTTGTTTTTTTAAATTTATTACCATAGCCAGCCGCTACTCTCCCCCTGCTGCCGTCAGTGCTGCCAGCCTGACATCCAGCAGCACCATGTCCGGCTCCCCCAGTGATGGCAGTAGCTACATCTCCAACGAGCATGGATACAGAGCCTCTTTTGCTGTGTGACACCGGACTACCCTGGCCACATTCAGCCTGCCAACGGGCTGGCCTACATGTACATGGACCAAGGGGCCCCAACGCTTTGCCGGCCCCTGCCAGCCCAAGATCCGTGTTTCCTAGCTGGCACATCGAACCGGCACCTCCTCACTGCCTCCCACCAACAGCGACCCATGTGCCCACTACATTGCCATGGCAGAGCCCTACCCATGCACTATTACTCCACGGTGGAGCCACAGGACATCGGCTACATGCCCTGTGTCTGCCCTGCAACAATCCATGCCTGCCATTGAGCTCACCCAGAGCTGGGTGCAGTTGTGCAGTACAGGAACCCAAAGGCATGTAGCATCACAGAGTAAGAACAGACGTGCTAGAGGTAGGTTTTTTTGTGTTGCTTTTTTGTGTAGCGCAAACTTGACCCGAAGGTATCAGAGTGCTTTTACATGAGCACCAATTGCATTACAGACGGACACAAGTCTTGCATTAAGGAGACCAGGCATACACTGCAAAGGTCGCTGGCATTTATAAAGAATGTGCTAATGCACAGTGCTTGTATGGTGAATTGCCTAAAACTGCACAGCCTAAAGATGGGAAGCCGGGCGGTGCTTGAACTGGTGTTACCTGGTCCTACAGTGCACCACTTGAAGTGCACAGGTGTAATGCAGTTAAATCCCCCCGTGTAGGATTGACCACGTCTAGGAATTTATTTATAAAGGGCTGCCTAGATGGTTGTAAAAAGGCTCCGATATATTAAAAAGGACGGCATAACATTCAAACTACAGCTTTTTTTATGTCTGTGCTGCAACACATGCAGAGAAAAGGCACGCACCTGCTCATAGGAGCGTGACGTTGGTGCACCACTTCTGCGCCCAAGTGTGACCATCTGTGTGCAAACACGGTTCTGGAAGGGTGCAGGGCTACCCAGCTTTCTAGCAAACGAGCAGGACTTTGCATTTGGGGAAATTAATCATAAATAGCATTAACACGT
Source organism: Lissotriton helveticus (assembly GCF_964261635.1). Taxonomy (NCBI): domain Eukaryota; kingdom Metazoa; phylum Chordata; class Amphibia; order Caudata; family Salamandridae; genus Lissotriton; species Lissotriton helveticus. The sequence goes on along the minus strand of NC_136071.1, from coordinate 1,146,398,860 downwards.
ACTTTGCGCCTACACCTCAAACCCTGTACTTCTGAGTGAGTGGTAGGGTGACTGGAATAAAAATACACACACACCATTGTGTTGAGTAAACGTAAAGCGCCTGCGTTGGTCTACTAATTCTGACATTGCTTAATATAATTGGTACTCGGAAAACCGCTCCAATACCTTCGGGTCAAGCTTGCTATGTATGAAATTGCGAAAGAAGGGGTGAGGGCCAGTCTTTCACGGTGTGAGCAAACTTCCTCTACTCTTTGCATGTACACATAATGGCTTGTGCCGCTTGTTAAACTCGTCCCGCCTACCTAACATCTAGAGCACGCAGGTAAAATGCAGCCATTTATTTCCATTTTATAAAGATATGGCCTATGCCTAAGATTTACTTATAATAAGTAAATAACATTTCAACTTCCACTCCCTCCTTTATAATTAGGATGACATTTTGTGAGACTTAACAAGCGGTCCTGTTTTTCACACATTTACAATGCCAATACCTCTAACTCTCGCAAATGTGAGACCTATTGCATTGCAAATGCTTGTTCAATCCAGCCTCCATTTTATTTAAAAAGAAATGGCAGGTTTGAACATGGCCACAGTCGGGTGTTCTGAAGGTATGTTTAAGAGTTGGGCTGGGAAATGCACTTTGTGAGAGTGTTTTTAAACCATCGTTCAGTAGTATGCAAGAACACCAGATGAGAAATCACATCAGGTTTATAGCTATGGATAGTTATTTAACCACTTGGACGCGGGTTTATTTCCCCCGTGGTGCGGGAGAAATAAACAGCAGGCGGGATTCGGACGGCTCCCGGCTGTCGTGCGCACACACCCACTGTGACACATGACGGCCGGGAGCTGTCATGAGCATACAAGGAGTATTATTTGATCAAAATGTACGGGCGGCAGAGCCATCTATTTTGCTGTCTAAAAATTAAAATCATTGTCATGGTACACTGTGGGGGGGGCTTAAAGTGAAATAGGCAAATCAAAGGGGTCTTGGGGGCAGCCGAACGTAGGGAGGTCTGCCCCCCCCCCCGGGGTGTTTGGGGAATAGAAGAGGCCCAGGCGTTGGCTCCGCCCGTTTTGGGCTAGTTGGGCTATTTTATAGCCCAAAGGATATTCATGCCCCCATTTTGTTCGACCAGCCACCATGGTGTGGTGTACATGGTGGCTGGTCATAGGTATAGCAGAGCTTTTTTCCCTTTCCCATCCCCCCATTTGATTCGCATTTTGCGGGTTTATTTGTTTTCCCGGCTAGCAAGCTGGGTATTGGTTGGCTTTAAATTGGAACAGGTGTTCAGGAGTGATTGTTTTGGGGTTGTCGCTTTGGCAGTCAAGTTGGCATGTTTTAGCCAAGTTTATTCGTTGTTGACATAGGCAATCCAGGCTGAAAGGGAAAGGGTAGACAAGTTCACAAGGTAGGATCTTTAAGGTGCATTAGGAAGTTATGTTAGTTACAAATTAATAGTCGTAAAGGTTAAAGTTGAAAGGTCAAAGGTAAAGGGTGAAAGGGTAAAGTTCAAATGTGAAAGGTTAAAGGTTACAGTAGGGGGTACTGAATTGCAGGTTTAAAATGTTGTGTTGGGGAACCTTAGGGGTGGGGGTAGGTTAACATAGGTAACATCTTGTATAGTGAGGTTGTAGTTTTGTAAGGCATCAGGCCATGGGCTTTTAATTGTGATGTGCACCTGTTTCAATAAAAGCTGACTTTTTCAAACTATTCTGGTGTCAGTTGTCTATGCTGCTCCCCATATTCCCCAAAGCACTGATAAACATAGCGAGGCAGAAAACAGACCTCTGCATGGACTGCTCATGGGAAATGTCCAACCTAGGCCTCAAAGGCCCGAACCGTCATGGCCGCTGTGTTCATGGAGAACCCCTATCACTCTGGACAGCCGCCATGCTGCAGGCCACGACCTTGCCTGCTCCAGGAAGCTCAGCCGCTGAGGAGTCGTGACAGCTCCATGAAGGTGCGCTGTGACTGCTGCAGGTGAACGACACCGCCCCCGTGGCTGAGTCTGCCTGAACTCTTGACCTCGCGAACTCATGTTAGTTGGCCTGGGCTTTAAAAAACGTTTATGACAGATAAGATAACCTGAACTTTTTTTTATCGTAACTTCGAGCGGGGGAAAAGCACGCCAATCTTGGAAAATCAAGCTAATGCCTCGCAGCTGTGCTGAAAAGGCGCGAAAAAGTCTGTCAAATGAGCTCCCCTATCTCTTTTCTGTCCTGTGGCGTCTTGGACCCGGCCAGTCGCTTCCGATTTGCCGTACGAGCAGCTGTGATGTAACCGCGCCTTTGTCGCCCATAGGAGGCTCTGGGAAGCTGGTCTCCCAGCTAACCCCGGATGAAGTGGCTGCATTCACTGGGCCTTGTTACTGGTGAACGAGTGAAGGAGGCTGACAGGCTATCGCGAGGTTCCGCGCACATATCTCTGGCCTAAAGGGGGCTAATTGACCAAGTGGTAATGCGAGGGGAAGTGTTCATCTGTCCTGGAAGTCTCACAGGGAAGTAAATTGGATGATAGCTGTTAACTCATTCATGGCTACTAGGCCTTGTAGTCTACCAGAAACGAGGCACCCTTATTAAATGAGCCAGGCACAGAGCCTGCATGTAAACAAGAGATAGGATGTGTACTAGTTAGTGGCTGATTTATTAACTATAGATGAGAAAGATCTGATTTTTAATCCTGGAAACTGCACTTGCCATATTGTGTGATCTTTGGCAAATTACTTCATAGTTCAGTTCCCTTATTAACCAAAAATACATAGCGCTTAGAAAGCAGCTAGTTTTTGTAAGAAGTTCTAAAAGGGAACAAGCACATTGTGTCACCAGTGCAAGCCTTTACAATCAATGCCATTAAGTTTATATGTTTTATTGAAAATACCACTCATTATTTTTTAGGATAGCATTGTAACTGGGGTTGACAGATTTCTGGGTAGTTAGGACAAACAGAATATCTTCCACTTCGTTGTCTTGGTGATACCTTGGGCCTACTGAGAGACAGGTGTACTGAGCAGTGGTGAAAAACCACACAGAGAGTAATGCCTCGAGGGGGGTTGTGCAGGGCTCACCGCCCTCGTGTTTGAGTCCACCCCAGCATCAAGATTATTAATAATGCATCTACAGGGGAATGGACCAGCCGGAGTGATATATAAAGGCTGGCACAGCACACAACTGTGGAACAAATCCACGAAGCAAGGCATAGAGGACATGCGAGTTGGAGAAAGTATGTATGTTGGACAAACACACATGGTCTACTGTGTCCTCCTCTGGAAAGATATAGGTTAGTTCCACAGTGAAGTAAACTATGGGTCTCATTTACAAGCCCATTGCACCACCAGTGCGTCACTTTTTTAGATGCACCGGCATCGCAGTGTGCCCACCCATATTTACAAGGCCAATTAAAGTCACCCTCCATGACTTTTCATGTCCTTGAAATGTGGGCCCCTTTCAAGCATTACGCTGCGTGAAAGGGACATTCCGTGGCTGTTGCTCTGGGTGTTTCCACCATCATCCATGGAACATGACACATTCCCAGAGTTACAAAGTGTTGTTAACCTGGGAATGCGTCAGAATCCTACGCCTCCCCAAGGGAGGTGTAGGAGTGGCGCAACCAGGAGAAATACTTTTAGTTCTCCTAGTTTTTTGCTCTTTCTATGTGTGCTGCATTCCGATGCACACATAGAACGAGCAAAACGCCATGAATGATTATTTAGTGGAGTAAGGTGTCCCTTCCGGCACAACAACAATCATCCCTGTGACGCAGGCACCATTGCACCATGGCGCATGGGTGTTTGTGTTGGTGCAGGGCTGCTGTTTGTGTGCCAGTGCACGGAAGAAGGACAGGAATGTGCCGTATCTTGTCAATACAGCGCATTCCAGCCCTTATATTTTGACACACGGGTCCGGACATCTAGGAATGGATGTCGGTCCTTTTCTTTTGTGGCCCCTCAACTCTGGAACAAGTTGCCAGTCCATCTCCTGTCCCTTTCCAATCATCTGGAGTTCCGTAAGAGCTTGAAAACGTGGCTCTTTCCCAAATAATGCTTCCCCCCCTCGACGTTCTCCGCTCAGGAAGGATGCTGCCTTTCTTCTGCAAAGTGCCTTGAGACCTCTTTTGGTGATAAGTTGCGCTATATAAAAGCATTTGACATTTGACATTTGACATTTGACATTTGACACACAGCAGGAAGCTTGCTGCACTGCTGTGCTTCAATTATAGGAAATGAGGCCCTATGATTTGTCCCACCCTGGGCCCAGGACTTGAGCTCCATTCCAAGAATGACACCCTTTGTGCCAGGGTTCAGGCAGGTTGGTGATCAGAGCTAGGGCCTCTGTAGAATAGCACAGCGCCCCTGAGTTAGGAAGGGTTCTGAGGTAGATTGTACAAACAGTTGGGAGCCACAAGCAGTTACTGAGACCATGCAAGACTGCAGGGGTGAGAGGAGGAACCTGGTGGACAGCCCAGCATTAAAGCTACAGTGAGAGGCAACCATGGCTGAGATGGAAGCTCCCAGAAAAGAGTGAAGAATAGTTTAAGGTGCAGGTACAGGCAGAAATTCAGGCGCCGTAATGGTGGATAAGAGACAGAAGCAACAATGTCTCTTCCAGCAGGGGCCCGAAACTCAACATGTATATAGAAGTCTGGTTGAAAGAGAATTTTTTTGCCAGCCCTCCAAGAATTAATTGGCACAGGTGTTGTGGGGTCACTTTGAGGGACTGAGGAACAAAATGAAAAGTCTCATCCAGAGTGTGCATGTCTTTGCAGAACCTCACTCAGGCTGCTGGTCACACCCTGTGGTCACAGGTACACCGCTGTTTGGGATCCCACTGACCTTCCTTCTTGGCAAGGGCAACAGCAAGCCAGTCTTACCTTTCCATCAGGTTGCACCAACAAGCTCCTGAAGTGAGGGTCAAGGATCATTAGGTACTCATGGCACTGAATAAGGACATGGTGGTCTCCGGATACGTAGCACAAAGGAGGCGCATGAAAACATGCACCTGTCCGCTAGGGTCCACGCTCCTGAATCAACCCCCATGTGTTCTGACCACTGCATGCAGTAGGGCCAGTAAAGTCTTGCAGAATCGTCATCAGCAGATGCTCTCCACTGGTCCTCAGTGTGACTTCACCAGTAGACTCACGAGATCCCTGGGCAGCAGAATCCTCATGTATATCCTCCACCGACTAACAGCAGGAACAGCCACTTCCAGTGAAAGGCAGGCCGTACAATCCATTACGCTTTAAATATCTCACCTTAGCTCCATTCTCCATTCCATAAGATTACAGTGAGGTCAGCAGACCACGTGACTGACTCCATGGAGCCAATCATGAGATCTTCCTCTGTTCTGTACGAATTCAGTGAGATCACTAGATCACCTCGCTCTACCGTCCAATCAAGAGCAAGCAGCCTGCTCCAAATCGTGGTCTATGCACAGCTCCAATTGAGACCAAGCACTTCCAGGTTATCCATGAAGTTATGACCTTTTCTACCCAATGACCCCCCGTCAAATGGGTGTGTTCTGGTTTCTGTGTATGGAGGGGTGCAATAATGGAGTTCCCTTATCCTCCTACAGTACAAGGGCGGGCGCATTAGCACCTCTCCACCACGCCTTGGATTGGGGAAGTGCAACTATAGTCGATGTCTGGGCCAGGTCAGGTCCACCCATCTGCCCAAAGCCATGGAGATGATGACAATCTCGTCTTCCGGTAGAGCTGCGGTCTGTAGATATCGCAGATAATGCGTCCACCTTATGGTCATCTAAGTATGGACCACCTATGCAATATTATGCATCAACACGACCAGGGACACAATCCTCCAGTCTGATGCTCTCCATTGATGCGCTCAGCTGCGTTTCGGCTAGGTTGTCGCTATACAAATAGTTCCTGCATGCATAATGTAATCTGTTCCTATAGACCAAATGGTATATTTGATGCAAGCTAAAACTACTGCATCCAGAATGCATTAACATCACAGGACTTAAGCTGCAAGGATTTCCTTTGCCCTATTGTAACTCTCAAGATTTTTGCTGGATTCTGCCCCACGTTCACCCCAGCTGACGATCCAAACCAAAATAGGGTTTCCTGTCTGCTAAAACCAACATACTGACAACAACATCCATAGTTGTAAATGCTGAATGGCCCCATTTGTTTGTTGGTGGAGCTCCAAAATACTACAAATTACTCCACTAGTTACCTTGTGCACCGGAAACTAGATTCAGAACTTAGGCCTGATTTAGATCTTGGCGAATGGGATACTCCGTTGCAAACATGACAGATATCCTGTCTGCCGTATTGCAAGTGCGCTATATTTTACAGCACTTGTAATACGGCAGTGAACGGGCAGGCATGTCCTCATTTGTATAGGGCATCTCCATGCCAATGATGTCCCACATCCATTCCCTGCTGGCTGCTAAGACCAGTGGGAATGCAGTCCTCGGGGGTGTAGTGACGGAGCCACCCAGCCCGTTCACTCATGCAGAACACGCATCCCTACACCCCGAGGTCAGGCTCGCTCGAGGTTATAAATAAAAGGGCTCAAGACCGCTTGGGGTCTTGGCCCAGAGATAATTATTGTGTGCGTGTCGTCCCTTAGGCTACACCCCATCCCCAAAGACTGCGGCCTACCTGCGCTGGTCGCCACACCACAGGTGGTAACAGAACATACATCGCCCTGGGCAAGATCAGCCATTTGCTGGTCAAATTATGTGGAGTATGTGGAGGGGGAATTGTTGTTTCTCTCCAAGACCTGCCAGCCTGTGAGGATTCACGGGGGGAGACCCCCACAACTCCCTTTGCCAACCTGCAGGATCTATGACCATCTATAAAATAAGAGGTTAAAAGTTTAAAATCCAGGGCCAGATAGAGAGTAAGAGGCCTCTGTCCCTCAGTACACATGACAGACAGGGATACCAGAGGCGTGAGAAGTGGGGGGGGGGTCTCTGATAAACATTGCAATGGACAGCTCTCTGAACTAATGTGTGATAAGCCCTGCCAGAACACATGTCACATCGGCCTGCCCATCTCCAATGACCCAGAGCGAGGATGTAAACGAGAGTGCCACCCCCAGGGCAGAGCCTCCGCAGACTTGATTTAACCGAATACGCGAACCACATCCAATTAGAGCAAATGTTAGTCCACGTCTTGACTGGCCAACACTGATGAGGAAGCAAAACAGATTCCAGCAAATGTACAGGGAATGAAAGATGAGAGGGGCCAGAGCTCTAAGAAGTGCATGGCTGACCTGAAGTGAAGAGCTCAACGCTTGGGCTTGAGGTTGGAGCACGTTGGCCTAGCTGTCTATGAATCAGCTCATGTTTGGCGCCATGCTCCATTGAAGCTAGCCAGCAGGACATGAAGGGACCCTTTGAGTTCAGTCTATCTGCTGGAAGACATGCCTCTTTTGTATGACATATATTGTTATCTAAGGGTAGCCAACTCTGGCAACTGCTACCCCTTGCTTGCCCTTCCCCACATGTCTGTAGCCATTTCGACAGCAGCTCTAAGAGCAATGCTTAGTTTGTATAGTTTACATTCCTTGATCACCCCAACACCATTCAGCAGCAATTAGGATGCTCTTGTGGGGCTTAGGGTCAAAACAAGAGGTCAACTATATGGTTGCATAACAGGGGGGCAGTGCTTAATTTGTAAAAGAAAGAGTGCCGGTGCCTGAATCTGTGGTCAGAAGCTAGTGGTGGTGCAATTAAACGTCAGCCAGCCGAATACCTAGGCTGGTAGTCTTAGAAACCACCTCCTGCCTCTTTAATCACGGGCGCCTCCTCCACTATGTTAGAGGAGCGTCGCCCCACTACTTTCTCCCATTGTGAGAAGCAGACACATAAAATGGTAATAACTTTCTGTTTGGTTGTGGGCGGGCGCGGCTGTTGAGCAGGGGAGGAGTGGTGTGCCCACTCCTGAGTACACAAAGACTGTTTGGTCGGCCCTCTGCACTCTGCCCTTCTCCATGCAAGCTGCTATGCAGCCAGCATGGAGAACATGGCCTCCCTATAAGCCCTTGGCTGGGCGACGTCCTGACCAATCACAATGCTGCAAGCAGTGTTGTGATTGGCTGCCTGCTTCATGTTCCTGTTTTAAAAAAAAAATGTAATTCTTATTTTTAAATTAACCTCCGCGCGCAACCTCCCCGCGCGACCCCCGTCCACCCACTCACGAGCCATACCGACTGCTACTGTCTTTAATTGACTACCAGACACTCCCTGCCACTTTATATCACTCGTGAAGGTTCCTGCTTTTTCACTTTGTGACAGTTTTGCTATTGTTCTCTTCCTCCGTATTTCCAATTTATGTGTTTTTCCATCTCTTGGGTCGGTCAATATCTGATGTGGAAAAATAAGTGCCAGTTCCCAAAAAGAAGTGCTTATGGGCCCTGTCGGCAACCACTGACTGAAATCAGTCCTTTTTCCCTATGGGACAGGCCCCAGTACCTCCCACAGCAGCTGTGCATGGACACCGTCTTATTCACCACAGCTGAGAGTGTGGTTCTCTTTGGAAGGAAGATGATATTATCTCTAGTTGAATACTTGTTGGCTTAAATCTCTTTCTACAGCACCCTCTACTGATCAGGCCTGTGCAAAATATTGGTGACACAAGTTTAATCCCATTATTGCATAATTCACGTAAATCCCCAAATTCACTCTAGAATTATGTATATTATACATGAACAAAGTCCTCGATTTTCCCCATCCCCAAACTACTGCTCTGAAGGTCTTTCTCAGTTACCACTCTAATTGGTTAGAATGTGGTTTTGTGCATTTAACGTTAGCAGAAACCTCAGCCCCCACAATATAAAGACTAATGTACCCAAAATGTACAAGTGTACTGTCAATCGAATAGGCATTTATTCACAGTCCCAAGAAGACCTAGGCTGCAGCTAACTGCCACATGAAATCACAGGAACAGTCTCCACGACAGGCCGCAGCCCCATTCCACATATCCAAATAGGACAGACCCTTATACCCAGACTGGAAACAGGGCCAATTCGATACAACATAGACAGTGGTTCTGTGACTCGCAATCCATCCACAGATCTACCCTCCCAAGTAAATGTAAATGTACTTGTATAGCACACGACTACCCAGAGGCCTCTCGGCGCTTGTACGAATAGCACTGAGGAACCCTTCCTGGCCTTTCCCTGTGAAGTGCCCACTCCTGGGCACCCCCCAAGGTGAAGCCAGGCATCCTAGCGTTGTTGGGGCCGTTGTGGAGATTAAGCAAGCTACTGCCCAGAGGGACTCATGATTAGAATAGGCACCAAGGCGAGAATTATCAGGTCCAAGGAAATTGAAGCCAAGACCTGCCGAGGCGGGTATTGAACCCTGGTCCCGGACCAGACTTCTGCATCAGGGTCTGCCGCTCTAACTATTGAGCCACAGTTCTTCACATTGAAGTGAAATAGTATAAACCTTAATGAACCACAGGCCTTCTGATAAAAATTGAAATTCGATGTATTATTCGACATCATAATACAATACAATGTATGATACAGTCGGGTGCCGATGGCGTAAAGTGAAAAAGGTGCTTGGTGCATGATTGGTATTTACAATATCTATATAAACATAAACAATGGGAAACAGTCAGAACACCACGTTCTGAACCACACGTGTTTCAACTATGCCGTAACCATGCATATGCCGTAACCACGTATATACCATAACCATGCATATGCCGTAACCACGTATATACCATAACCATGCATATGCGTGGTTAAGGAAGTGCTCAGTCTAGCTGCTGGAAGACGGAAGCAGGAGGCCGCGCGGTGAGGTAAGTGGGCCTGGGATTTTTTCTTTAGAGGTGGGCGCGATCGGTGTAGGTTTTAGGGCAGTGGAGGGGGTTGGGGTAGTTTAAGGGACAGCACGGGGGGGCAGGGTAGTGTAAGTTAGGGTGCAGGGTTTTAGGCCTTAGAGCAGTGAGAGGGGAATGGGTAGTTGCATTAGTTTTTAGGGTCGGGGTAAGTTTTAGGGCAGTGGAAGGGGTTAGGGTAGTTTAAGGGACAGTGCGGGCGGGATTGTGTAAGTTAGGGTGAAGGTTTTAGGCCTTAGGGCAGTGGGAGGGGAATGCTGGGAGTGGGGTGATATATATATATATATATATACAGGGCTTTCAGTTGGCCGGGTCTCACTGGGTCTGAGCACCGGCAGTTTTTTAAGAAATGGGTCTCTATCGGGCTCTGTTTTGTGCCCTGGCACGGGGGGGGGCGTTTTTTTCCAGGACTGCAGTAACAGCAGGCACATCGATGTGCGCGTGCTCACACTGCTCACTTCTCACTAGTGGAGAAGTTACGTCATGAAGTCATGCCAGGTGAGCGTTGAAGGGGAAGGAAAATCCTTTAAAGAGTGCCATATTCTCTCCAGATTTCCTTTCACGTTTTGAAACTCAGGAGCAGCAACACTGTTGTGGTGTCACCAGGGCTTTAAGTCTAAGCTTTTTCAATATTATATACAAGCCAAAGTTGCTGCTTATTTATCTTATGTAACTAACAGCCACTGACAAAGCCAATAGTCCAGACTTGTTGTATCATATATCTGGATGCAATGACAGAAACAGCAAAATACAAGTCGGGCGGCACACTATGCTAAGCACAGATTTTTCGCTTACGTGTTTCAAGCCACATCCTTAATTGCATTGGCAACGCCCTTTTGAGAGACCCCCAGTTATTTCATCCCACTTAAAGGTAGGGGGGGGGTGTGCGCGCGTGTGTGTGTGTGTGTATATATATGATGCTTCGTCCTTGAAAGCCAAACCATTCCTCTTCGATGTTTCAGATAGAATATTATGTAGGTTGCATTGATGTTATACATTTCTGCTGCTATATAATGTGCTGCTTTGCTCGATGCATATATCAGCAGCTGACTTTCACTTCCTATGTGTACTCGTTTATCCTCTCACTCATCATCCCTTTGCACTTTCGTCCTGAATCCCTTTAGTATTAACAGTGCTGCGTGCGAGTCACAGACTTGAAGTACTACATGCATATAATAAATATTCATCTTCTGTTATGTTGTTTTCAATTTTTAATTCCTGTTCATAATATGCCGCTGGCAGCGCGACACGAAGGGGAGCATGGGCGGGACAGCGCCGTAGTCCCACACGTCGGGCAAGCGGAGCCTGCAGCGCGCACCCCCCTGAGCCGCCCCCCCGGACAAAAGCCAATAGGGTGGGCTCTCCTGTGGACGGAGGAGGCGCTTCCGGGGGATATATCCAGGCCCAGCAACTAGGCTCGGCCTTTCTTCCCGCGCCTGTCCTAGGCTGCTCTGCGCTGTAAGCGCTAGTCCGAGGCTGCTCCTCCGTGTTCGTCGTCGTCGTCGTAGGATTGGAGGTATGGGGCAGCATCCGCCTAGTCTCCCCCCGGCCTGATCCCTGGACATGCCCAGGTTGATTGGGCCCTGTGGTGTCAACCACGGGGGGGGGGGCTGCGGCTTGCGGGTCGTTGGCCGCGGGTATGGGCTCGGCGGGTTGTGTCCATGAGGCGCGGGAAGAGCGGGGGTATGTAGCGATCCAGTGTCCCGTAGCAAGACTCTTAAATCGGAGGGTCACGAGTTCGAGCCCCACGAGGGGCGCGGATAGATTCTTCCCCCAGCGCCTAGAGACCCTTTGCGGGTGATTGCGCGCTTTACATATGGATTAGTATTGTCAGCTTGGTCCACCGGGTATTATCGTCCGGGCGCCTGGGGCAAAAGGAGAGTTTAGTTGCAATGCATTAGTTTTAACTTAAATGGATTGAGATAAAACAGCAGCGTTGCCCGCGCGTCTCTTAATGACAGGGTCGGGAGTTCGAGCCCCACGATGGGCGCTGCGAGATTCTTCCAACAGCGCTCGGATAGATTCTTGCCCCAGCGCCTAGAGACCCTTTGCGGGTGATTGCGCGCTTTACATATGGATTAGTATTGTCAGCTTGGTCCCCCTGGATATTGCCGTCGGGGCGCCTGGGGCGGTTTGTGACCAGGAGGTGCGGGAAGAGCAGGGGATGTAGCGATCCAGCTTCCACCAGCGCGCGGATAGATTCTTCCCCCAGCGCCTAGAGACCCTTTGCGGGCGATTGAGCGCTTCACATGTGGTGTTATTATCAGCTTGGTCCCCCGGGTATTGTCTCTGGGCGCCTGGGGCGGTTTGTGACCATGAGGCGCGGGAGCAGCGGGGGTAAGTAGCGATCCAGTGTCGGTCGTCTGCATAATGACCCGATCTGCCGTCCTTGGAACTGGAGAAGCCGGTTCGAGTCTCGGCATCGGTTAAAATATTTCTGTGATTCTGGGCAAATAAATTGTTCTCCAGTTGCCGTGGCTACCTAAAACAGAATGTGTTTACGTACACTGGCCTACAAGGCCCAGATAGATTCTTCCCCCAGCGCCTAGAGGCCCTTTGCGGGTGATTGCGCGCTTTACATGTGAGTATTAATGTCAGCTTCGTCCCCGGGTATTGTCGTCTGGGCGCCTGGGGCGGTTTAGACCATGAGGCGCGGGAAGAGCAGGGGATGTAGCGATCCAGCTTCCACCAGCGCGCGGATAGATTCTTCCCCCAGCGCGTAGAGACCATTTGCGGGGATTGCGCGCTTTACATGTGGCGTTATTGTTATTAGACTTCCTTTTTGTTCATTAAGCAGATCGTAAGAAAGGTGTACTAATATGACATCTTGAAATAACACCCTTAAATTCCCTGAGGGGAAGGATAGAGCATGTAGGCGAGGCCATCGCACTTGAAAGGCCTTCAGCAACTATACCGTATTACAACATTACACGGGAAGGAGGATTGACGGAAAACAATTGTCCTAATGACTACTATGCCGTGCCCGCATTACGGTTACATGTTACAAAAAAGTACTAAACCAGGTGCAAGAATACGGCAGCAAAATGGCAGTGACTTAGGATAGTCATGCCTTGACTTTGTTCATCCAACATATAAGTACAGGCACTGTAAGACTGCCAGATGTCTTTCTCTGTCCTTGTACTTACCCAATTAACGTTTGAGGAAGCACTATTCATTCCTTATAGCACTACGCTTCCCATTATAGGATGGTAGAGCGCTTCCAGTAACATGCACATTATACATGTACAATACATTGTGTAAGTGGGTAATCACAGCAGTATACATAGTGTCATGTGACGGCGAGGGTCACAAGGTACAGGAGTCCCATATCCTTCATAGTCCACGGTGGCACGTTAGCAGGATTCTAGTTATGAGCTGCAAGTAAAGCTACAACAAATACTAACTTAATAAGTCACCTGTTACATGATGGCTTTTCACTGCAGGCATTAACGTATGCCTGCCATACCCATCGCTTTTAGTCAGCGGTCTTCCATTAGCAGCCCATAAAATCGTGCATTAACATGCAGAATGCAACAGAAAGCAAGGACCAAGCGAGGATGAGCGGCTCCTCTTGTAGACATTGACAGCTAATGCCAAGCAGCTTAATTCAAACTGCAGGATTCACAAGAGGTGGAGGGCCCTGGGCCAGGTACATATTAAGAGGGCGCCCTGAGTCAGTGAATTATGGGTTATTCAGGTCCCAAGGTGGCGAGAGCAATGTTGTGGTAACTAGTCCTGTTGTGAGTGGGACCTACCCTTGTAGCATAATTAAGTGCGTGCAGGTTCAGATGGGGCGTCACCATGCGACAACTGGGTATCCAGTATGTAATAAGGCACTTTGAGGCTCAAACAAGTACAGCACCCTGTGTACAAAGGTGTCTTTTCTACCTGTACCTACGCATCGCAGGTGCGGCTTCTGTAACTAAGGGCGTGTCTACGCAATCCTCAATAGAGGTGCGGCTGATGGAACTAAGGGCGTGTCCTAAGCACGGTTTTAAGTATCTCCATAGTGGTGTGGCAAAGGGGATTATGATAGAGGTGCATGAAACAAAAGGGGACTATGATAGAGGTGCACGAAACAGTGTCATAAAGTAGATAGGTGGGTGGGGGCTCTGTCATCGACGGAAGCCTCCTCCAGAGCTGTGGCGGAGTACAGGGCGATCTGGAAGCAGATGGACAGTAGGGGTACCTCTGCGGCAGAAGGATACAATCTAAATACCTCTGCCTGGCACAGTAGGGTGCCCGAGCCAAGAACCTGGAGCCGAGGGGGTTCCAGGAAACAGCGTCGGCGCCCCGTTAGTCCTTCGGGCGGTCGGGGGGCCTGAACCGACCGGGGGTGTGCCTCATCTCCCGCCCTGACAGGGGGGGACGGAGTATAACGAAATAAAGTGATAATGTACTGCACCGTCAGAGCATCGCCTCGCCGTGCAAGATGGCTCCTTGGGCATGCGGGTCAGCGAGAGGCTGCTGCATTGGATCGCCTGTAAGATGACCCACCTATCAGTACCTGTGTTGTACGCAAATAAACCTGCACCACTGGTTTCCCACAAATATGTCTCATGAGTTTCCTTGGTATGTAAGTGTAATGTGCGCAGGGCGAAGCAAGCACTGATGGTGTGGGCACTATGCCGCTGGCAGCGCGACACGAAGGGGAGCATGGGCGGGACAGCGCCATAGTCCCACACGTCGGGCAAGCGGAGCCTGCAGCGCGCACCCCCCTGAGCTGCCCCCCCGGACAATAGCCAATGGGGTGGGCTCTCCTGTGGACGGAGGAGGCGCTTCCGGGGGATATATCCAGGCCCAGGAACTAGGCTCGGCCTTTCTTCCCGCGCCTGTCCTAGGCTGCTCTGCGCTGTAACCCACCCTGAACCCTGCTCCAGCTGCAGAGCGGTTGGCACAGTTTTTGAATACCTTAATGATCTTGTTTTATGTTGCAGGCGGAGTCACAGGGCGATCTGGAAGCAGATGGACAGTAGGGGTACCTCTGCGGCAGAAGGATACAATCTAAATACCTCTGCCTGGCACAGTAGGGTGCCCGAGCCAAGTACCTGGAGCCGAGGGGGTTCCAGGAAACAGCGTCGGCGCCCCGTTAGTCCTTCGGGCGGTCGGGGGGCCTGAACCGACCGGGGGTGTGCCTCATCTCCCGCCCTGACAGGGGGGGGCGGGAGTCTAACGAAATAAAGTGATAATGTACTGCACCGTCAGAGCATCGCCTCGCCGTGCAAGATGGCTCCTTGGGCATGCGGGTCAGCGAGAGGCTGCTGCATTGGATCGCCTGTAAGATGACCCACCTATCAGTACCTGTGTTGTACGCAAATAAACCTGCACCACTGGTTTCCCACAAATATGTCTCATGAGTTTCCTTGGTATGTAAGTGTAATGTGCGCAGGGCGAAGCAAGCACTGATGGTGTGGGCACTATGAAAGAGCCTGTTTGAAATATTTGCAGTTTACGCGCCAGAAAGAATCGACGTAGTTTGGCGCATGCCTGTCCCGGGTTCATGCACGTGCTGGCGTGCTTCAGCCCATCAATGCACGCATTTCACGGTTTGAAATGGAAGCTGCATTTATTTCCCTGTTCGCACTGCTCTCTGCTTTGCATCTTCTGGGGGCATTTCTCAGCAGTGAGTGGAACCAGCGCCTGCTGTTCTCTGCTGTTTCTAGGCACACTCTAATCTGAGTTTCTATAACTTTCAAAAAACTAAGAAATAATGTGTCATATTATTTCTTTTATTTAATGTATTTTTATGTAGCGCGGACCAAAGGTGTCAGAGCGCTTCACAATAGAACCAAGTACGGTACATGAGGAAATTTACATAAATACACGTTATTTATACAAACGGATTAGTTGAAAAAGTAAAATAAAAGAATAGGTGACAATCACACAAAAAACAAAAACACATTAGGATTCGAATCGTACAAGCATAGAATACATATTTACAACATTGTACGAGTTTACATCATCAGGAGAAAGCAAAGTGGCCTTGAGGGACATGAAAAGGGGTGTATTAATTCTGGAAGTGACTTTGGAAGAGAGGGTGTGGGGTAAGGGTCAGAGCTACCGAATTTTGGACCTGGGTATCCGAGTTCGAGTCTCGGCGTTGGCTCCGCATCCTGTGATTCTGGGCAAATCACTTAACTACCCCTGCCTACCAAAAATGAACGCGTCCATCTGTAATGTAACTGATGCTCCTGTAGTGTAAAGCCCTCCACAATACCTTCGGGTCGAGTTCCGCAATATAACACTACCCCCGGGGGCGTGGCTTGGATGGCAAGGAGGCTAGAGACCTAAGTCCGGAGCTCCCGACCCCCAAGTCCAACGAGCGGCGCGCATCTTTGTCCAACCCGTGAGAAACGGCCCCAAAAGCCAGGGAAGCGTGTGGGAACCGGTCAGGCACCTCGCGCAAGGCTCAGCGAGAGGGAAAGTCCAGGAGTGAGGCAAGGACGAAGGAGAAGACGAGCTGCCGGGGGGAGAGAGGAGCGACCCCAAGATGGCGGCTTAACCAAACAGATCCGGGGGAGAATAACAAGAGAGCCCGAAGACACAACAATCATCTGCCCCCATACTACCGCCCCCGCAGAAGAGCGAGGCAGTAGAAACGAGCGGTGCGGCGGAAGAAACAGCCGGATGACTAACCAAGTAAGCAGGCAAACGCCAACAGAACGGGATAGCGTGAGCAGGAGAGCGCAGCAGTGAGCTAGACACCCCCTTGCTGACTATAAGCCCGCAACCCAGGGAGCTAAGGCTGGAAGCTCTAAAACCTAAAAAAAAGAGGGGGAACAGTCTTTTTCAGGCAAAGCCGAGCAGCGGATGCCCACAACAACAAGGCAGCCATTTTGAGGAAGTGCGAAGAAGCACAGAGGCGGCCATCTTGCTAAAGCTCCCTACAGTAGCAAGCTCCGTGCGCACCCAACGAGCAGCGCAAACACAAGGTGTAGAACAGCGAGAGCGCAAAGCGACCAGCGCAGAGAACACGCGGAAGTCTCTCCGCAGAGAACGCACAGGCCGACAACAACAACAACAAGGCGGCCATCAAGGCAAGGGAAGCCAACAACAACAGGGCGGCCATCTTGGGGAGGTGCGAAGAAGCACAGGGGCGGCCATCTTGCTATAGCTCTGCACAGTAACATCCCCCGAGCACCCGACGAACGGCGCAAACACCGCCCCGGCGGAAGAGAAGGGCAGTAGAGGCGAGCGGCGGTGGGAGAATCAACCAAGTAAGCAGGTGAGCCCCAACAAGCGGGACAACGCGAGATAACACGAGCGGGACAGCGCAACAAGTGAACTGGTCGCCCGCCTGCCGATTATAACCCGCTACCCAGAAACAAAGGTTGGGAGTTTAAAAAACCAAAAAAGAGGGGGGACAGGGACCTCAAGCTAAGCCTAGCAGCGGAAGCCGGAAATAACAAGGCGGCCATCTTGGGGAAGTACGAAGAAGCACGGGGGCGGCCATCTTGCTAAAGCTAAAGCTCCCCGCACCAACACGCACACGCGCCTGACGAACAGCCCAGAAACTAAGGCTGGGTGCCTAAGCAAACGCCAACAGAGCGAGAGGGCGCGAGCGGGACAGCGCAACAGTACAGCAGCGCAACAGTGAGCTAGACACTTCCCTTGCTGACTATAACCTGCAAACCCAGGAAACTAAGGCTGGGAGCAAACACAAGGCAAGAACAGCAACAAGCGCAAGTAACCATCTCCACAGAGAACGCACCGGCTGCACTCTCCCAACTAAAGCGGCGCACCACAATCCAATAAACAGCGCAAACAGATGAGCGCTACTCAGAACTAAGGCCAGGTTCTAAGGGGCAATCAATCGAAGCGCTACCCAAGCAGCGCCAGGCAGCAGCACCAGTCAAGCAAGGGGCGCAGACAACAGCGTGCCCTCACAAACCGCCAAAAACAGGGGAAAAGAACCAGAAACCACGGTGCAGGAGACTGGCGGAGTATAGAACAAAAACCAGAGTGGTCAAGTGGCCACCCAGGTTCAGGGACGACACCACAACGCGGATAAACGCCCTGAGGCTCAGAGAGGGTAGAGGGGGAGACAAAGCCGCAAGAGAACGCCAACCAACAGAAGGAAAGCCCAAGAACAACCAGGTCAAGAGAGGGACCGAGGCCATGGCGGGCAGAGATGGGAAACAAGGCACAAACGACCCGAAGAAGAGTAAGAATGAAATCCCACCGTCCCCAGGGAAGGAGCGAAACAACCACGGGGAAGGCACAATAACGCTGGATACGCTCCTACAGAAGATAACCGAAGGGAATGAGCTGGCGAAAGCCACGAAAAAGACAGTAGACAGCATCCAAATGGAGCTAATAGCAATCAGGGCTGAACAGAGCAGAGCCAATGGCAGAATAGATGAAGTAGAGGAGAGAGTAGGCAGGCTGGAGGACAGCGCAAATATAACGCATAAGGACATGGGCCTCGTGATAAAGAGAACAACGGCGCTACAAAAGGCCATGGCGGAGCAGGAAGACAGGACCCGCAAGGGGAACATAAGACTCCTAGGGGTTCCCGAGGAGGAGGAAGACATACCGGGGGCATGCGCCCTGATGCTGGAAGCCTTAATACCCAAAATAACGGGACTCAGCTTCGACAAACCACTGGAGATTATCAAAGCCTACCGCATACCGGTCAGGAAGCAGATGAACAGCAACGCTCCGAGGCCCATTATATGCAAACCCCTAAGAGAGAACCAAACAGAGGCGATATTTGCGGTAGCTAGGAAGGGCCGCCCGATGGTGATAAATGGGAGCAAAGTAACCATCACCCAGGACTTCTCCAAACTAACAGTTGAAGTGAGGAAGGGTTTCCTAGCCCAAAGGGAACAGTTGCGGAAAAAGAACATTGCTTTCACATTTGCAGGCCCGTCCAGAATGCGAGTGACAGACAGACACGGAAGCAGAATTTTCGATGACCCCAACGACCTGCACCGATACCTACGCGACCCGGAACCAGAGGAGATGGAGCTGCCGAGCCCAGGGGCAAAGAGAAGGGCATCCTCTGATGAAGCGCAGGAAGGAGGCGAATAAGAGGAAGTGAAGGAACACGTGTATCGCAGTCAACCAGACACAAGAGCAACAGCAGCAACCGAGACTTCCGACTGCTACGTCTAGCACGAGCAACCGTGCTAGTAGACTCTGACAATGACAACAATCTACCTCAAGGGAAAAGAGAATATACCTCATATGATATCAAAACACTACCTCAGAGGGCCGCAAGATGTAGGCTACGAACTGCAAGAACAATCCTAACCCACCGCTGCACGGTCATGGTGACCAGGGGAAGAAATGGGCGATGCGCCTACCATATCCTTTTCTTTTGAAATTGCACAGGAGAGGCAAAGCTTTTTGACCTTCTTTGCTTCTCGTTTTGGGTTTTGGCCAGCACGCTAAGGACAAAGAAGACTCAGGAAGAACTTGGGGGGGGGGGGAGTGGGAGGACCCTTGCTGCCGCACACCCGTTTTACTACTGACGGGGGGGAGGGGGGAGGGAGGGAGGGGGTCGGGCTAGGGGGGGGGGTGAAGTCGGCGAATATGAAGGTACACGGCAGAACCGCCAATCGCACCATGGACAAAGGACCTAGAATCTTGCCTTTCTCCACAGGCATTCTACACTTTCACTATCTCTTTTTTACCATCCACTACCCCGGGGGGGGTCGCAGAACGCAAAGCACAAGCGACGAAGAAAAACCACCATGACAAACCCGACCAGAGCGGGCCTGGCCACTGACCTGAAGGTAGTGTCCATGAATGTTAAAGGACTGAACCACCCGGTAAAACGTAGGAAGATCCTGGACTACTTGTCCAAACTAAAGGGAGATGTGTACATGCTCCAAGAGACCAAGCTCTCCAAAGAGGAGGCGAATTCGCTCAAAGCGAGATGGATAGGGGAGGTACTCTGCTCACCGGCAAAGGGGAAAAAACGAGGAGTAATAACCATCCTAAGCAAAAAGGCCGCCATGACAACACTAGCTGTAGATACTGACGATGATGGCCGCACGCTAATAGCAAGCGTCCAGAGAGGAAGCGACACAATACACATGGTCAATATCTACGGGCCAAACTCAGAAGACAAGCAATTCTGGCTGGAAGTGGACAGAAAGCTAGCAGATCTCCCCCAAGAAGACCTCCTGATCACAGCGGGGGACATGAACAAGACGATGGACCAGGCAACGGACAGGCACCCGAGCAGACCAAGTCATAACTCCAACAACAACAACAACACCCTCAAAGACCTTTGCACCAAACATCAACTGGCAGACCCGTGGAGGCTCCAACACCCGACAGCGCGAGAATATACCTTCTACTCACACCCACACAACTCCTACAGCAGGATCGACTACATACTGATGTCCAACACACACACCCACCTCATAGAAGACACGGAGATAGCCACAATCACCGTCTCAGACCACGCTCATGTAACACTCACTCTAAGTGGGAAACACAATGAGAACCCAACGAGGAGGTGGAGACTGAACGATGACATCCTCCAGAACAAAGAGAACGTCAGAGAAATCGAAGCCACAATCAAAGAGTACCTCGACCACAACGACAATGGCGAAGTAGGGAAAGACACCGTATGGGATGCCCTCAAGGCGACAATAAGGGGAACCTTGATAAACATCAAAGCCAGGATGAACAGAGGGCGGAACAAAAAACTCCGGGAGCTCGAGGAGGAAATAACAGCACTGGAGAGAGGTCACTGTGCCAACTTAACGGACAGAAACACGCTCACTTTGCTAACGAAAAAGAAATACGAGCTGAACAAGATCCTAAGTGAAAGAGCGGGCTCCTGGCTGACGAAGTTCAAGTCGGTCAACCTATGTGCTGCAAACAAAGCGGGGAAACAGCTAGCGTCCTATCTGAAGGCGAAACAAAGGCAACACACGATTGCAGCGATAACGGACCGCACGAACAAATCCCAAACAACGAACAAAGGAATACTAGAAGTTTTCAGACAATTTTACCAAGAGCTGTACACCGAGGATCAAAACTTGAGCAAAGATGCAGGACGTGACCTACTCAGCAGGACCAATCTGCCGAAGCTCGACGAGGCGGAGAGGGAATCGCTCGAAGCTGACATCTCGGAAGAAGAGATTGGAAGCGCCATTAGCCAGTTGAAACGGAACAAGGCACCAGGACCAGACGGCTACTCGGCGACATTCTATAAAACCTTCAGCGAACACATCAAAACACTAATGGCACAAACATACTCAACATGCATCCAGAAAGGGAGGATGACGGAGTCCATGTGCGAGGCCAACATCACCATAATCCCTAAGGAGGGGAAAGACCCACAGTACCCCCAGAACTACAGACCAATATCGCTAATAAACGTCGACTGCAAGATCTACGCAAAAGTCTTAGCCAACAGACTAAACAAGATCCTGCCGAACATCATCCACCCCTCACAAGTGGGATACATAAAGAACAGACTGTCGCAGGACAACACGAGGTTACTGTGCCACCTGATCAACCACACAGCAAGCAGCAACGAGCAGGCTGTCATGATAGCGCTGGATGCGGAGAAGGCGTTTGATAGAGTCTCGTGGCCCTTCCTGGGCAACTGTCTGGGAGCGTTTGGCCTAGGCAGGAAGTACACGGCGATGGTCATGGCCCTCTACAACAAACCGAAAGCGAAGATAGTGGTGAACGGGAGCGCATCCGAAACACTCACGCTGGGCAGAGGAACCAGACAGGGATGCCCCCTCTCCCCCGGACTATTCCTGCTCGCACTAGAGCCCCTGCTAGCCCGAATCAGGGACAACACCGAGATAACAGGCGTAAAGCTCAAGAAAAAGACCGTCAAGCTAGCGGCATACGCTGACGACATCCTAATCACAACAGCTAACCCCGCCACATCGATAAGAGCTCTGATGGCCACAATAGGTGAATACGCAGAAGCCTCAGGCTACAAACTAAATAAGGAGAAGTCGGAGTGCAAACCTATGAATGTCCACACCACAAGAGAAGTACTAGGGGATTCCGGCCTAGCATGGCAAACGAAACCTCTGAAATACCTAGGGCTCCACTTTGGGAGAGACCTCACGTCAACTCTCCAACACAACGAGGATCTCACGCTGAAGAAGGTTAAGGAGAGACTGGAGCTATGGTCACCGAAGTTCATCAGCTGGTGGGGACGCATTGAAACGATCAAAATGATGATAACCCCGGTAATAAACTACACGCTATCAATGCTACCCCTCCCAATGACAGAGACATTTCACAAAAAATTGGACCAGCTGATAAACATCTTCCTGTGGAAAAACAAGAAGCCAAGGATAAGCCTAAAAAAACTAAGACTGTCAAGAGACCTCGGAGGCCTCAACCTGGCGAACTTCAAGACATACCAGACGGCCTGTCTGGCAAGGCAGGGTATCGCCTGGGTAGATGCCACACAAACGTACAGGCGGGTCTGGCTGGAGGTCGAACAAGACATCCTAGGAGGACTCATGCCAATAGCACTCCTAACAGCGAACCGGCACCCACTGAAAACATGCGCCATACTAAAGTACACCAGAGAGGCCCTGCTGAAAGTGGACAAGCTCATGGAGCAGAAGCTGAAAGGCACGGCTTGGGAATCCATCTGGTTTAACTCTAGAGTGACCTACCAAGGGACGATACTGCACAATGACACGTGGATTGGCAAAGGCATCAGCACACCCAGCCAATTGGAAACAAAGAAGAAACCGCTGACGTTCCAGAACATGCAGCAGCTACATGACCTCCCGAACCAAGAGTTCTACAACTTCTTAAAAATTAAGACTGCGATAACAAAGGCTAACCTGGGCGGAGGAGAGCCGGGGATCATCAAGTATATGCAGCTCATTGACTCAGCAGGTCATCAAACGGCAAAAATCTACAAACTACTCAGCCCATCTAAGTTAACGCAGAACAAAAAAGCAACCAACGCTTGGGAGATGCGCCTGGGCAGGCAATTAAATGAAAAGGAACGAGCTATAATGTGGAGTTCAGCGACAACGAACAAAGTCACCCCACAACTTGCGCAAACAAAATACTGGCTGCTCCACAACGCATACTGGACACCATCCAGACTCCACAAGGTCGGCATAGCAGACTCAGACAAATGCTGGAACTGTCTGAAAGAGGAAGGAACCCTCGAACACCTTGTCTTCACCTGCGTGAAAGTTAAGAAGTTCTGGGCACAGATCAACGCCTTCCTGAATGATATGCTCAAAACAAAACTGGAGATCAGCTTCGTTAGCCTGGCGACTGAGCACCTAACAGCGGACCTAAAAAGTAAAGAAGAAAGAGAACTCTTAGACCTACTCCTCACGGCAGCCCTCAAAATGATCCTAACGAACTGGAAAAACACAGCCAAAGCAAATTTCAAAACATGGATCAACTGGATTACCTTCCTGAGGGGGGCCGACAACATCACAGGAACGTTCTCGAAAGAACACAAGGCCAAGCTGCACATGTGGGACCCGCTTGATGAGCTCCTGAGGACGACCCAATAAAGGACAATCAAACCCCCCCCCCCCCTCTCTCTTCTTCTCTCTTCCTTTTCTTCTTCTCCAGTGGAGGGAGACCAATGGACAATGGACATATATGATCGACGCCTGTGTACCTCTACCTGTACTGTATATATATATTTTTGTACACCAATAAAAATTTCTAATAAAAAAAAAAAAATAACACTACCCCCAAAAAATGCTCTTATAACGACTGTAATAGTCAGCCGGATGCACATATCTGCATGCAATGGGATTATTATTACATGCAGAGGATAAACAGCCAAGAGTACAAAGTCCCTTCTGCACTTCCCTGTCTTCCCTCATAAACCCGGACTGCCCACTGCCTTGACGGAGGCTGCAGCTCTCTCCCGCCCTCTGACGTCAGCTGTTGAAGTGGCAGACGCACCCCCAGGCCTCAGTGCTCTGTGACCGCCCCCCATGCCGCGGACGCCCACAGATGTTTAAGTGGACACCAGGCCCCCCACTGTTCCAATCCTGCACCTACCGGTGCCTGCTTGGCGGCGGATAACACCGACCTACGTGTGACTTTTAGCAGCTCGGACCGGGAGGCACCGGGGACCGTCCTGCCCCTACCTCATTTTCACCTGCAGGCCGAGGCTCCTGTATGGAGGCCGGGCCTCCGCGGAGGCGCGTGGAGTCCGGTGATTGGCTGGCCTGGGGGTCTGCTAAAGCAACCTGTCTCCAGGCTTTTCGACAGACTGATGGAGGTTTTATTATTTGTATTGTTTACTGTATTTATTTATTTGGGGGCACTTGTGAAGCACAACATATTTGCTTCAATAAAATAAACAAGAAATGAATAGTTTTAACAATAACTACTTGGAAGGGTTTGGGGGAGCAACACATTTCCTTTCACCAGGAAAATATTACATGTTATATTATGTTTTATGTGATGTTATGTTATGTGTTATGCTATGATGGTTTAGGTTATGTGTTCTGATATTTTAGTCTCTTTATTATTATATGTTATGTGATGTTATGTTATGTGTTAAGCTAGGATAGTGTAGGTTATATGTTATGTGACATTATGTGTTATGATAGGATACTATATGTGTGTGTTATGAATGGATATTATATGTTATGGTATGTGTTATGCTGATAGTTTCGACTCTTTATTATGAAATGTTATGAGATGTGATGTTATGTGTTAAGCTAGGATAGTGTAGGTTATATGTTATGTAATGTTATGTGTTATGATAGGATATTATATGTTATGTTATGTGTTATGCTTGGATAATTAATCTTATGTTATGTGTTTTTCCAGGATAGTTGATGTTATTTTATGTGTTATGATAGGAAAGTTAATGTTATGTTAAATTATGTGTTAGGATAAGATATTACATGTTATGCATTATACTAGGATTGTTTGTTATGTTATGTGTTATGCTAGGATACTTATGTTATACGTTATGTGCTATGAGAGGATATTATATGTTAGGTTATATGTTATACTAGTATAGTTTATGTTATTTTATGTGTTATGATGAAAGTGTATGTTATGTCATGTTATACTATGTTAATGTATGTTATAATATGTTATGTTTTGTCATGCTATAGTACGTTACACTATGCTGCGTTAAGTTATGTACCCAGCTAGGTGTACACATGCTTTAGAGTTAAAAAAATAGAGATCAATAATATTTCCGTACAGAAAACATAAAAACGCTGAAATCTATGAATTACAGTGAGCGAATTATCTATAGGTGGAGAACTGAGAGAGAACTGAAGGAGGGAGAGGTAAAAAGAGAGGAAGAGGTAAGAACATGGGGGTGCTGAAAGGAAGAATAAACATGGAAGACAGACTTGAGCTGGAGAAAAGACTGAGCAGGCAGATAGCAACTTGTAAGAGCAAAGCAACTGCAATGGTAACTGAAGCGCAAACAGACGAGGGTGGAGTAGAAGGAGGAAAACAGGGAATGGCGTGAAGAGAGGCTGGTGCGAAAGACTTTGGGGCATATCATCAAGGCCAGGCGATAAAATTATCGCTGCTTTAGCGTCCGTTTTCGGCCGGAAAGCGGCGTTAAGTTTATTACCTTATCAGCAAGGCCACGCTATCGCGTGAATCCTTGCTTTATCGCCCTTTCCCCCAACGCCCATATTCGCATCTCTAATGAGATGCAAAGTGGGCGTTCCACCCCAAGATAACGGGAGAAATGTCGCTAAGTGACATTTCTCCTATTATCTAGCCACACGCTAACTTGCAGAGCGACAAGAAAAGTAGCGAAAACCTCAGTTATCGCTACTATCCTTACGCCTGGTTTTCAACGGACTTAGCCATGATATCCTATGGAAGGTGGATATCATTGCTAAGTCTGCGTTGCCCTATCAGCAAGCTTTCGCCAAACGTTGTGCGATTGAGAGCGGTGGGGCCGGGTTTTTTAACATGCACACGCCACTTTTCTCTTGTAACAGTGGAGGAGCCGGTGCAGGGAGCCTTCGCCTGGCTGCAGCTCTCCAAGATGTCAGACGTGCGAGTGTCCAGCAGCAGCTCGTCCCTGAAGCGGATGGAGCCGTGGCTGGCCGAGATGCTGCCCAAACCACCCACTTGCAGGAACCTCTTGGGCTGCTTTGACCGGGATGAGAAGTTCAAGATGTGGAACTTCGACCCCCGGGAGGAGAGACCGCTCCCTGGCAGGATGGACTGGCAAGCGGTGCCCAGGAACACGGTGCCTGAGTACTATAGCAGACCCTGCCTCAACAAGAGGGCACACTTGGCTCCCAGCCTGGACGTCAATGGCAACCGTTCGGACACTTTTCAGGGAATATCTGGGGACTTGCGAGAGAATGGAGACCAGCACACGGATTCGCTGGAGCACTGTTCCGGGCAGCGGAAAAGACCAAACGCCAAAGGTAGGAGAGCAGACTGTCTGTGCTGGTGTCCACTGAAGCTTGCTGGGCAGAGGCGCAGGCAGGCAGTAAGGGTTGGAGCCCAGTCCTGGCATGTAGGAGGCGCCTGCCGTGGTCCATCGAAGGATGAAGGTCTGGGCGGCCCTGGGCGGCAACGGAGGTGACTGCGGCATCGGCCACCGGGCGAGGAGGAGAGTCAAGCAGCCCCTGCTGCTCGTGAGAACCGTGCGCTCATCACGCCAACGCCGGCCAGACCCTGTGCGCGCAATCCAGTGCTACAGCGCACACATTCATCACAAATCACCCGGCACCCAACTCCTGCAGACTCCCTCCACCACCAGGTGCAAGCACTGCTCTCACAAAGGCCCCAAACCAGAGGGCTCTCTGGGTTCCCCATTGGACTCTTGAATTTGGTGACTTTTGTGCATCCAGCCATTTTTGGAGATGGTCTCCTTCCCGCCACGGACTCTCATGAACTTCTTTACTTTTGCTTTTGTCCTGGCCGCCATTTTGCTGCTGCCCTCGGCCGCTTTTCTCTGGACCCCAACCCAACATCTTGTCCATTCCCTCGTCTTTTACCCTTTTCCCTCGTTTACACCTTGACGATCCTCAAATGTTTCTTCCCTTTTCTGATTTACCTTTTCTCCATACCCTTGTATCCCTCCCACCCTCCTTTGGTGCTGTGACTGTATCCCTTCCTTATGTATATAGAGATAACTCTAATCACTAGTATATGCAGTAGACCTTTGTACTATCTACCATTCCTATGTGACTCTTAGAGTATATCCATTCGTATCTCTTCCTTGAGAGACTTTACTACTTGTACATTTGCAATTTTCCTTTCTGTTTGCATCTCCTCCTTGTGTGACTTTACATCTTGTACATTTGCAATTTTTTCTGTTTGTATCTTTTATGTAACGCATGTAATTCTAAGTCCTTATGTTTTGCAACTGGTTCTTATGTAAAGTGCTTTGACACCTTCGAGTAAAGTTAGCGCTATAGAAAATCGCATTAAATAAATAAAAAATAAATAAATAGCTGGATTTCCAGCGATAATCACACAGTTGGCAGCTTGCGCTCTGAATTTTATCGCTTTGGAGCTAAGCGTTGCTGATAGCGCGCTATCTCTGCGATAAAATTCAGAGTTGGCCGGCGATAATTATCCTCGCGCTAAGAGCGCTGAGCGATAATTATCGCCTGGCCTTGATGATATGCCCCTAAGGAAGGAGGAACAGAGAATGGAAGGAGGGGTTGACCTAGGAGAGTCAGGCTAGGAGGAGAAGAGGATAGAACAGGACAGTGGTGATAGTTAATATAAAGGGAGGAAGAAAGAGGCTACTGGCGGGATACGATGGAGAGTGTAGGCACAGGCAGAATTGAGGATAGTAGTTACAGTGTGTGAGTTGGAGTCTAAACAGGCATGTTTATACGTTTTTGCAGAATTGCAGAAGTTCCACGTCTGACGTCTCAGGTAAGGAGCCCCGAAGAGAAGGTGCTCGCCCTGCGAAGGACTGGGGAGCAGCCAGGTGGGATCTGAAAGTCTTAGTTTTGAGACTGAAAACTTTTCTACTCCTCAGTGTCTTACTTTCCCTGGAGATCTTTTGAAGGAGATGACTGCTGTTTCTGCTGTTTTTTAAAGTGCCCAGATTGCAAAAGAAGAAATGAGGAGTCAGAGCCTTCTGGGTCGCGCCTGCGAGAATTTGGAACTCACTTCTGACCAGGATTAGAGCTCACTCCCCCTTTAGAAAGGCCGTGAAGACCCAGCTTTTCATGCTATAGGATAGCTCTTACATGTCTGTTGGTTATACTCCATGGGGTCAGTTCCTCACCTCTGCCAACTATAGCGCCTTGATGCCCTTGGCCATTCTTTGCACTTTATAAATCCTGCTCAACTCAAATAATTGTGTGCCAGTGGGCAAATTCACTGTAACTATCTGTGAGCTGGCTGTATCAGACTGGCATGTAAGGATACATAAAAGAGTATGCCCTTAATACTACTTACCATTCTCATACTCATGTTTTGAATATTTGTATTTGTATTTGTATGGTTTATTTTAGAGCGCACTATCGCTCCGAAAGGAGCATCTTGGCGCTAATAAAGCAGTGTGCATACAATTACAAGAGCAGTCTTAGATGGTGGACATTACGTAGTCATCTGGAAGATTAAAAATCCAGGTTTTCAGATGTTTCCTGAACTGGTTTTCCTGAGTTAGAAGTCTAAGGTTCTTAGGCATAGAATTCCAAGCTTTGGATGCCAGGAAGGTTACGGTCTTCCCTCCCTTGGTTTTGTAGTTAAATTTGGCCAATTTTATTAGGTTGGCTCCTGCGGATCGTAATGTTCTGGAAGGGTTGTAGTGGGGAAAGCGCCTGATCAGGTACTTTGGGCCTGTACCAATGAATGCTCGAAAGGCGACAATCAGAATTTTAAATAGTATCCTCTTATGCAGAGGCAGCCAGTGAAGGGTCTTTAAGGCGGCAGACGCTGAGGAAAACCTTGGCAGTTTAAGAACAAGTCTGGCGGCTGCGTGTTGCACGCTTTGAAGGTTTTTCAGTGTGATCTTTTTAATACCTGCCATCAAGCCATTACAGTAATCTAGGCGAGCGAGGATTAAGGCAACTACGACAGCCTTTCTCGAGTCGGTGGGCAGGAAGTCGAAAAACTTCTTTAAAGATTTTATTATACTGAAGCAGCTTCCTGCCATGTTCCTCGCATGTTGGTCAAATGATAATTCAGTGTCAAATAAAACACCTAGATTTCGTGCTGACGTCACAGTTTGTGGGGGGGCAGGAGAGTCATCTGGCCACCATTTAGTAGGACAAAAATGGTGGGTCTTTCCCATAGGGAGAATCTCTGTTTTATTTACATTGCATTTAAGGTGGTTCTCTTCCATCCAGCGGAAAATATCTTCAAGACAATTCTTGAGGTTTTGTTCCGCATTGGTGGAGTTCTTGTCAAGAGGGACGATAAGCTGAGTATCGTCGGCATACGCTGTTACTAGTATGCCGTATGATTCAATAAGAGAGATAAGAGGAACCATGTAAATATTAAACAAGAGTGGGCTCAAAATAGAGCCCTCAGGGACTCCCGAAAGCATTTTTTTTTTTGGGAAAGGATGGGGCCCAATGCAATTGATTGTGTTCTTTCTGTCAAAAACGAGACAATCCATGCCAATGCTACATCCGAAATTCCAATATCTCTTAGTCTACCTATCAGTATAGAATGAGAGATGGTATTGAATGCCGCGGTGAGATCTAATAAAATTAGAACGGCATTCTTTCCTTGATCCTGCAGATTTTTTATGGAATCGGAGAGTTCAATCAGGGCTGTTTCCGTGGAGTGGTGAGATCGGAAGCCCGATTGCTGGGGATGGAGGACATTATTGATTTCAACATGTCTTTTTAACTCTTTGTATACCATCTGTTCAGTGATCTTACCTAATACTGGGAGGAGTGAAATAGGGCGTAGGTTTGTAAGCTCTGTGGGGGATTTGTTGGGCTTTTTCATCAAGGGTTTTACAATTGCTTGTTTCCACTGGCCTGGCACTATGCCTGTACTAAGTGACGTATTTACAATCTCGTTTATAAGAGGATTAACCACTTCGATCAGCTGATGAAGAATACGTGGGGGACAAGAATCCGAAGGGGAACCCGATTTACACGCAAGAATCTCTTCCCGAGTTAGGGCTAGCGAGACTGGTGTAAAGGTTTTTAGACAACTGATCACGTTTTCTTCCTGAACTTGAGAGACAGGGGACTGATGGACTTGAGAGGCTGGGAAATCCTTTTGTATGAGGTCAATCTTTTCCGCAAAGAAGTCCGCAATTTGGTTGCAGAGTTCTATGGAGGGAGGAATTTCGGGTTGCAATGCTTTAGGGTGTATAAAAGTCTTGACAATGGCGAATAACGTTTTTTGTTTTTGTTTTGCTTCCTTAATGGCGTTAATATAAAACTCTTTCTTGGCGATTTTAATAACACCAAGATATATTTTCCTCTGCTGGATATAAAGGGTTCTATTTGCGGGGTCATACGTTTTACACCAATTGCGTTCACCCTTTTTGCACAGAAGGTGGAGTTTGGCCAATTCAGGTGTGAACCAAGGGGCATTTCTCTTTCCTCTTCTTTCCTTTTTTGGAGGGTGTTTGGGAGGGGCACATTTTTTTATCTCTATCTGCATCCAATTATGAAAGCATTTGGAGTCTTGTTCCACGTTACCTGACATAATAGGAATCTGATTCTGGGATATAAGTTGGAACCTAAAGCTGTCTTCGACCTTAGTCCAATTAGTATTATTTCCTGCATGTTTGTTCAATTTTAAGGAGTTTTGGGGGCAGGTTGCTCTGATATTAAAGGGAATCAGACTGTGATCTGTCCAAATTTGTGGGACAGGTATTTGGATGTTTAACCACTTGGCTGCTAAGGGGTGTGCATGTAGGTCCATTGACTTTCCATTGAAATCAATGGGCCCTACATGACGAGTTACCCTTGTCATTAGCACTGAAGGGGTTAAGAGGGGAAAGTTAGTACATATCCCATCAAGGGTATGTCCTGCTTGGTGTGTGGGTTGTGTTACCCTTTGTTGTAGATCAAAAATTTCCAAAGTCTGATAGAAGTTAAGTGTCTGAGCATCAAGTTTAGATTCCAATTGTAGATTGAAATCTCCGAGTAGGGTGAAATGGGGGTAACGGAGAAGGAGTTGACCTAAGGAATCGCCCAGGGATTCTAAGAACTTAATTGCACTGCCGGGAGGGCGCTAAATTAAACCTCCTGAAAAGGAGGTGGTGTCTGTTAACTTAATAGAAAAACAGAGCCCTTTTATTCCTTTCAGAGGCTCTAAGTTGAAGGTATGGCATTTTATATGGTTTCTCAACACTATGGCTACTCCTCCTCCTCTCCCCTTTAGTCTGTCCTGCCCAAAAATGGAATAGCCATCTGGTAGGGCTGAGGCTAAATCTGGATTACTACTATTGGTTAGCCATGTTTCAGTTATGAGAAGGCAGTCTAAGTCCAGTTCAAGAATAAGATCATTAATGTCTTGACTGTGGCCGCACATGGAGCGGGCATTAATCGAACCGCCTTTGAAGTTTGGTGTGTCAATGGCAGCGGTGATGGGGGAGGTAATGTTTTTGATGTTTTTGATTGGGTCCAGGGAGAAGTCCATTTACAGTACTTGCAGGAAAAAGGACCCTTAATCCTAGTCATATCCAAATTACACGGACATTTGTTTACCGTATTAAAATTACGAAGGTCGCTTGCCTGATACAACAAGATAGAGTGTGGATGTTCTGGGGGTCTTGCGCCAGTCGCGTACTTGGCGCGGACGGGCGCAGACGGGCTTTCCTTTGGCGCGCCTTAGGTGCGCCGTCGTCACGCCCGCTGCGCCCGCTGCGCCCGCTGCGCGGACGGGGAGTGATGTCCTTCATATAGTGGTGGAGGAGGGCGGGAGGCGTCGCAAGACTGAAGCGCTGCCCTTCGTTCTCCACCAAGATGGCGAGCGTCCCTGAGTCCAGTCGCATCAGCTGTCAATCTCTGTGCGAGGACCGGGGTTCGAGTTAGTGCTAGGGCGAGGGTGAGTGAAAGTTAAAAGGAAGTATTAATCTTCCAACACAGTGCACAATACAAATAAACAATTTCGGACGTTTTTAAAAAAGTGTCTGCCTACCCCCGGCTTTCCGCCTCAGGGGATAATTACAATGCACAAAGATTTGCTTGCGCGTGGTTTAGAGAGCCAATTATATACCTAGGAGGGCGGGAGGCGTCGCAAGACTGAAGCGCTGCCCTTCGTTCTCCACCAAGATGGCGAGCGTCCCTGAGTCCAGTCGCATCAGCTGTCAATCGCTGTGCGAGGACCGGGGTTCGAGTTAGTGCTAGGGCGAGGGTGAGTGAAAGTTAAAAGGAAGTATTAATCTTCCAACACAGTGCACAATACAAATAAACAATTTCGGACGTTTTTAAAAAAGTGTCTGCCTACCCCCGGCTTTCCACCTCAGGGATTAATTACAATGCACAAAGATTTGCTTGCGCGAGGTTTAGAGAGCCAATTATATACCTGGGAGGGCGGGAGGCGTCGCAAGACTGAAGCGCTGCCCTTCGTTCTCCACCAAGATGGCGAGCGTCCCTGAGTCCAGTCGCATCAGCTGTCAATCGCTGCGCGAGGACCGGGGTTCGAGTTAGTGCTAGGGCGAGGGTGAGTGAAAGTTAAAAGGAAGCATTAATCTTCCAACACAGTGCACAATACAAATAAACAATTTCGGACGTTTTTAAAAAAGTGTCTGCCTACCCCCGGCTTTCCGCCTCAGGGGATAATTACAATGCACAAGATGTGCCATGGGGTTGTTGTGGTGATCTGCAGAGGGGGTCCTTTGGGGCTTCCTAGTGGCTATCCCTTCAGCCTGTGGGTTGGTTGGTTGGCTCTTTGTTTCCTGGCACTACATTTTGCGGTTGTTGGGCACTCTGTTGGTGTTCCGTGTGTCTGTTTCTTTGGTTGAGGATTTCTGTGATCACCCCTGCTGTTGCATCAGCCTGTTTCTGTTCTGTTCTGTTCTGTTCTGTTCTGTTCTGTTCAGCTTATTGGTTGGGCTGACTGCCCACCTGGGGGAGGGGGCTGGTCCTTTCATCCAGTATTGGGTTGCTTGCTGGTCCTTTCATCCAGTATTGGGTTGCTTGCTGGTCCTTTCATCCAGTATTGGGCTGCTTGCTGGTCCTTTCATCCAGTATTGGGCTGCTTGCACTGTTTGCCTCCCGCTCTATGGGACTGAGCGGTTCCTGGTACATTTGTTTGGTTTGCCTGAATTTCCTCCTGGCTGCTTTCCGCCCGGTATGTTGTGCTCCTTTTCTCTGAGCCTCTTCCGTTGCTTTGGAGTTTTGTGTGATTATTGACACTGGGTTGTGGGTATACAACTTTGATATTTCCTCAGTTAGTAAGGATTGTTGAAGAGGAAGGCTATGCTACTGAGAGAAGCACCGGCGGGGAGGATGGGGGATGGGTGCTAGTGTTAATCACTGCTTCAAAACCGCCCCCCAGTAAAAAAATCACCCCCCACTGGTCAAAAAACGGCTACCACCCTTCCAGGCCACTGGGAAACCGCCCAGTGCCTACTACAGCCAGTCTGGCCCTGAACTAAATTATTCTTTTGTAAAAAATAATGAATGATTTATTTTTTCCTCGAATTACACATTTGAACTTGTCCGACACCATTCCAACAAATCCATATTAGGTTGCGCGCTGTCTGTAGGGCAGCAGCCTGCCGCTGATAGCGGATGGCATATTGTCTGACAGCAGCAGGTGGACTGTCCTGGAGCCAGGGAGGGATGGGAAGCAGGCTCCCCGCGAGCCCTAAAGCTGAATTTAATAAGATAGGAATAGTACACAAGATGGCCGCCCCTCTCACGCGCTTACCACAACACTGCTCCTTCGCAGCAGAACCTGGGTTGAGCCAGGCAGTGTGATGAGGCTCCAAGATCAATATAATAGAGCTGTGGGGTGTCGGGGCGCTGGCAGAAAAGCTTAGCAAACTTAAAACCAATTACTCTGCGCTTGACCAGCCACACCAAACCTAGCAGCATGCTTGGCTGTCTCCATGGGTTCTCTTTCAGTTCTGCTGCTTAGCTGTGCTCATTTAAATGTCTTTAACATTCATCTAAATGATGGCCTATTGTTGGGGTGCATGTACGTTTGGTAGTAATTGTGGACTCCCTGGTAACCTGAAGGATGTATGACATTACAACGCATGCTTTTACATCGCATGCTTTTACAACGCGAGTTTTACAACGCATACCATTACAACGCATAGTGCTTTGGGGCGCTGGATAGTGAATAGTTTAATTTACTATTCCAACTCCAGTCCCCGTGGATAGTAGGGAAGGTGTTGGACAGTAAATTAAACCTATTCCCTATCCTAGAGCGCCCCCCAGCGCAATGCGTTGTAATGGTTTGCGTTGTAAAAGTTGCGTCGTAAAGGCACTGCGTGGTAAAAGTTGCCTTGTAAAGGTTGTATACCAACATGAAGATCATGGGGCCACCTCAGAAAGCTGCATGTGGGGATGCAGCACAACCCGTGCTCTTTTCAGCTCCCTCCTCTATTGGGTTACAAAAGATCTGACACAGATGAAGAGACACAGCATTTCAGGGAGTGCCTCACAACTGGTTAAGGATCACTGACTGTGAACCACCCCTCCCTGCTCCTGAAACAAATAGGAACGCAACAAAAAGTCCTGTACAGGCAAAGGTGCTCAGTGCGGGTGTAATGTCGCCTCCATATAGGCAGGGTCACTGGAATTATGCGGCATGGGAGGGCCAAATTATGTGGCTGGGCTGGGAAAATGATGTGGCAATAAAAGCGAAATTATGTGGCTTTATGCGGCACATTTTGGGATAGTTTTACTTCATTCTTTTGTCATTTTTAAACATTTTGAGACTGTCTGGGCTTTAGTTGCAACTCATTAGTACCTGTTTAACGCCCAAACACAGCAATCAGCTACAGAAAGGTGACCAGTCTACCTTTACAAAGAACTTCCGCTGTACAGCAACATATGTTGTTGCGGTTTTAGTAATTTTTGAACCGTTGGAGTTAGAAACAATTACATCTGCAGATCATGCAGCAGCAGATGATGGCTTATGTGGCACATTTATAATGAAAAAATCGCAGTGGCCACACAATTGCATAGGGGTCTACTGTTAGTTATTTGGCAGACAGAGAGAAACAGTGTGCATGAGTATATGTGTGTGTGTCTTTGTGTGTGCTTCCACATGTGGGCATGCTCTTGTATGCATGAGCATGTGCTTGAATGCTCATGGAGGTGTGTATCTGGGTGAATGAGTGTACACGTACACATGCAAATGCTCTTGAATGTGTTTTGTGGGTGAAGTTATCCACAAAGCAGACATGTGGCGCCCAGTGAAGGTGGGCAGATGTGCACAACAGGGCAACGAGTCTGGCCATAGTTGGCACAGTTGAGGCCCTAGTGTGCCCAGAAGCTGAGGACAAGGAGCTCTAGCCTAGAATGACTAGTTGTACACTTTACATCAGTAATACTGTTGTAATGTTCTAGTATTTTTCTACTCCATATTTTTTGAAAATTACAGAGACTGAGGAGTGGCCGGGTGAAGGGGGGTCCTTCCCAGGGTCACCCTCCTCGTTTTGGAATGTGCTACCACCACATATGAGAGTGAGTTCTGATGATTTCGTTTCGGGATGCAACTGTAAAATCTTGCTCTACCCGGACTAAATAAGTGGTAAGGTGCAGGGCACGAGTCGGGGTACACGCAGGCGGACGGCGTCCACCCACTTTTTTCACAGGGTGAATACCGTCCACCCTGCCAAGAATTTCGGCCCCACCGAATAATGTTCTGAACTCTTCCCGGTGTAATTTCCAAATACCGGGACACTTTCAGCAGCGTCTGCTTCGCATCTGCATATTAGAACAACATGGACAAGACCTCCAGCAGGTACAGGTCAGGGATGCTACCCTGTCACCTGGTCTTCTTATGATAATAATAGGTTGTTGTTGTTAAGAAACCCCTCACGCACCTACCTGGTAGGTGGCATGCTTCATCATCGGGGCCCAGCTGGATCACAGAGTGCGATCCAGCTGTTCTGCAACGCCTGTCTACAGCGGAGCGGGATTTTGTGTGAAAGTGACAGTGCTATGTGTGGTGAATTATGTGCTAAAAATGCCTATAGGAAATGCCCTTTTAAAAGTTTTAATGGAAGGGTCCTATGGCATGAGTAAAAACATCGGCAGGATATATTTGAGGTGAAAATGTATCTCTATATCTCTTTCAAGAAGTTTAGGTCTACTAGTTTCAGCCTTCTGCGGTAGTCATGAGGCTTTCTTCAGGACCAATAGTGCGCGTGTCCAAAAAGGTTGGACTGGCCACTGTGGTGTATAGTTAAATCAGCGCGCACCCTAAAGCGCGCTGTGTATGTAGTGGATCAGTATACTCACAGATCCTGTACGTAAAGTATCTGAAAAGAAAACAATACAATGCCAAGCATATCTTATCATCGTAATCAGAATCGCTTTCATCTGCAACAAGCAACAACGTGCTGGCGGGGGCAGGGCTTTCCTATTTAAGACTCCTGCTGGGCCATTGCACAAAAGCCGAATTTGAAGGGGTCATCAGGCCTCCTTTTGTGAGTCTCTTGGCTGGGAGCAGCCAGGAGCCTCACACCTGATGCAAATGAAGCGGAGGGGAAACAAAGGTTAGTACTTCACACATACTTAAGAAAGGCAGCTTTTCACTTTGTTCAATCCCTGTTTAGGAGATATTCATGCACTGTAAGAATGTCAGATGTATTGGTCTTTCCCAGTATTTCCACACAGCAAATTGTATTTACATAGAGCTTTCTACTCCTGAGGAGGCGTTGAAATCATTTAAGTACCACCATTTTTTCTTGTATAACCCTACTCATCCCAATGGAGGGTGTCAGAGTGCTTTACATCAACACATGCATATTACATGTCCAATACATTATATAAGTTTGTAAATGAATAAACAGGATGTGTTACATAAAGCTGGGGGATTGCAAGGTGTAGAAGTCACATATCATCTTCCATAGCTCACTGTGCTATTATGCTCGCAATGCGCTAACACTTACACATGATACACCTGCTAAACATATATGTAAGGGCTTTAGATCAGATGTCACTTCTTGTGATGCCACTTCCTATAAATTAGTGGCTTGTGATGCCACTTTCTATGATGTCAATTCCTGTGATGCCATTGTGATGTAATGCGCTGTGATGTCATGCACCGTGATGTGCCCCATGATGTCGTGCGCCGTGATGTCTAACTAGGATTTGTACCCCAACTTCTTTTTTAGGACTTATGCCCTGGTAAGGTGTGTTATAAGCTTTCGTTGCCAACGTCAAACAACTATTTACGGCAAAAGCTGAATTTATAAGACATAACTTAGCATTAAATAACATAACATAGTAAAGCATGACATAACCATTCCTGGTGAAATGCTTAATAAGGAAAATCTGACTAAAACATTGCAAACTTGGAGACAAGGATCCAGGATGGCTGCAGCAGGGCACAGCCACACATGACAGTGAAATCCTACAGCTTCATACAGTTGTCCATACTAAAATTGACACTCAAAGTAATACCAGAAATAGGATGGATTTATAGGGAAGAGTGATATATTCCTGCACCAAAATGAAAATCGTGCCATAGTTTATACGAATTAATATTAAAATGATGAAAGTCACGGCATCTAGTTCAACACTGCGCTTGTATGAAAATGTGTGTCCTCCAATAGGATGAGCCCTCGTGGATGTATTGCATTTATAATAAAAGCCCCCATGGCGCAAGGCATACATGGAGGTAGGTACCGAATATGGTTCTATTAGCAGGCTGGGGCTAAGTTCAGTGTTCTCTAATGGACACTGGGTGGTCATTTTTATTCTGTTCTACTTTGTCTGTATTTGCTTTGGGATGGGTCCCTACTATTTACAAATATTTCCCTTGTAACTTTTTTCTAGTGCTAGGTGGCACCTCAGACCCCCAGATGAAGGGCCTAACAAATTCCCACCTCACTTCCCTGACGGCACATTAACTCGGTTATCTCACCATAAACGTTTGGATTATGCGCCCCCTTTTTGCCCTTTTATTTCTCCTCACCACCGCCTTCCCAATAACACCCCTCTCATCCCTCCCTCACCCCTCTTCGCCTCATCTTCTCAACATGGCCACCTCTCGAGTTAAGTCTGGAGCCAATTGCTACAAAATCATTTATCCTCCCGACCAGACTAAAGCTACAATAAAACGACTGAAGCATAACACTATTGAACGTTTCCCGGACTCCCTTTTTGTTGATCAATTTTACAATGGTTGTCTTGGGAGGCTCAAAAACGATTTCATTTTCTTCACTCGCGACACCCCCTCTTGGTCCAACAGTTTTTACAATTCCCTTAACATCACCTCCTCCTCCTCTATCCCTTATGGGAAACAACTAAAAATTTCCCCCTCTGATTGCTTCAATGGCTACCTCACTATCTCACTCTATAACAACGGTACTGTCTTGATCCAAGGCAAAGACACCTGCCTCTCGCTCTTTGACCACCTCTTCCCCTCCTTACTCCCCTCCTCTGCAACCGGGTTTCCCCCTGTCTCTCCTTCCAGCTCCACCCAGTACTCCCTTTCTCCCCCGCTGACCCCACCCCACTCCAATTGGCTGTACTCTCGAGAAGAACAGGTTGGCCCTCTACCCTCCCTGCCTCAACTTACCTCATCTCCTATTCCTCCCCCCTCACAGTATGTCCCCTCCCACATTACTTCAGCCTTACCACTAGCTAATACGCTCCTCGTCCTATCTGCACTATCACGATACTCCAATCTCCTCTCCTCCCCATACTTCTTTCTATTACCCCCTTTTTAGTCCACCTCTCCTCCAACCCTCTCCCCCAATTAACTTTCCCTATGCTCCCCTTTTCCCTCCTTCCATCCCTCCTCTCCACCCCTTCATCC
Source organism: Lissotriton helveticus (assembly GCF_964261635.1). Lineage (NCBI taxonomy): Eukaryota > Metazoa > Chordata > Amphibia > Caudata > Salamandridae > Lissotriton > Lissotriton helveticus. The sequence goes on along the minus strand of NC_136071.1, from coordinate 1,146,360,222 downwards.
CCTCGTCGTTCATCCCGGTTTCGCCACATTCCCACTGCATCTCTCTCCTCCCTCCTACTCCTCCAGTACTGAAGCACTACCCCCTTTCCCCTCCTAGTAACCCCTTCCATCTCTCTCCCTCGGGCCCAGCAGGACCACTGCCTTTCCTCAACTTCTTTTTTTCTCAACCCCCCTCACCCTGCCAGATGACCGTTCCCTCACTGCCACCTCTCCTAACTGACAGGACCTCCACAACCACTGCACCTCTTTTCCTCCCAAACCTCCTACATTCCCATGACGCCACTCAGGCCTCCCCCCCTCCTACTTCCCTACCGCCGTGTTCCGAACCTTTCTCCCTCTAAATTTTTCCTTAATTCCTCTCCCTCTTGCAACACCAACAATGACAACTCTCCCTTAATGCCCAATTCACCTACTCCACCTGTGAACCCCACACCCCAACTTACTTCCTGTCCCCCCACCTCTCCCCAACATACCTCCTGTCTCCCAACCTCTCCCTGCCTTCCACCACCAATTCCACCCCCCCTTGTCTCAATCGAGCCACCCAACCTTCCGTGCTCCGCCACATTCTCACTGGAAAATATGCTAGGCTCTCTGATCACCTCCATCTCCCAGCTTACAGCTGCCATTTCACTTTTATGCTCTAAGATCTCCACCCATCCATGCACCTCTACTCCCTCCCAACTTCCAATGAGATGCTCCTCGCCCCCTCACTCCAATACAGCAAAGCTCAACCTATCGTCTGCAAACGGCGTTAACTCACACAAGCCCTTGAACGCCACCCTTCTTCAACAGACATACCCTAGCAACCCCCCTAGCAACCCCACTATCTACACTATTCCGATCATCACCTCTGTCAGAACAAAGCATCCACCTAAACCTTCCCGAGCACCCCCACATAAGTACAATATCCCGATCACCCTTCGGAGCCCAAGTGCCCCCGTCACCAAAACAGTCTTGACAGAGCTGCGCTGTATGCTTCACAACTGCAGATCTGCAATAAAACATAAACTTGAATTCTCCGATACCATCACCCTTCACAAACTTGACATGCTCTTCCTCACAGAGACCTGGTTCAAAGATACCTCTCACTCTATGTTTGATCTCCTATTACCCACAGGTTATTCCATATTTAGGAATGACAGAACTGAAAACACAGGGGGAGGTGTTGCAGTCATCTTTAGAAACGCCCTCCAACTTAAGGCTTCTCCAATCAGTTCCTCCCTCACCTTTGAATGCCTTTCTCTTGAGCTTCAATTGAAACACCGTTCACCGCTCAGATTCCATATCATTTACCGCCCGCCTCGTAGTGGCCCGTCGTTCATAGAAGATCTCACTGACTTCATCAGCGACCAATACACACAAAGTGACAATCAGACCTTCGTGGGGGACTTCAATCTCCACTGGGGCGTACCGCAAGACTCCTCTGCGAACTCTCTGGCCACCTTCCTCTCCACAAACGATCTTATCCAACACTGCATTGAACCAACCCACTCTAAGGGCGCAATCCTGGACCTTGTTATTTCTAAAGCAGGCATGCTGTCTACCACTACCCCAATTCATGTAGATTGGTCTGACCACCACCTCATCCCAACTTTCACACTCTACAACTCTTGGCCAACCCAAGAGGGCCATCTCCTGGTTCCGTGATGCCAAAAATATTGATGTCGGTCCCCTCTGTGAATCAGCTTTGCTATCACTCCCAAAGTTAGACCCGAACATAGCTGTTGACGATCTCACCTCCCAATGCCTCACAGTTCTTGCAGCTGAAATTAATAACGTCGCTCCACTCAAAAGCAAAAGGATTAGGCCCACTCCCTCAGCACCTTGGTTAAACAAATCCCTTTATGAGAAAAGGAAGCAGCTAAGATTCCTGGAGAAGCAATGGAGGCATTTGCCCTCCACTGACAACTTAGCCATGCTTCGCACTGCAAGATCAAAGTACCACAAGCATATCTTCCTTGAGAAAGCGGCGCATTTCAAAGCCCTCCTTGACTCCGCCAAAAATAGACCCAAAAAACGATTCGATCTCATCAAGATTCGGAGCTGCTCTCCCACATCCTCCGAGGTGGAGGATTCTACTAAGAGAGCAGCGGATTTCGCATCTTTCTTCGATGAAAAAGTGAAATCACTTGTGGATCAGGTCGCTCATCCTACACCTCCAGAGGAGCGCAAATCCTTAGCCATTTGGCAGAGCTTTGACCCCATATCTGAAGATGCCCTTCTCAAGTGCATACGCGAAACAAAGCCCTCCAACCATTCTCTTGACCCTATCCCCAGTGCCATTGCCTGTTGACTTCTATACTCATTCCCTTTCCTATTGGACCACTCTGATCAACCTCTCCCTCTGGCAAGACTCCCTGCCTGTCTCCTTCAAAACTGGGCAGGTCACCCCTCTGCTTAAAAAGCCCACTGCTGATGCGAAGGACCTCAACAACTTCCGCCCCATCACTAACCTTCCCTTTCTTGCGAAGATCACAGAAAGATGTGTAGCAAAACAACTCTCTCGTCATATCAAGGACAATGATCTTCTTGACAATTGTCAGTCCGGCTTCATCCAAAACTGCAGCACTGAAACAGCCCTACTGCAAGTGGTTGATGATGCGCTGAGGATACTCGACTCAGGGGGGTCCTGTCTGCTAATTCTCCTTGACCTTTCTGCAGCCTTTGACACTGTCAATCACAACACCCTCCTCAATATCCTTCAACAGAGAATGGGCATGGAGGGCACTGTGCTTAAATGGTTTGCATCCTTCCTATCTGACAGATCTCAAATGATCAAAATAGTGAATAGTCTTTCTTCTCCTGTGGCGGTGGGTCAAGGTGTTCCCCAAGGCTCTATACTTGCACCCACATTGTTCAATTGTGATGTATTCCTATAGGTTCTGTATAGATCCCCTTATTCCTGACCCTATTCTGGTTAACAAATTAACTAGCAGCCATCCCATGATGCAGAAACCGTTATCTGATTAAGCCAGACCACGGCACAGGAGCGCGTTATCTGATTAGGTCATAACGCTTGCCATCTAATTAGGCAAGCAATATTCCTCCAGCCCCTGATAAGGCATACGGAGTTCTCAAAACAAATCAAACCTATGACAACCTGGGAAAATCCCTGCGGCCATTGTTTTGATTTCTCAAAGAACTTCAGTAAAAGAATGTGCTAACGACCAGCTCGTATGACATCCTTATTGACGTATCTATGTCCATCCTTACGTCAATCTCGGCACCTTACAGGTATAAATATTACCGACATTGCCTTAAGCAAACACACGCGGTGGTGACGAGATCGGAGCAGCGAGACTTGCCGAAGCCCAGCAGAGAGCGAAGCCCACTGGCGCTGCCCCGCCTTCCTGACGCGCTGAGAACGAGACGCTGCTTTTCTCCTGCCGAGAAATCCAGCTCCGGCGCTTCCGAGCAGCCCTCGCAGGCAGCTTGGAATATCGAGACCACAGACGAGAGATACCATCCCTCAACCATCCTAGATCTCAGGTACAGAACTGAATAACCCCTTGCAGAGAATTCTTGAGTCAGTCACTTGGCAAAACAAACTTAACTCAAACTGCTACTTTCTACTCCAGCCCACGTATTAGGCTTAGGTCAGGTACACCGGGGTAGGCGTGGTTAGAAGCACCAGTTGAGTACGATTAGTTAAATGTATATATGTATGTATATATTCTATCCATTTTAAATAGCATATGGCTTAGAAACCATATCAATGCTTTTACAGTATTATTTCATAATTCTGCTTTTATTGTATGCACTTTACTTAACCATAAGTATTGCAATAATATCGATTCATTTCTCTTGTACGAGAAAAGAGACTGATCAATAAATAACATCTTTTATTGAACACGCCCGTCTCTTCCTTTTCTCTACAATCTGGTGAAACTAAGAATGCACGTACTGACTGAGTAAAATAAGTTGTCTTTTGTTTTCACACGACTCTAGAGATATACTCTTGATTAGGGGAGAGCAAAGTTGTCATGTTCTATGGTTGTCAGAAACTAAATCCCTTCTTGTCTATCCAGGGAGGTTCAACTCCTCCTTGCCTATTCGAGAAAGTTTCTAGTGAACTCTGAGCTAGCTGGCAAACCCAAAACTTTAAGTCTAATATCGACAGTAGAAGACCTAGTTAACGTCTGGTCTAGGTCTATACTATTGGAGGTATTATTCCAATGCGCAGAGCCTATTGGGATAATAGGAACTACACTACATGGCGCCCAACGTGTTTGGAAAGGCGATAAAACTAACGCAAGACTTTAGAGTAACTCAGTCGTGCTCTTTCACTCAGACCCTTTTTTCCCATAATACTCCAAAGACGTCTGGAGTGGGTGAGAGGTAAAATCCGCCAAACCTCGCAGGAGGGAACTCCTATGTATGGTTCTTGGTTAAATCAACGTTGAAGGATACACTGTTCCAAAATATTGTGCATCTAATCTTTGTTTCCATAAGGAACCTGATCTGCAAACAAACAGAATAACCTTCCTGACAGTAAAATGTCAGAAAGTGATGATGAAAGAGAGAGAGCTAGATTAGCAGCTGAACTAATAGAAGCTGATAATACTATGCAAGAAGCAGACCCGGATATAAAACTCATCCCGGTCAACATAAGAAGATCTATAACGTTAAAACTTATAGACAATGGACTGACACCAAGAGGTGGTACAGTCATATTCGTAATTGAGGCACACGAATATCGGCAGCCAGAGGTATTCTATTCATGGATAAACTTTCCAGCAGCAAATGCTGTAACAAAGGAGTTCCACTATTATAAAATAGAGGAACCTCCTAATGAGTACACTCCTTTCGAGGAAGTGGAAGTACCACTCAAATTCCAAGAGCACCTGCTCTTGTTTCATGGCGCCCTAAAACATAATAATCACATCACCAGGCTCGGTCCACTAGGAAGACCAGGAGCAACGTGGCCGGTCCTAGCCGGATACACACCACATCCAGACATCGAAAGAATGTCTGCAGCAGATGTTTTAGTACAACTAAAACAATTAATTAAAATATATAGACAACTAGTCCAATATGTAATGCAGACTTCAACTATCCAACCAGTAATTAAAATTCCACAGCTGACCCCACATCAGGGGAACACAAATAAAATTACACCACAGAACATACAGTCCTGCCTAGGTAAAGTACCAGCTAAACGGGAACAAATACCATTCTGGGTAGCACAAAAAATCACCCAAATAGAGGCGGTGTTTCCAGACACCACCGCTGTGGATAAACACAGGATTCTGACTATCTGTCTTCCAATGGGAATCGCACCACACGTGGACGACTGTGACACTTGGGGTACAGTCTTTGCTTCCATTTACACAAAAACACATGGAGTTCCATCCATGTCAGTAATACCAGATGTGCTAAAACAAATTCAAGACGAATACGGTCCAGAACCCGCTTTAACTCTCGGTATGAAATTACTAAAAGACTTCAAGCAGGTCTCTGCAATATTACTAGCCAACATAAAAGGAGAAGCAGCGAATGTGGCGATCCACCAGAGGTTAAAAGAGACAGATATAGCAGACCAACCAGCTGAAATTGCCAGAATTATAGAAAAATCCTATGAAGAACTAGGTAGAGATAGTTTGGGTGGAATACCAGTGAAGCCCCAACTAATTGAAAGTCCTGAAAAAATATTTATTAAAAATAATCTAAGCAGTCAAAAGAAGAACTGGGATGGAAACAAACAATCCAATCCAAAAGAAAAGAGATTCCAGTCCAGAGGAAGGTCTCCTCGGCGGAGAGAAAGATCTCCGGACCAAGTACCCAAGTCTCCCCAAAGGGAGCCCTCTGTGAAAAGATATAACCTTAGAAATAGGGATAACATAAAGAAAACTGATAGATATCAAGATTTTGATACACGTCCCTCTCAATCTTTTCAGACTTCCTCGCAGAAATCGGAAAGAAGAGGACGATCGGAACCCAGGGAAGGGCACGTCAAGTCCAAAGACAAGGAACCTGCTCATCCAAATAAAAAATTACAGTTTCCAAAAAAGAAGGTAGCCAGTATTAAAGTATTCAACAATGCCGAGAATACTGAGGACACAGCTGAAAAACGGAGAGTGGGCTCAGACAATGCTAGACAGCGCAGCAGAAGTGAGCATAGCACGCAAAGTCCTTATGAATCATCTGGAGACAGTGGACACGAATGAATACATTCAAGTGGAAACTGCAGACACCAGAGTTAGCAAACCTCACAAAATATATTAAATAACTTTACGTATAGAAGGGGATAAGACTAGAAAAATAAGGGGCCTTTTTTGGGATAATCTCTCCAAGGGCTATGACATCCTTCTAGCTGAAAAAGATTGGCCACATGGCGAAGAAATAATTATGCCTGCCTTCTCAAATCCTATTCCAATTCATAAAAAATATACACTTGCAAGAAAGTGGGCAGTAGCTCAAGCTCCTGCTTTATATAAAAATCATGTGGGATGGGATGAGGAATCTCCTCCACACAAGATCCAGTTAAAATCGCAACCTACGGCAGTATCCAATAAAGCAAGAAGCTAAAAAACATGTAAAAGAAATTCTAGATCAACTAGAATACCAGGGGGTGATTGAAACTTGCACCTCACAAATGAACAACCCTTCGTTTCCTGTCTCCAAACCAGACAATTCATATCGTCTAGTTTTGGATTACAGACACCTTAACTCATGTTGCAAAACTTTTGCAGTACAAAACTCGCATAGTGCTGCACTAATGAATAACATAGTGCGCAAAAAATATAAAACAACATTAGACATCTCTAATGGATTCTTTTGTCAAAATATAGCACCAGAGAGCAGATACTTATCAGCGTTCTCAATAAATGGCGCTCAAAAAGAATTCTTTCGGTTACCCCAGGGATACAAGAACAGCCCAGGATTATTCTCAGCGAGAGTAACAGAGTTACTACAAACATATGATGACAAAGCATTATCTTATGTCGATGACATTTACCTAACAGATGATGACTTGGATACTCACTTGAAGAGAGTGAACACCATAATACTTGGGTTCGCAGCAGAGGGTTACAAATTCAACTTTAAAAAATCTAGAATTGCCCATCTAACAGTCCTGTTCTTAGGATATGAATTATCAAGTGAAGGCAAAAGCCTGGCTGACAATTTCCTAGAGAAATGTGCCGTACTCCAAGCACCTAGAACACTAAAAAACCTACAGTCAATTCTAGGTTTCCTAAATTTCGGAAGAACATACATTGCAAATTACGCAGAAAGGGTCAAACCCCTTTATGATCTAATAAAACCAGATTTTAAAAAAACCAATTGGACTCAAAAACACACAGAAATTCTGAGATCCTTACAAACAGATATGTTAACTAAAACAAAATTAGAAACACGTGATAACACACGCAACCTCGTGATTCGAGTCATCCCAGGAAGATGCGGATTCACATACCTGACCTCTAACGAGGGAGAAAAGGTACCAATTGCATTCAAATCACACTTGTACACTAAAGCTGAAATGAAATTTAGCCCAACGGAAAAAATTCTTACTGCCACACAGACAGCTATAGCAAAAGAACGAGCCCTTTCACAAGGTAAACGAATAATAATCGTTACACCGATACCAGCCCTAGAGGCTGTAACAAAAGCGAGCATACCGAATGCTAAAGCGCTCCATCCGAGATGGATACAATGGGCTAATTCTCTTGCTGCAACAGACGTGGCATACGAATTTGATCCTAACTTAAAAACACAAGAGTTTCTCCAATACGAATTCGAATGTCCGCCGCCCACCGAAATTCTGCCTCTGGAACATTACGGCTGTATAATATATACAGACGGGTCAGCAATACCCCGAAGTAGAAGGTAAACAAGCTTACAGTGCTGCGTGTGCGATTGTAAAAGGTCGCTGGCACGATGGAAAATTCAAACCAGCGGTCACTAAAACACAATCTCTAGGAGATTGTACAGCTCAGCGAGCAGAACTACTGGCATTCAAGATGGCGCTTGAAAATACCGATCGGGAATTCCCCACACTCATAGTGTGCGATTCGTATTATTGCGTTCAGTCTTACAATGAATACTTACAGATCTGGCTTCAGAATGGTTTTAAGGATGCAAAAGGAGGCACAATCAAGCATAAAATGCTTTGGGAACAAGTAGTTCTTTTACAAAAGGAACTACCAAAGACTCACGTGATACATACACTGAGTCATCAACGTGATGGCGTTCACGTTGCAGGGAATTCATTGGCTGATGAGGCCGCAAAGGCAGCTGTGCAAACGGCTTCCGTAGCTGCCATCACCCGGTCAAAAACCAAAATAGACAGCGATATATTACAAGCTGTCAGCGCTACAGTAAAAGATGCGATAGAAACACTCCGGAAAGGCTTTCCAGTAAAGTACTCATACATAACTGATGCGAATAATGTTCCATTTGCTCGAATCCCTGGAGTGGGGGATAGAGTAATTCCAAACATGGAACATAGGTTAGGACTCATCATAGCGGCACACGAAGGACTTGCTTCTGTACATGCTGGCGTCTCAGCCACAGTATCATTATTAAAACAGAGATACTGGTGGCCACAAATGAGAAGACAAACAAGGAACTATGTTCTAGAATGTGAAATATGTCAAAAAATGAAAGTATCAACGGTGAGACGACCAGCACAGACGCCCCTTCTAATCTCGGATAAACCATTAGCCTGTGTTTACCTGGACCACTGTGGTCCCTTACAAAGGGATGGTAACTATAAATATATCTTGGTCGCAGTGGATTCATGCACGAGATTCATATGGATGTGGCCCCAGCGATCGGCTGACGCCAGAACTGTTATAAAAGATTTGCGAGTCTTTATCGGCACATACGCAATTGGCATGCTGCATTCTGACCAGGGTCCTGCTTTTAGCTCTAGAGCTTATAAGGAGGCCATGACCAGCATGGGCATTGCATTGCGGTATTCTTGTCCATTTCATCCCGAGGGAAACGGAATTGTTGAAAGAAAAAACCGTGACATAAAGCAATCTATAACAGCTAAGGTATTAGGTTCGGGAGCTGGGTGGGTCAAACATCTAATAAGTGTCCAACGTAGTCTAAACAACTTGCCAAGAAATTCTCTGAAGGGATTCAGTCCGTACGAATTATTGTTTGGGACTAGGATGTTAGTCTTAGATCTTGACAGTCAGACTTCAGTGGTGAAAGAAAAAAGCTTTGATATCAAAGATCGTTTGGCTATTTTGCAGGACTTAAACGAAACAAGAAAAGACCTGAGCAACATAAAGTTGAAACAACAGCCAATAACCACTGAAGAAACACCGCCTGTCCCAGCAAGACCTGTCTGGATTCCAAAAATCGGGGATCTAGTCAGAGAAAAGATCGCGGTAAAGAAGGAATTTGGGCCTTCTTACAGAAAAGCAGTTCCTGTCTTGTCCATCAACGGGACAAGATCAGTTGTACTACCGCCGCTTGCTGGTAAAAAGGAGAACCGAGTTGTATCCATCGACCTGGTAAAACCACAATCATGTGTCCGATAACAAACAGTAGGCCAAGTGGACTCCCGATAAGTAGTAGAACACCGAGGTTTGCTACAAGTACAGAGGTGCGAACTAAAAGGCTAATCACATTTGAAACGCCTACAGAACAACAACAAGGACTATGCAACAATGCAATGGAACTCACACCTCTGAAAACCCAAATAAAAACGTTTAGTAGAGACACACCAACCTACAATGAAGTAACAAATGAATATGCAAGAAACAGTAATCCTGAAACAATTGGAACAATTGATAGAACAGCATCCGGCTACTTCATAAACTTCAATGATTCCTCTGAAGACCTCAGTGAATCAAAGGCGCAGCCATCAACAAAAACCCTTAAAGTCAGAGCTAAGGAGCTTTTGAAACAGCTGAAAGAAACCTATTTGATTTCTCCATGGATTGAATTTTGGGTGTCCTTTGGTGTATTTATCCTCATACTTTGGCTCATCATGGTACTATGTTTGGGACGCTTCATTGAGGGAAAATATGCAAAAATGGACACAGCAAGCCAGAAAATCAACTTGATCCTCAAGCCACACACGTCTTCACACGTCAAGAAAAGAGAACTTTCTTCAGTCAACTTCACAGCCAATCCTATACCGGGTGGGGTAGCATGGGACAATACTGACTATGAAATTTATGGTCCGGTTGAAATCCTCAAATATCTACACCAAATCAAGATCTCGTTGAGTGACTTTGTAAAACCAAACTCATTTGCTGATGATTGGGACTTTGAAAGTATTAATGACATGATGTCTGACCTAGTGATGTCTGCTAAATTTACCAAACATGATTATTTGCAGGGTTCGTCTAATTATGATAGTATGTACTGCTACAACCACTATGGTAACCATTTTCTACATAAATCTGCACAACCTAGAAATGTTTTAAAATATAATCAATGGGAACATTGTGCAACCCCTCCAAAAGGAAGCTCAAGAACCATTTATGACAAATATTCATATTTTTCAGGGTTCAATACAAGTAAAGCTGAAACATTTTATTTTAAATTGTCAAATAAGACAGGAACAAAAACCATGCTTACAAACACAAAATTGATATATTCGGACTCATTTTTTGAACAGATGAATACATTTGGTTTTGATTATTGGGACAAAAATGTGGAAGTTAAAAGTGTTTGGGGTACAAGAGAATGGCAAGTTCAGGGTATAGAATCATTGTTTAGAGCCTGCATGATCCCAGAACAAGTTATATTCTTGAATGACACTATTCAACAAACTACCTGTCTTGGATTAGCCAAAATCAAAGACTTAAATAAACCGTCTATTCCAAAACCAACAATGAACAGCAATAACTCTGCAGATGAAGAGATAGACGTAAACTATGTATTAAACCAAAACAGAACAAATCCTGATTGGAAACAATGGTTAATCTGGCCCACAGATACTAATAACTGTCAAGACAGATTCCTGAACAAAACACAGGGGTTCACATTGACCAGGCCAGACCCTAGATATTCCCAAAGACAACACCCAGGGATAATCACCACCTACATTGTGGGAAAACTCTGCCTTCAATGGCTACAAACTTCCACACTGACAGAAATTAAGCAACACCTTACTTTACTTACTGATGGTGCTGACTTGCGTGATTTCATTATGGGACCGCGCAAACAGCGACAAAAACGCTTCATAGCAGCCTCTACATATGCAGCTTACAACGAGGCCTGGAAGATAACTCAAATTGAGACAGCAGAAAGTATACGGGAAATTGACCGTCTTAATTTGGAAAAATCGCTTTCTGTAGTGGACAATGGGTTAATGACTCTGTCCTCCAGAATTTTTTCATTGGACAGTATTGTGTCTTCAGCAATCGACATAATATCGCAAGACTTACTGTTGTTACAACACGGTCAGTCGCAATTGCGTTCTATTATACAGCTTGGATGGACGTTACAAAATCTGCGTTCAGGCTATGTGCCTTGGCGTTTAATCAACACAACGTCACTATTCAATATCTTTAACCTTACTGATAAACAAATCAGTATGGCACAAAAGGGTGCTGATTATACAATCCTGAGCATTGAGAAACTCGAGAGATTACCATTGACAATGTCAGAATGACCTGTCATTGAATGGATAATACATGGGATAATTAATATTCCGATATCTACTTTCAGGTTTCAATACTGCCAAAAATACATACAGGCTGGCATGTACGAAAAATTGGGAAAAGGGTACATTAAGTCAACATGGAACTTGCCCTATTCACATGCATGTGTCAGTAATAAAGGACAGAAAGTGTTCCTTAGTGGCAATAATTGTGCAATGTCACTAAGCGGTACACTTCTGTGTAACGGAATTAGTTTGCATGGAGCCTGTGAAGGGAACTCAAATAACCTTTCATGTCACCAGCTAGGCACACCTGCAACACAGATAGAACCATTCTTTAAAAGACTCTATAACGGGAGTTACATCCTAATTGTGGATCGCAGATGTTGTAGTCTACTGCCCGGGGTTCCTTATCTCGTAAGTACGACTGCGAAGGTCATGTGCTGTGGACGCTTATTGTTCCCCAGCTCCTTTCCAGACAGGGAGGCAAGGACATGGCCTAACTTGAAAATTACTTCTATTCGAATTGATACTTTAAGCAGAATGAAAACAGTGCTTCTTCAGACGCCGACCAGGCTCACGGCATCAAAAGAAATGTATGATCTCCTAGTCGCAAGGACGACTGCAGAGATTCATTCATTGTTATCAACTAATTCCCCCATACATTTCGCAGAAATCCTGAATGAAATCTTAAATATTTCTGATACCAGTGGAGTCTCAAATGTATTTAAGACATTATTTTCAGGAGCATTAACACCATTCAAAGCCATGTCACAGACAAAACACCTGCGACAAGGGAAGAAACAATCCGAGCCATTGGATACCGGGACCGGATATCAAAAATCCTGGGACTAACCCGGCTTAGAGACCTGAACATGACTTGGTTTCTTTCATTTCGGCCGATATGGCAAAGATGTGTTTTACCTGTATTAAGGTGCATGCTGTGCGGAGAAGAATGCGTGTTGGACACCTGTCTGACGCTACAATCGGATGCGCCAATGGATGCAGAAACATTGTTGGGTCCGGTAACGGCTCATGCATTGTGCTGCCCTCAACGGCTGCCAATCCTGATGACGGCATTCGTGGAAACTTCACCACTACGATTAAGGGGTAGTGAAGATCAAGATGAAAGCAGCATCGATCAGGTACAACCTTCTGTCAGCAATACTACTCAAAAAGTCAATGGAGACAATCATGCACATGAATGCATGGTTACATCTTTTTCCGAGTTAGTGGAACTCTCACAGGAAGCTGTTGACAGCTTTTTCAGCAGTCTCAATGATATGATGTTCTCACCAGAGCAAAAATAACGACTCTTGAACAAGCTAGCACACGGCGTTCCCGACACCTTGAATTTGGCCTTCAACTTTAATAATAAAGTAGCAAGATCGACTTTTCCTCCAGTCCACGGACAGCAATTTTTTTAGCAGCCCCAAAAATATATATATATTTTTTTATAATTTTTCGGGACACTTATCTTCTGCTTAAAGTAAGAACTATTCTTAGAGAACTAATTTCTGTTTTTAGAAACTTCATAGACATTAGCTGCCCGCTGGTATGTTCAAAAATATTTTTAGACCTGTGATGAAGTGGTCTCGAACCTTTCTTCTGTATTAAGAGCCATTTCATGTGTAATTCTCCTATTCGATTGCTAATAATGTATACATATGCGTGATTAATTTAGCATTATTCTACTGCTTTGGTGCATATAGTACATGTGACTATTTTTTTTCCCGTATATTACATAATTTCGAAATGCATTATGTGTATTTTGGGGTGGTAAGGTATACACGATACTCTACAGTGTGTTTTACTATGCCTAGATTCGTAAATATGGCCATAGTTAGCGTGGAGTGGGTGTGATGTATTCCTATAGGTTCTGTATAGATCCCCCTATTCTGGTTAACAAATTAACTAGCAGCCATCCCATGATGCAGAAACCGTTATCTGATTAAGCCAGACCACGGCACAGGAGCGCGTTATCTGATTAGGTCATAACGCTTGCCATCTAATTAGGCAAGCAATATTCCTCCAGCCCCTGATAAGGCATACGGAGTTCTCAAAACAAATCAAACCTATGACAACCTGGGAAAATCCCTGCGGCCATTGTTTTGATTTCTCAAAGAACTTCAGTAAAAGAATGTGCTAACGACCAGCTCGTATGACATCCTTATTGACGTATCTATGTCCATCCTTACGTCAATCTCGGCACCTTACAGGTATAAATATTACCGACATTGCCTTAAGCAAACACACGCGGTGGTGACGAGATCGGAGCAGCGAGACTTGCCGAAGCCCAGCAGAGAGCGAAGCCCACTGGCGCTGCCCCGCCTTCCTGACGCGCTGAGAACGAGACGCTGCTTTTCTCCTGCCGAGAAATCCAGCTCCGGCGCTTCCGAGCAGCCCTCGCAGGCAGCTTGGAATATCGAGACCACAGACGAGAGATACCATCCCTCAACCATCCTAGATCTCAGGTACAGAACTGAATAACCCCTTGCAGAGAATTCTTGAGCCAGTCACTTGGCAAAACAAACTTAACTCAAACTGCTACTTTCTACTCCAGCCCACGTATTAGGCTGAGGTCAGGTACACCGGGGTAGGCGTGGTTAGAAGCACCAGTTGAGTACAATTAGTTAAATGTATATATGTATGTATATATTCTATCCATTTTAAATAGCATATGGCTTAGAAACCATATCAATGCTTTTACAGTATTATTTCATAATTCTGCTTTTATTGTATGCACTTTACTTAACCATAAGTATTGCAATAATATCGATTCATTTCTCTTGTACGAGAAAAGAGACTGATCAATAAATAACATCTTTTATTGAACACGCCCGTCTCTTCCTTTTCTCTACAATCTGGTGAAACTAAGAATGCACGTACTGACTGAGTAAAATAAGTTGTCTTTTGTTTTCACACGACTCTAGAGATATACTCTTGATTAGGGGAGAGCAAAGTTGTCATGTTCTATGGTTGTCAGAAACTAAATCCCTTCTTGTCTATCCAGGGAGCTTCAACGCCTCCTTGCCTATTCGAGAAAGTTTCTAGTGAACTCTGAGCTAGCTGGCAAACCCAAAACTTTAACCCCTTCGGTGCTGGTGACGGAACCGCTCCGTCACCAGCGTCGGTTGAGCTGTGCTGGTGACGGAGCGGTTCCGTCATGGCCCGCCCAGCTCGATAGAACGCTCATGCACGGCACGAATTCCGCGCCTGCGCTGAGCCTTCTATTGAGCGGGGCGGGCCGTGACGGAACCGCTCCGTCACGAGCACAGCTCAACCGACGCTCGTGACGGAGCGGCTCTGTCACGAGCATGCGGCCGCCGCGCGGCCGGGAAAATTCGTCAGCACTGCGGCGGAATAGCCGCCGCAGTGAAGCGGTTAAGTCTAATATCGACAGTAGAAGACCTAGTTAACGTCTGGTCTAGGTCTATACTATTGGAGGTATTATTCCAATGCGCAGAGCCTATTGGGATAATAGGAACTACACTACACAATCTCTACTTAGAACCACTGGGAAACCTCCTAAGCAAATCCGGGATTCACTATCATCTATATGCAGACGACACTCAACTCTACCTCAAGGTTGCCTCCACTCATGATCTCTCCATCCTAAGCTCCACTCTTGACTCCATCCAAAACTGGATGTCAACTCATCAATTGATTCTGAATCCCTCCAAAACTGAATTCCTCCTCTTCTCCTCCTCACTCTCTCCCCCCCCGGTTCAATCATGGATGGATGAGATCACTCTACTAAACAATAAACCCATCATTGTCGACAGCGCAAAATCCCTTCGTGTCATTCTAGACAAAAAACTCAATATAACTCCCCACATCAATTCTATTGCAAAATCTGCTCGTTACCAACTGCGCCTTCTTTGGGGAATCCGACGCTTCTTCCCGGAGCAGGACCTTATAACCCTGGTGCAATCACTGGTCCTCTCCAGACTAGACTACTGCAATTCTCTTCTTACTGGCCTCCCCAAATCTCACCTGTCCCCACTTAAGTCTGTTTTCCATTCAGCAGCTCGCTTCATTTATGGGGCCAAAAGAAGCGATCACATCACCACGTTGTTATCTACCCTCCGCTGGCTTCCCTTCGAGGCTAGAGCTATCTACAAGACCGCTTGTATCACCCACAAAGCCTTGCACTCCTCCTCTCCTCGCTACCTGGCGAATAAACTGAAACTCTCTGGAGGCTCTAGACCTTCCCGCAATGCGGAAAATCTACTGCTTGAACCTCCCACTTTCAAGAAGGAGAGAACAATGGCCCAATCCTTTTCAGGCAACGCAGTGAGAATCTGGAACTCTTTTCCGCCTCAGCTCCGGACCACCGCCTCCTCCCAGGCCTTCAAAAGGGAGCTCAAAGTTCTCCTCCTCCAGAGACACCTCCAAAAGTAATTTACATCCTCATGTTATTTGGAGGAAGACTTCCCACTACTGAAAATGTCTACCTCCCATGACCTTGGAAGTGCCTTCCCAGTGTGTTCTTGTGGTTGGAGTGTCTGCCTGTTTGTAGTATTTTCCATGTACTTGTGTTTGGTGCCCTTTTGTAACATGCACACACCACTTTGCCCTGGTAACACACGGTTTGCTACCTCTCACATGTTCTACCTTTGATACCTGCACAAGTGCCACCTTTGCCTACGTAACGCTTGTTTCTTGTGACTGAGTGTCTAGCACCTTTTGCAGTATTATACCTCAAATGATACTTTATTTTCTCTTGTAACCGCACACTTGTCACTTTTTCCTCTTGTGCACTTTTTACTACCCCATGTATTTTTGGTTGCTCACAATTTTTACTACCTCATGTATTTTGTTTGCTCACAAGTGTCACCATTACCTTATGTAACGTAACGTGTGCTTTTGTAATCTGTTAGTGTGTAATGTTTCTCATTATATTTCATTTCTGTTCCTATTGTGAAGCGCTCTGACGCCTTCGGGTAAAGTCCGCGCTATATAAAAATGCATAAATAAATAAGAGATGCTCCAGAAATTCCGACACATCTGTTGGTGCAAAAGTGACGCATTGCTGAAGTTGTTCATAAAACTGACGCAATTCCAGCAATGCGTGAGAAGACATAGGCGATCCCCATTGCAAAAGCGCTGTGTCAATCCTTACGCCTGGTCTGAGCTGGCATAAGAATTTTGTCGCTGTCAAGTAAGAGTGGCGCAGTGAAAAGTTGTAAATTTCACGGCGTCATTTCTACTGAGCTTTTTACGTGGGAACGCCCACCCTGCATACATTATACCTGGAGCAGGCACAATGTGATGCTGGGCTCTACAAACACCCAATGAGTCAGTTTGTAGATAAGGAGAAGTGTGGTGCACTGATTGCGCCGCCACTGCGTCAAAAAAAGTGACACATCAGCCGCTTGTAAATAAGGGCCTCTGTTTTTAGTGGGCATGTTACAGGCGCACAACATCAGGTAACTTTCTGCAGACCACCATGGGTGCTCATCAGCAGTACTTTCGCAGCATCTGTTGCTGAAGGCAGAGCCATGTTTGCTGTAATGCGCCTGCAATCCACATTGAAGAGGGCAGGCCTCTGTGGGCCATAAGAGCGCAGGCCTGGAAACGGCCCTGCTTGCCAGAATCACTCACTTCTGCAGAGGATGTGAACACGAGTCTGGGTGGAGGGTACACGGGAGTGATGCTTTTATGGCCACCCGGGGAGGATGTCTCCCCAAGGCCATTTCCGCTGAAATCCCAGCCTCTCCACTCTCGCGCCGGCTCACAAACATGTATTCCGCGCGCGCCGCACATTTCCATAGCGAGTCAAGTAGAAAAATGCCCAAGGGCGCTGCGCCAGACAACTAAAATGGGATGTAATTCACTGCCATGCTTCATGCCCTGGCAGAGCAGGCCCTGGGAGTCTCGTTTCTAGATGGGAAGTATCCGATGGCATCCACGGGGCAGCAGGGCTTTTACATCAGCTTAGAACTAAGAAAACATATAACTCGAGAGAGTTCAAAAATAAATGAAACATATCTTTTGGATCAGTACAGTGAAAGGACCCTTACTACCCAAAATATTGACAAGAAAGTTGTTTTTCTGCCTTCTCAAAAAGATGTTCACAGTTGCATTTTAGGGGGGTGGGTAGTTTGATATCCTAGCCAGATTTCATAAACTAACGATACATACTTATTTAACGACAAGTATAGAGCCTGAAGAAAGATGTTTAGCCCTTCAGGTGAAGATCCTGGGCTGCAAGCCGGCACGTAGCTGTCATTTGGTGCAGCAGGTGCAGTCGCACCTGCTCCCAGGGGGAGATTGCTTCATTGCACCCCCATCATGACTGTCCCTTGCCCAACCAAGGGGTAGGGAGTTCTATTCATTTACCTGCTTGCATTAGGGACCATAGAATCCTTCCTTTGCCACTGAGAACACTATCCACGTGCCCCACTCTGCCTCTTTGTCTGCCCCGCCCCTTCTCTCCACCCATCAGTCAGTATTACCAGATGTTGAAAAATCCTGTTTCTCTCCGCAAGCAAAATAACAAGCCATCCATCCAGATAGGCCGCTCCGTGGCCATGTCCAAGTCTGTATTTTTTGTTCTAAACTTGGTTGGCTGTGTGCCTTGGCATTATTGTCCGCGTAAGGCTGGTGAAATTGAATTATTCATTCAGTAACAAAGCAAACTATCAATTGTCCTTGGTCCCACTTTACAAAGCTAGGAGCTGCCAGGAGCATCTCTGGTTTTCACCAGAAGTCTCTAACTTTAGCAAATCTGGAGATGCTTGTTATATATTTTGAGACAGACATGTGCATATGGAAAGTGCATTGAAACCCTCTCAGGTGATTAGTGTGCTATACAAATCAACATAACATAACAATTCAGAGAACTGCCTAATGGATTCTCCCGATATCACCAGCTTAGCATTTACTGTCAAGAAACCTTCTCGGGCTCTCTTGCCTCCCTTTCCATTCTCACTACTCCACACTGATGAATTCCATTCTCCCCCTTCCCACTGCGCCGTTGCTAAGCAGGCACACCTTCCCTATTCTGCCCTTAACCGGGCTCACGTGGATCCCAGTCACACTCTTATTTCTCCCTCTCCTGTCTGTTTTCTCTCCTGTCTGTTTCCTCTCTTTATTCCTTTGGCCTTTTCCACTCCCAATTACATACTTAATACTGTAGTCGTTGTTCTACGGTTCCTAAAATACCTGTATATATTATTTGCCATTACAGCCCTGAAGAAGCCCATGTTGGGTGAAACGCGTTGGCTGTTTACAACAAATGCAAATCGGTGTACCTGAAATAAAAACACACAAAGGTTTTTCCCCCACGACTTCTCCATTGCTTGACGAATTGTATACACTGTACCGCTTTACCTGCTACACGTTTGTATTGCCTCTCATCCACCGTCTTTATACGTTTCTATTGATGGTCAAGGGGCAGCTGATCATTTGAGGTGGGCAATAATATCATACCTAGTAACAGACCCAGGTAGTGCAGGGTCCTACAACCCAGCTGCTTTTCCTTTTTTATAGAGTATTGCACAAGTGCATACATTTGGTATAAAACTGCTAGTGTAAATCTCAAGTAGTCCAAAGGGCTTCTATCTCTCTACAGGGAACGGTCTTGTGACTGAGGCCGAAGAACTACATGCAACATCATACACTGGACTCTAAACTGGAAAACCAGCTCATGATTAATATTTAAAAGTCCAGCTCACTCATTGAGTTAATCAATTATTATGAAAGTACACGTCATTGCAGAGGCAGTCCTTCAAAGGCACTTTCGGCCCTCTATCGCAAATATATGATTGGCCATCTTCATAAGACCTCACCAGGCATGTAAAGAGCCACTGTGGCCCTCTTTCAAACCCTCCTGCAAATCCCCAACCCCGACAAACTCTAATTTTCATACGAACCCAACACTGTACCAATTGAACACAGAGTATGTGTACCCATATTACTGATGCAAATCATGCAAGCAAACTGAACAAAATTCCAGACCTAGGGCTGTGGTAAAACCAGTGCAGGAGTTGTGCAGGTAGTGTAAGGGAGGATATACCCCCCACGGTGAGAGTGCTAAGCTTGGAGGTGGACATAGGCAGGTCCCAGAGGAGATCCTCAGTTGATGGGTCAACCGTGACAATAGCGCGTTTGCTGCCCCACACACAATACAGGGGTACAAGTGAAGTGAAGGTGAAGTGGCAGGTCCAAAGACAGGGGGAACTGCAGAACAACAGTCATAGCAGCTGGTTGTGTCAGCAGCCAAGTGTCTGTCCACGGTGCATTGGCCGTGCATTGTAGAGGAGTGATGCAGGTGAGTGCTGGCAGGGGGCAGTTGTGCGGTAAGCTCAGAGGGAGTAGACAGTGGTGGTTTGCCAGAGAAAGCGGATGGGCAACAGGGTGTGTTGTGGGGCTGCTCTAGGTTCCCAGGGTGGAGGAGAACTGTACGAGGGGGAGCATTGCAGGATGGGCTGAGAATGAGAGCTCAGACCCTGTGCAGTCCATGATATTAGACGCATGAGGGGTGGAGGTGGGATTGAATGGGAGCACTCTAACAGGGGCGGCTCTAGGCTCATGGCGGCCCTGGGCAGGGAGCATAGGTAGGGGGCCCTGGAAGAGGGGGTCCGGGCGGAGCAGAGCAGGAGGCCAGTGAAGACGGGGGAGGGGCACGGTGTTTGGAAGTGGAACAGAGCCGGAGGCCACAAAATCCCTGCCAGGGGCCAACACGCAAAAACGTATCCATCCTCAGAGCATTATTATATTAAGGATATATATTGGCTTGGAGGCCCCTGGGGTTTGGCGGCCCTGTGCAGGTGCACAGCTTGCACATGCCTAAGGCCGCCCCTGACTCTAAACATATTAGTTAGAGCGCAGAGGAGGGTACATTGCTGAAGGTTAAGAGGCAAGTAGTGTTCTGGCACCATGCAAGATGAACCCTAAGGTAAAGCAAGGAAGTGCAGGGGAAGTACATAATGAAGTTGGAAATGTTCGGCGAGGGCGGGATCAGGGTGTAGAATGAGGTGGCCAAAAGCAAAGGAAGGGGGGCTAATGAGAATGTCGCAGCGTACGAAAGGAGGGTGAGGGTGCAGGGAAGGCGTAGAGAGACAGATGGAATGGGATGAGTTAAGTGGAGGGCTACTGCAGTTGGAGGATTAGAGAGGCAGAATGGGGTAAGGGGTAAGCTGTGATCAGGTGCAGGGAGCTGGTTGTGGGAACGAGGGATCTTGGTGGTGAGCGCAGTTGGAAGGAAAAGAGTAGGGGCCTCATTTATGAGCCCTTGCGTCACTTTTACGCCGCCGGTGCGTCACTTTTTGTGACGCACCAGTGGCGTAAACAATGCGCCTTGTTGCGCCATATTTACAAAGTGACGCATCTAGGTAGATGTGTCACTTTGTAAACCCCTGCGCCAAATTATACCTGCGCCAGATATAATGTATGCAACGGGGGCGTATTGACGCAAGAAAGGGTCGTAGAAGTGACGCAGTGAAATCTATGAGATTTCACGGTGTCACTTCTAGGACACCGTTGCGTCAAAATCTTGCACCTGCCTCAAAGCAGGCGTAAAACTGACGCAAGCCCTTTCACATGGGGCTTGCCCCATGTGAAAGGAAGCATTGCTGGAGTTGCGTCACTTTTGTGACACACTCCAGCAATGCATCACTTTTGCGCTTACAGATACGTCAGAAATACTGACGTATCTGTAACTCCTTGCGACATGATGCGTCATACATTAAATATGACGCATCAGGTATGTCGCAAGGAGTGCGCACTGAGAAGTGACGCATCGCTGCTTTCACGCAGCGATGCGTCATTTCTCACAAATGAGGCCCTAGGTTTGTTACAGGTGCTCAGGCTCTTCTGTTCAGAAACAAGACCACACAGGCAGATGGCAAGAGATTGTGGGTGTTATGGCTAATATGTTGGTGCTGGTGGTTGATTTAGGGGAAGAGGCCGGAGGAGAGGAGAAGGTCAGGTGCAGTCTACCCAACATCAGGGAAGAGAAAAAAAGATGGACTTGTCGAATGGGGTGGAATTGATGGTGAACAATCAGAGATGAGTACAAAGAGTGATATTTGACAGGATGCACTTGACAAAAAGGTAGATTATGGGTATGACAACAAGGAAGGGTGTTTTGAGAAAGAGGAGAATGGCATGGTGCAACAAGGTGGGAGGCTAGATGATTGTAAAGGGGTGTATGAGAGCGTAGTTTGATGGAAGGCAAGGGAGGATATTTGGTGAGCAAGAGGGATGACCGGAAGTGGAGCCAGAGGGTGCAAAACAATCCGTAGAAGGGAGATTGGCATTTTTCAGAGGTTGAAGAGAAGTCAGAGCCCACAGGTGGCTTAAACAAAGGCCAAGGACTGGAGAAGTAGGGTGATCAGGAGCAGGACAGATCTTTGAGAAGTATGGATAGCTCACCTTCAGTGAGGTATAGGGAGATGGTGGAGCTCTAGTGTTCAACTGCAGGCCGGGTGTGGAGAAGGTGTGGGGACAGTCAATAACGTAGTAGTACTGGAAGCTGAGCCAAGGAATCCCAACGAGAGTAGGACAGTGAAAAAGAGAGTGAGAGCCGAAACGGTGAATGGTGGAAGAGACAGCTAGAAACATAGGAAGGTCGATGAAGTTTGAAAAGGAGTGGAGGCTAAGGAGCGAAAAGAAGCATCAACAGTAGAGGAAACAAGTGTTTGACGCATAGAACTCAAGTAATATCCAGGGAAAAGAAGCGTGAAAAAGTACAAAATACCATACATGAGTTTTAAGGAGCCAGTGGCTATCGCCATTACTGGCAGCTATGGGAGAAATATGGAATGGGAATTTTGAGGATGTTTTTAAATTGTATCATGGGAGGGTTCAGGGCAAAAGATCGGTCAGAAGAGGAGAAACAGAAACAGGCTAGACATTCTTGAATTCTAGTGACTTTTAAAAATTACATTTATGTATGCATCTATTGCAAACAGTCTCATGAACAGTGCATTGCACTTTTTAAGTGTACAGACATAATTAGAAAAGCATGAGAGAATGCTGGTGGCCTAACTTTGGTATGATATGATGAGGAATTTTGACTATGTGGGAGAAAAATGGAAAGGTTGTTCAAAGGAAATTTGGCACGGCTATATTGTTGAAGTGGAAGGAGCTTATGAGGCTGGCAACTGTACCACATACAGCAAGTGGGTTCTCTGTTCTTTATTACACACTCAAACAGGATTTGGGTGTTGCCTATGTAAGGCATTTAACCTGGCTACGTGCAGTGTTTAGGTTAGACTTGAGTGTTCAAATCGCAGGCGAGATATCCAGTAGTACAGCGCGTGATAATCTTGGGAAAACAGCATCCCAGGACAGTAGGGCAGAGGTAGAGATGTACAATGGGGTATGGGGAAAGGTTTGTGTGATAGTTGTGTGGAAGATTATAGATTATTGGCTTTCTCATTGAGCGAATAGCGAGGTGGCAGGATTGCAAAGAGAAGTTTTTGCATGCACTTTGGATGTAAGAGGACTATGGAGAGTGTGGTATATAAATAAATAATACCGGATCTAGGTTTGACTGGACATAGCAATAACAGATAGCTCAATAAATAAGAGTCAAGATTCGAGGTAGTAGGAGTTTGCAGGTTTAATACAGCATAAAGGACAGGAACAGGACAACCTGCACAGGAATAGGATGGCAGCGCTGCCTGGGACAGGATTGGACTGGCGTAACATTTAATAACAGTACACAAGCATATATACTAAAACTGTTGCATTGCAATACATACAATAGGCGGAGCAGTGGGTGTGGTCAATAGCAGTCGCGAAAGATAAGGGTGAAAGTAGGTGTAACAAGAGGCGTATACATAGACATGTGATGTAAACGTAACAGAATATGTCATAAAGGGGGCGGAAACATGGAGGGGGCTACCTGAGGAGCCGGGACTTCTGACCTAGAGGTGCGCGCAAACTGACAATGACGTGTTACTAGGAGAAGCTGGGGGCTATGAACTCTGTGCTAGGAGTAGAGACTGAAGTCTGGAGAGTCAGGGCGACATGTACCTAAACACTATCTAGTATCTGATGTTTAGAGAACATGTTGATATAAACTAAAAGTTATCGGGGTAAAGGCTAACAGACTCTAAGACTGGAGCATGCATTATTCTACATGTAGTGCGTGATGAAGAATATTAAATGACCATAAATACAGTATTTCTCTTACATGGAGACGTAAGGGCTAGACGATGACGGAAACTATTGATGCGATTCAGTAGCTTAGGAATGCAGAGAAGGAGGGCTGGACTGATAACTAGAATCATAACATACTCTTGGCAGACTAGCAGGCAGAGCCAGGCCGAGCCGGGCACTGTGAGGCAGGAAGTAAGTGAAGGGTCAGGAATACAGGTGGGGGCTGTATCGCTCCTCAGCGAGGGTTCAGGAGACAGGAGCTGAATCTGGTGTCCGGGCCCTTTTGAGGCCTAGAAACGGGGACTTTTCAATGAAATAACGTGCACACTGGGAAACGTGGCAACGTAACTTTACATAGGCCTAATATTCGTAGTATTCACGAGAACTGGGAACTGGCATACTAGGGATGGACACAACTGTAATTGCGTCTTTAGTCAAACATGGGGAATACATATGCATATTAATCATACACACATAACATAAGATGGGGAACACGTAGGGACACAGAACATGGCAAAATTTACTTTTCCACATTCCCTCCTTGTCACTACGTTTCCATCAGGAAACATCAATATTCATGATACCATCTATCATTTCATACAGTATCATTTGCTCGTCTCGAATTTTCTTGGAACGGGATTTAGAACGGGACCTGGGACTAGGAATACAAGAGGTAGCACAAATGCCGCAAATCGCAGGGCCACATTGTATACAGAGGCAGCAACTGAATATGATCGCTACTGCAATACCTAGAAAGGACAATACTTTCCATCCCCAGGCGGAAATTATATTCCAGAACCAACCGGACCATGTCCAGGTGCCTGGATCTTGGTGTAACATATGGGCAATTTTATGGAGTCTGGTTATAGCTGAATAAACAGACGGCGCGTTATTAGGAATGAAAATGCAGCAACTAGATCCGATGACTCTACAAGCCCCGCCCCTATCGGCCAGTATGACGTCAAGGACGAGACGATTCTGGAGCACGACAATTCTCATAAAGGATTGCTCTTCGGTTAAGTTACTTAGAGCAGAAGTAGTCTCAATCACTACTGCTTCAAGAGTTCTGGTTAATCTACGTATCAGTTTACTATTCACGACAGTACCTAAATAAGGGAAGACACCTTTATTGATATCTATGTATTGTTCTAGGGCAGTTTCAGTATAATTGACAATCGGGAGGTCTCTTTTGTGTCTAGTATGTACTAGGTGGGAATTCCTATGATAGTCAGGTGGGGCTAGAAAAACTGGTGGCAGCAGGAAGGCAATGTAACAGGTTCCCTCCCAATCGAGGGGCAGACGAACATATGCGGTCTGACCACAAACAAAATAAGAATGACGTGAAGCTTTGAAAATAGATTTCCCACTGTCACTATACTTGACAATAGTAGTACAATCACTATGTCCTACATGTACGGAACCATTCTTTCGGACACATAATTCGCCTTTAACTGGTAGTACTGACATAGCAGGTAAGTCTGGAGTAGTATCAGACTGAACATTCAGGACCATGAAATTCGAAGAATAATTACCTAAATTATAAACTTCATTTTCTAAATCTAGCCCTATTCTGTGGGGAAGACCTTGCTTGTCTGGAAAACATGTACTGTTAAGAAAAGACATATCTGTTAAGGATGACGTTAACGTGGACCATGCTCCACATGAACCATTATGTGAAAATGGATAAGGAAAGAGTGGCAGAACTCCCTTCGGTGTCTGGAAAGGGGGGAGTCGACCACACACCCAACAATTAGTGGCATTGCTGGTCTGGTGTGAATAATGTAACATGCGGATAAAGGAATTATTACGCATAGCAAGACGATAAGATAGTTCATGAGGAGGCAGATCACTAAACGTGTGCTCTACTGTAGCATTAGAAGACTTCTTTACATGAGAAACTGGAAAACACAAATAGAATGCATAACCTGTGCAGGTAGTCATAAGGCTGAAAAACAATATGAAACTTAGAAAAACGATACATCGGATTGAGTTTTGACTAACTCTCTCACTATGGGGGTCTATTTTATACATGTCAGAAACCGGTCTAACCGTTTCACCTAGGGGAGGACTTAGACAATCAAACTGGCTGACTTATTTTACTAGACCTTAATTTTAGCTTATACTCCTGTTGCGGAGTTTTCTCTAACAGGGAGGGTTTAGTATCATTGTCTTTTGCGGGACAGTCCTTAAGAATAGTACTTTGGCAGTCTTTCAAATCCTGGGAAATGTTCTTTGAAACAGTCTTTAGTCCGTAAAATCTTTTCACATGAGACAGGTGGACCCAGCCCTTCCTGCCTTCCAGCTTGACGGCAGTACGGGTGGCCAGGAGGACCTGCTTGGGCTCCTTCCAGCGGGGCTCCAGCGGACTTGAACGGTCAAAATTCCGGACAAGAACCATGCATCCGGGAACGATTTCATGCGGTGCCACCTCGGTATTGTCTGGAAATGCGGCGGCAACCTGTGAACGACAAGAGTGTAGGGCAGACATCAAGGAAGCTAGGTAATCTGTCAGCATATTACTTGAAACATCTGTAATACTTCGGGGTCTAGGTGTACCCCACATATTAGGGGGGCGGCCGAATACGACCTCGTACGGGGACAGACCTGATCTGGAATGTGCGACCATGCGCATATAAAACAAAGCGACTGGCAGAGCTACTAGCCAGTCTACACCTTTCTCTTTACATATTTTAGCAATGCGGATTTTCAGGGTCTGATTATGTCTCTCTACGAGACCGGCTGCTTCTGGATGGCGTACACAATGGAACTTCCACTGGTACCCTAACAAAAGGGAAACGTGTTTCATAAGCTCAGATGAGAATGGCTGGCCGTTATCAGAATATACGACCCTAGGGAGTCCGTAGCGGGGGAAGAATTCACGAACCAACTGCTTGGCAGTGGTCGTGGCTGTGTAATCTGGAACTGGATATGCTTCTGTCCACCTGGATAAAGCGCATACAACTACAAGGACATACTTGAAACCTCGACATCGCTCCATCTGAATATAATCCATCTGGAGGACTTCAAAAGGGTGGTCAGGGGGCTGGAATCCACCTTGTTCCACCGGGACACTTTTACCTGGATTAAACTGGCAACATATCATACAGGTACGGACTTTCTGCTTGGCTGCAGCTCGTAAATGCTTGTTGAACCAAATGTTCTGGATACTGTCTAACATAGCTTTTTCTCCTAAATGTGCTGGACTATGTGCGGTATTGATAATGACTTGAACCATAGAGTCGGGGAGAAACCATGTGACTTTTCCCTTCGTTACCCATCCCTGATCTGTCTGGACCCCTCCTTGTTCGGACCATTTCTTGATTTCATCGGGAGTAGCATGTAACTGGATATCTATGACATCTTGAGTAGGGTCCTTAACTGTCATACAGGTAGTCGGAACTGGAGTATGTGTCTGTGTCGGATTAACTGGAATGTCTGGAGTCTGAGCTGTAAGCTTGGCTGTGCGATCTGCTAGATCATTACCTTGAGAAATAATGTCAGTAACTTTCGTATGTGCTTTGCATTTCATGATGGCAATAGATGTCGGTAAATGTATGGCATCTAACAGAGCTTGAATAAGGAGACCATGCTGAATCTTGGTTCCATGAGAGGTCATGAAACCTCTCTCCTGCCAGAGCACTCCAAAGTCGTGTACGACTCCAAATGCGTAACGTGAATCCGTGTAAACATTAACTTTCAGGTTCTTGGCGTGTATGCAGGCTTGTGTCAGAGCAACTAGCTCTGCTGCTTGAGCAGACAGGGTGTCAATGCGGTGTGTTTCTATAACTTCAGTGTCAGTAGTCACTGCATACGAGGCTACTAGTTCTCCTGTACTTGTTCTCATACATGAACCATCCACATAAAGTGTCAGGTCGGGATCTGGTAATGGAATATCTGTCAGATCTTGTCTTGGCTTTGTCATAATATTAACTACTTCCACACAGTCGTGTGTGGCAGGATTTGAATTAACTGATGGTAACAGTGTAGCAGGATTTAGAACGTTGCAGCGTCTGATTTCTATGTGTGGCTGGAACAGTGTCAATTCATAACCTGTTAAACGTGCAATTGTCAAGTGCTGAGTTTGTGTTCGGTTTAAAAGAACTTCCACGGAGTGTGGAACTTGTACTGTCAAGGAATGTCCTAATACTATGGAATCACTTTGTCTGATAGCTAGTGCTGTGGCTGCAACTGACTTGAGGCACGCAGGCAGAGCCTGGGCTACAGGATCTAATGTGCTCGAAAAATAAGCACAGGGCTTGTATTGTCCTGCTTGATCTTGTGTGAGAACAGATAATGCTGTACCTTCGCGTTCTGTGACGAAAAGTGTAAAAAGGCTTACTGTAGTTCGGTGTAGCTAGAACTGGAGCTTGGCATAAAGCTTTCTTTAACTCATTGAAACTAAGTGTATGTTCAGATGTCCAAGGGAGGACAGTCGATAGGGCTGCCTCCTGTGTCGTTAACTGTATCAGTGGTTTAGCTAGAAATGCATACTGAGGAATCCATTGTCTGCAATAAGAAGTAAGGCCGATAAAAGCACGTACCTCCTTCTGTGTCTTGGGCTGAGGAAGACTCGCTATTAACTGGATACGGTCTGGTGTCAACTGCCTACCCCTCTTGGACAGTAAGTGGCCTAAATAGATCACTTGCTGGACACAGAATTGAAGCTTCGAAGGGGACACCTTGTGCCCCATCTCGGCAAGGAAATATAAGACTGTAAGTGACGCTCGCTCGCAAGCACGTTCAGAACGGGCTGTGATCAGTAGATCATCGACATACTGGAGCAGGGCAGTGTCAGTTGGCATGTGAATATTGTCTAGTTGTCTTTTAAGTGCTTGACTGTAAATACTAGGACTTTCTGTGAAACCTTGAGGAGCTCGTGTGAACATATAGCTCCTTCCATTTAAACAAAATCCGAAAAGAAACTGGCTGTCTGGATGAATGGGGACACTGAAAAACGCGTTCTTGAGGTCTATGACTGTGAAAAATGAGGCTTCGGAATCAATGGCTGTCAATAGGGAAGAGATATCTGGGACAACTGGGTACTGGGGAATAATACATTTATTAAGTTCTCGAAGGTCAATCACTAATCGATATACTGGGGGTGCATTTGGATCAGTACGTTTCATGACTGGAATGATCGGAGAATTACATACATTGGAGTCAGTTTCTACAACTACTCCTTGAGCCATGAGCTCGTCAATAATTTTGGATAAGGCTGCTACAGCCTCAGGTGGCAATCTGTACTGTCTGATTCGTGGTAACACTACACCTGGTTTGAGAGTCACACGATGGGGTGTGATGTGCATATAACCTACATCAGTTGGACCTTGCGCCCATAGATGCTGCGGAACATTAGACAATCTCGGATCAAAATCTCGTAATACATAGTGACCCTTGAAGTCACGTAGAAACAGGCGTATTCCCTCTGGGGAGCAGCAAATAACTGCACCTAATTCTTTCAGTGTCTTAATGCCTAACAAATTTTCTGGACATGACTTCGTAAGTAACAGATCAGTAGTGCGGGACAATGGACCTACTTCTAGAGTAACTGGCTTAGATATCTCGTTTACAATAGGCTTTCCTGAAAATCCAAGGGAAACATTTCTAGAGCCTGAGAGCGGAGCCCCTGGAACTTCGGCGTGACTGATGGTGGTCCTACTTGCCCCTGTATCAATCAAAAACTTTCTGTCTTTCCCTAGTACCTGACTATGAACATAGGGACCTTCTTGATCTACAGGAATCTCGATGAGAGGCAAGCCTACCTCCCTCTCTAGGCTGTTTCATGAGTACTGTTGATACTCTGGATACTCGGACTGTGCATACTGGTACATCTGCTGTGTAACATGCTGTGTTGCAGCAATAGGCTGCGGTGCTGGAACTGTCTGTTGTGCATTCTGCGGCTGAGAAGTCTGTGAAACTTGTTCTTGTCTAGGCGGACGTGGTCTTTTTTTAGTTTTACCAGTGGCTATATTATGTTTCAGGACTGCACACTCGTTTATAAAATGACCTGGCTGTTTACAATAATTGCATGTCCCTTTAACGGGAGCTGCAGAATGACTGGCTTGATTCGGACCCCTCTTCTGACTGTCTTGAGGAACAGATTGTGCAACTAGTACTTTCATTTTCGTGTCTTTCATACGTTTTCTTTCATGATCTTGCTCTTCTCTGATTCTATTCTGGTGATACTGAAGCATCTGTAACATTTGGGACGGGGTATTAGCTTGCCATGTACTTTCGACTTTCAAAACTCGATTCTTAACTTGTGGACTTGAATTCTCGACTAATTTAGTAACAAAAAGATGAGGGTATGACTCACTACTCGTCTTCAAGCCACTGTTTATAATAAAACATTTCTCAAATCTAGAATAAAAATCACTAGTGTCTTCGTCTTGTTTCTGTTTACAGGCTGAGATTGCATCCCAGTCTTCCTTTTTAGTGGCTAATAATCTGGGCAAAACTTGTATTAACAGTTCTGGTAATTCTTTACATTTCTCTCCAAGACCGGTACCTGGTACTCGTATCTTATCTTCAGCTTCTAGAACTGCCCAATCGATCTTTTTCTCTCCCACCTCCCATTCTTTTTCCTTGAGTTTCTCGTATACCCCTGCGGGCAACAGGACCTTTAACATTTTAATAATATCTGGATACGTGTATTCTCCCATACGGAGCATGTCTTTTAATTCTCGGTGGAACCCTGCTGGATCTTTGTCATGACAGGGAATTAGTTTCTTCATCTCTAAGAGTTCCATCTTTGTAATCGGGGTGTAAACAAATACTCTTTGCATTTCACCATCTGCTGTCCTGACTGGGTGTACTTCTCGTAACGGGTTTTGTCTGTCTATGTAAAAGGGTTTACTTTCTGGAGGTGAGACATGAACAAAATGCGGGTTCAGAAACGTTCTATATTTGTGGCGCTGTTCTAGAATGACACTAATTAAATCGGTACCTAAACCTTTCCATCTATACTGGAGTAACTCGTTCAGGACATCGTGTAACGGACCTGGATCAGAATGTTGACCCTCATACAGAGTAATGAGGTGCTGGATCATATACATACCCACCAGTCGCTGCTCGGCTGGGGGCAATTTCAGAAACATTTGTGCCACTATTTCGTCTGGAAAAGTGGTAGAATCAGTAATCCATCGGACTGCTGATCGGGCTAGTTCTTGTTCATGCATAGTACTTAATTCACTGTAACCGATTCGTGATTTCAGAATTTGATCGGTAGCTTGAAATACTTGTTCTAGAGAACCTTGTTCTGGTGCTGGAAGATGAACAGTTTTCTTGCGTTCTAGGCGTAAATGTCGGTCTGGAAATCTAGATTTACCTACATACGCTATTCTGGCGGGATTCTCGTCCTCTACCTCTTCAGTAGAAGAGTCATTCTCTTTCTCGCTTACTTGTGCTGCTTTACGTTGTTCGTGTAACTTTATTATTTCCTTACGAATTCTCTTGTACATACTCTCTATACTACTGATAGTTCTGTGTTTACCCTCGGCTATATTATCACTCCACCTTGTCAGGATTCTCATTTCGGCCGGATCTTTGGTCGGATAATCTTGTTCCCTTATTAAACAATTAATCAGAAACTTTAATATCATGAGCTGGATTTCAGCTTTCCTTTGAGACATGGCTTCGCTAATGCTTTCTGGATCATCCCCTGTACGGATGAAACGATATATTCTGTCTAGATCTTCTTTCATATCTGGTAGGGTGTCCAAATACCCGGTCACCCGTCTTACACGGATGGAATATATAACTGTACTATCATCACCTGCGACTGGATCATAGCGGCATTCAGTAAGAGCTCGTCGGATATCTGCAACGGACTTATATTTGGGCGTACGCTGTAACGCACTTTCATGTAACTCGACTAATGTTACACGTTGGTGTGGTGGCGGGGTACCAGGAGGACCTCCTCCTGCGGCCCCTAAACTGGAATCGTCGGCTGATACTCTTCGTGCTGGCAGAGTGGGAAATTGTAATGTAGGCTGGACCGGGGGTACCGTAGCAGGTACTCCGGTGTCTGGAGGAGCAGGAATTACATGATTTACAGGGACTGGCGGAACAGGATTTGCATATTCTGGGACTGTGTCGTCCAAGTAGGACGAAATGAAAATATCAGCTGCGGTCGGTTTGTGACGTAGCTTGATCGGAACTAATGGTGGCGGAAAATTACTGGATGCCTCCGGGGTTGCTTTTGGCAAGCCCTCGGCAAGAAGAGGATACATACCCTTAATAAGGGCATGCCTCTGTCTGTCTGACTGTTCGGTTTTGACTCGTTCACCTATCTCGATTAATTCCCTTTCGTGGGCTCGTTCTAAGGATTCTCTACTTAATTCTGACTTTCTGATTTCTTTTTCGGTTCTTTTATGAGATTCTTTGCGCCATAACTCGATGGCATCTTTCTGTGACTGTCTGGCTTTCTTTTTCCATAATGCTTCTTTTACTCGCATGATGCACTCGGCATCCCATGTACCCGATACGGGCCATCTATACTTTTCTTCTAACTCTTTGGTGTACTCTACCCATAAATCTAGATACAATATGGCACTTATGCCATGCTTCTGATACATAAAGTGACCTGGACTGTCCCTAGGCGGGACAGGAACTGCTGCTTCTAACAGACCTTTTCTGGTTTTTAACTGACGTAGTTTAGAAAATAAAGGCATGACTGAACTGTAATCTAGACACAATACAATACACAATGGACACGATAAGTACACCACTTTCATACCACGACATTAAAATACATGAAGAACATTTAAAATAACAGTTCGAACAGAATACTACCTGGAATACGGAAAACAGAATAAATGAATTTTCTCGAGAACAGAACTGGCTAGAACAGAGACTAGATGCACTGCTGAAACAGTACGAAACTTACCGGTCCCATAAAGAGACACGTCAGGACCCGCATCCACCGGAGTGGACACTTCGTTTTGGGATCTGTGTACCACCAAACCCCACGGACCAGAGACAATTAGATTGACCCTGTCTAGATACTACCCCAGCAATGGTACTCACCGGGCAGCAAGAACGGAAGGCCTCGGACTGGACTGGACTGCTTCGACGCCGGACGAACGAACTTCGGACTTCTGTTACGGGTGGGCCTCCGGATACCTCGGACCTTGGACTCTCGGCTTGGGCTCTGGTCGGGACTCGCCGCGTTCCTCCACCGCCTCGTCTGGATGCTGGACCGCAACCTCCGTCTCCTCCGTGGGCCTGAGGGATACTTGAAGCAGAAATATCTGCACGTGGCCGGTATGGTTCCGTCACGGCTGCAGAGGGTCAGGGGGCATACGTGGCTTCACCGGCGCGTGGGGAAAGGGCAAGTCCCTATTCGGGCGCCATTATGTGGTATATAAATAAATAATACCGGATCTAGGTTTGACTGGACATAGCAATAACAGATAGCTCAATAAATAAGAGTCAAGATTCGAGGTAGTAGGAGTTTGCAGGTTTAATACAGCATAAAGGACAGGAAAAGGACAACCTGCACAGGAATAGGATGGCAGCGCTGCCTGGGACAGGATTGGACTGGCGTAACATTTAATAACAGTACACAAGCATATATACTAAAACTGTTGCATTGCAATACATACAATAGGCGGAGCAGTGGGTGTGGTCAATAGCAGTCGCGAAAGATAAGGGTGAAAGTAGGTGTAACAAGAGGCGTATACATAGACATGTGATGTAAACGTAACAGAATATGTCATAAAGGGGGCGGAAACATGGAGGGGGCTACCTGAGGAGCCGGGACTTCTGACCTAGAGGTGCGCGCAAACTGACAATGACGTGTTACTAGGAGAAGCTGGGGCTATGAACTCTGTGCTAGGAGTAGAGACTGAAGTCTGGAGAGTCAGGGCGACATGTACCTAAACACTATCTAGTATCTGATGTTTAGAGAACATGTTGATATAAACTAAAAGTTATCGGGGTAAAGGCTAACAGACTCTAAGACTGGAGCATGCATTATTCTACATGTAGTGCGTGATGAAGAATATTAAATGACCATAAATACAGTATTTCTCTTACATGGAGACGTAAGGGCTAGACGATGACGGAAACTATTGATGCGATTCAGTAGCTTAGGAATGCAGAGAAGGAGGGCTGGACTGATAACTAGAATCATAACATACTCTTGGCAGACTAGCAGGCAGAGCCAGGCCGAGCCGGGCACTGTGAGGCAGGAAGTAAGTGAAGGGTCAGGAATACAGGTGGGGGCTGTATCGCTCCTCAGCGAGGGTTCAGGAGACAGGAGCTGAATCTGGTGTCCGGGCCCTTTTGAGGCCTAGAAACGGGGACTTTTCAATGAAATAACGTGCACACTGGGAAACGTGGCAACGTAACTTTACATAGGCCTAATATTCGTAGTATTCACGAGAACTGGGAACTGGCATACTAGGGATGGACACAACTGTAATTGCGTCTTTAGTCAAACATGGGGAATACATATGCATATTAATCATACACACATAACATAAGATGGGGAACACGTAGGGACACAGAACATGGCAAAATTTACTTTTCCACAAGAGTCTCAGACATTGCCACTGGAGTTTGTAGTGGAGTTTTAAACAGCCATTTTGACCTGGAAAAATAAACCTTTTACCATGCCAGACCTTCCTTTTTAACACTTATATGTCACCCTAAGGTAGCAGGGTGCATTGTATTGAAAAAGTAGGACATATGTGCTTAAGTTTTCCATGTTCTGACAGTGAAAAACTCCTAAAGTCGTTTTTCACTGTTGCAAGGCCTATTTCTCACATTAACTAAAACTGGGTTACCTTATTCCATTCAATAAGTGCTAACTTTGGATTGGGAGCATATAGAGATATGCTGTTTAGACTCAAATGAATTGTAATTTCAAAATCCTCTTTAATTATAAAGTTAAATATTGAATTACAATTCTGAAAATAACACTTTTAGAAAATTGACATTTTCTTGTCCTAACCATTTATGCTTTCTGCAGTGTTCTGCATCACATAACTGTGAATAGCTCTGCTGTTGGGGTTTGTGCATTACAGTAACACAAAAATGGCTTAGGTGTGCACAGGATGGGTCAACCTGGCAGGTTGACTGGGGGAAGAGCTGTATCCAGACCCATTTACACTTCAAAGGGCTTTGCTTTCTGCACATACAAAGGAATCAGACACCAGGCCTGCCTTTTGTCACCCACAGACAGTCTGGAGCCTTGACAGGGGACAAACTTTCCAGAACCAGATGTTCGGGTAGGGCAGGTAGTCCCCTACACACAAAGGTTGGCACAAGGTATAAATATTGAACCTCCAGAGCCACTCTTTAGAACACTCCTGGACCTGTGGAAGTTACAGAGGAAGGACTGACAGAAGACTGCCCTGCTGCTTGAAGGCCTACCTTGTTGTCTGAAATGGAAGACTGGACCTGCTTGCCTTTATCCCAGGCTAACCAGAGTGACTCCAGTGGTCAGTTGACTGACCTCCTGTGTGAGCTCCAGGGACACAACAATCTTTGGAGGCCTCCCTGCAACTGCCCAGCTGACCTGCTGCACTGGACAAGCCTGGACCTACAACTGGACCTGCCTGAGCCCTGCTGCTGGCCTCTGCCTACAGTGAGTCCAGATCCTCAAGGGTTGCTTTCCAGGTCATGGACCCATGGCCGAGTGTACTGCTCCCTGCCTAACTGTGGGTTCCATCAAATCCGAATCAATGTGGCACAGCCCGACGCAGGACCTTGCATCGCACCCCTCGCAGCTACTGATCGCCGGTCTTATCGGAACCGATGCAACTCAATACAGGACCTGGCATCGCAGCCCTCGAAGCTCTCAATCGGAAGTGATGCAGAGCAACGCAACTTGATGCAGGACATCACATCACACCACCACATAGCTCCTTATCAGAACCAACTCCAAGTGACTTGAAGCATTGCATCAACAACATATGGTCCAACTCTCAGCACGCCTAACCTGGTCCCTATATCTGGGCAGCACTTCATCGCAGTCAGCCTGGCCATGTGACTTTATCCCGGTCCAGCATGACCAGATAACCACAGTTGGTACTTTGTGCGTTTGGCACTATTTTGACCAAACTCCTTCAAAGCTAATATTTCCTGTTCTATTGAGTAGATTTTTGCTTCTTGTGTTGTGTTTTCACTTTATTCGGTTTCTGCACTGAAAAAATTCTTTACACATTGCCTCTCAGTTAAGCCTGCCAGCTTTTGTGCCAAGCTACCAGAGGATTAAATACAGCTTAATTTAATGAGTTTTGTGGTTCACCCTGACAAGCATTATGGCTGCTGCTTCAGGGGGGCTTCCAACCCCCTCAACCAGTAATCCGATTTCTTACAGGTAGGTTGACCCTTACTGGAAAGGTCAGCTGCTAATGTTTGGGGATGTATGGTGTGAATGTTATGTCTCTGTCGCAATGATACTCAAAGTACAGCCCAGGAGCTAAATGCGGCCCTCCTGACCTTTACATGCCCCACCCTGGTTCAAAGAATCACTGGGATGCTGTTTACTCAACTCCACTAAACTTCTAAAACATGTTGAATAAATGGTCAAGCATTCCTTTGAATGTTAATTGAACCTTGCAGCAAATGTTATGTTAAATTGGGTTTTGTAAAGCGCTCAGCTACTCAAGAAGAGTGTCCCGGCGCTATAGACCAAAAGGCACAGAGCAGGAGAGGGTAGCAAGCTTACTGTCCGAATAGCCACGTCTTGAGATCTTTCCTAAAGGCTAAAAGATTATCGGTCTTCCGTAAGGACAGGGGCAGGGCATTCCACAATTGGGGAGCAAGACGTTTAAAAGAGCGTCCACCAATGCGCGCTCGCCTGATTGTCGGGACAGTAGCAAAGGCCAGTGGAGAGGACCGAAGCAACCTAGGAGGCTGATAGAAGTTCAATCTTTTCCTGATATATCTGGCGCCAGTGCCATAGAGAGCTTTGAAAGCTAAAGTTAGCTAAAATATGTGAAATATCATCAAGTAAAGTCAAAAAGTGCATTTCATTAACCTTCAGAACCATTTCACCGTAGTACATCAGCTTATATTGTGCCTTGAGAAGTATTTTCATGCTTCACCTATCCTGCCATTAGAGAACTAAGAGGCAATTCAGTGATGTGCACCCTTTAGGGAGCCTGGGTTGCTATTGTACAGAAGCAATATTATAGTCTAGTCTAGTCTTGTACAGAACAAATCCTTAAGTGTTGTATTGGGAGGTCCTCTTATTTGTGATAATAAAGTAAACAATTGCCTAGGATCAGACAGTTTGATCAGGTGGGGAAGCTGGGATTGATCCATATTTTCTGGTTTTACGTTATGCAATTCAGCCACTAGATGTGCATGCTTCACCTTCCCTACACCCACCTTATCTCCCCTGCTCCCTCGACAGCTACCCTGCTGGCTTCAATGAGGCCCTCAGACACATTAAAGACCAAACTTTTTGGCCTCTGGGAAAATGTCTGTGAGTATCCATGCTCTATGTATCATTCATCAGCTGATGTGGAGAGGAATGACCTCCGCATCTATCCCGCAGGGTAATTGTCAGGCTTAGTCGATCCTGGTCTTCGGAATTGTGCTGAAGATAAATGGGTTCCACCGCCCAACGTCCCCGGTGTCTAGCTGAAAGCATACAGATCACCAAGGCAGTCAAGCGAGGGAGGGAAAGGAAGGGGACAGCGGGGAGCGAGAGCTGTAACAACAATAGAAGTACACTAAGTATACACACCATGGACTCTATGTATACATCATAAGAATTCCTTCCTTTACCCACAACTACAGTTCGCCTTAGGTCATACCTGGAATAGGAAAAGTTGGTGGCCTCAAATACCAGAAGAGATAAAGGAAATACCAGGGACCAAACCTACCACAAGGAGACAAAGAACAGATTGAGAACAATGAAGTATCGATCATATAACATGTAACAACTTTCCTCGCATCCTACCAGCTTTTATCAGGTATGTTCTTTGGTCCAAGGATTCCCTGTATCCCCTGTGATCTCTCTTCTGAAGTGAGACAAAATAAAAAGGTTGCGGAGACAAAACGAAGATGTGGGCAACAGGACGTATTAATACTTCTTAATACGATTTGTATCCTATGGTTGAATACCCAGCTCTTGTACACACACAATGTTTATGTGGCTGAACGAACAGATCCTGGAAACCATAGAGCCAGCGAACAATAATGTCTCCACACAAATAACAGTACTTTACTGGTGCTTTCTCCCAGTCTCTTTCTGCAGGTCAAAGGAATTTCCCAAAAGGAACAGGAATAAGTGGTTGCAGTACATAACCCAGTCGATCAGGAGTGAATAACCCCGAAAGCGGAAATCTCACGGCCCAGGAGATTCCACATTTAAGTCTTGCCACCACACGGAAAACAACATGAGGAGAAAGAGTCTCATAGCCAGCAACAGCGGAAAGACCAAATCGAGGTGCAAAGCTCACCTCGTGCTGCTCCGCTGCAACTGTAGAGTTGTACCCAACCCAACACGGGGTACACGAGGAAAACGAGTGCTGAATGCAGTTCAATCACTTACTTCATCTGTAGCTGAAGGTTCGTCACCATACCAGATTCACGGCGTGAATAATCGGCAGCGTCTGTCTCCCTCGCTGCCTGTTTATTTCCTGGTTGTGCGCGCCGACCCGCGCCACGCCCCTTACGTCACGGGTATGCCGGGAGTTGGAGTTTTCTGGTCTCGCGCACTAGGGAAACCATAGCAAAAGCAGAGGCAGCGGCACTCATACCATACCAATCCTGACAGTACATCCCCCTCTTACGAGGGACGCTGACAGGCACCAGGCTTCCCCGGGTTCAGACGGCGAAACCTTGCCACCAAACGGGGAGCATGAACCTCGCGGGCCGGGACCCACGTACTCTCCTCAGGCCCATACCCCTTCCAAGAGATCAGATACTGCACCCCACCCCTCACCATCCTAGAATCCAGAACCTTCTGAACCTCATACTCAAAGTCCTGTTGCACCCACACAGGTGAAGGTGCACGTCGCACCGGACACTGCGAAGGTTTCAGGAGAGACACGTGGAAGACAGGATGTATCTTGAGGTGCGCCGGTAAGCGCAACTTCACCGCCACAGGGTTGAAGTGTTTCACCACACGATACGGGCCAATAAACTGGGGGTTAAAAACGCTATGCTTCCTGAACCTTATGTGCTTGGTGGATAACCACACCCAATCCCCAGTACTGTATACAGGGCCAGGCCTGCGCCGCTTGTCTGCCTGAACTTTGTACCTACTCTTGGCCTTGATAAGATTCGCACGAGTGGCAAGGAGAATACTGCGAATCCTCAGAACCCTGTCTTTGACGTCAGGCAGCCTGGCATTGGTGTTGGGAAGCAACATGGGATTAATCCGGGGATGATGACCATAAGAGCTAAAGAACGGGGAGTGTAGTGTAGATGAATGCTGTGTGCTGTTGTACGCTATTTCCGCCACCCACAACCAATCCACCCAAGCATCAGTGTTCTCCTGTACATAACAACGTAGGAATTGTTTGAGTGTCTGGTTACGACGTTCGGTTTGTCCGTCGGTCTGGGGGTGAAAACTGGTGGAAAGGGAAGAGGTAATCTGCAAAGCTGTGCACCAAGTCTTCCAGAAACGGGCGGTGAACTGTGTTGCCCTGTCTGAGACAATGACCCTTGGGAGCCCATGTAAACGAACAACATGAACCAGAAGTAATTGTGCCAACTGCCCTGCTGTGGGGACCTGGTTACATGCTATAAAATGACCCATCTTTGTGAGGTAATCTATTACCACCACTATGGCTGTTTTGCCCTGGTCTTTGGTAAGGCCCACTATGAAATCAACAGAGAATCTTTCCCAAGGCTGTTCAGGAGTAGGCATAGGTAGCAACAACCCTTGAGGCTGCTGCCTATCAGATTTCATCTGGGCACATCTGGAACACTATTTCACCCATCTTTGTACATCAATACGTATGGACGGCTACCAGAATTGTCGCAACGCCTTCTCCAAGGTCTTGATGTATCCGACATGTCCGGCACAGGGTGAGTCATGGCACCAAGAAAACACTGTTTTACGCAGAACGGTGTTAGGAACTAACACCTGCGACCCCTTCATAGGTACGCCATGTTTCATTTTCCAGTCCTTATGATGTCTAAGCCAAGTTCTCCATACACAAGTCTGTGTTCCATGTCTGACTTTCATCAGGAAATCATCAGTCTGTGTTGCGCATATCACCTTGGAAGGCTCGATAATGGCTCTTTTCGGCGTGATGGCATGCAGCGTTGGATTTTCCTGGCGTGTTAAAGCATCCGCCTTCTTGTTATTCACCCCTGGTCTATAGGTCAACAGGAAATGGTATTCTTCAAAAAACAGCATCCAGCGTAATTGTCTTGGAGTAAGGTGACGGGTGTCTCACATGTATTGCAGGTTTCGGTGGTCTGTGTAAACGATAACCCGGTGATGGGCTCCCATAAGCCAATGCCTCCATTCAAGAAAGGCGTCTCGTATAGCTAAGAGTTCCTTCTCTGCGATAGTATAGTTCATCTCAGCAGAGTTGAGTTTTCTGGACATAAACGCTATGGGATGAAGTTGCCCCGTACCTTCATTTCTTTGGGACAACACCGCCCCCAATGCTACCTCTGATGCGTCAGCTTTGACCATAAAGGGCAAGTCAGGATTGGCATGCACAAGAACAGGAGCCGAAGTAAACGCGTTCTTCAACTGGGTGAAAGCGTTTTGGGTGTTCGCGTTCCACATGAATGGAACATTCTTCCTGGTAAGACGGGTTAAAGGAGCCACCATCTCAGAAAATCCTCGTATGAACCTGCGGTAAAAGTTTGCGAAACCCAAGAGGCTTTGTACGTCTTTCACTGTTTCCGGTTGAGGCCACTCTTTCACCGCTTGAACTTTCCTGTCAGCCATCACTTGACCAGAAGGTGTAAGCATAACCCCCAAGAATTCGACAATCGTGACATGGAATTCACACTTTGTGATTTTGCAATATAGCTGGTTGTCTTGCAGCGCCCGTAAGGTGTTTTTCACATGGTCTACATGTTCTTCTGTAGAATCAGAGTAGATAAGTATATCGTCAATGTAGACGACTACATATCTATCAAGATGTTCCCTCAAAACTTCATTCAAGAAGAATTGAAATGCGGCTGGGGCATTACAAAGCCCAAAAGGTATTACTAGATATTCGTAAAGCCCGTACCGCGTCTTGAAAGCCGTCTTCCATTCATCACCCCGTCTAATACGAACGAGGTGGTAGGCTCCCCTCAAATCAAGTTTAGTATATATCTTCGCCTGTCTTACTTGTTCCAGTAGAACAGGGATCAAGGGCAGCGGGTACTGATTCCTCACGGTTATGGCATTAAGCACTCTATAATCAATGCAGCATCTCTTCTCCCCGTTAGCCTTCGGTATAAAAAACAAAGGGGAGGCGGCCGGGGATCTAGACGGTCGGATAAATCCCGCTGCAAGGTACTTGTCCAGGTAACTGCGAAGATGTTCATTTTCCGGAAGAGTGATGGCGTATATTCTGCCACTAGGAATCACGGCACCCGGGAGAAGGTCGATCCGACAATCGTACTCCCGGTGAGGCGGGAGGACCTCAGCTTGCGAATCGCTAAAGACTTCTGCGTAGTCTTGGTAAACAGCGGGTAGAACCACTTCCTTCTCAGCTGCTGTGGCAATATGTTGCAAGGAGGCGAGTTCTCTGGAGGGCTTGTTCTGCTGTAGAATACAGTGAGTAATACAGTATTCAGATTCTAACACAACCGTACCTGAGGACCAATGT